>NC_136815.1:12974687-14174687 GCF_951394365.1 Tetrao urogallus
CTTTTTTTCCCCTCCCAAAAGCTGCCTTTTTGCAATTTTTAAAAATTTTTAAATTATTTTTTGTTCTGCAAGCAACCCTTCTCCTTTCCCTGCTCCCTTCCCTTCCTTCAGCAGGCAGCCGAGGTTTCACTCATCCAAGTGGCTTGGGGCTGAGTCACCTGTCCCACTGCTACTGGCCTGACAGATGTTGCCCTGTTTTTTGTTCCACACAGTCCTGTCAGATTCCCCCTGGATCAGTACCTCTGGCTCCTGCAAAAACAGATGCTTTGAACTTCAAGAGGCAGAGCCTCCTGGCTGCCGCTGTGACAACCTGTGCAAGAGCTACAACAGCTGCTGCTTCGACTTTGATGAGCTGTGCTTAAAGACAGGTAGGATGGGTATCCTGCCCCGCGTTGGTGGGGGCTGATGATGCCTGGCTTATGTGAATGGTTGGGACTGGCCGCTATAATCCAGCACTCCCTGCCATAATCCGGGTCTTCTTCTGCTCCTCTTGCTGACTGGGCTTGTCTTGATCCAAAATGCAGCCCACGTATCCTTGCTGGGAGTGGTAGGGATATGCATCTATTGCTGCTGAGCTTCTGCCATAGTTTCTGCAAAAAAAGGCAGGGTACTGCTTGTACTATCTGAAAAGGAGATATTTTGATGCTCATTCACAAACAATAATTGGTATTCAGGCACCAGTTGTCCTTCCAGATTACAGTGTAGAGATAGTAAAGATGGGAGGTTGGTCTCTCAGTGTCAACCATCCTTTTTTCTCCAAAGTGATAACTTAATAACTGAACAGTTCATGCTTGCTTTTGGATTGTTCATTGCATTTATTTGTGAAAGTACCTTGGAAGCTGGGAGTGCTAAAGCAGTGCAGGTCCGTTCAGAGGTGACAGGCTGGATTTGTTACCATTCTTCAGACTCTAATTTCCAGATGTCAGGACAAATACAGCACACCGGTAAAGACGTTTACCTTCTATTCATTAGACCCAGGGAATGGAAATACAGCTCTACATTCACTTTCTTTTTTCAGGACTCACAGGAGAAGGGAACTTCGAAGAGTGTTATGAGTGATGTTTTGTTTCTTAACATAGTGCGTCTGAATTATTAGTTGTACTCATCTCTTTGAGTGTTGGCTTAGCGGTCAGAGTTGACACGGGTGCCTTTCTACTTTTGCCATTAAATGTTTCCTTGCTTTATCAAGGAATTACACTTACAAAGCAAATAAGAGAAGTCTAATGACTAAAATTATCACTGCTCATGGATGGGAGATGTTTGAGAGTACTTCCTCAATTCTGTTTATTATATCATTTCAGTAGCTTGGTACCAAAAAATTGTAAGCTAATCCATGAAAAAATCATTTGATTCCAGGCCAAGAAATTCCAAATTTAAAGCTAAGACTGTTTTGTCCCAGTGAAAATGACTGAAGAATATGAGGATCTGAAAACTTTCAGTGCATTGCACGATGTTTTCTACAAAAGAACAGGCTTTCAGTTCCTCAGCCTCTGGTCCACAGGGTACATTATCCACTTAAATGTGGGGATACCTCTGTAGCTCTTAGAATTGTTGTGTACATTTTCTTATAATCTCATAGGTATTTATTAAGACAATTATCACTTCTACAGTCTGTAAATATTAAATATTTATTCAAAAAAAGTCCCAAATCAAGGAGAAATGGGGAGTAAGAGAAATTGCGCTTTTTTTTTTTTTTTTTTTTTTTAATTAACTAGTTGCATGTTGTCAAAAGCAATCTTTTAGGTTTCCTATTCCTTTGGCCAGAGCATACGGGAAACCATACAGTTACATCCTCTGGCCCTATTCTAAAATGTAGGCACTGTGCTGCCCTAATTTAGACAGGCCTTTAATCCTAGCGTCATTTGCAAGATAAGAAGACTGTACGTTTCTTCAAGTTCTTCTAACTTTGCAGTTGGTTTGAATCTCATCCACTGAGTACTGAAAGTTCCTTCTGTCTGTGAGGAGCTGATGGGAGCATAATATCAATTTCTACCCACGTAATCTCTTCCCAACTTTCTCTTTTATTTCCCATTGGTTGATCTGGGGTCTTGAATATTTGGGCAAAAAAGGATGAATTGTACAAAAAACACCAACATTTCTAGTTTGCACTCCAGACAAATCCATTTATCTTTCAATAGCCTTTCTTTTCTTCTCCCCTCCATGTATTTTCTGGCATTCTAGTTGTACAAAACCTGGACTACAACAACTCTTTGTAGCTGAAGCACTTCTGTGAATGCAGGAGTCCTGTATCTGCAGGACACAAGGTTCCCTTTTATTTCTGCTTGACATACTTGAAATCACAAAACTGGGACAATAGGTTTAAGACTCTATAAAGTTGGATGTAGTCATTATGGCTTGAGTGAGTGCTTTTCGTTTCGATTATGATCTCTCATTCTTGCTTACTTGTGAATATTTTAGCTCGAGGCTGGGAATGTACCAAAGACCGCTGTGGAGAAACCAGGAATGATGACAATGCTTGTCACTGCTCTGAAGACTGCTTAAGTAGAGGAGACTGTTGCACTAATTACCAAGTCGTTTGCAAAGGTATGTCTTTGGTCTTCCTGCCTCTTATCTTTTGAATCTGATAATAGGCAACCCTGTTGGTAAAGTTTTTTTTCTAGAGAAGGAACCCTCTTTGTTTTGTTCTGAATTTTGGGAATAGGGAGGAAGAAAGGGTGAGTTTTGGACTCCTAGTGGAGGTGAATGCAACTAATTTCTTGACAGTAGAAACCCTGTAAAGATACTGAAAGCAAAGAGTTTAAAACAAAATATAAAGGTATTCAGGTGCATTTGACTGCATCACAAGGAAAGCTGGGAGATCTGATGGTTTCAGAAGGAACTGAGCATTCCTAGATAGGTTATCTCTGTCTCAGAAACCTCTCCCATCCCTACTACAAAAGCATCTGTTCAAACTACTTGCATCAAGTAGGCTTTGTTTCTTGCAGGACAGTGTTTGTGAGAATATAAGAGCTTTAATTTATGGATGGAGTAGCATGGGCTCCAGGTGACAAGATGGGAATGACCATATCACCTTCTAGACACACGATGTCTGCAATACAGCCTGAACTGGCTGATGGGGGGACAGGCTGTGAAGGCTTAATTACCACCCTATACCTAGATGGTTTGGAGCATGTCCTGCCTTGACAACGTGTCTCCCATTCTGTGGAGGTCTTCTGATCCTTGGAAATCAGCCTTAGAAACTCTTACTATTGTATTTCACCTAGTTCTAAATTCTTCATTTGTTTAATGGCGAAGAATTTAAGCTTTGATTTCCTTCCCGCCCCCTTGCACCCTTTTGGCCAACTGCACAGTTTCCAAATGCTGAAAGTGGGATTTTCTTTACTTGAATTTCGCTGTTAGGAATTCAGGTGAAATATACACGTTCCAACAAGTCTCCGTAGATTATTTTCTTCCTCTTCCCAATGAGACCCAAGGCTTAGTCTACTTAAATACTGATGATACAGTTCTCAGTTCCTGACGTTTTTTTGAGCTCCCACTTACAAGGGTCAAGACAGAGGAATTTACATCTGCTGTTCAATGTACATAATCTTTTTTTAATTGCCTGACAACAAATCTCAGTGTCCCTGATATTCTGATAGGAATAAGCCCTATCTGAGATCTGTGTTTCCTCTTTATCCACGCTTTTGCTTACCTGAGGATAGTGTTTATTTTTATTTTGCTTTGGAAATCATCCCTCTACATCCCATTGTGGTCAATTGGAATTGCTGCAGGACGCTTTTCTTGCCGATATTTTCTATGGTGCTTTTCCTTTTGTTCTCTTTATTGAGCTATGGTTCCCTTAATAGTTTTAGGTTGGGGAAGTAAGCCTCATTAGCTAGTAATTTGTTTTTCAATTGACCTGTGAAAGTGCAAGTCATGAGCCAATGTATAGTCAGTATTTAATAGTAAAAGCCTTAACAAAATAGTTGATTATGTAAAGTAATAAGCTAGCTCTGAAAGACTATTAATACTTTTTTTTCAGCTGCTCCTGAGTCTTCACCTGATCCATGAGCTGATCAGCTCCTTCAACCTGTTGAAAGCTACTTAGAGTTGTTTTTCTTCCCTAGAAAGAGTTTTTATTTTATTATTTTGTCGTTAGCCAGCAGAAGCAGGTCATGGAGACGTCAGACCTGGCGGGATGGAGGGTATGAATTGGTAACCAGAAGGAGTGCTGTACTTTTTTTGACAAACTGAAAATAATAGAAATTTTTTTTTTAAATGACTGGCGTTGCTAAAGCTTTACTACCATTTTTTCATCTAGGAAGTTTTAGCTTTAGTTTTAAGAGCTGCTCCTAGAAGTGACAGTTTGGATATTCTTGTTGAATAGAATGTAGCCAGAACATTTGTTCAGCTTTGTGGAAGGGACATTGTCCCTTCATTGATCATTGTCTGCGAAAGTATGATGAGACAGTCTGTTAACATATTTAGACTTTATTTTTTTGAATTTTTCTTTGAAATCTGATGCTGTGTTCACAGATTTTTTTTTTTTTTTTTTTTCCTTAAACTCTGATTTGAATTTCTGGTAGGAGAAACCCACTGGGTGGATGATGACTGTGAAGAGATAAAAACTCCTGAATGTCCAGCAGGGTAAGTGGTTTGCTTGTTACCCTAAAGCCAAGTACAACAAGGACTGTGGTCCAGCACTCTGAGCATCATCTTTCTGCCTTATCTTTGTAAAGCCTTTGCTGAATAGTTGAGTTGCTTACTTCCCTGTCCTTCAGGGTTTGTACAATTGGGTTGTTAATGTGAGCAATGATGGGGGCTTGAACTCTTGTCCTCGGATCACCTTTGGTGGGTTTGCCTGTTTTACTTATCTGAGCAGGAAAGATAATTAAGCACCCTTTGAGACCTTGGGAATCTTTTTCTGATTTCTCTGAAATTTAGGCTGGCTGAGAACTTTTTTTTTTTTTTTTTTTTTTCTTTTAATGTTATTTTACTAAGTGAAGGGATTTCAAAACTGCAATGGGTAATAGGCTTGACTTAAAAAAAAAAAAAAAAAAAAAAAAAAAAAAAAGCAGAAGAAGGGCATTGAAAATGTAAGAGCATCTGAAACCAGTTATCTTACTAATATGCTTAAAGGCAAACATCTGCTTAGGTGCTGCACTGGGCTGCAGCTCAGAGTTTGGAGGAAATAAGAGCTCCTGTTCTCCTGGTAACAATGATATCTTACCCCTGCAGTGAGTGACCATCATTAAGCACTCAGGCATATCCATCCAGGACACATCTATGCCTGCTTGGATTCAAATCCAAGTAGAAGTAGTAAACAAAATATAATAAAATGACATGAAATACCATCGTCTTTAGTATGTGAGAATGGGCTGTGCCTCTTAGAGCTTGCACAAGATGCCACATGGACTTTTTGTGAAGACAGAAGACCAGCTGTCCTGAAACATGTGGTTTTTAACTACAGGCTGTGTGCTAGGCTGGGTACTTCTGCACACAACTTTTTAATTTTTTTTTTTTTTTTTTTTTGCCTCTACTCCATCTCTTTCTGTAAGCATTTGCCTTTTTGGGCTGTGTACTTCTGGCTGCCTAGGGAAGATTTCTTTTATGTTGGAATATAGTCATTCAGCTGACTGTGACCACAGTCTGAACGTTACTAAGAATGAAGATGATCAGTTTATACTGATCTGTTGAGTAAGCAAGTAAGCCAAATAAATAAAGAAATTAATAAAAAAAACACATAGCGCATGTAGTAACCGTACTTTAAATTCTCTGGAGCCTCAGTTAGCAACTGAAAATTTAAAAACAAAACAAAACAAAAACAAAACAAAACAAAAAAAAAACATAAAATCATTTTGAAATGCTGACTTATACTCCTGCTGCTTCTGCTTTTTAGCTTTGTTCGTCCTCCTTTGATCATCTTCTCTGTTGATGGTTTCCGTGCATCGTATATGAAGAAAGGGAACAAGGTCATGCCCAATATTGAAAAACTGAGTGAGTACATCTGTTTTCTTACAATAAACGAAAGACAGTCTCATGCAGTCTGGTTGTTTTCATTGTGTATTGAGTAACAAAAGTCAGCATGGGTCTGGCGTGTAGAAGGACTCTGCCAAATGCAGGGCTTTTCTGACTCAAAACTCTAATAAAGATTACATTTATTTTCCATAAAAGCAAATTGCATTAGTCCCCTTAGGTTTAGATGGTATCATCTGGTGGCTTGCAGGACCCTGGCTAAAGCAGCTTACAGCAAAGAATGAGAAGAGAGCTGCTTTAGGGAATGCAACCCAGAATTGGTGGGGTTAATTTGGTTTGCCAGCAAATAAATGAATCTTCAGTATGTGATATGTATCATAACACTGTATAGCCTAGTTGAGGTGTGCCTGGAAAATTTTGCACTTGAATCACACATGTGGAAGATGTGGGTCCTGGATTTGCAGTGTACTGAACACACTGTATGTTTGAGCTTTTTAGTGTAGTATGGTAGCTTAAGATATGTGAGATATTGAGATATGTGCTCATATCCTTGAAAGGTGTTTTTTTCACTGTCTATTTACTGTCCCTTGCATTTATGTAGCCAACTGGGGAGCTGTGGCCAAAGCCTATTGTGAAACTCCTGCTTCAGTGTATTTGTCATTTAAAATTAGTCCGTGATTTCTCATGTTCCTTTACTTAACAGCAAGACACTTCCAGTGAGTATGAACACTGAAAGCGGGATAACTGGGAAGGGAGTCCATGGAAATGTAGCTAGTTTAGTAGTACTAGCTTCTCTGTTTCATCTGTTTACTGTGAAGTGCAAAGTAGCATGTGTGGATTTAGCACTGCAGGAAGTCTTGCCAGTGGTCATCAGAGGGTGTTCATTTAAGTTGGTTAAAGTTTAACCACTTTCTGCAGCATTTTCAGTGAAAGCAATTGACTTTTTTGTCTCAGAGCTTCACTTTTGTAACGTTTGCATTCGCTGCTGATTTTTCAGGATCATGTGGAACGCATTCTCCTTACATGAGGCCGGTCTACCCTACAAAAACCTTCCCCAACTTGTACACCCTCGCTACTGTAAGTCCTTGGGAAGGATTTTTTGGTGATAAAATGTTGCACTTCACTAGAAATGTGGGTTGTGGGAAGCAATATATATATTTTTTTAATAGAACTCCTTCACAGTCAATCCTTCTCTCCCTTATGTTAAGTAGTTTTTTCAGTATTTTGAAGTTTTGAGATAAAGCATTTCTCTCTAATATGCACGTTACTGTTTTCCTGCATTTTCCTATGCCTGTTTTTGCAGTTATTTGTACTGCTGTATAATTACAGGTCATGGTTTTTCTGGGGGGAAAAAAAAACAACAGCCCAGAATACAACCAGCAGTTGTTCCTTCATTGGAGGAGCTGAAGTCAGTAGGGCTGACTTAGCAACCCACTTAAAATTTACAGCTGCTGAGTGTGTCTGGATGCTGCTTGGGTTCTACAGTAAATGAACCATTACTTCTGTGCCCTGGTGGCACAGCTGGTGGCCAGGCTGTCCCCAAGTCTGAGATGCAAACACTGCCATGTGTCAGCGCTCCTGAAGCAGAAGCCACTTTTTTTCCCCCCCTTTTTCTTCCTTTGCACAAATATTAAGATAAAAGAAGGGATGGACAAACACGTAGCTGAGTATGGGAGAGGGCAGGAGAGAAAGGGAGATCAGAAACCTCTTAAATCACCTTTACTTCTGGAGAAGTGGAGGTATAAAGCCTCTGGGTTTATATCACTGTTTGGGTGTCTTGCTTTCATTTCTTCTTAGAAACAGCTCTAACAGAGGCACTAGTAAATATAAACTATTATAAAATGAGCATGCAGATTCTAATTCTTGCTACTGGAAAATGAATTACCATTTCCAGAAAGGGAATTCATAAAGAGGAACTCAAAGGTCAAATAAATTTTTTTTTTTTTTGCTTATTTTTGATGGCCTCAAACTAACTTCTAACCAGTGAGAAAATACTTCAAAATATCCAGCAGCAGAAGTTTTTGTGCTTTTTTTTTCCTTTTAGCACAATTCAGTCATTTCTTGCTGTTTTCACTACTACAGCCAATTTTAAATGTTCTTATCTTGAAGTTAAAACCTTTTTTGCTGTTACAAAGACACCCATTTTAAAATAATTCAGTGGTATTTGCAGATAGCTATGGGGACTGCATTTATGTGCATTAGGGTTTTACTAATTAATCTACTTCTGCACAAAGGGACTCTATCCTGAATCACATGGAATCGTTGGCAATTCAATGTATGACCCAGTGTTTGATGCCAGCTTCAGTCTTCGAGGGCGAGAGAAATTCAATCACAGATGGTGGGGAGGTCAACCAGTAAGTTTCAGTTTCCCTCCTTCTCTATCCCTCCTCCTTCCCCTCCTCCTGTGCTGTGGAACATAGCCAATAATAATAATTAAAAAAATACATCTGTGAACAATTTGTACCTGATCTCCCCATGGCTGGCCTTGTGTCTATCAGTGCAATGTAACGTTTTGAGTTGGCTTTTGCTTTTCAGAATAATAAAGCCATTGATTATGGAAAGGTGCTTGTGTTGATAAGTATAAATTAGATGTGGCTGGGAAAAAACCCTCATTTTAGGCAGCAGTTTAACACGAATTACTGTATTTTTGTCACTGTGGCACAGTGTTTCCTTTTCATTACGGGTTTCTCAGGTTTTCGTCCTAGTAATGTTCTTCTGGCAGTTTTAGTATTAATGTTCTGTCAGAGTAGCATGGCACAACTTCATAATTATTATTTGTTAAGTCCACAAGTGATTGCTGTTACCTGACATGCTGCAGAGGGTGTAGAAGTTTATGAATTAATTTCTGCCTAGAACACAGCAGCAGTGGCTAAGTGGATCTCTCTCGAATAAGCATTGCAATTGGTTTTCTCCAGGTCTGAATCCTTATTTTAGGCATGAAAATGGCCTCTTTCTAAGGATTAAAAGGAGGTCCCTTTGCTTCTACTGAACTTTCTCCTATTACCATATGCTTATTGACGTGCTTTAGTTTGCCAACAAAGATAGTTTTAAATTAAACTAATAAGTTTTACATGCAAGCAGCCAAGGTGCATATACTACATTGATTACTTAGGGACTAGCATGTGAAAACTTCCTGAGCAGTTAAACCAGATAGTTCCATTTTCTACACCAGAAATTGACGCCATTTTTACAGGAAGCAGTACAAGTCTTCTTACTCCCTGAGGAGCCACTCTGTAATCAGAAAGAATGCCTCTAAATGGGAACCAGTGCTAGATTTCTTCATACATCAGTACAGGTTAAGGCTTGATGGAAAGGAGCTATGTGGAGAAGGACCTGGGTGTCCTGGTGGACAACAGGTTGACAGTGAGCCAGCAGGGTGCTCCTGCAGCCAAGAGGGCCAGGGGTATCTTGAGAAGAGTGTGGCCAGCAGGACAAGGGAGGTTCTCCTCCCTCTCTTCTCTGCCCTGGTGAGGCCACATCAGAAGTTCTGTGACCAATTTTGGGCTCCTCGTTTAACAAAGAGAGGGAACTTCCAGGGAGAGACCACAGAGATGATGAGGGGCCATTCCCATATGAGGAAAGCTAGGAGACCAGTGTCAGTTCAGCCTGAAGAAAAGACAGAGAGGGGATCTTATCATTGCTTGCAAACTTATATAAGGTAGGTGTCAAGTGGATTGGGCCAGGCTCTTTTTAGTGGTGCCTAGTGACAGGACAAGGGGCAATGGGCATAAACTGGAATACAGGAAATCCCATACAAGCATGAGGAAAAAAATATATTTTGAGGATGATAGAGCACTGGAGCAAGCTGCCCAGAGAGGTTGTGAAGTCTTTCTCTGGAGATATTCAGAGCCTGCCTGGATGCTTTCTGCTGCAGCTTAACCTAGCGAACCTGCATTAGCAGGGGGTTGAACTGGATGATCTCCAGAGGTCTAGCCTCTATGATTCTGAAATGGAGGTGTGTATTGGAAGGGGACTGGGAATACCATAATCTGTCATTGCTGTTTGCTCAAATGATCGGTGTCATCCTCCAAATCTCTAAGACATTAGTATCCCAGGAGACAAAAGGAAGTTACTTAGCAAGCATGTGTTATTTGTCCGCATGTAGTTTTAGTCCACAACAAATGCGAGACAAGACCATTTAGAGTTGTAGGCAGATGTGTGACGGGCAGATGTCTGGCTGTAGCTGAGCCAGAATGAGGTATTTGTGCACTTGTAAAATTTGTCAGCAGTAATGAGGGGCGTAGTTGCTCCCTCACCCAGCTATGACCTGGGTTAGTTTTTAGCATAGGTTGTGTAGAGTAGAGAAGGTGATGCAGTGCCAGGCTGTTATCCATCTAGATCAGAGCAAAGCAGTGGGATAAAACTAGGAGCAGTGAAAGGGAGGCAGCAGGTAGCTTCTTCCTTCATCCTAGCTACAGCAACAGCCACACACTGAATGGCATCTGCAGTGTGCTTGCTGCAGTCAAACATGGATCTCATGGACAATAGTGTGGGCCAGCTGTTTGGTAGCTTGTTAGGCAGCAGCAATTTTAATTGTACATTGCAAATTTAATTGTGCATCTCAACCGAGTTTATGTAGGAATAACTCAAACTTTCAGGGACTGTACAAATGTCTCTATTTTTAAACTGCAATATTTTAATAGCCTGTGTATGTTGCATCAGCTGTCATGTTGAGTGGGGGATATTGGGTAATTCTAACACCCACTCATTAGGAACACCTCTGCTATTACAGAGAATATAAGTCATTCCAGATTGTAAACAAGGGTCATGAAAAATGTCAGCTGAAAAGGGTTCAAGGAAGTTACACAACTGTGGATGACCACACGCTAGAAAAAAATTCTCAGAGGATAAAGGGGAGTGTTGTATACACAAATAAGGGTGTTAAAATAGAACAGCTGATCCAAGGAAGTGTTAAAAGAAAAATACAGGAATCAGATAATAAGCTGGAAATCTCCTTGGAGAATTGGGAACATGCATAGAGGGACGGCTGTAATTCAGTTCCTACGCACTTACTATGAGGAGAACCTGTAAGTCTGGCAAATGTGAGTGGCCACACTGCCTGGGTTAGAAGAGAGAACATTTCTGCAAGAAATCTACTAACATAAATGATCCCCTCTCTGCACGTGGAGGAAATGCATGGTTTGCATGTATTTATTTGCAGAATCAAGGAAGTGTGAAAATGAGCTACTAAAACTTAGAGGGCAGAGATTTTGATGGGAGAAAAAGTTCTTTCTCCTTTATGTGGATTAGATACATAGTTCTAATTCATTTCTAATTGAATTTGATCTCTAAGTGAATTTCTAATTATTTTTTATTATTTTACCTAAACATCACACTGATTAAAAACTGCCAAAAAAAAGGATAGGTTTTCAAAGACAGTAAAATTAAGGGAGGAAGAAAGAAAATCTTGCCTGTACATCACAAAGTGTTATTCAACCGATCCCTTTTAGGTCTTGGTCTCAAAGTGTAGTATGCAGCTTCAGAGAGGTACTTGGTTAGCACAGAACAGGGAATTATCATCTAAAACTGCCCACCTTCCCTAGGAAGGAAGAAGTTGTTACTGGGGTCCCTAGCTTCACATTATAACTAGAAACTGCCTTGAAGAGAATGTCATTTAACGTTAATCATTCCTAAAATACTTCCTTGCTCCTGGACAAGTCTATTGTATATAGTTTGTTAAAATGTATGTTGGTTTTTTTTTTTTTTTTTTTTTTTTTTTTTTTTTTTTGTTAAATTACTTGTTCTGATAGTGAGCACTTTGCTAGGAAGCAGCCAAGCTAACACATGGCATCAGTGGGATTTGACAAATGAGTAGTTTAATGTTTTCACACGAGGAATTGTGAGAAATTTATTTTAAAAGCAATAGGAAAGGGGGAAGGAGGGAGCAGGTAGCTTCGGAAGTGCTCAGGGATCCTCTAACTGGTGGTGAGACTTCCTGAAACCTGTTTTTCGGACTTAGTATATAACCTTTATTTATTATATAAGCTTAAAACCACCTTGTTTTTTGAAAGAAAAAAATGTGTGACAGGAAACAGCTGCATAACCACTCCTTCTGTATTGCTACAGCATCTTACAGAAATTGTGAGCATCAGAGCCCCTGTTCTCAAAGGAGAAACTAACTTCACTGCTCATTTTTCATGAGACTGAGACTGTTTTCATCCAAGAAACTTCAATCACTGAAGTCAACTGCCTAAATTAAGACCCCAGCTGCCTTTGGCTTCTGTTCAGCAGTAGTTTTCCACATGTTGATTTGGCTTACATTGCATGCAATATGTTGCTTTTCTCAGTGATCTTAGAAATAATCCTTTGGTCTCCTTAAGATCAGAAGATGATAGGTATAATACTGTAGTTTTATGAGGGCTGTAGTTAATGAGGACAGAGAGGCCCCTTGAGAAGGCTGTCCAGCTTGTATGTGAGTTTGCCTCAAAAAATGCCTCTCTTTTCAGAAATATCTTAATTATAACAGCATAGAGGGTGCTTAGGGCACCTTGTATGACGCTTTACTTTCACTTTTAAAATTGTAACAAAGAGGAAATATGGCTAAAGCAAGGCCTGTGGGAGTCATGACTCCAACTTTCTACCTCACTGGCAGGAAAAGTGCAAATGATGCAGGAAGGTAACAAGTAGCATCACTGTGCCAAGTTAATTCTACTTGCATGCATCACTCTTGTTTATGTTTGTTTGGGAAATAGTGATCATCAATCCTAGACATGGAAGGGACTTCCCATTCCTGCATGGCCTTCTCCCAGTTGCAGTGGGTGTCTGTGCTACCTCCGTTCCTGACGTGGATTTCCTTCCCTGGCTGGCAGCTGTGTTTGCTCAGCTCGCAATGAGGCCTGCCCCTCCTGTTGGCCCTGACCTGAGGTGTGCCACTGCTGTTCTTGAATGATGCAACAGGACACAGGCAGACCTTGAAAATGTATGGACATTCATTTATTCACAGAAGGTTAAATGTAGGGAGATGCTGCACTGTCCGTGCAGGTTTTCAAAAACAATTCAACAGCCATTTGAAGAACTTTGTAGTATCTGTGCAAACACATGCCTAGCAACTGAAAGAAGGGAGAACTTGGGACTTATGTGTTGCATAGTGCACTTCCACCTGAAGTTGCTTAGCCTCTCTATTTTTATCAGTAAATAAAAGAGAAAAAGAAAGAATAACTGTAGTCTGTCAACAAAGAGGATCTACCTAGCTTACAGTAGATGTCTTGTAAGCATCTAGCTAACCACGTTTATCATGTCTTGGGATGTTTGCCAGTGTACTTGAGTTGAAACAGTGGTTCTGTAATTTACCAAATCTTTTTATGATGGAAAATTTAGATATCCTCCAATTCCCAATATGCCACAGTATGAACACAGACTAGTTAACCTTTGATATATATATATATATATATATATATATATATATTTTTTTTTTAATTTTAAATATGTATTCCTCTCTTATTTGCTTAAGCAATTAAATCAGAAATATGGTCTTTTCATAATTTACAATACTATAAAATTGTGTCCCATCTGAAAACCAGAGTGCTCATCTGACGTAGAATTTTATAGGTATCTGTTTAACTAACATTTGCACTTAAAGCCAATGTATTTATGTATGGCAAATAAATTACATAAGTTCACAAATGGAACTGACCTTGCAATGGGTAACACAGTACACTTTATGGTAAATGACCTGAACAGATGTGACAGATGTGTATATAACATATTGCATTTACATGCTCAGTACTGGAATATCTGGGATTAAATAACTTAAGGACTGTGACTCTAACCAACAGAGAGGAGATGAAACAATTTTTATTCAATTCCTGATTTTGACTGTTTCACATGGACAGTGTTGAGAGCACATCACCTAATTTTTTCTTTTGTATTGTACACTGAGTGCACGGACTCATATTAACTTGGAAGAGGCATGAATGACTTGCACTCTGTCTTGAAAGTCAGTGAATTTAAGTTAGTGACACTGAGAGATGAGGCTGTAGTAGCAGCTTACCTTGATTTTGTGCTGGAGTTAATATCCTATAGCCAAGAGTAGGAAGTAAATTTGTGCATGCCCATCATCTGTTCCAGCTGCCAGTCTGTTACCTGATTTTAGCTAATCAGTAAAGAGTTATGGCTACCAGGGGCACATCTGGTAGAGAAATAGAGACTGCCATCACTATATTCTGTCACAGCTCCAAAACATATTGGAAGTTTGATGTTCAAGTTTGTAGATGAAAACTCTTTCACCTGGGAGACTGCTGCTGCTTCAGTGAGTACTGTAAGTTCACAGAATCATTAAAGTTGGAAAAAACCTCTGTGATCATCTAGTCCAATCAACCCATCCCTGCCATGCCTACTAAACTTCTCATTTTAAATGATGTCTCTGCAAACGCTTTGTTATGTGTAGTGGCTTTAGGTATGATGTTGAATCACATTGGGCTTTATTATTTTGCTTTTAAACAAACCAAAGGTTGTTTTGTTTTTTTTTTTTTAATATCCTGTTCAAAGAAAGAGGGATGAATGTCCAGTAGTTCTTCTTTTAACCTTGGGTTCAACCAGGCTCTGCCTGGAAAAGTCCTAAGGGAGTCGTTTCAAACTTACTTCACATACGTTGCAGATAGATATGGACCATTTGACTTGTTGGTCTTACTTTAACAGATCGCTGTCTTAGCCATTTCAAGTGCAGCAGATGCATTTTCTCATTCAAATAGTTAATGCCAATGTAAATTGCTGCATTGGGAGCAGAGGGAGTGCTTTTTTTCCCTATCTGAAGCCAATCCAGGTGCCCTTTCAAGGGACATGCTGTTCTCTTACTGCTGACAGAAGATAGTACAACTAGGGGTGATCCCTGCTAAGATCACCTGGGAGAGATTGTCAGACCCTACAGTATGATAGAGGAGAAGCCTGAAATAGACATCTACAAGTGATTTCAGCAATGCTAACAGTCAGGAGAAGCACAGGACATACTCAGCTGCTGTGGGTGGAACTTGGCTTGTTTCATTTAGTTGACAAGATGCAGACTGGACCACCTGTATGTGTGCAGTCCAAAGCACTAGAAAGTCAAACAGATGGTGAAATTCTAAAACTGAATTCCCTGGACTTAGTTTATTGGTACCATCCCAAAGTTAACTGCAAAATTATTTCAAGTTTGCAGGAACACAAACACTTTCAAAGAAAAATAAATCTGCTGCAGCTCTGGAGGGACAATGGTTTTCCAAGTATAGCAAGACCAAGGAGCATAACAGCAGTGGAGCTGACACTCGTTATGCTAAATTTATATTTGACCTCTCTTCTCTGCTGTGGTAGGATTCTGCTCTGGGAATAAATCTAAAGTGCAATGGAAAATGTATTTGCTTGAAATGTTGACTCTTTTTCATGTGGGATGGCCGAGAACCACTAATGAGCATGGAGTAGCTCCTGTCTTAGTTTGACACAGGGTCTGGGTTGGAGTTATATACCCTTTGCTGACATAGATGACACAAACGGGCTTGTGGATATGTCTTTGCATTACAGGCACACCTCTGACTATAGCATACAGCCTCCAGCTTGAAGGCACCTTTCCCTGCCTCTCCTCACTTTCACCCGCATCTTTCTGTCCAGTCAGTGTTTGTCCATGAGCATTCCAAAACAGTCTCTCTGTTGTTCAGTAGTGTCCAGATTCCCATGTAAAATCAAATTCATGGACTTTCTGATTCTGTTCTTGTTGCATTCATTTAGTAAACAATCATTTCTATAGTTACCTTGGATATATTCTTCCCTGAAAAAGAGAGGATACATTACCAGAACGTTAGGATGTAATAAAAACAACTGCTTTTTTTATAGCTGTGATTTTAAATGAACTGGATTGAGTGCTGTCAGATTTGAAGGAGTAAAAGATGTAAAGATAAGGTAGGAGGTATGTTCGTGGCACTAGAAAGGAAAATAGGATCCATTTTTCCATAATTGTGAACATAACAATATTCAAATTTAATTTCCATTAACTACAGCCTCAGTGTGGAAATGATCTTTCGTTAGACTGTGACAAATTAAATTCAGTTAAGGCTAATGCATGAATAATTCATGCATGACATTTGAATAATGCATGCCTAGATGACAGTTTATAAGTGCCTGTTAGAGCAAGGTAGAGTGGCCTTGAATGTATTTTGAAGAGCTGATTTAAAGTAAGTCAAAGATTTTTCAATCATTAAGGAAGGGATCTGTGTTTTGGCTTAAATGGTCATGAAATGACTGAACTGTGGAATGCGTAAATAATGACACGGGAAAGCAATTTTTTAGTTTTATGCATAATATTAGCATTTAAGTCATTACCACTTTTGAAATAAGTTTTAAAATGATTTGCTAGATCCTTGCAAAGAAATTCAGTCCCATCAGGCTACAAACTGATTATGGACCTT
This sequence comes from Tetrao urogallus, assembly GCF_951394365.1. Lineage (NCBI taxonomy): Eukaryota > Metazoa > Chordata > Aves > Galliformes > Phasianidae > Tetrao > Tetrao urogallus. The sequence goes on from NC_136815.1 coordinate 12,990,977, forward strand.
TTTGATTTTTGGTCATTCTGATTCCCCTGCCTTCTATAGGTATTCTTAGAATAAAAATAAAAGAGAAAGAGGCAATGAGGATAACTAGAGTATGATGTGGTTTTCACTGAAGAAAGATCAAACTAACTTGAAAAGTAATAAACAGGAGTGAATATAGTTGCAATGTTTTGTAGAAGTGAGAAGAGAAAGAATTAATAACGTGTTTTCCCAGTATGGGAACAATATTAAAGTATGTGACATTGTGACATTGCCAGTCTCAAACCAAACAAAACTACACTCATACATTGTGTGTCTATACTGTAGAACGTGCTGCTCCAAACTATTTTATAGCCAGAAAATAGATGAGTTTAAAAAAATGAATTTGAAAAACTCTGGGAGATTGTTCCTATCATTTCCATCCATCACCACTTTGGGTGAGCTCATAAAGTTCTTCAACTTCTATGGAGCAAGGTGTTCCTTCACACTTTCTTTATACCTCTGCTCCCTTTTATTTTTTGGTACTCTTTATCAGCTCATTATTTGCTCATGGCTACTGATAATAGAATCAGCAAAGAGGGTTTTTTATGTAGACCCTGCTGAGTATTGAGCTGTGTTCTTTCCTACCTGAGTGTCCTTCAAAACTTGAATGTTAAAGAGCTCAGGTGAGGTATGTCTGATTTTTGAAAATTAAATGGGGTGAGATACTTGTGAAGTTTCGGTCCATGTATTGTAATGCTTTCTGTTAGAAGTAACAAAGATATTTAGGGGTGAAACTACAAAACATCAGCTGATGCATTGCTACAGAATCTGTGTAGGTTTGTCACTGCACGTGTTCAAATTAGGGATGGAAGCTGAAGCCTGCAATTTTTATTTCTAAGCTCAGGGTAGAAGAATGTGCCTTGAAAACATTTTCTTTTGATTTCAGAGGGTCATTAAGGATCTGAACACATTCTAATCCTCTTATATTTTCCTCATTAGATTTGGATTACTGCAGCCAAGCAAGGGGTGAAAGCTGGCACATTCTTCTGGTCTGTGTAAGTGTCTCTGTTTTCTGGAGATTTGTAACTAATAAGTCTGAATTAATTCAGTGCAAATATTTATTAATTGTTTTCCTTGCTGTAAACGTTTAGTAGCTGCTCAGTTGGAGACTGTACCTGTAAGCCTCTCATTTCATTTCTCAAATGTTTCTCATAACTAAAGCTAACTCTACAGTTTGACACAGGTTTATACACTGATATTTAGCAGCTGTTCGAACAAAAGTAGAGTGACTGTATCAAAAATTACTTTCCTTCATTTGACTGTGTTGTTTTGCCTCCTCAGTATTGCTGGCAAAGTCTTCTAGACTTCTGAGTGTTTGTGCAAGACTTTTATTTTCCTCGCTTCACGTGACATCAACAGCCTAATTCACTCCCTCCTTTTACGATCCAGCCTGGCCTTTGAATAATAATAATCTAGTTCCCATTTATTAAGAGATAGCCTTGAGGACCTTTGCTCTTTATTCTGTTCTTTAATGGTTCTGAATTATTTTCCCTTGTCCCAACTAAGACATTTTTCTAACTAAAAATGAATGAGTTTTAATAACTTCTGAGTTCCGAGGAATTCAGATGTATCAATGTCTCCATTTCCTTTAAGTGGCAAGATTGCAGGAATGAAGAAAATGGTCATACTATCAAGATCAAAAGTACTGATGGGATTTGCCTATTTTTTGGTTCCATTTTGAATAATATTCTTTGGTGCTCTGAATATCATAAGCATATGGAAGAAATAATAAATGTACAGTGTATATAGCTGGTGAGAGGTTTAGGTTTGCAAGTCATTTACCAGGCAGAGCTTTGATCTGCTTCTCTACAAAGCATAGGAATTTATGCAATACCAAAGCACTACAACTACATGGGAACCAGAAGCACCTTGGCTGATCCATATCTGGGGATATATAAAACATTAGGAAAAATAACCAAGGCTGTATTGTAGATATATATGCCTGTAGCAAGAAAGGGATTCAGCCACTTTACATATGAATGAAATACATCCTCCCTAAAACTGTACTATTTAATTTGGAGTATGGAATGTTTTTGGTGAAAAAAACTCAGATAAACTCTTTTAAGGAAACAGTAGTATTTAAACACTTCTAAGTCTCAAGTGATTTATTTTTTAAATAATGAAGATTTTTCAAATTGGGCAACTAGTAAGTTTCAAAACGGCAACACCTAACATTATTCTGTCTTATGATATTTCTTTGTCTGCAAATTTTAGCATTATTTCTCATCTTATAATTCTACAAGTGGAAGTTTCCTGTGTAGATGGAGAATGGCAACCAGTGTTGTTGTACAAGCCATTAAGTAACTTGTTTCAAAATGACATCTGCATTTCTCCATCAAATACACTTCCAAAAAATGCTGAATTTAATTCACTAAGGTGAATCCAAGATGGTTGTACTTGACTCTTATTGGGATTCTGCAATTGATCTAAGGGAATTTGAAACCACTGATGCTGTTGTATTAAAACACTTGTATGGTCACTGATCTGCAGAGCTTTCTTAAGATGAGATATTTTGAAATGTAATAGCTGTTTACGTGTTTAGTAATTCCCATAGCAATAATTTGGCCTCAGCAGCCAAGTGAGATGTCTCAGGATAACAGTGAATCGTGATTTATCCATTCTGCAGAGAGAAGTTGTAAATGTTGTGTGAGTCACCATGCTGATTGCCTGATGTTTCAGATGACTCTGGTTTGATTTACACCTGCTTAATCCTGTTTGGTTACTATTAAGTCAGTGGGAGTTTTTCCAATGTCTTTAAGACTAGCAGTTAGATTTGTACCAGTGTGAGAAATGTCATGGTTTTCACTCATGCCAGCTATCCAATGGCAGCACTACTGTGCATAAAAGCAGTTCATCTGGGTTAAAAATACCAGGATCTTTAGTCACTGCTATTAGAATAGTTTGGTTTCCTGCCTTCAGTTCTGACTCCATTTATGAGCTTTTAATCCAATTTATTTAGGAGTATGTGGACATTCAAGAGATCAGATGTGACTATTTGCAAAATAAGAATCAGTACCAAACAAGAAACAAGATGCAATATACTAAAAGGAAATGACATTATTATGATTGATGATAGTCACCGTGGAATCAGTTCATAGCAAGACTGTTTTGATGCTTCTTGTAGTCTCTGATAAAAAGGCATTTTTTTGTGTTTTTGTGGTCTAGTGTCATTCCCCATGAGCGCAGAATACTAACAATACTGCAATGGCTGACCCTTCCGGATAACGAAAGGTAATTCAACCTGTTATTGGTTAATAGCCTATACTCTTCTCAAAAATAACTGGAAAAGAGCAAGAGGAAGTTTAATTTTGTTAAACTACCATTGATTTCAGGATTTGTTTTGATTTGTTTTGATTGGTTAGATTTGTTTGTTTTTTTTATCCTAGCTTTTAACCATCTTCATTTTGATTCTCAATAAAAGTATGGTATCAATTTCTTTCCCATCTAGAAGCATTTAATTACATAGATTAACATGGATAGTTCTTAGCCTACTGAGTGTAATATGGCTTAACAACCTTGTAGGCAGTGGCAGAACTGGACTCTGAGGACTGGGAAAATTTTAAGATTTTAATGATGACTGTTTTTTCCATATACAAGTTTGCACACTCTGCTGGCTGCAAAGCTCCAGAGGGCTACTATTGTGATCCCACTTACAGGGCTAAGAAAGCACGTGTCCTCAGATGGTACCCTGGGTGCTTCTTGGGATGTGTTCTGGGATTTAATAAAGTTGTAGAACAATTAATTACTTAATCATCATATCATGGAAACATATGATGAGAAACAGTTCTCTTTAAAGCCGACTCTCATTGCAAGGTTGGTTTTATTTGGCTTGAGCTGGCAGGTTTGGGGCTTTTTGTTGTTGAAGGAAAGCTGTCCTGAACAAGGCCTTTCTTTCTTTCAGGCCTTATGTTTACGCTTTCTACTCCGAGCAACCAGATGCTGCTGGCCACAGATATGGACCTTTCAACTCAGAGGTTAGTAGAGATTTTCATCCGTAGAAAAAGCACACATCTAGAATACATTTTTAGAATAACTGCTGATGCTCAGAAGTAATATTTTTAGCAAATTTTTTCACCCGTTTCTGTAGTATGCGTCACCTCTGCCAGAGAAAGCAAAATTATTGTTTAAGGATTTATCTTGTGATTCAGTTCTGAGAAGGAACGGCCCATGCCTTTCATAGATTGTTTCTCTTTGTGATATGAAAATGCAAATGGAAATTTCTCTTTGGCAAAAATGAGATTGTAATTGGGTGCGACAACAGAATTTAATGTTCCTCAAACAGTTTATCCTTCTTAAACATAATAAAACTATAATGCACAAAATACTGAGGAAAAATGCAGTGAAGAGAAAGGCTTATTTAATGCTAACAGCCTGCAGTAGCCAACGTAATAATTCTAGTCTGTCATGAGCTGTAAAAAGCAGCTATTTCCAGTTTCATATAGACCCTAGAGGATTTCAGTTAGTTTTGCCAATACTGCTCCCTCAGGGCTGGTCTGTTGAGTTTGGAAAAGATTTTGAAGCATTGTAAGGTATTTTAAAGAAAAATTATGTGCAAAACACTGCAGTAGTTTAACCCCTTGTTTGAGGTTCGGATTGCCAATGAGTACAGCTTCTCTGCCAGCATGGTGCAGGTTACAAAAACTTAAAGACTGTGTGGTTGTCTGGGATTTGTGGGGAGGGAAAGTAAGTTCTGTGCCCAAGTGTTTTACTGCTTGGGGTGGCTGGGGGCTGAGCATCTGGCAAAGCTCCTCTGGTCTCAGTGGAAACATATGCCTGTAGGTTGCAGCCACAAGACTTCAGGAGTTTTCATATGTGCTTTTTAAAGGGTAAACAAATGTTTTCAAATCTTTGAAAACTGAGGAGTATATTTACGCTTTGGAAGGTAATACCAATCTCCCTGAGCAGCCAGTTACCAAGCAGATGTTTCTTACTTGTTTGCTATACATCTGGTAGCTTCCTCTACTGGAGAAGTGAGCAAAGAGAAGTAGCATTAATCTTTTTAAATGTACTTGAATTATTTGGGGCTGTTTAAACAAATTTACAGTGATTATGGATTTGCTGTGGGTAGCATCCCTGCTGGAGTAGTTTTAGCCATGGTCTCAAGAGCAGCATCAGAGAGGAGTTGAAAACACCATAGTGGATGGGAAGATAAAGTCCATGTTATGGATATCCTGCAGTTAATATCTGCCAACACTCCTGCTAAATTGATAGGCATTGATATGTTTTCATGTTGTCATCTGACTCCAAACAGGAGAGGTATCTGACTGGGCCAAGCAAGAGATGGATAATGAGAGCTGTCTGATTCAGATGCAGCTCAAGGATACACCACTTAATGATGCTTTATAGTTCCTCTTTTTGAAATATTACAAGTGTGCAGCTTATGACTGACAACTGTAATTTTATTTATCTGTAGACAACCGCTTCCGTCTGAGCAGAGTTGTGAGGCTCTTTCCATGGACTTAAAGGACAATATAAAGAAGATGACAGTGAATTTGATCTTTACATTCCAGCCTTTAACAAACCAATTTAGCGCTTTATGCTGAGTAATGTAGTTTCAGATTGATCAGAAGTTTCTAAAAAGTGAAGTGTAACTGTATCATCACAGGAAAAATCCCTATAAAAGCAAAAGTCCCTAATGGCTTTTATTGCTTGAGGGTTCTTCTGGACGTTTATCTGAAGGCTGACCTCTAATTCAAGTTCTTAATAAGCATGAATTAGTAGCTTGTGAAATTTTTACAAATGAATTGACTTATGCCATTTGTATTAAACACAAGAAGTGCTTGAAATTGATTTCTAGCCAATTGAGAACAGACAATTTAGCAGATGAGCATGTATGGGCTTGGAGTTCAAACAGTGGCCACAACTTTCTGAATGGAAATTTAAGTAAATGAATACAGCTGTGTAAGTATACAGATGCTGAGATTTGTGAGGGGCCTCATTTCAGGATAGAGAAGCTGGGAATTACTTTATATTGTTTCTCTTGACACTTTGTTTTCAATATTATTTTTAGGAGCTACAAAATTTACATAAAGCAGCTGGGAAGGAGTCCTCAAAGGGACCCTGTCCAGTTGCTTCCTAGATACCGAGAGCATGACCTCCCTGTGCAGTCGTTCTTTTCTTGTATACAGCTGGCTGTGGCTGGACAGTTGGACTAATTCTGACCACTTCATTTTTCTTCATACAAAGGCAGATCAGTCCAACACTTGCATTTGAATAAACCCTGTAACAGCTATCTGCTATATTTAAGATAGGCTTTTTATTTCTTTTTTGAAGAGTCAAGATTTCATGCTGAGCTTTTGTTGCTGCATATGGTAGCTTGATAAATTGTTTCATACCTCAGAATCTTCCAGATCCTACAAAAGTCCATTAGAAAAGTGGGTGTTTACTAGAGCTTCTTATGCCAAATAATATTGTGAATGTTTTTCAAATGTATAATCTTAAAGGTCAAATGGCATCCATGGCCAATAATCTTCGACTTCCAGACTTCCAGACTTCAGCTGATAGCACTTAGAGCTTCAGAGGACGTACACAACAGCCTATGGACAGAGTTAAAAGCTAGGATTAAAGGGAATTAGAAGAATTTAAGCTTTATTGGGTGAACTGTCAGCACTGTTGATATAAATGGAATACATATTATGGTCAACATCCACTACGCTAACTTTGCATGTTCTCTAACATTATGAATTTCAGTGCAAATGAAATTGATTGCCTATGTAGGGTTTTTGTTTGTTTGTTTGGAGGGACATGAAGGAACTTCTCAGGAAGCATATTAATGGATTCTGCTGCATTTCCAGGGGCAGTTATGCAAGTTATCAAATATGTGCTTGCTCTTCATTTACTTCTGCAATTTTTTTTCTTTCATTCTGTGCTTCTGCAGTTGAACTCTGGTATGTTGGTCCATCTGGGTCAAGAAGCAGAGCTTTGGCTGGCTAGTTACTCTTGTGATGTTACAGTTCCCTTCTGTAAGCAGGGAGGGAGATTTGTTTCCCTCCTCCGTAACTCTATTCTGACTCTTTTCAAGCAAAACTAAGATGTGGCTGGTTAATAAGAACTTGGCTTTTTTTTTTTTTTTTAATCTTAGCTAACTTTTATTTTTGAAAATAAAACTTCTAGATGTATACTACTGAAAGAGCTCTAAAACACATCGAAATCTGGCATTGCTACACTGTTCCTGCTGCTCCTCTAACACGCTGTCTTGAGACAGCCATTGTCAGTGTTCAGACCTAGGTCTCCTACGCTCGCGTTTCTGGCATACTGAAGCTCTGTCTGAGCGCCTTCAGAGAGAGTAAAATGAGAATCCTTCCTTTCCTTGCTGCTCCTCTCATCAGGACTGCACAAAGCTTGAAGCGTTTTAAAAACAGAAAACTCTGGTGCTGCTTTATTAAAATGCCTTTCTGGAGAGAGACGAATGAGACTGGACTAGAATCTCCTTTCCAGCTGCTTGCCTTGGAAGCAATGAAACAGCATGGCAGATGGTAACATTCCCTTCCTTCCCTTCCCTGTTTACATTGCACTGTTACTGAACAACTGTGAGAAGCTGACTAAACACATAGAAGTAAAATATCATCATAAACCAACTCTTGTCAAGCCCACTCAGCGTGCTCCGTTGTGTGCAGCGTATCTTAGTAAATATCTCCTTGTAGGCATCATCTGTCACTGCTTTGTATGCAACCCTGAGCAGTGCTGAGAGCCTGTGACTCACGTAAAGTCAGTGAGAGTGGTAAAGTTCTAAATTACAAGCGAGTTGATTAATGGGATGGTATTTTTTTCCAGTTATGTCTTACAAGGTTTTTCCCCTTCTGTTTATATATCCAGATATTCGTGCATTTATGAACAATTACCCACATGAGATATCATACCAAAAGTACTAAGAAAATTAAATTTTCAAGTTGCCCTTAAAGCTGCTAACAAGGCAGGTGCTGCTTTCAAAGGCTCTGCCACTAATAAATATGCCCTACCTAGCTGATTTGAAGGATGCAAGCTCCAAGCTAACTGAGTCTCACCTTTACGGCTTTGTTCTGTGGAACTGCAGTCCCCAGTATGGATTAATGGTACTCTGGTGATTTCAGTGGGGTTTATGGCCTGGCACACAATGCGAATGCTACTGATGAGAATATCTACTGTCACCTATTTGAACAAAAATGTGTATGGAAAATCATGCAGAAAGCCATTTGGTCTGGACAGGTGCTAGTACTCATACCTGAACCACCCCCCAAGTGAGATGCACGTCCACCTGCCTTCTGCCCCAGACAATCATGACATTTTATGCAGAGATTTTTACTAAATTGAAATTAAGCTTACTTTTGATAATACTAATGAATTGACACTTGATCAGTTTTGAAAAACAATACTCATTCAAAACCAGAAGCCCCATCTATTTTCTGAAACACCAATTTCATTTGCTTTTATCCTGTCTGCTCTTGTAACTGCTGTTCTGCTTTCAGTCCAATTTGGTGTATTCCTCTTTAAAGAGAGACAGATGCTAAATTGTCCAAAGGCCTGAATTTTTGAAAAGGCCTCCATTTATGCATAAGGACTAGCTGGCATAGGTGGCTTTGCTCTCTGATGTGAGTGGAGACAGGCTTTTTTTCTGAGTCCAGACATCTCTCCCCGCCAGTACAGGAGAGTAGTTATGGCTCCCCTCTTACTCCGCCTAAGAGACCTAAGAGAAAGCTTCCTCCTAAGAGGAGACAGGAAAGACCAGTTGCAGCTCCAAAGCAAAGAAGAAGAAAAGTACGTAGAGTGGATCAATATGCTGCGGAAGCTCGTCGGAAGAAAGTAAGTTTATGCATATTCCAAATTCTATGACGGAAGTGCCACTTTTTAGGCACTTCTCTAGCTTTACCTTTTTCAACTTGAGAATCAATCCGTGCTTCAGGTTGGGATTTTGCAGACTTGCTTCTGTAAGTGTACTGAAGGACACAAAGGAAAGCAGCCAAAGCAGACCAAGTCTTCTGGGAGCTATGTTTCGCTTGTTTCAGACTGTTTGCTTTAGGGAAAGTCATCTTAAATCCTCTTATGATTCCAACCATCAGCTGGAGGCAATGTCAGATAAATACATGGGAAGGCAGAACTAGTGCTGCCAGCCCTCATTAACTCCCCAACTCTTTGGAGCCTGGTGATTATTTGAGACTCTATGTCTAGTTGCCCAAGTTCTTGAGATGTCTTGAAAACATGACTTATAAAATCTAAAAGGGAAAGAACTTGTGAAAGTTGTTTCAGAAACAATTACTTAAAAACTAGTTAGGGGCTTTGGAGTGCAAACAAGTCTTGATAACGTGGTTTCCGAATGCAGTGTATTTGCAATGGAAATGGTGCCAAAGTCTGTTTTCATTGGGCAAATGTCAGATGGGAATTGTTTTATTAGGAAAAGATGCAAGAGAACAAAAAAGCGTGTTCCCTATTATATTGTCTTTCTCCACCTGGCAGTAAGTAAACATGTCAGGGGTGGGAGGCCACTTCAGTATTTCTTTCATTTCAGAATTTTAAGTAAACAATACAGAAACATAAACAAAATATTATATAAACCAAAAATATTTCTGCTTTAGGCATCAAACAAGAACCTTGGCGTGCTCCCTTGTTTCCTAAAAAAGCTATAGTCTTCTTCTCAATAGCATTTTTGTGGATGTATTTTTTAACTTGTTCCATGATTGAACTTAAAATAATTGTTTTGAGACAGATTTGGGAAGTGTGAAGGAGCAGACAGGGACACACAAAGCTTCAAGAACAGTTAATACAGATCTACTTGAGAGGAGAACTTATAACTGCTGCGATGATACTGCTATTACTCATTAATTTACCTTCCCAAGTTTTAGCCGTCTGGCACAAACCTGCAGTATTCCTACTGATGTGAGCACATGTAGCTCTCCTTTTTCCTTGTTTCTCTTTCTGTGATTGAAAAGGTCATACAAGCTTCTTATCCTTCTTCTTATCCTTACTGTGTGTTTATCACTATTATTTTGAGAAACAAAACAAAACAAAGGTTGTTACACGATGTTTCTCATCCTATCTGCAAATTCATCTTCTGGTGCTGATTGGTAAGGGTGGAATACAGTACAGATCGGATTCTACCATTTAAAATGAACAGTGACATTTCTTCTTCCTCCTAACAAGGCTTGTTCTAAAGGAAAACTCAGGAGAGAATCCAATTGTAATCTGTATGATTCAGATCTCATACTCAGTGTTTTCGCAATAATACCAACTCTTTAGTACTTGGATATCTGTATATCTTGAAAGATTATATGCTTTCATACATCTTTGCAAAGCCCTGATATCAACATACTGGGTGAAGAAAGATATATGCAAGACTTACTTGATCACCAATAATTCCTTGGAAGTTGCGCCTGGGGAAAAACACGAGCTTTGCTTCAGCACAAAAAAAAAGTAGCCTGAAAATGCCACCTACAGCCTTGCGTTGCAGAGGCTAGTTGAGGAACAGCCTGAGTGTAGTAAACTAATAAAAGCTAACTGAACTTAAAAAATAGAGAGAATGCAGTGAGGTGAAGTCATACTACCAAGGACTGTTTTCTGGGTTACTCTGAACACAGTCAAAATAGTAAAAACAGAAAGGTGAGTTGTGGATTTCTTTTATTTTTTTTTTTCATGTGTGTCTTGTTTCTTTTAAAAATAGACATTTTCATTTATATTGATGTTTATACATTTTCAGAAATGTCACTGCAGACTTGTAGATGAAACTGGGAACGAAGGTGGTTAAACAATATTACCATTAAGCATGAATTCTTGAAATGTCTGGAAGCCTGCTGAGATCCACCTGGCTTTCCAGTTTCCCTAAATTAGCTTTGGATTCAGCATTTGGATTCAAAAATTGTATTTCCTTATATGATAGATGTTGTGCAAATAGAATTTCATAAAAAGCGTGCTCTCAGTCATTGAAGAGTTGATAGTGAGAAAGCGCCGCTGCAAGAGGCATTTTTTTGTTGTTGTTTTTTCCTTTTATTTTTTTCCATTTTAATTTGAACTGTCCCATGGTTTTAACAAAACCAACTACTTAGTCTTTCCTGATTTCAAATATTTCAAAATATCACCTGTTACTTGGACATCTTACATAGTTTATCAAAACTATTCCTCCTCTATCCTCCTGTTTTCCTCTCCCACAGGTCACTTCTTCATCAACTTACAGTGCCAACTGGGAGATGACATTTCCCATCTCATCTTCTGCACACTATCAGACTCGTTTAACATCCATCCCATAATTCAGGCAGAGGGAGAAATTCTGAATTACTGCTTTCTGGGTCATACTAAAGTGATGTTTCTGCTCAGAAAATTCTGCCAAAATTTTGCTTTTTCTCATCCAAAATTTGTCAGCTTTCTGTTTTTCATTGGAAGAATATTTTGTTTTGTGTATTTGTACCAGCCAAATCAAACTGTCTGCGTACAGTGACAAGATACGCTTTCTTACCAAAACCGGAGCAAAATCCAAATCTTCTGCTTAAAATCTTACTTTAAAACATTTTCCTTCTCCGTTCTACCCAGTAAAATTGTTTCATTTTCCTATAGTTAAAATCACAATGCTGTTAGAATTTTTTGGTGTTTTCTGTTTTCTTTCTTAAAGAAGATTGAATTAAGAAATCACAATACCATATCTGTCTTCTGGGACATGCTGACACTTTTGGCAAAACTATCACTTGAGATTTTGGAAACTGTTGGCTTTGAAGATGAAGAATGCTCCCTCCAAGCCCTACGTGCTACTCAAGTGACTTGCATGTTGTCATCCTAGTATCAAATGTAATTTGAAGTGAAATTCACTAACTAATTTGAATGATCCATCTTAAATCCAGAGCTTCATTTCATGTTTTGACTAAACCATTCACATAAAATAGCCACTTACAAGGAGCTATTTATAAGAAACAAACTGAAATTCACATGCATTTTTCTAATATTTTTACATCGCTTTACAAAGGCATGTATGCCATTGGGAGGCCCAGGATCATCCATAAAGATCTTCTGCTGTCCTGTGACAGCATCTCAACAAGGCTTTCTCGTGTTGCAGTAGATGTTTAGTGCTTGATCTAGTAGTGGTTGGCAATACTGCCTGTGAAAAAGGGGTTGGATCTTGATGATCTCTGAGGTCCCTTCCAACCCAAGCCATTCTATGATGAAAATGGAAATAGTACAGTAATTGTAGGTGTAACAGCTCAGCCAAGGTTTTGCCTCTTGACCTGGATGTTATCACATCAGAGTTCTGCCAAAGGACCTTCGCTTGTAGTAGAAGGAGGAACATTACAATTACAGTTAACTTTTTTCTCTCCTTTCTACGTATTTGTACAGATGATGGTAAATCCCCTGAGAGAGATTGACAAGACAGTAGGACAACTAATGGATGGACTGAAACAGTTGAAACTACATCGATGTGTCAATGTCATATTTGTTGGTGATCATGGTAAAATAAACAAATTCTTCATCAATATATGCAACCTTGCACAATGTAGCTGTACATATAATAGGTAGCTTAAATGAAAGTTCAGTTCAAGTTACTTTTGTGCTGTTTTTTTTCCCCCAGTAGTTTAAATACTAAACCACTGCCAGTCAGTGTAAACTGGTAACTCTATTTTCCCGTTAATCGTCATTGGAGGACACTTCTCTTTCACATCAGAGATCTGGGTATTCTCCATTTAGAGTTTCTCAAAACTTGGCATTTTCAATATGACATCCAAGCACAGCTCTCCTTGCATGTATTGGAACACCGTAATGTGCCTAAAATAATCTTTTTATAAGTTTTTGTAGTAGAAAACATTTTAATAGCATGTGAGGAGAGGAGTGGAGCAAGACATTTCTTGGCAATTAATGAGACAAGTTTTTCTACTAGGAGAAAGACTAGTATCTGTAAGGAGCTGTGTCCAACTTCAATAGAAAATGTCATCAAAGTAGTGGAAGAAGATAGAAAAACAGTCAAAAGTTATTTTCAGATCAGATGAAGAGTCACCAGAGAGCAAATATATTATTGGTAGGGTTTTTTTGTTTTGTTTTGTTTTCTTAAGTCAGAAGAAACTTTGCAATGAGAATAAATCGCAAAGTCAAAAGAAAATTTTATTAAGTGATAAATATGATCATGTTTGAGAGAAACCTGCTTTATCATACCATTTTAGCACTCCTACTGAAAGTCACAGATTAATCATGCATTTGTAAGGAATCCTGGTCTGTGTAAGTCTTTGTCTAGGAACGTCACACAAGAATAGCTAAATGAGCAATAAAATGGAATATGCCTTCTTTCTGGCCTTGGGGAGAGAAGGTTAAGGAGCAGGAAGAATTTCCAGGGGAGGTAGTGTTGTGCTGTACTGACTGTGACTGGCAACACATTCCTCCCTACCACAAGTGGCTGCAGGAGAGAACTGTTTATCTGTGGCTGACTTAGAACAGACCACCAACAGACAATACCTTTTGTGTATGACTTCTCTTAAAATCCTTTGTTTAAAAAAATTCAACAACCCCGAAGTAGTACACTAAACTAAAAACAGACTTTGATTTTTCCATGAGCTCAGTCTGAAGACATGTCAGTGCACACATGGTGGATGTGGTGCCTGTTGCTCCAGTGTTCAGTGCTAAGACTGGTAGTGCTAAGACTTGTGCAGGCAAGTACTAAAAGTACTCTTGATTTGGTTTCTATCAGTGTCTGTCGTTGCAACTAGATGACTGGAAAAAACAAGAATAAGATTTGTCACCCAAAGGAAAAGAGTACATAACCTGTTTGGTTGTTTTTGTTTTTTATTGTTCCTGTGCTGTTTTGGAAAATGTGTTTATTCTCAAACTGGTTTAAACTTGTATTTTCTTTCTGCAGGGATGGAAGACACTACTTGTGAAAGAACTGAATTTTTGAGCAACTATCTGACCAATGTGGAAGATATCATACTGCTGCCTGGATCTTTAGGGAGAATTCGCCCTAGGTCTAACAATAATCTAAAATGTAAGTTAACTGTATTTTTTATATTCTGAGAACTAGACTCCATCCTTTCCTTGGGATGAAGTATTCCAAAGGGTGTATGTCTGCAGAATGTTGGTGGGACATTCAAAGTGGAGCTCACTAAAGATCAGCTGTATTTCCAGTCTCTAGTTCACAGACCCTACAGTGTCAGAGCTGTGTCAAGTGGGTAACTGAAACATTCTGGGTTAAAAATCATCTATTTTGGTAAGAACAATCTTGAAGGCAGTTTCAGACAGCAGCATACATGTGATTGTAATTTTATTTATGCCCTTCTTCTCTCTCCCGGTGAAAATGGGACTTGAGGGAGCTCAGTAGTGCATGGTTTGGATATAAGGAAAAAAATCTGATTCCTTTTTTGAGCTAACAGAGAAAGTGAATTACTAATTTTGAGTTCAACGTCATGCTTTTAGCATAAATGAGGAACAGAGCAGGTTGCTAAATAGCAACAGACTGGGGAACTGTAGAGCACACATTCAGGCATTGTAGTAACAATTAAACCTTGTGAGAAACTCACTCTGACTTGGTGTTCAAGGTTATCTGGTCTACAACATGCTCAAGAACCAATCAGGAGTCCTCTGGTGAAACTTAAGTCTGTGATTTAAGACAATGCTGTCCCAACTGTACATCTGTTGCCCTGATTTCCCTCCAGGGAAGCAGTGCCACAATGGGCCTTGAGCCAGCACCATGACTGCTCTGGTTCTGAGTACTGGGACAAACCTTGCTTTGCCAGCATTTTAAGCTAACAATCAAACAGTGAAACTTATAAATTAACCATAAGTATCTATGGTGACACAAACTGTGCTACAAGGATGATGACTTTTGGAAGATGGGAAGATCAGATAAGTGGGACATTCTATCGGTTCATCTTAGCAATGCACATATATGCAGGCTGAGGACAGATTTTACAAAACATTGGACTCTGAAGATGAAAGATTGCTAGAATGATAGCAGAAATAATAATAATGTGGTTAAACTTTTAGATACTGATTTATTTCATTTGAGACTTAATTTATCTGGGTATTTGTGCTCAGAATACAGGAATACAGAATGGATGTGCAAAAATTTGTTGGAAATAGTCTGTACGTTTTGCAGTGTACTAGGATAGCATGAGACTGAATTTCTACACTTCAGTCTACTAAAAATTTATATTTTAGTTCCTCTGAGAATATTTTTTTTTATGATCTTTCAATCTTTGAGTTCCCAAATTGCTGAGCAAAGTTAGTTTTCTTTGGAGCATGAACAGCAATATCTTTCAAAAAGATCAACTAGACTGATCTCTGAGTCATACTTCAGGGTTTCCTGCAATGCAGTTTTCCTCTTTTGGCCTCTGTCCACAGCTTCCTTGTTGGATATCTGCAATCACACATAAATCATCTGTTTGAATATAGAACAAAGAAGAATACTTCTTGACTTTAGAACTGGAGTTTACCTCCAATAACTGCCAAATCACCCATTTTTTGAATTCCTTTTCTGCTGTCCTATTCCATGATACTGCATCAAGACCTGCAGACACTCCTTTGCTATGGATAAGCCTGTAGTTTGTTTTGGGATTCGGTGGAGCTCATTTGATGCTCAGCAACATCATGCTTTCAGCAGTGAAACAATAAGAGTTAAGCAAAAGATTTTCCCCTACTAAGAATTTGTCGTTACTTTTTATTTTTTTTCTTCTCAAGACTGAAGAAATGAGTGAAGTACTAAGAGACAAAAAACACAACGTATTTATCTTACTGTTTTTAAGGCAGCATGTTAGTGCGTTCAAATGTGCTCTCAA
Source organism: Tetrao urogallus (assembly GCF_951394365.1). Taxonomy (NCBI): domain Eukaryota; kingdom Metazoa; phylum Chordata; class Aves; order Galliformes; family Phasianidae; genus Tetrao; species Tetrao urogallus. Next base: position 13,006,705 of record NC_136815.1, read on the forward strand.
AATCTTTCAGAAGGGATGATTTTGTATTTAAAGCAAACATAAGACTTAAAATTATATTTCCAGAAAATAGAGTAATTGTTCAGCTAAGAGTATTTCAAATCATAAAACAGTGAGCAACACTACCTGAGCAACTAAAATATCATTAAGTAAAGGATAAGAGGTTAAATTTAGTTCATATTCAGCATATCCCAACTGATGCATTCTTTTAGTAAATATGAGCCAACCTCTAGGAAGAATCCTTCTGTAAGTATAAATTCTGACCTTGTGACATCTTCTGCAAATGTCTTATTTTATTAATACTTTTCTCTTTCTCTTTCTTTTTTGTTTGCTTAACAGATGACCCTAAAGTGATTGTTGCCAACCTTACAGTAAGTATTTAGCACTGCTCACTTTGTGTCCTAATTTGGACATTATTCAACATTCCCTCCTATTTATCTGTTTATCTATTTGTCTGTTCCTTCAGAAATGGCAAATAATCTTTTAGGATAAATATTTTACTAGCAATTTGAAGATGCTGAAAAAGCTCATTTGATAGCCTTCAACCATAACCCAACTTAATGGAAAAAAAGTATTTTAAATAAAAACTAATTAAAAAAAAAAAAAAAGGAGATTTGCTAACCAAAGTGCTTTAAATATATCTGCAGACGAGATGTATTTTCAGCATTTATCTTTCCTCTGAAATTTAATCTTGGATTTGGTTAGCTCACAGTTGAAGAATTTTATTCTTAAGTAAGCATGACATTTTACATGATGCTTTCAAAAAGACTTCCATGAGGATGAAATTTTCCAAAAATCTTTTGATTGCTCCATGTGCCCTGATTGTATGTAAACGTTGCAAAGAAATGACTGAACCACGTATCTAGAACTACATTGCTTCCAAGACATCATCGATAATGCACTTAACAGCTTCATTTCTGTACTTCAGGGTTTCATGTGCCTCTGAGCTAATTGACAGCAGTGTCATCTGCAACCATTTATTTTACAGTGCAGGAAGCCAGACCAGCACTTTAAGCCATACTTGAAACATCACCTTCCTAAACGCTTGCACTATGCTTACAATAGACGAATCGAAGATGTCCATTTATTGGTCGATCGCAAGTGGCATGTAGCAAGGTAAACTTTGCTTTTAGCCTAGTGTCAGTGTGTTTTTCTTTCTGAGAAAACAAGACCTGGGACTATTTTGTCTCCAGTGTCCTCCTCCTACCATCTGGGAACAGGAGCAGTTTTGAACTCCTGGTGAGATTCATTAGGTTCACGGTCCCAGTTTGGAAAAATAGTTGTTGGATGAAAGAGAGAAACCCAGATTAGTTTCCTTTCCCAAACAACTGTGTTTTTTGACTAATTAGCTTATATATAGGAACTGATAAACTTTTTTAGTAAGGTGCAAACTTACTCCACCTAGGTAGTGGGGAATATGGTAGGACTGGAGAAGTTAGGGTACAAGAGGCTGGGTGGACGTACAGGGTAAATGGAAAGAAAATTGAGATATTTACATAGTGAATGTAAAGCTGAGAACATGTGAAAGAGTAGTACAGGCTCATCACTGAAATGTCTGCGTTGTATTTTGTTGCAAAACAAATCCACAGCTAAACAGGATGCTTTCTGTCAAAGCAAACCCTGTTTTGGCTTGGCCTTTGCCATTTGCCTCTGAATTTTCAGTTATAAAGCATGGACAATTTTTAATGCTCTTGGTTCAAAATGATGGAGAAAAACCACAGAGTGAGCAAAAAAGACAGGGATCTCTTGGAAAGAGTCCAGTGGAGGGCCACAAAGATGGTGAAGGGCCTGGAGCATCTCTCCTATGAGGAAAGGTTGAGTGAACTGGGCCTGTTCAGCCTTGAGAAAAGAAGACTGAGAGGGGACCTGATCCAGGTCTATAAATATCTAAGGTGTGGGGGGCAGAATGGCGAGGCTGGGCTCTTTTCAGTGATGAGTGGAGACAGGACAAGGGGAAACAGCCGGAAACTGCAGCATAGGAAGTTCTGCACAAATGTGCACAAGAACTTCTTTACAGTGAGGTGACGGACGGAGCACTGGAACAGGCTGCCCAGAGAGGTGGTGGAGTCTCCTTCTCTGGAGATGTTCAAGACCTGCCTGGATGCCTACCTGTGCGACCTGGTGTAGGGAACCTGCTTTGGCAGGGGGGTTGGACTAGATGATCTCTGGAGGTCCCTTCCAACCCCCACAATTCTGTGATTCTGTGTGAGCAGAAGAGGATTTGCCTTGGCTTATGAGTTTCTGATTTAATGTATGTTGCTTTTCTTGCTTTGATCTTTTGCCACATTTTGTATTACAGCAGAGAACGACTGGGTCTTAACGCATAGAGCTGACTCAGTGGTTCCTGGAAGATGACAGAGATTTTAGCATATGCCACTCTGTTATGAGCTTTAAATCATGGCAATTTTCTTTACCTGTATAGCTGCCAGGCAAACACAAGGTGTGTTGTAAATGCCTTTTGACATCTGTGCATACCATGCTGTGAATTATGCAAGGATCATTCTGCTGAAGCAGTGAATGAGAAGCTCCAAATGCTTTCTTGCATAATTTCACTAGCCAGTTGGCCATTTGCCTTGTATAGTTTCTGTGGCTAGGGCTCACGTACATCTCAAAGAAGTAGACAGAATTTTAGGCCTATCAAAATTTTTAATTTTAAGATTTTTACTGGAATTGATGGGATTAGGCTGGAGGGTCAAGTTTATTATTTTTTTATTAATTGCATCAACATATTTCCTTTATTTATTATTTATATGTTCTGAAATCTGATTCACTAGTGATCCATTTGTTAGTGTAATTAATTGTATACTCACAACCAGAAAAATGGTTGTTTTTGACCCGGTTGCTGTACTGAAAACTCTAGTAATTTACAAGGCTTGAATCAAATTTTTGCAGGGCATAATTTTAATACACACGAATAAATGAATTTGTAGGATAGTCCGGTCCACTGCATGGCTTGCTTATACATGGCCCTGGTGAAATCAAATGCAAAAAAGTGTTCAGGAGCAAGCTGATAATTATACTTCTTAGGGTACAATACTTATTTTTCCACATGTTTTGTAAAATAGTATTCAGTCACAAGCTGAGAAAATAGCTAATACTTTTTCAATTTAGGAAAGCTGTGGATGTTTACAAGAAACCAACAGGAAAGTGTTTCTTCCATGGAGACCATGGCTATGACAACAAGATAAACAGCATGCAGGTACGAGCAATGCAGTAATCTTTACAGAAGTGTTGTTAAGCCAGAAGATATTTGAGATCTCTAAAATGTAAATATTCACTGTAATAAACCCTATGATTTAAAGTTGTTCTTCTGTATTCTTCTCACTCTTTTTTTTTTTTTTTTTTTTTTTTTTTTTGTTAAGACTGTCTTCATAGGTTATGGACCTACATTCAAATACAAGACCAAAGTACCTCCCTTTGAAAACATTGAACTTTACAATGTTATGTGTGGTAAGCTGCCTGCTTGAGGAGTTGTAAGAGAAACATGCTGCTTTAACCATAAGGGTTTATTAGACACCTCTGGGCTCAGGCCCTGTCTCTCTCCCAGCATCCCTTCCCCAGGGTCTCCTTCCCAAACACTAACTGAGGGCATTTCTCAGGGGGCTGGGCTTGCTCTACTTTAGCAGCTTGCCAATAAAATGTATTAACATTGTTCTGCTGCATGCAGATTGGCACAAAACAAATATGCACCACTACAGTGCATATTTGCACATACAGACCTCATTAGTCTAGGAAGGAGGCTTCTGTACCTCCATGTTTTGGGGAGCAGTTCAGGGGCATCAATTAGCTTTCTATGGCATTTCCTAATATTATTATATTTCCTAAACTTTTACTGATGATACATTCTGATATTCTGTACAGTCTTTTATTTAATAATGATTTAACACAGGAATAAAACTTTCTAGCTGAATGTATAATTAACTTATTTACTCTTTTTTTTTTTTTTTTTTCAAACATGAAGTATCAAAAAGGCAGTTAGCCCATATGTGCAAAGCAGGTCACTAATAACACTGTGTTCCAGATGGTTGGATTGTAGGTTTGTGTTGGAAACTGCAGTAGTTATAATAAAATGGTTTTCTGGTGTCTTCATGCAAATTAACCTTCTTTTCATACAGTCTACCATGTTATTCAGGCAGGATTTGCAATTTTATGTTTTGGATTAGCATTTTTATTACATTAAAAGCATTCATTAGCATGGCATAGATGTAAACAGTATTGCAAATAAATATCTTTGCTAAGTATATTTACTGCTAAATACATATGTTTCCAGTCTAACCATCATTAACTTTCCTTGGGTGTTTCCACAGATCTGCTTGGATTAAAGCCTGCTCCCAATAATGGGACCCATGGAAGTTTGAATCACCTGCTAAGAGCCAATGTTTACAAACCAACTGTGCCAGATGAAGTTGCTAAGCCACTTTATCCTGTAGCTCTACCTTCTGCATCAGATTTTGATATAGGATGTACATGTGATGATAAGGTAAGTGTTAGTATCTGTTGATACTCCCACTGTTAGCCACAACTGTCTAATAAAGTTTATAGCCATTATAGCTATTTTGAGAGTGTTTGATCTGCAGGAATTTCCCAGATCCTTCCTGTGAAATGTTCTTTGCATCTGGAACAATTATTGCTTCTTGGAAACAGGAAACAAAACAGTTGTCTTGGTTTTATAGTGTTAGTTTTGTTTTGCTAGATGCCTAGTACAACAAGATGCTCCAGTGATCCTAATCTTGTTCTTTTTTCTATTCTTGAGAAGAACAAGTTGGATGAACTCAACAAGCGCTTTCATGTCAAGGGAACAGAAGGTAAGAGCTTGCTGCATCAGTTAATAAAAGCTATTTCTGTTTTCTTTTGCAAGCTAGTTTGCATCACTGATACCAAACAAGTTCCTGTTTAATTTTAGTTAATGTGTAGTAAATCAACTTTTCAAATAACTGTCAAAAGAACACACAGACATATATGATTTTATGTGGGCAAGACTAACTGCTGCTCACATGGCAAAGTGCACACTACCTTTTGCTGTGATCAGAACTGAAGAATCCCTCAAAGTGAGACAAGTTTTAGTTCTTTTTCATCACTGTTAGGAGGTTTAATCTCTGCTGTAGAAGCAGAGAAAGGAGGAAAAGAGAAAGAGCATGAAGCAGTGCTCTATTTTGATTATATAATACAATTATATATATGTCTATATAATTATCAGAGGTATCTAGTGACACTTAACCATAACACATCAGAACAGCAGAAGAAAAGCAAATTGTATGGATTTGGAAGTGTTTTTGGTAGCCAAAGTTAGGAAAAGGGTTTTTTGTTTTAATTTGATATTGCTGACAGAAAATAGCATGTAGGTCTTCAGAATATCATCTGTATCAGCCAAGTGAAAAAAAAAAACCAACAAAACTCTTTTATTGAGTAGACTCCTTTGCCTTCCTTTTGTGAAGATCTTAGTGTTGTACAGAAAACAGAGGAAGAGGAGAAAAACAGGAAAACTGAGACAGTGAGTGATAGGATGAGAGCAGATTTAAGGCAACAAAATGATTTTCACCTCACATGCTTCAAATGTAGACACAGAGATCCTTGTCTCCTGTGCCTGGAGAAACATATTATGACCCCAACAGTTTCTCAACTGGAGAGAAAACTTACAAGCTCGAAGTGAATTTTGAGCCTGGAAGTGGGATCCCAATCAAAACTATTGAAGAACAGCTATTCCCTATGTTACAGGATATCCTTAGCAGTTTTTTTTTTTCAACTTCAAGGTTTTGAGTGATAAATTTAAGTGTAATTTCATCTGATCTGTAGAGAAGCATCTTCTGTACGGGCGCCCCGCGGTGCTGTACCGCACAAAGTACAATATCTTGCACCACCATGACTTTGAAAGTGGCTACAGTGAAACATTCCTGATGCCTCTCTGGACATCCTACACTATTTCCAAACAGGTTGGTGATGACTTTTCTCTTGGAAATTGCTTTTAAAAAATCCTGGAAAGTCTATTTGCTATGTGTGTTTTTGAATTTGTAGAAGTCCCCTTTCCCAAACAGATTTTCCGATCAGAAATTATCTCCCAAATGCCACTGAAAATAATACCGTAGGAGAAACGAATTTTTAAGGCAGATTGTTTGAATATTTCTTTTCCTGTTTTCATTTTAACTCTCAGCTTTTCTCAGTGGGCATTTGTCTTCCCCATTTCTTTCAATCAACTATTTCATTTGAATTTCAGCTGCCTGAAGGAGGGGCAGACTTGGTTGTAGAGCTGTGGTACGGATCACTGTACACAATGTAGACTTACAATCTGTAGACTACCAGATGCCATTTTCTTTTAGCTATAAGTGCTGGAACTACATTTCTTTCACTGCTCAATGCAGGCAGAGGTATCCGGTGTGCCAGAGCACCTGGCCAGCTGCGTCAGGCCCGATCTCCGCATATCTCCAGGAAACAGCCAGAGCTGCTCAGCCTACAGAGGTGACAAGCAGCTCTCCTACGGCTTCCTCTTCCCTCCTCGTAAGTTCAGTAGCAAGTCTACAGAATTCAAGGACTTGAATGTCATTTATATGCACGACACTTCATTTCATTTTTAAAATAACAAATAGTGGTTTTATAAATTTCTGTTTAACTACAGAAAAACTTAGGTATGAAAAAAAAGCCAGATGGAAATGGAAAGGGACTCAAGGGTTTGTTTTTTTTTTGAGATTGTTGAGAAAAAATATAGGTAGGAATCCTCCAATTTCTCAACTTCCTGGGGTGATTCCTTCCTTCACACAGAGGACCTGGTTCAGCACCAGCGTCACATATGATGCCAGATGGGATGGATACATTATTCTTGCTGAGTGTGCTCAGGACCAAGGGCTGAATGCCAGAAGTTGCCATCATGACTGTGACCTTTCACTTTCACAAGACTGGAGAGGTACTCCAAACTGGAACTTAGCTTCATGCGTGAAAAAGATAAAGTGTACCTCTTGAGTTAATAAAAACAAAGGTGAAAGCAGAGTTGCACAGACTAGAAGCACAAGCTATAAGACAGTCTTCAAAAGCTGGCCTTTTAATATCAATGGACATATATTGGCACATATAAGCTGGAAATCTATTTGATTCATAATTTTGACTTCAAACAACAGAAGAATAAATATATATAATGTGTAAGTCCATATTAGATTGTTGCACAGTATAAAAACAAAATAGAATTCTACCATCTCCAGAAACAGTGCTAGTAGAAAATCTCTGTAAATAAGTGTTCTGGTGCAGATATATTTGTCAAGTCTTCGAAAAAAAACTTGTATATTTAGTAAATGTTCATGGGAAACAACTTCGCTGTGTCACAGACGTGAACTTCATTGCTCTGCCTTCCTTATACAGTGGCTGAAAGAGTTTAGAATGGATTTCTGATGTAGAATTACTCATGCTGAAGGCTTGCTCAGAACTGGAAGATAATCCCACAGCCCTCTGCCTATAAATTGTGTGACTGTTTTGTGAAAGCACACAGAGCAGCTGACTTCTGTTTTGATGACAGTATTCCATTTGGTTACTCACTAAAACCACTTTTGAAAACATTTTTATGTTCTTTGAATTCTGACATTTCATCTCATCAGTATTTTTCTTTTTTCAGAACTAAGTTCCTCTGCAGAAGCAAAGTATGATGCTTTTCTAATAACAAATATCATTCCAATGTATCCTGCTTTCAAAAGTAAGTGTTGTTTCTATGGCTTTGTCTCTTTTTCCCAAGCTTGTAACATTTTTTTTAAATGTCTGCTGAACTGTGGAATGAATGGATGGGAGAAATTTAGAACATAAATCCAATTACCTCTAAGCAGCAGATAATATACGTGGGAATCTCAGTTCAAGGCATAGGCTTTTTGTACCACAAGAAACATGTAAGGTTTAGGGAGGGTTTATTTTCCTTGCTGCTGGGCTAAGAGCACAGGCACAGTCAGTTCCTGGAGTTCAGCAATTTTGCTGAAGTGTCGAAGTCAGTTTGTGCAAAACCATTCAGATTTTCTTGCTTGTGACCCCAGTTTGTGCAAAATGTACTCAGACAACATGTTTTTACTTCCCAACAGAAGCAGTCTGGGAGTGTGCACTTAGCATGTTGTAGTTCAGGGACAAGTGGCATCTGGAGCACCTTTGATTTTTCTATCCCTACCCTTAGAGGTAGACCAAACATTTTTATTACCTTTCAAGAAAAAGGAAAAACAAACCAATTTATGGAAAGTGAGGAATGACTTAAAACCAACTGAAACTTCCAGTGCTGCAAGGATCTAGTATTTAAGTTCCTTTTGTCTGAACATCACTTTTCTCTCGAGCGTTGCCAAGAGGTAGAAAAACCATCAAACTATTCTGGTGGCATTTTTTGGCTTGGCAGGAATTGGGAAGCCTTGAAAGAATCTCAAGAGCCTGTTCTTGTGAGATTTCCAATTCAGATTTTAGGCCAGGGAGGTTTGGATAAACATCAAAGACTATGGGAGGCTTTTTCTTTTTAGCCTGAGAAGAGTGCTTTTAACTGCAAAACCTCTGAGTAGGAACAAATGGTGATGTTTGCTGGAAATTTGAAGAAAGGCACACTTAACTGATTATAGAGAGCAAAATTATTGGGGATTTCCCACTCTAAAATCACTTCATAAAACTGCTTTTTATGCTAATTTAGTCTATGGAAATTAGCTGAGATGCTCATCACAGGAGAACAACACACCACCAGCAGTGCTTTATATCCCAGTGCCACCAACTTCATCAGAACCGAGTGAAGAATCACCTGAGAACAAATGTTGTAACTTGTAGTACTCCTGGGGAATTATGAACTAGTACACACGTGCAGGTTGCAATGCAGAGCTCAGACCACTCATTACATGGAGCTGGCTTAAGCAGTTCCCACTTTAGGGGAGCTGCAGGATCATGCCCCGAGGCTGCAGCACTGGCATTGCTGTCTGTGCGGCTGCAAGTGGAAAACCAATGTGGGAACTGATTCAGCTGCAAAAATCTTTCCTTTTGGGGCTATTTTTGTTGTTAAGGCTGATGCATCAAAGGAGTGAGCAGCTGGAGGAGTGGGACTGCCAAGTGGTTACTGCAGCTGAGGTTCTTGTTAGACCAGCTTGTGGGTGCCTCTGCACCAGCCTGAGCATCTATTTGGCAAAACACACTAGGGAAGGAAGTTCTTGAGGCTGGTGCTGCTGTCAGTGCTGGGGAACCATGAGCTAAGCAGTCCGAGCTGGCAAGGCAAAAGTTAACTTTATACAAGTTAGAGCTGTTTTGCTTGCACACACTTCTGTTAGTGTTAAAATGAAAAGGGGAAAAAAAGAAGGAAAACAATTATGCAACTGGAGATCCCAGTGTATTTCTCAGTGAGTCTCTGTAAACAACTTGTTAAGATTCAGAAGGTTGTAGTGGGAGAAAGTGTTATGCTTTTCACAAAACTCATGGTTAAAGTTCTCTACTAGGCAAACCTCTGCCTTAATGAGATGCTTTGTTACAATTTGGCCATCCTAGATGGCACCTGATTTAGAGGTTGGACTTTTTATATTCAATGAATATTTGTGAGAAATAATATGACCTTTGTATTTCCCCGACTTTTAAAATATTTGAGCTTTGCTTTTAATCATGGTACTATTTCATTTTGTGAATTAAAAAAGAAAAAAAAAAAGGAAAAACCAACATACCCAGTAATTAGATAAGGAGGGCAAAGGAAATGTTTACAGGGACATCAAAAGTGTGAGAATAGCTGCTTCTTCTGGCAGTGAAGGAACAGCAAACTCTCTGTGCAATGTCTAGGGCAATGCCAGGCTTAGGATGGGACCATGCATTTCCTTTATTGCTAGTTGGGGAAAAAAAATTCAAGAGAGAACAAAGAATTCTGAACAGGCTTTATTGACCAAAACAGAATGAAGTTGCAGTAAACCTGCAAAGCTTAGTCTTTGATTTCCTCTCCTATTGTCTGAATGATGCCCACTGGATTTTTATCTTCATGCAAAAAATAATTATTTACAATCTTGACATGTTAATATGCTTATCCAAATTTTAGTTGTTGTTTTTTTTTTTTTCTTTTTTTTTTCCTCCCATATAGAGGTATGGAACTATTTCCAAAGGGTTTTAGTGAAGAGATATGCCACTGAACGAAATGGAGTCAATGTTATAAGTGGACCAATCTTTGACTATGACTACGATGGTTTACATGACACACCTGAAAAGATCAAACAGTAAGAATTTGTATTTAAATTGGTTTGCTGCTGTTTCTTTTAGTGATAACTTTATCTCAAACAATTTATTGTTTGCATTTCATTTGATTTTGAGAAGGAGTTGAATTGCGTGGCTCTGTCCAAAATGGTTCATTGAGACTGAATAAGTCAGGACAAAAATTAAGGGAATGGCAACTCGCCACGTAACTGTTCACCTTGAGTCCTTCAGACGAAGCTGATTTATATTCCAAATAATGTTTTCTCTAAAGCTGTCTGGAAGCTTAGAGTTGCAACTGGGTACCAGAGCACCATACTGCTACTGAGTTAGACACTCTAAGCTTTTGTTAATTCTGTAAAACTTGCTCTCTGTTTCCCTGAACTGAAGAAACCTTTCAGCATTGGCATGTGGTGTTTCTGTGGCACAGTGTCAAAACATGATCTAACTGAAACGCTCATTTTCAAATCAAGCTTGTGAATCAAACACATCTTAACAAGTACATGCATCCTCACACGTAAGGAAGGAAAGACCACATTGCCTGTGTAATTCTTCTTCCAAATGGATTAGTGCTTTGTGGGTAAACGTTTGCTTTACTTCCCCAGGTTTGTGGAAGGCAGTGCCATCCCTGTTCCTACTCATTACTATGCCATCATAACCAGCTGTTTAGATTTCACTCAGCCAGCCGACAAGTGTGATGGACCACTCTCTGTTCTCTCGTACATCCTTCCCCACCGGCCTGACAACGATGAGAGCTGCAATGTAAGTTCTGCTGCCTGATGGTAAATGTTCCCTGGGATATTCCCAGGGAAGACACTAGTTAGCTGTTAGATGATCTTAAATGAAAGTACATGGTATTGACTCAGTCACGTTCAACTCATTAAACAGGAGTACTCTTCTATGAAAAATGGGGGTAACAGAGAAAATGTGGAACTATTACTGCACCTAAAATTGTCTGGAAGAACTAAAATACATTAGGTTGGCTGTAAACAGTGTGTGGGCTTCTATGCTTTGGCAGACACTGTCAGAGTAACCTCAGGCTGAAAAAGACTGTGTGAGTAGATGTATTGTGCTGGCAGCCAGCCTAATGTTTTTATGGAGGTCTGTTTCCATATGCAGGTACAATATAATCTGTCTGCTCTTGCAGTCTGGATGCATCAGACGGCACGATTACATCCAACCCACACAGCGTTAAACTGTATGCTAAAACCTGCTGAAGGCAGAGCTGCCAGTAGCTCTTGCTGGTTCCAGATCATGTCTCAATTCAAGGGAAACATTAAGATTCTCTTTACCAGAGATCAAAGATGATGAGCCACCCTCCTCATTCCTTTTCTATCTTCCTTTTGGATGAAAAATGCTGTAGTATAGGAATCTTGGTGAAGTACAAAGGCTTCAGTTTGCTCAGAACTGCAGAAAGCAGCACAAATGCCCTATAGCTGATGGTGTGGCAGGAGAGCCATTAGGGTCCCCATGAGCTCCAGCACTCTGCAAGGACAGCAGTCCTCCCAGGCAGCTGTATTTAGACTTGTCCTTCCGCCTGAACTTGTTCTCCCATTACACAGCTGTGCGGATTCCTGCACACAGACGCTTCACTATAGGCTGCCAGGAGTCTGTTTCCTGAATGAACGCATTAATGTTATGAATTTTGTATTGGCACAAAAAGTTAAGACTCCTATTCCAGCTACAAGCAGAAATAGTAATTCCAACTCTGTACACAATTCACCTGGAACACTGTTTCTTTCTCATTCATCAAACATCGCCTACTTTCAGGTCACTCTGTTTGAAACCACGCTTTTGGAGCAGTACTCTTCTCTTGAGCAGGTCTGGATTCCCTCCATTTAGACTCTTAACTGTTTTGGGCAGAGATGTCTTCTATCAGAAGACTTGGAAAGTCTTCAAGGTATTTCACTGTGATTTTATTCCAGCCTGCCTTCATCTGAATGAAGGTCCAGTTGGGGATCTGCAAGTTACTATCTGGCATTTATCTGTCCTTGTATTTCTGCCTGTTTGTGATTTTTTTCTTCCTTCTATTGTGTGTCATTGTGCTTTTAAAATCCTGAAATCTTTTTTAAGAATGGCTTGTAATAATTTTTACTCTTCGATTTCTTACATTCCAACCCAAGCTTCTTTTCTCTGTTGGTCATGCTACTTATGGTATATGTATTTAGAGTACCTTCAGTTCTGCTACAGAAGCTCATTAGCAGCTGTTGCACTATGCTTGACATAATAAAGAAACAGTTGAAAATATATCAAGAACTGTAGTTCTTGAGTGAAAGAACAAGCAAAATTTTGCTATTCCAATACAGTTTGTCTTACTTTTGCACTTGATATTTCATCTCACATATTCAAAGAAGTGACTGTCTAAAACCTTACATAGTTCACAGATTAAATGCTTGGGATAATGTAAGAATTTTCCCCTAGCCTCTCCACAGCTTTCTTTTCAGATGTAAAGAAATATTAGCTTTCCTCAGCTCTGCTCTTGTCACACATACTTTCTCTCTCCTCACACAGCCGTTGGAGAACACCACTACTCTTCTCATTAGAATTTGTTCCATTTCCAAACTGTGTTTATTCATGGTGAGGTTATACCCATTTATTCTTGTGTCAACATTTTTCTATGGCTTAAATAGCCCTTCAGTGGTCTTCTTTGGGATTTATCCCTGCTGATGGTTTACGATGATTCTCAAAGCATATACTTTTCTCTGTTCATGGGTGACCGGGATCTTTTATGCTCTTCTTATAAGAGAGGAAGAGCATTTTATTAGCCTTCCTCTGTATCTATTCCTGTCTGACTTTTTTTCTGGAACACGAATGAGATAAAGTATTCCAGCTTATACCTCAAAATGGAAATGATTATCTTTCCATTTCACATCATTCCTCTGGTACTATCTAGGATTTGCTTCTTCTATAGCTGCATTATAAAGGTGGCTCACAATATCACATAATAAACCAGCACACCCACGACCTTTCCTTCTATCTGCTGTTTCACCTGAAAATCTCCCAGGTTAGCAGAAATTCTTACTGTCAACACGGGTAACCAAATTTCATACTATACCAGGGACTCCGTCATCTGCATCCTGCAGTATGGTATTCCAGCCTTCCTCTGCACTGACAAGAGCTCCCAGTTGCTTTTAGTAGCAAACTAATGACCTTGGCACAAAAAGCATGTATGAAAATACTAAATAAAAATCCTTTCCAAAACCAAAGCTGGAGGAACTACTAGAAACTTCCTCTAGTACACAGTTCCTTTTTCTGTGGTGACTCTAAATTTCTTTTTTAACAAGAAAGTTCCTCACCCACCTATATAACTCTGGTCATCTTGAGCTTTCCAGCCAACAATCTAATATTTGAGAGATGGGTAATACAGGAGTTCTTTTTCATAGAATATCTGATATCTGGATTTTAGGTTAGTTTCCTATTTTATTGTTTTTTTTTCTATTTACCTCCAAGTTCTCGATAGTTATTTTTTACTTCTAAGACCCACTGCACTGCTGAAGTGAGACTAACAAGCAAAGATGGAGAAAAACATCATTTTCAATGTACACTTCATTTCCACAACAATATATACCATACTAACTGATCACTGTGCTTAAAATCCTTGCTGCTTGAGGTGAGATTTTGTGGGCCAGTTATGGAATGGAAAAATTAGCGTGGACCAGTTGACCAATCTTCTAGGCTCATGGAAATGCTGTGTCACTGGACGTGGTTTGAAACAAACCCGACAGTCCTGTGAGCTCTGTCCAGAGCAGATTTGCTGATCAGAAGAAGGTTTGAAGACAAGAGAAATGTTACAGTGTTTGCATTTAGCCTCCTTGAGGCCTGTCTGCAGACAAGCAATGCGACTGGCTGACTAGGACTCTTCTATGCCCATGGCTGCAGGCTGCCATGTGGTGCTCCTGCAGCATGGCACCGCAGATGGAGGAGAAAGAGCAGGGCATACTCCTTTCTTTTCCATCTTAGTAAGGATCTTTATTTCATGCTCCAGTCATGGTTTTGGGCCATGCTTCCAGTGTGGAGAGGAAAGTGGGTTTGGAGCTGAAAAGTTTAAAATAAATGAGCAAATGTCATTTGTTGACAAATGGACATTTGCTTTAGAGCAGCTGGTTGTGACTAAACTAGTACTTTGTGTTCTCTCTGTGCAAACCATCAAGCTCACCCTCCTGGGCTTTACAGAGTGACCCATAAACTGGTCTGTGGGACATCTTCTGTTTCTGTTAGGCTCTGGCATGACTGTAGCTTCATGTGAGGGTGTGTTTTGGAGGGACACATCCTCTGAGGCCGTCAGAGGCTCACTTGGAGCAAGCCCAGAAAGACAAATTTTATCAGCTAGATTTCTAGGTTACATACATGAGCCTCAACCTGAGGCTCAACCCCTCTGTTCCTGATGCACGTCCCCAGATGTACCAGCCTGCATGGACAGAGGGGAAAAAGTCCTATTTGCCCCGTTCTTTTTCCAGGTCTGTTCCTCACCATGTCCCCAGGGGTGCTTGGAACATGACACTGGGCTGATTCAACACACTCAAAGCCTGTAACTGCAGGGTTTTGCAAGGCAGGTTTTTCTGATTTCTGTAGTGAGATAAATTAGGTTGTGTATGGCTCCAACATATGCTGGATCTGGTACAAGGTGAGCAGCAGGGAGCTGATGTGGTGACTGCCTGTGCCTCTTGGAGCAGTTCCCTAAGGGAGATTACACCCACGCAGTCCAACCCCATCACTCTGGCAGCAACATCTTCCTGATTGTTTTTCATATTGGCAAACATCTAGTGAAAGGTTTTTTGTTTGTTTGTTTGTTTGGCTTTTGGGGCTGTTTTTTGTATTTTTTTTTTTCCTATCTGTGAATAATATGTATGTTTTAATAGCAGTATTTTCCAGCTACCAATAAAAGGTGTAGTCCCAGTTGTGTAAGGAATCAAAGAAGTCAACAAAAAATAAGGTGGAAAGATTAAAATAATACTGTGTTAGTTGAGTCATAGAATCATAGAATGGCCTGGGTTGAAAAGGACCTCAGTGATCATCTAGTTTCAACCCCCTGCTGTGTGCAGGATCACCAACCACCAGACCAGGCTGCCCAGAGCCACATCCAGCCTGGCCTTGAATGCCTCCAGGGATGGGGCATCCACAGCCTCCTTGGGCAACCTGTTCCAGTGTGTCACCACCCTCTGTGTGAAAAACTTCCTCCTAATATCCAACCTAAACCTCTCTTGTCTCTGTTGAAAACCATTCCCCCTTGTCCTGTCACTATCAACTCATGTAAACAGCCGTTCCCCCTCCTGTTAATGTGCTCCCTTCAAGTACTGGAAGGCCACAATGAGGTTTCCCCGGAGCCTTCTCTTCTCCAAGCTAAACAATCCCC
Organism: Tetrao urogallus; assembly: GCF_951394365.1. Classification (NCBI taxonomy): domain Eukaryota; kingdom Metazoa; phylum Chordata; class Aves; order Galliformes; family Phasianidae; genus Tetrao; species Tetrao urogallus. The sequence continues at coordinate 13,022,201 of NC_136815.1, forward strand.
GTTCCCTCAACCTTTCCTCATAGGAGAGAATCATCTCAGTGCCCTCCTCTGGACCCGCTCCAAGAACTCCACATCCTTCCTGCACTGGGGCCCCCAGGTCTGGATGCAGTACTGCAGATGGGGCCTCACAAGAGCTGAGTAGAGGGGAACAATCACCTCCCTCTCCCTGCTGGCCACCCCTTTTTTAATGCAGCCCAGAACACAGTTGGCCTGGTCCCCATTTGAGTTGCAAATCAGATGAGAATAATGTTAAAAAATGGGGCACGTGCTAGTGTTTGGGTTTTGGTGACATGGAACAGCTGATTGATATGGAGCTCTTTCAGTGACAAATTTTTTTTATATGGTGACCAATGAATTTTCTAAAGTTGTAAGCCTGTTCTGAAATACCTACAACATAGGATCAGCTTTTCCAGGTGACTATAGTCCTTGTTAATTGTCCTAATGTCTGGAAAAGCTACTTTCACTTTCGGAGTTAACTTTAGATGTGAAAAGTTATAAATATTTTCTTTTTTTCATTTCAGAGCGTGGAAGATGAATCAAAGTGGGTTGAAGATCTTCTTAAGATGCACACTGCACGGGTGCGGGACATCGAGCAGCTCACAAGCTTGGACTTCTTCCGAAAGACCAGTCGCAGCTACACAGAAATCCTCTCCCTAAAGACATACCTGCATACATTTGAAAGTGAAATTTAGCTTTCTAACCTTGCTCAGTGCATTCTTTTATCAACTGGTGTATATTTTTATATTGTTTTTATATTTATTAATTTGAAACCAGGACATTAAAAATATTAGTATTTTAATCTTGTATCAAATCTTAAATATTAAACCCTTGTGTCACTTGTTTTGTTTCTCTAATGTTTAATGTAGGTTTGCCTCTTGGTTTATTTAGTAGCGCTTGTAATACTGCAGCTTAAGTCCTTACACCAAGCGTTTATCTGGTGCTGCAGAATTTGATACATGAATCAAGGAAATACTAAATTCCCATGCTCCTTTACCACACTTTTAGTCCTGTACTGTGTATCAAAATACTGAACATGTAAAATTACATTCATTTACTGTTGACTATGTGACAGACATATTTAAACCCTATAGACAAATAGCATCTTAAATATAATAAACCACACATTCAGTTTTTTTAATGTCTTTTGGTTTCCTTTCACAGGGACTTTCAGAGGGACTTGGTAGCAGCTGACTGCTGCTACATCTTTCACATTCAGCCTTCTCAAGGGCCTAGGTTTTCTGGTAAGATGGATGACAGGGGCTCAGATGTCCTGCCCTGGGGCCTAGCAGTGAGACTGCATAATGGCACCTGCAATAGTAATTGCTGGTTAGGTTTTGCTGCAGTGGCAGAGCTGGGAGAGGAGGTAGGCTGGTACCATAACTTCACCAGGAGTTCCCTGCACTTGGCCCAATTGGCCCTGCTCTGGAGCTTGTGGGGAGGACATGAGCTGATAGTATCTGCTGTTACCCATAAGGCTGCATCACATCCCTTCTCCCTCAGTGCTGCTCTGGGCTGGTTCTTGGGTATACCCACTCCACTGCCTTTTGCTTTGACCTTGAGGGAGCTGCAATAAGGCAAATGTTGAAGGAGATAACCTTGTCGAAAATCCAGCAACGGGTTTTTAACCAGGAGGAGAAGAAAGTCTAATTTCCTGTATCTCACTCTAATGGTCATAATGTGCAGCTTTCTCCTAAGCTGAGACTGATTCCAAGTCCTAATGCCAACCCCCATTCTCAGAGGAACTTCCTTGGCCTGACTGTGCGTACGCAACTTCTGTTAATGTGAACACCATACAGCACATGTGATTTACAACCATCAGGTGGTCAAGCAGGCCAAGTCTCCGTCGGCTATTTCTGTGCAGTCAGTCTCATAATCCTGACAAGCCCCTCCACGTGACACTGATGGCACAATCCCAAAGCAGTGGAAGAAACGCTTGCATGCTGATTTCTAGATAATAGCCTGATTTGGCTTGGATTGTTTTTTATGCAAGGCACATAGTATGGAGCATAAATAAAGACTCGCAATAATGTTAGTGTACTAGAATGTGTAAAAGATCAATTACTGTGTAGAATACCTGTTGAGGAATTTGGAAAAACAATGAGGGCTGAAACAAGTGCTAGCTCTGTTAGAAAGCCATCTTTGGGGCTTTCAGAGTTCCCTCTCTGCTCCAAAGTGATTTGCATCTGTTTTCTCTTTGAGGGCCGCGAATGTAGGTGGGAAGAGGTGGGAAGCATCTTGGCCATGTACACAGATGAATAGTCAGTTCTCCTAAGTAAAATTAATCTGCCACAATTTTCGCAACTTACATCCCTGTAGCATCCATCTAAGAGACAGCGGTAAACTGGAATTAATCATGTTAACACTGATGATCATTGTAATGATTTGATTCCTCTTACCAGTAGACAGTTTTATTATTCCAGGTGCCAAATTCTGTTTAAATTAGAAGTGCATGAAATATGAGAGCTTTAAAATCCCCCCAAAATTTTAGGATGGAAATTCTGATATGAAGCATTGAGAAACATCCTATCCTTGCAACTTAAAAGTTGTCTCTTGTGGTTGTCTGGTAGCACAGAAATATTTTTCTGTAAGCTTTTGGCAAGGCTTCCTGCCATAATAAACTTTACATTCTTATGTCTGATACAAAGAGTATTTCCTCTGGATTTAAAACAGTCTTCAGCTAAGACTTAATTTCTCCAATTCTGACTTTAGCAATGATGTAAGTACTGGTTCATAAACTAAACCAAAGACCACCACTACTATGTTGCATTGACATTCATCAGTTGCCTTTTTTGTTTGTTTGTTTGTTTGTTTATTATTCTTAATGCAAATGATGCCATTCCATTATTTTCTCCCAGAATAAGATGACATTTATAGCAACGGAATGTTTAAGCTCTGAAAGATGCTTTTTTTTTTTCCTATGTGCTTAGAGAAACTTGCTTTTGAAACACGATTACTGTTGATTGTTGAGAGAGAGGCTTTATCTCAGATTCAAGGAAGAATGAGTGTGTAGGGAAATGTTTTGTTGTTTTGAAACTCAGTTTCTTGCCATGAGAATAAATACTGGGGATTTACTTCTGTTCTCCTCACTACTCTTCAGCCCCATGCTGCTGTATGGAATTGCTGTTTCATTTCACCATGCTGGCAGAAGTCGCTGAGCTGGGGAATGTTTGTGGTGACCTCTGTGAATTGCATGGTCTTTTTTCCTGTTGAAAGATGTCTTATCAACACAAAAGCTCCAGTGCAAAGCTAAAGCCTTGTAAATCCTTTCAAGCAGCACGGGCTCTGAAGGAACAACAGACTTCTGAAAGCAAACTTGTAATTTCCCTTTTGTATTCGTTGTGGTAGATGTTAGCTGAGGGCAGCATGTAGGAAGGAACCCCTCTGCTTTGCATTCATGTTAGAGTGTTTTGAAAATATGAAACACTGTTTGCTTCTGTTGCATGTTTCCTTTCTTGATATTACTTTGGCTTCTGGAAGAGGTCTGCTGAGGAGAACAAGTACTGAGTTTGTCTGTCAGGCAAACACCAGTTTTGAGGGTTTGGGTAATTACTGTTTGCAATTGGTGATGTAAATATGAGGCATGTTTAAGGAGTTGGAGGCAGTTCAGTTGAGCAATTGTCAGAGCAACAAAAACTGTAAGCGTCCTACATGCCTAACAAAGTTCTTTTGCTTTGAGAAAAATTCTCTAGAGGCAGTTACACAACTGGAATATCCCTGCTAAGAGAAACTTACTTTTTTTAACTCCTTTTCCACAATCGCATACCAGAACAAAATCAAAATCAGTAGTAGATAAGCACTGAAAGCAAGCCAGGTGACCTGACCTATGACATGGTATGGTTAAGATGGCAAAATCATAGCAAAAGACGCAATGTGAAGACAGAGCGATCTGTCCTGAAGATCTCACCTGAAAGACACAGACCTATAGCAGCTGGAGCTGATGTTCCACTGGTGTCTCACACCCTCCTCAAGTATCTTTAATTGACTTTAAATTCATGTTACAGAGCCATTCAGTTTTGTCCAGCTGCTCTGTGTGGGAGATGGAGGAGATATTGCTCATCAGAAAAGTCCTTTCTGTAACTCTCCTTTACATTTCCCTTCTTACCATCCTACGCAATTGTTGCACTTGACCTGAGACACAAGGTGCACTCAAGCTAGTTTGAGTATTCTCCAGTCAGGGTGGGACTTGCCAGCAAATGATTGGTACCACATTAACAACACATCTTCCAAGTGGGGCCAAGCATGTTTGAAATGTTTAAAGTTCAGTCCTTGTTCAAGAAAGGAGAAGAAAAAAACCAACATTTTCAACATTGTGGAAAAATACCTAATCTCGTTTCTTTGCACTTGTTGTGTAAATATGAGATAAGAGCACTATTCCCAAGGTTACTGCAAACAATCCATCACTACAGAGTACAAGCTAACATTTACTAAAATGTATGTTGACATAAAAAGCAGCATTGCTGCAGTCAACTGCGGTAAGTGAAACCACAGCTTTCTTTGCCTTCACAAATCAAAAGTTTGAGTTGTAACCTATTTAGACCTTCCCTCATAAAGAAAAATCTCTTCCCTGCTATTAGCATCCACAGTGTATGCACTGATGTTCTGGAGCCTTACCTTTTCCCACTGTTTTCTAAATACTGCGGATTTCACCATGGAGAGAGATAAGCAGGCAAAATGAGTAATCGTGGATTAGCACTGCTGTAACTGATTGACCCTAAAACTGGAATTTACTAGAAAAGAAGTGGGATTGTTATCATAAACTCTTAACAGAAAAGGAGGAAATCCTTTGCCAGGAGATGTTTTCCTGAGAAGTTTTCTGTTTCCTGGCCCTGTGCAGAAAGAAGGGAGCCATTTCATCTGTTCTATGTAAAGAATGGATCTGTAAGAGGATGGATACAGGGGCAACAGGGACTTCATAAACCTGCCAAATAAATCTTCTCCAGCTCCCGTGCCCTTCTGCCAGCATCTCCTGGACCTTCAACACGTTCTGTATCTTCTCTCTCCCAAAGTGGGCAACTTCCTATCTTATCTCTTTATCTCTACTATTCTTTTTCTGACCTTCTACTTTTTTTTCCAGTTTTGATCTGTTCACTGTTTCCAAATAGCTCAAGTGTCAGCCTAGCTAGTGCACTTTCTGTGCACATGCATATCTTTGCAGCAAGGACTGTTGCCAGCTCTTCTAGCTCTTAGTACTGTCAGGTCCTACACTCTGCAGAGGAGAGGATGTGGGTATAACTGCAGTTTCTCCTCTAGTACAGTTAAACCCAGAAACCAGCTTTTGTAAGTGAAAGCTCTCTTCAGAGAGTTTGAGGTGGTGACTTGTACCTATGAGTGGCTTTGCATGGAGGTATCTGACATCACTGTGTGTTGGATGCCCTAAACCAGGAATTCTCCACACAAGCCTCGACCAACTAGCCAGTTAATAGTAATTGAGAAAATTCCCGTTTCCTATTATGTCAGTATTTTCTCCTCTGGGACTGTGAAATTTGAGCCCAATCCAGCTACACCAGAGGATGGAAACTGTCTTAGTGTTGTCTTCTGTGGGAATTATGGAGAAACATCTTCTCCACTCATCTGTCCTTTTCATCTAACGAATTCCCAGGAATGGTGGTGATGTTTAGTACTTTTACCTGCCATTTTCCTGATGCACTTTGTCATTTGTATTCTTAGTCCTTTCTGTATCTCAATCTGGCTCTTCGGAGGTGTTTTGGGATGTGTGGTCATGGTGCTCTGGAAAACTTCAGTCAATAGCAACTTACCTTTCTCTTCCTCCCCTGTCATACAACCACACGAACACTTGTCCCTACCCCTCTCTCTTAATCACGTATCTCTTAATCAGTATCAACTGCAAGACCTGCCTGCACCTACGTGCCCTCTGTCTGAATTCTGTAATCCATTCCCTGGATGCACATGAAGGAGAAAAAGACAGTAGAAATAAAAGTTATGAGGAACCAGCCTCAAAATCCACCAGGGGAGATGTAAATTATGTATCAGATAGAATTTCTTCATGCAGCAGATGGTTAGGCATTATAAGATGCTGACAAGCGAAGTGACAGTGTTGCCATCCATAGAAGTATATAGGAGGTGTAGTTCTTAGGGACATGGTTTAGTGGTGGATGTGGTAGTGATAGGGTTGATGGTTGACCTTTATGATTTTAAAGGACTTTTCCAACTTAAATGGTTCTATGATTCTATGAAGCAGGTCAAGACTGTGTTTTATCTTCTTTTAGGCTGTGTCTAAACCGTGTGGGGTGCAGGCTGGTCAGACATTGATAGTCCTTTACCATGTGACTAAAAGTTATTCCCAGACACCAGTAAAAAACCATTTGATTTCAAAGAGTCTCCTTATCAATAACATCAGTAGAAATATTTGCTGCCTTAGAGAACTCAGATCTGGCATCTTTTAGTATTTCTTTCATGGCAATAGAGAAAAAGAAATCTGCAGGAAAATAGTACCTTTTGTTCATCTGAAGAAGCAAACCATTACATTGTGACATGCTCAGCTTGTTTAGCAAGCATCTGGTCTGAACTAAGGATGCAGCTCTAAGACTTTCATCTTCCTTGCTTCTTGATCCATTTCTAACCTTTTACAAAGGCTTCCATATGCATTCATGAAACCTGGGAGCCCTCCTGTGGTCAAAATCATGAGCTATTCTGGTTGTTACCCCAAATCCGACGCAGTCCTTAATCCAGTTCTAAACCTTACTACTGGAGTGTTTGTTGAGAGGCTCAGATGGTTTGTTGGGTGTCCAGGGATGACTTTGCTGCACCTCACTCCCCTTAGCCTTCATTTGATGCTGTCCGCATTTCTTTCCCAAGATGATGGGATTGACCATTTGCCTGTTCTATCTTTCTTCCCTCCATTCTCCTCATCCATTTCTGCTGTCCTGAATAAATGATCTAGCCAGTTTCTCGTTTCTGCATTACATCATGTAGTTAGTGTATATTCCATGCTTACTGTCTCATTTGCTTCCAACCTGGAAAAGTTCATGATTTTGAACGTAGGAAGTTCCATAAGAACTTTGCACAAAGAGTGACGGACCAGTGGAACAGGTTGCCCAGAGTGGTTGTAGAATCTCCTTCTGTGGAGATATTCAAGACCCAGCTGGATGCCTACCTGGGCAAATTATTGTAGGGAATGTGCGTTAGCAGGGGGTCTGGACTCAATGATCTCTTGAGGTCCCTTCCAATCCCTGCAATTCCATGATTCTCTTGATCCATTTGAGAGTTTTGGTGTGCTTAATTTTCATGTTGCTCTGAATTTGGAGAAAAGATTCTGTGGGAAGTTCATTCCGTCTGTCTCATGGGAAATTACTTGCTTATTAAAAGTGTTTCATTGTGCCAGATAAGCAAAAGTGCCAGCTACCTGGAGCAGGCTTACGAGGGAGTAAGATAAAGTGAAGTAAAGATGGGAAAGGAACAAAGGAGTAGTAGCCCCTTTGGTTTTGCCTTTAACTTAATAGTCTTTGTGTTGTATGTTCTTTCCTGCTGTATGACTAAATAGGGGAACAGCTGCACAGTTGGGCTAACACCCCTAACATCATGGCTGTTTGTGGTCTACATCACATAACTAGAAATGCTGAGCCATCAGAAACGCTGGAGTCACTGCACAGAGTGACTTGCAGAGCAGAACCAAGAACCTCAGCTCTTCCAGTACACTCCCTGCCATTGAATATTTAAAGGCATATAGCTTTATAATACAGCATTTGTCACAAAGACATTAAGAAGATTTGAAGCTTCTAGCTTGTACTATGGTTTCAACATTTGAAGATACGGAGGAGCATGGAATATCCCACTCAAAATTTCTGCACAAACTATTAATTGAGAAGGAATTGCAAGGCTGTCACAGCATGGGAGAGAGGTTAGAGTTTTCTTACCAATAAGCATTACCTCATAACAAATGAAGTATCAAAAACTCCACCATCTTAGAGTTTGCACTTCTGAATTTCACCCCAAAGGGTGCACAAATACTTTCAGAAGTGAGAATCTTCCAAATTACTTGCATCCCAAATTGAACATTGAAGGAAACTGGTGTAGGAAACTGCTAGCAAGGCCTGCAACAAGTTGGCGCTACGATGGTGTTGTATTCACGCTCTAACTGGAAGCTCGATTCAGAACAGTAATGATAAGAAATGACAGGCCTAAATATGTTTGTGGTCAGATTATACCTTCTTATCCCTTTTGTGTCAACATCATTCTTATCTTAACAAGCTCTCCTTCCTTTCTCGTATTTAAATAATACACCCATTCTCTTCCAAAATGTATTTTTTTTAAGCTGCAAGCACATCTCTTCTGAAAAGACATGAAACTGTTGCAACTGATTCCTGGAAAAGGGGCTTGTTTAATATTTGTACTTATTTTATGGATTTAGATTTATGAGAACACATGCCTACATTTTATGCCCTGGGTACTTTTGCTTAATTCTAGTTTTAGTCATAGAGAGGATTGTATTTCCCTTCCTCATAATTAAATGTACGCCAGTAAATAAAGTTTGCAAAAAGATAATCGTTCTCCAGCAGCCACTTAGTCCGTCCCCACATAATTTAGTGTTGTTTTTTGCCTGAGGACTTATTCCTGTGGGACTTTCTGGAATGGCTTAACAAATCACCACCTCCAGCAGAAGGCTGTATTTTCTGGCATTGCAGAAGCGGGTTGTGTGATGTTCCTGGGCTCTTGATATGGACGCTTTCAACTGCACTGAGCTGGGTGAAGAAATCAGTGCTTCCTCTCCCAGCAAGGGAGCATTGCTTCCTTAGTGCCTGCAGAATTAAATTACTAAGCCACTCCACCTGGAGTTACAGGTGACTTCACTGAGCAACTTAAAAGCTAGAGATACATTTATGTGGCTCATTGTACTTGGAAATGGATTAAGAATCAACAGAGGATATGCCCAGTTAGATAAGCAAAAAGAATGGTAATTGGTGATGGAGGGATTGAATTGTCCCAGAAGGACTAGACGTACTTTCATCTGGAACAGATGGAATGAGGAGAAATGACCCACCACAGCCTTCATCTGCATCCAGCACAAAGCATCCCAGTTACTTTAATTCACCTTTACTAGCGTTTCAAATGAATCCAGTTACCCTTGTGGGTGTGGGCTTGTCCTGTAGGTGCTTTGAGACAGCTGAGCCTCAAAAGGTCTCACTGCTCCTCAAACCTGTGGTTTACCAACTTCTATAGCTGCCCTTCCTCATCTCCCAATCGCTTTGTTCTGCTTCCAGTTCCTACCTGATTGAGCATTCCTCAATCCAGATCACTGGTATGCCAAAAGTTGGGTTCCTTTTGGACCAAGCCTCCTGCCAGTTCAGAGAGCTAGTGTGGTCTCTTGTCTTCTTTGACCTTGACAAGACTTTGTCTTCTTTGTGCTTCCAGCTTAGCCCATCTCCTGGCACCTCATCCCAGGGCTGCTTCCCAGGGCAGTAACTGGGTGCTCAGCCGTGGGTACTGCCAGCTGCTACCAAGGAAATCTCTGCTGCAGTTCATGACAAGTGAAAATGAATACATCTCTAGAGTGTACCCCTGTCTCCAACTGTCTCCTTAGCTGCACTGGGGCAGAATTAAGCAGTTCCCAATTTTTCTTCCTATCTTGCGTTCTAACTCTCTTGCCTAAGAGAACTTCAGACAAAAGCATGAGGACTTTGCTTGTATGGAAGTCATTATTTTACAGAGTTAAAGGAAGTTGCCTGGTTACCTGTTTACTCAAATAGACACTACTTGATTTTCAGTGCTGCTGGCAGCTTTCATTGACTCCAATGGGATTCATTCCCAGCTCATAAGCCCTGAAAGCAGGGCTTTGGCTTTGCTGAGTTCTCTGTTCAGTAAAGCATTTCAGGAACTGCTTATGTCCAGGTAATGTCAGAGTTTGAGGATACTGCTGAGAACGCTCTGTGAGTGAAAAATTTACTCCTCTTCAAAGTGCCAAGGTAGTCTGCCCAGTAATGAGATCATGCCATTTGTGTGAGCTCCTCCCTTCCACAGCCTTTGTATCTATGGACCTGCATCAAGGAATATCTGAAAAATCTAGGTCCAACAGGTGTTTCAAATAGGAGTGACAGGCTGCCCAAGCTCTGCTTGGGAAGAGGACATCTGCAAATGGACATGTATGAACTGATGGATCATAGACTGATTTGTCAGGAGGAGGCAGAAGATGCAAAACGTCGCAGGGTATGTTTTGGCTTCTATATGTCCTATGTGTGCCTCTTTTCTGAAAGGAAACAGCAAGCCATGAGGAGAGGTGGGGCTGACGAGATGAAGTTTCAGCCAGTTCTGCTGTACCAGACACTATTCATGGAAAGTCCCTGTTAGATCATCTTATTCTTGCCTGTGCAAATGTTCCCTGCTGTGCTTTTAAAGGACACAAAGGTTCAACCAGTTCATAAGCAGCCCTTTTCACATCACTCTTTGTCGGGAATCGTTTTCCTACACCCAACACTTTCCTCATTGTTTCACACCTTGTTTCCAGCTGAAAATCCTCTCACTGCACCACCCACTGCTCATTTTAGTCATTGTTCTTTATCAGCTATTGTGCCTTTTCAGTGTCAGCAGGTATTTCTGCAGGGCTGCAGGAACAGGAGGGGCAATATTTGCAGCACTTTGCTGCTTGCATTAGGATATGTGGGAGCTCTTCTTACAGCTATGCTTAACATTTGAATGAAAAAGCTGCTATGTGATTGATTTGTGTTTTCTTTGATACACCCTATTTGCAATATGAAAAGCAGTATTTCCCTCTGAAAGGTGCTTAATCTCTTCCTGCCTTTCATCTTGATCTCATACTGCATTACCTACAGATTGTGATTCTCCATGATTAATTACTTTTTGTCCACCCTGCCCAAGCAGAGGTTTGCCAAGCCATTTACTAACCACATTTATTGAGGGAAGAAGGAGGTTAGTTTTACATTGTGTCTTACATGTGGTCAAAATGTGGGATTCTCTTGGTTACCTAATCTGTACAAGTTAATAAATTTAAGTGTAAATCACTTCCAAGAAGTTCCTTCCCAACAAAAAGGTATTTCAGAGTGCCAGACCTTTCTAGGAAATATGAGTGTTTCATTCTGCACGACATATTTTACTGCTAGAATAGATGAACACTAACTGTTACAGCAGAAGAAATTGAATTATAATAAATAACAGTTACTTCTTTCTAGCCTGGCTTGCTATCCAAAACCCCGGAGACATGAAGGCTGGTTAAGTTAACTGGAAGGTCTGGTGATGTTGCTCCTCTGATACCATTTGTTTCCAGGGAAGTATTCTGCAATTTAGCCAAACATATGGGAGGGTGCAGTGGGCAACAGTGTCTGTGGTGCGCCCAAGGATCACTCCTGCCCCAGGAGTCCTGGCTGCTGTGAGCGTGCAGCACCCTTGGGCATCGCAGGGCCCTAGAGCAGATGCACGAGATGAGCACAGCACATCTGGTGTGTGCTGCTCAGACCACAGCTGGATCCCGAGTATCTCATAGCTGGGCCTGAAAGGCAGCAGGGACCATGTCTTTGGTTTGGAAGCTGCCTGCACAAAGTTCCCAGCTGGAGAAAGAAGAGGCTCTGTGGGAAGCGTGATTAAAAAGTTGCATTTTTCTAGATAAAGCAGGATGCCAGCAAAGGAGAAAACTCTTCTCAGTGTCTGCACTGTTTTCTACTTCTTTTGGGTAGACATCTACCCCTTTGCAGAACAACTCCTGAATGAAATACTGGGCTACTGTACCTGACACAATGGATATGTTGTACCACACAACTGCCCTGGATACAAAAATATATCTGTAACTGGAATGTGGATTCAATTGGCCACGTCAAACCTGTGTTAGTTTGTGAGCAGTGTGTGTGCTTAGATCACCTTTGTGGATGTAAATCTCTTTAACTTCTTAGGGCACTTGAATGTGTGTTTGAAACTCTAAAGTGTTTTTCTACATTGAGCTTTGCTTTGATGGAGAAGTGTACTGGGGTTTAAAAAAAAACATTTATAAACTATAAATCCTTCCATGGCTTTTCTGCTTTGTTTGCCTGCTCCCCTGCAAAGCACAGTTATTCTCTTATGTACTTTCTGCAAGAGTGTTGGGAGTGTTGCACGGAGTTACACTGCACTTTCCAAGTGTAAAACACTGTGTCCTATTGCAGCCCCGGTGTAGGTGCGAGATTTAACTAATGCCCACCTGAGGATAACTCCTGTTGCACTGCAGTAGGAGGCTTTGTATTAAAACATGCTTTGTCTGTTACACCATGAGTCGCAGGATCGAGCTCCTACATAGTGATACCAGCTGTGACTATGATACATGTTCCCTTTGGAAAGAACTCACAGTTTCCACTTGTCCAAGTCTGTCTGACCATGTCCTTGGCAAATCACTCAATCATTACTCCCAGTTCCTAACCTGTACTAAAAATAATGTAGATTGATTTTCCAGAAATGGTAATGTATGGTTGCAAACAACCTTGATCTTTATAAGTAAGTATTATGTCTGTCATCTGCAAATTACATGTATAAATTTTCCTGCCCATTGCATTTCTGTGTGAGCTCTGCATGCTGGAATAGTAATTGTTTGCTCCATTAGCTTGAGTTTATTTCAAAATTCAGGGCTCTGGGGAGCTTATTGTTTGTTTATTTTCTTGTTTTCAAGTATTACAAATTATGGTAAATTCTTAAATACTTGGATTGTGCAGAAGAGCTTTTAAAAGAAAATAATCACATATCTCTAAGTGCATCTGCAAAATAGCAGTGATTACAGGCCCTGAAGTAAGAGCTTAATATTTTATGTCCTATCAGGTAATGAACTTTCAGTAAAAACAAACAAAGCAATCTTTTAATGTTGTTTTTATCATAAATTATGAACAATGTCAAAATTGCCTTTTATTTTGGTAAGATAAAGTTCCTTGGCCTGAGGTTGTCCAGGATGTTGTGAAAAGTTTTTCTGGAAGGTTTGGAGGAACAAAAAAAAGAGAAAATAGATTTTGGCATTTTTGACTGCTATCTTGATATGAGCCGTTGACTACTGTAGTGTTTGTTCTGGTGTTGGTTTGGATCACAGGCTCCCAACTTAATAAAGTATCTGTTTGACTATCCTAAAAATAGACACTTAACTTGCCAGTGCCTTTCCAAGTCTGTTCTATTCTACGTAGTACATTCATTTCAACAGATTTCTTCTCTGTATTGATGAATTTTAAATGTGGAGCCCTGGAAGATCTGTAAGCACTAAGCATAATGCTCAAAATAGTTCTTAAATGGTCTTTAAATGTTGAATTGAACATGAATTAAATGAAGTAATGAAGTAAAGGATAAAATACATGTGTAACATGTAAGCAGGTGGACTGAAAAGAATTAAACTTGCAAAAAGCCATGCAGTGTCAAGGCCAAAGATAAGAATACCAACCTTGCACCTATTTGTAGACCACTTATCTTTTTTTCACCCATAGAGCTCAGTCCTTTTTTTACCCATTGTGTTAAATCTGTTCAAACACATCAATAAGGCTAATGTATAAAAAGTACAAGATGAAAACAAGGCATGAAAAATCAAGGAGCAACTCATTATTTTGTTCTCGGCAGTGAGGCTCAAATGAAGTCCAAATTTTTCTGAGTTTAAAAGATGAAATCAGAAGACCAAAATCCATAGTTTTCCTAAACTTACAATGAAGCAAGTCTCCCATTTAACTTTTGTTAAGCTAAATGGGACATAATTTAGGATATTAAATGTTTATTGAGCAATGTTCCTTGAAATACCTCCCACAGTGAGGGATGATTGCATGCCTGAATAGGACTTAAGTCTAGGAATATGTCTGAAGAGTTTCTAAAGAGATGCCCAACCTCTTTCCCTTCCCATCTCCTTGCCTTTTACAGGGAAGTGGCCAAATTTTCCAGGTAAAAAGGTGAGAGGAGAGTGCTCAAAGAAGAGATTGTCTGGAAAGGTGGAACCACAGCATCAAGCTAAGAGCCCTGGGATTCATGCCTTGCCTGCAGATGATGCTGACTGTGAGAAGACTAGGAGATATCCAAACCTGCAGAACTGTGCCCTTGCCAGCAGGCCCAAATGCAGGAGGAGCTTGTGAACCATGCTGCCAGATGTTGCTGGAAGAGAAAACACCAGAAGAAAGCTTCAGGGAAACTTGGAATTAAATTATGAAGATTTGTAAACAAATCTCACTTCTGCTCATGCTGTCCTTACCATCAGGTTCTTTCTATCAGGCTGGAGCTTAAGGCAGCCACCATCAAGTGGTATCCCCAACAGCTGCCAACTTCCTTGTCCCTCTCTGGGCACGCTCTCCATCTTTCTGCTCTTTTCTCTGCTCACTGCATCCTTCCTGCCAACCACCTGTGTTCCTTTCCCGGGATTTTTGGGGTGAACACCATCTCAGCCTGACCCGGAGCACGGCAGCCAGGCCGGAGCAAACTGGTGGCATTTCTCTTTGTTGTTTGGCCAAATCTTTTCAAATGAACGTAACATATTAACATACAACCAGCTGTGAGCAAAATGCATACCAGCTGTCACAGCAATTTAAAACCACTGTTCTCATGGACTGGCTTCTTGGAAGTTATTGTAAATGCCATGGATCAAGTTAGTACAGGAGTCTGGACTTTGCAGTTACTTTAGGGATGCCTCTTTTCAGGCAAATAAATACATTTCCAGTGAACATAAGCACTGACGTCAATGATCCTTTGAGGCTGGGGTGTCAGACTACATTGGAGGCTAAATGAACTGGCAGAAAGCCTACATAGCCCAGGAGGTCATGTGTATGTGCAAGGTCCCAGGCCCTGCCACGTCAGAGACTGTGGGAGTTGGAAATGGAGGGGGATGGACGCTTTCAGCTGACCCAATCTTGCTGCCCAGCTCTGCCCAGCTGCTGTTTCTGGCTCTGGGGACCTGGCACTGGAATGCCTTTCAGAAACCTGGGTTCAATTTAGGCCTTGAATAGGTTACGCAGCTTGCTTTGGGCTCATAAAGTGTTCAGGGGCCAACTTGTAAACAAGTAAATGGCTTTTGCTGCCGTGGGTAGGGTGCATAAAGGGTGGAGAAACCTGAGCATAACATCCTGATAGGAAAAGAGGAAATTGTTTGAAATAGAATAGGGAAAATTTAGACTGGATATAAGGAAAGAATTTTTTACAAGGAGGGTGGTGAGGGCAATGGAACATGTTGCCGAGAGAGACCCCAGCCCTGCACACATGCAAGATCAGGCAGCACAGGACTCTGAGTCCTTGTTAGCTGGACTGGATGACCTTTAAGGGTCCCTTCCAACTCAATGGGCTTTATGATTCTATAATTCTATGTTTCTAACTCTGCAGGAAACTGTGAGGTACTCACACCTGGGAGAGTGACCTCTTGCAGACCATCTCTGTCAGCCTGCCCTGCTAAGTTGAGATGGTCTTTTTCCCCTAGCACAATCCTCCAGGCCTCAGGTGCAGAGTATGTGTGATTTGGGATCTGTGGTGGGACAGGCTTGTGTCTGCAGCCAGAGCAAGCACATCTTCACACTTTTCCTTCCATGTGCTGTCCTTTGGATCCTATCGCAGAGGCACTGAACAGTGCTACCTTGACTAGTCATTTTTGAGCATATTCATTGTGCACTAACCTGAATTTCTGCTGTTGCATTACTTTTTCCAACTTCTTCGGTTCCAAACTGAAAGAACCTTATGGAGATGTAAGTACACAGTGACAACATGATGGCCTTTACTAATCTTTGTAACCTCAACAGGAAGAAGACGTTTGTTTGACAGGAGCTATTTCTCATGTACCTGTTGCAAAGAAGTATGTTTCCTGCTACCCCTCACTCCCAGTTCTTTGCTGACTAAGCCCCATTGCAGCTATGCTGTTATTCTACTTGCATTCAGAGTCAGGCAGGTAAGTCTGCAATTCCTTACATTGCCCTAGAATTCTGAAAACTGGCCAAACTGCAATGTTCTTACAATCTTGTATCCTTGTCAATGATCTGAGTAGCTGGAAATCATAGAATGATAGAATTGGAAAAGACCTTAAAGATCATCAGGTCCAACCGCACCTGTGTTCTGGATGAGACACTTGATGCAAAGTGATGTGGGTCTGTTTATTTAGGTCTTATTTTCGTATCCTTTTTGCTACTGCATTTCATCAGCACCAAAGTCAGTCCAACACAGGACTAAGACTTCTGTTTTCTCCAAACAAAGCACAAAAAATCTTGGGGAGAGGGGGCAACATTTCTAAAATCTTCCATTATGATTCATAGTTCTACATTTAACATCTAAGAGTGAAAAATTACTGTGCTTTGGGGGCCTTTTTCTTCTAATATACTTAGGAAGAAAGCCCCTTCCAACTGTCATTCTCAGGGCCGTGCACTCCCATTTGTATCCTGTTGCTTCCCATTCCAGGCATCTACCTTTGCTGAGGTCTGATACACAGTTGTTTTCAGCAGTTCCTTCCTTATTCACTATGATATATGTGTTTTTGGTTTGTTTAATATTCTGTTGCTGGGAGAGTGGTGGAGGGGGATTGTTTGTGGAAGTTTTTACAAAAGCTGATTTAATTTCCTCTCTAAGCCAGCTTGTGCTTTTGTTTTGTTTTGCTTTTGTTTTTAACTCCACTTGACCTCTTTTGTGCAATGTGAGAATGTGCCTTTTGGGGGCATTTAGAAAATTATGTTTAAATAGTTCCCAATTATCACTCACATTTTTCCTGTTTAAATTCTGTCTCAGAAATAATTTCACTCATAATTGTTTTCAGCTTTGCGTAACTGAACGTCTTGAAAGCACAGAGTGTATAGAATTGCTGGTTAGCATTTCATTTGGGCTGCATTCAATTAATGTAAAGCAGCCCTTCTGATTCCTTCCTTTGTAGCTGTCAGGACAAGTCTAAGACTGATGTTTCCTTGAGTTGGCTGCTGCTTTTTTATGTCTGAGTTTCCATATTTGTCAGTACGTGCCCACTCCTGTAAGAGCTGCGTGCTCTCTTGTCCTTCATGTCATGTTCTCCTGCTTGCACTTGGGAATCTTCAGGCTTCCTTCTCAAGCTGGAGGTGTTTCTTAATTCTCTTTGCCAGGATTGAGTGGGTAAGAAATACCCCTCCACCTGCTTTTTTTCCATTGCTGGTAAGAAGCACTGTGGGAGGAGTGGAATATCTCCAAATTCAAGTTTCCCCTTGCCTTACTGTGGTGAAAGAGCTGTGAATTGGTGACTTCCTGCTTTTTGCAGAGCTCCAGTTGTGCAGAGCCTTTTGCTGCAGGACCTGACATGAGGTCATCTTGTGATTACTATCATTATTTTTAACATTGACTTGGTTAGATACAGGATCTGAACTTTCTCCACACTCCCATTTTGAGTGACTATAACCAAAGGCAGTTGATGGGAAGTGAGATCTGGAATGACACACTCTACCCAAAGCAAGAAGGGGCCAGTGTGGGAGCCTGACCCCATGGAGTGGTGGTGGGAACACCTGGGAGGGCTGAGAGGACCCATATTTGGTTTGCTTTTCCATCCAGGGAGGACTGTACATGTGGTAGCCTCTCTTCAGGCACATACCTCAGCATTCATGGCATGGGCAGATGGATTCAGGGCATTCCCTGCACTCTTGCTCCTGGTGGCTCCCACTGCAGGTAATCCTACAGCATCTCTGGTGCCAGAGGAAGCAGCAGTCACTGCCCAGCTGAGTGCTTGTGCCCACTCCAGTTCCAGCTGCACTAAAAAGCTCAGTAAAGGCAATTTATGCTGGAAAAACAAGACCTCATTCTGGAGCTACACAGCGATGCATCTGGGTTAGCAGGGAATTTAAGCTGAGTCTTGTAAGCCCACCATAGCCTTATTTCCCTGTATGTTCTGAAGGCTCACACAACGTGACATTTATTCAGCCACAAAATATTTACTTGCTTATTCTTTTTGCCAAGTGATTCAGTTGTTTCTCATATGCTTTTAACCTTCTATCCTCATCCACATTTCATTGCCACGCATCCAGGATTTTAGCTTAATGGTCCCGATTTGGCCCATAAAAATCTGTGCATTTCATGAGAGAAAAACTTCATGCCAAAAGGGCCACTAATGAAAGATGATAACAGCCTTGCACAATGAAAGGAGGTATGGTATGGGGCAAACAAAAAGCCCATTTACAACATTATAAGGTTGTTCCCTTCTGTTTTGCTTAAGGCTCCATTCATTTTAAACTGAATGGTGTTTCTAATTCCACACTCTCTAATTTTTCTGCCTCCAGGAAGGCATTGATCAGTATCATTGCCTGGGTCACCATGTCAGATCTCAAGCACTGCTACTGTTTACTCCTTCCCCAGCATGCTAACTTTGGTTTATTTGCCCATCATTAGTAATCCCTGAGGTTTGGCTATTTTTTCCAAACCATATGATGAAAGTAATTTTCAGTCTACTCAGAGTAAGAAGCTCACAACGTCTTTAAAAGCACAGCTGCTGTAGCAATCTGTCCTACATTTGCAGAGATGGATTTGTATGGTTTAAACATCACTGCACAGCAAGGGCAGTCGTCATAGCAGCAAGCTGATCTGTCTCAGAATCTGTTCTTGGTTCCACTTTCTGAACAGAGCTGCCCATGACAAATAAAGAAATAGAAATAATCGTTAAGGCATATACTAAGGAAATAGAGCTTGCTAAACAGAAGCAGCAGCAGTAGCTTCTTAGCTGGCTAAATAAGCCACAGCAAATATGAACCATGAGAAAGAGAAGTATGAAAAAAAATCTATTAAGTTTGAGAAAAGTCTCAGGTATAACCATTTCTGTTTCAGATGAAGCCTTTAATTTCTGCCACTGATGTCCCTTAGTCCAGATAACACTGGTTCAGATAGACAAAATCTGCTATTAGCTGTGATTTCCTCTTGCGCAGTTTACTCTGGTTTCAGGCAGGGGAGAGCTGAACCAATGTAAATTGTGGTTTCTAGGACATTTTCCTGCGTAATTAAGAAGATGGTTTAACCGCAGCAGCTGCAGGGGCTGAATCTTGGCTTTTGAGTCCCTGCCGGCCACCACGCCATCCTGGCTGTAGCAGGACCTGCTGAACTCCTCTGCCCAGCCCTGGAGAGCCAGGCCACTGCTGCTATTCCTGGAGAAGGCACGGAAGGATGGGCAGCTCCTGCTCCCACTGACCTCGAAGTCCTCCCTGCTGCCTGGGATGGCCACAGACCCGCAATGAAACTCAGAGTGAGGAGAAACGCGAGGGACAAGCAGCAGGCTTTCTCCCTGCACCTGCCCTGGGTCTTTGCTTAGTGGGCACAGCCTGGGGGGCCTTGTTCCCCAGGAGCTGCAAAATCTCTCTTGAGCACATGGGCTGAAGACTGTTTGCACTGCTTAATGCAGAGGAGGAGGTTAGTGTAAGCATGACCTTAGCAGCACACGCAACAAGATGCTCTGATCTCAGCAGGTTTGTGTAGCTGTTTGGGATGGTGCTACACCTCAGTTTGCCTTACATAAATCAGGAGATAAATTGCCTCGAGTGACAGATATTTGTGTCAATGAATGTCATCACATTTCACAGGACTGTAGGTGTGAGAGCTTCTGGCATAGCTCAGGAGGATCAGGACAGCTCAGTGACGAATAAGTCCATGTTGCACCCCATCATCAGCTTTCTGCTTCTCCACGGATCTCATGTGCGATCCAGTGAGCTTTCAGGGAGCTGTGGGGGTTTGCCCCCGATTGACAAGGAAAACCCAGATGGAGGCTTGAGATCCTGCCAGTGCACAGAGAGAACAAACCGCCTCAGGTGCCAGTGTGAACACAGTATGGGATGAGGAGCAGCCTCAAGCCAGACCTTAAGGAGCACAGCACACCACTGGGCCTGATGCTGGGTGGGGTCTGACTCCTACATGGAGACTTGGTCTTTTTGTCCACATAGAGATCACCTCTGGCAGCTGTCAGGGCAGATGCTAAGGTGATGGCAATTTAGTGGATCTGCATTTTCACACTTTCAGGTTGAGGAGAGTCTACAGCCTCAGCCTCCCTGAACACATACCTTCTCTTCTGGACAAAGAAGAGGAGTTGTGGTTGTTCCCCAGGCTCATGTGGCCTCAACAGAAAAAAGAGCTGCATATTGCAAACAAGGCAGATTCTGCTGGTGTGCATTATAGCCCAGATGTCCTTGCTGAAGGCGTCTTGGAAAGAACTGCCCCATCCAGGTGTCCTATTTTTGGTTCCCAGCAGGTTTTATGTAGGATTTTCATGATTTTGTGTTGAGCAATCATTGCTAAGAGAGGCCATATGGCAGGGCCTGGGCAGCTGCTGACTCGAGTTATTCAAATTGAGAATTGGACTTAGGGCGAGAAGTGACTCTGGTTAGAAGAGAGAACTCAGTGAGGAGCCTCAGAGATGGTGTTTGCTTTCCAGTTGCCTTGTGGAGAGGGGACAGGTCTGTCTCCCAGCCATGCTGTGCCACAGGGAGCAGAGGTGGGGCGAAGGGTGATATGCTGACCCTCATATAAGCATCTCCTTGGTATTATTCTTGTTTCATGGGAAGAAGGTATGTCTGAAGAATTATGACTACACTGATGGAGACAGATAATCCCACAGAGGAATTTAAAGTAAAGAGTTTTTTTGTTAGCTCTCCAGTGGAGTGAAAAATAACTGCCCCTGGGGAATTCAGCTCCTTTCCTCTTCTAAGATGGATTTTTTGTTTGTTTGGTTTGGTTCTCTGTTGTATTAAAACTAATTCAAGAGAAAGCTGTGGTGAAAAACTGAGGCAGGCTCCAGAGGGGCTTTTTTGTGGAGCAGTGTCATGTCCTTTACAAGCGGGCATGAGGAGGCCCTGCTGTACCCTACATCAGCTCCTGGTGCAAGGAGAGCTGTGTGATAACACTGCTGATGAGTAGGAGGAAAAAATGTGGTTTCCTATGAAAGTATTATTTTCCTTTGCACAGCGCTTCTTAATCTGGCTCCCCTAAATAGTCCATTTTTCAGCAGCTGAACCTCTGGGTGTGCTGTTACTGAATGATGCCACTGCTATTTTATGGGCATATGACAATCTAATGCACTAATAATACAGCTTCAGATTTGCTCACTGAATGCACTAGAATATGAGAAGTTTGCATGAGAAAGTGAAGAGTGCTAACAGGCTTATTGGAAGAATGAAAAAAAACAGTGGTATCATTTGCTTTTCATTGTTAAGAACAATATCAGTACCTCTTGTTTGACTTTGGTCTTTTCAAACATAGGGAATGGGAAAATAGACTGTTTGCAAAACAGAGCAGACTATTGCATCCAAAAGTTGCTTTGAAACAGAGATAAATTCAGAGCAAAGAACTAATTTGTAAGTCTTCTCATCCTGAAAGGTCATGATGGACATAGTCAGAGATGGAAGGAGTTACTGGTAGGCAGCTGGGAAAACTAAATAAGGAGAAGAATGCAAAGGGATAGAGGCAAACTAAATATGCACCACTTAGTACCCCAACCAATGGCAAACATCACTTATGTAGCTCTATGAGTCATGAGACATCTGAGGAAATATCATCTCAGTGAGAAGAAGCACTATGCAGTTGAGAAACATGTGTTTAGGGGAAACCCAAATAAAGATGGATTTCTTTGTCTGTGGGTTCCTTCTCTTTCTCTGCTTTTTTTTTTTTTTTTTTTTTTTTTTTCTCTTTTCTTTTTCCTTTTCTTTTTTCTTTTTTTCTTTCTTATTTCACAGGCTTTTTGAATCCCTCAAGGAGATGCAGGATGGAATGAGATTAGGTCTGGTCTTACCCTACTTCTTCCAAGCAGGCTCTGAGGTGTCATGAGAAAAACAGACCTGCTATTTCAGACCCGTAGCCTCCTAGCAATTCTCAGCACTTCCAAAAGCTCTCTGTGAGAAAACAAGTGTATAAATGCTAGTTCACATGTATAACCCTTACAGAAGCTAGTTATCTCCTCCTGGAGAGCTGCAAAGCTGCAGAAGGACACCGAAACCATCCACTCCCTAAGGTGGGTACAGGACCACCTGGAGGTGCATTCCCAGAGCAGCCTGCCACGGGCTGGCTCTGTGCACTGGAAGGAGAAGATGACAAAATCTCTCTGTCTATTTCTTCCCCAGAGCATCACAGGATTATTTCATAATACATTGCATTCGTATCTCAGTTAAGGAGACAAAGCAGTGCATGGTGGTGGGATGCCATTGGCAATGGCAAGCATTAGCTTCAGCCCCGTGGCTGTGTAAACTGAGTTTATCTACATAATCTTTGTATGAATAAACAAATCTCCACAGCTCCTCCATCTCAGGAAGCCATGTGCTTCTAACTTATTATTTTTTTCCCCAGAGTAGAGCTGTGTCCAGTTTTACTTTCTTTTCTTCTTCTTCTTCTTCTTTTTTTTTTTTTTTTTCAAGAAAAGGTCAAGGATTAAGAAGGAAAAGGCGAGTTTCTGCTACAACCAACCAAAGATGAGTTGGCTTACTGGGTCAAGTCCAATCTTTAAGTAACTTTGTCTCTTTCCTTTGCTGAGGTTGCTCAAGACATAATTTGTCTCCTCAGGCTTGGCCTGGGAGTGCTGTTCCTGTATGACAGCCTTTCAGGGAAGGTACGCAATGTCTTCCTCTCTGCAATTTTTTTTCCAGATTTTTTAATCTTACTCTTCTCTTGCTTCCTCCATCTCCTGTGTTTGGCTAAGTGAAAAATGCCTTTTGCAGCAGTGGGTCAGGAGCATGGAACATGTAATCAGCACTCCCCTCTCGGTTTCTGGCCCTGCTGCTGATTTGCTGTGCGATTTAGAGCAGCTGACCCAACCTTTTTGTATCCAAATGATAGCATGCTGTTTGCTTCCCAAATGGCCAGAAGTACTGTCCAAAGAGGTGTACTGAGTCCAAATCAGAAAGCGCCAAAGATGAGTTTTACATAAAGTGTCCTCTCAGCCTTCAAATGCATTTGCAAGAGTTCATGTTAGCAATGGTGATGGAGATCCAAAGAGGCCCACTTGCCCCTTCTGGCTGCTTGAAATCCTCCTCCCTCTGTGCTTCCTCATACTTCCCATTTTGTAACAATCCTATTGCCAACTGGGGACTTTGCTGCTTCTTAGAGAGAGTCCAGAGGAGGGCCACTAAGATGATCTGAGGGCTGGAGCACCTCTCCTATGAGGAAAGGTTGAGGGTACTGGGCTTGTTTAGCTTGGAGAAGAGAAGGCTCTGGGGAGACCTCATTGTGGCCTTCCAGTACTTGAAAGGAGCGTATAAACAGGAGGGGGAATGGCTGTTTATGAGGGTGAATAGTGATAGGGGGAATGGTCTTAAACTGAGACAAGGGAGATTTAGGTTAGATATTAGGAGGAAGTTTTTCACACAGAGGGTTGTGACACACTGGAACAGGTTGCCCAAGGAGGTTGTGGATGCTTCAGGGATGGGGCATTCAAGGCCAGGCTGGATGTGGCTCTGGGCAGCCTGGTCTGGTGGTTGATGATCCTGCATACAGCAGGGGGCTTGGAACTAGGTGATCATTGTGGTCCTTTTCAACCCAGGCCATTCTATGATTCTATGATTCATGGTGTTCACTTACCTCTCTGTGACAGAGTGAGGACTGGATGTGATTTTTTTATTTCCTAAGGCACCAAGGAAACCTGTAAGCTGTAGAGAATATGCCACTTACAATATACCTACACTGCTCTGTGAAGTCTTGGCAACACTATTTTTGGCATTTGAGAAGTTGGGTTAGAGACAGCATGTGCCTCTCTGCCTTGTGGTGTACACACTACACCAGAAGCAAAAAGGCTCTGGCCCTTAAGGTCCTCCGGGTTTCTATGCAGAGCTCTGTGCAGAGCTGTGCACTCCTCAGCAAGGTCACTGGGAGATAGTTAAGGCAATCCTGCACAGCACCTCACTGTCCTGCAGATAAACCCCCTGTGTGTGTGTGTATGTGTGTAAACGTGTATGCTGCAGCAGATTAAACAAGTATCTGCTATTCAAAGATTGATGTGTATTTAGAGTTTGGATGAACCTAAAAACATAAACCAAGAATTCAAGGATGCCCAAAACATATAAGTAAACTGTATTTGGGCAAGACTCGAAGTAGTCATTTGTGGCTAGGGATCTCTGCTTTTCCCTGCTCCACCTCCTCTATGTGAGGAAGAGAACCAGGCCTTAAAATACAGACCCACAAGACTTGGGGACTTTGAAAAAGTAGCTCAGGTCCATAACTAGTTAAAGAATGAGGCAAACAAGAAGCCCAATTAAACTATTTTATTAGATGTAGGAGAACCACCGGTTGTGAAATTTACTGGTAGCCAAGTTTTCCTCCTGGCCCTAGCACATGTAATTATTTCTTAATTGTAGCTACTGGCTGTGGCACAAAGCTCATGCATATAAACAAATCCCAGGATGTGCTGCAAAAAATATGGGAGGCATTAACAAGAAGATAATCAGGAGCTGGAACTGTATTCCCACATGGAAAGCTGTGGGTGGTTTACAGAACTCTTATCCATATGGGTAGTTATGTGTAATGGCATTATCATTGCTTTTTCTGGCATGTTTCTAGCCTTCAGTCACTTGGCTGATATATACCAAACTGTGGTCTTCAGACCACTGGTGGTCCATGAAGTTACGGTGAGTGGTCCACAGGTGGTCTGCAGAGCTATATCGAAAAGTTTTCATCTGGTCTTTTTTTTTTTTTTTCTTTTTTTTTCCAGTTAAAAGGTTGATAATGTAGAGTTCACAGTGGTCCACAAAAAGATCTTAGCATTAATGGTGGCCCCACTGCCCTAAAAGTTTGGGAACCATTGACTCAGACAATCATGTACATCAGCTGTATTTTTGTGTTCTGTTATACCAAGTTAAAAGTTACAGCATGCCCTCTCCTTTATACTAATAACTTTTAATAATAATGATGGCATGAGATAGTGACAAATGAGGGCTGCTCTGAAAGTAATGACTCCTATTTTTTGTTGGCCCATTACATCAACAATGGCTATTGGTCATATGGCAGTAAAGGATGAACCTTCCTGCCAATATTTTGCTACATGTTGTTGCTATGTTACAGATGACAGCAGAAGAGCAGTCTAACAAAATGGCATCTGAATTGGAAGTGCACATGAAGTAAAGACGTGGAATTTCACTCAGAGAGTGGTGACACACTGAAACAGATTGCCCAGAGAGGTTGTGGATGCCCCGTACCTGGAGGCATTCAAGACCAGGCTGAATGTGGCTCTGAACAGCCTGGCCTAATGGTTGGCGACCCTGTCCATGGCAGGGAGGTTGAAACTAGATGATCATTGTGGTCCTTTTCATCCCAGGCCATTCTTTGATTCTATGATTCAATTCATACCTCCATGCAGAAAAAATTGACACCCATTGACATTCATTGAAGCTTGCTAAATGTTTATGGAGACCCAACAGTAGATGTGAGAACACTGAGGTGGTGGGTGATGTATTTCAGCAGTGGCAACGGTGATGTGAAAGACAAGCCACATTCTAGACAGCCATGCACAGCTGTCACACCATGAAATTAAGCATCTTGATCAACTCATCCACACAAATCAGCAGATTATGACCAGCAAACTGTACACAGAGCTGAATATCAGCTTCAGCACACTGGAAATGGCAATGTTGGAACATCTCAGCTTGCACCAAGTAAGTCCCACAAATGCTCACACAGGAACAGAAAACACCATAGGCAAATTTATCTGGACCTAATGAACGTTGACACTGAAGACGACAGTTTCCTGTATCACATCATCACTAGTGACAAGATGTCACTGTCACCACTACGACCCAGAGTCCAAACAGCAGTACATGAAATGGCAACGTGTGAAGTCCCCATCAAAGAAAAAGTTCAAGATGCAGCCCTCAGCAAATAATGTGATGTGCACTGCCTTTTGGGATAAGAAAGGGGTGATCCTTCTGCACTTCTTCAAACCAGGACAAACCATCGATTCTGACCACAGCATTGTGATGCTGACTAAGCTCAGACTTCAGAATCAGACCAGAAAAGAAGACAGCCTTTCTCTTGCAACACAATAACACCAGGCCCAATAGCAGTTTGAAGACTGTTGCCAATCTGAGCTGGGCTGTCCTACCACAACTATCATATAATCTGAATTTGATGCCTTCTCACTTCCATCTGTTTCAGCCAACTGCATGGGCAACATTTTCCTAGTAACAACCCTAGCAGCTGTGTAATAGTGGGTCACCAGTGCAGATTCTACAGGCACAGCATGTGGACTCCTGTTCATTGCTGGCAAAAGAAAAAAAAAAAAAAAGGCATAGCTAGAGGTGATGGTTGTAATGAAAAAATGAAATATAGGGTTTTGTAGCTGAGAGTTTGCTCTATCAAATAGTGTTATTGTGCTCATTGTATCCGTTGTATTTTCTATGGAAATAAATTGAAGACATCACTTTCTGAGTGACCTACATATTTAGTGGTCTACTCTTCCCAGACCTGCAGTATTTTGGGAGGGAAAAGGGAAAAGTTTTCCTCCTGAAATATTTCATTCACTGAAGTGGGAGTTGGGAAGATGTGTGAATAGATATGAGTAGTAGAGAGACTTCTGAGAGATGGTCATTTCAGCTTGTTGGGGCACATTAAGCTGAGATGAACAAATAAGGTGATAAATCCTACTTTCTTTGGGAAATTGTTAAGTTAAAAGCTGAGTAGTTCTCTAAAATGGAAAGTACCTCAGTTTAGGCTGGATGTTTAAGATTAGGCAAAAGTTTGCTAGATCTTTGCAAACTCTGTGTGAAGGCTCATAGCCTTTAAAGCAAGCACTTTCCAAATCTGTCAGCTTACAAGTAGGATTAGCTCAAGGCTATTCCAGTGAACACCAGTTCCACTTTTGTACCTGGAGGTAGGCTCCAGGAAAACCATGGGAGCATTGTGGAAAAGGCACTTGTGGCCATGCTTTGGACTGCAGTGCTGTCAATGGTGAGACATCAAGGCTGCCTTGATGCTGGGTACTACCACATTTAACTTCTGAAGGTCCCTATTAGTCTGAAGGATGGTGACTTTCAGCCTCATGGAGCAGTGTCATTTCAGACGAGTACCCCCATCCACAGCAAGCCAAAGAATGTGCTGAGTACAGGGGAATGCCACTCCTTGCAGGATATCCTGGAAAGGCTTTGTGATCCTCAGCCTAGAAACCCTCCTGAAGACTTTTTTCTCTGAGATATGAGAAGGTGGAGATGTCTATGGTATATGACTGCAGGCTACTGCAGCTCATGGCCTTTGTACACCACACCCCCAACAACATACATTTACTGATAAAGGGAGGAGTAGGAAAGAAATATGTCCATCCATGCTTGTTTTTGGTGGTTGCAGCAGATGTCCATCACTCAAAGCCATGGCTCCTCTCAAGAAGCAGCCTCTCAGTCACCAGCTCTGGCCTATTGCTGCATTGTTCTTGGGGAAGCTGCAGGGAAGAATTCAGGATGCCTTGGAGGAGAGGGAGAACATAAACATGACCTTTTAGTTTAGGGCATGGGGTGTTTAGCTGGGAAGGAAGTGGCCTGGCTTCTCATGTCTGCTACCAAAGCTATTTTCTTGTCTTTAACCAGTGTTTGGTAAAATTACAGAAAGACTCCTGGGAGGAGGAACAAGGCTTACATTTCCCTTCTGGACTTTTGACCCCCTCTTGCCTTTCCTGACTCACTGAGCTATGTGGTCCATACCCAACACTGAACATGGGTCAGGATGAGTTCCCACAGGTCCTGTATCCCACTTCGTGGGCAAACATATTTCTGCTAGAATGTAAAAAGAGGACAGCAGCATCCTTGTCACTGTCACATCACTGAAAGCAGAATCACAGTTGTGTGGATACAGGTGTCTGATACTGCCAGCTGGTGGGGTTGCAGCAAAGCTAACACCTCAGGCTGAACTTCTGAGCTGGTTTGGGAGGAGTAAAAGAGTAATTCTTGTGTCTCACTCAAGTTCCAGTGTCAATCAGGTGCTTGACTGCTTGTTCTGATAAGGCTGTGCATAGCTGGGATTGTCCAATGTCTGTGTAGCAATCCAACATCAAACTCAAGACCTTTGATACTGCTCTAAAACAGATGGTTCAAATGAAATTAACAAGCACTGCACTTTAAATAAGTTAGTTTGATGATTTTCCTCTTTCTACTGGAATATGCTGTTGACCTCATGAGTAAAAAGCCCTTTTAAAATTTCCAGCCTAAACTTCTTCATTGGCAGTCTGCACCCATGTATCCTTGGCCAGGCTTTTCTAGTTTATTGTGTCTTTTACTTCTCCATTGCTGGACTGTTTTTCTGTAGAGAGTGATCTCAGTTTTTGTCAGTGTTTAAGTTTATTTCAGATTCTTCTAATAGTCTTTTCTAAGGCAGCCCTTCCACTTCTCTGTTCTCTTTACTCTTGCTGAAATTCAATTTTACTAAAGAAAGTATCTAAGAAGAGAAAATGCTTATTAGATACTGCCCCCTAAAAAATACTCAAGTAAACAAACAAACAAACAAACAAACAAAAAAACTCCTGAATTCCAAGTAAATCCTGGAATATCTGGTATATTCTGTAGTCACAGAAATATTTCTTATTCTGAGTGCCATAACACATCCCTGGCTGCATCTAGGATACACGTAAGTCTTTCTCTGACATTCTCAAATCACATTACTTTGTCTTCTATCAAATCATGCTGTCCATTTCATGCACAGCTTTGTATTACATACCATAACGTTGCATCTTGTTTCTGTTCTTCTAACCTCCAGATTCATACAAGTCTCCCTCCGTGTTGCATTGCTCTTCCTCCAAGTTTAGCGGGGCAGCTACCAGCAAGCTGTCAGCCAGGGCCAGATGCACTGAGCAGTTGGGATGTCAAACTTCGCTTTGATAATAAGTAACATGATCTAACAATCCCAATTTTAAAGTGGCAAGGCAGTGTGAAGTCACTCTGTGCGGACACCCCATGCAGACCAATATCCTGTTTCAATTTGACCTAAACCAGAATTATCTTTGGTTAGCCAAGAAGATGAAAAGTTGATCAAAACACAGAAGTTTTCCCACTGGATCTAAAAGGCTTTGCAACATTCAGAGACCAAGAGGTCAGATTGTTGGTGGTGGCTTCAGCTGTTGGTGAGACGTAAGCGTTATCCCAGTTAGAGGAGCTCCGAGTATTTGTGTGGAGGTTAATTCTGCAACATTTAATCCATTATTACTCTTGTATAATTTATCATGACGTATACTGCATCACTACAAGCACCATGATGCCAGCTGCAGCTAACTAGGCTTTTTTCCAAGCCTAATTCCAAGCACATACAGTGACACACATATTTGGAAAAGTAGCTACAGAAAGTTTATGCTGAGATTTTCTCACATCTTCTATTCAGAAAATGCTTTCCATGACTCTTACAACCTTTGTTTCAGGAATGCGCCTGCTTTGTGTGTACTGTCTCACACTGCTGCTTGACAGAGGGCTAAAACAGTAAAACTGACAACAGAAACAGTAAAACTGAAAACTGAAACAATAAAGCTCAAAGACAAAATGATTCCAAGTTCAAAAGAGTCTACCAAATGGTCATGTTTGATGCAGTATTCTTTCGGTGACCACATCATTGCTATCTGCACAATGTTGTAGGCATTTTAGCTAAATCTTTAGATATATTTTAAGGGAATTAAGGATTGTAGTGTTTTTTTGAATTTTTTTTTCATTATTATCTCAACTGCAATTAATATACTGTTTTGTTCTACGAAGAAAAAAAAAATCTGATCAATTGGCTTTTATTTAGAGCTCTTGAATCAAAAATACAGAAATGAGATCCAAAGATCTCGTGAGAACATGACACAGTGACAGCATTGCATGCAGGCTGGCTCACTACCCAGAGTGCTGTGTGAGCATTGGGAACCAGGTTTTGCACGGCTTTTTGATGTGGGTCACACTGAACAGCGCAGTCTTTACAGACTGGGCCTTGGTTACATCACGTTGGAGGTGATTTCACGATGCTGTTCTTTATTTATGTATGCACTACCATTCTGAGGGTTGGGAGGTGGATAGAAGGACTGCCTGGAAAAATAAAGTGTATTAAAACACATCTTGATGCAATTTTTTGTGGTGATTTTCTGGATGCAAATATCAGACAACTTCAAAAGCATGAAATCGCACAGTGGAAAACAGACCTGCAAATGGCACACAACAGAGAGAGCCCTGAAGGCTGGAGCACTGGTCCTCACCACTTGTGGCTCAACTGCCAAAGTCGTTTATGTGAAGTGTCCCCTCTGTGCTTATGGGGCAACTTGTGAAGATTTTTATGTTCCTTGGACTCCTTTCTAATGGGTCACGATCCAGATATTTTATTAATATATTTCCATTTCTTCTAGCTTTCCAGGCTTCTGTTCTTGTCCTGCGCTGTCTTATTCTATTCCTAGAAGTAAAATATAAATGAGACCATAATTTGAAATGTAGAACCATCTAAAAAATGGCCAGGTGAAGATAGAAGATCCAGGCACAGCCTACAAAGAACTCATGCAAAATAAATAAATAAATAAATGAAAATAATGCAAGAGGGTAAAAAGAGGCCATGAGGGAACATACGAACTAAGATATGACTGAAGTTACTGCTAAAGGACAGCACTCCCCATGACAAAATCTGTCGTATTATACTCCGTACTGCCTATGTCAGTGACTGCCAGTCACTGACAGTAATATCAGCTATTTAAATGCAGTAAAACTGTCTGAAAATGTTCTCTGTGATTCATTCTTTCAGAGAGATAAATTCAAGCCTTAATTTGTAGTTCTGTAAGAGAACACATGTCCCGAAGAGGTAGAATCTTGAGGTGCTTTGAACTGACAGCAAGTAAGATCTGTGCGTGAGTCCTGTGTTGAGAATGACGAGACCCTTGCAAATGAGCTAACTGCTAACTTCCTTTAACATCTGTCTGCTGGGTGTCTGTAGGAAGTGAAGACCTTGGATTTTCAAAACTTGGAGTTGGCAGAGTTCCACCTTTTCCTATGATCATCCAAAGTGGCTGTGGTGTGCTACAACCTCTGCCATCTTTTGTCTGTTGTCACAAATGACATTTCCACTACAGCCATTCCCTCTTCCACCTGGCTGATCCACTTTATTTCAGAAATAGCATGGATTGCCTCGTACAGTTTGCTTCTTTGTCTGTCTGCCAGGAAAACCAGCTCCGACTGATTTGTCCCCTGTCATCTTGGTTTGGTGTCATGGAGCCTCCTCCAGCTGCTGTTTGCATCTGTTATATCCAGTATACCCAGTACACTCCAAGAGAGTTTCTTGGGGCTTGCAGTAGTTGTTTTGACCACAGATCCCAGGGAAGATGTGAGTTCTTGGTTGTATCCTTGAATCTTCAACTCAAAGCAAATTAGAAGTGGACCACACCTCACACAGGCAATATTACCTGGGGCATTCAAAGATTGAAATGACTTGAGTTTGAAAGGCTACATGTTCTCTTTTAAAATAAATTTCATTTTTTGCTATAGATACTTCTTTTTGTGCCTATCACTTCTGCAGGCTGATTCCTGGATGTCCTGCGCATTGGAGGGGCTCTATTGATTTTCCTTTAATGTGATTTGAAGCAAAGTTCAACCAGGATAAGTCCCTCTGTAACTCAGTGCTGTCCCTTGTTCCTGTGTGCCATCTGCATGCCCTTTGCCATTGGCTACAGCTCCCTCTTCACCACAGGCTTCCTGCACATACCTTTCGGTGTAGTTACATACACCTCCATCAGAAAGCTGGCAGCGTGAGGGGTTTTCATTTCGTGGAAATACAGGAAACTACTGTGCCTAATGGCATGTGACCCTGCCAAGTGACATGAATAGGTTTGCACTAAGGTCTAAGAATTTCTTCCAAGATTTCTTTTCTATGAAGTTGAGTTTACCCCAGGCCATGAGACACGATCTGTAAACTGCATGGATCACAGGGGGCATAAAATGCTCGTTGTCTGCTGTTGGCTCTGCTGCACATAGTGTCATGTAACCACAGGGGTGAAGATACCTTTCCACCAGGAACACATTACAAAGGTTGCACTGTTGTATCCCTTCCTATCTGCCATATCATACAGTTCTGGTTCCCTGCAGCTCAGCAGGCTGTTACTACAGCTGTGGTTTGAGCAACTCATGGTCACTGATAGCTGAAAAGCACAGATATGCATCTCAGCAGGGTACTGGACGAGCACAGCCCACCTTGCCCAGACTGTTAGCACCACACTGAGCAATGCAGCCTCAGGCTTCATGGACCAAGGGGCTGCAGTCTCCCCTCGCCATCCTGCTCAGCATGCAGGCACGCAAACCTCCTGCAATTAAGTGCCACATCTTCCAGCAATCTGCTGTCCATAGAGCAGGGCAGTTCTGAATGCTGTCTTTCCCCTCAGGAATCTGAAGAACTCAATAATATGTGATGGTGAACATCCAGAAGCTGCCACATTGGACAGTGGTTACCTCCCGTGAGCTGGCAGATGTGCAAGTAGCCTTGTTCTGGGCTTTGCAGCATCCTCCTGTATCGCAGCCCTGTTGCAATCCCTCACTTTTTAAGCCATGGAAACTGAGGCAAACAAAGGCTGAGTAAGTAAGTCGACCAGTGCTACAGAGCAAGCCTGTGGCAGAACTGGGAACTGAACGCAGACTTTCTGACTCCCGGTCCTGGGCTTGAGCTACCCACTGAGCTCCGGCGTAGGACGAAGTGAATCTCACCAGAGACATCAGATAACCACAGCTTAATTTGGTTTCTCTGTGCTTCATACCCTGGGGAGATAGCAGACCTCTGGCCACGAAAGGCACATTATTGAGAGATTTACTGTTAATTCCTCCTTATGAGGTCCATCTTGTTATGTTTGGAGTTGCCATAGGTTTCTGTTTGTTTTGCCTATTTTTTTTGCGTGTGGGGCTTGTGTATTTTATTAAGCCCTTGGCTAGTGTCTTGCGCATGTTGAAGATTTTATAAGGATTTCTTTCGAGGTTATTCATTATAGTTTTCAAAGGTGACCTATTCTGCAGGCTTGCTACTGAATGACAATCTTTGACAGGCCGATGTCTCATAGAAGGAAGAAGACTATTTCTCATGTGCTCCCGAGGGTTCCATAGCTGCTTTTCATAGCCCCACATTGACACTGACCTTGGACATTGAGTGCTCCAGGGCTTCTTGAAGCATAGTCACTGGAGAGGCATGCTAAGAGAGCAACCTCCTCTTATTTTCTTCACTTAAAAAAACAAATGTCTTCCATGACATACTAGCTAGTACCTAATACTCTTGGCTCTGTCACTGATCTGTTGGTGACCATTTGGAAGGCAATTAAATCTTCTGCCAGCTTTTACCTGCCTTGTTGCTGGTGCTGTGGGTTTTGGTAGTTAACTGCTTAAAAAAATGTTTCAGACACACACACACACACAAATTGGGTTGGAGAAAAGACTTAGAATGTATAGAATATTCCAATAGTAAGAGAATACAACCGTTGTTATTTAGTACAAATATGTATTTTTAGGTTGAATGTATGCCATAACACATTGAAATTTAGAAGGATTTTTCCTTTGATCTACTTCATATAAATCATGCAGTAAGAGTTTGCTGGTTGGAGGAAATTTTGGAGGAACTGTTTTTGTTATTTCACTCCTTGTACAGAAGCAAGAGCATTGTTTCAATTAGCAGATTTCCTTCCTCTGGAAAATGTTGACTTACATTGTAAATGCAATTATTAAGTTTTTAAAAAATCTTACTTAAAAGAATATGAGCAGATAACAACCGCAAAAAAGATTAATATTTCCCTCAAAGTTGAAGACAGATTGTTTATGCTCTTTCGGTGGACATTTCCTTTTCTCACTAAGAGCAGAATTCTAAGAGTGGCAGTTTGATAATTTTTCAGCTGCCTCCCTCTCGTGGTCAATCTGAGGCACATAAGGAAATGTTGAAAAACAAGGTAAGCTCAGTTTGTGCATTTAAGCTGACTCTTTTTAAGTGGAGCCTTTCAAATGCTGAACAAATTCGAATTAAGGCAAGACCATATCAATTCTTCCTAGGAACAAAAACCCAAACTAAATTTCAATGAAAGATTGAAAATACCACAAAGAACATGATGTGCAGCTGCAACTGGTGTCAGCAATTTTTGTCTCTCTCCAAACTATGCTCTTGCCCTTTTCTCTCTTCATCCCTTCATGTGGGCCTGACTATTACAGCACGAACTTTTCCTCTTGCTACTCTATCTGCATGCCAAATGCCTTGAGAGCAGGCCACTGACTCTTCCTGGCCTCTTGGCTTCTATCTTCATTGCTTTCTCAAGAAATGGTTCTGTTTCCATATATGATCTGCAAATATTTGATTGATCCTTAGGTTTTGTGATGGATTTTTATTACGAGTTTGGTTCCTGGACTCTCATTAGAAAACTAAAATGTTCACTACAGCCTGAAAGGGATAGATTGACCAAGAAGTCTGGATAAAAGTCAGTGCAAGTGAAAGATGACCATTATCTCCAAAGACATCCTGAGAAAGACAGATGCAAAGCCATATAATAGAATATAATAGAATAGAATCATCAAAGTTGGAAAGACCACTAAGATCATCTAGTCCAACTGTCAACCCATTCCCACTATGCCCTCTAAGCCATGTCTCTCAGTGCCACATCTACACATTTCTTGAACATCTCCAGGGATGGTTACTCCATCACTTCCCTGAGCAGCCTGTTCCAAAGTCCCACTACTCTTTCTGAGAAGAAATTGTTCCTAATATCCAACCTGAACCTCCCCTGGCACAACTTCAGACATTACCTCTTATCCTATTGCTGTTACGCAGGAGAAGAGACTGACCCCTACCTTGACACAATCTTCCTTCACGTAGTTATATATATAGTTACTGCCCTTCAGGCAGTAAGGTCTCCCCTGAGCCTCCTCTTTTCCAGACTGAACAATCCCATTTCCCTCAACCACACCTCGTAAGACCCGCGCTCCAGACCTTTGGAGCTTCGATGCCCTTCTCTGGAAAGTCTCCAGGACCTCAGCCTCTCTCTAGTATTTAGGGGCCCAAAACCAAACACACTACTCAAGGCCATATTCACCATGTGGTGTGAAACCTGAAATACAATAATAAATAAAATGCAATAAAAAATAAAATACAGTAACTTAATAGTTTGCCATCAAATGAAATAGGAATGTCACAAGTAGATGCACATTGTACACAGAAAGCAGTATTTTCACCATGAAGCACATACTCATATTTCCTGAGACCATAAATTTACCTGAGCTTGTTGGCCTTCTAGATTGTAAAGATATTAGGCATTAGGCCTCAGACCTCCACAGTTCTCCAAAAAGAAATCATATTACTTCATTTTCTCTGCAATATGAACCGCTGAAGTTCAGGACTGACTTGAAAGAAAACCGCTAAGAGCAGGAGGACAGCCCGTGCGGTGAAGGCAGAAGTTGTTCACTTCTTGGTTTCACCACAAATTGTGTGTGGTATGAAGGAAGCTGCTTGTGTATTCAGAGCTTTTAGTGCCTTGTGTGCCAGCCAGAGAAAAGGTCCTCTCCTTTCCTTCATCTTTCATGTCTTTCTCACTTAACTGCATCAGCACTGTGTGAACATGATCCCAAACCATGCCCTGATGCGGTGGGGGCATGCAGGACAACTGTGTTGCTGACAGTAACTCGAAGGCATTTTAAAAGGAGTCAGCTACCCAACTTCTGCTCTGCTTCACTGTTAATGTCACCATAACCAGTGATGGCTGTCGTATCAGTTATGATTTTCAGGATGAGATCCTAAATAATTCTCTCATTTATAAGAGGAAATGGCCTGCAGCCACCAGGTGTCCTCCTTCTCCATAGCTTGGAGAACCAGGCTGTTGCACTGAAACACATGCTGGATTGCAAATTGGAGACGAAATACTGCTTGTAATTCTGGACCAAAATTAGGGGCTCTGTGCTGTGATGGAGGAGGCAGTGTTTACCACCCCAGTACCCAGGGCTGGAGGTGGGCCGGGGTCCTGGGATGAGAACAACAGCAGTTCAATATTCAGTCACAAGTTGTTATCCCATAGAGTAAGAAAGTCACAAACCATGTAATCTGCAAAATATTAAAGGTGTATGCAGATGTAGCAAGCCTGATTCTTCTTCTACCCAAAGACATGCAGTTTGTTTCTGAATCAAGAAGTCTATTATGCAGTCTAAAGGTTTTGCTAAGTGGAGAGGGTACAGAACTTTATACATTTCAGCACTTGCAGTCGCTTACGAAGGCAGCTCATGAAGCCTTAATCCATGCAAAGATTTTTCTATTTGCAAACACAAAACAAAACAAAACAAACAAACAAAAAAAACAAGCCCACCAGCTTTCTGTGGATTTTTGAAAGATAATTACTTAATTCAAAAGAGAGGGAAAGAAAGAAAACAAAGCAGCAATCTTTCCACAGGGCCCAGCATGCAGATTTTTCCACCCTGATAGAGAACAAACTTGTGTTATATATAGGTTCAAATTTCTGTCCTGATGTCTTTTTCCTTTCTGGAATACTCCAGCTCAGGTGAGCTGATCTGAGCCAGATCCAGCGATATCGCAGAGCAAACCTTCTTCAACACATCTTTCTCTCTTTAGAATAGCCTTGTACATTGTTTACCTTCAGCAAAATTAAAATTGGATTTGCTTGAAAAAACTCAGATTAGTTCCAAGCTCTAAGCAACGTTTCTGTTTCTGCAACAGCAATGGATATCACAAACCCTGAGTTCTGCAAGGCTCATGGAGAAATGAAGGAAGGCAGGATGTGTAAGGTGCATGGGGTGCATCACAAAGACCTCTGGCCATGGGATATGCATGTGTAATTTGCCACTTGAGGGCACTGTAGAAGTGAATAATAAATATGGACTTTGAGAATTGTGATGAAAACAGCATTTTGTAGGAGGAAATAATGGAAAAGATATGAAGGAGCCTCAACACATACTGAAATAACGGGAGGTTGAAGAGAAGAGGTAGCCTAAGAGACCAGACATTCAGGTCTCCCTCTATAAAATGAAATGCAAAGTATTTTTTTACAATATTTAATTCAACCACTGAATATAACAACTGCTTGACAACAACAGCTGTGAACAAAGAAACATTAAAATAGTCAGTGTGGTACTTTTTGTCACTGTTTTAACATCATCACTTTCACATCCAGTACAGATGCCCTGGGACACAAAAAGGTACTTTTTCCTGCTAGGTAATCTACAAATCATTAAACCAAACAAATCAATCGATCTGCAATGGCTATTCCTACTGTTTCACTGAGTGAAGAGGCTTATCATGAGATTAATGTTATTTTAACAAGCTCACTGGCAAACAATCAATCATGTGGACTTCCTCTACAGTCCACACAGAGAGAACACTGGATTTTAAAGATGTCCTTAATAATTCAGGTACAGGCTGCAAGTTCTAGCTTTGCATATTTATAGGAATAACAGTGTTAAGTGCAGTGATTTAAACCAATATAAAGAGTAATTAGTAGATATTTGCAAGTAAACTGTTCCTCTCACATCTGCTTGGCAGGTCTCTTGACTGGTATCAGCATAATAACTTCTGATCAGAGAATAGTTGTTCATGCTGGTATAATATATAAACTAGGATTAGTAATGGGAAATCCAGAGCAGAATTTCCCCACGGGTCATACAAAATTTTGTGGTTGCACTAGAGAGCTCATATTACAAAATTTAGTGTGGTAAACATAACTAGAATGGCTTTCAAAACAAGAGTTAATACTGTCTTACCAAAGAATTATTTTACAATTGCTTCAGAAATTAAGAAGAAATATAAATTCCAAGGTAGTAAGTTGTCAGAGGGGAGAAATAAAATCCTATTTTATGAAGTTCAGATTTGTCACAAGATAAAAATTAGAGCTAGAAAGAGTAACAGAATTCCCTTCCCCACTATTTCCCCACACACTTACAGATTTAATAAAAATACAGTGAAGACAAATTGTGACTTGGATTAGACAGAAAAATATAGGGCAATTCTATTTTTTACTTTGTTTTTATACTACCTTGGAAATATACTGGAAAACAGAAATGGTGAAGTCATGATATTTCTGAAATTGATTGTAAGATTTAAATTGCTGTGAGATTTCCACTCTGATGTCAGGCAGCTAATAAAGGAAGATGACAACTAGTCTACTTGTTTAGTCATTGAAAGGAAAAGAACAATATATTAGCAATACTTACATTTTATTTTGTGTTATTCTTTGAGGACTGTGCAAGCACAGAAAAGAAATGATGGGACTTGAATTCTGAATGGTAGATTTACAGCAAAATGTATGGCTGTATTTAAGCAGAACAGAAATAAATTCTTAAGAGGAGTGTGGGAAATAAATAGTAATATGTCTCTGTTC
The DNA here is from genome assembly GCF_951394365.1 of Tetrao urogallus. Taxonomy (NCBI): domain Eukaryota; kingdom Metazoa; phylum Chordata; class Aves; order Galliformes; family Phasianidae; genus Tetrao; species Tetrao urogallus. The sequence goes on from NC_136815.1 coordinate 13,060,332, forward strand.
CATTGACAAAACTCAAAAAACTTGTTAGTAAACTCTTCTTTAGATTTGCAATTAGTAAAAACTCTTGTCATGAGGCTAAGACAAAGCAATCAATTGCATTTCCAAGATTAATCAAGAAATACGTGCTTTGAAATGTTGTTTGCGTACCAGATACATAGAATACGTTCTATCTCAGTAGGAGATTCAAAGGGAATCAAACCAAATCGAATTGAAAATTAGTAATTTGATCTCCTTTTACAAAAAGGTCAACAATGTAGTGGATGAAAGGATGGTGGTGGATGTAATCTTTCTGGATTTTATTAAGGCCTTTGATGCTGTCCATTACAGAATCCTTCTGGACAAATTTTCTGGCTGTGAGTTTAACAGGTCTATGCTAAACTCTGTATTGAACTGGCTCAACAATAGAGCTCAAAGTGTCATAGTGAATGGGACACCATCTGTCTGGTGGACAGTTACTACTGATATTCCCCAAGGTTCAGTTAAAGGGCCAGTTCTGTTCAGCTTTTTTATTGATGATCTGAATGCAGGAGCTGAATGCATCCTTTACTCAGTGCTCTATTCAGCACTGAGGTGGTGCTGAGGTGGTGTCCAGGTACATGGTGTCCAGTTCTGGGCTCCCCAGTTCAAGACAGACATGGACATGCTGGATAGAGTCCAATAAAAGGCCACTGGGGTGATTAACAGATTGGATTACCTCTCCTTTGACAAGAGGTTGAGAGAGCTTGGACTCTTTGGTGAAGAGAAGGCTCAGGAGAGATTTTATCTAAGTAAGTCAGTCCCTGAAGAGAGAGTGCAAAGAAGACAGAGCAAGGTTCTTTTCAGTGGTACCCAATGCCAGGGCAAAAGGCAGTGGGTACAAACTTCCTCAGATGGAAATCTGTGAAGATTTGGGTTAGTTGGATTTCGGTCATCCAGAGTCTTTAAATTTGGCCAAATGTTGCATCGCTTGGTGGCTCATATTTTGCAAATTATTATGCATTTAATTTATAAGATGATTCTGAGAAATACTTGATAGCTTGTTTTATATTAGAAAAGCATTGCACAAACCAGACCAAACCTCAGAGAAGCATATAGAGATGTAGAGTGGAAGTAATATTTATTCCTCTCTCCTAGATTCTAAACTGCTCCTTAGACACCTACAGAGATCTCCAGCACTCAATATATCCTACCACATAATGTTTCTGGGGTGCAAAACCAGGAAGAACTTCACAAATTCTTCACAGCAGGAATCAATCAGTGCAAGAGCAGAGAACATGCAGTGTCATGCTCCAACTGAGGGGACAAGACTAGACTTGTTCCAGTTTTTTTCTACAGGAAAAACCAGACTGGGATGATTTGGCAATAGCAGCGGGTGCAGATGCATTCATCATTGGTGCAATTATTGGGGAAACCATGCAAGAGTCCAGGTGAGGATGAAAGACATAAAAGAGCAACAGAGCTGTTTCATACCACATACTTTTGTGGTCTAGTTCATGATTGTGGCATAAATACTGCTACCTCTTACACTCATACTAAATTATGTCTAAGCAGCTGTAAATCTGCACAATTGCACTTAGGACTTGTTTGCACACTGCTATTAAAACACATGATTTAACATATGTGATAACATACGTAACATATATGATCAGAGGGCTGGAGCACCTCTCCTATGAGGAAAGGTTGAGGTAACAGGGATTGCTTAGCTTGAAAAAGAGAAGGCTCTGGGGAGACCTCATTGTGGCCTTCCAGTACTTGAAGGGAGAACGTAAACAGGAGGGGGAATGGCTGTTCACGAGGGTCGGTATTGATAGGACAAGGGGGAATGGTTTTAAACTGAGACAGAGAAGGTTTAGGTTAGATATTAGGAGGAAGTTTTTCACACAGAGGGTGGTGACGCACTGGAACAGGTTGCCCAAGGAGGCTGTGGATGCCCCATCCCTGGAGGCATTCAAGGCCAGGCTGGATGTGGCTCTGGGCAGCCTGGTCTGGTGGTTGGTGACCCTTCACATAGCAGGGGGGTTGAAACTAGGTGATCATTGCGGCCCTTTTCAACTCAGGCCATTCTGTGATTCTATATGTGAAACTGCCACCCTCAGGCTCTATATTCTTTAGGTATACTGCTATGAGATACGTATCATAATCAAGGTCATGGGCCAATCTGTGAGGCAGAAATGCTGCAGTATGAAGTTAAATACTTTGTTTAGCACTTTACAACCAAATTCCAGGTCACACAGTTTTTCTTTTCCACCTTTCATGGCGCTGCATCACAATATTTATTTACATCACTATGTCTCCCAGGCTAACATACTCCAATAAAAACCCTACCTCTAATGTGTTCCTCACAAGTTGTTTACCCTTTCTTGAACCAAGATATCACATACCTCTTAGGGCACAGATTAGGAAGAGGTACACTAAGAACATTGTGAAATCGAGTGTTTTGATTTTAGGAACCAGCAGGCTCTTTATCCTCCCATTAGTTTCAGCCATTATAATTTACTGATTTTTAGGGGGGAAAAAAAATACCCAACAAAAACAAAAATTAAACTTTAGGAAAAAATACTTTTTGATCACATAAAGTTTATTTCCCTAATAAAGTTATATTACAATATATACAGTTTCTATTTACATAAACTTCTTTCTAGTAAGTGAAGCACCATCTGATACAGTTAGTATTTTAAAGGAATTTACAGAAATTTTATTTTTGCATACAACTACTTGTATCTACAGACAGACATTGGTTAGAACCTAGCTCTCCTAAGACACTTACTTCAGCGGATTTTGGATTAGGCTGCTAATAAAGTTACGAAAGAGAAATTTGTTACCAGCTATCAATCTCCTATGCTTCAAGATACGAGATCTTAGCTATGTCATTTCTGAGGCTATGTGCAAACTAATCTCTCAGAGGAAGTCAAGAGGTACAGACAGAAGATACGTTATTAGCCACAAGAATTCAGCACTCTGATCAGTAACGTTTTCAGTTATCAGAAAGAATTTAACTGGAACAGAAAAAAGAAAGCTGTGTGTTTGTACACATTACGCAAAGTGAAGAGCCTGGAAGCTTTTGTGACATATTATCATGCATTCCCCAAAGAATCCATTATTAAAAAGCCCAGTCTTACACCTACTGAAAATCATGGCATGGTCCCCTAACCTCAGAGAGAAAGACTAGCTGCTGACTTTGTAATCGTTATGCCACTGTCAAGAAAAAAAAGAAGGCTCTGTCCAAGGTACAACATTTCCTTCAAGTGAATAAAGGACATTTGGAGGGATGAAACGTCATGAGGTATTTAGAAAACTACAGGAAAAAAAAAGGCACTTAGACTGTTTAGAAAAAATCTCAGATATTTTACATATGCAATTATTACATTCACCTGATTGTGGGTCAAGTTTTGTACAAACTACATACCTTTTGGGCCACCTAAACTATACATTTCAAATTTTTGCTTCACTAGACATGGGATCTAGTGGCTGGAAGAAAGCATTGTTATTCTGAGGACAGTTACCATGACAGACACAGGTATTGATCAACATCATTGGCTTTTTTAGGAATTTGCCCTGAGGACAGCGGAACTCAACTTGAATCGTTTTGGTGTTGTGTGGGGTACAGCACCGCCCATCATTGCAGAGGCCACAGTAACGAGGTTTGTAAGTCTGCACACTGGTGCAGTTCTTGTATTCAAAACGAACAGCCTTCATGGACTTCTTTGTTCGGATACATTTTTTCCCTTTCTAAGAGAAAAAGAAAAGATATTAGAGATACCACTGCATAAAAAAGAAAGCAACTAAGAACTGACATGCAAGGATATAGGTCTACTTGGAAAGTTTCCATTTGTTGTCTTTGCTAGCTCTACCTCAGTAATACTTTGCAGCTATTTCACTAGTTTCTTACCCATCCTCACTCCTGCAGGAACTCTCCTCGACAGCAGTATGTTATTAGGATGGAAATAAATGACAGTTAAAGCTTTCTTTCTTTGTCTGAGACGAGATAAGCTGACGTTCATTATGAAACTCTACTCTAATGGAAAATTTCTCGGGCAACTGTAGCTCCATTACAGAGAAACAGGAAGACAAACAGCAAGTTACAGAACTAAATTCAGGAAAAGAAGGCTAAAACAAAACCCAGAAGCCCAATCCTTGTGACCCAAGGCAGAGCCAGTTTTCTCCACCTTACTCTTAACAGATGCTTGTCTAACCTGTCCTAGGAAGCCTTCACTGGACAATCCTAATGGTTCACTATGCTTACTGCTTGGAAGGTTTTCATACTTTTGATTTTCACGTAGTCTAAATTCATATCTCAACATACCTCCCACAGATTCAGGCTGTAATATCTCAGCACAGTTATGAAAACTTGCATCATTTCTCTTGCTTGCAGTTAAAGTGCAGTTTAATCAAATTTTCTTTAGAACAGATTTTCTAGACCTCTGACCATTCCTGTTAGTTTCCCCAATCTTTTCCAAATGTTTCACATCCTTCTCAAAACACAGCACTCAAAACTGCATAGAGAATTCAGCAAAGATCTCAGCAATGCTTTCCGACACAAGAACATTACAAAACAAATGGCCCTCTTCCCTACCTACATTATTCCCACTGGCAGCAAAACTTGTAAAATGTCTAGAAGCAGCTGAAATAGTCAGCTCTCTTCAAAACATATTTATTGCTGTTTCATTGTCAGTGTTGGGTTTGCTTTTGGCAAAACATCAAAAGGATTAAGATTTAGTTTACTCAAGTAGATTCACACATTTCTCTGCACTTCTACAAAGTTCATCAGACTAGAAATATGATGTATCCATTCTGCATATGCAATATGTTCGATCTCTCTGGGATACCTCAAACGATGTGCAGCATAAAGCTATTGAGCATACATGACAAATCTAATGCTTTGGAAAAACAAAGGGTTTGCTTCATGTATGATACAATATGTATGTATATACACATCTATCTAGAGCATTCTAGACTGAAATACTGCAGCCTTGGAATTACAGCTGAAGAGATGCTGCTCCTGTCACTGCTCAGAGCATACCTTATCGGATGGCTCTTCATTTTCACAAGGTCTCATCATGCAAAGTCTTGTCTGCTTCACCATCTCACACTGCTGATTTCTGTTGGTAACACGGGTAGAAAAGCCCATTCCACAACTTTTGGAACAAGCACTCCATTCTGTTGTCTGTTCAATACAATTGGCACTTGAATCAGACACGTCTATCCCAAGTGTGGCCTCCTGTCTGTATGCTAGAAACAAAATGCCATAGAACTTTGTTATTAAGAAAAACTCAAGAAAGCAGAGTATCTAATTGATCTGTACCGCATCTGGGATGAAACATGAAACAAATACAGCTAAAAAACCCATAATTCAAGAATTTTAACATCTGCTCGTTCAGCTGTTCTGGATGGCTACTTCCTACATCTAAAGGTCAACATAAAGGTGCAACAACTATTTAGCCTTCATTCTTTCCAAAGGAATACATCACAAATTCATTCTTAAGTTGTCACAAAAATATTTATATCAGGTATGCTTTAAGAGAGGTCATATATTTTATCTAAACTAATAAACAGTGGGGAAGTAAAGTGTTTAACTCCCACAGTCATAAAGTCACCCAACTTCGTCAGTTATTGACAGATTATGGTGGGAAGGAAGCAGGGAGGAGAGGAGAAAGGGAGGGTGGGAGGGAAATTCCTGGGTGCTCAAAGCCACTGCCAACTCTGATCACTGTTCTGCCCTCATGGATGTGTTAAGCTCCATTCTGCAAACATTGCTAACTGTGGTTGGTTCAGTGGTTATCACAGCAGTAAAGAGAATGAGGAAACATGACTAGGCTAGTCACATGAATATTCCTGTGTCATTCCCAAAGCTTCAGCTGTTAAGCTTCTCTAGAAATGTATTTTCACCTTTTGCAAGGTAAAACTCCAGAAAGGTGGCCTTCTACAATGAATGGCCATCGACAGAAAGAATCCACATAATCAATCTCTAGGTATTTTAAGAACCTAGGATCAGACCCAGTGCCTGATGTAGTGCTTAGCAACCCTGCAGCAGAGGGTGTTAGAACTAGATGATCTCTAGGGTTCCTCCCAATCCAAGCCATTCTATGATTTGCCTGTCACTGTCAAAAAAATAAAAATCGAAGAAAATGAAAGATGGCAAGCTTTTCATTTATATCTGATGTGCCTTACATCTGACTCTTCATAGCACTCTGAAGTTACTACTAGAGCTTTTCTTCCTGAATCCTTCCTCAATATTTTTTCAAATGGATTAGTTGAGTTTCAGCATAAGTAACTGCTTAAGAGCACAAAGAGCAGTGACTGGAAGAGAATGCAGTGCCCTCAAATCTCAGTAAAAGTAGCTCATGAAAATTCATGTTGAACTGATAGACTGCTTTTGAAGAGAAGGAGGCGTAACTCAGTAAGAAAATAGGCAAAAATATTATGTAGCTTAATTGATTTAACTTATAAAAGCATTTGATGAGTTCTGTGTTTTGGAATGGAAATTTTTTCCAGATCTACTCATTATATTTGTAACTACTGCTTCTCTGAGTACTTCAGAAAGCTTTTAATGCCAACAATAATGATGAGAGCTCTAGCACAGACAGACAGGAATTTGCTGGCATTTTAGCTGCCATGCTGACTACTTGTAATAGCCGGGGAATTTGGGGGAGGAAAAGGAGTGTTTTACAGACTAAGCTGTAAGAATGGTATTATGATGTAAGATATTCATCCAGAGCAAATAGCAAGACTACAGTTTTGATTCTGAGGGGACAATAACGTTTGGAAGATTATGACCTTGTTCTACTCACAGCACTAACATGTACCAGATAAACAGCAATTCCAGAACTGGAAAGTAACTCAGGCTAACTACTGCCCTGTCACTGATGCAAGGTATGGCTGTACCAGGCTCTGAGCAACCTGATCTAGCTGTAGGTGTCCCAGTTCACTGCAGGGGAGTTTAAAGGTCCCATCCAACTCGTTCATCCTCCAAGTATCTTTTCTTTTACCTGTCAACCTCTGCCTTTCTTCACAACCAGTGGCGTACTTACTGGTCACTCTAGATGAGAAATAAGAAAAACAAAACAACGACAACAAAAGAAAACAGCACAAAGCAGCTGCATCTTAGACTTTGCAAGCCCCGGGACATTTCCATCACATCATCCTCTCCTCCTCACAGCTGTAATAGTTTTAGCTCCTCACCAGCCATAGCAAAGCCTCCCAGGAGCACTTCATCCCTGGGGTCGCAGACCCACTTCTCACAGCACTCTCCGGGGACTTCGATCTTCCGCGGGAAGGGGCAGTCGGGGCCGGGGAGCAGCAGGCCCAGGTTGCAGCGGGGCAGGCACCCGATCTGCCCGTCCCGGCAGGTGCACTGGTACTTGCAGCTGGGCTGGAACGTCTCCCCGTTGCGGTAAATCATCCCATCGAACACGCAGTTGTCTCCTTCCAGCACTGGTGAGGAAAGCGAGTGCATTTCAGCGGGGGAGGTGAGCCCGCCCCGCCCGTCCCGCCGCACCTACCCATGCAGATGCCGGTGCCGCCGCCGTCCTCGGGGCCGCGGTCGCAGTAGAGGCCGCCGCTCTCGTCGCAAGGCAGCAGAGGGGAACAGCTCTCGCCGCGCTGCCGGGCGCACACGAGGCAGCAGCCGCAGCCGTCCAGCACGGCGGGCACTCCGGGGGCGCAGCGCGGCGGTTCCGCGGGGCAGCGCCCGCCGCAGGGCCGGGGGCACGCCGCCTCCCGTCCGCTCACCTGCGGGGACAGAGCGGCCCCGAGGGGCTCGGGTCACGGCGCCCGCCCGCCCGACGGCGCCCGCCCCCCGCGCCCCCCGCACTTGCCTCGCACGGCCGGAGGAGGAGCAGCAGCAGCAGCAGCAGCAGGACGGGCGGGCCCTGCCCGCCGCCCGTCTCCATGGTCCCGGCCGCCTACCTGCCGCGTCGCTCGGCTCTGCCGGGAAAGCCATTGCGGCCGCTTATATAGAGGCCGACAGGGACCCCCCCCCCCCCCCACTCTCCCCCTCTCTTCACACGCCCCGCCGCCGGCAGCGCGTGATGGAGGCGGGGAGCTGGAGCTGGGCAGGGCGCTGCGCTCCGCTCCTCGATCTGCTCCGCCACCTGCCCGGCTGTGCCGAGCCCTGCCCACGCCCCGGCGCTGCGGCCGGAGCTGAAGCCCTGCCGATCTGCTCCGCAGGGCCGGCGCCGTAGAATCGTAGGATCACAGGATCGTTAAGTTTGGAAAGACCACGAAGATCATCTGGTCACACCGTCAGCCCATCCCTACCATGCCCACTAAACCGTGTCCCTCAGTGCCACATCTAGATGTCTCCTGAACACCTCCGGGGATGATGGTTCCCTCTCCCTGGGCAGACTGTGCCAGTACCTCACCACTTTTTTGGAGAAGAAATTGATCCTGATATCCAAATTGAAACTTAAGGCCATTCCCTCTCATCCTATCACTGATGCTTGGGAGCAGAGGCCGACCCCAACTCACTGCAGCCTCCTTTCAGGGATTTGTAAAGTGCAGTAAGGCTATCCCTGAGCCTCCTCCAGACTGAACAATCCCAGCTCCCTCAGCTGCTCCCCATAAAACGTGCTCCAGACCCCTCACCAGTTAGCTGCTCTTCTCTGAACACACTCCAGGTCCTTGATGTCTTCTAGTGAGGGGCCCAACACCAAACACAGCATTCGAGGTGCGGCCTCTCCAGACCTGAGTACAGAGGGATGATCACTTCCCTGCTTCTGCTGGCAGTGCTATTTCTGATACAAGCCAGGATGCCATTTGGCCTTCTTGGTCACCTGGGCACACCGCTGGCTCACGTTCAGCTGGCTATCAGCTATCACCCTCAGATCCTTTTCCTTCCTACCCTCAGGACATAGACCCACAGTCCAGGGTCCACTTGCTTCACCACATTGAGTGGGGGGACCTGCACGGCTGGACCAAGGCCACCAATGTGCCTTACGAAGGGACAGCATTACAGGGTGACACCTCTCATCAATAAACTTCACTGAGCACAGCCCAGTGAAGAAGGACTTGTAGGTCCTAGAGGATGAAAAACTAGACACAAGCCAGCAGTCTGCACTTACAGCCCAGAAGACCAACAGCATCCTGAGCTGCATCAGAAGAGGAACAACAGCACGGAGAAGGAGGTCATAGTCTTCATCTACTCTGCCCTCATAAGGTCCCATCTGGAGTGTTACATTCAGGCCTGGGGCCCCATGCACAGAAACTCTTGCAAAGCTGTTGGAGAGGGTCCAAAGGAGGGCCATTAAGTTGATCGGAGGGCTGGACCACCTCTACTATGAAGAAAGGCTGAAGGAGTGGGGCTTATTTACCTCGGAGAGGGGAAGGCTCTGCAGAGTCCTCACAGTGACTTTCCAGTACTTGAAAGGAGATTATAAACAGGAGAGGGACGTACTTTTACATGGTCTCATAGTGATAGGACAAGGGAGAATGGCTTTAAACTAAAAGAATGGAAATTTAGGTTTGATTTTAGGAAAAAAATCTTTGCTCCAAGAATGGTGAGGCACAAGCTGCCCAGAGAAGCTGTGGATGCCTCATCCCTGGAGGTGTTCAATGCCAGGCTGGATGGGGCCCTGAGCAGTTTGATATGGTGGGTGGCAGCTCTGCCCACTGCAGGGGTGTTGGAAATCAATGTTCTTTAATGTCTCTTCCAACATATGCCATTCTATGATTCTATGGGAAACGATATCTGTTAATGTGCCTTATCTGTCAGGAATTGTCTTCTGCCCATGGTAGCCCTGGGTCTTTCTAGGATACAGATAATCTCTATCCCCCTGCTTGTCTAAGGCAGATCATAGCAACAGATTCTGTCGCGGCTTGTTAAAAGAAAATATTTGAAAAACAAACAAGTTGTGGGCAGATCAGTGAAAACAGGATGCCTTTTCAGCTTAAGACATAACACAAGTGGTACACATGAACTTACAAGGCTGATGCAGCTCTAAGCCAAAGCAATACACAGTGCAAAACCAGCAATCGTCAGACGCAAGTTTTACTTTGGACAAGAATTATCATTCCTTCCCTAATGCTACGTGGCAACAGCTGGGTTTCTGGTGCAGCCTGTTGTCCCCATGAACAGCAAACTTCACTGGCACAGAGACAAGTCACACGTTGACCATTCATGTTCTTATTCCTAAGCAGCAGAGCCAGCCAAGGGGAACAGAGAACTTCTCAGTGCTTATTTACAGCATGGCATTATTTCAGGTATCCAGAGCTGCACAGGTCATTTCAACTTACTTTTCTCTTTTTTTCCCTTGCATTTTGCCTACCACCTCTGATTTAGCCAGTTAGTGTAAAGCCACTTTTTACAGTGCCTTGCTTGTGAACAGAATCACCGATGCTCTTGGCCAAGTATTAATTTTTGCTAAAAAGAAGCATTGCTACTCCTGTAGTTTTCCCAGAAGCAGGGCTGTAAGCCAGAGGGGCACATACAAGATCTGTTTTTGCCTGTTTGTCTGATGAGGTTTTCAGTGCCAGTAATCATCCACAGCCACTGAAAGTTACCTTCCCTTTAAATGAGATTACTTCACTCCTAAAAGGTTTCACCGTGTAAAACTTTAGAGAGAGTTAAAAAAAAAAACACAGAGAGAACATTTACTGGCATACTTCGGAAAAATTAACAGCTTTATGTACATCTAATAAATTTATTAGGGTCCCGTGCTCTTATAAAATACCAGTTATAAAAGTAGGATGATGCTGCAGTTTAGTGCAGTGGGTCCTAAAACTTTTTTTCCAGACATTTCTACCCCTCCAAAGCATGCCTAATTTGGAGTCTGGTGAAGTTACCTGTTCTAAGATGCTTCTTCATCTTTCTAACGTGATTCCTTTTGTCTGTACTTGCTTTACAACTTTGTTGAGAATGACATAACATGCTTATCATATGAAAGTACTCTTCATTAATGTTCTTCAGAGAGTAAAATAACGTTGAGGTGGATGGGTATGTTGCTGGCTCAGCTGACAATGCATAGCCCTTCCTTGTGCTTTAAAACTGGTAGGTATGAATGAATGAATGGTCTCGTTTCTTTGGGTTTGCTTTTTTGTATCTAAGCGGGGTAATATTTGGCTTGCTGCCCTGGCTATGGTTATTGCAAAGAGTAATTCCTCCTAATATGTAAAGAAATCAACCTCTGCTGCTCACTTTGCAGAAAGATATAGCTGATGAGCAGCATGAGAAGTGCAAGTTCAGGAGCAGAGTCCAGCAATAGAGTTCCAACTTTAAGAATAAACTTAATGGCTTTTCCATGCCAAGGTCACAGGCAAGGAGAGTCTTGCATGGTACCTAGTAGGAGGAAAACAGGTTGGTAATCTGCAGTTTCTAACTGTTAGGGATATAGTATGCACTGGTATGTAAATCACTAAGGGGCTGTGCAGAACAAATGCAGAAGTGTTTTCTAATCTTAACTCTAGAATTCATCTTCTATTGCGATAAATGCTTAAGCAAGCAAGATAATGGGTCTTTTGTTGTACTTAAACATTGTCAAGACACAACATGCTTTTCATGTCTTTTCTTTTGGAAGGAGTACAGCTGTCTGGTTTTGCACAGAGAATGTATGCTCAAATTCAGCCACAGCTACGATCTCCCACACTGGCCAATATCAGCCTTTGCAGGCAAAGATTTCTCACTCTGAATTTCCATGTCTGTCTTGTACTAAATCTCTGGCATGGTTCTCTGGACATGACATTTCACTTAGATCTTTACCTCCATAGAGCTAGTAATGTTAAATATGTCACTTTCACCCAAAACTGTTTACTTCTTCAACACCCAATGGTTTGTAGATATTTTACCACCAAAACAACCACAAGACTGGAAGCAGAGGTGACAAATAATACTGGCATAACTCTTAGAGAATTTCTAATTACTGATCCTATTCCTATCCAGAAGTTTTTAAGCATGTAGCAAGCCTTACAAACATTCAAGAAATCATGGCAACGTCCCTCTTTTCAAAGAAAGCCACCTGTCCAGCTTTCTGACTTCACAAAAACCAGTTGCACAAAATTTTTACATTTACAATACAATTTTTTACATTTACAAATGCTATATTTTTCTTGAAAATATAATGATTTTGGATTTTAGCAAGTTTTTCTCCATTTAGATGACAGCTTCAAATTCCTAACATGCTTTGGGCTATGAATGTTCAATGACCTAAATATGGAGCAAAATATATGTATATAAACACCACAGTAAATTCCTATGTCAGTGTTATTATCAGTTTTCCATTCACAATGCACTTGACACACTAATAGCAAACCAGCAAGCTTGGTTACAAACTTGCTTAGGTATTAATTGTGTTGCTCACTTGGGTGAGTGGGTACCAAAACCCCTTCAAATCAGTTCTCCCTTACTGCTACTACTTTGAGGTGTGTACCACAGTCATTGTGTTTCAGGAAAAATCTGTCCAAGTGGAATCTCCTACATTTGTCTCTGTCTATATGGCTAGTCTACATGGCTAGTATGGAGTTTGGTAGACTCTGACTTACACACTGCATGAAGAGCTATCCAAACTCAAATATTTAACTGGACTTTTGGGTTTATGTTCAATGTTTGGAGCTTTAATATTGATGGATGCTGTGACTGCGAAGGAGGTACTTGTGCTGCAAATACTAGATGCTGGTGCTGGTATTTCTGATGCCAGTCTTAATGACTTATCCTATTTCTCATCAAACTATTGAGAAAATCAAGAAGATTTCTTCCTATGAAGAACAACACAGTTTCCTAAGCAATCCCTTCAACATTTTATAAAGACTCAGTATTTCCTATTCACAGTAGGATTCCTGTTACCTTTAAGCAAAGGAGCTGTGTTCACAAAAGAGATGAACGTATTTATATATTGATGCATATATAACCTTTTGAATAGAATCTAATGGGTAACACCAACACCCAGAAGATATGCAGAATGGAAAGATTGTGAGAAGATTCTGTTATTGTACAATAACAAAAAAGCCCTGACAGTCTGGTCAGCATGAAAATTATCAAAGGAGCAATAGTAATTCACCATGAGTAAGACAATCCATTTCTAAAGACATCTGGTCATGCTGGAACAGATCTGCAAATCCTGTTGCAGGGCTGCTCTGAAAGTGGTATCTCCTATTTGATTATATTGGCCATGATGACAGAGGTGTATGTCGGTGGTGTGCAGTAAAATTTGTGCCTTTGCACCAGTATTCCATTGCACTTTATTGCTGTGTGACAAATGGCAGCAGAGGGGCAGTCTGACAAAAAGTCATCTGACATGGAAAGGCATATGAAGCAAACGCGTGTCACTGAGTTCCTCCATACAGATAAAATGGCCCCCACTGACATTCATTGACATTTGCTGAATATTTATGGAGACCAAACAGTGGATGTGAGCACGGTGAGGGGTGGGTGGTGCACTTCAGCAGTGGTGACGGTGATGTGAAAGACAATCCACGTTCCAGACAGCCATGCAGATTTTGACGAGCGTAACACGTAGGCTTTTGTTCATTAGTGGCAAAAAAAAAATAAATGTGTAGGTAATGGTGATGACTGTGGTGAAATATAGTGATTCTGTAGCCAGAAGCTTGCTATATCAAATAGTGTCATTGTGTTCCTTGTATCTATTACAGATTCAATGGAAATAAATAGGATGAATTACTTTCAGAGCAAGCTATGTATCATGAAATGGATGATGAAGATACGGCAGGCCAGTGGAGGTCAATACGATCCTTTATGCTCTTGCCGAGTAAACCAGGCTAGTAAATCTTCCTCACTAGAACATTGAGTGAACTGATGACCTTTCTCTCCAGAAGAGAGAATTTTCAGCTGAACGTTGGATACTCCAAAAAAACAACTGGTTTGCTCAATGTTTAATGCTGTTTGCTGTTTCATTCCTTTAAGTAGGGTGTAAGAAGTAATTATTTTTCTAATGACAAAATGTTCAAAATGAATCCCTAAGCATGGTTATGTTTTGCAGTTGAAATTAAGTATGAAAATGAAATTATCCTTCCTACTCCTTTCTACTACAGAAGCGTTTGTCTACTTTTCATTTAGCACAGTGTTTCTTGTGTGGTATTTCACAATTCCATTTAGCCTATGAAACAATATGATCTGTTTTGCAATACCTATGAATTGTGTGACTGTCATTTGGATTCTTTTTTTTTTTTTTTTTTGAGATATGCGTGCTTTATTGAAAAATAACCAACAAACCAACGGTTTTGGCGAATTAGAAATTTGGAAAAAAATATATTGGAATATCTTTATTTTAGATATTCATCTTTTGGATTTTTATATTTTTAGATACAATTGAATACAACTTTGGAATGAAATAATATTTCATGCAAAATTGAAACATAATTTAGAAAACATCAGAATGAATTATGTGGGGATGGGGAGTTGCATCATTGCTTTGGACTCAGACAATTTTATGTACTCAAAAGAAATTCACAGAATGTTCCAGTTTAATCCAGCCTCCAAATTCCACCAAAAAAGATCCCTTGATTTCTTTCCATCAGACCTATTTTAGCTGTAGGACACGCTGGGAATTCTTACAGCACAAGTCACCAGGTGAAATTGCCACGTGCTGTGGTTATTTTGGAAAACGAGGAACAACAGAATCATAGAATCACCAAGATTGGAAAAGACCTCCAAGATCATCCAGTCCAACTGCCCACCTACCACCAATATCCTACCTACCACAAATATTTCCCCACTAAACCATGTCCCTTCATACAACAATAGGTGCTGGGTGTGCTAGTTCATGGGTGTTGTGCACTGAGCAGGTAAATCATAGAACCATAGAATGCCTGGGGTTGGAAGGGGCACTTAAGATCATCTAGATCCAACCCCCCTGCTATAGGCAGGGACACCTCCCTCTAGGCCAGGTTGCTCACAGCCCCATTCAGCCTGGCCTTGAATGCTTCCAGGGAGGGGGCATCACAGCCTCACTGGGGAACCTGTTCCAGCGTCTCACCACTATCACAGTAAAGAATTTCTTCCTAATATCTAGTCTAAATCTACCATCTTCCAGTTTAAAGCCATTTCTCCCCATCCTGTCACTACATGCCCTTATAAAAAGTCCCTCCCCAGCTTTTCTGCAGGTCCCCTTCAGATACTGAAAAGCTGCTATAAGATTCCCCTGAAGCCTTCACTTCTCCAGGCTGAAGAGTCCTACCCAGCTCTCTCATCTTGTCCCTGTAGGGGAGGTGCTCCAGCCCTCTGATCATCTTCGTGGCCCTCCTCTGGTCCTTAATCAACTCCATGTCCTTCTTGTGTTGGGGCCCCAGAACTGGATGCAGTACTCCAGGTAAGGTGTCACAAGAGCAGAGCAGAGGGGCTGAATCACCTCCCTTGACCTGCTGGTCATACGCCTCTTGATGCAACCTGGGACATGGTTGGCCTTTTCATCCGCAATTGCACATTGCCAGCTCATCTAGGAATCTTAGGTCCTTAAGAAAACTTTTTTTTTCTCACAGTTTCTAATTTTGACAAAGCTATAATCCTTATATTCAGAATGCTGCAAGCAACATTCTGTAGTGCTAATTTCTGCTGTGTTGTGCAAGAAGTGGGTCATTAATGCTTACTCTCAAAAGAAATGAGATAGTATTTTCTTATTTCATTTGATTTAAAACTTGACTAACCCTATTTATATAATTGTATGTTGTATCTGAAATAACCAGACTGATATTACAAAGTGGCTAAGTTTGGTTCGTTTTACTGCATAAGATGATAATGGATAAAACGGAAGGGGAAATCCTCCTTTAATTATTCACCAAGTGAGATTTGTTTTGGTGCATGTGGCCAATGAAATCTTGAGGAACCTATAACATAACTGATTTCAAGAGCTACAGAAGGGGCATATGAACAGATCATTTGGAATGTACAGGTTTTTGGCTCTTTCTGGACAAAACAGCTCATAGATGGTTGTCTCTTAGAGTATTTTTCAGAATAAGAATATACACGTGAGCAAGATCTGCAAGAACAGGCTGGCATTTTGAAGAACCTAATGGTGATTAAAGTGATGTTCTGCCATCAGAAAGTTAGATCAGTTGAGTGGGGTTTCCCCATCTTTCTTTCCTCTCCAAAGAACAGCCATTCCTTGAGCATGTCTGACAGAAAGGGGTATGGCTAATTGATTCAGCTAGCTGCCAAGTGAGGTTTGTTGCAGTTTTTGACACTGCCAAATGAGGTTTGTTGCAAACTGCATGATTTAGGGCTGCCCTTTATGCCTGTTTCCCATATCTGTGTTGGTGTCTGCCAAGAGCTGAATAATCTGGCCATAAGTAACAAAAACATATTTTATAGATCTCATTTCATGTTGCAATATGCTTTTGTCATATTCTTTTGTGACCTTTACTGAAAAATAAAAAGCTGGGGTGAACAAGTGGAACTTACAATGTGCCCTGGGAAGGAGCAGTTCCAGAGTTTTTGAATTGGGTGAGATCTGAATTAAATGCTTCAAAACTACTGAGAGTGCAAGCCAGTGAAAACAGATGAAAGGCAGTTAAATTGGACTCTCCTAGATCGAGCACTCCCTGTGATCTTTGTTGCTTTGTGCCACAGATGTCAAGGCAGTCTCAGAAGTAATTCTTACCATTTAAGGCTCTTAAGGTTAAAACCAGCTTTTGCTCATAGAGCAAGTTATTAACTGGTGAAGACAGAGAAGTATGAAAATATGTTCCCCATAGAGGAGTATCCCATATCAAGCACTGACCCACTGTGCAGCAACTGCACTCTGGTAGGGGTCTGAGGGGTGCATTACAAGAGTGAGAAGGGCAAGGACAGAGAACAGCTACAGGGGGTTGTATCAGGCACACGCGCACAAGGTATTCCCTTCTTCTAACTGGAATGAATTTGAAGACCATACATTTTGAATCAAACATTTGATTTTGAGCATCTTTTATTTGTCTCAGTCAGTAATGCATCTGCATTTTCTCCATCATCTGTTCTGTGCTGCTGCAGCGTCCATGAAGTTCAGGGCTGTGCTGGATGCCTTTCCAAGGAACCGTTCCCAGCCATGGTTCCTGGATCAATTGTCAATTCTTCCCAAAATCTCCTTGCTGTTTCCTTAAGTTAGATCTTAAAAATATTCACAAGGAAATACTGAAATTTTGGTCTCATGATAGCCAAGACTTTCTATTGGCACTTCAAAGAATTTTTTTTCTCCTTTTACAGCCATACGATATCAGCATCGCATACCTTGTAGCTGCATGTAATGATTTTTGCCAAAGGCAACATACCGAATCGAGGTTCACCCACCCAGAGGAGTCGCTGAGTCCGAGCTCTGCATCAGCCATCCAGCAAAGGAATTGAAGACATGAGAGATGGAAGAAACAATTGGTCATCTAATCTCTTTTTCTATTTTTGCTGGTCTTGTTGCCAGGGAGATGTTGTATTAAAAGGAGTCGCCTACATAGTCACTTCACTTACAAGCTGCCTCACTGTAAAAACATCGTTTAAAAATAAAGTTTAAAAATACTTGTAGACTGAAAATGTTGTTGTGTCATTGTTTAGCCAAGCTCAAATAATTTAATACTTTGAATATTCCTTGTAAATGATCTGCTCAGTTTTTTTTCTTCTTTTTTTTTTTATTTTTTTCTGTGTTTCTCTAAGTTTTCTCCAGGTTTTCCTACTGAAGCTCATAGAACAGAAAAGGTCTGTTCAGAGTAGCATGTCTTTTTTTTTTTCCTAAATCAAACTTGGGGGCTTGTTTATAGAGACCGCTTCAAGACTCTCTACAACACAGTTGATTCCATTTTACCCATTTTCTTTTCTTTGGTGCTTCTAGAAGCTTCTGAGAAAGTCTACCTCCGTTTTCCCTTTTGTGGAAATGAGATGGATTCAAATCCACATGCTTTTTCTTTGGGACACAAGTGCTTGCTGATACATTTGCTTCTGAATTCAGAATAAACACAGTGCAAATATTCGTCGAGGTTAACATGACATTTACTTGTTTAGCAAGCATTACTAAATTGAAGGAATGGGCAGAAGATCCAGACATCTGCAGTTACAATCTGGATTACTATTTAGTCTTCTCTTCAAAGAAGAGAAAGAGAAAGAGAAAAAAAGAGAAGAGAACTGATTTGGGAGGAATGCGGGAGGTCCCGAAACAGAAGCAGAACTGCCCTATGGAAGCAGGAAGCCCTACTCGTGTGTAATGAGGGTTCAGCCTCATGCTCTGTTCCTGTGATCTCATCTCCTTTTTGAAGAGTTCTGAAGGAACTTCCCCATGTAGCTTCTGTTCCATATCTTAAGTGTTTGGAGGACACAGCACAGGAGCACAGCAAATATTCAGAGCATCAGTTCTCTTGAGGTTTAAACATCTCTGAGATGCTGCCACCACTCCCATCAAAGTCTGTGGGCCCGCACTGTTTCTTGCTGTACATGTTATGGTTGATTCTTTGTCATCAGTTTCCTACAACAGATGTGTTTTTGTGTGTCTTCCAGGCCACTAAGAGTTTTACTTTTGGTGACAGGGTAGATGTTGTTTCTTTCAGCTGGTGTTCATAATTCCTTGAACAAGTCAGTTGGCCACTAATGCAGGAAAGCCAAAGATGCATATAGTATTAAAAGAAAGAAATACAGTCATTTCAGGATGTCTCGTGACTACTTTTCCTGGCAGTTGTTGGTAGCACATGGTGCTGCATATACCATTACCACTTGTGCAGCTGGAGAGCAGTTGTGAAGACGACAGCGTAGTTAACCTGGGGGAAATTCCAATCTCGCTACTTAATTTATAAGTTTGGTTCTAGAGGTGGTGTGACAAGAAGCTCCAGGGCACTGTTTCTAACTTCAAATCGCTGCTTCTGCCAAAGCTGGAGAGAGTGCTGGGATGGATTTACCAAGGTGAAAGGGCTATTCAGGTGGTAACCACCTGGTGTGGCTGGATCTTGTGAGAACTGAGCAACTTAGTCTGAAGGAAATTGGTCCCATAACAGCCTAAATGCTCGACACACAAAACCACATGTTTTGGAACACTGCAGCCTTGATGTTTTTGCAGAGGTGGGTGGGATAAAATATAGGACTATCTCATCTTATATGAATTCCTGTAAGTCACTTTGCTCAGTCTGGACCCCAAATCCTGTTGGAAATTGAACAGCATATCATTTGAGTTTGCTTATAGCTAAATAAAAGCAAATATTAAGAAATGATGAATGTGATTTTTTCTAGATTATTACTGTATGTAGAGGAAGGCTGTAATGTCTTGAGAGTGTCACTCCACTGAGAGTCCACACAGCTGAGGAAATAGATTGAAAGGCATTCCTGATGCTGTAGAAAATGAAGGGCATTGGTTTTCATTAGTGACATTCATATTTCCTCCTGGCTCATAATTTTTGAATGTGAAGTATTGACAAGAAAATTTGCAAGCAGATGGAGCACCTTGCATTAATATTTGTATGTATTGGTATCTGTAGCATTCGAACTATAGTCATGTATGCTAAACAGGTCTCTTGACTACCTAAGTAATAAACAAAACAGCTAGGGCCTTTACAGTGACATGCAAACAACACTTAAATATAAAATTGTACAACAGGAGTCCCACCGTGCATTTCAGTGACTGGCTGCTTAATGCCCGGACTATGAATGAATCTAGATGCTATCATTTCCTCCAGTGGAACAATTAAAGATAAAAATAAAACAAAAAGTAACATTATAACCAGACAAACAAACAAAAAATCTTTGAATAAATATTAGCCAGACAGTAATTTGACCACTTCCTTCATCTGCAAGGGATGATGTTGGGTTGGAGATGTTAGACCCATGATTGGTGCACTAAACATGACATCTGCTATGTTGGGCACACCGTGGCAGTTGTGTTGGAAAAAAAATTGGCACTGTGAAGTACAAATGGTGTCACTACAGCCAGGAATGACAATCAGACTCTTTGTATCAAAGCAGATGATTATCTGACTGCTCTTTGTGCCATCCTATGGCCATAGTTATCTCTGTGAAATGGTAATTCCAAACTCTGTCAGTAGTGATCTGAAGGTAGTTTCCTTGTTCTTAGAAAATAATGACAATTCAGATCTGCCAATGGATCATACTACTTGTTCTTAATATCTGTTGATGTTGGTGAATGATGGTTCTTCAATAAACATAAGTCTAAATGAAAGGGAAAGTATTAAAAGAGCAACAAGGGTGAAAAGTAAGAAAGAGTTAAGAAACTTTTGCTTAGTGAAAAAGATGGAAACTTTTGATAAATAACCATTCACTTCTTCAGTTAATGGAAGGAAAAGCTACATTCTTTCAGATTGCTTGCCACCTGCACACAACTTGATTTTCCTGTAAGTAAAGGAAGTAAAAGTCAAAAATGGGGGAGAGGAAGGGAGGATAGCAAAGCAAAGCAAAGCTGCGCTCTGCTCCATTTCCTTCCGTTTGCTTGCTCTGCTCTTTAATCTCTGCAGCAGCTCATAGGGGTGTTAACAAGGCTGGCAAACACAGCTGGTGTATCCTGCCTACCGGATCCATTTGTCCTTCAGTACCAGTGCCACGCTATTATAAATGGTTGTAAAGTACTTTTAGTTCATAAATTTTTCCAGAAATATTTTCTTCAGTATAACCTTTCAGTTTAAATACAGTGCAGACAGCAGGCTAGGTATGTGAAATCCATGGCTACAGAAGTATGTTTGAAAGTCTCTAGGCCACAAGTCCATTTCTCATGCCAAGAAGAGAGGAAAATTTTAATAAACTGGAAACAGAAATAAAAGAAGGTCAGGGATAAACCAGGAGAAAAGAAAAAAGGAGTTACAGAAAGACAGGCAGAAAAGAAAGACATATATTGATTTTAAAACAGTGCAATCTTTTAATCAGCTGCTATTGCATTGAACCTTATCTTTGAAAACAGACATGACAAAAGCATAGTTTGTATCTTGGAAAGTGCTTTGCAGCAGTAACTTGTTGATATCATAAGTACAATTATTATTAATTATTAGTAACTTATATTAAATATGTAATAAGTATTAAGTAAAGGTTTTTTATAGATATCACTGCAACTTCCTCTAATACTACATGGTAGGTGTGGTACAGATATAGAAAAAAACATAAGCTCTGATCATGACAGATTGGAACCTAAATGAAATTAACAAGTTTATTACACCATGAGGTATGGATTTGCTGAAGCTGAAACCAGAATTTACAGTGTCTGTGCTCATGGTAAATATTTTCTGCATGGCATTGTATTCATCACTCCAGGTTTCATAACATAAGATAAAAAATGTGTATACTGCGCCATGAAAGTACATCCAAATATTGTCTCAGCAGTATCAGCTTGTTTTAAACAAATGTGTGCTCTTTGTTGTGTAAATGATCTATTTTCTTTTCTTTTCTTGAAAATACTAAGCCCTTTTCCCCCTATAACGTCTCCCTGCTTTTCCACTCTGAATCCTTTATGACTTGAAATATTTTCATTTCAGTAATTTGATGATCTATTAATGTAATTCAGGATCTTTAATATCCTGTCAGACCATCAGGCAACCAAAAGTTTTAGAATTACATCAGATGATCATAACTAATATAGTTAACACCTATATTTTGCATTCAGACTTTACTTTAAAAATTGTCAGTTCTTACACGTATATTAAATATGCTGCTGATTATAAAGCTTATGAAGGCTTATAATACTTTGTGATGTAGACAAAGCTCCAGCTCGGCTCTACAGGAAAAATAGACACATCATAGAAACCACTGAAATGAATGACATTGTGACCAACAGTATCAGAACAGAGACTGGGGATCGAAGGAGGAGGAAGCAACTGGGAGACTTATGGATTTCAGCTGAGTAGCCCCAAAAGTTCTTTGCACCTTCTGATATGGTGCTTGCCCAGGAAAATTCAAATGATGACTTTTACTTATTGAAAAGTGTACTCTCTCCGTACTGTTTATCTATTTATTTACCTATCAGTGTATGGTTTTAGAGCATTTTAGAGCATGCTAAATATGAATAGAGGAACATCTTATCATCAAGCAGTTCAGTTTCTCTTGCAGAAGGAGTGAAAAACAGCTCTCCTGAGATTTCAAAACCAGTGGCTTTCTTAATCTTTTTCACACTTCAGCTCAACTTTCAGCCGTGGAGATGAGCAAGAAGGTATGCGTGTATTCCTCTGTGTGTTTTCGTTGTGAGTAAGCTCAGTGCTATTTCACCCAGATGTTTCTGTACTGTGATATGGGTGGAAAGTTCACAACATTCATTTGGCTTCAAAGATCCACAGCTTAATATGAGCTACCCACCAGCTGGAGTGTTAACCTGCTGTAACATCTCCTAATCTCTACGGGGAGAAATGTCTTACTATTACATTTTGCTGATTATAGTCCTTCTTGCTCCTTATTACCTGGAAAGTAAACTTCAATTATGCTAAAGAAAAAAATCAGTGGAGAAAAAACAGACAGGAAAGAAAGCAGTCCAGGCAAAAGCCTGAAAATGCCTGTCTGGAGTTCAGGGGAAAAGAGGTGGAAATGTACAATATTGCAATACTGGAATACAGTTGTCTGAGTTTTCCATACAAAAGTTATAAAACAAGGATCTGAATATTTTATAAAAATGATACCAATATCAGAAGTATAACAAAATAGAATTGAAGCAAAAATATTCTCAAAGATCTACAAATAATGACTGAATTCGGCCTTGAGGCTCTTTCTTATTTGACAGATGGTAATCCCTGGACACTCATCTGGAGAAAAACAGCCTCCTTTCCCCACTGACATTATAATTCATACTCCATCAGCATGTTTCCTAACTAATTAACTACTTTAACTTACTTAGGTATATTAGTATCTTCATTAGCTTGCTTTTGTTCCCCTTCTCAAGATTCAACCATCTCACATTTCTTTTATTACCTTCATGACTCTCTTCACATTTTCTTTTCTTTCCTAACTAACATTCAGTCATTTAATGGTATTTCATTCAAAAATACTGCTTCCCCCATTCTCTGACCTTCTGCCTTTTCCTCTTCATAGCAGGAATGCACCCTGAAATTATTCATGTTAATAGAAAAAAAATCCATCGAAACCAGCAGGTTTGGGGTAGGCTTGTTCCTACATCAGGTTGGAAGCACATGTGTAGAGCAGACTTATCATACAAAGGGTAAAATCTTGACTTTTTCTAGCCTTCCTCTGATCCTGAGCAAAGCACTTAAAATCTTGGCACCTTGAGCTCCTGCTGCTCTCATGATACTCATGAGCTAATGATGGTACTCACCAATTTAAAGGAATTAAAGTCTTACAAGGAAAACTGTTACACAACTTCTGGACAGAGTTATTCCGCGCCAAGATGCTCCTATAGCATGGACCTAGGATACTGTAACTCTTAGTGTATACCACAGAAGCCCTTTAAAAATTGCAGCACGATGTTACTCTTCAGATTAATGTCATCTCACAGTACCTAGCTGAGTCTCACTTGGTGGCCTACCAAAACCTCAAAGGCTTCTGAGCAGAGGGAAGGCAGTCTGGTGTTACTGATGGGAGAGTAGAGAGTATGGTGTAGGAAGACTACAAAGGCAAATCTGTTGTTAGTACTTCAGAGGCAAGTTATGCAGCAGTGTCCTGTAACAAATCAAGGAGATAACGTTTTCCCTATGAATCATTATGGTATAGAAGTGTACCACACCATGGGTTACAGGGCTATGCAGACAACCCTAGGCTAGCCCTGGAGCTGGTAGGAGCTGACCCATGGATCAATCAATTTCCTTTTCAGTCTGCTGGAGCTTCCATGTTCTCCAAGCACCAATTCCTTGTTTTCTCCAGCACATGAAAGAATTCAACACAAAGAGAAAGCCTCTCGTGGATCTTTCAGCATCCATATGTTCACTACAAGGGAACCTTTGATAATAACATTATCAGAAGTCAGTGAAGGGAAAGCAAGTAGGATTTGACAAGAAAAAGACAGAATCCTGTTCAAAGGATGCCACTGAAGTCCTGGTATCCATTGCAGTGCTTTTCCAGTAGGATGTCTGGTCAGGGGAAAAGTAGGTAAAGTGACTCTCAGCAGGACAGTAACGTTCTTTTTATATTCTTTCTCTTTTTCCTTCAGAATGGTTTCTTTCTGTAAGAATGCAAAGTAAAGCCAAATGTCTCTAATGTAGCATTTCAACAGACTTCCAATCTGTAATGATGACTCCAATTGCCAAAATATTTAAAAGACCTCTGAAAGAGCAGATTTAAAAGCCTTTCTCAGGCCTGAAGAACTAGATTATACTATTGTTGTGGAAATCTTTAGAATAGGATCATAAAAAAGGCAGGGATGAAATCTTGCCTCTTTTTCTACTAAATAATCCCTTTCAGGAAGCCCATTGCAAGTTGCATTTAAAAATATTTTGGCACCTGCCCGTAGCATTTATCTGATTTTCCTTCAAGTTGTTTCTGTCAGCTGAAATAGTCCCTCCAGTGTCTGAAACTGTGCTAGATTCATTAACCTTTCTGTTAAAGCAAAATCGAAGTTTTTGAAGACCTTTCCTCATATCTCAGCTTTTTAATGGATCTAATTGAGGTTTTGTTTTTGTTTTTTAATCTTTCAATCTCAAGCTATATTATGTGGATAATAGCAAATGAAGGTAGTGTTGGGTTGCTGTTTTCCTTTTAGCTGGAAAAAAGAAATATCTTCTATTTGATAAGCCAGTTTTTGAGATCTGTTTGATACACCTCGGAGGAGGAGGGAGAGGGTAATGTCATTCTCTCATTGCCAGACCTAAGCTGTGGGCTCAGATGGTGCACATCTCAGTCATGCCTTGGCTTATGTGCACATCTCAGGCATATCACAGTTATGTGTCAGAAACACACTTTTCTCCTCTTTTCCATTTCTAGTGGAAGAAAATCCAGGCTTCTGGGCTGGAAGCATACTGTACTCCAAGAATCTCCAATTGGCTTCAGTGGTCCACTGTGGAGCTCCATTGGCTTCAGTGGTCAGGAGACCTGATTTACTCACCTGACCTACATGTTAGACATATGCTACAAGGTTAATGCCAACAGTCAGGGAGATAAAACCAGAAATGTGTCTTCTGCCTCTCTCTGGCGTCTGGATGAGGTGCTACAAGGTATGGTTTAGTAGCTTAGTGGGTAGTAATGGTGATAGGAGGACGTTTGGACTAGATCTTGTAGGTCTTTTCCAACTTGTGATTCTATGGTTCTATGATTCTATATCTCTGTAGACTCTTAGCTGAGCTTTCTATTCACTGTGCTCTTCACCTTCTTCACTAGTATGAATCCAGCATGGAAAACCCATTTTAATGAAGGTGGAGAAGGTGTAGCTTGAATCTAATGGATATGGGTGATTGGAAGCCATTGAAGATGAGAATGATTGCAGGTAGATAAGGCTGAAGAAGTTTTCAATTTTGGGATGTTGCTGTTAAAGTCCAGCATTTTTCATCAATGTATTTATGCCAGCCTATGTAGAGGTTGCTTTTTTCTTATTATCTTTTTTCTTTTTTTTTTTTTCTTTTTTTTTTAAGAGTAATATTCCTTTCATATCTTTAATTTGATTGTCCTAGTACTTTTTCTTTAAAAGTTAATCTGCTACAAAAACAGTAGAAGCACCACTTCTGGCAAAGGATTAAAGAAAATGAAAACAGACTCCACCTTGTTGAAATTGATCCCTTAAAAGAATTTCAAAGGAGTTATCAAAACTTGATAGAAGGCTTTGATTAGGCAGGTCGTGATAGCCAGATAAAACAACCATTATTGTTTCAATGCAGTCATTTAAAAAGTGTAAGAATGGGGAAGCAATTATAAGTTTTACAGTATAAATGCAATTCCTATACAATTACAGCTGTATGAGAATGACATCTTTATTATTATATTTGTTACCCGGCGTGTTTGTACAGATATGGGGAGTGGACTGTTGACTAGACATTCCCACCAACACTGCTATAGAAAAGAACAGACAGTTATCATTACAAGAAGTAAAGAGGTAGGTTCCAACCACAATAGGCAATTACAGGATAACAGCATGGTTGTAGTTGTCAGGTACCTCTGGATCCATCTTGCCCAATCCCCGCTCAAGCAGGGACACGCAAGACAGAAGACCCACGGCCATGCCCAAGTGGCTTCTGGAGATCTCCACAGAGGAAAACCCACAGCCTCTGGGCAGCCTGTGCCAGTGCTCTGTCACTCACACAGCATGGAAGTGCTTTGGTACTCAGGGAAACCCCTTGTGTTCCAGTTTGTGCCCACTGCCTCTTTTTCAGGCACTTGGCATCACTGAAAAGAATCTGGCTTCAGATATTAATATACACTGATGAAATCCCCTCTTAGCCTCCTCATATCTAGCCTCCCAGCCTAGTTTCAGCTTTCTTGGACTTTCTTCACTGTTCCATTCTGTTCATCACTTTTGTGGTCCTAATTAGATCATCCAGAGAAGATGATCTTCTAGTTTTGGTTGTAATGAAAGTGGGAGGAGCTAGCTACGAAGATATAGCAGAAGGGCAGCAAGTATGGCAAGAATTGCATTAATTCAGTGTTAGGAAAGGAAGAGGCTTCCTGAGAGCAAGACTCAGCATATTCAGGGTCCATAGATAAGGTCTAATAATGGTAAAGCTCAAGAAAAAAAGAGTTAAAGAGACACAGTGGGTCTTCCAAGAAACTCCTCTAAAGGCACAAGCCAATATGTAGGACAAGTTTGGAAGCCAAAGAGAAGTTGTCAGCATGTTGAGAGGGATCTGCAATACTGGAATAAATTATTTGAATGATGGAGTAGAGAACTATAGGATTAAGCTTGCCAAAGATGAGCAGCTGAAAGAGACTTCAGGAGTGCTGGAGAACAGAGTTAGGAATCAAAGATATTGTGAAAAATTGGAGAAATCATCAAAATGGTAGTCTAAAATTCAAGGGAAGAGTAGAACTAGTTCCTAGTAGAACTACTAGTTCCTAGTAGAACTGGGGTAGCAGCATCTGGCTACAGAACAGAGCTTTGAAATGAAGATTTCCCCAAAATGTTATGATATTGAAGAAGGTAAATTGTATTCTGAGATGTATAAGCAAAATATAATATCATAATCCTGCTACTCTGTTCACCAAGTGGAATACAGTGTCTAGTGCTGAGTACCAGCTTTGTAGAAATGTATAGATAACTGGAGGAAGTTCAAATCAGCAAGAATTTATCGGAGAGCTAGAAACAAATATACATGATGGTAAGATGATTTATTTGGGATTCTTTAACCGAAGAAAGACAAGGCAGAGCATGGAGGTAAGCTAATGATCTTCCAAGTATGTAAAATTTAGTTCCAAAGACTGAGGTAATATCTCCAGTGAATAGGGCAAGAAATGATCAGCCCAAATCACAGCAAGAAAGATTCTGACTAAACAGTGGTATGAACTGGTAGAACTACAAATCATTGGAAAAGATTGCCTGAGTAAACGATGAAATCATGGTCAGTAGTGGTCTTTAAAAACAACTCATAATAGGTATTGATTTCCTCCCTGTGCTTAGACCCTGCTTTTCTTACAACTTGATCACAGTTTCGAAGTTGTAACCAAAGAAAGAATGCTTCATTCCTAGCAATATAGTCTTAAACAACATTGGCAGATTAGGTGCAGAAATAAAATAGAAAGTAATGTAGAGAAATATGTAAAAATCAAATGAGGATGAAACACTGAAGAGAGAGGATATGTAACATCACTGAAGCAGGGGGTGCGGTATAAGGAAGAGAGAGATGTATTCTTGTGAGGAAAGGTATAATCAACAGATATTTGTTCACAAATGTGCTCTGCTCAGAGGTACTTGGAAACATGAGCTGAAGTTATAAAATTATGTACTTGTTGGCATTTTCTCAAGAAGAAAATGCTTATCTCCTCAGTTTTGGCCAAAATATTGCCTGCTGAATATCTTCATCCTGAATACTGTAAATGCTGTAAATCTAATTCAGTGTTGGATGAAGGAAAGCAAATGTAATCTTTTGAAGAACTTCATGCTAGGATTGCCTATTCTCCATTGTGCGATAGATGGCAGAGGCAATGCCTGCTGATGGGCTTGTTTATGAGAGTTCTGATCACATCAATATCCTCATCAAATTCAAAGGGTGCTTCTGCTCACTGCTTCTTTTGGTCCATCTGGTAACTGGAAGGAACAAGACAGTGGCAGTTTCTTCTGTATCTGTGTCATATGTTGCATGCCATACATCATGAATATCTTAAAAAGTTTAAAATCCTGAATTTGATTTCTAAGCTGGAATTTTCTAACTTTTTATATTTAATGTATAAAAACCCATCTTCTGATATAACCAAAGAGATACATCCTGTACCTCTTCCTGCCCTGCTTGACAGCACTCCAGCAACAGTTGTGCTTACGGGCATACTGCTGAATATACAATTCTAACGTTATTGCATGAACACTGTGAGCAGAAGATGTCTTCCTGAGAAACATGTTTCTGCAGGGAATTACCTTCAGTCCACAGTAACTTCAAAACAATGCCATCCCACACTGGTTATAGAATTACAATTACACAGTTCATGACAGTGAAATATTAATATTACTGATGAAAATGTTTGCAGTTAAAGATTTTAAGGATACATATTTTATCTGTTTCTATATCACTGCTTATTAATATTTAGACATAATCGTGTTCATGTGATTAATCTTTTATTTATTATAGTTTGCCATTAGTAAATTCTAGTGAGAAATCTACTGCTAAAGAGCACTGCATTAAGAATTTCATCAAAATCATTCCTTGCTGCGTGTTTGTGTTTTACTTTTGAGTCCTAGATACACATCATCCATAAATAGTGGGGGGATACAAAGTACGTGCAGTTTAAGTCCCTGGTGGCTAGCGCACATTAACTGCTTCTGGTTGGCTTAAAAAACACAGGGAAGTAATGTACAAGACTCAAACTCAATTGCAAAATACTGAAAGCAAACTTTCCTTTTGCAGTTTTTCTTGAAGTGCTGTACAAGACAAAGAAATACAATAGCTGCGAACATTTTCTTTTGGTTGTATGGCCAATCTTGGTTAGCTTAGGTTTCATTCCCCTGTGCTTTTTTTTGTTGTTTTTTTTTTGTTGTTGTTGTTGTTGTTTTGTTTTTTTGTTTTGGTTTTTTTTTTGGTTGGTTTTCAATTTTGAAGACTGATTAAAAGATTGACAGAAAATGGGAATAAGGGAATACACGTTGAACTAAGATAAAACGAAAGATTTATATCGTCTTGTTGTCTTGCTTTTTTTTTTTTTTTCCTAGCTCTGGTTTTTAACATTTTTTCCTAATGTTCTGATAAGCAAAATGCTACCAGTCTGGGGAGAGACAAACCCTTTCCATTATGACACAGCAGCTATGACAACCTCTTTTATTGTTGCTTAATGGTGTGTTCAAGAATGTCAACACAGCTTGCAAATATTTCTGGTTTTGCAGTTTCAGGGACATGAAAACAGCAGTCTCAATTGTATTGAAGCATTGTTCAGAACAGCTTAATACTTTGGGAGCATTTCTTGTGCCTGGCCATATGCATAGTGATAAACTGACCAGTGGTCTTTGAAAAGAGAGGTTAAAACTTTAGTATAGTCAAATAAGCTATACTCAATAAAGTAAAGATGCTGTCTAATTGGATATGGAGACTAAATAGTCAGAGAGTAGCTGACTTTTCAGTTCTCATTCACAAAAATCACAGAATAGCCCAGCTCACCATGACCTATGGTTTCCATTTGAAATGACTGCGTATGATCGCCCACTTTGATACGAAGCGGCTCCTGAATGGTTTTTGTGAGTGTGGTGCCAAATCATAAAAATTGCCATAATAAATGACATACTTATCAGCAGTTTTCAGCCGTCAGAGGAAGGAATGTGCTGGACATGGTAGGTGAAATTTGTCTCTGGAAATAGCGTTTAAAAAGATTAGGGAAAGTTATTATCTGTTCTCTCAAACATAGTTCGAAAAAAATGTAATAAGTCATAGGACCATAGGAAAATTCACACTGGAAGGGAACTCGGGAGATCTCTAGCCTGACCTCCTGTTCAAAGCAGGGTCAGCCCTGAGGTCAGACCAGATCATTCAAGGCTTTGAGCAAGCCCAGTCAGGGCTGAAGCCCTCTTAGGATGGACACCGAACCGTCTCAGGGTAATTTCCTCCACTGCCTGACTGCCCTCGTGGAGAAAAAGTTCCAGCTCAGTCTGAAGTTCTCCTCTTTCAGGGTATGCCCAGAATCTCTCATCTACCCACCAGGCAAAACTGGGGATAGCCTGGCTCCCCATCTTCTTATGGCCATCTTAGAAGAACTTGGGACTGCTGTCAGGTCCCCTCAATGCCACCCCATCTCCCGCTGGACCAGCCCAACTCTCCCAGCCCCTTCTCAAGGACAAGTGCTCCTGCCCCAGTCATCTCAGTCACCTTCAACTGAACTCCCTCAGTCTGTCAATGTCTTTCCTGTGTTGGGGGCCTCAGAACTAGATCTCAGTAACATATCTCCAAATCAAAAAATGATTTCTACATTCATCTTCTCCACTGTAAAAGAGGAGCACACAAGGTCAACCTCTGAACCCTTCATAATGTAAAACAAGTCGCAGGTTGGATATCATAGGCTTTGTTTCTTGATCTAGGGTAATGGAGTTCAAATAATTTTCTTCCACATAGATGTTTCTTTTCCAATTCTTACACCACTTCATTCCAGACCTTTGTTATAAAGTCAGTTCAGATTCTGTCTTCCAGTGGTACTGCAAATGTCCACTTTCAATTTTCTTTTCATTAACCCATATCTCTGATCCAAACAGAAGTCTTTATCTGCATCATCTCACCTTGAGAGTGGGAGATGGAGCAGTAGCCAAGTAATATTGTTCCCGAACAATGAAAAGAAAGGACTGTGGAAGAGAAATGTCAGCTCTTATTGGGAAATAAATGCCTTACTGTGTATAACAGGTTACTGCTTTTTTTAATTGCACAGAACCACAGTATGGCTGAGGTTGGAAGGGACCTCTGGAGGTCATCTGGTCCAACTCCTTTGCTCAAGAGTAGCAGGCTCAGGGCAACATCCAGGTGGCTCTTGAAGGCAGATCTCCAAGGAGACTCTATAGCCTCTGGGCAACCTTGCCAGTGCTCAGCCGCCCACACAGCACAGAAGAGTTTCCTGGTGTTCAGAGGGATCCTCCTGTGTTCCAGCTTGTACCTACTGCTGTTTGTACTGGCATTGGGCACCTCTGAAAAGAGACTGGCTCCATTCTCTTTGCATCCCCCCTTCAGGTATTTATAGACATTGGTAAGATCCCTCCCTGAGCCTCCCAGCTAAAATGTTCCGTCTCTCTCGTCCTTCCTTCATGGGAGAGATGATCATCTTCAAGGCTCTTTATTGGAGTCTCCATTATGATCATGTCTCCCTGGGGGCCTCAGAACTTAATACAGCACTCCAGGTGTGGCCTCATCAGTGCTGAGTAGAGTGAAAGGATCACCTGTCTTGGTGATGCTTTGCCTAATGCAGTCAAGAATGCCATTAGCCTTCTTTACAGAAGGGCACGATGCTGGCTTATGCTCAACTTGGTGTCCACCACAATCTCCAGATTCTTTTCTGTCAAGCTGCTTTCCAGCTGGGTGGCCCTCAGCTTATATTCTTGCATGAGATTGCTCCTCCTGAAGGAATTCAGCAATCCTTGATAGATTTTCCTTTGTTATGTTAAGAAATTGATGTAGGTATTTCCCAATTCCCTTACCTGATTGAAGTGTCTATAGGATTACATAAAAACTGTGCAGTACTAGATTCCAGGGTAGTAGTTAAATATCACTTCAGTTACAGTTACATTGTTCCATACTCTTCCAGCAGGACAGTTTTCCCCGCAGAACTGCAACCAACAGAAACACAATAAAAAGAATTTACTGTCCCTTATGCACCTTGTCGACCTCTTTTTTTTTTTTTTTTTTTTTTTAAGAATAATATAATGCAGAGTGGCACCCACTTTGAACATGTTTTCCCATCACTGTTCTATCAGCTCTGAAAACTGCTTTTGTTTGGATATTGTTATTATCTGCTAGAGACTGATAGGAATGTGGAGTCACTCACTGCAAAAGGGAAACATGGTTCTCATTCAGAAAGAATGCAGTTTCATCCACGCATTTTGCAGCGCAGTTGTATTTGAAGTAGAGCCGCGGGATCTTGTGGCAGTAAAAATCACTGTGATTTATAGGAAAATGTCACTCTGGCTGTCTCCTCTATAAAGGCTTTTTACTACTCTTGTTGAATATAAATCAGAATTATGTGGCCAACAAAATGATGGTTTTGGCAAAATGTTGCGAAGACAAAAAATAAACGAGTTTGAATTGTCTTGGCTTTATTCTACAGAGAGATATTACTGGAATTTATTGCCTTGCCAACATCAATATCCCTGTCCTTAAAAATAGGTGTGTGTAACTGTATGTCTAAATTCATATCCAAGTTAATTTAAAGATGCTCACTGTGAAGCTTACCTTCAAACCACAATTACAGCAGATCTTAACTGCTTGAAATGAAGCTGACACAGTTTCCAAATCTTATTCTGACCACAGCTGTAGCACCACACTTTAAACTCTTTGGTGTTTGGGACTGGTTGTCCCAGTCTCTTAGGGGAATGCGTGCTGGGTCTCAGCATATCTGACTCTTCAGTCACCTAGAAGCTTAAGTAGGAGATGAACCATCCCTCCAATACTATGCATTAGCTTAATTTATAAGGAAAATATGTGAAAATAAATAAACAATCAATTAACTGGTCTAGTATTAGATATGAAGGTTGACAGCCCTGCCTGTGGCAGGGGGGGTTGGAGCTTGATGATCCTTTAAGTCCCTTCTAACCCAGGCCATTCTATGTTTCTATGATTCTATGATTTAGTTCAGTGTTTCTCCCTTTGGACCGAAGCTGCTGGGTAAGGTGGAGGAGAGTAGGGACAGCAAAAAGAAGCTGAGGGAGTTTGGGATTAGTCGCGCATTGTTTCTTTCAAGGCTGTGGTGTTAGCAAGGGCTTTGAGCCTGTGACATTTTATCCACACATGGCTCATGTGTGTGTAGTCAGTGTGACTCTGGATCTGGTGCTGGACAGGTGTAGGCTATGGGGACTTTGGGATCCAAATAAGCTCTCAGCTTTGGCCTGTTGCTGGCTGGAGCAGAAGGGTTCATCGAGACCCAGGGACATCTCTCACTGTTCATTTCTCCCTGACTCCTGTGAGCATGATGGGTCTCTGTCAAATGAAAGTAGAGCGTTAAAAAGTTCACCTGCATTTGCTTTACCAGCAGTTATGGTACAGTCTAAGTAACATTTGGAGAAACTGTGCTTGCAGCATGTCTGGGCTAGACAGAGGTTGTAACCCACCCTTCTGGCCTTTATGTATTTGTAAGTTCATAGGTCCTGCCATGTACTTAAAAGACCTTTCCTGCTGGTAGCTGAGCATTCATGCATGTCATCTGTTCACAATTAATTGTACAGCAATTGGAACAGCCAGCACACTCCCAACTGGTGAATTTTTCAGCATATCCAGTTCAGAGTGTTGCCCTGATTGGAGGCACCTGCAGAGATTTACAAACCACAGAAGAGCTTAGCATGCAGAGTGCATACAAAGGAAGCTCCTGTCTCAGGCATCCAAGCCCTTCTTACTTAGAAGTCCACTTCTCAAAGAGGATTTAGCAATATCATAGAGAGGTGCAGAAGGGAAAAATAACCCACCTTTTTCTTTG
This sequence comes from Tetrao urogallus, assembly GCF_951394365.1. Classification (NCBI taxonomy): domain Eukaryota; kingdom Metazoa; phylum Chordata; class Aves; order Galliformes; family Phasianidae; genus Tetrao; species Tetrao urogallus. The sequence goes on from NC_136815.1 coordinate 13,093,855, forward strand.
GTATAAAATAATGATCTAATGAGTGAGATACAAGGAATAGTTCCAGGCTGGACCCAACACTGCTCTAACACTTAGCTTTTGTTTTGTTTTGTTTTGTTTTTTGATAAAATATAATCTAGACCAAATTAGTTGGTGCAGGTGTCAGAAGTATCATATAACCTATATATAACCTATATAATATTTAGAAGCATGAACATAGGTGGTAATGAGAGCTGATCTTTTTATTTTCCATTCTGTTTGCTATGCATGAAAAATGCTCGTATATCTCTGTAAAGAGTCACTATGGCATTCCCAAAGGATACTGGTCCATTTTGACCATGCCAATGAACATTCAGGGTTAAGTGATACAGATTTCTGACTTCTGAATTGGGAATATATTGTGTGATGTGTGATATTTCTGCTTCAATCTTCCTGTCTGTGCAATGGTGATAACTTTACCTACTTTCTTTCTTCAAGGAAGGGTTGGCAGAATTAAATGATTAATATTTACTGAAGATTTTGATTATTAAAATGGAAAAATGAGACAAGTACAAGTTGCATTTCTTGTCTTATATATATAGTGATGGGTTTTTTCCTTTGCTTCTATTGTCAGAAGACTCCAACGGTCCAGAACATTTGGCCAAAGCAGTTGCAGTTGCAGACTACACCCACATATATCTGAAGCTTTTGGTAATAAGCATGCAGGCTGCAAACCTACAGGAATAAGCATGTACTGGTTCACACAAAACATGAAGATTCAGCAGTTTAAATCGAGCGCTGATTAACTGTGCCTATCTCCCTGAAGCTATTTACTGCAATTAAAAAAAGAGATTAATTTGAATTAGTAATTTTACTCCTTCCTCCATAAAACAACAGGCTTCCACATCTCCTTCTTCTATCATGCCAACGTGTCAAAAATGTCAGTGTGATAATTTTCAGTCACTTCAGTGGGATCATACGTTAAAAGACCACAGTGAGAAAGAAATAGGAATGAAAACGACTTTGAAACTTGAATAATACATAGAGGTTAAAATATTAAAACTGTTCAACTCCTGGAAGTTTACAGTCAGGTGGTGTATTTTTCTAAAACTGCTGTATACACAACTTGTTAGCCAAAATCTCTGGCAGGACAGGAAGCAGGAATATGAAAAGCTACTATAAGATGGAGAACTATGGTAAGAACTTATTCAGTCTTCTCAGAGACAGAGTCATACTTAAATTTCTAGTGCCATATACATGACAGTGAAATTAATGTGAGTACACAAATGTTTAAGTTTTGATCTGTAAAGTCAAGCTCTTCAAGTAGAATATTGGATTCAACCAGATTTCATTGGTTTGGAGGACTGTGTGATGTGTAGACTTTGGGAAACTTAATAAATGGTTATTAATTCCTTGATTTGGGAAGAAAACTTTACTCGCAAAGTATAAAAAGCTTGACTATCATGTGAAATTCATCATGTTCTCTGTTGCATAACGGTGTTCGATTTTATGCTTCATCCACGGTAAGAGCCCCAGAAACCCTGTAACTAAAATAATTTTCTAGACTAAGGTTGTTGTTTTTTTGCTTTGTTTTGCTTTTTAGCCAATGAACCCTTATTATATCTATAGTTAGCAAGGCCCCAGATTTTTCCAGTCACTGCTCTGGCCCTGCTTCCTTTGCTGCTGTTTCTGACTGGGCAATTGTAAATCTGTTTTGAGCACACAGTTACATCCCATGTGCTTTAAAGCTTCTTCACGCAGCAGAACCACCTCTAGTGTGATGCTGTGGTCAGATTGCAGAACATCTTTATCTTCTTCTGAGGATGAAAAGACCACAATTTAGTCATTTTCAGAATCTGTGAATTGATTGTTATGTAGAAGAAAGTTATATCTGAACCAAATGAATGCCCAAAATGGTTTTCTTACTTGCAAAAAAACCCCATAACTTACATATGCAGATAAAATAATGCAGGTGCCATCACAAGTCTTGGCTTTTTTTTTTTTTTTTACTACTGGAAAATGTTATGGGATTGTGGATCAAAGCACATAAAAGAGCTTAAATTCCCTCTCCTTCCCAGTATCTATAATAAATTGATTCACTTCCAAGACCTACATATATAGATTTTGGTCTAGTCTAGATTTATTAAACCTTAATAGAAACCTTAATAGAGGCTTCAACAATCTATACATTTTAGTGTTTGTTAAGTGGCAGGGGGATTTCTTAATGAAGACTTCTCCACTTACCCTCTTCAGTGAATGCCTTTTCTCTCTATTATCATTCATGCGGTTTCACCTTATGGGGAAAAGCATAGAGGAAGGTTTTCTTGAATGTATTTGAAAGCAGAACAACCAGGGATCATTCCAATTGAAAGAATCCAATTGAAAGAACCCAATGAATTATCTCAGAAAAGAACTCTGTAATTTGCCTGAGGGCAAATAATGTGTAAGGGTGTTGAGTTTGGCCTATATCCCACACTTATGTCTTCTCTTGCACAACAGAACAGATGTGACCATTAAGATTGGTTAAAGGTCTGTGGCTACTCATATCCTTAAGAGCTTTGTGTTTAGGAAAAGGGTAGATGAAATGGTGACAATGTAGGTTGTCAAGATTAACAGTGTTTAATATAGAGATTTCCATTTATTCATGTATTTATTTATACAGGCTTAATAGAATTTGGCTTACTAGACACCAGAAGACACCAGGAACTTCCAGTTATCACTGAGAAGGATAAGGAGACACAAACAGAGAAGAAACCAAGGATTTCTGGATCAGGTTCTAAGAGAGAAGAAAATAAATAACTGACATACTCTGGTTCTTTCCAGGTTTGAAATGGCTATTAATTAATAAATAAATTAATTTTTTTTGCTTAAACTTTTGGTGGGTCACATAATCACAGTGTTGTGAGCTGTCCTGGCATTCCGTGCAGGACTGGGTAGCGTACACATACGTTCTGCCATTAAAAATAGCCTTATGAGAAAGAAAATAACCTTTTGGAATCCGAACCAAAAGAAAAATACATGGTTTTTGCCATAAGTTGACATAATTTGGCTGTCTTATTAATCTTCATAAATCAAGTTCTACAAACAGATTAGCAACATGATTCTGCTGGTAAAGGGAGTCTGCAATATACCTGACAAGCATCCGATCTAGACACCTGTGTTTTCAATGCCTTCTTAATTAGAAATTCAGTTTTTCATGCCTTCAAATCCATGAGCTGTAGCTGGGAGGCATTCTGCCAGCGCTGGGGGCAAACTGTCAGAAGTGACAGCATGACTTCAGCTGTACCTGCAGAAATCCACATATGCAACTACACCTACATCTTTCTTTCACAGTGCAGGTGATGAAATTGAAAAATGCATAACTTGGCTTGTTCTCAGGCTGGACCTGAATGCAGGAGACTGTATTTTAAAAGATGAAGGCAGGAAGCGCTACCAAACCAGACTCAGGCTTTAGGCGTAGGCTATGAGATGGCCCACTCATAACTTTGCTTTCTCCAAAGATCCCACAACCATTTTGTAAGGAGCCATTTTCTCAAGGTCTTATGAATATAATTGCCAGAGTTTTGTGCTGTGATGCTGACTCACCCTGGAGGCCAAAACCCCAGAAGCAGGACTGAGGTTGTCCCTAGAATTAGAGAATCAAACATCCTGAGTTGGAAGACAGGCACAAATCTCATCCAGTCCGACACCCCTCTCCAAACAGAATCGCAGAATCACAGAATCGTAGGGGTTGGAAGGGACCTCCAGAGATCATTGAGTCCAACCCCCCTGCCAAAGCAGGTTCCCTACAGCAGGTCGCACAGGTAGGCATCCAGGCAGGTCTTGAACACCTCCAGAGAAGGAGACTCCACCACCTCCCTGGGCAGCCTGTTCCAGTGCTCCGTCACCTCACTGTAAAGAAGTTCTTGTGCACATCTGTGTGGAACTTCCTATGCTGCAGTTTCCGGCCGTTTCCCCTTGTCCTGTCTCCATTCACCACTGAAAAGAGTACAGCCTTGCCATTCTGCCCCCCACACCTTAGATACTTATAGACCTGGATCAGGTCCCCTCTCAGTTTCCTTTCCTCAAGGCTGAACAGACCCAGTTCACTCAGCCTTTCTTCATAGGATAGATGCTCCAGGCCCCTCACCATCTTCGTGGCCCTCCGCTGGACTCTTTCCAAGAGATCCCTGTGAGGGACACTCAAAGCTCTATTTCTGAGAATGTTGTCAAAATGCTCCGTGAGCTCTGGCACCTCGGGATTGTATCACAGCCCCGGGCAGCCCGTTCCATGCCCACCGCCCCCTGGTGCACACCCTGTCCCTGACCCCCACCCCCCCTCCCCTGCACAGCTCCATGCCGTTCCCTCAGCCCTGTCGCTGTCACACAGAGCAGAGCTCACTGCTGCCCTCCGCTCCCTATGAGGAGCTGCAGCCGCCATCAGGCCTCCCCTCAGCTCCTCTGCTCTGGGCTGCACTAGCCCAGAGACCTCTGCTGCCCCCCACACACCTTGCCCTCCAGTCCCTTCACCATTTCTGTAGCCCTCCTTCGGATGCTCTCTAATAGTTTTATGTCCTTCTTATATGGTGGCACCCAAATCTGCACACAGTTCTGGAAGTGAGGCCACAGCAGTGCAGAGCAGAGTGGGACAATCCCTTTCCTCGACCAGTGAAACACAAAGCAGTTATGTGAACAGAGACAACCATATAACCACTCTTACTGGTCATATCCATTCTGTTATGCAAAAATAGACACAAGGCTGGGATTTAGGCCAAACTCAATCACTTATTACCACAGATGTTTTAATAGCAAACCAGGTGCTGAGAAGTTGGGGAGGACTGCTTATGTTTCCTCTGACCTCATTCACTCTGTACTGCTTAGATTTGGAGACGCAGTACAAGAAATTGTGTGGGGCTTATGCCCTTTTACTCCTCCCCTAAAGGCTCTCAAAAGAAGCAGCCACAACATAAACCAAGGTTAAAATGCCATCCTAGAGATATCTGGCAAAAGTTCTTGGGTTGCTGAGACACTTGTCTTAATTTTACCACCAATTCAAATGGAGCACTGGGCTGCTTTCTATTTCTATTTAGATTTTAAATCCTCCCTGGATCCTGCTGAAATAATCACTGCCAGAGACAACTTATCGCTAGGTATTACTGAAATACTCCCAAAGAGCACATTTCTTTCTTTCATATTCTTGGCCTAGGCCAGGTCACAAAAATGGAAGGAATTTTAAACAAAAATTCCCAGAAATTGATACCAAGAATACTCTTCTTTTTGCCCCAAAGTCTCTTCTTCCACAGGTTTAGGGTGAACAAGCCAAGTATGGTTTAGCTTCACCCGTATATCTGTTATGTTATCCAGAAATAGAGCATGAGGCAATGTGTTATGTAGGTTAACTGCTACATAAGGGGAGTGCAGGTAAGGGGACAGAAATGAGAAAGCATTTGGTGATGTGGAAGGCTGAATAGACTCTCCAGTTCCTCAGACACCCAGGGTAAAATCAGGTGGATTTTTACTGGGAATTATCTTGTTTAAAATGTTGGCAGTAGGCTTCTACAATATTTTATTATATCTAATAAATTTTCCACCTGCTACATTTCTAAAGACTTTCCGGTAACTAGTTCCATCCTACTGTCTCCTCCACATCGATTCCAAGGCCAGGGAGCCTCTATGAATTTAAGCACTTCTCCATAGCTGCCTCTCCCAGAGGCTCCTGCCAGCCCTGACCATCCCTCAGAGCCTTCCTCCAGGGCAGAACCCCAGGGATGGTTGGTAACAGCTCCACCACTCATCCTACTCCAGCTCTAAATCCCTGGACCCATAGGTAGGAGCAATCTGTTTCCTCCCCCAGCCCTGTCAAGCACCTGGCTTGTGGCTTGGAATTTTTGCACTGAGCACTTAACCAGAATCTGGAATCATGTATTAAATATTTGTGATACACAGGGAATGAATAAAGAGTAGGTGAGGAAAGATTGTTAACTAACCTCCCTCTCGACCACTGGAAAGAAAGTGGCAAGAGTGAGTGAATGATTTTCCTAGACCAGTACCAAAAGCCAGAGTGTTTGAAGTGAACTGGTGGTAAAGGGCTCATTATGAATGCGAGATAAACTTTAATAAAAGAAACATGGAAGATTCTAGCTCTTTAATTTTAGAGTTCAGTCCTGCAGGAATGCTTAGGATTTTATCTTCTTCAGTATTTTAGCAGGATAGACTGTATTTGTAATCAATGGTGGTTTGTGTTCCTTGTAAAGTAGAAGGTGCTTAATTTGTTGAGAAAATTTGTTCTCAGAAAAAGCTATGTGGTTTCAGCTCATAGCTATGGCTATGTGGTTTTATTAAAAAAAAAAAAAAAGAATATTTTTCTTTGCTTATAGTAAATCACACTCAGTAGAGGCAGTTGACATTTCCTCTTTTCCTACCATGTTCTTGAGGTTCCAAGTTTTGACAATATCAGACAGCAGGAAAATGTGCCCAACTCTACTGTTTGAGACGCTGGCTGGTAAATTCTCCCTACCTGGAGAAATCAAGGACTCAGTTTCCAGTTCTGGTCTTTGCCACTCTCTTCTAGAGCTCCGTAGAAAGCAGTGAGGCCCTCCACAATTGCAGAGGTTAATCACTTCTGATCTAGATCTCAGGCTTGCATTTCAGACAGTCTGTTTAGAAGGCCAACATAGATGCTCCCAAGAGACTAAAAGTAGCAATGCACTTTTTCTATTCCAAATAGTAGAAAAGGAGCTGCTAGATATTTTTAAGAAATTTAACATTAAAATGACCACTTCTGTGATTACTCTGTGGCATTCTTGCTCTTCCCCAATAAGTAAACTAAGATTTAATATGGATAAAATAGATTTTACTAGAATGTGAGTATGAATGGGAAAGTTTAAACCATTTACTGAAGGAAACTTGAACTTCCTATGAAATGGAAACAATTTGAAAGCAGAACATTAAGATCATTCATTGATTATATTCATTGGCCTTAAACATTTTTATTTATGGACAGTTAGAAAAGATGGGAGAGGTGCTAGACATAACCCAGCCACAGTATATAAATTTCCATTATTGATGCTTAAATCCAAGTTATTTTAAAGAGGATTGCCGCCTTCAGCCCACCTCCTGCTTTTAATAAAAATAGCATTTTCATAGAAAAAGTAATAATGGCTTCCCCTCATTCCTCCAGATTTTGTATTTTGCTATAGACTTCAGTATTGGAGTAGGCACAAGGTACAAGGTGCAACTTCCTAATGATTACTTTCATTCCCAGCCATGGCCGTAAAATCCAACTCTTTTTATATATGTGTAGATATGTGTGTTTGTGTGTGTGAAGTTTACCATATACCTTTCAACAGTTAGGAGAAAATTCCATGTATTATGGGACAGAGATACACTACATGCACCATGTATGTGATCCAGACATATGAAAGTCAGTGGAAAGACTGATGTTCCTCAGGGGAGAGACCAGGTCAGGCTCCATAGGACTGAAGAAATAAGTTTAGCGTTTCTTCAGCACTAGATGTCATAAATAAAGAAAACATGGTCTACTGTTTTTCTTCAGGAAAATTTCACTTCTTTTTTTGACATCCATCCCAAAGCCTCTGAGTGCTTTGTAGAGATTAAGTGCTTGCTGGGATGGGTGAGACAGGTCTTACTATGATGGTATACATATTGTTTGTCTAACATGTTGAACTGGCTGCAAATGTACAGAGAAAAACAATCCTTCAGGTGATTTCAAAAGGTCCTTCCAACTTCAACTACTGCACATTTCTGTGTTTTATGGCTCTTTTGACAAAACTGAAAAATTCTGCACTGTACCAATGAGCAGCAGCTCTTATTGCTGTTGGGGCCGCCTTGAGACAGCACTGCATGGGGCCTGCAGTTAAGATGATTTGCTATTGAAGAAAATGACTGGAGTTGACCAAGCAACATACTCTGTGACCAGTCTTATATCGTGTTCTTGCTGCTGAGCTGTCTGAATGAAATCTAAGTGTAAGTCAAAACACATTTAGGCCTTTCTGCTTGCGAGGTTTGCTTTGTTTGTGTTGCCTAAGTGATAGCATCATGGAGTAGTTGAGGTCAGAAGAGAATTCTGCATCTCTGGTCCAGTTGTCCTGCTCAGAGAATTAACTAGTTGGGTTTTGGATATAATCCAGGATGGAGACTCCACTGCTTCTCTGAGCAATCTGCTTCACAGTAAATATAAAATAATAATAAAAAAATGTGGTGTATGTTTCTTTGTTTGGTTGGTTGTTGCTTTTTTTTTTAATTTTCAAACTGTGTCCATTGCCTCTTGTCCTGCTTCTTTGCTCCACTGATTCTGTCTATTTTACTCTCCCCATCAGGGATTTATGCACACTGACTAAACCCTGCTGTGCCTTCTATTCCCCAGGCTGAACAGCACAAGTACTCTCAGATCTTCCCTGTGTGTCAGACGCTCCGAGTTCTTTATCATCGTCATGTCCCATCATTGGATTCCCTCTCCTGTGTCTTCATGTTTCTCTTGTACTGTGGAGCTCACAACTGAATGCCAGCTGAGACCAGATGTGTCTCAGCAGGGCTGAGACGAGAGGAAGAATCCCCTCCCTTGACCTGCTGGCAGTCTCTGCCTAATGCAGCCCAGGACACTGCTGGACATCTTTGAAGCAAAAACACATTGCCAGCTCATGGTTAAAGGACCCCTCAGGTCCTTTTCTGCCAAACTGTTTTCTAGCTGGTAGGTGCCTTGGGTTGTTTTTCCTCAAAAGACAGATTTTGCATTTTCTTTGCTGAACACCACGTGGTTCCTGTTTGCTCAGTTCTCCAACCTGTTCAGGTCCCTCTGGATGGTAAGCACAAGTCTCTGGTGTATCGACCATTTGTCCCACTTTTGTGTCACCCTCTAGGATGGAGGATGAAGCTTCTTGAAACTGAAAAATAAAACATGAACAACAGCTTTTTGCCAGAAGTCTACAAACTACTTCCCCAGATGTTTTCCTTCACTGGATCTTCTAAGAACACTAGCAAATGCCAGGTGCTTTATCTGTAATTACTGAAAACTGTGTCCTGCTGTCACTTGGCTTGGATGTCCTCTGCCACAGCATCCAGCACCTGCCTTACTGAAATGTTGTTCCTGACCAAACAGTAAACCTGTTCTGGTGTTTTAGCTTATGGCTTCTGTGAATCTTAGGTCTTGTCAGCTCTACCATGCTTAATACCAAGCACCCACAAAATGCAAGATGAATGCAAGTGATAGCCATGTGGGAGCAGAATAATATTGGAGCTGCGATTTGGTTTTGTTCTGACTTGCATGCAGAATTGTTAGTGTGAGCCCTGGCACTTGGCAGGGAAGTTGGACAAAAGCAGCTTGCCAAAGGCTTGCTCTTTGTGCCTATGGACATTTCTGTGGTGAAATTGCACGCCTGCCAGCCAAGCCGACATGCCCTCACCACTCCTTGCAGCGGCACGCCTGCAGCCTTCTGAGGTGTCCACATCCCAGACTTTGCCCCCAGCACCTCTGTCCTTGTTTTTGCTCTGGGACACTGAGTGCCTTGGAGCATTATGGAGTCAGTGATCATCCAAAAATGTCTTTTTGGCATTCTGTTGGAGGCATTTTGCATGAGTTTACATTACATAAAGAATTTATAGCAGAAAAATCATGAATAAATTCTTCATGGAAATGCATTTTTCTAACCCTTGTCTCCTCTCATTACCTCTGATTAACGTAGATTGGGAGATACTTTGGAAAAGTCAGTAATGAATGGATTCATATGCCTAGTTTCTGTCTCTAACAATGAAAACCTACACTTAAAATTATCCTTGAAATGTGTAAAAGCCAACTGCACAATGGGAATTTTACTCAAAAGCACAGAAGGATCTCTGCTAGGGGCATCATGGAATACTCTGCAAAAGAGAAATAAAGGACAGAGGCACACTACAGAGTTTCTTATCTCTGTGAGGTACCATGGCTGTTGGAAAGCAAGGAGAGATCCTCCTTTGGGATCTGACAGATCCTTTGGGATTTCATGATCTGCTCCTTAGTGAGTCAACAGAGTCTGCAGAGTGACAAGGCAGGAGTGAGCTCAGTGCATAGAACTGTACAACTTCAGTGATGGGAAGTGAGTAAGTAGCTGGTGTCTTGCTTCATAGTGCTGGACTTTTCACAGTACGACTTACAGCTCACTGCAATCAGAGTCTGAGATGGGGACTTTTTTGGAAGGAATTAGATCCCCATAATGACTATCTGAAAACAGATCCATGCACAGTCCCACAGTGTGCCATAATTCTTCACAGGATAGTTCTGCAGTAGTTTGAGAGAACAATACTCCTCATTTAGCACTGGTCTTCATTCCAGGTCTTCCAGTACTGCTCAAAACCACACAGAATTCAGCAGCTAGGACAGATGCCAACAGGGAGAACAAAACATGGGGTTGCCTTCTGTGCTGCACTTTTATCCCTGCCTGGGCCTGGTGAGGCTGTGGGATCCATTGTCCTGTGTATAATGGCATGTGCTCAAACATGGCATGCAAACAGATGTGTGATGCATGAGGCACATCCCAATGGTGAGCATAGCATCCTGTGCTATATAAACTTCTTGAGATTAAACCCTCTTAAGGGTTTACTGTGTGGGAACAGACAAATTAGAAACAAAAACAGAAGCAAAAGTAGCAGCAAACTGTTTCCTAAATATTTGATATGTGCTTCTTGGAATCTCTTCCATTATATTGCTACAGGGTACTTGTACCTCTCAGGGTACCTTCTGAGAACGGAACACCTTAGCTTCCCCCTCACTGCATCCAGTCAGAAAACACCAGCCTGAGTGCTGAACCTGAAGATAGGCGTGTACACAACAGTCATCATTCAGGCCTTTGAGCAGCTTGCTTTTTAGCACTTAAAGCAATGGGATCGAGACTTCCACATCACATACATGTTTTTAAAACTACGACCCCAGATTAACTCATGAGGCATGTTGCTCCCACTGACACACTGCATTTTCTTGGTGAAGTCTTCTGTTCCCATGTGGATAAACCTGTGAATGACTGTTTGAAAAATAAACTAGTGTCATGGAATCACAGGATCATAGAATGGTTTAAGTTGAAAGAGACCTTAAAGATCATCTAGTTCCAACACTCCTGCTGCAGGCAAGGCTGCCACCCACCAGCTCAGGCTGCTCAGGGCCCCATCCAACATGACTTTGAATGCCTCCAGGGATAGGGCACCCACAGCTTCTCTGGGCAGCTGTGTCAGTGCTTCACCACCCTCTGTGTAAAGAATTTCTTCCAACATCCAACTAAAATCCAACCTGAATTTTAGCTCTTTTAGTTTAAAGTCATTCTCCCTTGTTCTATCACTATCAAACCATGTAAAAATCAGTCTCCCTCCTGCTTACAAGCTCCCTTCAAGTACTTCAATGAATTTTCCCCTGAGCCTTTTCCTCTCCAAGCTAAACAAGCCCAACTCCCTCAACCATTCTTAATGGGAGAGATGCTCCAGCCCTCTGATCATCTTCCTGGCCCTCCTCTGGATCTGCTCCAACAGTTCCACGTTGTTCCTGTGTTGGTATCCCCAGACCTGGACACAGTGCTCCAGATGGAGCTTAGAAGGGAAAAGTAGATGGGAGACAATCTTGCCCTGCTGGCCACCCCTCTTTTGATGCAGCCCAAGATACTGTTGGCCTTCCGGATGGCAAGAGCACACTGCTGACTTGCGTCCAGCTTTTTGTCCATCAAGACCTCCCAGTCTTTCTGCACAGAGCTGTTGTCAATGAGCTCTTCTCCCAGTCAGTACTAACATCTGGCACTGCCTTGATCCAAGTTGAACATCCTGCACTTAGCCTTGTTGAACCTCAGTAGGTTCTCATGGGCCCACTTTGTGAGCATGATGGGGTCCAGTCTGCTCTATTATCTAGTACAGCTTTCTTACAGCATCCTAGAAAAAAAGTAGCAGCAAATCTCAGGCCAAGTGTCATGTGAGGTAAGAAAGTCTATCTGACATAATTTCTTTCTTAGAACTTTCAGTGTTGAAAGTCTTCAAACTTTGGTGCTTTGCCAAAATCCACAATCCCCACCACAAAATTAGACGATATCTAAAAAAGAAGTCCCTTTCCAGGAATGACACAAACAGCAAAGAACACAGCAAGAGGAAAAAATATCTTTCAGAAGTGTTCAAGATAGATTAGACATTTAACTTAAAGGATACTGGGGACTTGGCCATATACTTTGGTGAGTCTGAGAGAAATTGTTTTTGTCTGATTATAACTCTCAGACCCGAGTTCTGCTTTCCCCACAACTAATTGTTTCCCAGAAATTACATTATTCTTATTTCATTTTGGTTTCTTTGATACTGAGCTGCCTGAAACAGGAGTCTGAACAGAAGAAAGAACTAAAAAAAGTTTGAAAAAATGTCTTTTTTCTAGTTACCAAAATTTAGAAATTTACCAAAACTTTTTAAATACAACATTTTCTACTCAGTTGGACCCAGGCAAACTCCAGCCAGCTTGACCAGTCCTCTCCTGGTTGAATTTTACACTGCCCTTTTAGGCCACTTAACCTAAAAGAATCCACTGCTGCGAGAACCACAGTACTGTTTCAGCTCACATTTGCAGTTCATTTGTTCTTTGCTCTGAAGGAGACAAGCTGTTTTTCTTTTCTTTGTTGAAGTTTACTATACTGTGGGCAAAACATCAAAGGGAAAGAGCTGGACGGAGCTGCAGAGCAAGCCCCAAGGAGCACACCGTTACAATGGAACAGTCAATATTTTTCAAATGCTAAAGTTGGGAAACATTTTAAATCTTTTTCTTTCTCCTTTCTACTGGATGTGCAGCTCCACATAGACTGCCTGCATCCTGGAGAAAACTGCAAGTAATGCCCAGTGTAGGACAAGAGGCAGTGGGCACAAGTTGGAGGAGTTTCCCCTTGAACAGCAGGAAGAACAGTCTGTGCAGGTGACAGAGCACTGGCACAGACTGCCCAGAGGCTGTATCATCTGGACATCTCCAAAAGCTACCTGGACATGGTCCTGGGCCCTCTCCAATGGGTGTGCCTGCCTGAGCAGGAGTTGGGCCTGATGGACCCACAGGTCCCTGCCAATCTCAGCCATTTTGGAATTCTGTGATTTTTTTCAGTGATGTTCTATAGGTGTGGAAGACAAGGGCACAATGGGAAAACAATCATTTCACCGTTTCACTGAATGCCATGGCATCTTGCTACCCTTTAACACATACAAGACAGCCTCTGAAGGACATGTGTTCATGGAATCATAGAATCATTGAATCATCAAGGTTGGAAAAAAACACTATGATCATCTAGTTCAGCCACCAACCCATCACCACTATGCCCACTCACCATGTCCCACAGTGCTACACCTATCCAAACCTCTGCAAATTGTTTGCCACTGCAAACCTCCCTGAAACACTTCTGAAACACTTCTGTGAGAAGTCTGTTCCCTTCTGCCTAGCACAGGTCCAGGCAGAGCCAGGGGCTCTCTCCTGATCACCCAGCCATTGCAGACCATCTTCACCTGCTCCATCTACTTGTGTGTCTGGGAGAACAGTTGTCGGCAGCCAGTGGGCACCATCAAAACAGTCCCCCACTTTCGTGGTAGCTGCTGCGTAAGGAAACACCTAGCAGAACACTTCCAAAAGAACTATTTTTGGGTTGGATGCTCAGCTGATATCAGCTGGCACCACTCAAACAAAGCCAGGAAGAGCTGCCCCCCACAGCATCAGACCTTGAGGGAAGAAGTAGGTATAATCTGGGAAGGGAGCAAATACTTCTGTTACTCAGCCAGTCTGAAAAGCAGACTGCACTAGCATTTATTTGAGGAAATCGCCACTCAGATTGTAATTGAGAATATTTGGTTGTAATAATACAAGCATTTTTCTGTGATGACCATACAGCTGATGTTTTGTCCAAAAAAGGCAGCATTCCTTTGGTATCAAGAGGACTTGCTGAGAGTGAAGAGTTAAATATGCTATGGCTAGAGCATAACTGAGGGAGCATATAATGCCTATAATTAAGGAAATAACACTTTCTTTTACAAGACTTTTTTAGTTCTTGTGAGTTGTTAGATTTTAAATAAATTAGGCTGAAGTTCTCTGTGCTGGTTGCTTTATTTCTGCTGAGCTGTCTGGGAAAGATTTAATCAGAAGTTATTAAATCTTTTCCAAAAGATCAATTGGGAAAAGCTGCACTGCTTTGCCTATAACAAAAGAAACAGTCCTGTAATTATATGACTAAGCAGCTGCATGACTTGCTAGGGAAAAGCAGGTACCTAACACAAGAAATGAGTCAGTTAATGTTGACAATAGGGAAGCTTAAAAAAGAGATAAAGAATGGGAGAAGAGGCAAGGACAAACCATCAGCAAGGCTTGTTGGGGCTGAAAACACTGCGAAGATGAAACATGGATTGCATTAAAGAAACCATGGAGCAGAGGAAATGGACGCTCTGAACCAGAATGCTGGGAGGCTGGGAATTAATGGCAAAGACTGTGAGTGGGATGAGGAAGTGTGTCCATGCGTGTGTGCATGTAAATGCATGAGCAAGTGCATACAGGCAGCCCAGTCCTCACAGAGCGGTAGAAGCAAAGTAATGAACTGGGGGAGAAAAAAACAGGACAGAAAGTATCTTGAAGGGAACAAGAAAATTCAGTCAATCTCCTCTTTCAATAACCTTGTAGACGTACAAGTTAGATGGTTAGTTTTCAGCTTATCGCTGCTGAGAAATTTGGTTAGGGAAAGTCAGTAGAGAAGTAGTTAAAGGATAAGGAAACTTTTCCAGCCGACTTGAGCAGCTTGCATTGTATTCATTCATTGTTCCTAAAACTGCACAAAAGCGTGACCTCATTTTACCTCTTGTTCTTCCATTTCATTCTGAAACACTGGGAGCCAATACTGTTATTCATATGTACCAAATAAAGAAGCTCTGTTTATGCTGAGACATACAAGTTGTACATCTTCCTATAAATCTTAATTTGTCTGACTCTCAATTTTAAACTATCAGTTGGCACTTAGAGTTGAAATGCACTCAGCATTTCGGTGATGAATTAGGGATGGAGTGTGTAGGTAAAGCTGCATCATGCAGGGCAACCTCCTTTTTAAAAGGACACAAACTTCTTTGCTGACCCACAGAATGCAAGAAATTCCCTGTCGGCCACACACACCAAGTGAACCATCTCAGTCACTGCTTCATTTCTGATGGTATATAGGAGGAAATGTGAGGTGGGTGGTTATCTGCAGCCCTTTCCCTTAGCACTCAGCATTTACAATGGTTGGATAAGGAGTACTAGAGCATTTCCACAAAATCCTGTGACAGCAAGCTCCAGAGAGTCACTACTCACTGTATAAGCAATTTATTTTCTGTTTTAACCTCATCTTTTGCTGGTTGCTTCCTAGATCCCATATCACAGTCTGGGAAATGATGCAAGATTAGTTCAATTAGCACACTCATCACTTTGTAAATCACAATTACATCTCTCTATTGCCTGCTTCTCTTCAGATCCAAGGCCCACCGTTTTCAGTCTGTAAGATAAGAGCTTCAACCCCTCAACAAGTTTTGCTTCCCTTTTACTCTACTACAAGAACACAGGGTTTTTTGTGTGTGTGTTCATTTTTTTTTTTAATGTAGCAGCAACATTACACCCTCTGTCCTGTTCCTAATAACTTTCCTAGGAGCTCCAACATTTTATTGACTTCTGCTTGCCATCGCATACTGAGCTGATGATTTCAGACAGCCATCAGCAATGGCTCCAAGATGTCTTTCCTAAGTTGTAACTCTTCATTCCAAATTTGGTATAGATCATTTTTTCCCAGATTCTTTGCCCTGTATTTATCTATGTTCAAGTTCATCTGCCATCTCAGCGCAAGTTCAGTTTGGTGAAGTCTAAAGAATTTGAAAGAACTTGCTAACATTTGCAAACTCTGTGACTCCATTTCTTCAGCTGCCATTTCAAAAGGGATGACTTGGTTAACATTCATAACTCCCTAGGAAAAAGAAATCTCTCCAAAATCCCCTTGAAGTCTGAAAGCTGGTTTCTACTTGTCTAACTAAGGGGAGCCATCATGTGTGATTTACAGAGTCAGTAAAGACAACGGAGTTCTGTAAGTCCTGTAAGGAGAAGAGGAAAGGATACTATCTCCATCTGCCTCTTAGCTCCACAGCAAGGAGACTTTGCTTTCTATCGGAGTGCTGGGATTATTCCTGAAAAACATCTGATGTGTAAAATGAACATTCAGACAGATGAATTGAGTAGTTTATGGCGCTAAGATGTTGCTATGTCTAACAAAAAAAGAGGAAAATGTGAGTTCTATCCATTCAGATGAGTTACTTTAGTTATTAGGAATATTCCTAACTGCACTCCTGGCAGCTTTGCTTATTTAGAAGTTAAGCCCTGGAGAGTGAGTGGAAAGGTTATCCCTTAGGTCAGCATGAAGGGCATTCTGTGGCTGTAGCTCCATCTACTGGTACTGACTGGTGTGATCATAGTATCATAGAATCAGCTTGGAAAAGACCTTAAAGATCATAGAGTCCAACAGTGACCTAATCATACTACCCTAACTAACAACCCTCTGCTAAATCATGCCCCTGAGCACCACATCCAAATGGTTTTTAAACACATCCAGGGATGGTGACTCAACCACCTCCCTGGGGAGCCTATTCCAGTGCTTAACAACCCTTTCTGTAAAGAAGTTTCCTGATATTCAACCTGATCTCCACACTTGAGTGGGAATCAGCAACATTTCCTTCACAGGTCTTTTTAAAATGAAATTAAATTCACCATTAATTTCTTCTCCTGATATCCTTTCATCCAGCAGAGGCACTTGAGTCTCTGAAACACCCATCGTGGTGGTACCAAGGAGGTGCTGGTACTGTGGTAATCTATCTTGGGAATTTGATGTAACGTTGTACCTCACAGCTTGTCCAACCCTAGGCCAATCACAGCCTACCAGTCAGGTCCCCTAAAACAATGGGAGCCTACAGGTGCTGGATTTTAAACTTGGAGACTTCATGCTTTCTACTTTCACCAACAATCACCAGGGTTATTTTTCCTTTAATGGCAGCAGCTATTCCAGCAAGAGCTTATCCCAGCAGCAGGATCCTTAGTAGAAAAGACAAATGACAAAAGGCCAAGGAATTTGTAATGCCGTTTATTTCAAAGGTCAGCTCTCTTCAGTGCTGAAGGAAAATCCTGATTTTCTTTCCATCACTGAAATTACATGTGACTTGACCCCAAGGGAAGTTTCAATTTTATAACTAAAAGCAAAATTTGGCCTCTTGTTTATCATGAGACATCCCTTTTTCTAAGAAAATTTGCTCCAGCTACAACTCGGACTGGTCAACAAAATCATTATTCAATGTATTTAGTTTTACATTTTAGGTCATTGACTGAAGCTTGCTGTTTGGCCCAGGAACAGCTGTCACTGCTATGGGTCAGGTCAGCCATGCTTCAGCACTCAGATGACACCTCTGTCTACCTACTCCCCTTTCCTGATAATCCATGTTAACCAAGTTGGAGTCATGGAACAGAGTAAGAGAAGAACTACTCTGTCCTTTTTCCAACCCTTAGAGCTAGTACTGAGTTGGGAACACTTCCCCTTCCTCTCTGATCCTGCATTTAGGGTTGGATCATCTGGTGATTATTGACTCTGTCTCTTATTTAAACAGTCCAAGGCTCTAAGCTGGCCCTACAGGTTTCCCATGGCATCACAACCCAGGCCAAGGTATTTACAGTCTGCAAAACAGGGATAGCAAGGAGTCAAGACTCACACAAGATGCTAGGTTTAATACATGGGACAAGCGCAGTGAAGTGCTATGGTCTTAGCTCTCATACAGTCAGTGGGCCATTCACACAGTTCCTCCATTTGCCTTAACTTCGTGCATTATTTTGGTGGAACCATCTTGAGCCCATCTTGTGCCCTTTCACGCATGAGCTGCCTAACAGCAGATTATACCCAAATACACAACACTGGTTTCTGGGTTGTCCAGATCATGCTGTAGATCCCTCCTTGCCTGCATGTCCAACTTCCTTTCCATAAGCAGGCAAGAGGCAGGGAGAGGAGGAGATGCCTCTTTTAGTCTTACAATCTCAGAGCTGTGACGTTGCTGAAATGTTCAGCTAGGCCCAAGAGGTTGAAAATATCTCTAGGCCCTTCAATTTGGAAGTAATAAGATCTATGGTATCATTAATTACACCAGTAATTTATTCTACAGTATGCTTTCCTATTCAAAAGTATTTGTATAGAAAAACTGATATAGTACTTGCATGGACAGAAAAAAGAGGTAGCAAAGTTGCTGGCTTTTTCATTAAAGAAAACAGTTTTTGCCTCTTCAATTTTTTTTCAAAAAGCTTACTGAAGCTAAAACAACGCCTGCAACAAAGTAATC
Organism: Tetrao urogallus; assembly: GCF_951394365.1. Classification (NCBI taxonomy): domain Eukaryota; kingdom Metazoa; phylum Chordata; class Aves; order Galliformes; family Phasianidae; genus Tetrao; species Tetrao urogallus. Next base: position 13,112,146 of record NC_136815.1, read on the forward strand.
ATCCCTGGGCACTGTGAGTAGAACTGCCCAAGCATGTAATCAGATCACTAGAAGTCCCAGCGCCATTGTACAGGAAAATAGGGCAGTGTGAGGTCTTGGCTCTGCACTAAGAAGAGTGCAGAAAGATCTTTTTCTTCACAAGGAACCCTCTGGGCTTGCTCTCATCTGCTGTTTATTTTTCCAGATTGTTGGTCCACTGATACAGGTTACACTTTGCTGAGAAGACCAGAAAATGTGTTTGGATGGGATTAAAAGGTCCAGTAGTTCTTTGAAGAATACAATCACTGCTGCAATAAGGTATGAGTCTGCAGCAGTCAGTTCTCAGACAAGAGCCTCTTTGCAGCCTTTCACAATCAATCTGATCAGTCTGAATTATTCACAATCTCCAGAATCCATATAGATAATTGCAATAATCCCACAGCAACTAAGGTGTTAAAAACATACCTGTCCACAGCCCGATGACTTGATCATTGTGCTTCCTGAAATGCAGCTTTACAAGTCAGTTACCAAGACTCAGCTCAGGTTTCTGACCTGAAAGGTGCTATGCCCTGACAGGCTGGATGCAGTAGTGTTTTGCTAATGCCAAGGATATAGAGCTCAAACCTTGCATATGAGGAAGCAGCTTAAAACTGCAGATTCTTCAGTACTTGTTTTCTCTTCTAAGAAGGAGATCATTTAAAAAAAAAAAAAAAAAAAAAAAAAAAAAAAGCAAATTCTATATTAAAAAAAAATACATGCTCTCACTTTCCTGTTTTCCTTTTTGTGAGATCATTAAGTCCAATGTTACACTGGCATCTCAGTTTTAGGAATCATGATTCACCGTTATCTCCAGGCAAACCACAGAAAGCTCTTCTGTACAACCTGGTGGACTGGCAACTGAGCATGAAATGCATCAGGATCCTGGTATTTAGAGATCAGTTTCACAGAACGCAAATAAAAGTGGAGCAAACTGGCTCTCAAAGAGTTTTACACTCTTACTTTTTTTCTTCAAATTCAGACAGGAAAATACCAGTACCTAAAGGGAGCCTATAAACAGGAGGGCAGTCAACTCTTTGAAAGGGTAGATAATAGGACAAGGGGAAATGGTTTTAAGTCAAGGAAGATTTAGGTTGGATACCAGGGGGAAGTTCTTCACAGAGAGAGCAGTGAGGTGCTGGAACAGGCTGCCCAGAGAGGTTGTGGATGCCCTGTCCCTGGAGGTGTTCAAGACCAGGTTGGATGGGGCCTGGGCAGCCTGGTCTAGTATTGAATGTGGAGATTGGTGGCCCTGCATGTGGCAGGGGGTTGGAGCTTCATGATCCTTGAGGTCCCTTCCAACCCTGGCCATTCTGTGATTCTGTGATTATAGGCATGTCAACAATTTTTAAAGTTATAAAGCATTCACTTAGTGATTTGTCAGTGCTTTTTCTTTAACAGTTTACAGAGGACACAGATCTGCACAATCTCTGCCTGGTTCTCACTCTTTCACTTTCTACAGATGTGTTTTTACAGCAGTGTTTTAAAGCAGCTAAACTTTACTCACTTTATAGGTTTTAATCCACACACACAGGTGTGAGAAATCACAATAGACTGATCCTGTACATGTCAGTTGTCACTGCAGGAACTGTGTCACTTTAACTTATTTCCAGATAATTCAGCAAGTCAGTAGAGTTAGGACTTCTGTGGAGCACCCTCTGTGCATCTTTTGCTGAACATGTCTGAGCAAAGGTTCAGCTTTGTAAACTGTGTCCTTTCATTTCTCTTCAGCAACAGCCAGTGAACTATTGCTTCTCCTTGCATCCTTTGCAAGCTGTCTCTCCTCAGTGACTACTTATTTACCGGCAGCTACTGAACACTGATATACAAAATAATATGAAATACTATTAAATACTTTCTGATTCTAGAAGATTAGGTACCTGTATGGTATGTTTGATTCTCCTGCACTGTAGCTTCACATTAGATAGAGACATCTGATGAGAACAGCATTTGGTATCTGTAGCCTCATCCCTTTCACCTTGAATTTACTGCAACAGTAAATATCCCTATCTTCTTCCCAGCCCCTTCCATTCTTTGAAGACATAAGCTTGTGTTCTTCAGTGTCACCAGTCATAGGCTTGGGGGCATTTCTGAACATTTAAGAGAAAAGAATATGTGTAAGAATCAGCCCACGCATACCACCTGTAGTAACTATCACAAGGGTTGTGTTACTCTCCTGTAAATATTTGCATAAAGACTTTGCAGCAAGCACACACGTACTATTTGTGAGTCACACCTGTCATTTTCATTATGTATAAGGTAATATCAAATTAATTACTGGTTGTCGGGTCAGGGTTTGTTGTGTTTTTTGTTTTGCTTTTAAGAATGCAACTGCTTCCTTGCTCTGATGCATCTTTCCTGTGGTTTTCCTCAAAGACCATTAAGATTCCTTGCATACTAGCAGACCATTTATGCCCTTGTTAGCCATGAAAGCCACCTCTTCATTACCATGGTTCTTACCTTTATTTCTTCTCTGCCCTTTGTTTGTCTTTGATAGTTAAGAGGGAAAGTTCAGCCTTTCCTCACTACGCAAATAGTTCCCAAGCTTTTCTAACTGCACTCTGCTATCTGGGTTTCTGTAAGTAGATAAAGAGATTTAAACCAAACCCACTAGTCATCATCCTTACACCTCAGGTTCAAACTCAGAGGTAGGTACAAAGACCAACTAAATCTGGTCAGCTTTTTAACTGACATCATGTGTCATTCCTTTTCTGTAAGTATAAACACGCAAAAAAAAATTAAGACTTCTCCCTCATCATCCCAGTTGGTTGCAGGGGCCGTGGCATGCATACTCTGTGATGTGCAGTACACATCTAGGCTGCGGGGTGAGGAAGTAACCATATCAAAGTGCTGTGCCCATTTACAGTGTTGTTGAAGCTGACCTTGCATTTCTCCTCAGTAACATTTGTGCAAATCACTAAACAAATCTAACACTAATGAAACTGTGCCTTCTTAAGAAACCTTAGCCTTAATTTTCTATGTGAGGCATCAAGAGCATCTATTTTCAAATGTGCCCTGGAAGTTCATTTTCTGCACAGTTATGAATATGCATTATCTTTGTGCATACATATAAGCACATATATATGAGTGTATCTTTGTACTCACAAGTAGTCTTTCAGAAGAAGGAGCTGGATGTGGCTCTGAGCAGCCTGCTCTAGCTGTAGCTGCCCTTGTTCACTGCAGGGCAGTTGGACTAGATGGCCTTCAGGAGTCTCCCAACTCAAACGATTCTGAGATTCCGTAGAAGGTCAGACTTGCCACGTAGTTTTTTTGCTATCTTCCAAACAGAGGATTAATAACCAGACTGCTGCCATAAACATTTTAGGTAACTTTAATGCTGCTTAGATAAGCCTGTTAAACATTTTCATCCATATACTCCAGTGTTACTGTACATATTTTATACAATATGAAATATTTTTTTTTAAGTATATGGCTCTAGATAAAACATTCACAAAACAAGTTCCAATGCAAGTAAAGGATTAGAAAAGAAAAATCAGGCAGAGTACAAAATCTTTCTAAGACAAAAACTTAAGAAAACAAGATATACAAAAACATCCCTCTGCAGTAATTCAGGGCTGAGTGGTTCCAGAAGTTGGAAAGGCTGCCACTCAGTGCTGCGTCATTGATAAAAATCTCTGTGCTGGGTCAGCAGGGACTGAAGGACTCCATGAGGTTGGCAGCTTTCAGAGATCCTTGTTCGTGACAAATTTGGCAAGTACCTTCCATAACAGGCTCTCACGTTGGTTAGCTCAAGGAGAAAGAGCAGGTCTGGAAATGAGGAACACTCTGTCTTTCCTCACCGAACCACTGCTGTTCTCTGTAGAATTCTAAGGTGCAGTCTCTGCAGAAGTGTAAGGTGCAACAGCAAGCAGCAGTGAGCAAAAAGTTCTGTGAATGACAGGGAACTTTTATGCTCCCAGATTATTAATTTGGCACTAGCGACAAGAGTTGTTAAGGAGCAGGGCACAATGCTATATTCAAGTTAATTTTACATTTATAATTGTGTCATTACACAACTGGAATATTCAATTAACCTTCCTTTCTGCCAAAAGCCAACTCTGTAATGGGCGGACTGCTTTGCATTTCACTGCTTCCAGAAAGATGTTGTTGTATAGGCATCTGTCCAAATAAAAACACCTTTACACAATACAACATCAGGATGTACCAAATACTGCACTGCAAGAATTGAGGTCAGACAGTAGTCAACATTTGGTAACATTCCATTCAAATGATGTTGACTCACATAATATGTAACAAAAGCAGCACTTAAGTTACAAAAACAAAGCTGTATTTCCACAAAGTAAAACAGTGCAAATATTCCTGTCAAATTTATGCCACTTATATACACACACACACACCACACAAATGCACTGTTTGTTTTGCAGTATAAATAGATCTGATTGAGCTGATTTTCTAAAACTAATCAACTACTTACTGTTTAACAATCTCAGACATTTTCCATTTACAAAAGAATACAATAAGCTGGAATGATCAGATCACCATAGCTGAATATGGTTTGTAAAACAACAATGAAAGATTGCACTGGATGGATATTTAAAATATTGTCTCTGTACAAAGTTAATAACACATACTAAGCTGATATCACAGTCAGATTGGACTCTGATCATGCAAAGAGCAGCACACACAAGATCAGTGACTCTATAAAGAGCCTCAAGGCCCTACCTGTGTGGAACACACTGTAATGCTGCAACACATGTAGAGCCCAATCCCAGGCCTTTACAAGGGGGGTAGCTTTTTTAGCTGCCTATGCAGGTAACATGTCTATTTAGTTTCAGTTTTCTTCCTGTTCTTCTGGTTTAGCACCAGAATTCTGTTATCTACTAGTAACATCTGTTTATCTCTGAACTCTGGATTAGAGTTCAACAAATAATGTTTATAAGGAGTTCTCAATGAAAGTAAAAAATAAAAAAAGGAAGAGACAGAAACTTATCTCCTGTTAAATAAATCCTGATTAAGGGTTATTTGCATTTCAGCACTTGGAAACAAATTTTAAGCAAAAACTCTTTTTAGAATTACATTACAGTAGAACAGACAAGTAGTACTTAATTTGATCTGAAGTAGAACACTCAGGAATCAGAGTCTCTTCAACTGCTATAGTTTCCATCTCCTCAATGCCAGGGCTGTGCTGAAACCATAACAAACAGCTGTGGCAAAGGCAAAAATCTAAAGGGTGAGCAGGAAGAAAAGAAAAAAGAAAAGAAAAAAAGTGAATCACACATTATATTGCTCTACTTTTTTTTTTCTATTTTAAATTAATATAACACAAATGCCACAAAAGGTACCTCCCCGATGGTAAAGATAACTCTGGGATCCTCCGAAGCTCTCTATCATAAACTCTGTTTTAATCCCACATCACTGTTTTTAATTTAGTTGCTAGTTGCTGAAGATATTTTGAAATAGGATATAAACAGAACATGTTTGTGGGTCATTGTAGAAATTAATCGCACGTACTTCCATCTTATATTTCAGTTTTCTCTTATCTAGACTGATAACCTATGATTTGTGTTTGACTAGAAAGCATCCAGATGAATGCCTTCACTGGCAAACAATGAAGCAGACGTCCCTCTAAACAGCAGAGCTCTTTACTTGCAGAAAGAAAGAAACAGATTGAAGTTGGGCCTTGTTAGCCAAAAAAAGAAGACATGACAGCAGATAATTGAGAAATGTCAGGAAGCTGCTACACTCAAGAAATTGAACAGATAAGAACTGCAGATCGTGCCATGGCAAAAGTGAATATGTAATATAAACAAGAAGGAAGAAGTTAGAAACTGAGTTGTTGGAAGTGATAGTTTCTCATATTGTCCAGTACTGATCATGGACACTTTCTATTAGAGCATATAGAAAAAATACAAAGACACTAAAAACTACATCATCTGATCCACCATCTCCCAGCATCTCTTAATTAACAGTGAAGGCGAGTTACAAAATCATGTCCTCTTACTCCATCTTAGCAGAAACCCGAGGGTTATGAAGTACTGAATTCTCCTTAGAAAAAAAAAAAAAGTATGGAAGGAGTAAAGAGTCCTTGTATTTCTCAGTATTCTGCTGTCAGAGAAGATAAAATATTTTTCTTCAGTCACACGAGTTACCATATATCAAGTAAGATCTGAACACATTGAAACAGGGACTGAGGAGCTACTCTAAAGCTTGGAATTTCAGATGTATAATTAATTCAAAGCTCTCCTCAGTTTAGACACAGTTGAGAGACATCACTTGTCTACCAGCCATGGCCATACAGGAATTTGATGTGCTGGACTATGTCACTGGCAAGTGGGTAATGGTGAGGGACTTGAGACTGACATGCTCAACTCGCTCTTTCAGCACTTGGCTTGCCAAAATAAAAGGCCTTTCTTTTTCACTCCTGAAGAGAGGATGTAAATCTTACACTTTGGGTTTATCCATTTTGATCCACTCTTATATGAGCTGAAGGTATTTCCTGAGTAAAATTTATGGTTATCTAATTTTGAGGACAAGAGATACCCCCAGAATGATTCAGAAACTTAATAAATGTAAGAAGTTCCTTTAAGTATGTGAGATGCCCTGGAAGATGTAAAAACAAACAAACAAAACCAACAACCCAAGCCCAAAAATACAACAAAAACCAAACCAACCAACCAGCCGACCGACCCAAAACACAAAACAAGCAGTAGTTTCGGTTCTTCAGCTTAATTCTGTTGGCACACCTTTAGTTGCCACTCAGGAGTCCAGCCAGGGAGAAAGCTAAAGCTTTGTGTATTTTCTGGCTCAGCAATGCACACTCACATCACCAGATACAGTGATTCAGTGATGATGCAATTATAGCAATAAAAAGGCGATTGGAGCTTAGATCAATAAAAGCTCTCTAATCCTTACCACTGGAGATAGCATGCCCCTTGCAGCTACTTTTTATTTTTATCAGAAAATACATATCTGGAGCTTCATAAGGAGCTAGTCCAAGATTCTTCCCTACAGCATGCTCAGGACTATCTAAAAGGTATCAAAAAACCCAAGCAATTACAAGTTTGAGAGCAGGCTTGAAAGTCGTACCTGACGCTTTGATGAAGGCTCAGTTTTCATCTTTTTCTTCTATTCCAATACCCAGCATTGCTTTTACAAGATATCTCATCTAAAAACTAGATTTTGTAGCAATCACAGACCTAAAAACACCACTGTGAAAAGTATCATCTAAGCATCTCTCTCATGAGGCCCCATTAATAGATAACTGCACTTTTTTTGCACTTTTGCTGCTTTAAGAATGTTTGCTGTTTTCAAAGACATTTTTCTTCCCCACAATCCCTCCTCCTATGCCAGCTCAGTTCCCAAGTTGAAAGGCTGGTTACCAGCAGTTACAACAATTCCACTGCCAGATACAAATTCATGAAATACATACCGATGCTGCTACGCTTATGTTATATTCGTGATCACCTAGAATCTTCACATATGTTGTGGAATTTAATCTGCGAGGGTAGTGATGCAGAGATGTAGTTGCTGCTTGCAGTAGAAAAGCTCCAAAATAAAATACAAAAGTAGCACCATGGAAAAGAAAGTCCTGAAAAGCAAATAACAGGTTCAGTCTGGGCTGCTGTACTCAATTCTTCTAGTCTCAGCATAAATAAAATCCAACACAGAAACATGAAATGAATAGTGACAACAATAGTTGTTCATAAGCAATGTTTAAGCATGACATATTTTCATATCTGCCTACAATTATAAGTAACTCAACATAATTAGAAATAGAGGGCGGCACTCCCTCTTCCAAACCCTGCATTCTTTCAAATTAAGAGGCAAGCACTCATCTACATGCACATATACTGACCTTTTAAAATCACTTTAAAGCTAAAAGTGGGCACTCACAGAATTCTCCCTTAGTGAGCATTAGGTTAAAAACAGGACACGTATAGGCCAGCTCTGCCACAATACAACCAGTACAAGCTTGCAGTCTCAAAAATCCCTTCTCAGCTAACCTAAACTCCAAAAGCACCCCCTTACTTGCTTCAATTTTGATTCTGGAAATGCCCAGAAACACACCAGCCCTGACACAGCTGAAATGTACTTCTAGGCACATAGTCCAAAAATTGAGGTACTTCTATAATTCTTTCTGACTTCGCCCTAAGCAAAATACAGTAGTCTGGAAGTACTTCGTGATACTGCTGAATAAAATGCCTGGGTCTTGAGAGGAGTTAGGCTTTGCTTTATATTCACATCTCTCCTAGCCTTCTCTAGGCAATTCTCTGCTCTTGGATGTATACCAGTTAAACACAAGGTTTAGACACCTGACGTTTCTGGGTTCTAATGCTGAAGTACATAAAAAACAGCTTTGTTGCCTAAATCGTTCTATGGGTTGAGTTTCACAGTGTTCCATGCAGAAAGATCCGACCCGTTCCAGAACAGTTTCAAAATGTGCAAAATATTCTTCAATAATCTCCCTCTGTTCATTTTATAAAGCACACATTGGCTTTTCATTGGAACTCTCAGTTCCTGAGTCCATACAACACATGCTTTGTGCACGCACATATGCAGGTGTGCAAAACTACAGACATTTTGAATATTACACAAAGTATAGGTATGCCTGTTGATGACAATCACAATAAATATTCCACATCTCACACACTAATGAATTAATTACACACCCGTAATTCACACGTGCAATTGGCTACCAGTATGTCAAGAGTGAGAACTTAGCAAGCATTCCATGTGACTCATTGCAACAGCAGTCAGCACTCAGATGCACTGGAAATTACTGTGCAATACCCTTATCTACTGACCATCTGATATCAAAGTAGGAATGTGCTGCCTTTCCCTATTCGGAGAACATTTCCCTGTTCAGATAATTGTTTCTTCATCGGCATTAGATTCTTTTTATTGAAATAATTTCCTTTTCAAATTAATCAGTTGCTCCACATTTGTTAGCAGCTAATGCTGCATGCTGGTCAGTTCTGTAAGTTATGATACGAGGTGCAACTAAAGTTTTCAATTCCATTTAGCCAGGAAACAGTTTTCTCTTAATTAAGAATGGTTTGAGGCTAAGTCTTTGCAGCAATTCCCAACTTATGGTCTAATTCACAACTTCCATACCAGCTGCCTTTTTTCTTTTTTCCAGTCATATTCCAAAAGGAAGTAATCAATAGGAGATCCACCGACATGCACAGAACTAGGAGAAGAAAAAAGAGCAGCAGGTGGCTGGATGTCCTTCATGCGCCAGGCTTGCCAAATCTCAAGCTTTGACCATGATACATGCCCTCAGTCTCCAGGTCTTCTATAACATCTGTTACCTCATATTAAAACAGTAGGAACCAGCAGCTCTCTGTGCATGGGAGTTCAGGAGCACCAGAGAACTCCTGCAACTAAAGGAAGCACTTCTCACTACCAGAAGCATCTTTCACACTACCACCTGCACGCACCATGTCAGACCACACGCAGATGTCGCTGTGTGACAAATACCAGATCCATCATGGCCTGACACACAAATCTCATAGCACAGGTTTCCAACAACACAGAGCTCTGCACAAACCCACAGATAATCAAGGACATTTCCTATCGGTGGGCTACTGAGTATGCAACTACTTCAGTTACTGGCTGCACACATATGGCACTACAGCTCACTGAGAAGCACAGATAGCTCCACGAAGAAGGCAGTGCTGACTGTATACAGGAGAGGCATTTTCAAAAGACAAACTCTTTAATTTCCTCCATTCTCCTGCCGAGCTCTATAATTTTCTTCTCCTGGCAGCTATACAGTGAAGCTATACAGCATCAGTAAGATTTCACATTCATATGGTTATTGTTTCTATAACCAAGAAACCCAAGATGTTATTGCTGAAAGGATATATATATATTTAAAATAACTGTGAACCTGCTACCTAACTCTCCACTACATGAACACTTGTATCATCACTGCAACCTCAAACAAAAAATAATCAGTACCAGATCTGCACGATATGTCAGTTCACAAGTAATTTTGTAAAGGAGTGCTGTGAGTCAGGTCATAAAGAATGCTATTTGTCACACCATCTGGTTTGATACAGAGTGATGTACTAAGGTTCATGTTTTTCACTAACTTTTCAATGTGCAGCATCGTATTCTTTTTAAGTATGAGTTCAGTGGAGCTAATTATGCCATGATGTATTGTCAAATGTACATCTGTAAAAATCCCATGCTGTCCTTCAAATTCACACTTCAACTTCCAGAATCTGAGCCAATATCACAGAATCACAGAACTGTAGGGGTTGGAATGATCCAGAGATCATTGAGTCCAACCCCCCTGCCAAAGCAGGTTCCCTACACCAGGTAATATTTCTTCATGAATCTATATATGATAACATTAGTACTCTAACATAACCAAACCATGACTCTACCCATTATGATGTAATTGAATGACTTGTATCTTCTGAGTCCTATTGCAAATTCAGTTTCTGAAGTAGCAAAAATGCATATTTACATAAATACATGTCAACCTAAAATAAACAGGCATACCCTTTTACTGAATAATAATACAAAACAATTAAAGTATTTCTGGTAATCACTTATTTGAAACAAAAGGTAAAATCCTTGTGAAGTGGTACTTCATTTCTGTCAAGTTGCAGAACATTTGTATACCTCAGAACAGTGGTCAAATGATGCACCTAGTGTTATTTTTGTACAAGACTGGAAGAGGGTGGATTTCAGCTACCATGCTAGAGCTGAAAGGATTCACACTACATTTACCACAGTAAATGGGAGTTATTAGTTATTAGTTATGACAGTTTTCTGGAGTAAGTTAGAATCCCACAGATACAGCTTTTACACAAGCCATCCAGCAGTTTCCTGACATTGAAAGTTTCTCAGTGATTTATCATGCACAAGGGGAGAAAATGAACAGCACAACCTAGCACTGTCAGCATAAAGCAGCCAATGTAGAAGACACAATGTTGTTTAAAGATGAAGATTTTCAATCTATAAAAGATTATGCCCTCATCCAGCAACTCTTAAGTAGATTCATAATTGTAAATTGGCAAATAGTTTCAATGAAACCCAAGACACTATTAATTTACTTAAGTGATGCACATGCTCAAGGCTTTCTTGCATCATAATTTGTGAGGATGTCATAGCACAAATCCCTGTAAGGCTCTCTGTAATTGTAACTCATTATTAGCTTAATTACTGCTTGTATTTTGTTGGAAAGCTGAGACTGAATGCGCATTTGCTTTAGTAGCATCCTGCTCATTTCAATATAATCCAGTTTGTTACCATCAATGGCGTCTGAAACTGTCAGAGCCTCAAACTTATGAAGCTCTATGACTTTGCTTTTAAGAACATTGGTCTCAAGATGTCTGTTAACAACTAGAACACATAAACACTTATACTGATGCTGAAGAACACAAATCCAGCTACGATCAAAAAGTGTCAGTAAGAAAACTAAGGGACCTAGGAGCAAAGTGAAGGTGATCAGCAGTTATAAATAAACATGCTTTAATATTTTACAAGTTTTTTCTTTTGAAAGATTTTTTTTGATGATTCACACTTTGATGACAGTTTAGCCACCTGTTACTAGTCATTCCCATTATTATTAGAGCCATACCACCGTGCATCCAAAACTCTGAAGTAAAAAATTACCTTATGACAACCAAGGAGTAGATAAATTAGCAGCCAATAAGCCAAGATATCTGCGTGGCTGGTGAAAAACAGAACCACAGCTTCCCTTTTCAATAGGAAGGTACAGATTGTGAGAACTTCTGGCACAAGCCACAGTGCTCCATTAGAGCATGAATTAAGTCTTGTCTTCACACTAGACAGAAACTGAGCAGAGCATAAGTCTGTAGTCTCCCCAAGATTCCTCTAAAGATGACAAACACCTCCTACGAAAACCTCCTACACCACACTGCAGCCCATGCCTTCTTCGACTATCTAAGCTGTAATAGCCAGCTGTCAGTGCAGCCCTGGCTTTAAGGAACTGACCCACAAGGCAGTTGAAGACATTCTTAGGAAACAAAGGAGACAACCTGGGCGCTTTGGTCTGGTGCTATCCAGACAACCACATCAGACAATGTATGCAAAAATATTTGTAATATTTTCAAGGAAAATATTCACCTCTGTAGTAGTTGGAAAATATTTTTTAATTTCCAGTTCATAATTATTTCTGACCATTTAAATTAACTTATTTTCCTGCTTTACTAAACTAGTTCTCGTCCTGCAGCTTATGCCTTTCATTTGCTTATAGAGGAAGAGCACATTGCTTCAATCACTTTCAAAAGCTAGGTACTTTCAGCCTCCATTGTAAAAGAGGTCCTTGTCATCCTTGTAGTCCTACTCTGTTCTTTTTCAATTCTGAATTCCTGTTAAACAGAAATCCAGACATTCAGACTACATATCTCATCAAAACATTTTCAATTTATAAAACAGAACATATATTTTTTACAAATATATATGAATGATCACATATTTATATTTCTATATATTTATATTAAAAATATATTTTTAAAATATCTTACTGTCTGGTTCCAGTTGACTGCAATTCTGTTTGCATAACCGAAGAGAAACACACACAGGAACACAACGGACAGGAACCACGCAGTCACTGCTACAAACATTACCCATCCCTGCAGCAGTGGCAGTGGAACTTGTGTAGAAGCTACCAAAATCCAGACTATTGTTCCAAACAGCTGTAAGGAAAGGAATACAGGTGATGAACTGAGAGAGAACTTTCAATTTTGTCCTCTCCCCCCAATTAGCACTTTATTTATCAGCACTTTGTATCACAAATCAAGCCCTGAGATTGCTTTCAGAAACCTAGAGGAGACACTTCAAGAGTACTCCTTCCACTACTTGAAGTAGGGAGCTTATGTAAACAGGAGCCCCTTTTAACATGGGCAGGTGGTAATAGGATGTAATGGGGTAGTAATGGGGGAAAGGAGATTTTGATCAGATGTCAGCAGGAAATTCTTTATTCAAAGGATGGTGAGGCACCAGCACAGCTGTCCAGAGAAGCTGTGGATGCCCCACCCCTGGAGGTGCTCAAGGCCAGGTTGGATGGGGCCCTGGGCAGCCTGATCCAGTCAGTGGCAGCCCTGCCCATAGCACAGGGTAAAAACTAAATGATCTACAAGGTACCTCCCAACCCAAGCCATTCTATGGCTCTGTGATTTCAAAGAGCCCAACTGCTGTTCTCACAAACTATGAACACTAGGCAGTGGCTTGACAAAGCCTCTCTTAAAACAGTCTTGAAAAAGGGACTGATGAACTCAGGTAACTTCTGTGCTGTTGCTGAATATTTTAATATATATATACACACACACTCTGAAGTTAGAATGATAGGGATACACATCAAATTTGGATTCAATCTCATACTGTTTAGTTCTGTAGTTGTAATCAGATGAGACATATAAAGGAGATGAAACGGCATCGTCTTTTTTAATGTATTTGTAATAAAATACTGAAAGAGAATACATTAAGTAATGAAGTGTAAGAGAAAGCTAGACTAAGAGTAAGATGAGTTATAAATAATGATGTGTTGACTAGAAAAATACACAGCTTTCCAGAATTATTAGCTAGGGGAAGAATTCAGCAGTGCTAATTTTCTTTTCAGCATACAGATCTAACAGAATGAGTAGTGAGGATACTGTACTATGATGATCTGATGGAGAATTTACACTCTAAGGTTTGCCTGGCTGGCCTAGCAAAAGATACCATCTCTCCTGCAAATCATGCCTCTTTATGATACCTGAAAAAACAAGTAATTAGCATCCTAGGTATATTCATTTATTATGGAAAGGTCATAATCCAACCTGCTGCTGGATAGCTACAATTAATTTCAAAGCAAGCTACTACTTTCTTGCTCAAGTCCTACAGATTTAAAACTACAAGCTCAGAGGCTACGCCTTCAAAGCCAGAGAACTTTCCTTGAATAAAGGTTGGAAAGGAGACACCTTCCAAAAGAAGCCGCTACAAAATCAGTTACAATCAGTGCCAAAATGAGTTGGGTCCTCTCTAGCCTTACGTTGCAGCTGCATGCATGTAAAACGCATGGCTAGCCTCAGCTCAGAACTCCCAGCAGTTCGTGGATGGGCCTTCAGGTTGCTCTCGGGGGTTCCGTTTTTAGCTGTTGTGCGGAACCAACCTTTCTCCAGTTTCACCAGACCGCAGGTGCAGCTCTGTTACGTACAGACCAGCCAGCGATGGGCAGCGAGGAAGCAGAAAGGGCAGCAGGCAGTGTCTGCTAATCAGAACGCAGACGCGTACGAAACGCTCCCACTACTCAGAAGGTGGAACTTTGTACCTTCATAAAATGAGCTGTGCCAAGATTCTTCCCCTCCACACTACTCGTGCCAGACACTAAACTCAAAGGACATCAGCCCTATCTACTTCAACACATCTTCCGCACACGCTAAATGCACTTGAAGGAGTTCGCACAGAACCCGTAACACGACCAGCGCAACTTTTCAGGGTCGGTTCTTGGGTGCGAGGCTCGCACACAGCCGCCCCGGCACGGCTCCACGCACAGCTCCGCCTTTCCCCACACGGCCGCTCACAAAATGGCAGGTGAGGCGCAGCGCGGCGCTACGCACGGCTGCCCACGCGGTGGAGCCGCAGCCAGGAGGGCGCGAGTGCGGCAGGTGGAGGCGGCGGGCAGGGAGGGCAGCGAAACGCCCGACGAGGGGAGCCCGGGGCAGCCCGGCCCGCGCACTCACGATCTCTAGGAAGATGAAGGCTCCCGAGTAGGTGCGCAGGATCTCCAGGCCGGAGGGCAGCGTGACCCGGGGGGGCGGGAAGTAGGCGACGGTGTTGGGAGGCGGCGGCGGCGGCATAGACGAGGATCCTCTGGGCAACATGTTGCTGCTGCTGCCGAGCGCGGCGGGGACGCGGAGCCGCGGGCAGGTGGGCGAGGATGAGGAGGAAGAGGAGGGCGGCGGGAGGAGGGAACAGGTGCGGGCGGGCCTCCGTGCACCGCCCCGGCCGCCTCCCTCTCCTGCCCTCCCTGCGCCGGGCCCGCCCCGCTGCTGGAGGGGCAGCCCCGCTGCGGGCTGTGCTGGGGAGCAGCGCCGCTGGGGGTGTTGGGTGGCGCGCAGGGTGTCTGCGGGATGGCTTAGCATAGAATCAGAGCTACCCCGCTTGTCTTCTCCGGAGTGAAAAGACCCGACTCCTCAGTGTCTCCTCACAGAGCAGGTTCTCCAGCCTTTTGATCATCTTCATCCTTTGGGCCCTCTCCAGTCTGTTCAAATGGTATCCTGGGTTCCATCAGAAGAGGGGTGGCCAGCAGGGACAGGGAGGTGATTGTCCTCCTCTACTCCTCTCTTGTGAGGTCCCATCTGGAGTACTGTGTCCAGGTCTGGAGCCCCCCGTACAAGAAAGACAGGGAGCTGTTGGAGAGGGTCCAGAGGAGAGCTACAAAGAGGATCAGGGGACTGGAGCACCTCCCCTCCGAAGACAGGCTGAGGGAGCTGGGCTTGTTCAGCCTGGAGGAGAGAAGGCTGCGGGGTGACCTCATTACAGCCTTTCAGTACCTAAAGGGAGCCTACAAACAGGAGGGGAGTCAACTCTTTGAAAGGGTTGATAACTGCAGGACTAGGGGAAATGGTTTTAAGTTGAGGGAGGGAAGATTTAGGTTGGACGTCAGGGAGAAGTTCTTTACAGAGAAAGTGGTGAGGTGCTGGAACAGGCTGCCCAGAGAGGTTGTGGATGCCCCGTCCCTGGAGGTGTTCAAGGCCAGGTTGGATGGGGCCCTGGGCAGCCTGGTCTAGCATTAAATGGGGAGGTTGATGGCCCTGCATGTGGCAGGGGGTCAGAGATTCATGATCTTTGAGGTCCCTTCTAGCCTGGGACATGCTGTGATTCTGTGATTAGTGGAACCAGAACTGGAGTGGAACCAGAACTGGACGCAGTACTCCATATGCCTGCCATCTGACAAGCACTCAGTAAAGTGGGCTGATCACTTCTCTGTCTCTGCTAGTTATTCCCCCACAGACGGAATTCAGTATCTGATTTATCTTCATTGCTGCAACAGCAACACTGCTCACTCACATTCAGCTTGTTGTCCACTAGTGCTCCAAGGTCCCTTAGAGCAAAGCTGCTCTCCAACAAATCTGAGGCTGTACTGAGCTCTGCTTATGTCATCCCAGGTGCAAGAGCTTGTTAAGCATCATACAGTTCTTGCTTCCCGCTCTACCTGCCTGTTGAGGTCTCTGTGTAATAGGGCTCTTATTTCTGGTCTCTCCATCTCACCACTCAGTTTAGTGTCATCAGCAGATAAGGTGAGGGTGCTGTCAAGTCCAGCATCCACATAACTTATGAAGATGTTGAACGGTGTGGGGCCCAGATTCCTGGCGGATCCCACTTGTGACAGGCTGCCAGCATAAGTAAAAACACTAATTGCCACCTCTGAGTGCAGCCTGTTAGCCAGTTTCACACCCCACCTTGCAGACACCCATCCAATCTGTACCTTGCCAGTTTGTCTAGGAGAGGGCTGTTGATGTTGAGTTCCTTGCTGATGTCCAGGGAAGCAGTGTCCACTGCTCACCTCATCGGATTAGATGTTATTTTGTTCCAGAAGGTGATAAGGTTAGTCAGGTATGATTTGGATTTCCTGGTCGCCTGCTTCTTTTATCTTGTAATTTTTCTAGGATGACTTGTTCCATTGCTTTCCCAGAGACTGAAGACTGAAGGTGTCCACTGTGATGACAAAGTACTCAATGTCTTCATCTATGATTTAAAAGACTATGTTTTAAGGTTTCTTGCAAGTGTAGCTGCTCTGGAGGTTGAACCAGCAAGGGTGTTAATGTTGCATTCCTCTCTTGTCAGATGCATGATGTTTCTCAGAATTCTGCTTTTTCAATAACAAGAAACACCTCAACCTGAAATGCCTGTCCTCCCCACCTCAATCCAAAATGTAGGTAGGGAAGCAGTCAACTCCTATAAACACAACTCATGTGTGCTTACAGCGCATCTAGTATCTAGGGCGCTTCTAAGAGGCAGTAATACTAGCTCAGCTTTGAAATCATGTCAGCTAGAGAAGAAAGAAGCATCAATTTGTATTTTATCATGTACTCTCTCCTCATTTCTGCATTCCTTGTATTTGGATGATTCTCTCCTAAAAGGTGCAAGCTGTAGATCTCCATTCAGATCCAGAGAAGCTTGGCCTATTCTTTTCTGAACAGTTAAATCAGTCAGTTACCAGATGAGAGGAGTGATACCTCTTAAACCTCCTCTAGATGTATTTGAAAAATGAACATTGTGTTCCATTCATTTATTTTCAAGGAAGGATTCTAGACACTGGAGGCACATGTGAGTAGGTCCTGTCTTGGTTGTGTTTTGGAAGGCAGCAGGACTCGACTTGTGCCTAATTAATGACGTGTAGGTGGTTCTTTCTTGGGATTGCGTTCTGGAGACCATATGTCCAATTAACTTCACAGTCTGGCCATAAATCTGTTGAGATTGCCCTGCACAGGTTGAAATCTGAGAGGGTGGAAATCTAGGTTGATGAGTTTATGATTTGGAACAAGAAATGTGATTATGCTTATCTTATACAGAGGAAATACAAGTAACACTCGGTCATAAACATTTCTATCTTTATTATCCAGCCACATGATCAATCAGTGTGGACTCCAAAAGCAAGGGATTTTTTTGATGATTACATACCATATACAGTTGTTTTTGTTTTTTTTTTCACTTTTGAATACCTCTCATTTTAATCTGCACTCTCCTTCTAGCACTTCTTCACTTTTAGTAGGCTGTCACAGTAAAGTCTAAATTTCACTGTTAGATCCATGGAGGTGTTCAAGGCCAGGTTGGATGGGGCCCTGGGCAATCTGGTCAAGTGTTAGATATCGAGGTTGGCAGCCCTGCCTACTGCAAAGTGTTTGGAACTTGATGATCCCTGAGGTCCCATTCTGTGATTCTATGATTCTGTGATTCTATGAAAGCAGATCTATAGCAGTTCTTTTGCATAAATACAAATCTTTTAAATGAAAGTAGTTTAAATTATTTTGACATTGTTTGGGCTATACACATTACAGTGCCACCTGTGATTATATATCGATTCAGATATAGGCTGAATCTTTCAAAAATCTGAGTTCTGTAAGACATCAGTATCAGTATTTCATTTTGAAGTTTCCAATGGCAAAAGCATCTGTTTGTGTTGGACAACTGTCTTTGTAGTATTTTTTATTATTTTTATTTTTTATGTTGTAGGGCAAACTACTGCTGCCGTAAGTCCACCAGACTCAACAACCAGATGGAAGTATGTTAATTCATTCTACATAAGAATGTCTGTTTATACCACCAAAGGGGCTAAAAGCCTCTCTTAAAATATTACATGAATATAGGCTGAACTTTCCCTTTAGTGTTCTGAACTGCTTACTGCAGTCTAATATAAAGTTGGGATTGTCATAGAACTGTAGATCAATTTCTGTCATTTTAAGATGAGAGGAGATACAAGTGAAAAAAATTACAATTCCAGCATTTAAAAAGCCCAAGTGTGTGTAGGTTACTACACATGGCAAGTCAGTAATTACGACAGTGAAAACACCAAGAATGGCACTTGCCTACAAGTTCATAAATTGTTGATAGTGAGTCGGTTTTCAAAATGAAGAGAGAGCCTTGGTATTTATTTAGCTGGACTTCCTGCAAAGTATATGGCTGAGGAAGTTAAACAAATAATCTACAAGATGCAGCAAGTATCAAAGGGTGCAGCTGAGGATCTAAATTCCAAGTATATTGGCATAATATGTGCCTACATTTAATATATATTGAAGAAGAAATATCTGGATACGAATGTCCTAATTATCTTCCTCCCTGAAGTGACCAACCATTAGACATAATGCACAAACACATGAAATTCTGTATTAAGCTACTATCTACCACATTGGTAGGGATTAGAAGAGAGAATTTTTTTTTTTTAAAACATAGACATACATCACAGTGGATATGAAAATTAATTATATTGCAGTTCTGTGTATCAGTCTATCTTTTGTGATACCCAGGGGACTCCATTTACTGACACATAGAGCTGCATGAACAGATCTCCTAAGACAGAGCAGAGCAAGGTTTTGCCAACAGTATCAGGATATGACTTTTTTTTCCAGTTACTTTATTGATCCAGAGGAATTTGTCTATCAAAGCCTTATGTGTTTCTTTTAGATTCTCAAAGTTGCTATTTCTTAGTCCTGTAGTTAGGTATGTTTCAATGGCAGAAAACAAGAAGCTGATTATATAAAATGCAGACTGTTTTGTATATGGATTAATTCATTTAATATGCTCCTGGAAACTGCATGCAGGACTCTGATCTCATAGTGATGGAAACTTGGAATTGTTACCCTTTAGCCATTGTAATTAAACTGACATAAAGCTGGTGTGCATAAGATGAATGATAGGGAAACCATTTAATGTCTTTTGCGTAATGTATTTGCCCAGTGGTAACAGAACTTTAGGGTCATGTTCAGACCAGTGCACATTATGAATTGGTGTACAAATACCACATTGTTGAGGTTTCTTAAAAGGCAGCCTGGAAGTTTTTTTGTTTTTGTTTTTTAATGTGCTTGGTCAGGATTTTGATTATGTGATTGCACCTTTTCCATCATCCAAATAAAGGAAAAGTGACTTATTGAGGTAACTTGCCTGATCCAGTGAAACTGTGCTTAGCATGTCTGCTGTAAAGAGGAGATCATCAGCGACCTGGATGAAGGGATAGAGTCCACCTTCAGCAGCTTTGCTGATGACACAAAGTTGGAAGGATTGGCTGACACACCTGAAGGTTGTGTTGCTGTGCAATGAGACCTGGACAGACTGGAGAGCTGGGTGGGGAAGAACCTGAAGAGGTTTAACAAGATCACGCATAGAGTCTTTCACCTGGGGAGGAATAACTGCATGCATATGCACAGGTCAGGGGATGAGGAGAGGAGCTCTGTGGAGAAGAACCTGGAGGTCCTGGTGGACAACAGGTTGACCATGAGCCAGCAGTGTGCCCTTCTGGCCAAAAAGACCAATGATATCCCGGGGTGCATTAAAAAGAGCGTGGCCAGCAGGTCGAGGGAGGTGATTCTGCCTCTCTGCTCTGTCCTGGTGAGGCCACATTTAGAATACTGTGTCCAGTTCTGGGCTCCCCTGTTCAAAAAAGACAGGGATCTCCTAGAAGGAGTCCAGCGGAGGGCTACAAAGGTGACAAAGGACCTGGAGCATCTCCTGTATGAGGAAAGGCTGAGCAACCTGGGTCTGTTCAGCCCGTAGAAAAGAAGAATGAGAGGGCATCTAAATTTGATAAATATCTAAGGGGAGGTGGTGTGTAGCGATAGGACAAGGAGCAATGGCCTAAAACTGGCACACAGGAAGGGTGATGGAGCACTGGAACAGTTTGTCCGTAGAAACTGTGGGAGTCTCCTTCTATGGAGATTTTGAAGACCTGTCTAGATGCCTGCTTGTGTGACTTATTGTAAGGAACCTGCTTTAGCAGGGAAATTGGACTTGATGATCTCATGAGGTCCATTCCTACCTGTGATTCTGTGAGATGGAAATGTATATGACACCTGTTTGGTCCATCAGTCCCTGGGATGACTGGTTACCAGAGCAGATTGAAGTAGTCTCAGGACTGCTCTCAGCAATGATTCTGGCTCACTTATAAGCTTGCAGTGGTAATCTGGCTATGACACTTCCCATGGAAGTGTCTTCTGTGCCCACAGCTCAGAGAGGGAAAGTGCTGATCTGCCTGCTTTAGCTGTCCATGATTCCAGGATGTTTTGTAAAGGATGGAATCCTTGGCTGGTAATTAAAACAGTCTGAGGAGTCTAGAGGCTGGTATGGAGAGGGAGACCCTCCCTGGCAGAATAGCTGGTGTTCCTTGGAAAGGAATTGGGTCTCTTACCTGCTCCTGTAACATCGTGTCTATTTCCCTAATGATTCTAGCACTTCATTTCTTTGATTCTATGGCACTGCAGTTCTCTAGTAGCAGATGCAGTCAAAGGGCCAATTCTCCTTTCATTTACACTGAGGAATTCCTCTTAGATGTGTGAAGGTGCAGCAGAGATAAAAAGGCAAAGTGCCATCACCAGAACAAGGGAGGATTCTGAACACACATGGTGCAGGAGGTTGGGTGCGTGGAGACTGAAATAGCAGAGTAGAGCAGTTCCCACCAAGTGGCAAAGCACTGTCAGAAATCAGCCTGCTGCTCTTGGCATAGGTTAGCCAGCAGGAAAAATGGATTGCATGGATGTCCCCAGTCAGGACATGAAAGTCTCAGAGGTGCTAATCGACACATGTCATGCTTGTAGATGAGGGATGAGTAAATGGCACTAATTGTTTAAGACAGCATTGTCCAGGAAAACTGGTAGAGGAACTGCATAGCAGCAGCACTTCCTGTTGTCTCGGTCACCCTTCAGCTCCATGGTAAAGAGAAGGAGTAGTCCATCTGGTTGCAAAAGAACCCAGGCCTGGTAGCAATGGTGGAAAGGCATCATCAAAGTGTTGCCAACACAGGATGCAAACACAGCGTTGTGCCAGTAGGGCTGGTGATAGCATGCGGCTGCTCAGTTGTCGTCAGTCAGAGCGTGGAGTACTGGCCTGTTATCATAATGCCATGGCCTCTGCTCTTATCGTTCTGGTCAGAAGTATGTATCTGGTGTTTTGATGAACTGTGCATGCTGACAGAGAGTCACTTTTTTTTTCCTAGTTGCATTTTGTTTGCTTTAAACTGTTTGTTTTATTGAGTGAATTCCTGGCTAAAAATCCAATAGAAGGCAAAGGATAATTAGGAAAAATACAAAGGTGACTTCATTTTGTGGTGAATGAGTTCAGAAAAGAGAAACAGGGAGACAAAATATGTTTCTATACAAATGCTCTGTGATGTTTTGAAATAATGTAAAAACACTTGAAAAAAGAGCAAGCCTTTAGATTTTGAAACACTGTGAGTTTAGTCAATTGTAAGTAAAAAAGGACTAATCTCAGTGTAAGAATTTACATGCATGCATCATTAGGCTTTATCTGATGACTACTGGTAGGATGGTAAACATAACTATTTGAATGTAATTATGGGTATCATTAAGTGAATCATAAGTAATCTGTTTATTTGTAGTTTCAGTTTGATTGAAATAGTAGGATTGCACTCTATTGGCACCTGTTGCTACTCAAAGGAGTTTTAAGGCTGAGAGGGACTTCTTCAAGCACTGAACAATGAGCAGACCTACAATCCTTTTACTGACTGTGCTTCATCTCAAGACTGTTTTTAACCCCAGAATCCAGGAATCTTATGCCTCTGATGCTTATGAACTTCCTTGTGATAGTTCATGTTGCATGTAAGCCAGTGTAACTGGGCTACTGCCAAATGAAGTGATCCTGTTCCCCCAGCCACGGTTTCTCTCTGCCTCTGTTGTATCACAGCTGATGTCAATGAAGGTACAGAGTGGGTCAGAATAAGGCAAAGCTGTTCATCAGCTGTATCACTGCAGTGATCTGTTTATACTGAAATAATAATGATTTCAGGGTGAATAAATTATACACACACAATTGTACGTTCTTATGTATAGATGATTTTAGTGAAATTAGTGTCAGAAATTTATTTTAATGTACCAAATTTACAGTGTTTTGTCTCCTGGAAAACTCCAAAGGTCTCAGTAGAGATAAATGGAATGTAATGTCAGCATGTGTCTCACTTTTTTGATAATCAGAGTAAGCACAGATGTTCTGTAACCTTGAATTTTTTTAGCTTGTCAGTCCACTAACATGATGAACTTTCATAAAGCACTCAGGTGTTTGCAGATTGATGCCTCTTAGAAAACATGAACCCTATTTGTAGGAGTTTATGTCAGACTGCTCATTAATGTGCTTACGTCTTCTGAAAACAAGCCCCAATATTGATGGTAGGTTCTCAATAGTTCCTGATGCAACCAAGTTAGTGTAACACATAAGAGCAGTATCTTTATTTCTAGTCATACTGTGAGTTTAGGCAAAACTGTGATAAGTCCCATGTGCATAAGGATTCCATTCTGGGGAATATGCTTGAGGAATCTTGGCTGCAAATACAATGAACTGACAAGTACTTATAAACAGGGAATTACTGTGAGTATATATCTTCGGACCTATCTCAACTACTCAACTCCTACTGAACTCTCTAGTATTATTCCTAGTGAGCTTAGCAGCAGATTCCTACTGAACTCAGCCTCTGGTTCTTACACAGTGTTTTGGTAAGTTGAAGCATTTAATCAAGTAGGTTTTGATTCACAACACAAGTAGGTTTGAGATTTTTTTTCTTTTCTTTCATAAATCCTAAACAAGTTACACTGCATTCCAGTTAGCCTGGCATCCTTCATGAAGAAGTATTACTCACCACATGCATGCAATTTCTAGATAGAAAGCAATCTATCATTCTACTAGCATTCTTTAACTTAGGATTCATAAAGCAAGGTGATGTGGTTTGTGCTGTCCTCAGACTGAGACACACTGCTATGATGTGGTTCAGACTATGAAAAATAAGTTAAAAAACAACTATTTCACTTTATGATGTTTAATGGGACAACCGCAGCAGCTACTAACCCAGATAATACCAGTGAATATTCTAGTTCATTCACAGCTGCTAGTCTTGCGTTCATCAGTCTTTCGTGTGCTGTCTTTTCACTTCTTGTACGTGCTACTCCTTTGTTGTGAGTGTTGTCATCCTTTACAGTGAATCATAGAATGGGTTGGGCTGGAAGGAACCTTAAAACCCACCCAGTTTCACCACCCCACCTTGAGCAGGGTTGCCACCCATCAGATCGAGTTGATTGGGGCCCTTGCCAGCCTGGTCTTGATCACCCCCAGGAATAAGCTATCCAGAACTTCTCTGGGCATCCTATTCCACTGCCTTACTGCCCTCTGAGTAAAGAACTTCCTCCTATCATCTAACGTAAATTATCCCACTTTTAGTTTACAGCCATTCTCCCTAGTCCAGTCACTATGTGCCCATGTAGAGAGTCACTCTCCCTCATGTTCATAGGCTTTCTTTAAGTACTGGAAGGCCGCAGTGATGTCTCCCCACCGTCTCCTATTTTCCATGCTGAAGAAGTCCAGCTCTATCAGCCTTTCCTTGGAGGAGGAGTGCTCCAGACCTCTGATCATCTTTGTGGCCCTCTGAACCTATTCCAATGGCTCCATGTCTTTTTTGTGTTGGGAGTCCCAGACCAGAATGCCAGTACTCCAGAGGGGACCTCATGAAGGCAGAATGGACTTGCCGCTCCTTAGGCTGGAGCTGAACATTTGACCTTGTAGATTCTGAATGAGGGGAGGGAAAGACAAGATGAATGAGCTACCAGAAAAACTTTGTAGCTTACTTACAAGACTAACTGAAAACCAAAACCAACTGAACTTACAAGTGCAGTCTCCCTGAACATCTCTTATTCCAAACAGATATAGTCCTCTACTCTGGAATCAGATTCAGGGTGGGATCTAACGTTCGCATATCCTCGTGAGTGTCTAAAATATGTAGCATGTGTTTCAAATACTTGCCTTTCCATTTTCTTCTTAGCACTAGTTTTGTGGAACTGTTTAAATAGCTTACATTTTAATCCACAGATATTTAAAAGAAGGAGGAATAAGTGGTCCAAAAAAAAAATCCAAACCAAACAGCTCATTAGTTTTACATAATAGCAAAATAAGTAGGTCAGTATCCTGTGCATTATTTTACTAATAGAATAGTCTAATTGGTCTGAAGTTAATGTTTATATGGTGCTTTGAAGATGTAATTTGTTGTACTGAGCTAATATAGTGTTCATACACTTCTACGTTTAGCTATACTCCCAAGGAAATTATTAACCTAGAATGAAATCCTTGAGGTTTCTGATGCACAGTGAGAAATAGAAGAGATGGATTTGACTGACCAAATGTATCTGTACCTCTGAAGTAGAAATTGGCAAAGAAATGGCTACATTTGAAGAATGACTTTCTTCCAGCTGAAGTAGGTAACTGAAAATATCATTTGTGTCTGATTGTCAACTATAATGGTATATATTACAGTGGCTGGGCTTCGTTGGGACATTTACCTTGCAGATAATTAAAGTTAGTGTGAAAAAAGCCCTGGACCAAACTGCAGTTTTTCTCCAATGTTGTCTGACTCTGGAATGCGTCAGATTGAATTCCAGACCGGTTGGCTAACATGATTGATGGAACATAGCTTGAAGAGACTGTGTATGCCATGATTCCAAGTGCGTTTGACAAGATGACTGAAAAATCTTGATGTTTATCTTTGCCCTCAAAGTCTGTGTTTTCCTTTCTGTCAACACCTGGAAGTCTAAGTTGCTAGAGCAAGCCCATTCAGGCCTATTGCTTTATCAGCCTGTCCTGGCTTCCTTCCAGAGTCTTCATAGAGTTCATAGAATCATTAAGGTAGGAAAAGACCCCAAAGATCATGAAGTCCAACCATCAACCCATCTCCAGTGTGCCTACAGCACAAAGCAATGTAGGACAGGTGTTGCTAGCAATTGGAATCTTTGCCACAGAAGAAGCTTATCTTCCCAGCCTCTTGTGTCTGTAAGCAGTGTGGGTGTTGTCTTGCAAACACTTGCATGTTCTGTGGCAAACATGAAGCAAACAGGCATTCTTGGATCTACAGCAGACATAAAACCCTCTCCAGCCTCCCCCACATGCACTCAGTTGAGTGCGTGACTTCTGTCTCAAATCTTCCCAGCCCTACAGAGGCAGTTGTCATCAGCTGGTGGTCAGTGGAATCTGCAATTATCCATATTTGAAGGACCTTAACCTTTGACATAAACAACCTTTTTCCTCCCAGTCCTTCATTACATGTCCCAGTCTGGCTTTTTGGAAAATCTCTTCGTTCAGATTTTTGCTAGTGTAAGATTGTGCTGTGATCTTACAAATCTTTCTTCCTCCCCTGGAAGTGATCTCCTGGAAGTGGACACAAGGCTGGGCTTCATATTTTTCCAGATCTCTCCTGACTAAACTCTGCTTTCTTTTTTTCTCTAGCTCTCATTTCCAGCTTTTCAAGAAAGCCTCATCTCTATTGGAGTAGGAACTGGCTGATACTATTGTCCATGCACAGAGAAAATTCCCTGACTGCAATGACCAAAATGGGATGAGTACAGAGACTGCTAACAGAATATGTAATCCAGCATCTCTGCCATCTTCTCCTGACTGACTGATCATTACTGCTGGTTCCTTCTACCCTCCACTTAGTCTCCACTTAGTACAGTGTCCCATTTTAACAAATAAGATCCCTGTATATTAGGAGGAACCACAGCTTGAATCTTCTGACATAAATGAGTTATATGTAATTGGAACAACTTGGGAAGGATTAGCAAGGATACTTACCTTATTCCATAACCTTCCATCTTTTTCGTTCCTTTGCTTCCCAAACACTTGTGGCTACTTGTATAGCTTTGATGTAGAGATGTTCTGCTTCTAGTAATAGTAGTAATTGGTTAGTTATTATACTGTTCTTATTTTCTGTTTGATGAGATCTTCTAGTGTCATGTCATGGTAGGGC
This sequence comes from Tetrao urogallus, assembly GCF_951394365.1. NCBI lineage: Eukaryota > Metazoa > Chordata > Aves > Galliformes > Phasianidae > Tetrao > Tetrao urogallus. Next base: position 13,138,589 of record NC_136815.1, read on the forward strand.
ATGTCCACTTGCTATCACCTGTCACACACTGTCCTATCCAGGGATAAAACCATATGCAAGACAGTCATATGCATTCCTTGCATAAACTTCAATATGTCCAGCGATATATGCCTACGCTCAAAAAAGTTAATATCTGAGAAAATAGGAATGAAAAAGTGCACCTTTCCCAAGGAAACTCTTTTAATTGTCCTTTTTTTTTTTTTTTTTTTCAGAAAACATAATTCTACTTCTTCAGGCCCTGAGAAAGCTCTGTCAGTTACATACACAAACTTACAAGCAGCTCTGGGTTTCCTGAGTTACTGAATTTAGATTTCTCCTTGGATTTCCTGACAGCCTTTTAGCTTTTCTCAGATGAGCTTTTAAGCATTTGCAAGACTTAAAGACTGGCTCACAGTGAGAAACAAATTCCACAGTTCACATGCTAAGCATCCACCAACCCCATATTCACATTTTCTGCAGTGTTTTATGTAATCTCCTGCCTAAGTGTTGATCATTGTTCCTCCTTCCACCCTCTGCATGGTGTAGTGTCCCACGTGCTCCTGGAATGTTGTGTGGCAACAAAGGCTTCTATTGTATGAAGCTGGGGAAACTAGCATCTCTTGCTAGACAATATGCTGCTGAGAGGTTATTAAGATAGCTTGAAACATCTACTAAAGGGAAAAAATGAACAGAGGATTCATGACTGAAATAAATTTCCAAAGCGACTTATATTTATTATACTCTTAAGGATTGAACTATGTCTGAAACATTAAGACCAAAACAATAATTGGCATCTGGCTACTTTTGCAAAATGATGGCTGTTTTCTAAAGGTAATGTAACGTAAGAAAAACTAATACAGCTATTATCTGGGTGGAGAGGGACAATACAGAGTGAAATGAAATTATAATATATGGGAGGGTCACAGCTCTGCAGATAGGCCCAAACAGATAGTTCTGCTTTGTGCTAATAGGAAGCTACAGCCCCTATACCGTCCCATCGTCAGGAGATCTGCTCTTGTTTAGGCACAAGACCCATGGGATTTAAGTGTAGCTATGACATGGAGAATGGAACAGGTCTTACAGATCAGAATTCAAAATGAGCATGATCGCACACACTTCCCAGCCGGGGAAATTTCTGCGAGGTTAACTCTGTGCTCTGGTAGGCTACTACTGTGTTTTGGTAGGTCACTGCTGCTTTCTGCAAAACAAGGTGATGCGAGTTCCTGGCCGCACCCACATAATGAAAATCCAGTGAAACTTTTCCTCTGTGTTGAAACATCAACGTGGAGAACCTTTCCTGGCCCAGGAGGGTGGGGTGTGGGGCTGCATTGCGTGCAGCAGGTAGGCCAAGATCACAGAATTCTTTTACGATTTGCTGTTCTCTCCTCCCACAAGTACAAACCAACCCAGATTACTGTGCTGCTTTGATCTTCCTCATTCTTATGCATGTTGAATAGATTAAGTGTGGCTTTAACAAAGAAAAAAGGAAATGGCAATCCATGCCTTTTGTATAAATTGCAAATGTATTACACCAAGACAATTCTAGAACAACGCCTTCCAACATAACCAGAAGCTGATCGCTCTCCCTGTGACAGATTTACCATTTTCATCATCACACAATGTGAAATTACTTCTCTTTACAACTGTTTCATGTGGTTGAACTACAACTGAAATGTACCATTGAAGAGTGTATATGAAACTAAGTAAAGATGCCTGTATATTCCTGTGGCTGTGGTCAAGAATGTGGAACCCCATTGCTTTTAGTATTAAGTATTTTTTTTTATTTTTAAAGTGCTTGACTACATTAAAGGCAGTGAAAGAAGTGGATCTGCTTTATACCCATGTGAGATTGCTTGGGATGCTTGAAATAAATATATTCCTAATGAGATATATTTGAGCTGATTTGTATACAAGCAGATGTATCAGGATGTTGGTGTGGCTGAAAAGGGGCTGTTCCTGGTGTACCAAAAAGGTAGAAAAGAGGAGGTGGAAGCAGGGATGGGCAGCAGTGGAATAATTTTGAAATGCTACCTCAGTATATAGGGCAGCATTAGGAAATTCAAAGCTTAAATGAAGTTGATACTTGCATAGGTGAGGGCAACAAGAACAACTTCTACCACTTTCTGTATCAATCAAAAAAGGCTGAGCAAAGAAAATGTAGCTGAACAAAGCAGGTGATGCAGTGACAACAGACACCTGAAAATGAAGCATTCTATGGTCTCTTTGCCTTCCTTATCAGCGTTATCCCATTCTTCTGTGCTTAGGGAAAGTGTTCACAGAATGATTAGCAATAGCTGATGGCTGAGTAAGGGATTTCCTGTGAGAGTTTCATCAGAAAACTCCATGGGACTAGATGGAAGGTATCCAAGGTCCTGAGGAAACTGGTTGCAAGGCCTCTCTAACTTGGAAAGGTTATGGTGAACATAGCAGTTTCCTAATATCTGGAATAGGCTAATGTTCCTTCATCACAAACGCCAAAAGATAACCTGGGTAGCTTTAAAATCATCAGCATCACATTGGTCCCTAAGGAACTTAGAGTAGTCCTCGTGGAGCATGTAAATGAGAAGCTGACAGAACAACCAGTTTGGATTTTCTAAGAGTAAATCATGCCTGACCAGCCAGGCTGCTTTCTGCAATAAAATGACTGGATCTGTGGATGAGGGGGAGCAGTGGATGTCATTTATCTCAACTTTAGCAAGATTTTGACACTGTCTCCAACAGTATTTTTGTATCCAATTTAGGACATTATGGTCTATACACTGGAACTGTCACATTTAACATCTCTCGATTAGCTGGAGGATGTGGCAAAGTCAGGTTTCATTAGGTTTCACATGCCACCAAATTGGAGGGAACAGCCAATACACTCACAGGAAGGCTGCCATGCAGAGGAAGCCGACTTGGCTGGAGGGTTGGACTGACAGGAACCTTAAGGAGCTCAGCAAGGACAAATGCAAAGTTTCCTGCAGCTAGGAAGGCAGAACTCTAGATGGAGACAGGCTAGTGTTGACTTTACAGAGAAGTCCCCTGGGAAATCTGGCAGACAGCACTGCCTATGACACAGAATGGGGCCTGGCAGCAGAGAAGGCTCACAGCACCCTTGACTGTGTTAGCAGGGCACTGCCAGGAGATTGAAGGGATTTTCCTCCCAGTCATCACTTATTAGACCACATCTAGCCACTGTGCGCTTTTAAGCAACCCCATTCAGAAAAGGCATGGGAAACTGGCATTTTCTGCTGATGATAGTGAGGAGGAGGTAAGGGAAATGGATTTATTCAGCCTATAGAAGTCACTTTGCATGAACCTGGCAGCTGTCTGCTGGGACCTGTAGGAGAGTCTTTGAGAAAATGAAGCAAGGCTCTACACAGTGGTGTCTGGTGTAAGTACAAGTAACAGAGGGTATAAATTGAAACAAGAAAGTTTCAGACTGGGTATGAGGAAAAGAAAAACATGGGAAAAGCATAATATTGGGATTAGGTAAAATGGTTTAAGTACCCTATGCCAACAGACCACAAATCCTGAATAGTCAGACACCATTTCCTGTGCTCCTGGATCCAGCCACTTCATGTAGAAACCTAAGAACCTTTACCCACCACAGTGATTTTCCATTGGCTAGCAATGAAACCTGTGATATAACCCAAATTCTTAATTATAACTGGCATATTTTTCCTGCAAAACACAGCTATAATCTTTGAGTTAGTGCAAGCTTAAGCTTGTGTCTGCATGGTACAGTGCTATATGGACTTACCTGCCAGGTTTCCTGTATGGTGCAGTGTCTTATTTGGCTTGGCCTATTAGCTAGACTTCTTGGCAAAATTAACTGAAACCCAGTGATGCAGGAATGGTTTGCACGAGCACATGATCTTGAGTATGCCTTGCTAGTTTGAAAATCTGTGCTGTTATCCTCTGCTGTCCCTCTTCTGTAGTTAGCAAAGAAACAGCCAGCCAGGGTCTACTTGCCCAATGAACGTACAGTGGCTAGAAGGGTTGTTTTTGTTTATTTTTTCTATTTAAGAAAGAGTGAAACTGGTGTGGTCAGTGAGGTGGAAGCTTGAGGCAGTTGCGGCCTCTCCACTGCAGAAACCCAGCCCAAGTTCCTCACTTACTTCCCTCAACCGTGGAAGTCATTCCTTCCTATGTATCGGGCATGGTCCTGGGTTACTTGTAACTTGCTGTCTGCTAGAAGGGTCAATGAAATCCAGCTACCTTTTTATTACTTTGATCCTAGCTTCAATCTAGACACTTGTTCCTTAATTTTGTATGTAAAGGAGACTGCCTGGTCAAATCTTAGGCAGAACTTGATCCTACAGCAAGAGTATTTCTGCTGCTTTACCTTCTCCTAGCTTTAAGGTTCCTCCTAAAGAACAGGAAAATGGCCTACTAATGATGGTTGTCAGCATAAAAGGAATGCTTGGGTTTTGTCTGCCAGTGATTCCAATATGGTCAGACAGTTTCACAATGTAGACCCCTCCACTCCAAATCTGGCAAGCGTGTTTTGATACATTTTAGGTGAGAGGTAAGGATAGGGAGGATGGGAAGGTATTAGTGTGATCGTGTCTACCCACTGGAATGTCAGTGTGCCATTTCCCCGTTTCCTCATGACTAGTAAGAACTGACATACTGTGAGTGTCTGGACCTGACCTTGCAAAAGGCAGTACTTTTCCTCAAGAAACTTTTTCCATTAATTCTTTATCATTAATCATTAATGATTCTAAAACCCAAATAATTTAACAAGTTTATTACAGTAGATCCTAAAAAGTGTAATTCTGCTTGATGTTGGGGAGTGTAAATTCTCAGGGAAGGAACAATTCAGGATGAGGTACATTGTGCTAAGCAAACCTGTTTGCTGAAGTACGCTCATAGCATAGTTGGGAAGCAATGAAAATATACGTGGTCACACACCTGCATTCTTGGGACTGAATAGTTCCCTGGAGGGTGTGTAGCAACACAGGTAATTTCCTGCTGGTAACAACAAATGGTTTTCTGGAATAACAAGTAGCCGATAAACTGGCTTACAAAAGTAGCTCTGAGTCACAGTCTCCTGGGATGCTTTGGTGTTGGCCACTGCTCAGAGATGAGCTTGAAGGCAAACTACCAGCTGGAAAATGGTACGGAGGATTTTACTGTCAAAGAGCAGGCTGGGTAAGTATGACAGCTGTCTCGTTGCCTTTGCAATGCTGTATACAGCTGCAAAAGGGAAACTTAGAGCTGACCTTCTCCACTGCTTGCTGATGGGACTGCCTTCATGTCCAGCTCTTTATATCCAGAGAAACATTTTGCAACTAATGCTGAAAGTGACCTGCAATGTGCACTGGCTGCACTATGACTAGTGCCCAGTGTTCTCAGCTTCCAAATAGCATTTTTTCCTTTTTAGTCCCAAGTGGGGGAGAAAATATACACTTCCTTGTAGAGAACCGGGAGTCTTTACTAGCATCTCCTGCTGTGAGGAAAGGTGAGACTTTTAAGCAACATGTGGAAAGACTAACAATAAACAGGATCACTTCTGAAGGTAAAACGGATGTTGTGTCTCAGAAGCATCCTGGACTTCAGAACAGTCCTGGCAGTGGTGTCGTAGAAGCCATGTGAATGTGAGCTCTTCCACTGTATGCAGGAATGTATTCCTTTGCTATTATCAATGATATGAAAATCTGATCCATTATGAACATGCTGACATGGATAACTGAGGAGCCAGGCTCTGACAGCAAATTCTGCACTGTTCCTACAGCAGTGGCTGTGCTTCCTTTGTATTGTTTTCTTTATGTTGGACTTTTCTAGATTCTTGCACAGCTTTTTTGAAGGCATCAGAGGCTGGAAGTGTTCCTTCTGTTCTCAGGTTGCAGGCAAGCTGTGCAGACCTGCAGAACTGCCATTGCTTTGTTCCTCACACCTCAGCCAACCAAGCAGGTGATTGAGTGAGAAGCAGAGATAAGTGAGTCCTCCGCTGCATTAGTGAAATCATGTTTGTCTCCATGTGCTTTAAATTTTCCCAACCAGCCTCAATTACACATAAAAATGAAATAAAAATTCACAGTTGGCTGGATGCCTCCTGCAGACCTGAGCTGGCTTTATGGTCACTGCCATATCGCATTAGTTAGTCTTAGTTAACCCAGTCTATGCTAGATTCAGCCCTGTCCTTGTTTATCTGCATTCCCTACAGTGTATGAATGAGGAGCGGTTATTGTGTGCACAGAAGGTGCCAGACATCTTTTGTTGCATATTTATTTTCTCTTCTTGAGGAACTCACAGATGAAGTAGATGGTGACTTGACACTCAGAGTCATTCCACTCTCCTGTGCTGAGCATTTCCACGCAGTCCTCATGTCCTGTGGAGTCGTGAGGCTCCCCATCCTTCCAATTACTGTAGTTTTGCAGTGGGCTGCTGTCTGCATATATAAACTGCCCTTCTTTTTCTATGTCATTTATTCCGATGAATGCTCGGAAAAGGCCACTTGAGGAGATGTAGTTGGCAAGAAGGGCGTTGGTTGCCTCATCTTTAGGCATGGCCAGTATTCCTCCTCTGTCTCTGCAGTGTATCACGGCTTCTCTGTAATTCTTCTCTTCTTTGACAATATAGTAGAATTTTTCATCCGTCTCCCTGATACCTGCTATAACTTTAAAGGGGAAAAATAAATCTTTAATGGCATTTTAACAGCTATTGAAGGTTCTTCTGTTCCACTATAACTAGAAGATGGTTTTTACATTAGCATTAATGAAAAGAAGATAGGTAAATTGGTCCCACCACTGAATTTAGGGTGAACAATAAAGACATGATCAGAGACTGATGCTACCGGTAGGAATGACAAGAACCTTACATATATTCAGTCCTGAGTGGCATGTGTCCTCTGTGACTGTTTTGTACTGGACATCCTTGAAGTTTGGCAAATCAAGGCATACTGAATGGACAAGTAGCAATGAATAACTCTGGATCACCCTGGTTGCTTTGGATACTATTGCTATATTGTGTTCTAGATTGTGGAAGAGTGCTGTGAGATAGCAAAACGGGGGAATTGAATAGCTGGTGCCTTTTCAATGTAGATGAAAGTAAAAGAGACTACTAAAATAAGTCGTTTTAAGTAGTGCCTGATGTTCACAGCTGATGTAACCACTAAGGGACACTGAATAGGAAGAAAAGTGCTGCTCAGCAACTTTAAAAGGCAGATCTCTCAGGCAGCAGATATCCTAGTGAATTTAGCAGTGCCAAGAAGCATTCCTGGGTAGCTGGTGCTAGTCTGGATTGCTGGAGTAGTCCTAGTCACAGCTTTGGCTGCAGGCAAATAACAATCCCCAAATTGTGGAGCTACTCCAGAAACAGTCAAGGAGTTAGCAGAGGACCACTCAGTTCTGTAGGATTTAGCAATACAGATGAGAGTGTGCCAGTTGCCCATAGAACCAGAGAGTTGCCTCAGACACATTTAATTTCCAGATTAGATTGAGTCCAATAAGTGGTTGTGGAGCCTTTCCAAAATCTCTGCTACAACAGGAAATGCTCTTCTTTCCTTTCAAAAGGGGCATTTTGCACTGTTCTGCTGTCAGCACTGCCTATAGATGTGACTTATTATAACCCGTGTCTTTGGGGTGTTGGTATCTCCCTTATTACAGAGAAAGATGCTTTCAGTGAAGGGAGGCATGAAAGGAGCACCGTGAAAGAATGCAGCTCTTCTGTGCAGCAGCAGCAAGATGAAGAGGTTCCTAGAGCTTTTTCTGGCTCTATGGATCAGATTGGCACAACTTTTTCCCTTTCGTTGTGTGAATGGCCATTGAGTCTGAGGGTGAGCAGGCTGAAAGTGCAGAGGCAGTTAGCAAGCTGTGTCTTGTTCTGTCATGATTATTTCTGCTGTGCTATTGATCATTGCTGTTCTGTAGTTGCTTTCACCAGCTGCTCATATTCTTACAGGTACCAGACTTTCTTTTCTGTATGCTTTTGGAATGCCTCACACAGTGGGACCCTCTGTCTTGGCCTGTATGCTGCTGTAGAACAGCAGTAGTGGGAGAATAGCTGTGGTAAATGTTGTAAGAGCCAAATAAATCACACCAAATACATGATGATCCTTACCATTCTTTACAAACTTGATGGATGTGTTAAGCCGAGCAACATTGATATTCAGTTGTCCAACAACTCTGCGGTACCTTCCACAGTCACAGACTGTGCCTGTTGCAATACAAAGGACAGAGAATTTATCTGTTCAGAAATATATATATATATTTTGCAGATGAAAGGGTTTGCCATCTTCCTTCCACCCATATCAGTATAGCATTTGCGCATTCAGTGCCCTTCTTATCATCGCATCCATCTGACTGTGGATATGTGGTTTGCCGTGAAGATCTCACAGTGTTACATCTGAATGATATGTGTATCCTTTTGCATCCTTTGCATCCACTGACAGCAGCGATTCCCTAGACTTCTGATATAACTTCACCACTGTTTTCTCAGTGAAAGATTATTCAAAATAGGCATTGAGGTGGGACTGGAAAAACCTTGTTGGATGGACCACGTTAGCTGCATGCAGCTGTGGTACAGCAGAAATAGTTGATGCCAACTCAAATAATCAGTAGCTGTCAAGCACTGAAGTCTAGGTTGTATTTTTGGCTGTTAAACTGAAATTTGACTCGATATAGTGTTTGTTTCTTCCTCTCTAATTTTCAGGAAGAAAACAAGTTGGTGATGGTTTCTCACTAAAGCTAATCTGATGAACCATATGGAATGCCTTAAAAATGAACACTGAAGGTGGGAAAACACCCATGGTTATTAGGACTGAGAAGAACCTTCTGGGTGATCAAATCCTAATTCTCCTCCTGTAAGCCAGTGTGTTGCATTCATTTGACAACAAATTATGATCTTTCTAAAATTACGTACGTTTTTGTCTCGGCGCTTTTAAGAGAAGACTGTTAAAGGAGTTCATTCCTTTGGTATTCAGAAACTTTCCAGTTTTCAGTATTAAACTTCTCCTTACCTGTTGATGCATTCAGTTTTATGTTATCAACCATTGCCCATTCATTTGTATAGTTTCTCCCTATGCTGTGTAGCATCACCATCACTCATGTCACTAGCCTTACTTTGCTAAACAAAACTTTTCACACTATTCCTGCTTGTTTCACCCATTCTGAAGTTTGTCTATGGGCCTCAACATTTTGTAAAACTCTAGACAAACCAACCCTGAAACTGAAGACCCAGCATAATCAAACTCAAGCACTCTTCAGAGAAAGATGCCCAGCATACCTGCTTTTCCTTTTTTTCCAGACACCCCTGATATGCCTTTGGCTCCTTTGTCACCTGGATAAAGAGGAAAATATATTCTCAGATCTCATATGGTGCATATGTCAGGGGAGCATATCCGAAAAACTTGTTTAATAACATATTAGTGGTGTGCTTCTAATAGGAAGGCCTAATTTACTGTACTGGCCACTGCGCCAAGTCAAACAAGCCATGATTAATGAAAATAAGTGAGAACACTTTAATAACTAACCCGCCGATAACACAGGCATGTTTTGTGCAGCTGGTTCCTGGTACTGCTTTAAATATAAACTGCACCATGATCCCGAGAGGCTGCAAGCACTCAGGAATCTGTGGCAGGTGAAACCTGGCCACTCACTGCCTTGCAGGACCTTCCTGGGTTTGGCAGCTTCACATCAGGACAAGGCAATGGATGAGGTGGGTGGGCACTGAGGCTCAGAATTCATGTGTGCAACTGCTGTTTGTGGGCAGCAGTTAGCACCTGCACAAAGTGAGGTCACTAGGGAGCAGTATTTCATTTCAGATATAGTTTATGGAAAGATGATTTATTTTCCTCTTGCTTTTCTCTAGTTCTGTGTATCATAAAAAAAAAATGGTAGAATTGCTTCTCCAAATGCCATGCTAATATCTAAATACAGGTGACCAGCCTGTTTTTTAATGATCTCAGCTATAATTTGACAGCTGTCAGAAGTCTCAGCTGTGTAGCGCAGGAGCAGATGGACTTTGTCTGAAATTAATGTCAGCTCTTCTTTTATGAATTAAAACCTTCAGAGGCCAATTAGTGTTAATACATGCTCTCCCTTGTTGATAGCTATGTTTTGATGTGATTATTCTTTTATATGGTTGTATTTTTTAAAGACAGAAATCAGTAACTGACCGGCATTTCAGTTAGCATTGCTTGGCACCCTGCCCACTTATATGCTGAAATTTCAGGGTTGGTTCCTTAAGAACTTGAATGTTTAATGGTAAGTCTAAAGAGTAACTTAGTGGCCTTTGCTTCTGCACATGAAAAAGGAAATGAGAAAAAAAGACCCATGTACAAAGGGCCAATAAATTGTACAGTCGGGTTGACAGACAGCTTGTTTAAAGGCTTAGATCACTGGTTTACTTTCAGATAAACAATTTGTGGGATTCTTATATTCTAGTTTCCTTTGGTGATTGAAAACACCTTAGGAGATACAGCTATCTGTGTCTTCAGTTGTCTAGGTGTTTTGAAAATGCATCCCCTAGGCCAAATTCTTTTGTTCCTCTCTGATAGTGGGGTTGGCTGGAGGCCGTCGTGGGTTTATTAAAAGGCACTGGTGTGAGAAGCTCCCATGATAAGTTGTTCTGCCCACTCACCTGCTTGGCTGGATCAATTGCTTGGCTAGAGACCACAGAGTTTCCCTTAGGATAGTGGATCCCTGGTGAGTTGCTAAGGCAGATCTCACTATGGCAGAAGTAATATTTCTTCTTCAGCTCTAAAAGGAATGCCTGATCTCTTCAGGATGCTAGAGCAATAATTTCATGGAATGATTACAAAAGCAGAGTTGGAGTCTACCTTCATTTGTGTGGAGTAGTTGTTCTTTGTTATGTAAGTTCTCTCTTAAAACTCTTAAACTCTTCTCCTTACCTTGCTATCCTACACACTTCTTGCACGGTGCAGGTGTGGCACCCTGAGCAGCAGCAGGGTATTGGCTCAGGCCCTTCAGCACTGCATACAGGAGCACAAATCTGGCTTTCTCTTTTTGAGGTAACAGAGGATTTGTGCTATTTATTTCACCAAGCCCAGATTTCCCCCCTTCTCTTCTATCATCTCCAAAGACTGATTTCTTAACCTATTGAGAAAACTATATTTAGCCAAGTAAGCAATATATTGCATGTGGGAAACATAAATATTTCAGTTAGCTCTAATCACTGATCTTTCTGCATAATTTTCTTTGGAGAGCACCAGCTGCAGCCAGTATTTGATGATACTCCATACCTGGAACTCACACAAAACACATATTTACTTTGAAGAAAAAACACAAGAAAATTCCCAAGTCGGGGTTACCTTTTCCACCAATCGGACCGATTTTCCCAAGCATTCCCTGGTCACCGACATCCCCTACAGTTCCTTTGTTTCCTGAGAGAAGAAATTTTAAGAAGAGTATGGATTACTTCTGTCGTTTCTTCCCTGAAATGCAACCCCTCTACTGTTGCTGTTTTTCCTGAGCATGGCAAGTCCCAGTGTAAGACAGACACAACAGACATGCTCGTGTGAATATACACATGAACACACTACAAGCTTCACGGCTTTAGTTTTTATTTAGACTTGCTTGTACCAACCTCGGCTGCTGAGGCTCTTCTGTCAGCCTCAGGGCTGCTGGCAGCCCCACTTTTGGCAGGGAACAGCAAAGTGACTCCAGTGCCAGAAAAGCACTTAAACCAGGTCTGTTGTGGCTGCATGCAGCTCATATCACAGCTGCTGGGGGACCAGTAGGACTTTGCAAGGCAGCTTAGTAAAACTGCCTGTTCATCTGCCAGAAACTTCATATTTTCATATAGAAAATACAAACTAAAACTGTTAGTGAGTATTCAGATATTGATTTTACTTCACAACTAAACTATAACATCAGCAAGTTGCTTGGGAAGTGTGTCTCTTTTCTGTTTTGTTTTTTTAATTATTATTAATTTACCTTATTACTATTTCTCTATGGTAGAAAAAAGCCTTTGCTTTGCTCTGGAGGAGGAGTTCTCATGGCTTTGCTGGGAATCCTTCTGGAAGTAGAAATGTATGTAAGAAGCTGCTGCTTGCACTGCACTTGCTTTCCAGTCCTAGGAGCACCAAAATACTGGTTACCTTTCTGACTGGTTAGCAGTGTAAGTTCTGAAGTAGCTGGTTGATAATGAGAGCACAGCTTAGGAAATCTCACTTTTCACACTGAAGATAACATCACTAAGATGCTTCTTAAGGATTTGGTGTTTTGTTTTGTTTTGTTTTTTTTTACCTGATCTGCTGGAGTCTTACCTGATCTATTTAAGATAAGATCCAAAGTCCTCTGAATGCATTTAAAAATGAAAAAGATTTTTATTATAATAGTAATAACAGGGCAATTAAAAAGATTCTATACAAGTGAAAACCTTACTCTTAAAATATTAGACCGCTGTCAAGGGAGAAAGTATGTGGATATGCATTATCCACTTACTGGCACCTTAAGCTTTGGAGTTAATACATGCAAACAAAATTGATGCTGTCTTGTCTGGTGGCGCAAAGTGCTGTGCTCAGGCAACTGAGAAGGTATGAGATTTGTTTAACAGAGCTGAGTCCTGAGACATCTTATGCTCTTTGCTCTCAGCTCTGATGTTCCTGCTTGATCAGAGGAACTGTGTTTCTCAGTGTGTGCCTCTGTTTGCTTTTCTATAAAAGAGGGACAGCTGGGACTGAGTTTTGCTGAGCATCATGATTCAAAATTCACTTTCACCTGTGAGATCATTTCACTAACGTAACAGCAATCTTTCCAATTACACATATGATCTGGGAGGGTGTCAGTCTTCTGGATCTCGCTCATGGTCACAACTTGAGAGAGCAGCAGTCAATGTGCTGGTTTATTATGTGACTATTTACATTTATTGCCAGACTCTCATTATGTATTGGCAGGAATTGCACCAAGCTCTCAGAACATGGTTAGGTTCACTGATTAATGTTTGACAGGCATTGTGAAATCCACTGGAGCAAAAGGAATGAAAAGCATTAAACAGCACTAATCTTAAATGCAGTTGTACATATTTCTTTACTGTGAGAGTGGTGAGGCACTGGAACAGACTGCCCAGAGAGGTTGTGGATGCTCCATCCCTGGACGTGTTCAAGGCTGGGTTGAATGGGGCCCTGGGCAGCCTGGTCTAGTATTAAATGTGGAGGATTTAAATGTGCCTGTCGCGGGGGTTGGAGCTTCATGATCCTTGAGGTCCCTTCTAACCCTGGCCATTCTGTGATTCTGTATTGAGATTCATATACCAGTAATAGCCAACAAACCATCATAAATACCTTTAGGTCCTTTTGGTCCAACTTTTCCTTGTTTGCCCACTTCTCCTCTATCTCCTTTTTCACCATCATCCCCTTTCACAAAAAAAAAAAAACAAAAACCAAACAGAAAGTGAAACATCATGATACATTTCACCCAGTGTAGTAAATGCAGCAATACAACCTCAGAAATCAAGTTTACAGTCATCTTTATTCAAAACTGTATTTCACATTGAAGGTGGTGTAGCCATGGGACAAATTTCCAAAGAAGAGCTGACAAATCTGACTATTAGGAAAAGCTAAAAATTTTCCCTTTTGGAGAAATTGTTCTGGTGTAGCAATTCTACAACATCAACTCCAACTCTTATCCTTCAAGGCCTAGTAGCTGTAAAGCAGATAAATAAACAGGCGTTTACCTATTGGGAAATCTGGGAGAAATGCCAACGGAAGCAATTGGAGTTTATTAATTTTCCTCATGACTCTTGAGTTCAAGGTATTTAGATGCTATAGAAACAGAAAGAATGTAAATGTATTGCAATAGTTCTTTACATGGACATAGCATTTAGTACAGCAGAAGTCTTGCCTTCATTTTTTGACAAGTGGCATATGTTAATATAGCAAACATATTTTGCAGTTATTCCAATATTTTATTTTGAATTAGTCACAGAGTATTTATAGGAGGAAAATTCACTGTGTTACAGTAGTGCAGAGATTTCCCCAAATGAGATCAAGGACCTATTACACAGATTACTGTGTATATGTGTAGAAATTATTGAGCAGCTTACAGTCTAAAAGAGCAAGACTGCAATTAGGAATGAGAAAGAAATATCATCTACTTTAACACTGCATATAGTTTTTTCTTGGGTTTATGCAGAAAAACAGAAAATCAGAGGTACAAATGGGGATGATTTTTGTATCTTTGTATTCTTAGTTTTGATCCCAAGAACATCTTTCCTCTTTGCTGTATTACATGACAAGACCAATGACCTGTCTCATTGAGGACAGAGTCTCCAGCCCTAGCAGAAGGCTTTCGTGGAACTGAGTTCCAACTGAGTGTTGAGGGTGACTCCTCCCCATGAGCAGCGCCGTTAGGGTTTACCTGGCTGAAGGACTGCATCCAGTAGTCAACATGTGAAGAGCAACTGATTATTCTACCCTGCAAAGGTTAGTTTTGTGCCTTTTAACCTCATTTATATTTCTTGTCTAGCATCCTGTGACAAAAAGGCCAAAGATTTAGTTACGTGCTGGGGGAGAAAGTAGCTTCCCATGTTGCTTTCAGATTGATTGCTTCATTGGGTACCCTCTCTCATTCTTGTTTTATGAAAAACATCACCCACTCATTTTTCATTTACCTTGTGCTATTCTTGTAGCCAACAGGCAGCGTGTCATGGGCTGCTCTATGGGGTGATGAGAGATGAGAGGCAGCGGGTGTTAACTGCAGCATATAAAACATAGTACGAGGTCCTCTGTGTGTTGGATATGGGGACTGGACTGAGTTTGTCCCATATGCCACAGAAAGCTTTAGTGTTGAGACCTTTTGGAGGAAATCAGGCTCACCCCATTAGTCACGGTGTCCTAGGGGTGGTGGGCAGTGGCGATGCAAGGCTGAGCTGGGGAGGAAACACTCCTTAGAGGAAGGGACAAGAAAGACACATGGCATATTGTGTGCTGGTATGCTCGGCTGCTTTGTTTTCAACACCAGCTGCCACAGGACAAAACTGGAAGGGAAAAGGTTATAAACAGCCAACAGGAGAATTTTTAAACGTCTTTTTATTCTTACTGATTCTTCAAAGATACTTGAGAAATCCACATGTATTTCCAAAAGCCAAGCTTCTTGAAGCTGTGATGAAGCTGTAAGTCTGAGCCTCGAGCTGATGGAAAGATGCCTGCTTGTACTAGTTCTTGCCTAGAGGTCATCAAACAGCAGAGCCAGAGAACTTGCAGTTTAATTTTGCTGTTGACCTCAGTGTAAGCATCATTTACGACTGAGAAACTGAGCAATTGTCCTTTCCAAACCCAGCTATGAAGCCCTTGAGAAAACTGTAAGAGTCACTTCTCAGTAGGAGAGAAATTCAGAAAAGATTCCCAGAGGCTGACAAAGACCTTGTAAAATGTGGTTCCAGGAAAAGGTTAAGAGCTGATGTGATCATAGTGTGCAAACCCATGCAGGGGAGGAAATGTGTGATAATAGAAAGGACTCAGGGTGTGATTCAAAGACTGGAAAAGCTGGATGAGTTCTGACTAGAAAGGTAACATGAGGTTATTTAGAAAGTGGGCCATGTTCTCCAGCAGGGGAGGCAAACCTAAGAGGCTTCACTTCCAGTCCTTACCTATGCAGTGAATTCCCCTATGTACATGCAATATGCTGCAATTCTGGCTCTGGTGTAAAAACAGCTAAGAGAGTTTCTTTGGCCTGTGTCATGTGGGAGAGCAAACCAGATTCTTGCAAACCTTCCAAATTCCACCTGTCACCCTGGTCCTCACCACCTGTCAGCCCAGCGAATTACCTTCTGTGTGTCTCACAGACTGCTCTGTTGGGTTAAGGACTCTGTTGAGACTTGTTTTCTGCAGAAAGAAGTTTTTATCTATCTTTTATCTATCTATCTATCTATCTATCTATCTATCTATCTATCTATCTATCTATCTATCATCTGTTTATTTATTAAGAAACATTGCTTAAACAGTTAATCTTAGAGCCCTGGAAAGAAAGTCAATATACCAGCACAGAAGCTGTGATTACTTTCCAAATGTGTTTTCTTTCAATCTCAGCTACCATACAGAGCCAGTAAAAGCTGCAGTGGCTTTTTTTCTGAGGAACTTTGGAGCAAGTTGTGCACACATGAGGCTGCCAGAGATGAAGCTCGGTTCTTGCTTGTCAATCATTAGACTAAGAGCAGGCAGGTTAAAGGGGTAAAAGGTGTGGGAAAGTTTGCTCTGGACATTTGGAGAAATTACGAGGTCCTAGTTTTTGCTCAAGCCATGAGAAAACCTAAAGAACAGGGCAGGAGGATCTATCACCTGTTTCATCTTGGCATACATGCTCTGCCTTAGTTCCCATACTCTGGAAATGGAAATAAGATGAATTTGCCTGTCTATAAGAGAAGGAGAATTCTTTTCCCCCAAGATCACATCTAAGTATGGATAGGCAAGTGTAGAAGTCAACAGTATTAATTAGTGGTACGTTTCCTTGTTAATTTAATAATGAATTAAGCCAAATGCTTGATTATATGGTGTTAGAATTATCAATCCATTGTGCCCAGTCGTAGGTATTGTGTGATGTCAAATTTTGGCAAGAAATGTGAATTCTTGGGTTAGGCTCCCCCCTTGTGGTTCTGCTATGATTTGCAAGGAGGGAGGAGGGACTGAAAGGTTGGTTGACCGTGTTTTTAAACGGGGTTGAGTTGGCTTTCTCTCTATAAGCATCTTTCCCTTCCTTCTTGGACTTCATGTGGACAGCATTTCACTGTAGTAGACACTTTTAAGGTTTTTTGGTTTTTGGTTTTTTTTTTTTTTTAATTTGATAGATTTCCGAATCTGACTCCTGGCTGTGCTCTGGACAGTGTTTGAATTGTTGTACTGCTGTGCTTTGTGCTCTGTGACTTGTCTTATAGGGAAAAAAACGTTCTGATCCTGACCTCATATGTTTTAATCTATGCCTGGAATTTAAATCCTCCTTTGTGCTGCTGTACATTTGGAGAAGTATCAGGTTATATTTTAACCCTATTAGCAAATTGTAACCTTAAAACTGTTCCTGCAAGGATTTCAGATAATGCATTACATTAGCATCCGAAGCATGGAGAACTAGTAGCAAATAGGTGAAACAAGTATCACTCTACTTTGTTCATATTCCTGCAAGCTGGTTAACTTCTATGTCACAGATTTTAAATATCATAGAATCATTAAATCATAGAATCATAGACTCCTTAGAGTTGGAAGGAACATTTAAAGGTCATTTAGTCCAACTCTCCTGCAATGGACATGGACATGCGCAGCTAGATCAGGTTGCTCAGAGCCCCATCCAGCCTGACCTTGGAAGTCTCAAGGGATGAGGCTTCCACCATCTCTCTGAACAACCTGTTCCAGTGCTTCACCACCCTCACTGTAAAAGACATTTTCCTTATATCTAACCTAAATCTAACCTCTATAAGCTTGAAACCCTTGTTCCATGACTACAGACACTGCTAAAGAGTCTGTCCCCTTCCTTCCTGTAGCTCCCCTTTAGATACTGAAAGGCTGCTCTCAGGTGTCCCTGGAGCCTTCTCCAAGTTGAACATCCCCAGCTCTCTCAGCCTATCCTTACAGGAGAGGTGTTCCATCCCTTGGATCATTTTTGTTGCCCTCTTCTGGATGCGTTCCAACAGGTCTATGTGTTTCCTGTACTGAGGACTTCACATCTCACATGTAGTACTCTGGGTGAGGCATCACCAGCCCAGAGCAGAAGGGCAGGATCACCTCCTTTGCCCTGCTGGCCACGTTTCTTTTGATGCAGCCCTGGATACAGTTGGCTTTCTGGGCTGCAAGAGCACATTACTGGCTCATGTCCAGCTTGCCATGCACCAATACCCCCAGGTACTTTTCCTTTTTGGCATGGCATGCTCTATCCTCAAATAAGTCTTTTGTTGTCTGGTTTGTACTCGCAAATGGAGAAAGTATTCAGGCTAAACAGTTCACTTATGTTTAGTGGCTTCCCAAGTCTTGTGATCAAGGGCTGACCCCACTTCTTAGAGAATCAGGATGGATTATAGTGACTGTACCTGTCTGTGGATGCTGCCCCATGACAGCATGGCAGCAATTCTGCAGGCTGTGTGGGGTATAAAGCTGGAACTCCTGAACTGAATTTAGGCTTGTTGTCTCCGGGAGCACACAAAACCCTCCAGCTGGATTTAACTGAGAGTTTTCCATGTGTGCTGATAAGTCATGGCCTGAGTTAGCTGCAGTTCCTCACTTCTGACCAAAAATACTCCATGAATGCTAGTGTTCTCTAAGCCTCTCTTTTACAGTGAATCAATGAAAATGCATCCTGTGAAGCAGAAAGACCAAGCAGACTGTCTGGGTCTGTATCAGTTTTAGAGCCCTATTCTTTGCCACTATCTGAACTCATTTAGTAGACATCACAGCCCCTGGTACCTACCTCCATGCTCCAGGGCATAACTACCTTGTAAAATGACAGAAAAACCTCTTTTGGTAGGCTAAAGACCAAATCTGAAAAAAGTAGAGAAGTCCTGGGTCATGGCTGATATACTGCAGGGAGAGAGGGTGGTTAACCTTGGGTTTTTTTTGGACATGGGTGCTTTGCGCTACTTGCCTTGGATGCATCTAGCATTTCTGTCGTCAGTGAGTCCCATCACAGGGGCTTTATATGCAGTATGTCATGTGGCTGTACCCTGTGAGCACATTATGAGTGCTGCTGTTCTCCACGGTTCATGCGTGGAGTCCTGCTACAGGCACGGGGACCCTTTTCATTTCTGCAGACACTGTGGGGAGGTGAGGTGATGCCATTGCCCTGAATGTTAAAATAAAGGAATAATGACCTGTGTAATTCTGAAGCTTTGAAGCTTTTCCAGGAGGAACTGACTGCCTTGGAAAAGCTTTGCGCTCACTAAGCTTCTGCAGCACCTGCATGCATACAATCCATTTGAGAGGTTTGGTCACTAGAGGGAGTCACAGACTCTAAGAAATAAACAAATAAAACTGTTTGTCTTTCCATTGCATAAGTGTGTCATAGCTACGTCAATGGAAAGCCTCAAGATTTCCTCTAATTTCACTTTCAGTGTCCTTTAGATCCTTAGCAAATTTCCCGTAGCTGTGGGGATTTCTGTTTCCAAGCTATATATGACAAGTGAGGACAGGATTTCTTGTGCTGTCTTGGAACTAAATGAAGTCATCTGGCTGGAGGTGATTCAACGCAATGTCCCTGCCTCATTCCTCTTCCCACCAGCCCTCAGCACCGACCTGCATACTTCCCTCCTACTCTGTCTGATTTTGAGCACTCATCTCACCCTGCATTTAATGAGTTATGGAAATGAGAAGGGAAACACTAATAATGCATATCATACCCATTTTTAGTGAGCTGAATTAGCTCAGTGAGAAGTCTGATGAATAAACAGTTGAGCCAGTACAAGGGGAAGGTAGAACCTTATGGTCAGAGTGATGGCTCTCCCTTTTTGGAAAAGAACCCAACTGCCTCGTCCAGCTATAATGAGTAACTTCAGTTGCAACCACTCTTCCCCATGCCCTGCAGGAAACATGCAGTACTTCACTGGTACCACTGGTTTGTACCATGAGAAATATAAGTGTTTTGCTCACAGGTTCTTATCTTTTTTCACTCATCTCCGTTAGAGAACGGAGACTCAGTCACTTTTCCTGGTGAAGTGGGAAGAATCTCAAGAATAAATTGGATTCTCTGCTCACTTTTCTGTTTTCTGCTTCTAAACATCCATTGACTTCACTTGAAATAGCCCCTCATTCTATTCATGAGTCAGAATCAAACTCTTAGTAGGGTCAATGGAGCTCTGCTGACTTGTATTATTTGAAACTGTGGGACTTTGTGCATGAACAGGATATATATTGTGTCCCTAATAGCACAGTAATAATTTGTATTATTTCTGATACTCCTTTCACTTGATTTGTCCCAATTTTAGCTTCCAAGCCAGATCCCCTGCCGTTATGATGTGATCTCCAAGACCCATAGACTACAGTGGTCTGAATGAGGAATCAAACCTACACTGGTAAGAAATACAAACCCAGTATATTTTAAATTTGCATTTAAGTGCCCTCCTGCATGTTTTGTAACTCAGGCTGAAAAACTTCAAAAGCTTAGCATATGTTAAAATATATGAAGGTAAAAATGTGTAAAAAACAGAATTATGTGTTGATTGTGAGCTGCTTTTCAGATCGAACATGAGGCGCTAAGAGGGAAGCTTAGTTATAGGTTTGAGCAGCCTATAGGATGTGGTAAGACGTTTCTTATTTTTGGAAGGAAATGTGGATAGCAGCATATCTGGTTTCTGAGAGAGTTTTAGGTTTTTCAGGAGTGGAATTGCATAAGAACAATTAAAGCTAAGAGATGGACAGCTATACAGGAGACCACAGTAAATGCTATTTTGAGGTGCTAGCCAATGTCATCGAGTTTATAAGCACCATTTGTCAAAAGTAATAGTAAGAAACACTTTACATCTGAACTGCTATGGGAAACTCTGTATTCTTCAGTATTCATCTCATTCCAGTTTTTCGACTTGGATCTTACTCAAGGTCTTTGAAGTCCTGTGTCTGGATTTCAAAGGAAATGAGCTGGGAGACCTGGGACAGATAGCAAGATCTAGAGTCAGACTTCAGGAACACTCAGTTCCCACAAGTCCACATGAAATCAACTGCAGTCTCATTCCACACTTCTGTAAGGCCATCCCTGTTCTTCTTCTACCCCCATTCCTACCTTTGATGAGAGTTTAGGAGTTGAAGTTTTGGCCTCAGCATTTTTCTTCACTAATATTGTTGATGACTGATTTACTGTGGCAAAAGCACGGACCAACAACTGATGCTTTTTCTCTCATAGCATTAAAAGCTGCTTCCCCACAGTTCCTCTCAAAGCAGCAGCCACCAGCCTATTTTGAGGCTTGGAAGGCTACAGAGCCATGACTAACCTTGTTAGTCCAAGTAATTGGCTTCCCTGAAAAATTCATTGCTTTGTTTATGCTATATCTGGTTTTGTTTGGATCCAAGAAGTTAATGAGTGCGGAATTTGGTCATTATTATCCTACTTAATCTACTGTGAATAAGCATTACCTACCTTATATTTTCAGAGATCTTACACCAAGCCATTCCAGCTAAATCCAAGTCATTCATAAACACCTCATGTCAAACACCAAAATCAGTTACAAATACTGAAGATGTATTTCGGTCGGAAGAACAAATTTGCTTCTCTTTTTTAATATTTTAATAAGGGTCTAAGAAATTGCTTCTCAGATTTTTTTTTTAGCTGCTGTATCAGCCAATTTGTGACATACCTCATCAGCTTTCTTATGAAGGCAGGACAAGACAGCCATTGCACTGGGGCTACGTTCATTTAAATAACTGCTCTCTTTTTGAGACCTTTGAGCATTACATAGAAAAGGAGACTGGAAGAGAAGTAACAGCTTTTGCTTTTTTAAAAGTTTTTTTTTCCTCTTTTTTTTTCTTTCTGGATTGAAAATATATAAATTTTCTTTCCATAATTTTGTCAAAACAGTTTTCGTTTTCCTTTGCTTTCAACAGTGATGGCAAAGCAGCAGATGGAGGGGACTGCAGAGTGCTGGGTTTGTATCACACTTCACCAGCAGAGGTCAGGCTGAAACTCCTATTTATTTGTGATTCTGACCTGTTTTATTCAGACAAACTTTCGTCTTAGTAACTGAAAGTGCAAAAGACTTAAAGAACATCTACTGCCTTCCTTCTGTTCCTGGGAGATTGTATCCTTCCAGAGTATTTTATCGCTGTCTGTTTTCTGGTTCTGCTGATACTCTTCAGAAGCAGGAGAGTGTAGCACAACAGGTATGAAGACTTTCCTGATAATCAATCTGGAATTACCCTTTCTTTTCATCTCAGCACTCATATTGTACTTCCCGTGTGACACCCCAAGTCTAAGCATATAAAAGGGTATATTTCTGAAGGGGAAGATTTTGTCTTACACAGATTAACCCAGACAAGTTACAAGCAGATTGTACAAGCAGCAGCTGATTTTCAGGACACCAAACAGGTGATCTTTAGGGTGACAATGCAGAAATGTCAAGTGCTTGCTCTTGTAGCAACTGTGAATGCCTAGATGATGAAGTGAGTAATGAAACCTTCAACGGTACAAGAAACAAAGGGTGATAAGTTCAGAATCTCTACAAATATCCCCACTTTTCCCTCAGCCTTCTCACCTCCCTTGCTGTGTGATAGGTAAAGCAGCACTACTGCTGTGTAATACCAATCTCACTCACAGCCTAATCTAGCCTACTGAACAGTTTGTGCCACTGCAGCCTTGCAAAGCTATTCAAAACTCTTTAGTTCTTTACAGTTCTAGGTGCTTAGTTCCATTAGATACTAAAGCCCATGTAGAAGGAAGTTGCCACAACAGCAACCTGGCTTGTGGTAGGAGAAGCTGACTAATGTACTACAGGAGCTCAGCACCTCCATCTTGTGAGAGCACCACTGTGTTCCACCATAGCTGAAGACCCTGAGCAAATTAGAGGCAAATGGTTAACAAAGGAGCACAACAAATAGAGTGCAGAAAATAAACCTTACAGCAATGGAAGTCAGAGGTTTGTCCATTACCAGGGTTTAACTGTCGTCTGAGCAGCAAAGTGTTGTCTGTGACTGTTGTGTGGTCCTAGGCTTGGATCCTGTGTTCTGAGTCCTTAGGCACAAGACAGTTAGAGGAAAACTGGATCAGATCAGACTTTCTTCTGTCATACTAGGTTAACGTGTTTCATCAACTCCAGGGAGCGCCTGAGGAATAGCAGGATAGTCACACACCTAGCCTGCTCAATCTGTAGTTGCCCAAATGACTGGCAGTCAATCAGTCTGCACTGAGAGATGCTTATAGCTGC
This sequence comes from Tetrao urogallus, assembly GCF_951394365.1. Classification (NCBI taxonomy): domain Eukaryota; kingdom Metazoa; phylum Chordata; class Aves; order Galliformes; family Phasianidae; genus Tetrao; species Tetrao urogallus. The sequence continues at coordinate 13,161,344 of NC_136815.1, forward strand.
CTTGGATGCTTATAGCTTGCCTTGCTCAATCTGGTAGGAACTGAAATGAGGCTATAGGATCATATCACATTAACTGCAAGATATTCTGATCTGCAGTGGATTTGAGCCAGTAATTTAGAGTTGATTTGCTCAACACTTTTAACAGTCATGGATCTTGGCTATGGTAATGTAATTTTACAGTGGTAGTGAGGACCCTGCCAATAGATGTTTGGCTCCTCTTGTATCTTGTTATCAGCCAGGAAGCTGATAATGGCTAAATCCTGATTTTCTCAGTATCACACTTGCAGAGAATCGTATCTAACCTTTAAATGCTCCCTGTCACAACTAGACCAGAGAAACCAACTGGAATCCCACTACTCCCACTTTGTCCAGAGACCAACTCATTAGCCGTGTGACTTGTTAAACACAACTCTGTCAAAGTTTGTTCTTCAGCTCACATTACTCATATATTAATTAAGAAACTTCTACTTGCTCCCTTCAGGATCGTTACATCTCTCTGCATTTATGCTGTGGCAGCAAAAGCTAAAGCTTGGATTGTAATCACAAAGAAATTAATTTGCTGATTAAAAATAGTCCTTTAAGCAACATGCATTTGAATAATCCATCATAAAAACAAATTAGTCTGGAGCAATACTTTTGACTTGATAATCTTTTTTTCTGCTTAAAATTTAAATCAATTGCATTTTTTTCTCTTATTCTGGTGCCTATAGAAAAATACAATGAATTGCTAAAAAGAAGGCAATAGTTCAAACTGCAATAGCTGTAGTGTTGAATATAGATTTTAGATCTGTCACTGCAAGATAGATTTGTATGTCACAGTCCTAATTTTCAGCTGTGGTGCCTTCAGGCAACTGCACTGACATTAGATACATTACACAGAATGCAAGTTAATGCAGAAAATTTGCTTTTATATATTTGCAAAGAATTTTGAAGATAAAAGAGATGCACATGCCAGAGCTGATCGAGTTTTTCTTGAGGTCTGTAGAGAAGGTCCTGGTCCAGGAGCTGCTGGATCAGGTCTGAATGAATGCAGCAGAACTCTGCTTACAGGTAAGCACTTGGAAATAATGTCATTACAGTCATTTTAAGTTTTGCATTTCTCTCTCCAACTGTATGCAGAGTGAGCTATTAACAGTTCAGAATAGGTGCTTACTTTCAGACAAAGTTCCTCAATTTATGGCTACTAACAGTACTGGCTGTGGGAGGAATACAAGAAATAAGAGAAGATTTATGTGGCTGAAGAAAATTGAAAAAAGACGCATTTAATTTATATGAAAATATGTGAGAATATGTAACTGAAGAAGAAAACAAATTCAAGTCTCCCTGCTCTGCCATTTTCCCCCGTTACAATTTCACTTTTCTAGATGCTTTTACAGACAGCAGTAACTGAGATCTGTCATCCACATCCCATGCTGCAAGCCCTCCACATTTCTCTTTTTAAAAAAACAGCCTCTATCACTATTGGTCTCAGCATTAGTAACCTGATTTTCCTCACCTTTTGGTCCAGGTAAAATAGTGTGTGTCGAGCAGACATCTGTTGTAGGTCGATTGTCAACATCAAAACCAAAAATCTGAACTTGGAAGATGAAAAGCACTACTAGGGTCCCATATTTCCTTAGCTGTTGTTCTTTCTTTCTGCTCATCCTTGCAGCTTCTCAGGAAATGCCTTTCGTTGTTACAGTCTTAACAAATGCAGCTGAATCAAAAATAAATGCTCTGCTAACTAAAGCAGTGCAAAGATTGAGAGCTACATGCAAGAACAGCTAAATACAGTGAAGAAAGGAGTTTGACGATGCTGTAGTTATTTCTGTCCTGCACATTATCCAGGATATTTATTTTACACTGACAGCTGTTTATTCCAATTTATCTCTTATCTGTGAGAAGTTTAGCTGTTTTTGCCTTGGAAAATTTCTTCAATATATGGGGATAATCTTTTTTATCATTTGTTTTTCTTTTTGGCACTGATTCTTCATGCCCAGCTTTTCACTCAAGAGACAAAAGACTGTGGTATTTTATCCAAGTGGATACTAATTAGTAATAGGACACTTGTAGCTGTTCTTTTGCTGTAAAAATAATTCAGATTCCTTATAATGAGTGAAGAGACTTCCATGAGAGCTTTCTGCCAAGGAGATCTTTAGGGATGACGGACTAGCTCCTAGTCCACTGTGGGTGGATGTCTATGGTGCAGTTTGCTTTTGGATGCCATCTACCAGAAGCCACCATATGAGGGATAAAAGTTTGATGTTAACAACAGATTTTTGAGCCAAAAACCCACAAATGATGGTTTTATGTTTACCAATTTTTCCACAGTGTTTTTTTCCAAGCCCAAATTCTGTTATTAGACACAGTACTGAAGGACAAACTACAACGTTAAATCCAGAGTAGGGTGAGATTGAATGAGTGCAGAATGTCCTCCCATACCATCTTTCTCCTCTACTCACAAACTAGGAGAGACCATATATCAGGATAATGGTATAGCACATACCTCAAGGCCATACTGTCTTTGCTTTTTTTCCTGGGTTGCTATGGAAGATATCACTGTTTCAAATCTGCATGAGTTAGCTGTCAGTTTTTCAGCAGGGTGCTGGGACTTTGAAAGTAGGAGTAGGAGCCCTCAAGCATAGAGGAATGAGTAGCATGCAACACCAATATGTATCGTTTTGGAAGGAACTGTCACAGCTATCCATCCATGTGAAATCTCCTCCTGGAGCAGCCTCCAGCTTTTCCTTAGTAAGAACACAGTAACAGGGAAGCATAAAAGAGATGACTGTTTATAATCTGTCCAGGAATTTCATTAACTTCTGATTTCTTACAGAATGAAGCAGGGCAACTCTTTAGTACTGCCTGAGTACTTTTAGTGCGTGTATTTGTTTTCCATCTCAGATAAAAAAAATGTATTTCCCGTAATAATAGCTTTTGAGATGCCTTTCTCATTATTTTAGACAATATTAGTTCCTTAGTTTCACACATTAGTCTGTCAGTAGACAGAAAAACTAGCAATACTGGTGTGAAAGTGGCTAACTTTTCTTAAAGGTATTGCAGAAAGGCTTTGATTTCAAGCTCTTATGTGGGATGAAATTTGGCCAGAGCCCAAGGAAGGGTCAAGAGGCTCCTCTCCCTCTTTCTCTCTATCCTGGTCACAGTCTGTTTCACTTTTCAAAACTCTTTTGTTGAACTATGTACAGTAGTTTTCATAAATAAATAGTGGTCTCATCCCTAAAAAATGTAATCTAACTAACACCTTCAAATGTGGCCTTGATAACAGATACACCACAGCTAGAGAAGTGAATGCTGGGATTAGAGATGGATAGAGCTGTACCAAGAATAAACTTGTTCCTCTGTGATTTGCGCTGGGCACTGTGCCTCTGACTTGTACACTGTAAATCTGCTTTATTTATCTTCTTCTTCTCTTCACTTTCCATTTTGTGACCAGAAGGTCAATGTAAGAGCAAGAATAGAGAGAGTGTAGGAGTGGGAAGCTAGTGTACTTAGCTTTGGAGGAGGCATTTTGGGAAATGTTGCCAAAATGACGTGAATGATGCTATCTGTTCCACAATACTGTGAGACTTCAGAGTTTTTGTTATTTATCAGTGATAAAGGGGGATATGTTTAAATAAGGGAGGAAACCAGTCATTTAACCAGTTAAGTTACTGACTGGGACAAAACAGATAGCCTTTTTTTGATACTACTGTTGTTAACAATCATTTTCAAATGTTCTCATTCCACATTAGAAATGAAATCAAATCCCTACCATTTTTTTCCTCCATGAAAGTCACAAAAACCCTAAATACATAGTGAGTAATAAAGTTTAATACATACAAAAGCTACTTAAAATGTAGGAGATCAATTTTTTTCTCTCCATAATTCAAACTAGTTTTTTACAGCCTTAAGGATATATAGTCTTATTACTGGGCTGTTTGATAATCAGTTATGTCTTCCTGTATGTTGGACCAGAAATCCTATCCTGAGGCTGGGAATCGGCCTTAACAGGAAATCCATCACAACATAATGCTAGCACAAAAGCTTGGATTTTGGCAAATCAATATTTATCAAACCAGTTTCATCGAAAAATCCTCAAGCAGCCTCAGCACTGATGGAGATTTAATGAGGCACACTGCCTATTGTGCATGTTAATTCTTATTGAATCAGGCTTTGGGAAGTGTCTGTAAGCAAGAGAGAAAAACAAACTAGGCAGTGTTGTCCAGGCGTAAAAGACATAAAACAAACATTTCCTAAGGCGTAAATGTTTTACAAGAACCTTCAGAAGGCAGAAAGGAAAATCCTGAATGATTCTGTTGCTTTGAGTCATGCAGCAGACAGATAACCTTTATTCCTCCTTGGATCTCAAGTACTTCCATGGTAGGTTGTTTTGCCTCCACTTGGATATTCAGATGGTAGTAGTTAAATTACAGTAGATAGAAGGAGTACTACAGACAACATCCTGAAATAGGGTTCATCAAAAGGCGGCCAGGTCTACAGCAAATTTTAATAATTCATACAGTTCCTGACCCTATGTCACTGAATTCCATGTTAATACATGCTGCCTATTACCATGCGTTGATCCAAACAGAACTGCTGGAAGTCTGCTGGCATACTTTCTACCCCCAATATAGTATTAAGGAGAACTTTTCTGTTCCTCACTATACTGAATAATCCTGGAGGCATCTGAAGTAAAAGAAAAAAAAGGGTAACATTTCTCTGCTTTGGGTTCCTACATGGCTTTTTGTTCTCCTTGTATGACAAACTGATCACGGTGATTCGGATTGTGTCATGAAGTCATAGTAGATGCATCAATCATGATGGCAAAGCTTAGAGAGAATGAAAGAGGAAAAGTGGTACCATGTAGTTTGCCAAATGTAGGGAGAAAAGTAAACCTAAGGCTATTTTATAAAATCAGTTTTAGTTTTGACACCATGCACTGTCTCCTTGATCCCATGAATACAGGCTTCACCACTGTTACTCCTCTGAATAAGGCATAAGCAATGACTGGACCTTAATGTGCTGTCAAATGGCTACCAAAAAAGAACTGAACAAAGACAATAATTCTCCAAAATCTCCTTGCTTGTATGTTCAGTAAGCAGAGCTGAAAGGACAGTAATGAGTTGGGGCAATTTTTCTTGAATATTTGAGGTGCTTTGTTAGCACCAGCAATGTAGAAATAGATGTGCCACTGGTTTCCTGCAAGTGAGTTTGCTGAGTTTGGTATCTTGAGGGATGGTCTTGAATGTTCCCAGGTGTGCCTCAGGGATGGCTCTTCTGGAGAAACTTGGGTCTGACAGTGTCTTTTTGGGTGCTCTACCTCTCCTTTACTCCTCTTGTCTACTGCTTTCATCTTTTTACCTTTTAAACAGCAAAGCTGACCAGATTCCAGCTGGAAGAGCATGTCTGCTGCAAGCCAGGAGGGATGTGGAGACAGCTGGTGCCCAGGGAGCGAGACGGCTGCTCTGTACCAAAATCTCAGAAGGATCTTGGTCAGACCATAGATTGAGAGAGCTTCTGGGCTCCTTGTGAGGTGCTAAACAGACACTGTACCTTGTTTTTTAAACATCCCTCAACTGCATGCAACTTCTGCTTACTCAGGTAGTACTACTTTATATCTTCATGCTTCCAATTTTTTTTGCTCTTTGCAAAAATTTACTGGCTCATGTGTTTTAAACACACGAGAATACTTCTCTGACAGTTAGTCTGCTGGCTTTAATTTTACTGAAGATGCCTTTGACTTTACTCATAGGGCATCAGACTTCCTGAGAAGCCTGAGACAGATACCTATTGTTATTTTCCATACAATCACTCAGAGAAGCTGTCCAAAAAAAGTAAGGCATTCAGATATGTATTTAGAGATGCGATAGAAAGTGAAATACTCAGTGTGGTTTGTAATTGTGTTTATCTAAGTGCAGCCTTTTCCTGTGTCAGAACAGATTTTTGCAAACAGGAGGGTAATGATTCAGTTCCAGGGGAAGACTGACAAAATAAACCCCGGCTTCTGCTGACCTGATGTAGTGCTGAACAGTGCCCTACCCTGGGAAAATATTTCCTGCTTCTTTTTCATAAATATTTATGTAATTCCTTCTGGGAAACACGTCTTCTTCAGAAAACTGAGCACGCTGCTCCCTGACACAAATTTAACTGTTTGTTTACACATGAGAGATTGTGGTCATTTACCCGGCCTTGGATTTTTACACTCTTATCTCAGGCATTTCTGTCTTTTAAAACTCTCCTACGCTCCTTTTAGAGATCACATAATGCCTTGTGTTGTAGTGCTTAGTCTCTGAATTTCAAATATCCTCAGTGCTAACTCTAGGATTGGTATTTTGGGCTGAAGAAAGGAGAGCCAAATGTGATGTTCAGCCTGGAATCACATTTCTGTCCTACCCAGCTGTGGCCTTCCCGTGCTGCTTTGAGGCTGCTCTCTAAAAAAATTAATGCAAGCAATTAAACAGGGAATTGCATGACTAATGGAAGTATTTATATTTAGAAACAGACCTAAACACATTTATATGAACTGAAATAGAACTGGCATGCAGTCTTTTGCATCTGCTTTCTAAGCTTCTAGCTTAGCAGAAAAACTGAGCATGAGTTGCTGCAAGAAAATAGGAATATTCTCCATCATGGCAAAGCAAAAAAGGTTGATGTTGTTCTCTTCAACATTTTAAGAAAACAGAAGAGTGACTGATTTTGAAGCACACTGCTGAAGCCTAGTGCGGTCTTGTGTTCGTGCAAAACTGAACCTTGCTCATCAGCTCACTATCAATTCTTTCATGAAGTGGTGAGCTCTTTAGGGTGCTGCAGAGAAAGCTGTGTGATGGTAGGAGACATTCAGAGGAGAAGGCAAACATCAAGCTTGTGCCCAGGGTACAATGCATGTGAATAAATGGTACCCAGGTCCTGTGCTGACCTGTGCATTTCGTATGAAACCTGTTTGTCTTGAGCACTGACAAAACTTAAAAGCACAAGCTTATAGTCCTATAGGGGGTCTCAGTTCTTAGTCTTCTGCTCCTGTTATTCAGCTGTGGCGGTTGCATTACTCATTTGACCTTCTAATTGAACACATATTTATAGATCATATAGATTTACGGAGTATTTCTTCCCCTCTCCCCCCCCTTCACTTCAAACTCTGCCACATACTTTCCAAACACAGCTAGAGCCAAGCAGCTTTTTCCACTTTCTTCAGCACTTTGCAAAAAAAGAGACAAATGAAACCAGGAAACTAGGGAGCAGCTACCTGCCCTGGAGGATTCATGAACTCTCTGGTAAAAGGCAAAGGCAAGGCTACAAGGAAGCTAGCAGGAGGGGGACATAATAAAAAGGATCCACAGGAGGCCAGAGGAATCTTGAAGACCTCCTTCTTAGCCCATGGGCATGTAATATGTTCACAGTTTGAAACAGGCATTCATGATGTTTTTTCTGCTGTCCTGCTGAACACCTCCAGTGACGACAGAGGCTGCCTATTGCTTCTGAGGGACTGCCTTGCTGCTCTAAGAGCCCCTGCTCTGCTCACTGCCTGAAGCCTGCTACCAAATGTGTGCAGACATCTGCTGTCCTGCTCAGTGAACTCTCTCCTACCTTCTGTACTGCTTCCTTGGTGTCTGGGGATGCACAGTATTGTGTAACATGTATCGTAATGTTGGTTTCATGTCTGTGTGGGTGTGTTTCTGGCAAGTAAAAGAAAAATTTGAACCTCATTCTCCCACCTTCCTACTTATTGTATTGGCTGCCAGACTGTTTGGCAGTGAAGGGGAGGAGGGTGATGAAAGTGGCATACTTTCTGCTTGACAAAAAAACCTTCACCTGGTCCATACTCAGAAAGCAGTATTGTTAAACTTGACAAATTAAATGTTAAACTTAAACAAATTAGACATTTTACAACTCCAGGTTTTGTGTAAGGAAGAGAGATTAGAAAAGGAAAATAGCTGGGCTTGTTCAGCCTGGAGCAAAGAAGGCTGCGGGGTGACCTCATCACAGCCTTTCAGTACCTAAAGGGAGCCTACAAACAGGAGGGGAATCAACTCTTTGAAAGGGTAGATAACTGCAGGACTAGAGGAAATGGTTTTAAGTTGAGGGAGGGGAGATTTAGTTTGGACGTCAGGGAGAAGTTCTTTACAGAGAGAGTGGTGAGGTGCTGGAACAGGCTGCCCAGAGAGGTTGTGGATGCCCCGTCCCTGGAGGTGTTCGAGGCCAGGTTGGATGGGGCCCTGGGCCGCCTGGTCTAGCATTAAATGGGGAGGTTGGTGGCCCTGCATGTGGCAGGGGGTTGGAGCTTCATGATCCTTGAGGTTCCTTCCAACCCTGGCCATTCTGTGATTCTGTGATTATTGCTTGCACCTCTGTAGTATCTGACTGTTGAGCTTTGAGAAATGGAAGGCTGCATTCCAGTCCCCACTTCATATGCAAGTCTCTGAACTGTAGATACTTGTTTGCCCATGCAGTGTGGAGCCATTAGCACTGGGTTTTAGATTAAAATTAGGTTAGCATATAAAGTACATCACTACCCTGGACTGGCTAAAAGGGCTGCTGTGACTTCTATCATTTGGAGTAAAACATGTCACTTGGAACTGCTGCTCAGCCATCCCTGGCAAGGATAAATTTGAGCTACAGGGCTTACAGAAAGATTTCTTAGTAGCAATTGTTCTGCCATTGATGGGAACGTGTTGTGAACTACTGAGTTTTCAGCATTTTTTTCCAAGGCATTTTTTCTCCTAACTTCAAGTTTGCATTTATCTCGTCCCCACATAGAAAATGACATATGCTTGGGTGCTTTGCTTTTTAATCTGTCTTCTCTCTGGCCATAGCAACACAGATACAGAAGAAAGGCTCATAAATCAGCCCACTATTTCTCATCACCAAAATCTGGTGCGTGGCTTTGTTTAATATGTGGGCTTTTATGACAGTCTTCAAAGGAATTTATGACTTTAGAAATAACATTAAATCAGTTCCAAGGACAATGTTGGACTTTGTCCAACACTATCAGTAAAGCATTATGTAGCACTGTCATTTCTTCAAGTGTTTTGGAGTTTCCAACTTTGTTATAATGTTCACAGTCACTTTCAGACCAAGGGATAGGAAATTGTCACATCCTGCTAGGTGTTTGCAGTTTGGTCAGGGCAACATGTGGTGGGGTTAAACAGTTGATCCTGGCAGGGTTTTGTCCTGTGCTATAGGGAAGAGGTCTTACCCTTAGGCCATCACTAGGCAGAAGGAATTCAGAATAAAGCTGAAGTTGTGAAGAGCTGGGTTAATGGTTAAAAAGCTGCCTTTAATGTCAACTGGTCCCTGTTTTTATAGTGCAGAAGAGATTTGCTATGCAAGTGTTCACAGTGCTGCATCATATATCAGATATATTTTCTTCCCAAAGACCAACAGCCTGATCACAAGAACAAGGACCATGCAAAGGGAAAGCAGAACTTGATCGCACGGTCCACCATTGAGAAATCTCCCATCCCTCTTCTTCCTCTCTTCCCTCTTCTTGCGCAATTTATGCCCTCATCTCTTGTTTACAGGAACGACTTCAGGCAATGGAGGAGACTGCTTGGCTGAGCTCGGAGGTACTTCGAGCTTCATGCTGCTGACACGGTCCATTAACTGTTGAATCTGTGCAGAGACTCCAGCCATGCTGCAGCATTCCTGTCGCTGGGCTTGGCCTCCTGCCTTGCTTGCTCAGTGTGTGTGCACGATTGCTCGGCTCCCTGCTCCAATGCCCATGCCATAGGATGGCATGGTGCCTGCTCACAGGAGTGGGAAGCCAACTTAATGAGGGTACAGATGAGCACTGCGAGTGGATTTAGACTGGCATCCTGCTGGTTGCTTCTATGCCAGTTCTCCAGCTGAAACTGGCCTCTTTTCTGCAATAACTTTATTTTTATTTTTATTTTTATTTTTAAATTCTAGACTGAATCTATCTGGAAAGGAATGACTGCCTGTTAGCACTAGGAAGTTATTCACAGACAGCACGTGCTTTCCTCTAAGGAGGATCTGCGGTGAGGAATGAGTCATGCACTGTGAGTCTTCCCTGTGTGTGGATGCCAGGACCTTGGTGCCACTCTCTGCTGACTCCATCAGATGCGATGACCATCCCTGCTGTCATCCCATGCCACGTGTATGCGTTCAGTGAGTGTCTCTTCAGTGAGTGTTGTGGTGGGGAGAGTGATGGAGTGATGGAGGCACATCCTAAATTCTGGGCCACTGTTCTCCTAGGAGACAAGAGTTGACATTTATTGACTGGAAGGTCCTAAACATCATGGTAGAAGTATGATGGATTCATATCTCCAAATATTTGTATGAACCAGCAATTCATAAATAACAACAGCACACAATAATGGAGCAAGAAAAAAAATAAAATCAAGCAATCTTGAAAGGAAAACAGGGATGGGAAAACGAGAAGTTATTATTTGTCTGTTATTCTAATTGCATGGGGTTAAAACCAGACTAGAAACATCTGCTACTTTGATTTTATTGCTCAGTCTTTCCTCCTAAGTGGAGCACTTCAAGAGAGCAGGATCTGACCTGAAGTAATCCATAAAACTGTATTCATTACTTAGGTTTTCTTTTTGTGCTGATTTAAAGGTTTGGCCATTTTGATTTCCCTTGGATTAGCTGAGCTCAAGGGAATTCTGAAGGAATGTGCCATTGCTTTTTGTCCGTGGTTTTTTATGTGATGCAATGGATTAAAACTTTAATGCAGGCAGTCATTAATTGTCAAAACCAAAGATACCTCTAAACTTCTGTCTATGATTATCCCTGTTGTGCTATATTTGGGACATGTTATGGCTTCTATCATTAAGAAGTCCTCCTTTTAATGCCCCATAATGGTTAAAAGATAGCCACAAAAATGATGCATATGGACAAAATATAACGTGAAATTACAGGTTTCCATCCTGAAATGAAACTACTGATGATGCATGCGCCAGACAGGAATGACACAGAACAGAACTGTTAGTAAACACAGGGTAAACTATAAATATGCTTAAGACAGACATCACGCATTGTTACAAGTGACAAACGTTGCACTAGAAGAAAGAAAAAAGATCACAAATCTAGACAGACAGCATTACTATAAGTTGTATAGCTGCATGATTCATTCCCCAAAGAAATCAATGTCAGGATGACATTTTTCTTCAGGCAGTACTGGCAACTGCTCGTAATTTGGGTAAACTTTCTCTGCCCTATAAAAACAAACCATCAAACCAAAAGGTAACCACTGAAACAGCTACCACTCAACCAAAAAAAAAAAAAGTAGTATTTTAAACAGAGCACAACATAAAACTGCATGAGTCAATCTACCGTAAACTTTCGGCAAATAGGATGTGTCATAGAGATCAACTCTGGCGTTTCCAGAGAGCAGAGACTTATACAGCAGGCTTTTTAGAAACAGACTTCGCTCCAAATAGTAATTCCCTATTTTCAATAAACTCTGACTGCCTGCAACTAGTTATTTCTCCTGATACAGACAGCCAAAATAACGGACTTGTAAATAGAAGCCTATGGAGTTAGATTAATTACAGGGATTACATATAGCATTCTCAGCTTTTAAAACAAGAAGGAATCATTATGATGATCCCTGCTGACCTCCTACGTAACAGAAGCCTTGCAATGTCACCGAGTGATTCCTGCTCACAGCTGCAGGTGGTGCTGGGAAGTTTCATGTACAAAAATGTATATTTTTTATTTAACTATGTCCAGTGAGTGAAAATGCACCAACTAACTTGTTCTGGGGGCCAGTTATGCTAATTATATAGCCTGCTAGTTCTTTCATTATGCATTCCGCTATGTATTTATTTCAGCATAATTAATACATGTGGCTGTATAGATAAAACAGCGCATTAAAGTATCCACAACTTCCTATCAATTGTAGGCACAAATGCCAAACAGTTCTACATCTTGTATCCCAAAAGCTGAGTGATGGCACCGTGCATCACAGAGAGCAACCTTCATCCTGAAATACTGCAGTTCTCACCGGTGAACTCTTTTGGCACATAGCGATGCAGGTTTCTTGGTTTACTCCTTTACACTAGATAACAATCCTGAGGTAAAAGGATTTTATCTTGTTGCAGCATGCAGTGTACTTAACAAACTCCTCAGCTATTTAAGTTGGTGGCTTTAGTATCACCACTGTTTTTCATGGAAGGAGGTGACTGAGATGTTGGTTGGGTGTTTGTTAGTGACTTTGGTTGGTCTATTTTGATGTTCTGTAAAGTCTTTGTCAAGAAAAAACTGAACTCAATTATTTGGAACAAAATCTCAACATTTTGCCTGAATATCCTTTTTGATGAGACATCCAGCTTGATAAAGGAAAGAGTCATTTCCCCATCATGCATGAGAAGATGATTGGGTTTGCAAAACAGCCAGTGCACTGGTTAAAGAGAGAGCTAAGATAATTCCAGGTGAGTCAGTTTGGATCCAGAAAAGCTGAAGAGTTCAAGCTCAGTGCCACAGTATTGCTTATGCAATTACTCCAAAGAAAAGTTCAGGTCCAGAATGAGTTTTATCTGTATTTTTCCTTTCCCTGAGGTATCTCATGTCTTCAGAGGGTGGAGCATTAGTTATAATAGATTTCTGTAAAGCATTTGACTTTATACCTCTATCTGAGGGAAACATAAATTCCATGATGAATGACAGTAGTAAAGCCAGATAGCTCTTTTATTCCCACTTTTTACACTGCAGAGGCATGTGACATGAGGTCTGAGAAAGGTGCGTGGTGAAATTGGAAAAGAGATGAGAACAACAGAGAGTATCCCAAGCTGCCTTTCTGTGGAGATCAGATAGAGAGAAAAATATGCAGTATCTACAGAACTAGAGTAAGCTTCCCCAGTGGGTCTTTGAATGAAAGAGTAAAACTCCAGAGAAGAAGTTTTGAAGGCACACTTTCAGAAGGACAGTGAAGAGTTAAAGATCTGTGATGGAAAAGCAAAAAAGCACGTCGGTGTTTCTCAGCTTTGTACTAAATCCTTGTGAATCATATAACATGAAAAACAGAATGTGTAAATACAGAGCCCAGTCCCCCTCTTCACCTGGTTCACTTCTACACAAAGGCAGAAACTCACAGTGTGAAAAGGTATATACAGAAGAACTTAAGTGTGGACATAACCAAAGGTCCTTCCATTCCAAGTGATTGCCTTTCACCTACTTTGGAAAGCAGAAAGAAAAAAAATGCAGGCTGCATTCAAAAAAGAAATTATATGTAAAGATTGCGAGATTTAAGCAGAAGACAACCCAGCAGTTCAATTTTGTGTCCTTTAATGTTTGCAGTTTGTCATGGCTCATAAATCTGTATTATGTTTGGTGCTGAAATTTCTGAAGTTTGCAGAAGGGGAAATCACAAAGAAGGCTTGTTACATTTAATGTTTACAAACAGTTTATCTAATGTCAACATCCCAACAAGGAAGCAATAGAATTTATTCCACCACTTGAAGACTACCTGTTGCATAGTTCAGTTCAGTGAATCATGCTGCAGAGCCATAAAATAGGCCATTGTTCTCAGTATTAGTCAATTCCACAGAATTTTATTAATTTGATTTTATTTTTCTTAAGACAGAAAATCTAATTAAAAAGACAAACAGTCTAAATGTCAATCCTCAACTACAGAATAATTCTGACAGATCGAAAATTTGGTAGTTTCTTCAGTTTAAAAGCGATAGATGTACTGGCTCACCTAAGGGCTTTTCAGCTCTGTTGACAGTTTCCTACTGCCTCTTAGAGTTGGTGTCTGTGCGAGAACATGGTGAAAGCTACCAGTAATTCAAATAACTCCTTAAAAATCAGTAGCTGATATGGCTTTATAGACCATACAGACCATATCTGGACAGCCTGCCCATGGCAGTGGGGTTGAAACTGAATAATCTTTATGGTCCTTTTCAACCCAGGCCATTCTATGATTCTATGATTCTATAATAATTTTGCAGATTGTTGTCTTCTACATCATTCCACAACTCTGTCTAAGAACTGTGTCCTCTTCAGCTTCCTGAGAGTATCTACCACCATCTGCATCAGAGATCAAAACTGCGCAATGCTGTTGATAGTCACTTGGGAGCTATTAGCACAACCTCTGTTTCTCTATCTTTTATTTTTATAATACTCACTGACTGGAAAAATGAATAAACATGTGACTGTAAACTGACATCTGGAAAATCCAGAACTTTCACAGAATAGTCACGCGGATGATCACTTGTTCTCCATTTCTAAACTTTGTAGTGGTCTATGAGACAAAAAAGACCTCCTTCTGGCAACCCCCAAAGGTGAACAAGTTAGAAAAATAGCTGTACTTGGATACTTCGTTTCCTGACATCAAAGCTTCTTGGGAGCGAAATGTGCTATTATGATGGCATTATTCTTTTTTCCTTCCTGTAAAAGATGTGGCAGATGTTCAGCACTCATTTGCGCATTTAAAATTCTGATTCATTCAGGAAATCTGGATAACAGAGTTGCCTAGGATTCCTGTCATCCTGTAGTCAGAGGTAGCATTTTTATTCGGATAATCTGGACCAGCAGTGGTCACCCCATATGTGGGTGTACACTGGAGGAAAGGCTAAAACACAGGAGGAAATTTTCATTGAACCCAGTGCACTGAAGTAGGCTATACCTGACACTGCTTTAATCATTGAGGTGGCAGCTGTGCTACCTGCTCATCTGGAAGCCCTGACCCATTTTTGTACAAAAACTTGTTACTCCATCCTGAGAAGTTCTAACATCTCTTTTGCTTCCAACAGGTCTTTGAAATAGCTATGAGAAGGGTGTGCACATACAAATGTGGTAGAAGAAAAAGGAGGGAGCAGGAGTTCCACAGAACTGCTTTTCCAGAGATCTTAAGCATCCCAGAGATCCAGTGGAGGAGAGGAAAGCTGTGACAGCTTGGCAGCATCACAGCCAGTGTGCCTGTAGCTCCACTGCTGCCAGTGCAGCAGCACAGGGTGAGCCAATGTCTGATGGGATGCTGGATCAGCTGTGTCCAGCTCCCTCTTATGCCCTTCTCCAAGACCTCTCTTCCACCAGCTCTCTCCACACAGTGTGTGTGGCTAGTAGTGAGGCTTTCTCTGTCAGCTGGCTTCTGTGGAGCAATCACAAGCAGTCAGAACTGAAATCCCATTGATATAGAAGAGGTGGGGGAATTTAGGCTTTCTTTAAAATACAAATTAGCAATACACACTTGAAACTCACACTTCCTTTATTTTTTCCTTCTTTCTATGAGTGGAAAATCAAGTGCTTTGAATTTGGGAAATGCCAGATATTTTTCTGTCTAGCCAGCTTAAATTTAGTGTCGTGTTTGCGTGTTCTGGTATGATCTTCAGTTGCCTTCACTGTGGACTCTGCCTTCCCAGGGGCCCAGATTAAGTTCAGTCTGGTTACAAAATCAACACTTTGAAATTAGGAAGTATGAAACTTGGGCTTTCCCAAGTATCCTTCATTCTGCAACTTCTCAATTTTATTCAATAAACAATGTCAAAATTAAGGCAATTGGGTCAAATGCAAAAATATGATTTCCTTATTTCTGAAAGTTTGATTTTGTAAATGTTGCAGTCCATTAATACTCTTTTTTCTTTTTTGTAAGTAATGAACAATATAGAAAAATTCACTTATGTCTTAATAATCTTACAGGATCAGCAGTGTGAATGGGTTGTGGGTTACCAATACAACATTACTGCACTATGTATCAGTTCATTCATTCATATGCACTCGTCATCACTTTTCAAGTAACTGAAACCAAGGCTGTTACAAACTTCAAGACATTTGAATGAGAAAAACCAATAATGTTTGGGTTGTCTGTGGAAATTCAGCCTTTGTACTTAATAGAGGAGTAGAATTATAAGAAAACTGGCAGGTATTTTAAAATCAATGGGAAGAGAACCCCTCCAGAACCCAAAACAAATTATTAAGAAGTTTTAGAAAACAACTTCAGACAAACAAAATCCAAATATTATAGACACTTCTAAATTCTTGTTATTTTGAGTCCTGCAGCAGGCTGCTGAGCTGAGGCTTGGCACCTTGCTTTTGCCCTGGTTAGTGACCAGCTGCAAATCTGGACATTCAGTGTTTTGTTTATTTACCGGGTTAGCCTTTATTGTAACCTCTCCCTTTCCTTCATGTGAATGTCTAAAGTGAATCTAGTAATAACGATATCCTAGAAGTTCTCAGCTCTAATTTATTTTCTTTTTCTGCAAAGAATCCTTTGCTGACTTTTTTGTACTGCAGAGCCAGTGGAGGTGAAGAGATGCAGTTGAATTGTTAAGACACAGCCTTTCCCAAATGGCTTTCCTCTGTTGTAATACATTGACTAAATATGAGAAAGTTTTCTGCATCAACCGTACTTTGCTGCATCTGTGTGTGTTGACCCCTTACAAGAAGTAAAAGCTGTTTGCTCTAAGTGCTCAAAGGCATGTGAACTCCTGCTGTTTGTATCTATAAACTAAAGTGGTTAAAAGTGACTTGAGTTTTGAGAAGATATTACTGTGAGATATTTGTTTTTCTGAAACAGAATGACACTTGGTATCATTTTTGGACTAAATGTGACTAAGCACCGTTTTGAGTATTAAAGAAACAGCCTAGCATCCGCATGGGGAAAATTGTTAGGGGTGGTTTATATCATCAGCTGGTTTGTTTGTTACTTTGGGTTTGTTTCAGCAAAATGAGTGCAGCACTTTGTTATCTTGGGGATACATCCAGTCCTGAGACTGGACACAGAACACACAAAGCGTGCAGGCTATTGTACTTTTGTAGTGTAAAAGGGATGAGGCTTGACCCAAATTCTTGCCTTATGCTTCAAAGCAGCTCTTGTAGGAGAAATAGCACTGCTTCCAGATTCTGTAATAGGTACCACGTGCATAAAGCCTCTTTAAGACTTATTACTAAGCCTGCATTTAAAGTGAAGTTTGCTCTGAAGAGAAAGTCCCTTGGGAAGGGCAGGTGGGAAGCCTGCAACATCTCCTTATACGTAATTTGGGGAAATAAAACCTTTTAATAGTCCAGCTTCACAGCTGGCTGATTTTACAGACTGTCAGAGATGGGTTGATGTGCTCAGCCTTGAACACACAGCCCTTCCTTGTCAGTTTTATGATGTTTTCCTGTTACTTTCAGGTTTCCCTTGGCTAGAAGGAAATGAGCTGAAAAAACTGATTAGATATTAAGGTGTCTTTTATTATTACGGAGAACTCCTATAAAAATTCCTCGGTGACTCCACTTCCTTGAACACTTGTCAACAGACTGCCCAGTGGAATGAGAGTCCAATAGGAAAAGAGTAGGTTTAGATAAATTCCTTGACAAAAAGGTCTAAGTTAACAAAATTAAAACCATTCCTCATATCTTTTCCCCAGGCACGCATATTCTTCCACTTGCAATCCACAGAGAGAGGTGTGTGATACAGAAAGGGGAATTTGGCTCCAAGGTAAATTTCTCAAGAAATCTTTCTTGAAAATTAAGACCTCTGTGGTATGTTTTAAAATTATTTTCAATAAAGGCTGTAGTTTTTCTTTTCATCTTGATACTCTTCCAGGCTCTCAAGCTTCAATGTTAAACAAAAAAATGAGTCAACTCTGATTCAGTCCCAACACAGCACCTGGCTCTGAGATCAGGACAAGCATCCACTGCTTGTCCTGATTCTTCAAACCATGTGTCCAACAGCTTTACCTACACAGCTACCTCTTTGATTTACAGCCTTCTGTATCCTTGTTGGTTGATTGGTTTGTGCTTTTATGTTATTGTGTGTTTGTTACTTTTTTTTGTCTCCATGTGTGAAAATATTATAGGTTCTTTTGTAAATGCATTCAAAGTGATTTTCCAGTCACTACAGCTAACTTGTGGTAATTCTGGCCTTGCAGGCCAAACATATGAAAAAGATTGTTCCAGTAAGGTCTCCATAAGTTGATCAAAGCCTGCTGAAATTGAACATGTAGAGCTGTTTGGTTGGTGACTGAGCTGGAGAAAACTCTCAAAGAAGGCTGCCATTCCAATATACGAAGAACTGTAACATCTCTTTTTCGGAAGAAAATGAAGGTAAATTTCAGAATGCCATGTTGTGTAGCAGTTTTTCCATGACATACAGCTATTTTACACTAAAAATGGGCCATTTGGTAATAATTTATGGAATCAGATTGAAGCACCAGGACTGACAGATGCAACGTGAAGAGGAGGGCTGAGCAGTGCAAGGTTTAATGCAGTCACTTCACTACATTTCATTCAGGGTGTAAATATTAAAACCACCTGAGTAGTTAATAAACTGTGGTGTAGCATTTTCAGTAGCTAAAAGTGTTATTATTCTGCTATTTCTATAGATAAAATGGACCACGCAGGGAAAAAAAAACAAAATTGTTGTCAAGGTGTAGTTTCAATGGATGCTGTTGAAAGTGGGATTTTTATTTTGGATATGACTGCTGTTTATGAATACCCACAGATAATTCAATAGGAGAGGAGAAAAAAGTTGGTAGTCTTGCTTGTCCAAAACCTCCCTCTTTGATTCCCACAGGCATATGCAGTTGGCCTACAGCTAAGTCTGTTGGGCATGGCAGTTCCTTGGAATATTTGATGTGGGTTTGTGGTAACTGCAGTAGAAAATTTAATTAAGAGGCATAAACTCTACAAATGGGTTCAATATGCCTACTGATCTTTCTCTTTTATTCTTTTCACTTTTCTATCAAACTCTATTTTCTCCAAGGATTATTAAAATGTTAAAATATTGGGAATTATTTTGTCACTATCTGTTTTGTACCCCATATCTTAGTTTCATCTTGAAGCAGTATTGTGCATCTGCTATGCATAAGTATTTATAAAACGTCTTACACAATTTTTGTAACTACTGTAGAAAGGATCAATGTTTTGTTACATTAAATATAGGATTAGTATTGCAGCTATTCCCTTAATAATGAAAAGTTGCTGCTCTTCCTTTAAAATACTCTAGCACTCTGGAATATGTTTCAGTAAGTTGCTCTCTGTCTCAGAAATTAATAATTTCAACCTTTATTTTAAGTCAGCCTCTTCCTGTGTCACTGGATCATACAGATACAATTCTCTTAGCTTTGTTTAGAGAAATACTTTTGACAAAATAGATCCCATTTTGTGAGCGTGTTAATGAGAGAAGGAGCAATTTCTACTGCTGAAAGGCTGGATTAGAGTTTTAGCCTCAGCAGAAGGCTTGGTTATCTACAGAAAGGTCATTCAGTTTCTGTCACAGATTAGACTGCTTCCAATAGCTGTAATATATATTACTTTTTCTACTTACATCTGTGTAAGCAAGTAGAAGGAAGATGCACAAGACTTACTGTGTTGTCAAACCAGTCTCCATTAGAGAGTAGGAGACCTTCACCAGAGAATTCATGCAGAGTATATTTCTGCTGTTAGAATATGTTCTTATTGCAAATGATAAATCCCTGAGAGAAAAGTTTGTCATGGAAACACTGACTGCTCCTTAAATGACTATGAAACAAGAATGCTAGGCGATGCTTATGAAAAACTAGGGCATATTTCACAAATAGATCTACCAATCCTACCTTTACATGGACAAGAGGAAATTCAGCTTCATAATTCAGCTTCAACCCAAAGGCAAAACCAGCCATGCTGGCTGTATTGCACAGATCACAAAGTTGGTCCAAGAGTTTAGTTATATCCAGCTTTCCAAAGATCTTACAATCTAACTAGTATCAGGCAGCCAGGGGAATCATGGAAAGAAAAACAGTACCGTAGGATGTGGCACTTGTGATTCAGCAGATGACATTCTTCACCCTGAGTCAGTCATGCAACAACAGCCAGCTTCCCTGCTGGGCTGCTCTCCTGCAGGTGAGTCCCAGTACTGAGGCTCTGAGAGCTGACTTCTGCATGCCATGAAATGTTGGTTGACATTTGTCACAAGAATAGCAGCATCTGTCTTGGGTTTTGGTTATATTACAAACTGGGTAATCACCTTAACGTCTTGCCTGCTCTAATTACCCATGGTTGTTTCTTCTGTGCTTCCTTCCTCTTGCTCTGTGTCATGCTGCTGGCACAGTTGCAAAAGCTGCTGCATTTCTAGGGGTGATGAATTCTGCTTGATGCCCAATGGGATCTGGCTAGATTTCAGTGAGTGCTGAGATGTTTCTTCTGTGTTGTTCCATTTTAGCTTGTAGCTCTACTGAAACAAAACAAATTATTTGCCTTTCATATTTTGAAAGCAGTGGAGTTCTTGTCAAAATAGGGATACCACTTGCCTGAGGTGCACTGGAGACATGTGCTGTACCAGTAAATAATACATAGCACCACAAGCATCCAAGAGCACAAAGTACAATAGGGTTCCACTCCCATGTAGTTGGCTGGAGTCAGTTATTATAGTTTATTTCTAGCATATACTTGAAGCATTACCAGCTAATTGTTAGCCGTGTGTGTCTACGTCAGGAACACTCAGCACATGATCACAAAGAATGAGCACTTCACTCTTTGCAGCTTATTTTTTAAATAAGGCTTTTTGTAAACATGGAAAAATAAGCATTGCAATTAATGCTAAGGACCAAAGTTTGCTAGGTAATAAAAGCCCAAATAAACATAGTTCTGCTGAACGTAAGTTGATTTTTTTATCTAGAAGGCGGTAATAATTACTGATTTATTTTCAGTGGAAACTACTTAATCAAGTGTAAATTTTAAAATGACTCTGAGGCTCAGAAAATATACAACAATATCTGTTTTCAGTTGATTTTTATGGTGACATAGTGGAAAATCTGATAGAACTTCAGCCACTGCCTTGCTATCAAATGCTGCTGTAATTCCAAATGAACACGACTTGTTATCTACTTGCTCAGCTGCTTGCTTTGCTTTCACTGTGATGTGGAAAAATGTTGGTTCTTTGGTAATTTTATTAATTTTACTGCCTGAGAATGGTTCTTTTGAAATTATTCTTCTAATCAAAACATGTAGCAGAAAACATTCTTTTACTTGTTAGAAACTTGATCTCGGTAAGTATTGAGTGTCTTTTTGCTTGGGTCTGTTGGTCTGAAAGAGCTGAGCACTCAATGACTCACAAGACACGTTGGCACCTGGCAGAGCCGTGCCCTTCATCAATCTATGTGGTGCCTGGTGGTTTCAGTTGGCAAAAATTTATGCAAACTGTTGCCTTTTATTGTATTATACATTCCAGGCTAAATGGCTTTGCAAGCCTTGAAGCTTGCTTTGAGCTTCAAATTCAAGTGTTTCTGAAGCATTAATGTAAAAATTTCTCAAGGTATCACATGTCTTGACTTTCACAATGAAAGCAAACAAACGGTAAATTTCCTAAAATTTTGGTGAAAGAAAACTATGCAGTATCATTATGTTTGCAATTCAGAGCAGATTCAGAGGCTATGTCAATATTAACGGGGCTTTTGATACAAATGCTGTGAGTTAGGAATCACTTTCTAGATCCCAATCACAGCACACTTCATTGAAACCCTGAAACAAGCAATATCAATATGGTCACAGTCAAAACTGTTTCACTCAGTTCTGTTAGTAAGGGGCCAGCCTGCATCTAGCTTTTGCCAAAACTCCCACTAAAGTCAATGGAACTTTGCTTGCTTTGGAGCACTCAGCAAGCATATCATCTTACTTCAATTCCTCAGTTATTCTTTGATCATTTACAGATTCTCAATGCTGGTACCTGTGCATTTATGCAGGTCCTTTTAACCACTTCATCCAAACTGGCAACTTATCCTTTCACAACTATGAGTGTACTATGAGTACAGGAGTACTGTCTTAAGCACTCCTTTTGTGCAAAGACCGTAAGTGAATGCACATGAAACTATATCTCAAGGCAAGAACTTAAGCCATAAGAATGTCATTTTAAAATGGGCCACGAGTTCCATTTCAGGTATGATTTTCTGGAGCTGAGGACTGTCTGCATTGCAGAGCTGATTTCAGTTATCTTTTTATAGTCTACTATAAACCTAAATATACATTATATCCTGACATTATGCATGATGGTACTTTTAACTTGAGATATTGATCCATATTGCCAGAGGGGCTAATCCAAGCTTCGGTTAACACAGCTCATTAGTTATTAACAGAACTCAAGCTGCCTCCTTTTCCTTGCTACTGTTCCTTCGCTGTCTTCCCAAAACTTCTCTCTTGCACAAAAAGGCAGGGAAGTTTTCTCTCAATTTGCACAGAAGCATTTCAGACCTACAAGTTGTATGTCCACAGACTGAGAGCATGTCCTGTGGCCCCACAGGGCTTCACACCATGCACAGATGGCTTCAATCCAAAGAAAGCAATTCAGGTGTCACTTCAAAGGGTGACCAGTACTGGATCTAAGCATGAGGATAACCTGAGCTTAGATAACGTAATAACAAAGTCAAGTTATTCTCCCATGTTCTTCAAAGTGTTACTGAAATGTCAGTGAGACTTAATCCTTTTGTGCTCTTCAGCACCCGTAAAAATCAGACCACAGCTCTTTCTGTGCTGAAGCAAAATTCAAATTTTTCAACAGCAACCTCCAAGTGAGGAACAAACACAGGGAATGTTGTATCCCGGGACCTCATCTACAGGTTGCATATTAAACAGTTTCTAAATGAAAAGGTGGCTCACTGTGCTATAAACTAAAGTCATCATTTTGAGACCTACAGCCCACCAGAACGAGGGGACAGGATGGAGTGGCCTTTTCCAGTATTCTCCACCCACTGACCTAGAGTATGAAACCCACAGAGTTCTTGGAACTGCAAACAGTGTTTGAATTCAGACTAAAACTGGAAAACAGAAACAGGCCTTTTTTTTCTTCTTCTTCTTCTTCTTCTTCTTTCTTTTTTTTTCTTTTTTTTTTTAGTCACATCAGTCAATGCTATTTACAAAATTGGTTTATGGAGACCACAGGTGGACACTCTGACTCATTACACATGAATACTAAATATATCCAAGACGATCTTGGAAAATCCCATAAAGAAAGAGGGAATAGCCATCTGATTTTTATATTTATAACCTTGGGTTTTGGATGCCAGTAATGGAAATTACATTGTTTTCACAAAAAGCAGGTGAGGGACAGTAAGGGACTGAATGATTGCCAGGCTGCGTGTGGCTGGAAGGAGAAGGCCCTAAGCGAGGAGCTAAGTCACAGAGGAAGGTTTGTCATGCTGTAGTAGTTTGCCATTCGCACTTGCGGCAGGCTGTGGTGAGGTTAGCAATGCATTCCACAGTTGTTAGGAGTTAAGCAAATGTTGTGTCCTTTAGCCAGAGAGAAAAGCACACCTGCCCATGGAGCTGGCATAAAATTCATTACTGCCCTCGTCCTACATGGAGAATTTGAGTAGTACTTTCAGCCTCATATCCTGCCACACGTTTCAGTCTCTCTGATCTTGAAAACCAGGAAGGTCCAAGGTCTGTAATATATGCAGGGAAGCAGATAATGGATCCCTTTCTGTTTATCTGACTTCTGTTTTGATGGATGTTGTAGTGCCAAAGCTTCTCTTATTCTTGCTGGAGGAGAGCTATAGCTAGACTTCCTACCATCCGTAGGCTGGCTTTGTGAAATGCAACAGGATGAAACTGAAACAAGACATAGCATTTCTAGCCTGGAAGCTTAATTCATACGTAAGCTGAGAAACAGTGTATGTAAGGAGGAACTAACTGAGGAATGAGTTCGTTATTCTAATCTAGCCAGTTTCCTGAATGACCACTAAAGTAAATAAACTAGATGCCAAAATGCATTTGTTTTTACTTATAGATCACCCAAAAGTATACTGTGGGTTTTTGATGTTTCTTATTACCAAGATCCTGAGCCAAATCCTTCATAGACGGTGCAGAGCAGCTCCTCACTACTCCAGTCTTCGAAACAGCCCCAAGAAAGAATTTCTCTGCCGCTACTGCCTTGTTGAGAGCAGCAGTGAGTGGGTGGCCACAAACATGGGCACAATAAGAAAATATCTATGCAGACTCAAATTAGCTAATCATAATTTTTGTATTCAAAGCTGTATAGCAGATAAATATCAATGGTCTTCCTACTGAGATTTGGCTCAGCTAGCTGGTCCTTTATCAAATTGGGCACTGCTTCAGAGAAGTCACTCTTCTGTGTCCTGAATGACTAGAATTTAGGAAATAGAGATGGAAATACCCAGCTAGCATATCTGGCTTGCTGTAGTCAGTTCCTAATGAGCTCTGCATTTATCCTCTGTCCCTGTAATGATCCTTGCAGCCTGCAACTACAGTACTCGTACTGAAAGTTTCTGCTTCTTGACTTCTTCTCAAAGGAGTTAATTCTTCAGCATTTTATGCTTGTTTTTCATCCATTAGTACTATCTATCTACTTCAATAGGCTTAAAATAAAATATATTTTTTTAAATACTCATGATGTTGTTGTTTTCTGTTGAATTTAATTCATCACCAGACACAAACAGCACAGCACAAATGGAAAAGTTTATTGCAAAACCAGAGGAATGGCAAAGTAGTATCCTTTTTTTTTTTTCTTTCTTTTCTTTTTTTTTTTTTTTCTTTTTTCCCTAGAAGAATGAGTTTCTTTGTTTCAGCCTTAGGGGCCAGTAATTTCTAGCAGCCCTCTGTCTGCAAATCTTATTTCTGCACTGATCATCATAGTCACATGAAATTATTTAATAAGTATCTTATTGCCAAGGTCACATGAAATTAGTTAACAAAAACTTAGAAGTGAATTTAAGCCAGCTCATCTCTCACTGAAACATTCTTTTGGCTTAAAAGAACCTGCTGAGTTGTAAAAATGAGTAGCATTGGGCATTTTCCCAATAATAAGATAGCAATAACAGGGAAGAATGCTTGGCTACGTTGTAGAGTAAATTAACAATGCATCCATGAATTTTATATGTTTGTATTCTTAGGCAATTAATAATAATTTAGATCTGTGGCTAGTTTTAAGTTACTCTGTGCAGGAAAATCACACAGGTGGTCTGCAGCCTTCTGTTAAGCCTTTCAAAGAGCTCCCCAACAAAAGTAAAGGGAAATGTAAATTTTTTTGTGAAGGAAGGTGGAAAGAAAACTTTCAGGGGGTAAGGGATAATTCTGTTAACCCATGTTTCATTTAAAGCTTTGGAATGGGTCTTCATTTCAATCCAGCTCCATTCTGGGCAAACTTTGGTCCATATCGCACATAGGCAGCACTATCAAAGATTCACTCACTTTCGTGAGGCAAAAAGACCAAAAAAGTTTGAGTGTTTTGATGGTAAACACCTGAAAGCTAAGCTCTTCTTCCCTAACTGCAATATTCCAACTGTAGTTCTCCTCGCAGCTGTCTCTCTGGTCTCGTGGATCTCAAATTCAGGTTGCAGAGCGTCCTTGTGTCAACAAGAAGGAAAAAGGTGCTACTTAGTCATTGTGTCCCATGACTCCACAGCTATGCTCTCTCCTGAGAAGCAAGAGCCATAGATTCAAGCTCTGTCAGAAGGACTGTAAGTCAACTCTCCTACTTGGGCAAGGAAATCTTCGGGTTGTTTCACAACTCACTTCTTCCTGCTGTCTTTAAATGAAGGTAGCTGTGAATGCAGCTCTCGGTGCACTCCACTTGTGTTGTGAGCACATCTAGCAAATCCATACATTTATGGCTGCAGTTGTCTTTTCTATAGATCCCTAACAGCCTTAGGCAGGAGAAGGGCTTCTGAACGCAGATCTCAGCCTTAGTAGTGGTCTTTGTGAGTAGAAGCAGTAACTGGACTTGCCCAGCCAATTACAAGTGCATGTATGAATTAAATACAGCTTTCCTAAATCACCAGGAGTCAAAATTTTGCATTTTGTTCCTTTTTAGGTACTCGTCTTCTTTATTGCAAAGATTTTTGTTATTGAATTTGCCCTTAGACATTAAAAAAAACCAAACAGAACTATTTTATAAGACTTCTGAGACCCAGAGTTCAACTAAATGAATAAGAAACACTGTATTTCAATAAAATAGAGTTGAGGCTTTTTCAAGAGGTTATTGTGTCTGCTCGTGTCTTAGAGGCAGTTGCTCTATCATTGCCCTGACTGCTCTGCATCCTTCAAATGACGCTGTGTGTCAGCTAAATTATTAAACAAAAAAGTAGATTCTTCAGCAGTCGGTGTAAAGTTGGACTCTACAAAGTGTTTTAAACAAAGTTGAGACACCACAAAACTTCAGGTCAGTACGAATTGTTCTCTGTGCTGCTTCCACTAAGGAAAAACACACCAAGTATTTCCTTTGCTGAACACAAACATTCTTCTCACATTTGCTGCAAGAGTTTTGGGTTTTTATCAAAGGCTTTACTTTTTAAACCATGACAATTTCTTGCTAGACACAGTGTATGTGAGCCTATGTATGTGTTTGTGATTTTAAAATAAACATATTACACTTTCAATCCTTTAAAATTTACCATAACTGTGTTCTACTTTCATTTATTTAACTCCATTCTAACGAAGTTAGCCAGAAGTCTTTCTTGATCACATAAGAACCTGAATAGAGTTCTCCTTTACCTAATTAATCAAATCAGGTAGGGTAACATTTGAATTTGTTTTTTAGGTTGGTTGGGCTTTGCCACTAGCAAGGAAACAGTCTTTTGATGACTCAACACCTTCTTAACTTGCACAAAGTTATACTGAGATGTTGTTGATCCAAACCTTTGAGTCCTCATCCTGTAACATAGCCTTTGTATCACTAGAAGGGAAAGGAGAAAATGCTGCTAACAGTTTTTCTGATGAAAGGAGAGCCTGAGAGTGTCTCAGGACCTGTCAGTATCTGTTGTCTCTGTTATGACCAACAACATAGACAAGAGAGGACTTGTAATATACCTCCTGCTTGCCTGCTTCTGTAAGCAATGTTTTAACCACAGAAATGAGAGAGGAAAGGGAAAGGATGTGCTTGGGTACGAGAACCCAATTGTTCACAGCAGAACATTTTAGGTAACTCTATGAAAAAGCTCATGTAAGTTTCTGAATCAAACTACCAGTAACCAGAAACCATTTCTTCTGATTTAAAAGATGCATTTCTCCTACAGGATAAAAGTCCAGCCACAGGGAAGTCCGTGGCTGCCCTCCTGCAGTGCCTTCATTACAAACAACAAATGCATCCAGGAGTTGCTGCTATGAAAATCCCCATGCAACTACTGTGATGAATAATCTTCCCAAGAAGTGCTTCATGTCCATGGGAGCGTGGCATGGTGCCACTGTCTGAATCGAGGGCATGGCAGTGTAAGGCTTTCAGTGGGCAGCCGTGCTTCAGACACCAGCATGGGCTGGGCCATACCACGTAGGGGCAGAGTAGGGCTGAGCAAAGCAGTGCCTCTGTGGTCCTGCAGTGAAGATGGCTGCTAGGCTGGGCCTCATCATTGTCCCCAAAAGCAAAATGTGTTCAGCCGCATCAAGAACGTAGAACAAGCTGGGAGCTGCTACCTTGCTGGTTCGTGTGAGGCTGTAGCTAAACTGAAGCTGGAATGACACCCTTCTCTCTTTCACTCTCTACAACTGCTCCCAAGCCATCAAGTGGAAAAAAGAGCTGCTACTGAAAAGCAAAGAGATTGTGTATGGAACTCACGAGTGCCGAATTCCAAAGATTCCTTTCTCTCAAATCCGAGCTCCAGAACTAATGATGAAGCTAGCATAGCAGAGAGGCCAAAACCAGAGGTTAAAGACCAAGAAACAAACAAATCAGATCTGCAGTGTATGCTGTATCCTGCTGTCTCCATAAGGTGGCTATTAAATATCACTAGGCTCAAATCCCCAGGGCCTGATTAACGTTTTCCAGAATATACAGGTATCTCATAAGTGAAATATGATAACATAATGCTTTTCATTCTCACAGAATTCAGTACTAGTTTCCTATGTATGTTATACAACACAAGTTATTTACTCAAGATTATTGGTTACATTGGGGAAAAGCTACCTTTCTTTTAATCTATTCCAAAGTGATGTTTTTTTTACATTTTTGCGTGAGCTGCAGTCCACGATGAATAACAGCTTATGCATCTCATCAGTTTCTTTTTACTTCCTTTATTTTAAATAAAATGCAATGGAAATTCAATACAGTGATCTGTATTTTATTCTTGCCTCTACCCACATAACTTTTCAGAACTGTCAGATCTCATTTGCAAGCTTCCCTTCTACCATCATCAGAAAATTATGTCAATATTCCACACCACCTGCTGCCTCCTCTTGCCACTTTACCTAAAAATCAGAGAAAACCCCCATAAAGTACAAACCAAAGCGTGAACCATTATAACAGCTGTTGGTCCTGGAAACAGTGCAATTTGCAAAACATGTTTTCCTTAATATAATTTATGTGAATGGCCTCAAAGTGAAAAGGCGAGGCATGCTCAGTGATCTCACATGCAAGCTACTATCTCTAAAGTATAAATCTTGAAGGAACTTTGGAAATGGGTTGTTTCCCTTGGGTACTGAAAAGAACAGAATCATAAATAAGTCTGAATCCAAGACCACATTTACAATTTTCCCATAAGAAATATATTAGAAAATTGTAAAAGCTGAGAACTTCTATCTGAACTGATACCTGAGCTGATAAAAAAATATATATATTACAAACAGACTGGAAAAAAAACACCCAAATTCTCACAATGGAATGAAATGCACCATTTTTATTTCATTTTCTCTCTAGTTCCCTGGAATGTAGTTCTCAGATGTTTTACAATTAAGAGTCTTCAACTAAAAGATTAAAGCTCCACTGAGTTTTTTTTTTCCTGGAAAATCCTGTAATCAGTCACATCTTTGCTCAGAAAAGGAGAAGGCTGTTGTGATTCCAGTGCAAATTCCACTGTTTAATGAAACTGAATCCTCAGTTACTGACAAGTGTAACCTTGGGGTACCTTAAGCAGTGCTTCTCTTGTAGATCATAGAATCATAGAATGGCCTGGGTTGGAAGGGATCCCAAGGATCATCAAGTTCCAGCCCCTGCCACAGGCAGGGCCACCAACCTCTGGATCTGTACTAGACCAGGCTGCCCAGGGCCCCATCCAACCTGGTCTTGAACACCTTGGGGATGGAGCATTCACAACTGCTCTGGGCAGCCTGTTCCAGCACCTCACCACTCTCATAGTAAAGAACTTCCCCCTGACATCCAATCTGAACTTTCCCTTCTTAAGCTTAAAATCATTCCCCTTTCTATCACTGTCTACCCTTGTAATATGTTGATTCCCCTCCTGTTAATAATCCCCTTTTAAATAATGGAAGGCTGCAATGAGATCTCTTTGGCTAAACAAGCCCAGCTCCCTCAGCCTGTCTTCATAGGGGAGTTGTTCCAGCCCTTTGATCATCTCTGTGGCTCTCATTTGGAGCCTCCCCAAGAGCTCCACATCTTTCCTATACTGGGGGCCCCAGGCCTGGATTCGGTGCTCCAGATAGGGCCCCATGAGGGCACAGTAGACAGGGACAATCACCTACCTGTCTCTGCTGGCCAACCCTCTTCTGATGGAGCCCAGGATACCATTAGCCTTCCGAGCTGCAAGAACACACTGCTGGTTCATGTTCAGTTTTTTATCCACCAGGACCCCCAGGTCCTTCTCCAGAAGGCTGCTCTCAAGGAGTTCTCCCAGTCTGTGTACATATCTGGGATTACTCCAAACCAAGATGATGAATGCTCAAAGAGAAATATTTGATATGGTCCACTCTTAGTATCATTAATATCAAACTCACTGTAGTATGATAAATCTCTGGCAAATGTAGGAAACCAGAAAAGGCTTACGTAATCACTTGTCCACTTCTTAATTGTGGCGACAACTTGCAATGACTACAGTGAGACTGCCAGCCATTCTTGTAAAAAAACACCACCAGAGAGGGCAATTAAAACTGCTTGTTTATTTTCTAGCAGCCTGCAATACATACTGGGCCACTGAGGGAGAGCCAAAGACTGCTTTAATCTTCAAGAATTAGTAATAACCTGCTGTGGCAAGATTTTAGAGATCAGACTGAATCCACATTAGTTTTATTACACTCACAAAACACTGAGACCCCATACACACTAAGATTTTCTTGTGCATTTTAAATGCCACATGGATTCTGGCACTAAACATCAGATTTTGTTTATTGTTATTATTTTATTTTATTTCATAGTTTTCCTTCCTGAGTTACTTCCTCTCTCCCCAGGCCTGTCCTCTAAATTTGCTGTGACTGAAGAATGCATTTCCTTCTATAGCCATCTCCAACTATTTGGCAGAAACAGCTCTGAAATATCACAGAAGAGGCGGATGGACTGTTCTTGGTGTGACTCCCAGGAATGAAGGTTTGCTTGCCAGTGGCTTTAGTTTGATTGGAAGAGACAGCTGCTATCCTACAGCCAAGTGGGAAGATTAAATGATTTGGAGACAGTGAGTTCACTCAGGAGAGAAGGGGTGGAGAAGACCGTGTCTTGGCACAGCGAGCCTCTTTTGTGTTGGGATAGCAAGTGTCTGGACTAGGCTGTGCTGGGCGGTACAGAAATGACTAAAACAAATGGCCCTTTAAACCTAATTTGGAGCACAGCCTACAGCATGGCTGTGGTGCACTTGAGATGAATCCTAGAAATGGTTGGAAAAGACTGCAGCAAAAGGCTGTATCTTACTTTTAAATTGCTTGGCAAAGATGAAAAGGCCCAGTAGAAAAATGGACTGGGTGTTGAGAATAGCAGACTATATGATATCTGGGAAACATAGTACCTGGTACTGCCTGTGGGACAGGAAGAGGATTTGCCATTCAGAGAGAAAAGCACTGTGTTGTGTTCAAGAGCCCGGCTACCCTTGAACTTGCTTCCTGATTCACCAGCGGAGATTGGTGTGATCAGGAGAAAGATTCACATGCCAGATGTGCATCTGTGTTTCTCTCAGCTCACTTGCATTCTGAACAAAGGGTCCCTTAGAAGATGCTTCCTTGCCTTTTCAAAGCAACTCAGAGGCTTAAAGTCGATGTGAATTGATTTTATAGGGATTACTCTGTGTGTATATTCCCCTATGTTTCTTCAGTTAGCATGATCACCTCCCCATTTTTTTGCAGAGAGCAGACTCTGAACTCAGCCCTGCACTTGGAGCTCCTTCAAAATCTGAGTTTTATTACTCTCTCCATATCTAATCAAGCCTTTCAAACCTGTTCTGCACCTCTTTACCTCCTGTCAGATCTGCTAGGCAAGCACTGACTGGGAAACAGGAAAAGAAGCTCTACTGGGAGAGATTTTCGTTTTCTGTTTCCCAACAAGGCCTCTGGCTAGTATTAGGAAAAAAAGATTTTCTGTGTGTTAAGACTTCTTCCTGGTTTGCTGGCAAAAACAAGGGACAGGTTTAAATAGCTCCTGGGTGGATCTCCTTTTGAAACCAAAATCCCCAGCTGAAGTTCTCTTGCAGATTTTGTGCTCACCTGATGTGCCCCTAAAACAAAACACATCCTTGCCTCCAAGCATTAGAACTTACAGGAGATACGTGAAACTGCATTCAGAGAAGGAACACAGACTTACTGGGTGGAAACAGCAATACATCCACATGAGTGATAAATAAAAATCCCTCTCCTGGTAACTCTGCCAAGAGTTTGTTAATTTGGTTTCCTGTCTGCTGGTGTAAACATCAACTAGCAAATGTCCTTTAACCACATGACTTCATCCTTCCACGTCTGCTAACCCTCTCTCAGGATGGCGACAGTGTATATAATAGGCTCATGGTCTTCAGGTGTGCTTGTGCAGCCTTTCCCTAACCCTTTTGGAAATGTTGCCTGGTTTTCCTGAGACTTTTATACCTACTTCAGCTCTTGAGCTTTCAGCGTCAGTTGATGGGGAGCTGATGTTGCCAGAGTTTGTTCACACTGTGGCTGTTCCCTAGAAAGGACTCTGAAAAATTAGCGAGTACCTCTTGCTGCCAACAGATAAAATCAGCCTACCCAGATCAAGGTCTAACCTCTCCTTATAAAAACCTAGTGACAGTGAAGCCATAGCTTTACACAGTCTCTTCCAGTATTTAGAATCATAGAATCATAGAATCACCAAGGTTGGAAAAGACCTAAAAGATCATCCAGTCCAACCGTTCACCTATTCCCAATAGCTCCCACTAAACCATGTCCCTCAACACAGCATCCAGCCTTTCCTTGAACACCCCCAGGGTCGGTGACTCCACCACCTCCCTGGGCAGTCCATTCCATTTAATTGTCTTTCAAGCATAATGTATTTTCTAGAATCCAGTCCATATCTCTCTTGTCATTTAACTTGATTTCTTCTTCTTTTGTGCTCAGTGTGGGTAGAGAACAGCCACTTTTCACTTATTTTTGAAGACTTCTTACCTTCACCTCTTTAGATTAAGTCATCCCATTGCTTTCAGTCCTTTCTTAGCATAAAGCTCTCTTTCATTTGCCCATTTCTGTTTTGAGTAGATACAAATAGCTATAAAAATGCTCAGAATGTCCGTTGAGGGGCTCTGAATAAAAATGTTGTAATCTCAGTAATCATCATCTCCTTTATCCATACTAATAAGGAAGGATGAGGTATGGATAAAAAAATAAAAGCCCAAGACACAGATAATACAAAACACACAAGAAGGAGATGGTAAGTCTGTTTTGTAGCACCTCGCAGCATATGAGGTGTTTTAGCTATTTTTATCTCTGAAAGTCCAGTAAACAGATTTCCACAGAGAAGAGGGCAGCAACGCCAAGGTAAATGAGAACACCTGAGTCTGGTACAGCTGGCAGGCATATAGTCTCTACCATGTGCTCTCCAGCACTACACTGTGGTCAAGGGTCAGGGAAAAGTGGAGCTCAGTGCACCCAAAGATACCTACAAGCAGTTGGCATTTCCTATGATTTGTTCCTTTTATCTCAGAGCCTGCATGCTTGTACAGTGGTGGATAGTTCTATGGCATCCCCCCATCAGCTCCTTCAAGGGGAGTTCTGAGGAGTGGCATTAACCGAGAAGTGTCTTCTAGAATAACTTCATCTATTTTTCCCATCAGTTTGAGTTTTAGTAGCAGTAGTCTTTCTTGGCCACATGCAGAGTGTGAAGCTGGAGAGTCCATAACATTGCCTGTGAGCCACATCACTAAAGCTATACAGAACTGGTGTTTCATTTGTGAAGATAGCACAGTCTTCTGAAGTTCTTCCCTGTAGCATTAGGTTTTGTCAGTGACATAAATACAGATACTTGGCAAGGAATATTTCTGGTTAAGATACTGAAAATACATGATATAAACAATTCAATGCATTTCAAGCCCAAATGTATAAAATATGCCATGCTGCACTTACCACATCTGTGGAGAAGAAGAAAGAACACTTACCAGCAGAATGAGTAAATCAAAATACCAGGGTAGTTTTTGGTAAACATTATTTAACCTGCATCACTGCTTATGTCCATTTTCAGTGTAGTATAAGAAATGCAAACTGGTCATATTTCAGTGTAACCCTCTATTAAGGAAATGTTTATAATTTCAACCCAGAGTACATAGTTAACAAGATAGCCTTGCTAGTAAGCTGTGTGTATGAGTAAGTCACAAACCTTATACACCATTATGAAGACAAAAGAAGATACAGATCTGTGAAAATTTCCCTTTAAATCTGTGGATTTTCTATGTGTGTATCTCTTGCTGCTTGCCACCATCAGATATCTTTGTGGAATAGAAATTTGAGGTCTCTGATTTGAGGTCTGTGGTCCTTATCTGATAGCTTTGCCAGACACCTATTCCACTTGAATCTTTTGAGAAGGATTAAAGAATCAGGGAATCATAGAATCACCAAGGGTTGGAAAAGACCTCCAAGATCATCCAGTCCACCTTCTGCCTACCACCAATATTTCCCTACTAAACCATGTCCCTCAGTACAACATCTAAATGTTTCTTGAACACTGCCAGGGACGGTGACTCCACCACCTCCCTAGGCAGCCCATTCCAGCACCTGACCACTCTTTTGGAGAAGAAATTTTTCCCAATATCCAACCTGAACCTCCCCTGATGCAACTTGAGGCCATGGTAAGCCTGCTTAGTCAGCGTGGATTTTTTTCTTGGGTAGACACAAACAGTACAGGAACTTACACTGCTTTGGTCTGTACAGCAACATTAAAGTTTGCTTTGTGCTGTTCTTTTTGTTGTTGTTGCTTTTTTGTTGCTTTTTTTCTTTTTTTCTTCCTGATGTCATTACGTTGAGAAAGGACACAGTGATGTGAATTAAAATGAACTTTTGAGTAAGACTTTGTATAGGTTGACTCCCAAAGCCCACAAAACTTATTTGCAATATATCTTTGTTCTACCTTTATTTTGACATTTCAAAATGTACAATATTGGCACAAGAAAGAGACAGGGGCAAATACCTGGGCAGGTCTGACCTCTGACTTTCTGTAGGACACCAAAGAGCAGCAAAACCCTGCCTATGCTCAGAGGGAAGTATCTTCTTAAATGAGAAAAGTGACAGAAGATTTTCCATGCTGAGATCAACTAGAAACCAGAATTACTCTGCTGCCATTCAGTCCTTTACAGGGTTATAACCTGTCCCAAAATAAAGTGGACTGAAATGTGTTGAATACTTATATTTGGTATCTAAGACATTTTTCAGCCTTCCTTTCATGTCTGACCAAACTCAAACCTTTCAGTTCTATTTTGAGAAAAGGAATATCATATCATTAAATTGCACTGAGGGTGAAGTTCCTCTTTCAGTGCAGTAACATCATGAGTTTACCACCCCACATCAGAACAGAAGCTTATTTTACAGAATGTTGTCATGACTACAGCCATAACTATTAAGAAACACCATTGTGGAGGTAAAGGCATTATTTTTTTGAAAGCCTGCATTAAAAAAAAAGCAACATATCCTTTGAGTAACACCTCTTTGGGTTATCCATCTGTAAAATTAAGAGATTTCTTTGGTCAGTAAGGTCATGAAACAGTGACAGAGAGGTAGACAGATGTCCTGCAATGGGAAGTGAAGGAGAAACAAACACTTAAGAATGAGAGAGATTCAGCCTTCACAGACTGCCACTGGAAGATCAAAATGATCTTTCTTGAAATTTTCACACCAGTGCTTTGCTGTTACAGTTAAACACAGCTTGTTGGCAGTAACTAGGTGAAATTCAGTGGCTTGTGTTATGCAGGAGATGAAGCTACATGACCTAATGGTCTATTCTGGCATATGAATTGTTTAAATAGAACTAGTTATTTTATGCATTTTTCCCATTTCTACGTGTCTAAATAGTTAGTCATGACAGAATTTGGTTATTTCTAGTAAAGAAGTGATAGATAAATCTGAGTGATGTTTTCTTAAAGTTTTCAATGATCTACACATCTTGATGTGGTTTCTTTCATGGTTTTGCACATGAAGGACTTTGCTGCATGTGGGACATGACTGAGCTCATGGTCTGAGGTTATACTGTGTTATACCCAGTTCTTACCAAAAAATAGAAGGCTTCTGTGAATAGGCTGCAGATATCCTTTTCCAGGGAGGTCACTGCACAGGGTCTTCTCTTGTAATGTCACGTGATTCATTGTGAAATTTCAACTGGTCATGGAAACAATAATGGTCAAATTGTCAGCAAGGCAGTGGGTGCACGTGGAAGGCAGAGGAGGCCAGCTGCCCTGGCCCTGCGTAGGTTATGTGTGCAGAGCATGCTGCGTATGTTTCATACTGCTCAACGGCTACAACAAACATGTTGGATTTGCTTGCAGTCATTTTATACCCATGCCTGTTCCTTTATGCATGTAAAGGAGATCACTTATTTGAAGGAGAAAAAAGGTTCTAGTAATTTGAGTGCACAGTCCTGAACTGACATACTCTTAAACTAGAAGAGGTCCCCCTGTACGTCCTACTCAGTGGTATCCATGGATGCCACATTCCCCAGCAGGGAAGGCACGGGGCACGAATCAGTTCCTCTGGAGAACAAAGGAGTCTTCATCATGGGAACAGGTTTCTTGGTTTCAAGCATGGAAAACAAAACGAGTACCCAGCTGTGTCCCAGCCCACTTCAGCTAACAAAGCTGTCTGGAAAACAGTGGTCCCATACTTGTCTCTTAAATCACCCACTGTCTTTGTACATTATTACCTTCAGTATTGCCAGTATGGGCTGCATTTTCAGTGCTTTTAGATTATTTATTATGAAAGGAGTCCTGCTTGTTGCATACTTGCTGTTCAGTGCCATACATAAAACAGAGCAAAACAGCATGTAGCAGCCAAAAAATATTATTTTTGTATTTTTAATATATTATGAGGACAAATTCAACCA
Source organism: Tetrao urogallus (assembly GCF_951394365.1). NCBI lineage: Eukaryota > Metazoa > Chordata > Aves > Galliformes > Phasianidae > Tetrao > Tetrao urogallus. The sequence goes on from NC_136815.1 coordinate 13,197,375, forward strand.
CAAAACCGTAAGAGGGCAGCATTCTCTCTGTCATTCATATTGTCTCTCTGCTGGAATATGAAGAGAGACTTTCTTTAGCATTCACCTCATAAACCACAGAGATGCGTTATATACAATTCGGAGCCTGGTTTGCTATTCTTTGTAATTAATAGGAATGTTTCCCTTGATTTAAATAGGTGTTGGATGCAGGCTGCAGTTGTTCAAAATGACATCAGGAAGATCTGTCTGCGTGATTTAAATCAGAAGATACTGAAAATAAGCAGTCAGGAAATAATTTTGGTGGTGGTTAACCATTGGAACAAAATACCAAGAATTCTGGTGTATTCTCCATTTCTCGATGTCTTTGAGTACAGACTAGATGTCTCTTTGGAAAAAGTGCACAAAAGCTGCTGAGTTCAATACTGAGGTGGCAGGATGGTATTCTGCAAACTCCTTAAAATGGAAATTGATACTGCATGTATACAAGCAAGATGAATCACACATTTTTTACACTGTTACTAATTAAGCAGTGGAACAACAATAAAATGGGATGTATTTCCCCATGATCTTCTCTATCTACAATTTGCTTTGCACAAGCCATCAGATTTGCTAAGCAAGATGATCCTGCTGGCTCTGGAATCCATTAGCGTGGTAGTTCCTTCTAGCTGTTTGAATCCAGTATGATAGCTTCAGTGCAAAATCTTACAGCTGTCAACTGATGCTTTGAGCAAGATGCAGTAGTTATTATTGAAGTAATAATTGATTGGGTTTTTAAAAAACTTTTTTTTTTTTTTTTTTTTTTTTGCAAGATTAGAACAGCTTAAAATGGAAGAAGAGACATTTTGAGGAGAGAAAACAATTATTTACCTTTAAATCATTGCTTCAAAAATCACTTAGGTCACAAGAAACTGCAGCTTTTTACACGATGAGTGTTTGGACTTCTCGCAGGTTTCAGTCCAGCGTACAGTGGCAAGTGCTAATTAGCATTCTTGCTTGCAATGTCAGCAGACAGGAGTACTTAATGAGCATGAAAACCAAGCTATTCTTTCTATGCTGCTTGACATGGTGACCCAACTCCAACCTCAGAGGGTTTGTGATGAAATTTTATTTTCTTGCTTGTTTACTTCACTCCTACTGGTGAGGGAAATTCCTCTGCATCTTCCCCAATTCCCCTTACTTCAGTTATTTCAACGCCCTAAAATGATGCACAAAGTTTACACTATGAATACCCTTAGGGGAACAAACTGTGGTTCTACAGAAAGGTAATTAGGACAAATGCAGTGGTAGGCAAATGTACAGTGTCTTGTAAGAGTGATATTCCCAATGCAGCCTTCCACTATGTGAGAAAGCAAAGGCTCTCTGGAAAAGATGACTACAAAAGAGAGAAAGAAGTTATTTAATGAGAAACACATCTACTGTTACATTTAATTTTCATTTCATTTCATGGATATGGAACTACTTAAAATGGCTTCCCATTCTTTCGGGAGAAAGAGTTTGTGTTTATCTGTGATTTTGAGTGAGGATGATCATAAAGAATGTTAATTTTCCAGCTATGTTTTAAAGACTACTAAAGAATGTAAGCATTTTTTAAGCTCAAAATATTTTCGCATTGTTACCATAACAAAGAAAAATGTGAGGTATTATTTAATTTCCCGTAACTTGCAGTATAAAAATAAATTCAATAACAAACAAGCTTTGCCAAGGTGGCTGTATATTTTTTTTGAGAAATAATGTTGCTGATTCAAACTAGCCCACATTTTACATAGGGTTTGAATTAGTGCTTTTTCACTGGATCTTAAGAGCTTTTTCTGTTTTTCAATTTAATGCTGAAGCTTCCGTTCAGAAAGGTGCTTCATACCATGAGTAAGTTTATCCAAGTCAGAGGGCCTACTCGTACACTTGGAGCTGAGCTGGGAAACAGGGCTTTAGATACAGTGAAACTTACTGGTGTCTGGGGGACCACCACGTTATTTGAGTTTCAATTAAATTTTGATGCTGAAGATTTTGCCTGCCACTCTTAACTGACGTGGGGTGCTGCTGCTGCGTGCTTGACCATGCTATTTATTCGGGTGATATTCAATGAGCCGCAGCCCTGTTGTGAGTAGTATAAAACAGAAGTATGAAATAGAAATAGTCAAGAGAGGTCCCAAAAGAAGTTATATAACATGCAAGCAAAATGGAGGAGGAAATAGCATCAAGCAACAGCACAGCTTCATGTTTCTTCCTTTTTGGAAGGAAGACGAGGTAAAGTTGGGAGGAGTGAGGGGATATGCTTCAGGGCTGCTTGAAAAATGTGGGGACTGATGGAGAGGACAAAACCACTGCAGGGCAGCGGAAATCCACTGAAGAGCGTGCAGAGGCCCTTGCACTGGGTTCTGCTTCGAACAGCCAGATTCCCTCCCCTCTCTGGATGAACTCAGTCCCCACCCAGTGGCAGGGAGAGAAGAGATGGGGAGTTAACCATCACTGGCTTTGCTGCTGACAGGGTGGCTGATGAATCTTCTTCATCTCTCTGTACAGAATGCTTGGCTTAGATTTGCTTTTCTGCTTTCTGTGCAGTCCATAGATTTTGACTCATTTTACAGTCAGCTGATGTCAACAGGGAACTTATTTTGCTGAAGAAGCTACAAAGCAAAACACCAAGGAGCATACTGCAGTGAAACAGAGTACAGTCTTTAATTGACACAGTAGTTTTGAATAAATCTTTCCATTGTCACAGTCAGCGCAGTAAATGCCAAGGCCTGTCAGCACCATTTCTTCGTTACCTCCCCAAAGTAATTATACAACTCTTCTCACTGCATCCAGTTCAAAGTATTAATCTGTTAACAACCCCAGCTTATGGCATTTTACCCAGACTTAATAATAAAAATTAAAAGAATACAAAAAAGAAGTCAAAAATACAAAAATAGACGTCAGGCTTGATCTTGCAAGAAGCTCAGATCCCATCTCTGCTCATTGAACCAAAATAACTTGGACATCACTTGAAATGTCTTGCTGGGAGTGTGCAGAGAGGTGGAGCCACAGCAGAGATCTGAAGTCAGCTCTTTCAAGAGCAGTACACTGGGCCACCCATCCTTTTGTGGAGAAGCGGCCTTGGGGAAGTAATGTGCAGTTTCTTCCTTCTCCTTTTACGTCCATGTTTCCAGTCCCCAAACAGCTCCAGGCCCCAGAAGCATGAGGCCGGCCATTCAGTGCAGAAAAACACTTGCTTACAGCCCAAGCCACCCACATGCAAGGTTTATAAATTGTAAATATGCAGCATTTAGTTATGGAACTGTGATGCTTTTCATCTCTGTGCAATTTCAAGCTCTGCTTGTGAGCAGGAACAGTGGCCGCTTTGTCCTCAGAGTTGACAAAGTCTATGCAGAAGAGAGGCATCCAACGTGCACTTCTACTGAAATTTTACATCTTTCCTGTTGTGTTGCTGCCTAAGTGTATCTTCTCTCTGGCTGAATGTGTAATAGCATTTCAGGGGTGAAACGGGTGGAAAAATGTGTCGATGTTTCATGAGAAATGAGAGGTTGAGGGAGAAGAAAAGGGGATATCACTGATTGCAGTCTTCTGCTATCACAATCCACAGATCATATGATCCCTTTTTTTACTGAAATGAAATGTTTTGATACCAGTTCGGCCCCAAACTGTGTTCTGTGTACCTCAGCAGCATCTTTGTGTTACAGGACCACAATTATGTCTCTAAAATTAGAAAAATAAAGAAAGGCCCTTTGTGGCATTTTGTGTAAGATGTGTTTGGGCTTCCAGAACAATATTATCATTGGGAAAAATAAAAAGTCAGGTTTTTTATTTTCTCAATTTTCTTCTGTTTTTCAGAGAGGGGCCCTTTCTCTTCTGCTGCAAGAAAAAGCCAAAATTTACCACGGTAAACTTACCTACTATAATCCACTTAGCTTTAGATGCTAACAGTGTGAAAAAATAATCCCATTATATTTAACAAGAGGTATTCAGGCATGTCCTATGAGGATGTATTTTTCTTCTGCAAAATCTGCCCTAAACAGCCTTTAGAATTTATTCTTTATAGCTGTTTGTTTTGTTTTCTTTTTCTTTTTCTTAAACTATTGTATGGCAAGGAGAGAATTTTACATTAAATTCTAACAGCTCAAAATGTGTATGAAAAAATAATAATTTTCTACTAAATGCTAAAGGACTTTTCTCCATGAAGATATAAGCAAGCCCAACAGGAACTGCTAGTTATGCTGCAAAAAGCTTGGAGAGCTTGGGGGTGGGTGCTCAAGCGCATTAGTATTCACTCCACGTTCTTGCCTGCTGTTCCACATGCACTGTTTTGTGCCTCCACAAACTGCTCTGGATGCAGATCAAAATTATTTAAAAGAATTCGCAGGGGGGAAAAAAATAGAGCAGCCATTTCTATGTATTTCTACATTGCTTTCATTTTCATCGACATTCAATGTTAGCCTTTTTATAGCGATATGAAAAAAGGAATGCAGAAGCAGAAGGGAAAGGCTTTCTCTGATAAGAAATGCTTTTACATTTTAGGCAGAAGTTCTCACAACAAATCAGAGTACTGTTAGCTTTCCTCGTGCGGCCCACATCAACCATTTAAAGAAGCAGCACTCAATTATTTAACTGAGAGGGAGCTTTAAAATGATTATTACTCTTTCTTGTTTGCAAAATCTGCTGAAACACAGGAAGAAGTCTGTTTGTCTCTGCTATGTTGATCCTTTTTGATAGGGTGAACAATGACCTCCCTCCCATCTTTTCACTTTTCAGTTCTCAAGACTCTTGACTCAGAGCCAGCCCAAGAGCAGACCCAGCCAACGAGCCATGCTCCTGGCTCCTAGATTTAAAATCACAGCTGCAGAAACATGTACAAAACAATTCCATGAAAGATCATGTGGATAGGATAGTCTGCAATACATGGCTTTATCAAACAAGTTCTCTCGATTAAGAAAATAAATAAAAGTGCCTCTTACTTGCAGGCATGAGGAAGCAGTCTTTGATCTATCAATCACTGAGACAAGTGTGGCTCATGGCCCACCACCATGAACTACAGACTGCTTCCTTGATATTTGTTTTACTAGTGATATTCTTGAATCCTGATTCAAAAGGAATGTGCTAAGATGCAAAGTTGTTTCACAATACACCGCTGGATTACCCACTCTGATAGCAGACCAGAAGAATGTATGAAGATCCCCATACAAAAAGAAGAGTGGAGGCTAGAAACCTGGGAGGAGAATCAAAGGTGAAAGCCCCCAAGCACTGGGAGCAGATAAGCTTAGAAGAAAGCACTGAGGGAAGATGAGAATTTGTTCGAGGATGAATAAAGGTGAGTTTGAGGAAGAGGTACATCTTACGCAGAGAGATGTCCAATTGAAATTCACATCCCCTGAAACACAGCACACTGGCGGTACTAACTGCGGCACAGTGTGGTGGATACAAAATCTTTAAATCAACAGCATTCCCCTGTGGCCAACAGTCACTTGTCTCTGGACAGCCTCCTTAAAAACTCTTGTCTGAAGCGCTGGTCCATGTTGGCTGATGCACTGGAATGCACTGGTGCTGTTGCTCTCAGGGTATGCCACCCTGCTGTGCATGTGTTGGCAGGGGATTAAATATGCATGAAGTTGACAGTTAGCTTCACTTCCATCAAAGCTTAATTTTGCTCACTTGTCAGTATTGAACAACAGAAATTAATAACAATAATTAATAGTTCTGTTAACACAGTGAGTAGAGAAGTAGCACATGATACAAATATACAAATCCAGGGAAACTTTGGTGCTGGGAGACAAGGACTGTTCAATGCAGTCCACACTGACTTGTAGGTAAAAAATACTTTGCAGGTCACTGATGGTCTAAACAAAAGAAACTCTGTGGTCAGAGGGAACAAAGGAATGTGCTGGAGCATCCAGGGAGGATGTAGCACCGTCTACGCTGGCTGTAAGGAATCTTCTGAGGAGGCTGAAATTCCTTCCAATTTCTCTCCCCTGCATTTTCTGGTTTTGAAGCTTCTCTGCCAAGAAAAGGACAAAAGCTTCATTATGCTTGAAGTCTGGCCACAAGCAAAAGTACCTAAAAGGTGCTTTAGACCATTTACTACATGAGCTGTGCTATTTCTGAAGGGAGATGGCAAGCTTTCCGATTGACGTGCCATCTTCCATAAATTGCATATTCCTTTTGTGTTACTTCTCAGAGGTCTCTCCTTTTTACTTGCCTTACACCATGGCAATTCTTATGAAACCAGAAGCTGTAGAGCTTACATCAAAGCAGGAACTACAAATAAATTCTGATAGCTCTTTTGAGGAGCAAACATTGAGTCTTCATTATTGATTTTCTTTCTTTATTGTGATTCTTTCTGTGTGTAGTCATAAGTGGGGCTTTCTGTTGGTAATTCTGCACAAATTCCGTGGAAGGAGGAAAGGAGTATGGTATTGTTAGGGCCTTTCATAATTAAGGGAAAACAGAACAGACTGTGTGTCTGAATTACTGGATTTGTAATGTTATCTACATACCTCACAAGACTGACACACAGATTTTCTGGTATTTGCAGCTGGAAAATACGACTTTTACACCTAATATTCTTACTCCATTTCATTGAATGGCTGCACTCCCTCACGGTGCTTTTTCTGTCAAACCTCAGTAAAAGTCTTCACCTGATATTCCAGTCTCCTGTCTTGTCTGTACTTCAGATGCCTCAGCACTTGAAGTTCCTGCTACCCTGCTAGGTTTAGTGCCATAGTAAGCAACCAAGCTCCTGCGCCAAGGAGCAGCCAATCTCTCATCGATGACAACTGCCTTCATCCACCTTCCTGGTTAGAAGGAAAGAGCACAGCAATCCACAGGTGGTGGAGGCGTTTGGATGTAAATGATGCAAGCCATCCATCGAGGTGTACAATTGGATAGTTGGTTCACAGCTGAGTGAACCCAGCATCTAGGAGACTCAGAGCCTGGAGCAAAAATAATCAAACGTCCACGCAAAATTCACTGACGGCCGAGCGTGGCATCATTGCTGGCCTGACATTCCTTGCGTATGTGGAAAACCAGCAGGATGGAAAATTAGTGCACCCAAGTATACACAGTGAAGTCAGACTGAAAGCAATGAAATTACAGTCGCTCCTCATGAGCTAACGGGACCATTTTCCTTAACCAGTGACCTTCAATTACAGAGTAGAAAGCAAATTAGTAGAGACAAAAAAGAAAAACCTGTTAGCCAGAAAATCTTACTGGCTACAGCTTGTCTTGTTTCGGTTCCAATTTCCTTAGCTTTCCGTAAAGTATGTGCTGTCTCCTTTGGAGTACTGGTGTTAACTGGAAATGTTGATTCTGGGAACAATGAATTCCTTCTTATCAAATGGTTGGGTGTTATGACCAAATTTTTCAGAAGGCATTAAATTTTCTTCTGCTTGAAAGATCTGAATCATTGCATGAAGCTTCCTGGTGCCACAGAGATCGAGTTAGGAAGAAATTAAAGGCCAAAAAAGCCACTGCAGGAATTAATAAATAAAATTGCCATTTCTCAGTTCACAGCTTTCCAGCACCCCATTTGCTCACCATTGTTTGCCTGTAGGTGGGAGTGACAGTGAAGGATAATGCGATGCATATTTCCAGTGCAGCAGTTTGGTGGTTCCCATTCAGAGTTACAGGGCATACTCTCACCTACAGCCATGTGAAAGTAAGAAGTGTGATCCTACCTGTTTCAGGCTGCTTATGCAACCTGAAAAATTTACAAATCTAGATTGGTGACGTGGTGTGAATCCACTTTGAATGGGAAATTGAGCATGTAATGTTATATGCAAGCTGAGGGTGACCACAGAGGTAACCAGCACTCTTGAGATTCGCAAGCTGGCTTAATTCACTAGATAGGCAAGCCTAGAATGGCAAAAAACAGGTATCCTTCTTTAGCATGAATTTGGATGACATTTTTGTACTTAAATCCTTATGTAACTATATGTACATTCTGTGATTTATTTTTCAGTTCCTCCATTGCAACATTCAAATCCTATAATGCAAATAAAAATGTGTTTTGACAGGATGAGATCTACCTTCCTTCTCTGGATACATATTTGACAAATGAAGTTCTCCTTTGGGCATATTAACACCTCATAACGGGCTCAGATTCATAAAAGGAGCTAAAATCTCAGTGTGAGAAAAAAAATAAAAATAAAGGCAGATTCGTTTGCAAAATAAAATAAGCCACAGTTAAAACAAAGATAGCCACCTAGGTGTGAGTTTTCTTTTGACAACATTATGACCTAAACACCTTTTCTCTTCCTTCAGTCTATGTTGGCACAGTCTTTTCTTCGGCTCCTCAGTTATATGAGAGAACACGGATGGGGAAATGTTTGCAGGGGTGCTTCACCTACTAGAGCAAAATCTGAAACATGTTTTCCTGTCACCTACCCCACTTTCTTGTTTGCAAATGATCAGGTTTCTCTAAGCCTCCATTTTCCAGGTTTTCCTACAGTGCTTCAGATCATCGGTCTTAAATTTAAAGAGGGAGATTAATTTCTAAGGGACTGCTGTAACAACATGGTAGAATGCCAAATTTTTTCCTTTTGCAGCTACTAATATGCTTTCATATGTTATATGTTCTATGTTTTCAGAGGCAATCGATCTTCTTGAGATCTCTCTTCCCCTTAGTTTGTCAGAAATCTGTTAATGACGAAGCTCTGAGTGTTCTCTAAATGCAATATGTGGTGAACTCTTGAGTCCCAAGCCTGAAGCCACAATCTTCCCACTGTTTGTTGCTTGGGTTCAATAAACATCACACTGATATACGGAGATGACTAAGCTATGCAGCATTCACCTGCCAGCACCAACTCATTGGTTTGGACTTGTGAGTTTTTCCAGATAGCAGACTGGCTTAAAGAGCAAAGCCATTTATAGACCTGGTGATTATAATGATGCATGAGAATAAAAATAGATTTATAACAATCATAACATCCAGGACAGCATTACAAATAGACAGGATAAAAAACAGGGAAAGATAAATACGTGTCTGGAAATATGACTACTACTGAATCAATAAGCTGATGTCTTACCAAAAGCACATCAGTACAGATTGAAGGCAGAGTGGTATCAGCAACTTTCAGTCTGCCCAATAATAGCAGTCATTTTTCTCCATAACTAATTACATTTAAAACAAACTACTCATATTCCTGTAATGTGGCACAGACTACTTAATGCCTACAGTTGCTATATTAGGTTTGTCAGTAAAAAGAAGAAATCCTGGTATTTAAGTTCCTTTTCTTATTGCATCTTGTAAATTATCTTATGGATCATGAATAATTAAAGGAAGTTAACTTTTATAAAATAATTCCAGGCTGTGTCTCTTCCCTGCCGTATGGCATATTGTCACAAACGTGGTTCTTTTAAACACTGCCGAGAACAACTCGGTCGTAGCATGGACAAGTGTTTATTACAGGGTTTGCTGCCTCGTCCTATGATTCTGTTCTGTGCAAAACACATCTTAGCTAATTCCCCAAGGCAAAGTGGCAACACTGTAAAGCTCTTGTGAAAACATTCAAACTGCAGTTTAAACCTTGTTAAAGCATAGTTCTTCTCTGGAAAGTGACACTAAAAATGGCATTGTGGGATTCTGTATTTATTGTCTATTTGTGATCTTCAGATCAAACATGCTAAGTACAGCTATATAGTTCCCTTGTACCATTCACAGCCAGCTCCACAGATCCCAGTGGGATTAGAAAGCTGAAACTTTCCTATTCGTGTATTTTAAGATGATGGTCTCCTTAGCATCTGTCCAGAGCTGTTGTCCTCACCGAAACAGGTACGCTTCACCTCCATTAAGGCGAATGAGCTCAGGGAGGATTTGCCTTATTCTCATACTCTGAATGCAAATATACAGAAGAAAAAAAAAGCAGACCTGTTGAAGATGCCACTTCTTAATGATAGTCACACTTTGAGCTAAGCTACTTGACTGCCTTTTTAATTTTTTCAGTTGTTGCACAGCATAAAAAGAAAAACTGGATCTCTAGAAATGTCTTCTATGAACAGTATTCCCTATAAACATTAACTGGCAGAAGCACAGGATTATGAGCTGCATTTTTATTTCTCCAGAGATCCAGCTGTTGTATATTTATGGCGGGCACCAGCAATGAGATGACAAGCCTAACTCAAAGCCCACTGAAACTAGCTTACAGTGTTCGATTACCTGTAGGAGCTTGCTATGGATTTGCTGCTTTTCCTTCTCTGGTATCTGAGTGGGGAGCAATTGGTATCACCTACCCCCAGGGTCAGAAGTTGACTCTGGTGCTGGGTATTGCCAGTCAGAAGACTGCATTATTGTGTCCCAGATCTTGATGACAACATTAATTTGGCTTAAATAACTTCTGCTGATGGAGCTGTTGTAGCATTCTTTGTAATACTTTAAGTTGGCCCCTGTATGGAAAATAATGCACTCAGTATAGCTACTTGTACGTGGTCAACGATGGACATTTAGAAAATGGTCCTTCTCTTCACACCACAGAGAAAATATCAGGGTAGATCCAGACTATCAGCACTGCTGTGTCTTTATCTAGGCAGCATGTCCACTAACATGCCTAAGAGTAGATATCAAAGTACTAGAAGTCTCTGAAAAGGTTACAGGAACATCTAGAGCATCCATTTAAGTAATGAAATGATAACAACTACCTGACAGATGTCAGCAATACGCCTCTGGGTAGCTGGATTTCCATGCCAATTTTCACACTGCCTCTTAGAAAGGACTCATCACTAATTCAAGTGTCTTGAATTTCTATCATGTTGACGAGTACAATCAGCATCTGTTTCAGTCTCAGGTTATGCTTGATGGGTGTTCAGACCATTACAGATGTATAAGGAGGAATGTGCTGGGCTGTCCTTGAAGACTATGGCTTCCTGACTTAGCATAGCTGGATTTTGTAAAACAACGTGCAGGCTTTTTCCACCTCCTTCTTGCCAATCCCACACAGCCTCGTGACTCAGAGGGGCAAAACTGCACAATTCAGAGGCAGTGTGGGCCCCAGATTTCAAATGCTTGAGAGCTGGAATATCTAGAGCTGAGGTTTTCGGTCTGGCCTACGAAAAAGGGCAGAAAACCATCTGTGAAAACTGGATGCACGACTAGGTTTGGCTTCTACCCCGGGATCACACAGAGTCTGAAATACGGACGATAATCACTTTCTGGGTATCTACAGGTTAGGAAAAGGAATACTTTGTTCAGACCTCTGAGAGGAAAGTCACACCCTGGCTGACTTTCCTGGGGTACCAGCCTAGAGAAGGCCAGCGGGTCAGAGCCCCCACAGAGCTCCAGGCTGGTACCTGAGGGCCTACCAAGGAAAAGGAATGAAAAATCATCAGTGTTTGATCTGCAGGAAAAAAAGAAAAAAAAAAAAAATCTTTTCTGATTAAAAACACCGCACGGGGAAGAAGGAAGAAGCACGGGGCCCTTTGCCCAAAGGGTGGCATGGGCACTTGGCCAGGCAGCAGAGCCACTGCTGGCGTTCCCACGTCGGCAGGGAAGGGAAATCAGCAGGGTTTCTCCTTCCCCTCCACCTCCCCCTTCCCGACCTTTGTTTCCCAGCCAGCCCCGCTCCTGGAAATCCCTGGGCAACCAGGCAGAAAGAAGCCTGCGGGCTCGGTGAGGAATGGCAGCCCTGGGTGAGCTCCAGGCTCCCTGTGGGGGCTGGCTGTGGGGCCGTGGGGTCTGCAGCTCACCCGCTGGCAGTGATTTCTAAACACGTCCCCTATAAGCCTGACTGCTGAGACATGTTGTCCTGGAAGTGTGTCTCCCCACCAAGCCAGCTGCATAGGGGAGAGGGGGGGGAAAGACAGACAGACAGACAGAGCCCAATTAAACCCTCCCCTGGCCGGCCCCTGACACTCCCTCCTGCATTTTCCAGTCTGTGGTTACAGCACTCAAAGAGTTCCATTAAATCATCAGATTTTACAGGTTCCTAAAAAAAAAAAAAAAAAAAAAAAAAGGGAGAGAGAGAAAAGTTTGGTCATAGTAGGGAATGAGTGATCAAAGCTGAGCCAAAGCTTCCTGTTACACCGGGACTATATATATACCGTGTCTTTAATGTTGGGGGATGTCAGCAGGCTGCTAGGAGGCTGGAGCACTGGCTAGCTCTGCCTGATTTCCCAGCGCGCTGAGGTTTCTTCCACCAACCACAATGAACAAGTTCCTGTGCTGCACGCTTGTGGTAAGTCCCTTCAGAGAGGTAGATGGGGCTTGAGATGGATTGCAGCTTCAGAGATGAGGCAGAAAAGACACAGGGCTTTTCTATTGTATTTTTGTTGGTGGTGTTTTCCTTTGTTTTTGTTTTTCTTTTTCTTTTGCCTTTTCTTCATTTTCCTGGTGAACACTTTTTGTTTCATCACACTGGGCTTTCCTGGTGAGGTTTGGACACGTCTCACGTCAGGAAGGAAGCAGAGATTTTGATCCGTTTCTTAAGGTAGTGGCATGATTTACTTTTTTTGCCTTCTTTCTTATCTTCCTCTCACCTTTTGCAAGGCTTCATTGTGCTGTACTAATATAAAATACTGTACGTCGGAATGAGTTTTAGAAACAGCAGGCTGGGATGTTTGTATTTTATTTACAGAAGCTCCATCCCTGCCTGTCTGTGTAGTCGTTCCTACAGTGGCACAAGGCAGTGTCTCACATACTGGGCTGGCTTTCTTTCCCTGAAAAACCACTGTGACTCCAGAAAAAAAGTATGTGTGCTTATTTTGGCTAAGAAAATCCAGCTTCGTGTGTAAGAAAATGATGAATTGGGAGCTGTGTCTGTACTTTTACAGAAAAAAAATTATGTTATTAAATCAGGTAAAGCCCCTCATTAAATAAGTTTTTGTTTACTTGGTGATTTACAAAGATACTTCCAGATGCAAATTTAGAGATGTTAGCAGTGCAATAAATCTTTCAAAAGACCATTTAATCTGTTTAGCTGTGTGGAATTTTATATGACGCCAGTTTAATTAAAACCTGCATGCAGCCGGATACTCTGTAGCATCTGCTTGGAGACTATTCACCTTTTGGATAAGAAAACATTTATATAAAAACATTTAAGAAGTACTGTTCATAGTAGGATGTTATGTGTGTCTGCACAATAACTTGTTTCTCGTTTGTTTTGGTGAGTACAGGGACATTAATTTTGTGGTGGAACACTAGAACTGAGTTCCAGTTATTCTGAAAGCTCTTTATAAATGCACCAAGATTTCCAGGATCTGATGAGTAATGCATGTTTATTACTTTCAGTAGGACTTTCTGAAAGAGCTGTTTGAGAAACAAACCAAAATAATTAATGGTGCACGAGAAGCAAAAATTGTCAGGCTCGTGGTTGGCAAGCTAAAATGCAAGACAACTTTTTCATCTAAGGCATAACATTGCGCCTTCTTTGTCTGTGAGGAAGCACAGAAATCTAATTTGAACATTTCGGCTTCTTATCTGTGGTTGCCATAAAGTGCTCACATTAGCACTGTGCTTCTACTTAAATGTAATGTGCCTATTCATGTTCTTTCTTAAAGTCATAGTTTTGGGTGATGTTCAGCATAATCTTGGGCAGTGGAGTCTCTGTGCTGAAATATATCACAGTGACAGGAGTGCATATCAGAGAGCTTCATCATTCAACTCTTTTTTTTTCTTTCTAGTTAAAGGCAATTTATTTTATGTTATTGTGAAATTTAAGTGCTGTTGGATGTTCCGTAGCTCTGAGGATAGTTTGAGTACTTCTTCTGTAAGAACACTTGTAGGAGGCACAGCAGCAGTTCAAAGTTGTGTGTGTTTGGCTTAAACGCCTCGGTTTTGGAGTTACCATCACTGAAAAGGATGGTTTGGACATGATGTACTTTCAGCCTTGGCCTCTTTGCTGAAAGTTTCAGCAAGGAGACCTGCTGTGGTAATGCATGCATGTATGTGTTGTTTGTTGGAACACTAAAACAGCTTACAAACATACAAGCCTTATGAAATAGGCTGAATTGAAAGAAATTCCCCAGAGCTGGATCTTGTTACTTGTCACGTAACTATTTTGACCCTTAAACTTGACCTTTCTCTATTTTGGATCTCTGGGTGCATGTGACATGCTTTTTCTGGCCTGACTGTTGGGTTTGCTGTGTGTAGGCAGCAGTGGCTTTGCAGCCTGAGAGGGTAGGAGTTATCTTTCTGTCTGACTTTCCTTCTTTCTTTCTGTCTGTCTGCCTGCACGTGTGTTGGATAAAAATAAAGCACCAAAGTTACCAGAAGAACTTTAAAAGTTGTTGGAATTTAAATTAGACACACTTCTCTAATCTCATAGAAACTTTAATTTTGCTCCTTTGGTAGTTAACTTTCATACTAGTAGATTCACTAACTGATGGTCTTCCGGGGGAAAAACACCTGTTTGCACATAGTATCAGCCACACTGTTTTTCTAGCTAACTGATATTATTAGTTCTGTTCAGTGCAACCTGTAGTCATGTTGGTATCATCTCAAGTTCGTGTTAGCTCCAAGTCTTGATGTCACACTGATGAATTACGTTCAAAAATAGGATTTATGGTTAAGATACATCTTTTGGTGAGTAGCTAGTTAGTCTTTCCTACTTTCTCCCAACACAATCGTCAAGTGAAGTACAACTGTCATAAATGAAGGCACGCAGCTGCTTTTCAGTTGAATGTCATTTTCCTACCATTGGAAATGAAACAATTGTTTAGACCCCAAAATTGCTCTGTGAGTGACAATTGTGTTTGAAAATCTCTACAAGATTTGAATTGCTAACATCATATCCCAGGAGAGAAAGAAATAGTGGTCGATATCCAGTTTTGAATACAGACGGCTCGAAAGTGTCACTAATTACATTTCTTAAATAAGACAGTGGCCACCAGTCTGCAAAGTATCCTCTATTCAAAAGTAGGTCCTGTAATATGCAAAGTGAATGGATTGCATTGAAATAGCTGGCAAAATGGTGGGGCAGCTTTATAAGCAGATCTGAAACCAGCCAAAATAACTGTTTTAGCTATTGTTGTGTGCCTGGTGCTAAACTGTGCCCTGCTGAAAAAATATTTCCCCTGGTCTGTGCTAAGAGAGCCTGCTAATTATGAGCTAAACAGTTCTGCGTATCTGTCACCCCAAATAATTTACACTTAGTGATTGCATGGTCTCTCACCTGAAACAGAGGGGTGATGAGGATGAAATATCTCCCAGCTGGCCAGATGGACATGGCTCTTTTTTCCCTAGATGAAAAAAAATATATTAACATTGGCTATTTGCAGTAGATGGCCATGGATCAGACTCAGCAGAAAGTGTCTTGTGTGGTTACTTCCAAACTTAATGATCCTATGATTCTATAAGCTATTAGTTAGGTGAACCTCTTTAATGCCATTCAGTTCCATATTTTGTCAGTAGGATTTCCCTGGGTTCTGGGCATGGAGCATTCTGCTCTAAGGACAGAGGGCCTCCTGCCCTAGCTTTGTGCCAATACCTTGTGTAAAGATCAAAGTAGGAGAGCTTTTACTTTCAACCCAACGCAAACACTAGGAGCAATCTGACAAATGCCTTGAACAGTTATTTATCAAGCAGGAAAATATGTTTCAGAATAGTTGCGGAATGCAAAACAGAAACAGAACAGATTTATCTTTCTCAGAAAATTAAACATTCTCCTTTGGTCTACAACCCCAAACCACAGCACCAAACTATATAATAATATTTTCATATGTTGAAAAAACACTTTCTTTTCCTTCACAAAGCAGTGATTTAAGGGGATGATGCTTGAAAGATTATTGCTTTATGGGCTTTGTCTTCCAGTTCATTTTAATTCAACAAGAAAAGACAAGCAGCTCTTTGCCTTACATTTGAAGATGAAAGAAAAGGGTGTGTGCTGTTTTCATGCCCTTTTACAATCACATTATTTCTCTTTCAAAAGCATCTTCGAAGGGCACAAATAAATGGAAAGCACAATCCTTTTATGTGAGGATTGCGTGTTTTGTGTATGCTGACTGAAGATAGTATGGAAAAATATTGCTTTAGGCCTAATGTATGGAGTGACAGAATCAAAGAAATGTTGTTTGGCCTTGAGTAACTCATTTTGGCTAAAACATTGTAAGTACCAATACATAAACCCAGAGCTATTAGAATATTTTAAAACATGAGTCCAATTTTGATATCATCCTCTAAGCTAAAGACTCCAATATGGTTATCAGCAAGTCCTGCCTTCAGTTGTCTCAGCATATGCTTGCATGGCACTGATTTACACCAGGACTGTGTTTTGGTATTTACAGTTCGTCCCAACTACTTGCATGGAGATGGCCATCCTAAGAGGTGCTCAGGATTTACATTACGGAGATGATGGAGGACTGGGTTTTTCAGCCCTTACAGAACTGGGCTCGTGGTGTTCAGCTGAGATGAACTTCATCCAATAGGCTGATAGCTGTAGTCAATGAAACTAGATTTTTTTTCTGTTGTTTTAGCAATAATTTTGTTACTGATTGCACTTCGTATTTGCAGAACAAAATAAATCGACGAACTGGGGATTGTTTTCTTAAACTGAACCTTGTGCTTTGCTAGCATAGGAAAATCCTTTGCAATTCAGGACTTTCTGAATCAGTCTAACAGTTAATTTGTTGAGATGAACGAGGTACTGAGTGTTGGGATAGAAAGGAAATGCTTATGTTTTAAAATTGAAAGAGACTGCCTATGTCAATTGCATCCATCTCTCAGCTCTTCCAGGAAACCGAGCAGCTTTTAGAAATGCATCAAGACCTATACTTAAACTACTTGGGTTTCTTGCACCTGCTTCTCGGTAAAAGGCTGCTCCTGGACTTTCTCTGGCAAGAGAATCCCCTTTTCATTTGCCAACATTATTCTTTAACTGAGAAAATCCTACTCTTGCCCTGTATTCCCTGTCTGTACTGAATCTATAGGTACTGTTTTAACTTGCCAAGCTATTGAACAGTTAACATCTTAATGGCAATGCTCTCCATTTCCTTCTCATCTCTCCTGACATTTCTTCTTATTTGCATTACCTTCTTCTAAACAAGAATGAACAGAATTTTGTGCAATGTATTGAATGACAAATCCATAATTCTAGCCAAGGGCATTTTTGATAGACTCCAGCTTCAGTTTCTTAAGAGTTTAAAAGGTAAACTGAGGCCAGACTTCCAGTTTCTCACTTCTTTCAAGCTAGAACATGCCTTTTTCTCCAACTAGTGCAAGCAGGTCAGTGACAACATGATTTTAGGAGAAATCTTGCTTTCATTGTAGCTCTCAGGAAGATTGACAGTTCAGGATTAGTAAGTTCTGATTGACACATTTACAAGTACTCCAGCACTGCTGTTTCTTTACAGCAGAGATTCAGGAGTTTAATACTTAGTGTGTCTTTATGTATGGGCATCTAGTTCAATCAGAGGCTTTACATGACAGAGGATTGGCTTTCAACTTGGTCTTAGCGTGACTTAGGAGGAGAAATGGCAGGAATGACATAAATACATTTCATTAGCATTTTAATTTGGTCCAGGAAGTCTTTGAATGGCCTCTCCTGATCATCCTTATTTGCTGTAGTTTAGTTTGCACAGCAGAGCAGACTTAGAGTGCACAAGGTGGATTTACAAAAATAACCTGGATTGATGAAAGGAAATCCAGAGAGATGGACTCTGGAGACACACCAGATGCGCTGTAACTGCATGGTAGCAGCCTAAAGTTAGTCCCAAACAACCCCCACTGAATCATGCTTCATGTGGATGTCAGGTGTTCAGCACCATCTGTTCTGCACCACAAATCTGCTGTAACAGGTGACCTAGCTCGTCATCCAAGCACAACTGGGGGGATGTTCTTTAGCATGTCTTACGCTAGGAGACTGGACAACTTAGTGAACTTCCCCTCTGACTTATTCCATGGGCTGAGGGACAGGAAGCTTTTCATTCTGTTTGTGCCATGTCACTGCAGTAAAACTGTAAAAAATACTTGATTACCTTCCACCACCTTCCCTGCCTTTTTTGCAAAACTTCTGAAAAATAGCTTGCCTTTATTTTGATGCTTGGCTTAGGTTCAAGGATAACTTCTGATTTTCAGGTTATATATTGAAACCCGTAATAGTCACTTGTGTTAGCTGTTCTCTGTCTGAATAGAAGACAATCTTCTATACAATCTAAGCATTTTCAAGGGATCTATAGCAGTTCTATGAAGAAGGATGATATTGGAGTCTTGAAATGCACTTAGCAACATACTAATGGCTGTGCTGGGTCTGAGAAAAAAATGATCCAAGAAAAATCCCTAAAATGCCCCATATGCTGTCTATAGCAAGAGTTGATACACAGAGGAGATGTAAGCAACGGGTGGAAATACAGTGATGTTTTTCCAAAACACTCTTTCAGACTCATGCAATTTGTGGTTTGGGATTTCTTGATTAAGAGGTGATGTTTGTGTTTAATTGCCCCTTATTTGAATGTTCCTCCTTTATTTTGTCCTGCTGAATTTTGCACCCAGCTGCTTACTTGTCTTGTGGCAATGAATTACGGCAGGTCGCTATACTAATAGGATTGCAAATGTCAAACAACAGTAGCAGTGTCTAATACAGCTCTGTGTTGAAAATGATGTATGAGATGTTTTGATAAAATACTGAGATACTAATTGCATTTATAGCTTCGGTTTGACTGGGAGATCTTTAGCCATAATTATTTATGAAATGAAGGAGTTTCTGCATACATGAGGTTCAGCCTGCGATTGACAGATCATTGCAGCTGTATAATTTGTGTTTCTGGAAAGACAAGTCTGATGTGCTTTTCTATTAAAAATGCAAGCAAAAAAAATGAAATGCAAAGACTGATAGTCTTGGTGACACTGATATATTAATCCTATTAACATGTTTATTTGTTACACTCATTTAGATTAATAGTATTTTGCTTGGCAGCTATTTGTACTTCCAGAGTTAAAGCTTAGCACAGTCTCATACATACTGTTCAGGTATGTTTTTGTTCCTCTCAGTCTGGACCTTTAAAGTGAAATAATTTTTTAATCGAATGATGCTATAATGAAAATTTGAATCAGTTTCTCTCTGCAGCTGTGTTGAATTGACTTGTTTCTCACGGCAGTGGGCTCTTCAGGAAGGGAGTACCTCCATTTTCCCCCACAAAACACCATGCTCTTACGTCTGGATTAATGAAATTGAATTCTTTTAACCCAGGAAACTTGCCTTCACAAGAGGCAAGTGAAAGGCAGCTAATCCTTTCACTTGCCTCTTGTCTGTGATTTCCAATGTAAATTGCCAAGTAAGAAAAACACACATTGTTGTCGTTCCTACTTCTGCCCGTTACAGAGGCAATTGATCAGCCTTGAAATGGTTCATCTAACCATTCAGTGCCTGAAAACATGTAAGCAAAAATAGAAAAGGCATGACCAGCTTGTCTGGTTGCTGTCCCTGATCATTTTCACAGTGTCAGATCTTCATCTGAGTTAGGTACTGCCTTGGGTTTCCGTGCATGTCTGCACAAAACATGGGTTTATTCTTGTCTTTGTAGTCTTTGTGCTTCATATTGCAGACAGTTGTGTTCTGCAAATGGAGTGCCTTGGACTCTGTGGGATGCTGTAGTATCTACTACAGAATAAAAGCCATTGAAGAAAAACTGACTGTTCGCATCAACAGTTGATGTGTTTATCAAGACTTCCTTATTACTAGTGTAATAGACATAGATTTACCAAGGGTGGGTGCATTTTTCATAGATGGAAAGCCATTCACATTCAAAAAATGTGCTGCACCCTCTTGTTAAACAGACTGCATGGAACAGATCTAGTCATTTAAGAAAAATGAGCTATAGATCATCAGTAAACTTCAGTGGGCAATAAGGAATTTCTTACAGTGAAAGAGGCCGTTCATCGAAAGTGCCAAAAGAAAAGTGGATTCTACAAGAGTAAAGAAAAAAAACCCAACAAACAGAAGAGAGAAGTTACTGGGCTTAGTCAAGAGCGGCCAGAAGCGGCGGGGAAAATCCATACTGTGTACATTTCATTCTTTAGCCTGTCTCAGTACGGCTGTGTAACAATGGATTCAAAGACAGCATGAGAATGCAGTTAAGAATATTTTGAATTCCTAATTTAGGCACCTAATGTTACTTAGTGCAAATTCAGTGACTCTTGTTAGTGCAAATCATTGTCCTTTCCAGCCTTAATAAGAATGCTGCAGTTCTGTGGCATAAATGAGGCCCTTAGTCGAAACCCCTTTAGAAAATTTAGAATCTGAATGACTAGGAAGAGTTAATTCCACATACACTTTGAGGATTGTACATTGGAAAAGAGGAAAATACGTTCTTGAAATGGAATTTGTGACTCTGTTAACTCACTAGGCCAGAAATAGCAGTAAAGACCATCAGGGCTGGATCTTTAATTTGAACAGATACATAGAAAAGTTTCTTCATTCAGAGTCAGTTTGCTGCACGATTCTAAAATGTACGAGTTTCAAAGGGAAGCAAGAAGTATGTCAGGGTTCTCAGTGTGAAGGGCAAGCTCCTGGCAAACCCTTTGGGGCTGTGCTGAGGGAAATAAATGAGAGAACTTTAGGCTGGTGGGATCACGTAACCAAAATTTTAGTGACAAGACCAAAGTGACGTGATATCAAGGCTGTCTCTACAGAAGGGCAGGGCCACCTCAGACCATGAGGTCCTGAATTGTGCCAGCAAAACAGACTTGGAGGAAGCAGAAGGGCTTTTGGCCAGAGCTGGACTGGGTCCTTGAGTGGTGCTGAGCATTTCCTGCCTGTGCTTTTAGATAGGAAGTGGAAGCATTAGCCAGACCTGTTCCAGTTTGTGAGAATAAATCCTTATCACACCTTTAATCATAGCATTCTCTGCCTCTGTCTGAAATTACCTCATACTACTGACAGGAACTGCCCTGTGGTGCCCCCCAGAGCTGCCACATTTCAATTCAAGATTAAATGGAAGGCAATGAAAGTCACTTATGTTGTTCTAGCTGGGTACCGTCTTTTAAAGGTATCTGTGCTACTGGTATGTGTCAGATTTGCTCAGATACTTGCTACTTCTTTTGTGTTTGAAGTGATTGATACTCAAGAACACCAGAGTGCATAATCCCTGACTTGCTATGCATGGAGTGTGATGCCAACGGAGCTGACAGGCCAGGTCTGCAGGTGCCAAGAGGCAAAAGGTCATTGCCCAGTGATACTGAAAGGGTGGGAGAAGAATGGCTCAGTAAGATACTAAATTTTTCTCATTCTAAAACAGATGTGGGAGAGACCAGAAGCCGGTCTAACACGAACGTGTTTTTGAAGAGAGCGACATGGTTAGGCTCACCAAAATGTAGGTTTGTATGTGACTGTGGTGCTCACTGAACTGAAGCAAGCAATGTTTTCTTTTCCTGTGGCTAGCTCTTGGACATCTCGGTCAAGTGGAGCATCCAGGACATCTCTCCCCCCAAGTATCTCCATTACGACCCGGGGACATCTCGTCAAGTGATGTGCAACCAGTGCCCTCCCGGGAGCTATGTAAAGCAGCACTGTACGGCTGCCAGCCCCACGGTGTGTGCCCCATGCCCAGATCAGTACTACGCCGAAGACTGGAACAGCAACGACGAGTGCCAGTACTGCAGTGCTGTTTGCAAAGAGCTGCAGTACGTCAAGCAGGAGTGCACGAGCACACAGGACCGCGTCTGCGAGTGCATTGAAGGCCGGTACTTGGAGCTGGAGTTTTGCTTGAAGCACACGGAGTGCCCTCCTGGGTTTGGTGTTGCACAGCCAGGTATGTGCCATTTGTCAGGAAGCACAGAGTTAATCACTGCTCTGCAGTACAGTTGGAGCTCATGGTGCTTACGGGATTAGGAAACAGGCTTGACCAGATGAAGTTACAGGACAGTTAATTACAAAGGCAATTGAACCCTCTCCTAGGCTGCTGCATTTGAACTGTAGCCAAAGGAATGTTTCTCAGTGGAATACCCCCTCCTCTATCCTAATGGCAGTAACTTAATGGCAGCAGCAAATGTAGCAAATTGCACTCTAATGAGAATCATGATGGATTGCCTCTTTTAAAGGAACATTATCTGTAATGTAGTATTTGTGTGTGTGATAAATAATAAGGTTTTTCATTGTGAAATCTGCTGTTTCAAGCAACTGTGTATCTTAACAAACACCGGGACCACTAAGTGTTTGACACCAACTGTATAATTAAAACAATATTAATATAGCTCTAGAAGCACAGCAATATGTGGTAATAATTAATTACCAGCATCCTAAATGGAACTCTTAGGGAAACTGTTACAATTATCACACAAACTACTTTTTTTTTGTCAAGCAGAATGACACTGCATGGTACATCTGGTGGGGATAGAGGGTGAAGCAATGTGTTCCAGTGGAGTGTATTCTTCATTTGAGACAGCATGAATTGTTAAACCAGTAATAAGCTCTTCTCTCTAAACAAAATGCATTATTTATCATTTGGCAAGCGTTTAGCTCCAATATTTAATACAGCCTGAAAGAGTTGTATACTGTCATTGTATTGGAGACTGGTAACAGCCCAGAGGAAGGGAATATCAAAAATAATCAAAGCACCTCCAATAAAAACCTGTAGGCAGCCAGTCTCCAGAACTACAGAATGACTGCCCTAGGTGATACATATACAAAGTGAAAAACAAAGGGGCTGGCTGTAAATTTAGAGACATGCTGAATAATAGCTCAGGAGTCCTCTCTCTGGTTATGAACATTACGTTGGAGAACTAGTCTGATGTAAGGAGCAGTGTTACTGATCACCATTCCTTGAGTAATTGGCTGAGCTCTCTACCCTCATCCTACATCTGCTCTTGCCACCGTTAGGCATTTCTATGCAGTTCCACTGGCAGTGACCATGGTTCCATATTATAAGCTGTCATTAACCTAGGTCCTCACATCTTGTGGCTTGGGTTAATGAAGTTGCGTCACACCTTGACAGCAAGTCAAAAGGGGACACAAAATTCTCAGAAAGCCCACCCAGGAGACAAAGATATAACCCTACAAACACAGTGAAACCATAGTGGACAGATAAGAATCCCTAAGTTTGTAGCAAGACAAACTTTAGAAGATAAATTGTTGAACCATGTATTTATTGGAAAGTCAGTTTCCAAAAGCCCATCAGAATGAACAAGCTAAACCTCAGCAAGACCTCGGATAAGGAATGAAAAGACTATAAGAATTATGTCCTCCTGTGCCAATAGTCAGGTTTTGCAAGGAGGCATTGGCTAGGAATTTAGTAAGCATGGACCACATTTTCTTCCCACTTTCTGCTACATTGTACTGTTGAACTTTGTACTGATTTAAATTCAGAGGGAAGAAAACCTGAATATAGAAGAATACACTCCCACTCCCACACGGGGTGATAGTGTGGTTCAGAGCCTAGGTCAAAGCATAAAGAATTAGAAATGAAATCCGACTGTTGCCCTGCTGATGGCAGCTACATTGGGAAGATACTTTACTTCGGTAGTCCCCATTTCTGCATGTGCATTACGGCTTTGTTCCTTGCTGCTGCAGTCAACCCTATGTGTGGCAGAGCTTTCCAAAGCAATCCACTGGGAGTCAGGACTTCTGCCAGGCTGTTATCTCCCAGCTGTGCTGCTGCTTCCTGCAGGAGAGGGGGATTCCAGTTACCCTGGAGGGAGCGGCAGAAGGGCAGCTGTGATGCGGCCCTGAACAAGAGAAGCCAGATAAGCAGTGAAGAAACTGGAAAGGTGGGGGGACTACTTTGTGCTCAGCAATGGATTGCCTGTTTATTTCCCTCTTGTGCTGCAAAGGTTACAGGGGAACTTCTGAAAGGACCAGCTTACCGTTTGCAGGGACTCTCCTCTCTTCCTCTTCCTTGCTGATGAAACACAGAGTGTCTGTAGAAGGAAAAACTGATATAAGTTCAGACTTCTCAGAAAAAGTAATTGCTGCTTGCTCAGGTGCGGGTGTTGGCTTGAGTTTTGTATCATCTGGAGTCTCCAGCAGTGTGTGTTGGGGAAGTGAGCGCCAGAGCTGCTGTGCATGCAGCCTTACCCAGAGCCTTTGCTGCTGGCTGCAGAAATTGCAGGGTTTGGGCTTGACAGTATCCAGGGCCTCTGTTTTCCAGGTGCACAGCAGCTAAACTTTTCCCCTTTGTTTTCACCTCGGGTCTAATGGAAGAAGAGCTAGATCATAGAATCAGACAATCCTTAGAGTTGGAAGGGACCTTTAAAGGCCATCTAGTCCAGCTCCCCTACAATGAACAGGGATATGCACAGCTAGATCAGATAGCCTGGCGTCTGGTCTGGCCTCACCTTGAAATTCTTCTGGGACAGGGCATGAATCACATCTCTGGGCAACCTGCTCCTGTGCCTCACCACTCTCACTGCAAAGGACTCTTTCCTTATATCTAATCTAAATGTACCCTCTTTAAGCTTGAAGCCATTTCCCTTTGTTCTATCACAGCAGACCCTGCTAAAGAGCCTGTTTCTTTTCTGTAGATCTCCTTTAGATACTGGAAGGCCGCTCTCAGATCACCTCAGAACCTACTCTTCTTCAGGCCGAACAGCCCCAGCTCTCTCCGCTGTCCTTGTAGGAGAGGTGTTCCATCTCTTGGACCATTTTTGTGGCTCTCCTCTGAATGCGTTCCAACAGATCTGTATCAGATCAGATTATATATTTCATGGCTAGTTGAAAACTCCTGACTCTTTTCTCTGAGGAAATATCCCAAATAAATAAAATTTACTTCAAAACTAGAGCTGTAATAAGCATCCACATGTAAATACTACCAAGATACACTAGATGGAGGCACTTTCATATTCAAATAAGATTGTTAATTATTATTTGCAAATAATATTAAGCATGTGCTTAAGTCTGTGTTCAGTAATGCAATATTGTATAGTAGAGCGTAGGCACTTGCTTAAGTGATGTCTGCATAACTGTGAATTAAGAGTGAATATAAAGCAATTAAAGATATTTCAAAGCTGACCCAGTTTCAGTCCCCTCCCTTGAGCAGGACTGCCACCCACCAACTCAGGCTGCCCAGGGCCCCATCTGACCTCACCTTGAACACCTCCAGGTATGGGTCACCCACAGCTTCTCTAAGCGGCCTGTGCCACTGCCTCACTGCACTCTGAATAACAAATTTTTTCCTGTCATCTAATCTGAATTTCCCCTCTTTTACTTTAAAACTCTTCCCTGTTGTGCTATCACTATCAACCCAAATAAAAACTTCATTTACCTCCTGTTTATAAGCTCCTTTAGGTATTGGAAGACCACAATGAGATCTCTCCAAAGCCTTCTCCAAGCTAAACACGCCCAACTCTCTCAGCCTTTCTTTGCAGGAAAGGTGTTCCAGCCAAGTGATCATCTTCTTGGCTCTCCTCTGGACCCACTCCAACAGCTCCACATCCTTCCCATGCTAGGGCCCCAGGTCTAGATAAAATACTGCAGGTGGGGCGGCATGAGGGCAGAGCAGAAAGATACAATCACCTCTTTCTCCCTTCTGCCACCACTCTTTGGAGGTAACCCAGGGTACTGTCAGCCTTCCAGGCTACAAGCTCACACTGCTGGCTCATGTTCAGTTTTTCGTGTACCAGGGCTTTGCACTCAGTCTGTACTCATATCCCTGACTCGAAAGTGCAGCATCTTGCACTTGGCCTTGTTGAACCTCAGCAGGTCTGCTTTTTGAGCTTATTCAAGCCCCTTTAGACGGCATCCTTTCCTTCAGTCATATCAACTGCACCACTCAGCATGGTGTCATCAGCAAATTTGCTGAGGGCATAACAATGTCTTCTAAACCATGTAAATATATCTGTATGTGTGTTAAATGTTTTTCGTATATTGGATGGTACTTGGAGTATTTTACTCAAGCCAGGAAAAAATTCAGAATGTTGGTGGAATTATGATTTCCTGTGTAATTTTATACTTCAGAAGTGGAAATACTTATCAGAGGGTCTTTAGTTGATATGTAGTTGAGTTATTTTTGGCTAGAGCTGAAGTAATCCATTTGCGTAAGGTTCTCTGCAGATATTTCAGAGTACAGTTTAGCAGAGAGTCTTGTGCCGTTTAATTATTTTACACAGTGTTAGTGTGGATGAAAGATGAAGGTCAGACATCAGATAACATCTGAATAGATTCAAGTAATTACTTTCTTAAAGATCCTTACAGGAGTTGATAATAAGTGCATCTAAGAGTTCTGTTTATTCCATTAGTCTAGCAGGAGCATCATTCTCTGAAAAAATTACTTGTTTTTAAAACGTAAAGTGTTTTTTTTTCCCCATAATGAGTCCTTTACAGATTAGAAATAAGAAAACGAAGCGATCACAATTTTATAAAGAATGTATATTTTCTTTTTTTTTTTTTTTAACCACTTGAGTTCACATGTAATTGAGTGCAATTTTTTCTTGTTTCCACAGGTACTCCTGAGAGTGACACTGTTTGTAAAAGATGTCCAGATGGATTTTTCTCCAATGAAACATCATCCAAAGCAGTCTGTCAAAAGCACACAAACTGTAGTGCTCTGGGTTTCAAAACAGCATTAAAAGGAAATGCAGTTCGTGACAACATCTGTCAGGAAAATACAGATACGTCACCTCAGAAATGTGGAATAGGTGTGTATCCTATTAAACAAAGTCTGAAAACATACCTTTGACTGCCACTAACATGAAAACATGAGCATTTATGATGAAAATAGCCATTTGCCTGATAATGGCAGTGGCTGGAGTAGAGTCTTGATTCTTTCAGGCCAGACTAAATGGAACTCAAGCACAGAGAGCAACAACACTAAGGATAGCTTCCTAATTTTAGTGATTTTAACTGTTTTTCCTTATTACTCTTGCTGCATGCTGTGTAGTCCAAAGACAAGCAGGGCAACAGAGATGACATTGATGACATATTATTTTGCTATGAGCAGCCTGCTCTAGCTGTAGTTGTCCCTGTTCATTGCAGTAGAATTTGGCTAGATGACCTTCAGGGGTCCCTTCCAACTCAAATGATTCTATTATTCTATTTTTCTTTTTGTTTCAGATGTAACCCTGTGTGAAGAGGCTATGTTTAGGTTTGCTGTTCCTACTCATCTCACACCCAACTGGCTGAACACCCTTGCGGACAATTTGCCTGGGACAAAGATCAGCACAGAAAACATTGAACAGATTAAACAAAGGCACAGTTCACAAGAGCAGACCTTCCAGGTTTTGAAATTATGGAAGCAGCAAAACAAGGAACAGGATACGGTCAAAAAGATTATTCAAGGTACCTGATGTTGTTAGCACTTACATTGAGAGAAACCTAATTGGCATTTTAAAAATTGCTTGGGATCGAATTCCTTCTGGTGATGTATTATGCTCTGAGGAGGCCCCTCAGGGCTTGGCAGAAATTTATTGATGCAGTAAGCACCGTGAAGCTGAGGGAAGGAAACTTTCCTGATCGGCTCAGAGAACTGACTTCTTCACAGGCACATAGGCCCTTGGGAGTACATGTGGTGTCACAGTCCATATTCTCTTTTGAGGCTGTACAGCATACGAAGAATTCTGATTAGACAGGGGGAAAGCATTTCCCACTGTTAGATCCGAGCAGTGGTTAGAGGGAGCAGGATGTGTGCAGCTGAGAGTGCAGTTTGTTTTTATTATGAAATGGAGATTGGCAGCTTGAACCAGGACATCTATACAGAGAGTGGGAGCACATGGGAATACAGAATACACAGACACGCTTTCTCTTCTTTTTCCCTTCCGGGACCTATTTGTCATACCAACTGACTGCTTTGTTTGTGCTGAATCTGCCAAGACAGGTGTCGAAGCTGAAGCAGTGCCACAATGTTAACATGGGGGCTGTATGAAAGCCAGTCTAACTCTTGTGTAAGCCACCATCAACAACCACCACATTTGAATGACCTTTTGTCTACAGGGAATAGATCTGAAAAATGTTACAGAAATGTTTTGGGTTTTTTTTTTGCCTCTCCTTTTAAATATTTATGGCTATGTCAGATTGTGAGGTGTCTAGAACACTTCAGAACTTAAAATGACTACTTTAACAAAGCTTGCCTAAATATTTCTGAGGAAGAATAAATTTTTCATTCACTGGAACCAAATATTAGAAGTCCTATCATGTACACAGAACATTGTGCAAGATAAATGAAACAGGCTTATTGAAATAAATACTTGCTAGTAACCTTGTATGTAATTTGGGGCTGTTTGCATCTGCAAAGTTAATTACATTCTTTAGTTCTTTTCAAAATTGGAGCTTAAAAAAGCCAGTATTGCTGTGAGAACTACTTGAAATAAAAAAAAAAAAAAAACAAAAAAAAAAAAACACAAACTGAGAAGAAATATTTACCTTGATATTTTGGAAGCTTTTTTGCAGGTCATTTTAAAGTTATCATGCACTGTAGAATCATAGAATGTCTTGGGTTGGAAGGGACATCAAGGATCATGAATCTCCAACCCCCCTGCAGTAGGCAGGGCTGCCAACCTCCACATTGAAGACTAGACCAGGCTGCCCAGGGCCCCATCCAAATTGTACTTATGTCTCTTTTCTTTTTGCTTTCTACAGATATTGATCTTTGTGAAAATAGTGTCTTAAAGCATCTCGGCCAACCAAATCTCACCTTTGAACATCTCAACACACTGATGGCCAGTTTGCCAGGCAAGAAAGTGGGAAAAGAAGATATCGAGCGCACAATGAAACTGTGTCAACATGCAGAGCAAGTTCTGAAACTTCTCAATCTGTGGAGAATAAAGAATGGAGACCAGGACACCATTAAAGGTTTAATGTATGGACTGAAGCACTTGAAAACATACCACTTTCCAAAAAGAATCATCCAAAGTCTGAAGAAAGTCATTAAGTTTCTTCACCGATTTCCAGTCTATAGATTATACCAGAAACTCTTTTTAGAAATGGTAGGAAATCAACTTAAATCAGTGAAAGTAAGATGTGTCTAATTCAAGTTATTTTTTATTCTCCACTGACAATTTTTGCCTAATTACTGGCAGCAGTAATTAAACTGGAACGTTGTTTCCCTACATTATCTCTTTCTATTTATAAAAATGCCAGACTGGAATAGCTCTAAGTCTTTTGCAGTGTTCTTGGAGGTTTTTTATTGTGTTGTTTGTTCGCTCAGTTGGTTTTATTTTTTTTGTTTTGTTTTGTTTTTTTTTCTTAATCAATTTTTGTAAAAGCTATTAGCCCTGTTGGTAACACTAAGAGCCTGATTCTGCATTTTTGCACATTCAGAGTTGAAAAGCCCCACTATAGTCCCTAAAGGAGAAAAGAATGCTGGACCAGGCTCTAATGCAGTATTTGCTATTTATATTCTTTGAGATATAAACATTTTTGTTGTACATATTTATTAAGTTAAATGGAAATTGTATGAGACTGAATTTGGGGGAGAGAAATGAAAAGCACACTGTATATTTTCTAGTTAAACAGAAATGATCCCATATATTTTTCTGGCAAAATTTTGTAGCATGCTCTAAAAAAATGTTTATTTCTTTACATTTGGTATTTAAAAAAGTATTATTACTTAGTTTTATTTGTATAACTTGTGTTATCTTTGGGTAGGGATGTTTTAATTTATCCAATGATTTTATCTCAAATGTGGTGAAAATATAAGTGACCTGAATATTTAAATATTCTGTGAGGAAGTGAATGTATCGTATTTAAGAAGCTGGATTTTTACATAGAGTTTCATAATCTTATTTTATAAAACAATTAAATTTTTCAGATTGCTTTTTGACTCGTGTTTTACTCCTGACTGAAGTAGGAACTACTAACAAAGACATTCCCTGCAGATTTCGATGCTTATCTTGGGCTTGGCTCTCCACTGCTCTCTGCCTGGTCTAGTAGTTCACATGTGAGCCAAGTAAATATTGACCAGCACTGGATTTTCACGGTTACTGTACAAATGTAAAAGAATGTACAAAGTATTAGAGTGTCCAAGTTCAGAGAGCCTGGGTGGATGCGATGCAGCCGGTTACAAGTCTATAGAGTTGTAGACATACGTGGCCAGCATCGCTCTTGGCCTGGTGTCGTTCTTGGAGAGCTCACAACCTTTGCCCTGACCACAGCTTGTAATTTCATGGAGGAAAGATGATGCACTGACCCTGCGGGGCTTGGAAAGCCTCACATATTGCCACTGTGTTTAAAGGAAGGGAGCAAAGAGAGGTCACATATAAAAAAAATTCACTTTTGCCCTCAGCTGCAGAATGAGGCACCTGCAGAGAGATGGGCAACTAAAAATGGGAGCAGAGAGAATATGAATGCTGTTATTAAATCTCAAATAGTTTTAAGGATTTCATTCACAGTGCAAGCCAAAGGCTTTGGTGGTTGCAGGGAGAGACTGCTCTGTTTCTTTCTTCAATCTACACAAACGGAGCTGAGATATTCAACATATTCCTTTCCCTTGTGTAAAGGAAGGAAAAGCCATTAACCTTGCGTGACAAATATTCCAGTACAGCAGATGATAGGATTTTAAGCAAAGAATGAGGAAGAGAATCCTGGTAGCAGTGATAGGTTCTCATTAAAAGGGCTCTCTTACTGAGAGTGCAAATGAGATATATTGCCTTAAAATACTTGGCTTTCATTTTTCTCTGAATTTTCACATCGCTTTTGGGATCCAAGTGCAAGTATTCAGTAATAAACTCCTCTTTATATTTCACATGCTATATATTAGCATCTCATTTACCACTGTAGCTGAAAAATGATGTTAAACACACAGAAAAAATCCTACATTTGCCTTGGTTCATTCAAAATCAGTTACACGCTTTTACAATGGGAGCTGTTAGATAATTATGTAAGCATATAACTAAATAGGTTGAAAGATGATAACGATGGAGTCTCAAATTAGAAAACAGAGCTTAGATTTTTCCAGGATTCTGCCAGGTGTGGAAGTTTGGGATGTAGGTATTAAAAATAGAACCCTCGTCCTGCTGCCAGCACCATTAGGGTGCTGCAGCACAATGGAGAGGGATGCTACACACCTCTTACAAACATTTCCATCTTGATCCTTTCTATGTTAGATCTATCTAATACAAGAATTCACCAATTGGTAGTGTGCTTACAGTCTCAAGAAGCAACGTGGTAAAAATATCTTTGGAATTAATTTATCAGACTAAAAGGCCAGTGGACGACGCAGTTGCTTCTTGCTCAACACTTGATATGTTTTTACTTTTTTAATGAATGCACGTACACTACCATATTGCAACTCATTATGTATAACTCATTGTAAATAACACAGTGAATGTTTATGGGCCTTTGTGAATAACAGTACTGCAGAAGATGCTCGGAGCCACTGAGTATAAGTCATGCTGTGGCTGCCTCGTGCAATACTTGCTCTCTTACTGAGAGTGCAAATGAGATATATTGCCTTAAAATACTTGGCTTTCATTTTTCTCTGAATTTTCACATCACTTTTGGGATCCAAGTGCAAGTATTCAGTAATAAACTCCTCTTTATATTTCACATGCTATATATTAGCATCAGTACAGCATAGCCTGTATTAGTTTTCCTTTGAAACTTCAGTGTTAAGCTGTTACCTGTGCTTTTTAAAATAAGATTTTTTATTTTTTTTGCCTAGACATAAAGGTACATTCTTGATGAATTATGCTTTTTAAAGCTGATTCAGCTAAGCAGGTGTCCACACCAAGGTAGGCACTTCTTAGCCAGCTATGCCTCATTTATCAATTCAGCTTTGCTCAGCTGGAAGGAATCAAACACTTCTCATGATGAGCAGCCGATGTTTTAACTGTATTCCTTTCCCCAAAGAGCCTCCAGCCCAAAATAGCCAAGACAAACAAAAGCAAGACCCAAGATAATGAGGGAGAGATGAGGCAAACAGAAGTGGGAGGGTTGCTTGGAAAAAAATGTGGGTTTGGGGGGTGGTTTGTTTTCAAGGAAGGTTGCAGGAGGAAAGAGGAGGTGTGAGGTGGGAAAGGAGGGAGACTTGAGGGATGGGGGCATGTGGCAGCAGCCAGAACTCAGACTTGGGGTGTCTGGAGGAGGGATGCTGTGCTCCAGGTGCTCTGACCAGGGTAGCTGTGCCTGTTCCCTTCTCAGCCTTACTTTGGGCCAGGCTCAGGTGAAGGGAGATACTTGGTCAGGCTTCGGAAAGTGGGGATGTTAGAAAGCAATACTACAGGCTTAGAACAGAACCTTGCAATCCCAAAGTCTTCTATAACCCATTTTTTAAAATCTATTTCTTTCTTTTCTTTTTTTTTTTTTTTTTTGTGAGACTATCCTCCCATGAGGCAGATTCCTGTGTCTCAGAAAATACAAGATGTTTTGAGGTAGATGAAAAATTAAAGAAGAAACTAGATATTGAGCTCTTTAATCATCTGATATTTTACACTGTGCACATCACTGAGCACAATAAATTCCTGGTCCCCGACTGTGACTTGTGAATGCTCTCATTGAAAAATTGCCAATCAATAATATTGTCTGCTATAGCCTGAACATTTTAAATGGTGCTTGATATTTGATAACTCTTAAAAAGTTGAAATGGATAATTAAGGCTCCAAAGATTGGTCAGGAATGTGCATACATCTCTAACCAAACGCTGCATGCACACACACTCACACACATGCTCACATGCACTTGCACTCACTCACACCATGAATACAACTTGTACCAGGGTTCTAACAGGCTGCAGTGATGAATTCAGCCCGACCAGCACCCTTCATCACTCTCAGACAGCCATCTGCACATCCTGGTACAATGTCAATGTTGCAGTATCCAAGGCTGAAGCATCTGATTTGCATGTATATCGTCTTCAAAGTCCCTAAATTTTGAGCCTTGAATTAATTCCAAATGGTGTCTCAGAAGTAAGCAAATTATAGAAAAAAAGAAATTTCTGCAGACTATCAGAAATTATTCAATTTTGGGCATAGGTCAAATATGGGAAATACCCACCCTTCACTCATATAATGTGATGAGAGAAGGGAAGGAAAAAAAGAAAAGGAAAAAAAGAAAAGAAAAAATAAAAAGAGAAAGAGTTTTACATTTTTCTTCCTTCTACCTACGTGGTAGAACCAGTACTGGCTATACTTAGGGATAGAAATGTCTGTAAAGCAAATGATGTAGTCCCTGTGGAAGTGACTGTTCCCTGAGCAGTCAAAGGTCTACGCTATCTAGGGGCAAAGACTACTGGAGTGGGCTCAGAACTGCAGTGAACTGAATAATTCTAGTTTTATATTAGAATTGAGAAAAAGTAAAGCAGGTGAATGCAACTTGAACATAGTTTATTCCACCCATCATCATCAAATACAATCCCTTGTATTTATGGCAAGTTTGCGTAGGATTCCTCTGTTTGTCTTTTCACGTTTAAAAAAAGTTCTTTCATACTACCACATTATTTTTTTAAAATCACCATGACCTTTAGTACCTAGGAAGTTGTTTAAAAGGAACCACATGATGAAAGATTGTGGCTTTGGCAATATTTCATATATGAAGAGAGCTGGGTGGGGTTCAATAACCATGAACACAGAAAGTTCTGGAGAATACTTTGCTCTTTTTTCCCCCCTTAATCTAAGAAGGAAAGCCTTCATCCACCTCTAAATAACTACATAAACGTTCTGGCAACTAAGACATATGTCATTCTGATAGTGCAGAACTTTCTCAGCACACAAAGCAAGATTTCTTTCTATTGATAGTATTGATGGATTGGTATTTGTATCATGTCTCAGCTTTGTCTATGACACCTAGGATGAGTGAAATGGTGAATCCTAACAGATGAGTAGTCCCACTGCAATGGAAACTCATTGTCAGTAAGAGATGGATCAGATCCTCGCCTTGAGGAGAGTCATAGAGATCAAAGATTAAGGTGCCTCAATACCACGGGGCTTGCAGGAGCTTGGCCAGAGCAAGGGAAGACGAACATAGATCCACATTTTCGGGAAGGGCGTCCACACTCAGGAGATGCGTCAATGCTTCAAGAAGGGTGTGTTTTTTGGATGGCAACAAAATAAGCTGAGAGTGGCTGGCAGCAGGTGAAGCCAGCGGGAAACCAGGCTATTCCGGTCTCTGGGAGGTAGAGAAGAGCAGCTTGGTTTTACACCGCGTGGGCTGGGAGACATCATAAGGATTCAAGGAATGGGTAGTTACTGCTGGTCAGAGGTGTTTTGAAAGTCTAACGAGACTGACTTGCTGAAAACTTATGCAAACCGGGGGAAGACCTGCTCGAGAGCAGTCCTGCAGAGAAGGACCAGGGGGTCCTGGTGGATGAGAAGCTGGACATGAGGCAGCAGTGTGAGCTTGCAGCCCTGAAGGCCAACTGTGTTCTGGGCTGCATTAAAAAAGGGGTGGCCAGCAGGGAGATGGAGGTGATCGTCCCCCTCTACTCGGCTCTTGTGAGGCCCCATCTGCAGTACTGCGACCAGACCTGGGGCCCCCAGTGTAGGAAGGACGTGGAGCTCTTGGAGCGGGTCCAGAGGAGGGCACTGAGATGATCTGAGGGCTGGAGCACCTCTCCTATGAGGAAAGGTTGAGGGAACTGGGCTTGTTTAGCTTGGAGAAGAGAAGGCTCCAGGGAGACCTCATTGTGGCCTTCCAGTACTTGAAAGGAGCGTATAAAAAGGAAGGGGAATGGCTGTTCACAAGAGTGGGTAGTGATAGGACAAGGGGGAATGGTTTTAAACTGAGACAGGGGAGGTTTAGGTTAGATATTAGGAGGAAGTTTTTCACACAGAGGGTGGTGAGGCACTGGAACAGGTTGCCCAAGGAGGTTGTGGATGCCCCATCCCTGGAGACATTCAAGGCCAGGCTGGATGTGGCTCTGGGCAGCCTGGTCTGGTGTTTGGCGACCCTGCACACAGCAGGGGAGTTGAAACTAGATGATGATTGTGGTCCTTTTCAACCTAGACCATTCTGTGATTCTATGAAAACACCAGAAGTTAGAGAAATGATGCAGAAAAATTCCTCTGTGCCTCCAAATGAGTGCCTCTCTTGAAATAACCACAAAAAAAGCATGCTGAAGAAACAGGTATACCTGTTTCTTGAGATTGCTTTGACAACTAAGAACCAAGAGGTTGTAGCAGTATTAGGGTGATTTTCTGCTGACAGAGCCTGCTCACAAGCAAATGGTAGCAATAAGAAGATCAATGGCAAGCTGTAAAAGTGGGGACCTAGTGATGCTCCCAGATTCTCTGTGCCCTGCAAGGGCTCTAATAATTTACACTCAACACAAGGATGCCCAACCCCACAGAAAAGGCTTCAGATCTGCAGGATGAAATTGCCTTTGTGAAACATGGACTCATAGCCTAGCTCTACCTCCTGATACAATGCACACAAAAAACCGAGCCTTTTGGGTGCAGGTGGTTGCTCCACTTCCTTGCCACACCTGGTGCTGCTGATTCCCTCCTGCCCATGAGCAGATCCAGACAGGAGGAGGCTGCCAGGCTTAATTCCCTACTTCTCAGTCTTGAGAGGCTGCTGGGAAGAGGCCTGACTCAGCCTGGGGCAGAGGATGCCCCCATATCCTGCCTGCACCTGGGACAGGGTCCAAGCTTTCTCTCCTGACTAAACCCGCCATTCTGCCATCAGCGTGGTGGCTCAGCTTCCAAAAAAAGGATGGGAGGGTCATGGTGGATGATTCTGGCAGTGAGGATGTGGCTTTAAGTCTTGAGGACAGAGGAGAGCTGGTGGGTACCATGCAGGGCATAGAATCATTAAGGTTGGAAAAAAACATGAGGATCACGTAGTCTGACCATCAGTCAATGCCTGTGACCACTCTAGACCATATAACTGTGTTTAACTCTTACCCTTTTCTTGAAAAGCTCTACGCAGCCTGTTCCAATAGCTGGCTACTCCTTCTGAGAAGTTGTTCCTCATATTCAACCTGAACCTCCCCTGGTGCAACCTGCGGCCATCAGCTCTCATCCTGTGCCTGTTACCTGGAAGAAGAGGTGACCCCCACCTCACCCCAGCCTTCACTCAGTTGTAGAGAGAAGATCTCCCCTGAGCCTCCTCTTTTCCAGGCTGAACAATCCCAGTTCCCTCAGCTGCTCCCCATAAAATTGTGCTCTTCACAGCTTCGATACCTTTCTTTGGATGCACAAGGACATAAGGTGCAATGTAGTCTCTAAAATGCCGTGTGCCTCCAAAGCAACATCACTGGTCCCCCATGTGCTCCCAAAAGTAGTGGGTCTTGTTCCCTCATTCCCAGTTTGAGTCCACATAGATCTGGAGTGACTCCACAGAATTCTATGGGCATGAGGGCAATGAGAAAAGATAAGTATGTAAAGCAGAAAGTGAGCCTGGGCAGCCAGCAGTTGTTTAGGGACTGGAAAGATGTCTGTGACCCAAGGAGCTCTGGATTCATTTATCAGCCAGAAGGAACAGTCACTTCTGTAGCTAATTTTGTAACCCAACTATGACAGTAAGCCTGAAACTAGCTCACATATTCCATTTTTATTAATGATACCCTAACGTGCAGCATATCCTGACCAGGGGAACCTGGGAAGTTTTAATCAACACACAGAGGAGCTCTTATATCGCTAATTTCAGAGCCTGGAGCATGAGACTGAACACTATATTTTACCCAGCTGCAAGAATCCATAAGGATTATAAAGCCCACACGTTTGCCCTTTTCTTTCAAAGACAAAAAAAAAAAAAAAAAGAATATTTCTTCTTATTTTAACTGTGATAACCTCATATTAATTCCAGAAGTTCCTTCAAAGCAGCAAACCTCTCCCTGTGTGATATTGAATGCTGGCACAATATGCCCGGTGCCTGCAGCACGGTATGCCTGCAATGCCTACAATGGGGCTGGGCTTCATCTGCAGTTCTGCCTGAGACTCTATCAGCCCCTTGTTCAGCACTGCAAATGTGAATTCAAAATCAGCTGCCATTTGTTTGGGGTTCTGTTCTGGTTGAGCAACTGGACCCGCTGGACACATTTTACCCATGCAAGGCTGCACAGCGGCTTGTGACAGAGGGCAGTGCCCTGCTATGCTCTGTATTTACAAGGTGCTTTGGAAACTGCACTTCTTTCCACAAACATCTTCCCCCTCCCCCTGATACCACAGTGGGAGGGTGGTTACAATCCTGAAGGGTGTAGGACAAACTCAGACACTCACAGAATGCTGAATAGAAAGAATCTGGCAACAAAGATGCCTGGGTTATATGAAGGGTAATGACTAGGAAAACCCTTCAAGTGGGAAAATACAGTCCTGAGAAGAATCATCATCACTCCCACAGTGCAGGTATTATAAGGTCTATAATATGCTCCAGTGAAATTGGAGCAACAATAAATCCAACACACACACGAAGCATCCATCCTGTTAGCTGCTCGGCCCTGCTTAAGGTTAAAGCGCCTATGAGCAAATACTTAATCAGCAGCTTCCTGAGTTTCCTATCATGCCTCAGGGATTCCATTCCCATAGAATGTTTAATGATAGAAATCAATGTGCACTTCCAGGGTTGGCTAATTAAGCAGCAAATTAGAAGGATTATAATAAGACAATTCCTACCATTCCTCCGTAGTCAACTGTGTTCCTCCTTTGCAACAGAACACTAGACTTAAAATTCAGCGCTGGAGATTTTTAACCTCGCTCCAGAGATGTCTCTGTTCAGCAGGTAGTATTCAGAAATGCCTGGAGGGAGATGGAGTCATTTCCCCACATCCTGAGCACTTTAGAACTGTCTTGGTAAGGTGTCCCTTGGGGAGACACTGGGTCCTTGGCTCACCTACAAAGTTCTAGGTGGTGTGTTTTTTTCATCTTCTGAATGTAAGGTGTTTTCCAAAAGAAACCCCAAATCATTGAGACATAACAAGCTGGCATTGTTTTCCTGAAAAATCCCAATTACTGAGCCTTGTGGGAAAGGATGCTGACTCACAGGTCCTGGTGGCTCGGAGCACAGCCCTGCTATCACTGTCGGGAGCTCACCTCAGGAAGGAGGAAGAAAGCTGTAGGAGTAGGAAAGCAAGAGGGAGGAAAGGAGGACTTTGTGTTTTCTTGTGATTAAAGGCTGTAAGGAGGGTGAGTTTAGACTCAGTATAAGTATTTAGCTGATCTGCATATGTTTCATTCAGTTTTCTGTGGTGTGCCTGAGGAATATAATTTAAGTATTAAATTTTAAACGGTGGGTCTAAAGCCTTGAACAGAGTCTTATCATAGAACCACAGAATGGTTTGGGTTGGAAGGGACCTTTAAGATCATCTAGTTCCAACCTTCTGCTATAGGCAGGGACACCTACCTCTAAGACCAGGTTGCTCACAGCCCCATCCAGCCTGCCTACTCTGAATGTACCCTCCTTGAGTTTAAAGCCATTTCCCCTCATCCTGTAGCTACATGCCCTTATAAAAAGTCCCTGCCCAGCTTTCCTGTTGGCCCCCTTCAGGTACTGAAAGGCCTCTATAAGATCTTCTCACAGCCTTCTCTTCTCTTCTAAAGATCCCCAGGTCTCTCATCCTATCCCAATAAGGGAGGTGCTCTAGCTCTCTTCCTCTCCTTTTTCTATAGTCAGACTTCGAAAATCATGTCATCCTCCTTTCTGTGTGGAAAAAAAAACAAAAAACAAAACAAACAAACAAAAAAACTGAAATGGAGGAGAAAGTACTGATTTGTAATGAAATGTGTTAGAAAATTGCCTTCTGTGGAGGGCATCTGATGTATGGTGTGGTGTCCGTTGTTGTGTCTGTTCTTATAGCTCATAGGCAGAAGGATAAGGCGATTTCAACCCCATGAAATGTAGTTTTGTGTATCACATTTCTTGTCAATTATGCTTTAAGGTTTATGCTAGTAGTTCTTCTCATCTTGCTTCTATTGGGTTTGTAAAAGCTCTAAAAAAATGAGCAACCAAAAAAAAAAAGATTGCCACAGGCAAGTAAAATAGAGCCAATCTGCACCACTGCCAGCGCAGATACCCACTGCTGCTAGAGGAAATGCTTGCAGTATGACAGCTGCAGTCTTCAGATGAAGAATTATACTGAAAAATGCTATTTCAGTGTTTATTCAGAGTAGGAAAATCTTCTTGCTTCTGGAAAGATGGGTTGAGGAGTAACGACTGCAATTTCTTTCTAACGCAACCATACCATTTGGGATGACCCAAGCAATAACCGCAGAGCTGGGAGTCCTCCCAGACGCCCCACTCCATGTCTCACAGCCATTTCAATCCTGAAAACAGCAACGACCAGAGAAATTCTTGTGGAAGCTCAGATTTCAGCTCCACTGGCTGCTCATTTCTCCCTCCAGGAGACTGTTCAATGGTTGTGATGAAGGGGAATTTTGAGCCCACAGAGACGGGCACCTGATTGCCCAAAGAATCTCTGGTCTATGCTCATGTGTCTGGTTTAAGTCCGGTCTACAAGTTTTTCTGCAAGCACTTTTTTTGTGAATTTCACTGTGAAGAGAAATTTAATCTTTCAGTGGAGACCTGATTGTGGTCTTGCTCCAAATTGGTGTTGCATGGCTGCCTGTATTGACTTGGAGTTTTATTTCATTTATTGAAATTGTAAGAGCAGCTGGGCTCAGCACCCTTACCTGGGCATATTCCTCATGCTGCTGCAGCTCCACCAATGGTAGGAGGCCATGAATAATAAGAAAATAGTAGCAAATTAGCTATCGGGTGGCTAGAGCTACACTGGTTGGCTAGACCAGAAGATCTCAGGAGGCTTCATATGTGGGTCGTTCTGAAAGTAGTACCTCCTTTTATTTCTGTGGAAAATACAGGAGATGCAAAGAGCACAAAAACACTATTTGACAGAGCAAATTCTAAAGCTACAAAACACTATTTCTCAACACAGCCACCACCAGAAGCTATGCATTTTACCAGTGGTGAACAAGAGCCTGCATGCTGTGCTTATAAAAATCTGCACTGTCAGAGGTGACCAATGTTTCAAAACTGCTATGACAGCATCCTATATAGGAAAATGTTGCCCATGCAGTCCATCTTCCATTGGGTCCAAGAGGCGAAAGTCAGGAAGTGCTAAATGCAGACTGTACTGTGGATGTGCTAGGACAGTGCCGCCCAGGCTTGCGCTGTACTCTACCGTCTTCAAACTGGTATTGGATTTCGTGTTACTGTGTTGCAAGAGAAGGACAGACTTCTTCTCTGGCTTAACTCTGGATCAAGCTGATGTTTTGTCCAGTTCCCAGGAAATCCAGAAGAATCACCCCTTTCCTATCCCAGAGGACAGTGCACATCACTTTAGTTGTTGAGGGGTGTGTCGAACTTCAATGGTGAAGTCGTGTCACCACTTCATGGACTGCAATTTGACTCCAGCCCATAGTGGTGACACCACATCTTGTCACCAGTAATGACACCATCAGTCACTCAATGCTGCCCCTCTGCTCCCTGTGAAGAGCTGTAGCTGCCATGAGGCCTTTCTTCAAATCTTCTGCTCTGGGCTGAACAAACACAGGGATTTCAGTCTCTCCTCATGTGTCTTTCCCTATAGACCCTTCACCATCTTTGTGGCTCTCCTTTGGATGCTCTCTGATAGTTTTTTGTCCTTCTTATATTGTGGCACTCAAAACTGCAGCCAGTGCTCGAGCTGAGGCTGCACCAGCACAGACCAGAGCAGAACAACCCCTTCCCTCGACTGGCTGGCAGTGCTGGGCTTGTGGTACCACAGGGTATGGTTGTCACTAGGAGAAGCAGTCTGCGAATTCATATTACCAAGGCTTCCTCAGTACTGACAGTCACTTCTCCAGTGTTTTCTTGAGACATTAGTTTTGTTTCCTCTTAAAAGAGGATTAAACCAATATCAGTGTACTTGAAGAGAAGTGAAGTGCTTCATATTCTCTATGTCAACTACAGCTAACACTTCATGTCTTGCTGCTCAGCCCAACACCTTTGTGCTCAGAAGGATTAGGCATTGGGTTTGCTTAAACAAGGCTGGGGAGTGAGCTCTGTCTCAGCTGCACACTGTCTGCACACATCTGGCCGATGCTCTGCTCCACTCCCACAGCCCTGGAAGGGCCATTGCTGCTGGGAGGCAAAACCTCTGGTGTTCTGGCCATGCGTGACTTCCCCTTATTCTGTCTGGAAGAGCTGAGGGGCCCCCCCTCAGAGAAAGTCAATGGATTTATATCGTTCACATGGGAAAATCTGAAAGAACTCTTAGATGCAAAGCCAGGGGTTAAGCTGAAATTTTGCTTCTGAAGAGACTCATTTATTTTAAGTTAAGCAGGTAATTCCGTTCCCCTCATCCCAGCCAAGAAATAAAAAAAAAAAAAAATAAAGAGAGAAAATGTAATACGCTCAACTTAAAGGACTTAAAATTTAAAAAGAGAGAGACAGAGAGAAATCCATTATTTTTATTTTCTAAACATAAAAGAGCTGGACTGATTTAATGGAAGGCAATTCCACTTGAATACAGTGGGTGGAATGGTTCCACAAAACTGTGTATGTCTGCAACATCAGAAAAAAAATGAAATAAAGTGTACTTAAACCTTCAGAAATAATTAAGTCATGCGTTTCTGATTATACATCAAATGGTTGGATTGGATTGCTTAGAAGACTGGAGGACAGAAAATAAATGTTATCTTTCATTTTGTATACATATTGTGGATATATTTTCTGAGATTAAAGTGAAAGAGAAAACATTTCCTTTAGCAGGCACTGTCACAGGCAATTTGCAGGGCAGGGACAGAACTGCTTAATTCCTCTGTGTATGAAGGACACAATGTACTGGCCTAAAACTGCCTGCTATGAAGAAAGACAAGAGAAAATGGGGGCTGAAAGCATCCCTGTGTTCCTGGCTGCAGCAGCTCTCTTCTGTTAATTGCCCCCATCTCCTGCCAGAGACGATGGTGGGGACCAAAATGGGGAGCAAGTGGTTTATTTGAGTGAAGCCAGCATTTATGGTTTTCCTCGCTACCCCCTTGGCTTAGATCCTCTTTTTAAAGATGCCCAGTTAGCTGCATTATGACACATTTGACTTCTACAGGTCCTCATCCTGCTTTCTGCCCTGTTCTGTCCATGTCTTTCTGTGCATTCAGGTGGGTCTGTGTGGGACAGCTGTGCACAGCCCCTTCACAGAGTCAGCTTAGTGAGTCAAATACATAGATCACAACATCCAAAACAAACAGGGCCCAAAGTTGCAAAGTAAGAGGGATTTTGCCTGCAATTCTGCGTCTCTTCAGAAGAGAAGCCAAACTTTGAAGAGAGTTGGCAGAAGGTATTGAAAGGAGATTTTCTTACCAAGCAAAACAACAGTCGGGTTTTGGAGTGATTACGTTCACTTCATTTTTTTTCACCTGGACTGGGTTGTCCATCTTTTTTTTTCAGACAAAAACTACTTGATTTGTATTCAGCTGGCAGTGAAAGCAGCTTTTATTTGACATTGTTTAAGATTGTTTCTTAGAAGCGTAGCTCCTTTCTGCGGCGCAAATGAATAACTGTAACTTCTATGGAAATTCTGAAAAGAGCATTCCTGGAGGAAATCGGTTATTTAGCCCCTTCTGGAAGACAGGGCTTCATTCCTTAATAACTGCTGATGTTTCTGCTTCGCAGCCTATGTGCATTCATATGGCCTTAAGTAAAAAGGGACCTTTATACCTGGGGAGTGCAATTTGTCCTTCTTCCTCTGGCACTGGATTAGAGGGTGAGGAATGATGTAAGGACGAAAGACTTCAGAAGAGGTGACATTTAAAAAGAGCTGAGGTTGGACCCATATCCAGGATCTGATCCACCTTTTGATTCTGGCACACTTCTTGGGTCCAGGCTTTCAGATCTACCTCAGTGCCTATGAGTACACCAGAACTTCTCTGTTTGCTTTCCCATCTCCTCCACAGGTTGCCCAGAGACCGTGGAGTCTCGTCCTTGGAGATCTCCAAAAGTCACATGAATACGGCCCTGGGCCCCCTGCTCTGAGTTCTGGAGCGGGGGTTGGGCCAGATGGACACAAGAGGTCCCTGCCAACCTCAGCCATTATCATAGAATCATAGAATCACGAAGTTGGAAAGGATCTACAAGATCATCTAGTCCAACCATCCTTCCACCACCATTGCTACCACAAGCCACTAAACCATATCTCGTAGCTGTATGTGATTCTGTGATTCTTTGAAAGCAACCAAGTACGTCCATGCTATGAAACATGTTGAACCTTGTCCAGGAACATAGATGCCACAAATGAGGCAGAGCTATGTCACTGAGGCCATTGTCACTGATACCACTATCTGCAGAGAGATTGTGGCATGTCTTGGAGCCCTCATCTACCAGTGGAAGCAGTAGTAAACAGTTGGAGGCAGCTGGTCTCTCTTCTGCTCTACATCTGGGACTTTTTTTTTTTTTTTTTTACCTCAACAGTCACTTGTATTTGCTTTTCAAGTCTGTGTTTGAAGAAAAATTCATCTGTTTATTATAACAAAGTGGAGTTGAAAATAGACAAGCATGTATGTATTCTTAGGTCAGAAGTGCACTTGCCTCAGATGA
The DNA here is from genome assembly GCF_951394365.1 of Tetrao urogallus. Taxonomy (NCBI): domain Eukaryota; kingdom Metazoa; phylum Chordata; class Aves; order Galliformes; family Phasianidae; genus Tetrao; species Tetrao urogallus. The sequence continues at coordinate 13,240,589 of NC_136815.1, forward strand.
TAATTATTCTATATTTTTAGCATCAGGGTGGGCAAATCTTTCTATTTTCTCCATTGAACAAAAAATAAAAATAAAGATTCCTTCCTGTTACACACCCAGTACTCACAACATTTGTTATTCTGACTGCACTGTCTACTTCATTAACACACGTGCGAAAGCAGCCTTAAAGCAGACAGGTGAATAAAGCCTGGCTTTTTTTTAAGCATGTCACTTTTTTCACTAATGTGAAATTTTGGCTTAGTTGGACTTTGCTGTCCAAAATTCTTCAGTTCAAATACTGCAGTTCTAACGCAGATCTAATGCAGTCTACATTCAGCTCAACATTCAGAGTGCACACTTGAAGCTATAGATATATGCAGAATAATGTCATTGTTGTAATTGATTCAGCTATTAAATAATCCTAATATTTTCATTTTCAGTAAGCATATTTTACAAGAAAATCCCTCATTTGCTTAAATAAAACATATTTAAATAAATATCTTCAAATTGCTTTAATGTTTCCTCTATGTTATTAAGATAAAGTAATGATAAAAATAAATTAAGAAAGAAATTATTTCTCACAAAGGCCTTTTTTTTCCGTAAAGTAAAAGCTTCTAGAGATTTAAGATAAAGGGATTTGACCTCATTAGCAAGCTAAGTCATGTCAATCCGTTTACATGGATAACAAATGAAATTTAGAATGGAATGAGAAAGCAAGTGAAACATCTCTTTAAGATGTTACAGAAAGCAACACTGTGGAGCTTTTGTTAGCATTTCTCTTTATTAAGATGTGTAAAATCCTGTCTTCTGGCAAAGAGATACAAAGCACAGTGCTCCAATGTGATGAAAGATGTTCCCACCTGAAAGGAGATTATAGTGAGGTAGGAGGTCGCCTCTTTTCCCAGGTAACTAGTGATAGATCAAGAGATAACAGCTTTAAGTTGTGCCAGAGGAGGTTCATTTTGGATAATAGGAAAAATTTATTCTCAGAAAAAGTGACGAGGTATTGGATTTAGCTGCCGAGGGAGGTGTGGAGTCAGTGTCCCTGGAGGTTTTGAAGAAAAGGATAGATGACACACTGACATGGTATAGTAGTATGGTGATGATGAGTTGCTGACTGGACTACATAATCCTAGTGGTCTTACCAGTCTTGTTGATTCTATGATTATATATATACCTGCTGGGCATACTGAGGGTGAAGAAAGGTGCATACAAGCTCCGGAAACAAGGGCATGTCACCTGGGAAGAATACAGGGATGCCGTCTGGACTCGCAGACATGGGATCAGGAAAGCCAAGGCGCAGGCGGAACTGAACTTGGTGTGGTACATGAAAAACAATAGGAAGACTTTCTACAGGTACATTGGCCAGAAGAGACAGGCCAAAGCGAGTGTACCTCCTTTGGTAAATGTGAAAGGAGAACTGGCTTCAACGGACGAAGAGAAGGCTGAGGTACTGAATGAGTTCTTTGCCTCGGTCTACACTGGTGGCCAGGATTCCAGTACTTCTCACGTCCCTGAGCCCTGCATCCCTAAACCTCTACGTGTGGACCGGGGTGGTAAATCCCCCCCCACTGTGAGAACAGAGCAAGTCCAAGACTGCCTCATGAGACTGAATGTGTACAAGTCCATGGGGCCGGATGGCGTGCATCCCAGGGTTCTAAAGGAGCTGGCTGAGGTGGTTGCAAGCTGCCGTTCATCATATTTGAAAAGTTGTGGCTGTCAGGTGAGGTCTCGGATGTCTGGAGGAAGGGTCGCGTCACTCCTCTTTACAAGAAAGGGAAAAAGGAGAACCCTGGGAACTACAGGCTGGTGAGTCTCATCTCTGTGCCTGGGAAGATCATGGAACAGATCATCCTGGACCACATGCTTGATCACATGAGCGTGTGATCCGAGACAGCCAGCACGGCTTCACCAGGGGAAGGTCATGCTTGACCAATCTGGTGGCCTTCTATGATGGAGTGATGGCATTGGTGAACAAAGGAAAGGCAACTGATATCATTTACCTGGACTTGAGCAAGGTCTTTGACATGGTCCCTCACCACATCCTTATCTCCAAATTGGAGGGATGTGGATTTGATGGGTGAACTACTCGAAGGAAAAGAAACTGGTTGAAAGGTTGTAGACAGAGGGTGGTCATCAATGGCTCCATGTCCAGGTGAAGGCCAGTAATGAGCGGAGTCCCCAGGGGTCTGTCTTGGGACCAGTGCTCTCTAACATCTTTATCGATGACATCGATGATGGAATCGAGTGCACCATCAGCAAGTTTGCTGACAACACCAAGCTGAGTGGTGCAGTTGACACGGCAGAAGGAAGGGATGCCATTCAGAGGGACTTCAACAGGCTAGAAAGGTGGGCCTGAGTGAACCTGATGAGGTTCAACACAGCAAAGTGCAAAGTTTTGCACTTGGGCTAGAAGAATCCCAGGCATCCATACAGACTGGAAGGAGAGGTCCTTGAGAGCAGCCCTGCAGAGAAGGACCTGGGAGTCTTGATATATTTGCTCAGAAGGCAAATGGTATCTTGGGTTCCATCTGAAGAGGGGTGGCCAGCAGGGCCAGGGAGGTGATTGTCCCCATCTACTCTGCTCTTGTGAGGGCCCCATCTGGAGTACTGTGTCCAGGTCTGGAGCTCCCAGTACAAGAAAGACAGGGAGCTGCTGGAGAGGGTCCAGAGGAGAGCCATGATCAAGGGACTGGAGCACCTCCCCTCCGAAGACAGGCTGAGGGAGCTGGGCTTGTTCAGCTTGGAGAAAAGAAGGCTGCAGGGTGACCTCACTGCAGCCTTTCAGTACCTAAAGGGAGCCTACAGACAGGAGGAGAATCAACTCTTTGAAAGAGTAGATAACTGCAGGACAAGGGGAAATGGTTTTAAGTTGAGGGAGGGGAGATTTAAGTTGGACGTCAGGGGGAAGTTCTTTACAGAGAGAGTGGTGAGGTGCTGGAACAGGCTGCCCAGAGAGGTTGTGGATGCCCATCCCTGGAGGTGTTCAAGGCCAGGTTGGATGGGGCCCTGGGCAGCCTGGTCTAGAAGGTTGGTGGCCCTGCATGTGGCAGGGGGTTGGAGATTCACAATCCTTGAAGTCCTTTCCAACCCTGGCCGTTCTGTGATTCTGTGATTCTGCAGTAGATAATAGCAGAACAAGGGAAAATGGTTTGAAGTTGAAGGAGGGAAGATTTAAGTTGGATATCAGGAGGAAATTCTTTATGGAGGGAGTGGTGAGATGCTGGAAGAGCTGCCCAGGGAGGCTGTGGATGCCCCGTCCATCCCTGGGGGTGTTTGGGGCTAGGTTGTTTGGGGCCCTGGGCAGCCTGGTCTGGTGTCAAGTGTGGAGGTTGGTGGCCCTGTATGTGGCAGGGGGTTTGGAGCTTGGTGATCCTTGGGGTCCCTTCCAGCCAAGGCCATTCTATGATTCTATGATTCTGTGCTCCTCTTCCCTTGGCCACAGTAGGTACAACCTTGTCTGGACTGAATCCCTGCACAGTGGCCATGGGTCAGCACAGTCTGACTGGGCAGCTCTTGCCTGATCTTTGGTCAGCACACATAGTTCAGGTGGATGTGAGGAGGTTGGAGCTGTGTTCTGTCCTGTCTCCAGGCTCACATATTGGAAAAGAACTAGATCACTTTCCTCACCCTTTCTGTATTTTAGTCTTTCCTACATTTCTCATCAGCTTCATTTATGAGCTATATTTAATAACACCCCTGGATGGTTTTTAAAAACATGCTGTTTTAATGTTTCTTTAACAAAACACAAATTCCCATCAGACATAATTTTATAGTCTTATTACTCATACAAATGCTGAATTCCCTCATTATTCCTATTGACCTTGGCTTTACTTAAATCCTGTGGCTGTGCATTACTGCTTCTGCATAATATAAAATCATTTCCCTTTGGTAGGATTTACACTACATTGCTTTAAATATGATTGAATATCTCCTTGTTCTTGCAAGAAGGCAAATAAGGTGTCCTTTACCTGGCTGTCCGTTCTTATTTGTTTCCAAATTAAACAGTCCTCCAATTGTTTGCTCTTTTGCTGTAGTGCTTTGCATAGCCCTTGAAGATCATTTGCAGATTATAAGAGTGGAGTCAGGCAAGAGAAAAGGAAAATATACTGGAAAGATTTGTAATGTGAAGGAGGAGTGCGGCCTTTTCTTGAAACTCTCTTTCCTCATATTTCCCTTCAACATAAAATTTATCCTCAGAGGTGACTGCATGGATGTTCAGAATGTAGGTAGCCTTTGATGCAAGGGGAGAAGAAAAACAAAGAAAATTGTATTGGAAATCGGACCTACCTGATGCAGAACAATCAGAGGATCTGATCACCAAATGGTTGCAAAAAGATTCCTGACAAAAAAGGGTGGGAACAGATGAGTACTGTGATTTTGTTCAGTTGAAATGAGAATGAAGTTCAGTCAGAAGTGTAACATTTAACCTTGTCTTGCTGATGCTACAATGCTATTGACTTTGTGTGTTATGAGTGCATCTGCATTTTGCTTTCTTGTTCTCATACTATTTTTTAAGATTTTCTTAAGGTGTCAGACAGTACTGCCCTGTCTTCTCAAGCAAACTGTACTTAAGTGGCAAATCTGCAAGTAGAGGACTGGCATGGAATTTTCCATTTTGTTAGAAAGTGTGTATTTGTCAAAACCATCCTATTTTAGTGGGAGCCTGTGTGCCAGTTTCCTCAGGAAGAATTTTGCTGAACCTACCTGTACATTCCAGTGAAAACAGCCGGCTCAGTCTCCACAACAGCCTGTTTGTCAAGGCACATATCTCAGGTATGAGAGAGCCACAGTAAAGTTCTTGGCTCCAGAAAGCATATCCCATGTGATATGAAGAAAAATAGCTCCAAAAGGAGAGAACAAGAACCCTAATTTAGGAAAGCCAAGAATGCATCATGAAGGCACTTACAGTGGGGAAGAATAAGCTTTGAGACCATAGTCTGAATGTAAAATACAGATGTCACCAAAGCTGCCATGTCTCACATGAGCTCCCTGAGCTCCAAGGTGTTGAATTATGGTATTCCATTTCAGCAAAGAACATTAAAAAACTTCAGTACCCTCCATAATTATGAATTAATTACCTCCTTGTGAATGACTAGCATTCAAATAAAGTTTGAGCTGTGCAAAATGATGCTGTTAACACATCCCTATTCTACTCATAGAAGCTTCCCCAGCAGTTGTTCATGGTGCCGACCACACACTGCCACTCAGGGATTAAACATCTTTTCTATACAAGAACAGAACTCAAATCAGCAACAAATGTGAGACTACAGCTTAAATTATTCTTACCTAAGAATGCGAGACTTCAGAAATTGCATACACTGAGAGCCAAGAGCTAGACATATTTTTGATGACAAAGCTTTTATATCTGCCTTGATGTTACTAATGTAGTCTTTTTAGCTAGGAAGTCCTTACACAGTGTGTTTCACAAAGAACTGAATTAATTTCAATTGAACTTAATGGCATAGCTGCCAATTAGTAGTGATGTTCATTTCTATTCTATTGAGATGCCCTCAAGAAATGTAGTGCAACTTAAGATTTTGTTCTTATCTTAGACTGAGTTGGTTATGTCTGCATATTTCTCAGCCAAAAGGTAATCCAGTCAGTTTTTCTGACAACCAAACCACACAGAGGTCATGATACTATGTTTTGCACTTGTACAATTGTACTCACCTCCAGGTGAAGTACTGATTGCAATTGTCAGATTCCACATGCCTGTGCAGCAACACAAATAGATTGTTACAGCAGCATTTTGCAAAACAGAATTTTCTTACTTTTTCTTCTGGTGCAAATGACAATCCATCTATTCACCATGACAAAATCTTGCTTTCTCTGAAAGAGCCAAGATTGTCTGTCAGCTCCACCATATTTTCTTCTGCATTAATTCCTTACAACATCCTCACCTGACTGCTCAGAGAAGCAAGCGGGCCCTGTAACCAGCTGTTCAGATGAAAGTAGACCTCAAGCTTTGTTTCCTCATAAGATACCAAACAATGACTTAGAGCCTTTTGCAGTTTCCTTCTTTCACTCATCTGTTTCATCCTTCCTTTTCTGCTCTGTTTATGTCATCCAATTCTGCCTGAATTTTTGAAAGAACCGAAGTGTTGCAGCAAAAAGACCAATACAACTGTTTTCTGAGCTGCTGACATTCTGTTACTTCCCTGGATCTGGAAAAATTAAGTTCTCCACACACTCTTTTTTTGTCCTGTTGACAGTCAAAGCATGTTCACAGTCTACGTAGTCTACACCAACTAATACTCCATGAAATTCTGATCGCAAAATCATGTTTTGAGCCATCATGCAAAACAAATATGTATTAGTTTCATAAGAAAGGACTTTTTTTTTTCTTCAATCTGATTCTCTCCCTCCATTTCAGAGCATGTCAAAACTTCTCTTTGAAAAGATACAAAGGTGCATCCTTCTGTACACTTACGTCCTTCTAATACTTCAACCACACTGGAATCAAGAGATGCTCCAAGTACTGGAGGACAGTTTCTCCCTTTCTGTGTCTCTATCAGAGATGAGACACTGGTCTGAACACCAATCCAAAATGTATTTCGGAAATATCATGGAGAACAATGCTGGTTCTTTTTGTGGCATGTCATACTCACCTGCAAGTATCCTCTTGCAAGTAGACTGAATCATTTTCCTTGAATCTTCATACCAAAAGTATAACTAACAAAATACAATGGGATTTTTTATGCTCTTATTATCAGTCACCATCAGTGTTATTGAAATCAGTGGGGTAACAACCTAAAGGAAGAGAAGGTGCTGCATTAATAATAGATGTGACCCGTCTCATCCTTTTTTTCAGAATACTCTTTGTAAAAGAAAACCACTGCGTTAACATCGTCTCTTCTTCATGTAATATCCTTTGCCTACGGTGCAATACACCTGCACAATGGTGGAAAATGATATGGAATGCTTGTAATCTTCTGAACCTAACACGAGACTGCTACTGAAGCACCATGTTACTTGACTTAGCCATTAACTGTGGTGTATGCAAACGCACATATACGTGTTGTACGGTAACTCTAAATGTAACTGATGGAGTAAAATACCTCAGGTAGGGAAGTTATTCTCATGCGTTATCCATGTTTACGCAGCAGTGTAGCAAGTTTCCCATCTCCACATTTTCTCTGTCTGCCCAAGAGGCTGAAGGGACTAAACATTTTTCATGACCTTTATGTGTTCAGTCCATAACTGTGAACAGGTGCAAATACCAAGGGATTTCTGCTACAGCTAACAAGCACACTAGCTTATGGCTCCTCCCAGAAACCTGGGAAAATTAAAATTTTTCCATAGTCACCTTAACAAGCAATACTTCCTCTCTTACAAACTCTGTAAGCAAAAGGAGTGCTATTGAGGAGAAAAAGGAACCCAGAATTACTTTGGGAAAATACAGTGATGATTAACAAAAGTTCCTATCTGTATTCATTTCTGTCCTCCAGTATCTTTGGCAATTGGTTCCCACTCCGCTACTGGACTGAGCGAATCTCCATTAAAGAAATGCACTCTTGCAGATTCTGTTTCTCAACAGACCAAAACATTTTTATTTTTTGTGGAAATACTGTCTAATCTATGACTGATGAGGATGTAAATTACACCCTCCCTTGTCAAGCAATTACTGTCCACCTGTACTTGAGAATACCTGGGTTGCTCTTGAGGGACTTCGTAGTCCAGGTAATCATTCAACTAGAACACAACATAATCCACCTAATCATTCAGCTAGATTGAAGATGATGCCTCAGCTGCTCTCTGAGCCACAATACCTGGAACTGCCCTAGCATGATTAAAGATGTAAAGATGTGAAGTAGAGGAAGGTCATCTTTTCTGTACTGTTTCTGATCATGGTATTGCACTTTTTGCCTGATAATGTGCATTTCCTAGTTGCAGTAGAAGTGAACATGGCTCTACATCAAACTCAAGAAGTCAGACATTTCCTGGGAGGCCTTTTATTCTATCAGTAGCTGCTGCATTTCCTTTTCTCTCCCATATCCCTTTGAAACAAATTCAGCAGAAAAAGCCCAGAGACCATGCCGTGCCACTCTGGGTCATGCTCAGCTTTCCTAGTGGTGTTGTTGCTGGTGGCCCAGCCACATCTCTAAGGCTCCATGCAAGTGGGTACTGATTGCATGCCACCCATGGGTATAAAGGTGGTAGCTTTCCTTGGATGTTGAACTGGAGGAGGTGACAACATTAACAAAGGTGGTTCAGGTAATAATTAGTCTCTTAGGTCTCTGACAGATAGATAGGAGTGTGTTGACCCCCTGCTTGACAGCATCATGGCATGCACGATCGTGCCCACTCCAGCTCACAGATCAAACTCCCTCCATGCCTCAAACTTTGCCCACAGGAGGGATGAATCATCAGAGCTTGAGAAAGAGACCTATGTAAATGTGATGATGATTATGACAAATACATGTACATATGAATGTATATAAAAAGTGATGCACAAGCAATTGCTCACTACCCCCTACCTGATCCCAGCTAGACTCTGAGCAGTGGAAGAGAGCGAGATGAACTCCCACCCCCTTCAAAAATCCTTCTGTTTGATGTCATGTGTTAAGGAATATGCCTTCGGCCGGTTTAAGTCAGCTGTCCTAATTCTGACCCCTCCCAGCTCTTTGGGCCCTTCACTGAGGACAGCCTTGGCTCTCTGCAACACTGCTTAGCAGCAACTATAAACATCGGTGTGTTATCAACATTGTTTTTCTCCTAGAATCAAAACATAGCATCATGCCAGGCACTGAAGAAAACAATTCCATCCCAGCCGAAACTAAAACAGTCTCTCCACGGACTTGGTGCCTCAATGGCTGCATGCCACTAGTTTTGTGGAAACAACCATGTACCGGTGTCCAAGCCCTATAAATTTACCCACACAGCCTGAGGATGCTCTATGCTGCTAATTTTAGTCCTGGCCTTTCCATCTGCATTCCCTCTCCTCCTGTCCCACCCACCCACTGTCATTTTTCCTCCTAGACATGAAACCCAGGTACATATTTGCAGAGCTGGTGTCCAAGCCCAGGTGAACCCCACACATCTTAACCCTCAGTCCTTTGTCATGTTTGCCCCCCTACTCAATGGCTGCTTCTCAGTTCTGCTGAAATAGCCCCACTGTGCTCATCAGGGTAAGTGTGTGTGAATGTGCAGCACATATTTGGCATCATCCCCATTTGCAGAATGCTGCTTACAGAGCCTCTGATCACTGTGGTGGGATGCTCACCTGTGCAAACTCCTCAGGCCAAAATTTAAATGTTCCCCCTACCTACAGCTGTGAAACCACTCTCTTTTTTCTTGTTTTCTAAAATGGACTGAACAATTGCTATTCAGGCCAAAATTTAATCCCAGTTTTGTAACAGTGGACCATAATGACCTGAAGGTGTTTTGCATTTGATTGTTGTTTGTTTTTTTTCTGGTGGCTTTTTTTTTCTTTTTATTCTGAAGTGAGACAGATATACTGAGAATAGTGATTTTTCCTTGAGGATCTCAAAGGAAAAATCCAATTTTATTAAAGATACCATGGAGAATGATTGCTACTTTCACTTTTTATTGCTCTGCTCTGCAACACAAAAATATATGAAACTTGTTCAACCACATATCTAGTCATACGAAGGCAATCAAAAGCACATTACAAATAATATATGATTCAACATAGTGCAATATCATTCATAATACAATTCTAATAATCTCAGAAAAAAATGGAATTCCACAGCCTATCAGATTTTCCTGACTTGCATGTAACAAAGATTGGATTCATTTTCATCCAGCACTTGTTTCTGTGAGGCTGAATTAAGCTAGTGAGGGGAGGAAGCAGAACTTACATCATGTACCTCTGTATTTACTGCTATTATTCTAAATAATCTAATAATCTAATAATCTAATAATCTAATAATCTAAAGGGAGACGGATACTTGCCCAGGAGCTGGCGGGACTTGTAGAGAGGGCTTTAAACTAGATAGGAAGGGGGAGGGGGATAAAGCCAGGCCTGCTAGAGAGCAGCCTGGGGAAGTGGTAGTGGGATTAGGTGAGAGGCGAGGGGCTCAGCTGAGGTGCGTCTACACTAATGCACGCAGCATGGGCAACAAACAAGAAGAGTTGGAAGCCATTGCGCAGCAGGCAAACTATGACCTAGTAGCCATAACGGAAACGTGGTGGGATTGCTCCCACGATTGGAGTGCTGCAATGGATGGCTATAAACTCTTCAGGAAAGATAGGCAAGGAAGGCGGGGTGGAGGTGTAGCTCTCTATGTTAGGGAATGCTTTTACGCTACTGAGATTATGACTGGGGACAATAACGTTGAATCCCTATGGGTAAAGATCAGAGGAAGGGCTGACAAGACAGGCACCCTGGTGGGCGTCTGTTATAGACCCCCAAATCAAGATGAAGAAACAGACGAGGTATTCTATAAGCAGCTGGCACAAGCTGCACAGTCGCCTGCCCTTGTCCTCATGGGGGACTTTAACTTCCCTGACGTATGCTGGGAGTACAGCACAGCACAGAGGAAGCAGTCTAGGAGGTTTCTGGAATGCGTAGAGGACAACTTCCTGATACAGCTGGTCGGAGAGCCCACGAGAGGAACTGCCCCACTAGACCTGCTGTTCACAAACAGGGAAGGTTTGGTGGGAGATGTGGAGGTTGGAGGCTGTCTTGGACAGAGTGATCATGAAATGATAGACTTCGTGATTCATGGTGGAGCCTGGAGGGGGAATAGTAATACTGCTACCTTGGACTTCAGGAGGGCGGACTTTGAATTGTTCAGGGGACTAATAGGGGGAGTCCCCTGGCATTCAGTCCTAGCAAGCAAAGGGGTCCAAGAGAGCTGGTTGCTCTTCAAAAAGGAAGTCTTAAGGGCGCAGGAGCAGGCAGTCCCCCTGAGCTGCAAAATGAGCCGGCGGGGAAGAAGACCGGCGTGGATGAATAGGGAGCTATTCCTGAGGCTCCGGGAGAAAAAGAGAATCTACCGCCTGTGGAAAGAGGGACAGGCCACTCAAAATGAATACAGGGAAGTTGTTAGGATGTGTAGAGGTGAAATCAGAAAGGCAAAAGCCCAGCTTGAATTTAACCTAGCTGCTGGTGTGAAAAGGAATAAGAAACTCTTTTATAAATACATTAACAGTAAGAGGAGGACAAAGGAGAATATCCACTCTTTGCTGGATGAGGCTGGGAATGTGACCACTGAGGATAAGGAAAAGGCGGAGGTTCTGAATGCCTTCTTTACGTCTGTCTTTAAAAGTCAGACCAGTTATCCTCAGGATACCCCTCTCTCTGACCTGGTAATCTCGGCCGGGGAGCACACTAACCCCCCTGCGATTCTGAAAGAAACAGTCAGAGACCTACTGCTCCAGCTGGACTGTCACAAGTCGATGGGGCCAGATGAGATCCACCCAAGAGTGCTGAGGGAACTGGCGGAGGTGATAGCCGAGCCGCTTTCCATCATCTGTCAGCGCTCCTTGTTGACTGGTGAGGTCCCAGATGACTGGAGGCTTGCCAATGTGACTCCCATTTATAAGAAAGGTCGTAAGGAGGATCCGGGGAACTACAGGCCTGTCAGCCTGACCTCGGTGCCAGGGAAGGTTATGGAGCAGATCGTCTTGAGGGAGATCATGCGGCATGTGCAGGGTGACCGGGGGATCAGGCCTAGCCAGCATGGGTTCATGAAGGGCAGGTCCTGTTTGACCAACCTGATCTCCTTCTATGATCTAGTGACCCATCTGGTGGATGAAGGAAAGGCTGTTGATGTGGTCTACCTAGACTTCAGCAAAGCCTTTGACACTGTCTCCCACAGCATTCTCCTGCAGAAGCTGGCAGTCAGAGGCTTGGATGGGTACACTCTTGGCTGGGTAAGGAGCTGGCTGGAGGGCCGGGCGCAGAGAGTGGTGGTGAATGGAGTCAAATCCAGCTGGCGACCGGTCGTGAGTGGTGTTCCGCAGGGGTCGGTGCTGGGGCCTGTCCTCTTCAATATCTTTATAGATGACCTCGATGAGGGCATCGAGTGCACCCTCAGTAAATTCGCAGATGACACCAAATTGGCTGGAAGCGTGGATCTGCCTGGGGGTAGCGACGCCCTACAGAGGGATCTGGACAGGCTGGAGAGCTGGGCTGGAGCCAATGGGATGAGTTTCAACAAGGCCAAATGCCGGGTCCTGCACTTCGGCCACAACAACCCCAGGCGACGCTACAGGCTTGGGGCGGTGTGGCTGGAGGACTGCGTAGAGGAAATGGACCTGGGGGTATTGATTGATGCTCGGCTGAACATGAGCCGACAGTGTGCCCAGGTGGCCAAGAAGGCCAATGGCATCCTGGCTTGCATCAGAAACAGTGTTGCAAGCAGGAGCAGAGAGGTGATTGTTCCCCTATATTCAGCACTCGTCAGGCCGCACCTCGAGTACTGTGTCCAGTTTTGGGCCCCTCACTGCAAGAAAGATATTGAGGCCCTGGAGCGTGTTCAAAGAAGGGCAACGAAGCTGGTGAGGGGTCTGGAGCACAGGCCATATGAGGAGAGGCTGAAGGAGCTGGGAATGTTCAGCCTGGAGAAGAGGAGGCTCAGGGGAAACCTTATTGCTCTCTATAACTTCCTGAAGGGAGGTTGTAGTGAGCTGGGGGTCGGCCTCTTCTCTCGTGTCATTAGTGATAGGACCAGGGGGAATGGTTTCAAGCTACGGCAGGGGAAATTCAGGCTGGACATGAGGAAGTATTACTTTTCAGAAAGGGTGGTCAGGCACTGGAATGGACTGCCCAGGGAGGTGGTGGAATCACCGACCCTGGGGGTGTTCAAGGAAAGACTGGATGTTGCGTTGAGGGACATGGTTTAGTAGGAGCTATTGGGAATAGGTGAACGGTTGGACTGGGTGATCTTTTAGGTCTTTTCCAACCTTAGTGATTCTATGATTCTATGATTCTATGATTCTATGATTCTATGATTCTAAATGGAGTACAATAATCCAAAGAAAAATAATTTTAAAATCAAAATAAAATTAGTAGAATAAGGAGGCCTGACAACAAATGAGCAAGTTAGTAATTTGGTGTGAAACTTGTGAATTCAAATAAGTGCTATAGCCCAACTAAATTAAAATCTGAAAGTGATGGAAAGTGTTCCTGTTTGCCATCTGGCAAGTCTGGGATCCAAAGACAGTCCCAGACTTTACTCAAGTCAGTGGTCTGGCTGGATCTTCTTCCAGGTACAACAGAACAGCTTGGGCAGAAAACAGCAGAAATGGATCAAAACAGTTACAGATCCATAAATAAATATTAAGCCATGAGTTATTGTAGAAAATATTTAGAAATTAGAATCTCTGAATTTCTTAATGTTTTCTTTGAACCAAGTAGTAAATTGAGACAATTCTTTACGTGACAAATCTATGCTGCTCGTTTCCTGTATTGGCAAAGAAGTCATGAACAGGCACAATTTCATGGCTATGGGCCTGTGGCTGCATTTGAGCAACACTGTCTATGACCACTTGGCTTGTAAGGAGGCTTATAAAGAAGTGGCTTCAAAAATCAGAAAGAACAGAGAACAGTGGTTCAGTAAGACGGTCAGGCATCACAATCACACGTTTGAGCAGACTTGTGTTTAATGCCCTGTTCTATCCAGTGCAGTGAACCAGTGGGAGGGATGCTCAGGGAATTTGCCACCTGCTCTACCAGGAGAGTGCAGATTCCCAAGGGGTGTAGTGACAAAATATTTAAGCATGAAGGCATCATCCGTTTTTTTCCATTGCCAACATGACTTTTGCTACCCAGTCCCTCTGTGGTGTAATGACTCAGAGAGACAAATGCTAGTGCAGACTGTGCACTGAAGACAGACTGAGAGGTAATGGCCTCAAGCTGCACCAGGAGAGATTCAGACTGAATTTTAGGTAAAATTTCTTCTCTGAGAGAGTTGTAATGAATTGGAACAGGCTGCCCGGGGAGGTGGTGGAGTCACTGTCCCTGGAGGTATTTGAGAAACATGTATATGTGGCAGGTAGGGACATGGTATAGTTGGCATGGTGGTGATGGGCTGATGGTTGGACCTGATAATACTGGAGGTATTTTCCAACTTCAATGATTCTATTATTCTATTATTCTACGGTCTGTTTGAAAGCCATGTCCTTCATGTTAAGGGGAAAAACTCTAAGACAGACACTCCTGCACTGAAGAGATGGGGAGAAAATAATAGCAGAAGGCAAGAGCTTCAAAAGTTAAGCACACTAACCTTGAATGAAAAAAGGATCAGTGATCCTTGCCACTTCTAAAACCATCCCAGAGTGTTGTTCCAGACCATGGCTGGATCCAGCAGAATAAGCTCTGTCTGTGCAAGTGTCACAGCTGGACTGAGGCCCACATGTGTAATGTGTGGGTGCCAAGCTGGGACGCTGGTAGGGGTAAGTGGGGGTAATGTTTTAGGCTGACTGGCCCAGGGGCCATATCTTGTTCCTTGTGACAAGACCCATGCCAAGCATGCTGCAATACTACCTGGAAAATTATGTTATGAAACAAGAACAGAGCCAGTTTAATATTGGTTAACACAAAGCCTCTGCTTGAAACGATGTGCAGATTTTTAAGACTTTTTTTCAAACTGTCTAAACTATGAAAAAGGGGACATTCTTTATTACTATTTATCTTGAAGTAAATTAATTTTCATTCCCCCTGAAGCAAGCCGTAGGGAGTGAGGAAGAAACACAAGAACTAATGGGGAAGGCGTCGCCTATGTAACACCACCAAAAATATTCAGTTACTCTGTGCCCACAAAGCCACTGAGTAATTTAAAGTAATAAAACATCAGAAAACAGGACAACTTGCTTCTCTGTAATTTAAAAGCATAAAAGGGAACTGATGTTGTAATTACAGACTGAAAAACCAAAAGCCCAATTTTTTAAAGTAGTTTCAGAGGATTTTTCTTTTCTTAATTGCTATTGGCTCCTTCAAAGGGGACCTAAAGCCTCCAGTAAAGAACTTTGTTCCAATTAGTATATACTGAGGAAAAGATACAAACCCCAACAAGGACGGGAGGGGACCATGGCAGAACAGAAGTGGGTAGTGTGCTACAAGGTAGGTATCTATGCTGCAACTAGAATTTCATTATGCAGAGGTAAATGAAACAAGGAGATGTTTAACATCTATTGCATTTTCCATTGGACCAGATCAATATCTTCACTTTACAGATCAGCCACTTAAGGTACAGAAATAGTAAGATCAATAGGAAAAGAGCTGGTGAAGAGTCCTTCAAGATTAATTAACCTATCATGTGTATTTTTCTTAAAACTGATGACCGTTCTCCAAAACAAACTAATGTAACCTCAAACACTGTAGGACCGTTGCTACCAGGTGAGAAATAATGTACCATTTCTTCAAACAAATGGAAGAAAAAACAAAGAGGCTTTTCCAGTGAACCTTTTAAAGGAAATGAAGGCAAACAACATAACTTTAAGGATAATGTGGCTTTTCCGATGAAATTCTTTGTTTTGAGGTAAGAGGAAGCCACTTTCAGCAGCTGTGTCCTTCCTTGGCAATTCAAGCCAAGATGGTGTTGGTCATTGCCCATTCCACTTGGAGGGTCAAAAGAGTTGGTTTCCTTCCTCGCCTCAGGAACGCGTTGTCTCCCGCATATGCCAGAACACATTTGCGGGCAAAGCTTTTGATTTTCTCATTTCCTTTCCTGTTTTGTTGTGCTGGGATTTTAAGCTCTTGGCTTCAAAGTTCTCTTTTTATAAGCCTTTTGCCTTTGTTTGCCTTTTAGCTTTTTACATTTTAGCTGTTTTTGTTAAGACGCCCAATATCGTTCAGGCATGGATGCCCATAAATTAATGTGCATTATTACTGTGATAAATTTATGTCACTGCTGAAAGCCAAACTGTCCTCTAAACAGAGGGGTAGACCTCTGAACAGAGGAATAATTGAGAATTTGGACAATGTTGCCCAAAAAATGCAGCAGAAGTTATCTGATCTGGGAGATGGGAAGTATGGAGCCATATGGAGGGTTGTTCTCATAAGATTTTAGTAGACTGCAAAGTTCATCAAGGGAGTTGTAAACTCAGATGGCCATGAAATGCTGAAAACTTTCATGAGGAATTTAGATGAATTATACACTTAAAAAACTGCGGTTGTCCTAAACTATTGAGATTAAATGCTAAAACGGGAAGCATATTTTGACTCCCATAACACATGAGCCAATAAGCTTAAAAGAGCTAAGAGTGCACTACCACAATTATAGGGAGAGTTTTCTTATTGCATCATCTACCTATGAAGTGAAGAGTTCAGTGATCAAATAGAACAAGCTGCTATTTCTTTTCAAGTCTTTTCTTTGAATATTCAAATGAGGTTTTTTTTTCACTTTTGGACTCAACTACAGAAAAATTATATATCCTAGGTCCTATTGCTTGTCATGTCTCATCTGTGATCAGTGCAACTCACAGATGAACCTTCAAAGACTTAGCAGTTCTCTTTGTCCGTGTTCAAAAATGCTAGGTAAGATCCATTTTGTCCATCTAGGAAACAGTGAAATTGTGTTGTGGTTTTAGCACCAGGCAAAGCTGTCTTTCTGTGACTGAACTGTTCATCAACTGAAGGAGATGTCTTGGAAGGCTTTCAGAAGAAAATCTTTCCATGTAATGTTGAAGCATAATGCTAATCAAGGAAGATCCCCACCCTAGGAGTCATTAAAAACCTGCTTCTGTACAAATTGAGACCTTAACTACACAGGGAATGTTGTCAATTAAATGATGCCAGCATTAACCTGCAAGTTAGTTGCCTATATTATGTGAACTGGATCCAACTCACGAACTCTCATTACATACACTTTCAAGTGCCTCTCATCTGAAGAACTTACTGTGTTTTTGTATATAAAGATGTGTCACACTCTTGTGAAGAAGGCAAACATTATTTCTCTCTAAGAACTGATCTACAGAAAAGAGTCAAAATAGGTTAGGTATGCAACACATAATTAAGAACTGAAGGTGGTACCTTGTCTTTCATTTCCAGGACAATCTGCCAAGGAATAAATCCACACCCATGGTCAAACACCATCTGTAAAATGCTGAAAATACCACTGCTAAAAGACATTCTCCAGGCTAATATCAAACTATTTTAGCAAAAAGACCCAATCTCCTAAACTGTAAATTCTACTGTCCAAAATTGCTTGTCTTAGTGTGACTTTTTAATTTTGTGGTGTATTAGTATTATTCACAGTCCTCTGTGTAAATTCTGCCTCTAATTTCCTGTAGATCTGAAGTATTTCTTAAAATTTCATGACTGGTTTGACTTTTTGGACTTCTTCTGTTTAAATTTTTGGAAAGATACATTGCCCTTTACACATACATAAGATGTCTTGTGTCACCGTATTATGGGAGAGGATGACTATGAACAACAGTTTTTGCTAAGATGGGAAAAGTTGCAGCCCCTCCAATTCCTGACATACTGAAAATATTATGGTATTATTAAAGCAGACTGAAGCTGACTGAAAAAAAGCAGTAGATTTTTCAAGAGAAACAAAAATCATGGCTGATTTTATTGTTGCTTATTCGCTGTATGTGCAGTTCTCAGAGTTTGCCCATAGTTTTCAGTCAGGATCTGGCTACAGGTCAAACTCAAAGGGTTTGGATTTTTGGTTAATTTTAATTTGATGCAAAACTGGTCAGCTTGTTACCTCACTCCCTCCCTCATTGCTGAGAGCTGAAATGTGCAGTAGATTTTGCACTTCCTCTCTGGTCCACTGCTTCTGAGCAGGCCATACTGAAGCACAGGTGGAAAATGGAAGAACTAGAAGTCTGTGGCTCTGGCTCTGGTCTGGTTAACCCCCCACCAAGTTCATCAGGGTTAAACTTCTTACAAATATTTTTTAGTAAGATAATTTGGATCACATTAACTGAATCATCTGCCATGATATTTTCCCCTTTTATTGAAGTACAATTCAGTTATTCATTTGTGCTAATTAATAATCCTTTGAGAGTCAAAGCATTAGTAAATCATTTATTCCTTTCTGCCAGGAAAATTATATGAGGGACTTTGTATTCATTGCTCTACTGCCAAAGGAACTATACCCAAGAAATGAAAAAACAGGGAAAGACAGACTACCCATTCTGTAAAAGCATCGGAGAGTCTTTATTTGGCTTTTTTTTTCCTGTACAAGGCATGCATCAAATTTTGCTTATCATCTCCTTGTAAAAAAAAGCACAAAAACACCAGGTCTCGCTGACCAAATGGGAGTCTTCAACAAACACATCTCCTATAAACTGTCAACTCATTTGGAAAAGGAGAAATCTCTTCCAGGGCACTTTTTTCTTATCTAATATCAGGGCTGTAGAACTTCTCTGTTCCTCTAAGAACAAGGCTCCTTAATGAGGACTACTCGGCAATGCCTACATCACAGCTTTAAGATAATGCCCCCAGCTGTGATTTAATGAAGGGTGATACGTCTCTCCTGCAAAGATAAACAACATGAAACTTTCCTGGCAGTGTCTGTTCCAGTCTGCTGGAGAGGACATGATTCACTGAGGACATAGTTCAGTGCTCACAAAACTGCTCTTCTGCTGAAGCACCTTCTCAGATGCAGCAGCTGAGCTGAGCGTATGGTGTCCAGGGTGCTCAGAAACCTTTTGTTCCATGCACGGACCATGGAGCTAGCATTTCAGTCTGTGATGGTTGCACACTGATGGGCAGCTAAGCTCCCTCATGGTGCTCTCTCATTCTCCTTCCTCAAAAGAACATGGGGAGAAAAGAATACGAGAAAAGGCTCATGGGTTGTGATAAGGACAGGGAGATTACTTGCCAATTTCCTCCATGGGCAAAACAAGCTCAGCATAAAGGAGACTGATTTATTACCAATTACTAACAGACTAGCCCAGTGAGAACTAAAAGCAAACTAAAAACATCTCCTTTCCACCCACTCTCTTCTGCCTCCTCCTGCCAAGCAGCACAGGGGAACAGTGGATGTAGTCAGTCCAGAATGCTTAATCTCCATCTCTCCTTCATGGCCAGTCTGCCCCTGCTCCATGTGGGGCAACCCTCTCCCAAGGCTTGCCATCCTTCCCAAATTGATCCCACATGGGCTTCCCACAGCTGGCAGCTCTTCCAGCCCTGATCCATCGTGGGTCCCTACCACATCCTTCAGGATGGCACTGCTCCAGCACAGGTCACCATGAGCAGCAGCTCCCGTGGCCCTCCTGCCCACCATGGGCTCCTCTGCAGGGACTGCAGCTCCAGCCTGGGGCCTGCACTTGCGGGGGCTCTCATGGGCTGTTCTTCCTCCAGGCCTCATCTACTGCTGCACTGCAGGCTCTTCCAAAGGTTGCACATGGAGATGTGCTCTGTGTGGTGCCTGTGGGTTGCTGGGGACAGCTTGCTCCACCACGGACCACTCCTGGGCTGCTGCAGGGAACTTCTGCTCCATGCCTGGAACAATACCTGCCTTATTTCTGCACTGGCCTTGGTGACTGCAGGGCTGTTTCTCATACATTTCTCATTCCCTTCTCTCTGCTGCTGTTGTGGAGGTTTTCCCTTTCTTAAATCTGCTCTACCATTATTAATTATGGCTCAGCTCTCTTAGCAATGGATCCCTTTTGGAGCTGAGTCGGACATGGGGCAGTGCTGGGCTCTGCTCACAGAGGCCATTCCTGCAGCCTCCTGCTCCCCAAACCTGACAAATATACCTAATACAGGTCAGTTCATTTCATTGTTCACATCTAATCATTTTTAGATAGTGGTTGGTTCTGTTCTTATATTAATTTAAACTGCCTGCTTGCTTTGTGTACACCTCTTTTATATAATTTGTCACTTCTAAATTAATCAGACTAAAAACTTGCCTAAACATGTATTAAAATGTTCATTCTTATTCAGCAAATCTATCTACATATTAATCAAATTAATCTATTTTTTCATAAGGGATGATCTTATCCATCTACATGAGGAGCCCTAAGAGATAATGAAATATAATTAATGAAGAGGTTTATGAACTCATTATGTAGAATTCTGGCCTGTCAACAGGAGAAGAATAGCTCATCCCCATTCCACAATGTGTAGTCCCTTCGCCCTTGTCTCCAGATGAGACACAAAGATAGTATGTGGGTTGGAAATGCTTTACTTCAGTGACCAAGTAACTACTTGATTATATAAATATACTGGTCATCCCTCAAGAAAACAATTTCTCCTATGAGATTATGCAGTATTTGGAAGGCACCCAAGTAAGATCTTCATAAAACTGTCTGGTTTTCTGGTGGTTTCATCCTCAAACGAAACAGATGTGCTCAGGTTTTGCTGCCCTCTACCAGTGCAGGCACAAGTACTGTGGTAAAGAAAAAAAAATCTGGTAACCAAGCCTTTGATATAGAAAAACCACATGGAGTTGAGTCATAAACTGTGGACACAAGACAACTAATTATGGGTTATGTTAGGCACGGGGAACAGGTTAACTGCTACATAATTACAATTGAGATCACTGTGGACACAGTCAAGGAAACCCAGTTAATAGAAAGAAGTGAACGAAAATATATTGGTATCTATGAAATAATGAAAGTCCTGACTTTTCTTTAGCTTCTTCAGTGACTGCAAACTTTCTTGATGTCTTACCACTGTTTAAGCATTTTACTTATGCAGCCTGAACAGGATTTTATATTTCATGTTCTGCTGTTTTTCATGAGAGTAGCAGGGAAGGAGTTAGGAAAGTTTTCTTTAAAAAGTACCCTGTGTGCACTGTGCTGCCAGTTGAGTGAATCTGCAGATACAAATGAAAGCAAGCTGAAATGAAAGCAACAAAGCAAGCTGGAAGTCTTTGAAATGGAAAACTGTGAAATGGATTGTTGAGGGTAGAAGGTAGAAGTGATCCTTCCAAAAGGGATGGTGGTCAAAAGGCTACGGAGAATGGATATCTGGTTGGATATTAGGAAAAACTTATTCAAAATACTGGTCAGACATTTGGAATAGGCTGCCCAGGGAGGTCGTGTCCCTGGAGGTGTTCAAGAAACATGGAGATGTGGCACTGCGGGACATGGCTTATTGGACAGTATTGGTGGTAGGAGGATGATTAGACTAGATAGTCTTAGAGCTCTTTTCCAACCTTAATGATTCTATGATTCTGTGAAAGGCACTGAGAGTAGGACTTGCTGGATGATGTGATGGATGACAGAGGCCTTTGGCTGCCCCAGGCATCCTGCTGACTTGGGCAGAGCTGTCTGATCAGTGGCCACCTCCTGTGGACAGAAACTTCTGACATCAACAGCAGAGCAAGAAATCTGAGGTGAGCATCCAGGCAGATTGTATCCCCGAGGCTTCCCTGAAGTCCTGACTCAGATTGGTTTGCATGCTTCCCCACGTCCTCCTGGCAGGTTGGAAACTTTCATCCTACTTCCTTTAACTTGCCCTCCAAAAATACACTCTATTTCTGAGTACACACCTATATATAGCTTCCTTCGATGTCACCTCTCCATCAGAGGTTGCTTCCCATTGACACCAGCTAACTGTGGTATTACGTTTGAGGTTGAGGTGATAGGTCACCACCAGGGTGAGTGGGCAGGCAGCCAAATGGGTGTCCAGTTTTCTTGACCTTACTGTAGCATCACAGTTTGCATAGCGAAGCTGCAGATAAACACTATGGCTCTCTGGGTTCCTGTTTACCATGGTGATTCTGCTTTCAGTGCCTTTGCAGGAATCCCATGGCTAAGACCAGGCAGAGCAGTGCACGCTGTGCACCAGCAGCCACCAACACAGGGAATTGCTCTGTCCCACCAAGCAATTCCTTGCAGCCAGTCCAGCTCTGTGAATAAGGACATACTCTTGTTCAAGAGACCCAGGTGTGCTGTTGTTCTTTCAGGCAGAATGCCACACATCTTGGATTTTGATCTGCAGTTACAAATTCGCACAGGTCCCCTCTTTATATCATCACTGAGGCTATCATAGTGTCCATCACCTTCTCCATAAAAACTTCTGGAAATGTATAGGTCCTATATATATTGGAGAATGTGTATCTGCATAAATCACATTGACATTAGAATCTAGTGCGTATAAAATCTATCTTGCAAGATTCCATACCTTTCATTGCTGAATACAATTCAGTCTTCAGCAGACTGAATAGCACCAGTGCCTCAGGTAATACTGATCCCAGTACTGATACCCAGCTTTAAACTGCAATGCATTCATATTCTGCGCTAAGGATTCTCCCCATGTCACCACTTCTAAGTCTTCGCCAAGATTTTGCATCTCACCTTATGGCTATGACCATTTGCACTGTGGATATTTGTAGTGCCTATTCAAGAAACCATGAAAGGCTTTTTTGAACACTTACGTAAATTGCATTTCCCTGGGCACCTTTTCAGCAACTAGCCTGAAGGCTGCACTATTCCAGTCACAAATTGCTGCTCCCCACTCACTAAACCTGTGATTTGCAAAGACAGAAGCACTTGTGATTTCTTTCACACAAAGAAATGTCCTGTCTCAGGACTTCAACCCTGAGTTATGAACATAGAGAGTTTTGAAGTCATTGCATATTAGAAACAGCAAGTAATTACAGAACTGCAGAAAGTGAAACATAATTACTAAGGAAGAGTATTTAAATGTCACCATAGTTGATTTTGACAGATGAGCCTATCTTGAAGGATTTCCCATGGGAGAATCAGATAGAGAAACAAAGATCCTCCAGTTGCTTTTTAATATAAAGGTGATTTCTGTATTTTCTTTTTATCATCTCCTTTGAAGAGAATTGTGATTCAGAGAGGCACAGGGTTAAGAATGGAATAAACATTAAAGGCTCCTGTCACTGCAGATGGACTCTGAAAAGGATCTTCAGAGACTCCAAACCTGTGATATTTTTTACTGTTTCTTCTGACAGTGGCGTGATAGGATGGAAACTGTTGCTCAAAGGGAAAAAAACAGAAGAGATATTTCAGAAATCTTTTATGTAGTATCTATCAAGGGCCATATACATCAAGGCATCAAAGTTTAGGGATCCATTTCCATGTAACATGACTACACCACATCACTTAAAAAAAAAAAAAAAAAAAAAAAAAAAAGAAGGGAAAAAAGAGAGAGAGAAAAAAAAGAAAGCAAGAAAGCCAGGCAAATGGGAGATGTTATATTATCCAGGCTACCAACTATGTAAGAAGAAAACGTGGCACCAATGTAGCTTTGGTGATTGCTACAGTGATTTCTATAGCTAAAGCTTCTGCTTTTGTGTGTATCAGATGTCGGCTGGGTAATTTATTCAGTTTTTTGTTGTCTCAGCATGCGATAGATGCTAACAGCTCAGCACTGGGCCTCTGGCTTCATCGATCTTCTAGGAAGAGAGCTTGAAATGACACTCTGCTGTAAATGTGTCCCTTTGATTCCATTCACATGAGCTAGTTTATAGGCTATTCCATTTCTTGGTTGTGAGCAAGTGTGTGTTAACATTCCAGAGTCAACTGACTTAAACATTCCCTGTTAATCTTCCACTGAACCTGAATTCCGTATGTGTCACAGATAGATTTGTGCCGTGGGCCGGATCTCCCCATGACAGTTCTCGGTATTTGCAAGTGAAAGTTTCACATCCACTTGAGAAAACGTCTTACATCTGCTGCTCAAATGTTTCGAACATACCACTGGCACCATCTATTCTGCAAACACTGTTCTTTTTTTTTAGCTGACATGTTTCTCTCTTTTACAGTTTTGTTTTGGTTGCAGGCACCTATTTCTTTCATGTCCGGTTTAAGTGCGGGACACTTTTGCAGAACTCAAATGGAGGGATGAGCAAGGGAAGTGGAATGCAGGGTATGAGATCTGGTGAGGAGTAGGTGCCCACCTGGGAAGCCTTACTATCTATGCGGTGGGCCATTCCAGAGCTGACATTAAGGCAGCTCTGTTTCAGCATAGGAGGAAATAATCAATCACTTCTTAAATTGGTTTTCAACTTCACGGACTAACAACAAAGAATAAAGAATACTCCTTAATTTATTTGATCTGGACACACTGTAGCAGAGATCTCTCACACAGCACTGTGTAACCACAGAGCCTCCTCCAGAACCTCCTGAAATCAGCGAGAGTCTTCCCATGGATTTCAGCGGCCTTTTATCTCCAGCTCAGTGTGCCCAGGTGTCTAGCAGTGCCAGTTCTGAGCCTTTTGAGTTCCGTTGGGCAGCACCACATTATATTGATCCGTGTTGCCCAGATGAGCAAATTTTATCACCCAGACCTCAAAACTGCAGTGGCAGAGACCCAGCCCCTCGTATATCAAAAGCCTGGATGGAGAATACAGAATTTGGTTCATACAGAAATTACTGCTGGTTCTGCATCCCACCAGCATCTTCTTACAGTGTTTTGTTTTCTCTGTGTAGTATTCTTCATTTTCTCCCCATTAGCCATATCAGTAGCCCCACATCAGCCTGATGGCCCTTTCTGTAAGGTAAAATAATGACAAATGTTGAAACAATATCAGAGAAGCAAAACAGTGCAATTTCTAAGGAAGCACAGAACAAAGTGCATACAAGGGTTTATAGGCCGAACTGTTTTTTTTTCTCTTCTTGCATATTTATGTACAGGGCTGAAATATGAAAACAAGGAGTGAGTATGCATTATGAAAAATTGTCCTAATTTTTTTTCCAAGCATATTTTCTTATTTACTAAAACAAATGGGCAGAACTATCGTCAGGAAAACATCATTACATGACCATTGCCCGAATTGGACCACTGGATCATAATTCCCTTTTTTTCCATTCCTTAAAAGTTCATTCAGTTCTAACTTCTACAGTACTGTTTATCCAGCGTACCTAATTATATAGTGCAACCTGCATCTGGAGTGCTGGTTCAAGGTTATTATAGTTCTCCACAGACATAACAAAAATATTGTTTTAAACTTATCCATTGAGGAAAAATGGCTGCATTTTACCACTGACAGAAGTATCTAGATGTAAAATAAAATTATTAGAATTTTAGGAACACAAGAGTGTCCTCTATCCAGATGACTGAATTTCCTCCATGACACTTGCCACCACTGAAATACCTCTTTTTTGTTCCTGCAACAGATATAAAATCTGACAAATTTAAATTAAATATGTAAGATATATAAAATGACAGATTGTTGTGATAGGCAAACAAGAAAGGTGAACGTTATTAATGCTGTCAGTGCATATTTCAAATAATACCTGTTGGGAAGATGTGATAAGATTAATTAAATATGAGTAATGGAGTAGAAAAAATAATTTATAAATTTCCAGCACTCAATATCTGAAAAAGAAGCTTCTATTTAATCTATATCATAATGATTAAATGCAGAGCACCGTTACATTCACTACAAAGGGGAAAACTTATTCTTTGGCAGCAGTAAAAGGAAAGTGGGTAGATAAAACAAACTCTTTAATTCATATGTCCTTACTCATAGGTTTCCCGTCAAGCATGGTTTCTCCTTTATTTAGAATCAATACTAAGTAAGGAAAGGATAAATATATAAATCGCAAAACTGTTTCTGTGGGTGTACTGGTAGCCAAAGAAAATTGTCTGAGGTTTGGAGAGACCTTGGCTTGTGCTGGTTCTGTGTTTGCTCTACAATGCAGAAGTGATGAAGAAATATTTTAAATCCCTAGAATGAGAGTTGTAAGGACTGCCTGGAGCACTGGCTGTGTTTATGACACACAGCATTCCTGACAGATCCCTCGCTGCTTATTTCTGTCGTATTCCCATTCTCTGTGGAGAGAATGAGGTCTCACACATAGCCAAAAATGGGAAGTCAGGGGCCTCTGGCTGGGCTTCAGCTCTTGTTTTTGCCATGCCAAACAAGCAAGGCAATAACGCTGTAGGATTTATGTTGCAGAGGCCTGATCCTGTTAACAGCTCAGGCAGTCAGCTGAGTGCAAAGACAGAAGTACTCCCTTTAAAATTAGCATATAGTTATATTAGAATTGTGTTACCACCAGTGGAAAAAAGTAAGATTAAATGAAGATTGACTTTTACTATCCTCCAAATCAGATTTCACTGTTGCCCAGCAAGTCACACTCTCTGTGCCAGTGCCCTTTTGTGAAATGGATGCTGTAAAATATCTGGGTAATGGTGTGACAGTGTTGTGGAGATTCACATTTGTGGTACAATCTAAGAACTCTAGAAAAAGGTGAGCCAGAAGTGCAGAAGCTCTGATTTGTTATAATGCTTCTGGTTGGTTGCTCAGAGACGAGAGACCTCAGATAATGAAGTCATCTGGGAGAAATTGCAGGTTTATTAAAGGTATGATTTAATATCACTTTAAAGCCCCTGGGATTTTATTCGTGTGCCAATATATTTTATTCTTAATGATCAGAAACAGCCTTCACTTTTATCTAAGTAAAAAATAGCATCAATATTAAAATAAGTTAGGAAACATGGGTATTGCTCCTCTTAAATATTTGAAGTAAGTTTAAGTAAGAAGAAAGTATGAAATACTTGTATTTGGTGTATGTATTTTCATGCAGCAAACTTCATTAAAGTTGTGAGTTTCTGAAATCCACAAACCCTTAAGCACTACCTTTAACTCACTCTCAATGTCACCTGGGAACATAAGTCTGGTCAAGCTACTGCAGAAAACTCCTTCATCCTTCATAAAAGATTTTATCCTATGAGAGGCTAGACAGCACCTCAGAACTACTGAGAGCAGCCAGCTAGGGCTCGCTCAGTAAAAAGATACCAGTAGTATATCAATATTATGGTGAGTTATTTCTTGCATCATGTCATCCTAGAGTTTGATCAGAACTTTCCTTCCTTCCTTCCTTCCTTCCTTCCTTCCTTCCTTCCTTCCTTCCTTCCTTCCTTCCTTCCTTCCTTCCTTCCTTCCTTCCTTCCTTCCTTCCTTCCTTCCTTCCTTCCTTCCTTCCTTCCTTCCTTCCTTCCTTCCTTCCTTCCTTCCTTCCTTCCTTCCTTCCTTCCTTCCTTCCTTCCTTCCTTCCTTCCTTCCTTCCTTCCTTCCTTCCTTCCTTCCTTCCTTCCTCCCTTCCTTCCTCCCTTCCTTCCTCCCTTCCTTCCTCCCTTCCTTCCTCCCTTCCTTCCTCCCTTCCTTCCTCCCTCCCTTCCTCCCTCCCTTCCTCCCTCCCTTCCTCCCTCCCTCCCTCCCTCCCTTCCTTCCTTCCTTCCCTCCTTCCTTCCTTCCTTCCTTCCTTCCTTCCTTCCTTCCTTCCTTCCTTCCTTCCTTCCTTCCTTCCTTCCTTCCTTCCTTCCTTCCTTCCTTCCTTCCTTCCTTCCTTCCTTCCTTCCTTCCTTCCTTCCTTCCTTCCTTCCTTCCTTCCTTCCTTCCTTCCTTCCTTCCTTCCTTCCTTCCTTCCTTCCTTCCTTCCTTCCTTCCTTCCTTCCTTCCTTCCTTCCTTCCTTCCTTCCTTCCCTCCTTCCTTCCCTCCTTCCTTCCCTCCTTCCTTCCTTCCTTCCTTCCTTCCTTCCTTCCTTCCTTCCTTCCTTCCTTCCTTCCTTCCTTCCTTCCTTCCTTCCTTCCTTCCTTCCTTCCTTCCTTCCTTCCTTCCTTCCTTCCTTCCTTCCTTCCTTCCTTCCTTCCTTCCTTCCTTCCTTCCTTCCTTCCTTCCTTCCTTCCTTCCTTCCTTCCTTCCTTCCTTCCTTCCTTCCTTCCTTCCTTCCTTCCCTCCTTCCTTCCCTCCTTCCTTCCCTCCTTCCTTCCCTCCTTCCTTCCTTCCTTCCTTCCTTCCTTCCTTCCTTCCTTCCTTCCTTCCTTCCTTCCTTCCTTCCTTCCTTCCTTCCTTCCTTCCTCTGTCCATTCTCTCAGGAAATGGCAGGAAAATGCTGTAAGCACTCAAGA
Organism: Tetrao urogallus; assembly: GCF_951394365.1. Lineage (NCBI taxonomy): Eukaryota > Metazoa > Chordata > Aves > Galliformes > Phasianidae > Tetrao > Tetrao urogallus. The sequence goes on from NC_136815.1 coordinate 13,268,275, forward strand.
TGAGTTTGAAAAACAGCAGGAATGTCTTTCTTGGCCCAGCTCCAAAGGAAATGAAATTACTTTGAGGAATTTTCAAATTTTACATAAAATTAGCTGGATGCCAACCCACATGTTTAGATGTGGTTCAAATGAAAATTACTGTCACAGGAGATGTGGAAGGTCAAAGGATGAGACAACCCTCTCCTTGTGCTTGTGTCCAACAATGACAAAAATCTGGAAGGAAGTGGTAGCACAGAGGGGGCAATCTGGGATTAGAAGCTGCCAGCACTTCTCCACTGTTTTTGTTGAATATCTATTCAGAACAGGGAGATATAGCATAAAAATGTCATAAGGATGATCCTTATGCATGTGCAAATGGTTCAAGTAAATGCAGTTCTGCATGCACTGAGTTTCTCTAATACCAAGCTTGCAAGAGAATTTTCCTACTAGGAGAAAGATTGCTGCACAGGAATAGATATGATGTGAAAGCAGTGCTGGGACAGCTGAGATAGTGGTGGCACAATTCTTAGGTGACATGCTTCCTGCTTCTGATTAAGAGGTATTGGGAAAAGGCTGCATCAAATCTCTGCCTAAATCGTGGAATAAGCATGAGAAACAACTCATCATTCTTGAGTGTAAAGTCTGGCAGAGGATGATAACCTTTTCTACCTCGTTTTCATTAATTATCTCAAACTTTAGAAATACTAGGACATTGCATTTCACAGTACTCAGAAGAGAGTGAATAAAGAGTATGATGATATTTTAGGTACAGCACAATAATAAAGGTGTGCACTTGTTTAATGTAGAAGACCCCAACAGCACACTGTAAGACTGGAATGCCCCACAGGTCATAGGGGGCAAAAAAGAAAGGAAAGCAGAAAGACCTCTGACAAGTGAGATTAGCATTCGAAGTGAAGATGGGGCCATTGGATTCTTCAGGAATAGGACACAGGAGCAGATTAGAATGGCTGATTAGAATGGAAATTTCTATGGGTCAGATGTGGAGCATGGTTTGCAGATGTGGGCCAGGCTGGAGCAGGCAGGGTGCAGGGGCTAGGGACAAATTTGTCAGTGTATGTGAATTCATAAAAGAAAACATCTCTAGTTCTAGACTGCTAGTCCATAGAAGGCAGAACTTCACTCCCACCAAATAAATCATAGGAGACCTAGGGCTGCAAATGCTATTTGCCAAGAAGAGTGGTAAGAAACGTAGAGCTCCATCCACAGAATGCTCACCATGAATCTAAGTGGGGAAAGCAAATGGCAGCAGAACGGAGGCCAGACAGATCCAAATCTCATATAAGTATTTACGTTGAGACATACCCCACATTTTCTTAGAATTTCACTGATGTTATTATTGACAGGATAGTTGTAACTGGAAATCGTCGCTGTGAGAGATACTCTCGCTGGACTTATTTGAAAAGGAAATAGCAATTACAATTTTGAACAGCTTTTGTTCCACTCAAAGTACAGAACTAATATAAAGCCAAAGCTGTCAGTCTGATGTAGTGCAATAGCAGGAGTTCCTCTTACTACGAGTGAAACATTTAGAGGTCATACAGCTATCAATGCTCGCTCGTCATAAGGAAAATGTTATTTCACAAATGATTTTCTTTGAGATGAATGCTTATGTGACAGTAAGATACTCACAAGTACACAGGAAAGGACATGCTTATAAAGTAGCTTATTGTTTTACAACTAAGAGCTTTTCCAGACCTCCCTGCCAAGCTGGCAGAGTGTAATGGACGTGATGCTCCTTTGCAAGTTGCACTTCAGTGTGTACCTGCCTGCTTTTCACCTGTATTCCCTACAGAACTCATCACATCCACACTCAGAATCTCCTGATTCTGGTGTCTCTCCTGAGACCTTTAATGAATTCCCCTGAGAGCAATAAGAAAGAAAAGGATGAAACACCTGCCTTTTGTTTTCCATGGTTTTCTACTTTCAGTGCTGTCAAAATGTGCAAGAACCTTTGGTCTGAAGAAGAATCAATGTTCATGAAAGATTTTGATCTCCAAGATAGGGAATAATGGGCTTTCTGAGGAAAATTTCCCCATTCCTTTGTTGTTTTTTTCTTGAGTTCCACTATGAAAAAAATATTTTGGAATTTGTTTTTTCAATTTCAAGTTCTCGAGATGTTTTTGCTTGGAAAACAACACAAACTCTAAACCATGTGGGTGCGTTGGCAACGCATTTAGGTTTTAATGAGCATCATGTATATTTTTAGTGGGGAGAAAGAAGTTCCTGTGTTTTTTTTCCAATATACCATTGCCTTAGTGGGAGTCAAAAGCAAAGCGAAACCATTGTGTTAACCGAGAGGATACCAAGATGACAGTGTTCTTTGGTTGTTCCCAGCACTAATACCCACATGAAAGCAGTGAGGAGACCTTATTTTCTTTAGGGGGGTTTATTTTAGCATTTGAAATATGGCAGATAGCATAATTGGATTTTAAATATCTGATCCAAATTTATTTCAGGGGATTGAGTCAAAACAAATACAAATTCAAGTTTGCCTGGTGCATTTAAAAAACTGGCAGCACATACGTTTCAGGACCTCACCAATTACATCACTTTGCTTATTTCTGCAACAGTTGGCTGCATGTTATTTCTATCTAAAACCGTGTCCCACACTTTCAGGCTTAGTTGTGGGTTCGTAAGTGTTTGTTCTATTATTCAATCATATTATAAAATGAACCACATTTTCCAATAGCTACTTCATGCTCCTTATTTCTTTTTTAATTGTGGCATTTCTTCAAACATCAGTTGTCCCGCAGGATTTCATTTTTGGACCACTTTTGCAAGCCACTAAAAATGATGAATTCTTGAAGCTTGCAATCTGAGCTCTGTTAAAGCTCACATACCAAAATCTTATCCAAAACCATGTCAAAGAAGCCAAAACCAACCCCATGCCACTTCCTAGGTCTAAGTTGCATAACCAATAGGTCTGTACCCTCCTTAAAATAATAAAGGCCCTTGGTATGCTGTATTTTTCATGGACAGAGAGTTACATCAACATTCAGGGGCATCAACACTGTCATGCACCATATAAACATGAGACTTGTGCCTTCTCTATCTGCTTTTAATTCTTGCGTTTTCAATCATTTGGTTTCCTGTGGTCTGGTGATAATGTATGTCACTCAGACACAGGGAAAAAGCCTTTTTGATTAATGACAAGTGAGTTTTCATCAGCTAAACCACCTTTTTTAAACTTTGCTTTAATTTCTGAATTTCTTCTCTGCCCTGTGTTGTAACTGCTAAGATATTCCACAGGCTCCAAGAAGTATATGAGTGTTTCACTCTGGCCTTAAAGAGTTCACAAAACACTAATCCAACTTTCCAAAGAAAAAGATAGACCATTACTACAAAGTCCACACCTGAAGAAAACAATCACTGTCTTCTGGTAGCATGAGGAAAAAAAAAAAAAGTGAGGATATGGTTGGAGTACCTGTAGTATGATTTATGGCACCTGCGATCTGAGCGATCATCACATCTCAAATAGGTCAAAGAGGACAAAAACTTCATCTGCTTTTCCTGCCAACATTCTTGTCATAACATATTTTTACAGCAGCAAAATTATAAAAATTTAAATTGAAATGTATTGTTACCCAAAAAGCACTTTGAGTATAATTACTTCTTTTTCCTGAACTTTCATGGGAGCATAAGAAAATGAGTTTGTCATTGGGGTGCACTTGAAAATGAGCTCCAGTGTAAGAGGAACAATCAATAATCCTTGGCATGGAGCCCATGTAATGGAAGCTGTGAAGCTCCTGTGAACACTGGAAGAAGAGAAAGTGGAGAAATTCGTTAAAGACAAAGATGTAGAAAGGAAAAGAAAAATGAAGAGTACAGAGAAACACTGCACTAAGTTGGGGATACACTGGTTCAGTACTTAGTTCATAGTCCTTTGGTGTATAGCACCTTTCAGAGGGCTTCAGCATTCTTCATAGAATCATAGAATCATAGAATGTTTTGCATTGGAAGGGACATTTAATATCACCTAGTTCCAATCCCCTCCTATAGGCAGGGACACCTCCCTCTAGACCAGGTTGCTCACAGCCCCATCCAGCCTGGCATAACCTTCATAACCTTCAGCTTCCTTGATTCCACATCAGAGAAGCATCATGACCATTTCATTCTGAGTGGCCAAAATGTTGATTATGACAGGTTTGTATTTGGCAAAAAATGTCTCACATGCCTTGACATGAGCATACAGATTTCTCTTGACATGAGTTGCTTTTGGAGTGTCTGGATACACAGAAATGTGTTGAATCCTGTATTACTTCACCCTATATGTGGCAGTCACACTTTCTCAGAGAGTGCTGGCATAAATTCTGACAGCTCTTCTGACTTCCATTCCTACCCAATCCATCCTTTCTGACATGAGTGGTGAGATCTCAGCCAGGCCATAAGCTCACAAAAAGGCATAAGTTCCCATCATTGAGATCAGAAATGACAGTAACATAGAAGATGAAAATCTTCACTGAACTGCATGAACCAAAGTCAGTGGCTCCTCCCTAACCTTTCCAGTGCCTTCATAGAAAAGCTAAACCAGATTCATTGGGATATAAATTAGTAGGGGAATATGAATTGATTCTAGAATCTCTTTCTCCCTGATGATACATGAGCACCAAAAGTAAATTGTCTTCATTGTCTTTTTTGAAGACCTCTCAAGAGCAAAGCCTTCTAATAACAGGAGGGCTAAAAAGTCTGCTGTTGAGATAAATCAAGTGCTGGTGTTGGTTCCGTAATGATGCGTAATTATGAAATAAACAAAACCAGTTACAGCAAGTACTAAAAATTCTACTCTATATCTACACGTAACATAAGCCTATCCAGGCACAGTGGAAGCTAAGGGCTCAAGGTATCTGACACCAATTTCTTAGAATCATGGAACCATAGAATGACTTGGGTTGGAAGGGACTTCAAGGATCAAGTTCCAACCCCCTTACCACAGGCAGGGCAATCAACCTCCATATCTAATACTTGACCAGGCTGCGCAGGGCCCCATCCCACCTGGCCTTCAACACCTCCAGGGACAGAGATTTCTTCCCACTCTGGAAATTAGAGCTTTCAAATGGCATTTGTTTCAGATGGTCAAATGCTGAAGTTTTCATTTGAGAAATGGATTTTTGAGGAAAAAGGAAAACAAAGCTAGAAATTAAGGTATTCATACTATGGAGGTTAAATTTTATCTTTTTGTAGCAATACAGCATTTGGTATGCAACTTTGTTCTTATAAACCAAGTATGTGGATTGAAGATCCCTAAGAATCAGAAGGAGTTAACACAGGCACTTATTTAAGACTTCCTCATTCTTGTAGAAAGATACAGAATCTGTGAACTTCCAAATAAAGATACAACACCACAAATTATTATGTTACATAATGAATAGTAAAAATGAGTGCTCAGTTAAATTATTCTTCCATACTTACTCTTTTCAAATAAATCATTTGCAGTCCAAAGTTCCTTGTGAGCTGTATGTATCTGTATCTAGTTGAGTGTGTTAGATATGAAAGTGAGTTCCAAACAGAGCCATTCTGTGTGCAGCTATCTGAAGGACATTGCATTAAGTTTGAAGTAGATATCTGTAATACTGATGCTTAGCATCTGAGATCCTGATCTGCAGGTAGCTGTGAAGGGTTTTTTCTTTTAAAGGATTATTTATTTATTTATTTATTTTTAAAGCCAAGAAAATCCTCTCAGCAGTTTTACTATATGGAATCATACTGGCATCACAGAGGGGTTACTGACAGGGCTGGTATTTGGTATTCTACCCAGAGAAGTAAGACTTGGCAGTCACCTTCTGTGTGGACTGATTTTCTAAGGGAACACAAGACAGACCTAAAAGCAAACTTTGCTGATAGCTTTTTGAGGCAGGCAAAGGGTAACTGGATATAACACCAAATCTTGGTAGTCACAGATCATACGGACTGACTAACAAGTCTTTTGTTGTTGTTGTTGTTTCTTTCTTTCTTTTTTTCCGTGATGTGTTCCTGACGTTTTCTGTTTTTTTTGTTTTGTCTTTTGTCTTGCTCTCTCTAGTTCTTCCTTTTCTCAAAACTTCTTTTTCCTCTGTTTGTCTAGGAATTCCCATACAGCAAGCAGTACTCAACAAAATACTTAAATTTCTGCTCCCATCCCCTGTCTCCCCTGATTCTGCTCTTTGTCCTCAGTTTTCTTGTTCTTTTTCTGCCACATTCCTAATCATGGCTCCACTCTCCAAACCAGTTCTGGGTCCAGCAAACCTCCATCACATCAACTTTCTCATCTGATTTGTTTGCTTCAAACTTTCCCTTCATTGAATCAGATCTGACTAAATCAAATTTCTCTCTCTCCTCAGGCTGCTCAATTGTCTCTCTTTCCTCACTTTTTCTTCATCTAGACTGGTTTCTCACTTTATCTTTTTTTTATATCTAATCTCTCATCACAACAGTGTCCAAAGGTAACCTGTATTCTTGCCCTCATTCTTTCTTGGTTTTTGTCTAGCCAAAATGAATTTCTTCATCATTGACTTTGCCCTGTCCTGATCTTGCCAGTCTCTTTCAGTTTTTCGTATTGCCTTTGTTCTTCCTTATCATTTTTAGATTCAGGTCTCCATGTTCAATGAATTTCTCTCCCATTTTCTTTTTTAGCAAAACTCACCAGCTTCCACGCTTTTCTAGCACACCTTCTTAGTCCTCTCTGGCCATGTATGCAAGATCTTGTATTTTTCTTGCCTGGACTCATGTTAGATGGTTGCTTGCTCTGTGTTGATCTGACAATGTGTAGGCATGGAGGAAAAAGTCATGTGCCAGAATCACAGAATCACAGAATGGCCAGGGTTGGAAGGGACCTCAAGGATCATGAAGCTCCAACCCCCTGCCACATGCAGGGCCACCAACCTCCCCATTTAATGCTAGACCAGGCTGCCCAGGGCCCCATCCAATCTGACCTTGAACACCTCTAGGGATGGAGCATCCACAACCTCTTTAGGCAGCCTGTTCCAGCACCTCACCACTCTCTCTGTAAAGAACTTCTCCCTGACGTCCAACCTAAATCTCCCCTCCCTCAACTTAAAACCATTTCTCCTTGTCCTGCAGTTATCTACCCTTTCAAAGAGTTGATTAATGCTTGATGCTGCTTTTAAAAGCATCTGCAAGGAGCTTTTAAGGCTTAACAACCTTACCTTTGCAAGGTGGTTAGGCTGAAGAAGGCTCAAGTCACTTGGTCAAGATAATGCAGTTGCCATACAAAAGGTAACAAATGCTCAGGATAGACAGGAACTTTGAAAAATTTATCTGCCAAACCCTACCATACTACTAATGAATAGGGCTTAAAACCCAGCCAAATATGGGCAAATGTTTATGTGTCTGGCACCAGGATTCCTCCAGCCTGCCAACCTTCAAGTCAAAGCATGGAGAATCTAGCTTTTCCAAAAAAGAATTCTTACAACCAATTCATTAACATTGGCAAACAATGTCTTTTCCTAACCATTTTTCTGGGAAACAGCATAACTATTTTCCTGAGACTTTCCAAAGAAAATTTAAGCAGTGGCAGACACCCAGCATAAAAACTCACAGTTATAAATAACTAGAATAGGGATTTATAATTAGAAGCATCAGGCAATCTTACAGTATTGGATAGCATAGTATCAATAACAACCATTTTTATTACTGTAGCTCCAAAAATGCTGCTCTGAGACTACAACTCCACTGTGTACAAACGTGGAACAGGAGTATCTCTAAAGTATTGTCCCAGAGAGCTTAAAACTCAAATTTCAGACAACAAAAAACAGATGGATCCAGACAAGTGGAGAGTGCAAGGAAACAATAAGAAAGTACTGGACAGTGTTACTGTCAAATCTTCTCAAGGTGTCAATCTGGAATTGACATACCTTTTATAATGGTTTGGAAAAGCAAGATATTTAAGGGAAAAGGGAATTGATTAGAGAATAATCAGGCAGTTTTACAGATGGTCACAGAATTATAAGGTCAGAATAAGAAAAAGTATGGATGAATGTAAATGAAATTTATTAGCCATGTGGTGGACCTCTAGATAGATGAGATTCAGCAGTGATAATGGGCTAACAGGTAGATGGAGTATAGATTGGAAAGCAAGCTCAAGTCAAGTAGTCTGTTGACATAGACTACCTGGACTTCAGTAAAGCCTTCAACACTGTCTCTTACAGCGTTCTCCTGGAGAAGCTGTCAGCCCATTGCTTGGACAGATACACTCTTTGCTGGGTAGAGAACTGGCTGGGTGGCCGGGCCCAGGGAACAGTGGTGAATGGAGTTAAATCCAGCTGGTGATCAGACATGATGTTCCCCAGGGGTTGATGCCGGGGCTTGTCCTGTTCAATATCTTTATTGATGACCTGGATGAGGGCATTGAGAGCACCCTCAGTAAGTTTACAAATGACACCAACTTGGCAGGAAGCGTCGATCAGCCTGGGGGAAGGAAGGCTCTACAGAGGGATCTGGACTTCCTGGATTGCTGGGCTGAGGCCAATAGGATGAAGTTTGGCAAGACCAAGTGCTGGGTCCTGCATTTTGGCCACAACAACCACAGGTAATGTTACAGGCTTGGGGCAGAGTGGCTGGAAGACTGTAGAGAAAATGAATGTGGGGGTATTGGTTGATGCTTGGCTGAACATGAGCCACCAGTGTGCTCAGGTGGCCAAGAAGGCCAATGGCATCCTGGCTTGGGTCAGAAATAGCAGGGAAGCAGGAGCAGGGTAGCAGTCATCTCTCTGTACTCGGTTGTGGCAAGACCACATTTTGAGTGCTGTGCTCAGTTTTGGGCCCCTCACTTCATGAAAGACATTGAGGCCCTGGAGTGTGTTCAGAGAAAGGCAAAGAAGGTGGTGAGGGATCTGGAACACAAGCCTTTTGAGGAGTGACTGAGGGAGCTGGAATTGTTCAGTCTGGAGAAGAAGAGGCTCAGGGGAGACATTACTACTCTCTATATCTACCTGAAGGGAGGTTGTGGTGAGGTGGGGGTCGGCCTCTTCTCCCATGTAACTAACTAGCAATAGGTCTAGAGGGAATGGCCAGGGAATATTCAGGTTGGACTTTATATATATATATATATATATATATATATATAAAAATTATATTATATATTATATATTATATATAATTATATATTATATATTATATTTTATATAATATTATATATTATATTATATATATTATATAATATAATATATAATATATTTTATATATTATATTATATAAAATATAATATATTATAATATAATAAATGTATATATATATTTATATATATATATATATATATCTTTTTTTTAAGAAATACTTCTCCAAGAGAGTGGTTAGGCGCTGGAACGAGCTGCCATGGAGGTGGCAGAGACACCGTCCCTGGAGGTGTTCAAGAAATACTAGGTGTTGTACTGAGAGACATGGCTTAGTGGGAAATATTAGTGATAGGTGCATGGTTGGACGGAATGATCTTGTCGGTCTTTTACAACCTTGGTGATTCTATGACTCTATGATTCTAAGTAGGACACCCAAGAGGTTTTCTTAACTGCTGGGATTGTCATGTGCATCCATCTCTGTGCACAGTGTGCCATAAGGACTGCTATTTCCCTTTCCTTTTAGCAGGCAAAAACATGGCCTGCTTCACTGTTATACGCATAGGAATAGTCTTATTTTCTGATGACCCTGTTTTTTTACCCAGAGAGAGATTGGTTTGGGGGTAAAAGAAAGCTCATAGCCGGCTGTAATCAAAGTATGGCTTTTTTGTGTGTGTGGGATAGAAGTGACCTTATCGGCTTGCTTTTGATGGTGTTCAGTGTTGCTTTTCAGCATCCTTCTCTGCAGCACAGAAGGTGGCTGCAGCCCCAGCTGCACGTGGGTGGGTGTTTAAGGTTTGTTCCACTTTCCCAGAAGGAGAATTGCGAAACAGCAGAAACTCTCAGTTTCAACCCAGGTGGGGGTCTCCCCTCGAAACAATCAGCCTGGAGCCTGTTCTGCCAGCTTGGCTGTACCTACATGCAGGTGCAGTGGCGGTGAGTGTAGCTCAGGCTGTTCCATGGGGCTCTGAGTGTCAAATCAGGCATTTTGGCAGCTGGTGCAAGAGCCAGTAAGTGTGCAGGAAAGTCTGTAATCCAAGTAAAGCTGCAATCAGCCATGGTTGTCAGCACGGGGGAGGGGGGAGAATGACTGGGTAGTAGGCAGGCTCACTCATAAGCCCAGTGAGTGATGGGTGTTTTGCTGGACGGCCAGGCAGGGCAGTGGAGATCTGTGTGGGATTTGTCTGGCGGTGTGGGACTGCAGGCAGCAGGAGCGTGCGATGTGAGTGCCATCTGCTGGGCCTGGAAACCGTGCACAGCGCTGTGCGCTGCCCAGTGCTCCCGCCATTGCTCCTTGCCCTGCCACCACTTCTCACCTTGCCGAACCATGCCTCTCACCTTGCTCACCATGTAGTTTCAGCTACACCGTGGGCATCTCTCACGGTGGCTCCAGACCAAGTGAAGGTAGACAAGGGCCTTCGGAGCTCTCTTCACTGGGGACAGCAGAGTTCTCTGCTGTGAGGCCACCCTAGTACCACTGGCAGTGCCTTCGGGCTGAGCTCATTGCTGTCCTTGCACCCAAGGGTGTGCTTGGCAATTATGTTGTTCAGTGCTTTCAGATGGCTTCAAGCTGATTTCACAGCTTCACCTGAAAACCTGCAGCACGTTAAGTACCAGTACTTTAGATTTGAGTGAGATATCCTCAGAGGACACTGCAGTTTGCCTGTCCCCACATAAAGCATCCCTTGCTCTCTCTGTTGAGTTTATCATCGTTGGCAGGAAAGTAAGTTCTTTCAAAAGCCTAAGTCTCCTCTTCAAAAGTAGTGAGGGAGTTTATTACCCGCAAAGCAGTCATTCAGCAACCCTTGATAGCCGTACAAAGATGTTTCTGTGGGTCATAAATATTCCCTCCTAACAGCAATCCACATCTAGGACCCAAGAAGCTGGCCAAGGCAAGGGTAGGTCATTGGAGAGGATGGGGCAGTATGAGATAATCTCAGCTCTTTGTTCATAGTGGAAAACTGCTGGAGAAATAATATCGCCTTTCAACTGCCAGTGGCTTGGTGTGACCTACTTTGCTGCAAATGCTTGTCTCTGGCTGATACTTTCAGTTTCTCTCCATCGCACATTCGTGATGTTTCAGCAGGAAAAGATTCAGATTAGATTATTTTCCAATGGATTTTGCCATTATACCCATTCTGGGAAAAAGAAGCCCTTCAAGAAAGACTGACCTTCTTTTTCAAATTTTTCATTCAAAATTTGTTCCAAAGATTATCACTCTCCCAATTAAAACTTTATTGCTGATTTCTAATTTGCATTTGTCTGGCTTTATGTATAGTTTTGCCTTTTTCTTTTTTTTTGCTAGTTGATAGAAATTCAATCACATATTTTCTGTCTTATTTTATTAGATAAAATTCCTGAATCTTTTACAGTTGTCAGTGTAAGGAGTGGACTTCGGCAATGTTTATTCCTTCCAATGTCTTCTCTAGTTTTTCAACATCTATTCTGCATTATGAAGAGTTGATCTGTACAAGTATTTCAGTCATATCAGAAAGATTATAAGCAGAAGAAAGTCCCAAGACCCATGACTCTCCTGTTGGTATATAGAAACGTATCAGTGACCATATCCTTTTCTTGAATTACCACAAGACTGCTTCCCAGCAATCTGGTTGTTCTACTGCAGCCATTTCTTCTTGATGTATTACTTTCACTTGATTTTAATAAAAGCCAATTGATATGAAAAGGTGTGGCTTAAGAAACAAGCCTTTTTTTGGTCTATAAACATTATTTATTACCACAAGAAGCACTCAATTTGATGATAATTCCCAGTGACAGCTACTTTATGAGATTTGTGGTGGTAATACATGAAGTCAATATGTGTACATTTCAGGTAGATGTGAACATATTTTCTATCTTAATTGTCAGAGGCTGAGGGCTGAGATACAGCAGCGGCCTAATAGTTAATGGCTTGATGCATTTTGATGACTAGCTGTGCAAATGTCTCTAGCCCATAACAAAAATATAAGACAAAGCACTTCAACTTTCATGGAGAATGTGAACAACACTTTAAATATGTGCTTTCAAACCACTGGGAATTCATTTAGAGTTTCCTTAATCTATGAAAAGTCGATTATTTGTCTGAGTCTTGATGCAGCCTCAGAAGTTTCTTCCTTAGCACTTCTCCAGGAAACTATTTTCTCTGGAACCACCAAAGCACAATAAAAAATAGAACAAGGGTTATTAAAAATAGAGAAAAAATATATTTGAAAACGGGAAAGAAAAAAGCCAAACACCCAAAACAGAAAAATTTCAATAATATCCACATGTACATTTCAAGGAAAATGAATTACCGCTGTCTCTTTGGCCATTTTTTGGTCAGGTCTGCCAATAATCCCTGCTACCTAGGCAGAGAGGATCTCTGTGTTGTGGCCAGAGATCTTCCTTTCCAAACTCATCTTATCCAGGGAGGCTGCCTGTGTAATTTAAGCCAGATTTCTCTGTTATTTACACACCGATTGAGGTCTGAGCTTTTCTCACATCCTGGATCATATTAAATATTTGTGACAAAGCTTAACTATTTTCAAGAGAGGTACATAAAACTGTCTTAGACCACTTGAGGTGGTTCACTTTATTGGGGTAATGATGCACACTCCTGGGAATCATACTTCTTCAACTTGGTTGACTTCAGATTAAATTAATTAAAGCTCCACAAAAAATACACGTAGATGAGTGCTGAAATATTCCACTGAGATTTTAAAGACTCTTAGCAACAATTAACTGCTACCTTAAAGCCACTTAACCACTTACCTCTGAGACCTTATCCCACAGATCCTTCTCCTTATAGAAGACTCAGACTTCCTGTTTCAAACCTCTCTTCTTCTTAATAGACCCTTTTGGACAAGGCATCTACGGTGCTTTCAGACCATCCGTAACAACTTCGATCTTCAACAGAGTTTCCACACAAATCTTTCTATTATATTTTGAGATAATAATGTGTTCCAAATTACTTGTAAATAAATGAAGCAGTAGAATTAAAACTAAGAACTTGGTGCAAAGGCCACACTCTGGTGCTCGCCTTGTTAGCCTAGTTACCTCCCAGTAACAGCCATCAAAGCTACCATGTACAAGCTTTCCTTCTTTTTCCTTTTTCATTCTTCCTCTCTTCTTCCTTTTTCTTTTCTTCATTTTGAGAAATAGCTTGATATTAAGCCACCACTGCTACAGCTAAGTCAATAATTAGCTGGGGTTGTCAAGGTGTGAATATGGTTAGTGACTATTTGTTCCCAATTTGCCCCTTTCCAGCTTTAAAAATGACTGTTTCTGGTCTATGCACTGAGTCCACTCAGTCATTTCCCCGCCTCCTGTGGATCTGCACCACTCAGAATATGAAGGCGGGAAACTTTCAAAATAGATATTAAAAAGATTGAAGCCAAAAAGCTATTATTCTTTTCAAAAAGAATCATCTTAATATCTTAAGCAGAAGGTATTACCAAGTGATAGATTGGGTGAATTAACCCAGACTTTCTTCTTAGAGAGAACTAGATCAATTATTTCCTGTTATGAAAAGATTTTCAGCTGCTGGCAGTTTTGTCAGCTTTTCTACAGGCGTCCAAGGCCCAAGGCTATGGACGTAGGTGAGGGTAAAGGAGCAATACACTGCTTTCTTCCGTAGTGTACATCTACAGTGAATTTTGAGGAGAAAGCAGCATTCTTCTTAGGAAAATAACAAAACTGCCACTGACATCCAGGAAATTAAGTCCTCTTTCTCAACAAGGATGCCATCAGCTAATTCAAATTTCTTCATTACTGAGGACCTTTTGATGTTGTCCTGTGGGGAAAAACATATTTCTGCTTTATGTACTGGTTAATTTTTTCCTCAAGAAATTACCTTTCTCTTCTCTTTCTTCCTTTATATGTATGTGCTGGGAAGGTTTATTGCGAATGGCTGTAAACAGCAACTTCAGTTCTTTGAAATTGCCTTAATCCTGATCCACAGGAGACTCAGTATACATGTAGTGCATACCTTGACCCAGAGATTTTAATCTAAGTTGAACACATTGCATCTTTCAATACCTTTCAACAAAGCTTTCATGAATCATGCCTGAAGCTGCCAGAGGTGGGAATTCCTACTAGGATTAGGGAGTGATACTACAGGAAGGAGACATCCTGGTGCTCAGCACTCTGTGTTTTTGACTATTTTGAAAGCATTAGGCATCCATTAGGCCCATAATTCAAAGCCAGGTCTGTTTTTTGAAAGAGCAATTGCAATGCTAAGACACAACAGCATTTCCATTTTTTTGCTTCTATCATCCATGTGAACTCCCAGAGGAAAATCAGTTGCACTAATTAGGACTTGAGAGTCCAAATGTCAATATGTAACTATGGAATACAAAGAAAAAGCTCTTCAAGAATAATGTCTTCATTGTACAGAAGAAACCACAGCAAAATACTTATGTAAAAGGTCATTCTGAAGTCAGTGGAAGGGCAGGAAATTACCATTTTAGAAATACTTTTGCTAACATTGCCTGCTGCAGAGTGAATTTTGGATATTTTCATCTCTTCAACAAAAGCTCATTATTTATTCCTAATTTCAAAATATCCTGCAGTAAATCTGAGTCTGTTTTCTTCATATCAACAGAGAAGAGAAAGAGAGAGGTTCTAAAGTAGATTTTTTATTTAATTCATCACATAAAGATTAGACATTCAAGAAAACAGATTTACCTTTTTTTTCCCTTAACTTTTCACCTTTCCATGCAATTGAGTTATAAAATAAATTACTGAAGAATAGTAAGATAGAAATAACTTCTGATAAACTGCATTTTCATGAAGTGGATGGTTAGAAAAATATTGATGTTTAAACAACTGTAGAAAGAAAATCAATACTGAGTGCAGCACTATGGAGGAAATTCTTTAAAAATAGAATTTCTTTTAATGTCCTAGTGAAGCAAAAAAAAATCAGTGACATTATTACCTATCCAAAAAAGCCAATCTATTTCTAATCTTTTCTGTTTAATTAAATATGATCCTGAAGAAATTATTAGTCCTTTATTTGCTATGACATAGCTTGAAATTAGTTACATGTAGAGTGCAATGCATCAGGCAAGCAAGGGGCACACTGATTAAATCCAACAGTAACTAAGGCTCAGGAAAGATTGTGAACTGCAACATTCACAGATCTCCCTGAAGCTGTGCAGCTTTGCATTCACTTACATTGCTGAAAAATAGCCAAAACATGCAGATTATATGAAAGAGTTTACTGGGAAAACTTATGAAAGTATGAGAAAAAATTATTCTGTATGAAATTTGGGATTTGGATTTCCTGAAATGTGCCTTGTTGCCATGAGTAGCAAACTCATGCACACCCTTTACTGCTCACTGAATCTTGGCTTTCACCTGTGTTGGCCTGTGTCAACAATTTCCTATTGTCAAGCATGTAAAACTGCTT
Organism: Tetrao urogallus; assembly: GCF_951394365.1. Taxonomy (NCBI): domain Eukaryota; kingdom Metazoa; phylum Chordata; class Aves; order Galliformes; family Phasianidae; genus Tetrao; species Tetrao urogallus. Next base: position 13,283,707 of record NC_136815.1, read on the forward strand.
TCTCCAGTTCAGATATGCTTACACTCAAGGTCAGTTTACCATACCAATAAACTTTTTCAGCTAACTGGGGAAATCCTAGGTTGTCTCAACAGATAGCACACCTAGTTATCCAAGGAGCATTGTCCATCCTTATCTACGTTAACCTAGATATTCAAACCTAAGTATCTGTCACAGAAACTAAAGCTGAGCTCTATTTGCTCTTATTTTCCACCTGAAAACTATATGCGTTGTTAAATATTATAGGAAAGATCTTCATTAAAGGTTTGATTCTCAAGAAAGATGCTGGATTGAAATCTGTACTCACTTCCAGCTGTCACCAAACAAATCTGTAACATGGAAGACTGAAGTTTGCTAAGCTCTACTCAGCAGAGTGGGAAGTTCCAGTTGGAATGGTTTAATAGTAAATATTTTCTTGGCAAAATAAAAGCACTTTGTGGTGAAAATAACAGCTTTCCTAAAAAATATAATTGTTTTTCTTCTGAAAAGAAGAAGAAAAAACAAAACAAAGAAGGATAAAGAAAATGAAATACGGAGTTTCAGGTTGGCCTGGACAAATTTGGTTTTGTTACCAGGACAGCGTTCCAACATCCATGCCCAGGACCCACAGCTGCTGACATGCAGGCAGCAGTTCTGGCTAAGGATGTCAGCAATCTGTCCTGTGGCAGAAGGGAAATGTTTACTTCTACAAAGAAAGCACAGTGTCGGACATAGCATTCTCTTTGTTGTTCCTGTTGGCTAGTTTGTGGTCTCTCCACCTCCTTCCTCCTCAGTTCAATGCTTTCAGTCCTATTCTGGGTTGCTGGGCTCTTCCCAGCCATGTGTTCAGTGCCCAAGTAACTCCCAGGGGTTTCTGAAATCCACCCTCTGAAATGGGCTTTCCTTGCCAACCTACACTGAAATCTCCAGATTTTTCCACTATGTTTACTTACCCCAAGTTTTAACCTGTCATTTTTGCTCTTGCTCAATTTCCTGCTCGTACTGCTACTCTTCCCTCAGTTTGCAGTCTATTTGGTGACTTCCGGGCATGGTTATTTCCTCATTTGTATTGACAGTCCTGCAGCATGCTTTGTACAATCAGAAAACTTTACCTCCTGTGTGCACATGCCTTCTCCCCGGACATTGGTAAGCACTGGAGGCAGTTCACCCATAAATACTAATTCCCAGGTAGCTGAAACTTGGATTCAGTTTGTTGGAACTTGAAGGACAGAAGTCTCTTGAGGAGAGAGCTGACAATAGCAGGAAGACTGGAGAAGTAGAACACCTCTTGAAAATGTGGAGGAGAGAAAAAAGGAAAAACAAGAGTAAAAGAATCAGCAATTCCAGAGAGATTTTGACACTGTGAATTGAAAATCAAAAATAACAAATTAACACAGACTTAACCTGCCTAATTTCCTGACAAAGAGGATCAAAATGGTGAGACATTTTCTGCTGTGGTGGCAGTCAGTCTTTTGGATATATGACTATTCAATCAGCCTAGGACTCTCCAGCTTGGGAAAGCATTAGAGGTTTCTGATGATCTTTCTAGGCTCAGACAAAGTAGGCGTTTCCAAAATGGTATCTCTTATCTGCACATTCTGCCAGTACCTGGTCTTTCAGACTGGAGCAACCATGTAAAAAGTCAGCCGGTTTAACCTTCTACATTAAGATTAAGCTTATTCTGTTATTTCTAATTTGCACAGGCTTAAAATGCACATACAGTTTGTGTGGTGAGGGTGACATGGATTGCATTACCCAGTGATATACCATTTCCATGTCCTTCAAAGGACCTGCAGGCACCTAATCCTGGCCTCCAGACTCAATGGGAAGCTTTTGCTTGATGTGAATGGTCCTCGGGATCAGTTCTGGAATGACAAAAGAGGCTGCCTTCTGGCTAATGCTCCTCTTGCCAAAATACTTATTATCTTCCTATTCCAAATATGAAATCACTGGGATGGTAGACTGGTTCAGATGCTAACATGATTGATTTCACGAAATGATTTCTGCACTCTTGTGCTACGCAAGAATTGCGCTGCCAATATTGGTCAATAATCACAAAATAAATAGATGGTATTTGCACATGTTAAGCTCCAGGTCCAGTCTAATGAGTGCAAATAATTACAGAGGAAAACAGTTTCTCCTTCAGATGATTTTTAGGTGCATGAGGGATAACAGCTCTGGCTGCCCTGAACCAGGAGAAATCTGGTGGACCTCAGGAGTGGCAGCTTTGTCATCCCTTGTGGCTCTGGTCTGGTAGCAGAATTTTAACAAGGGGTTCCTAAGAGACCCCTCAAAGCACATCCCTGCATGCAGTTCATTAGCTCAGCTGCACCTGAGGTCTTGGTTTTTCCGGATGGGGTGTGCTTCTGCAGACAGGCTATGAAAACCAGAGGCCGCACTCAAGCTCGAATCTCCAGAGGAAGTCCAGATGGCTATTATAAAAATGCAATCGAAAAAGGCCTCTGGCCTAGATGGTATGATTTTAATAAGAATTACTAGAGCATTTACTCTTCCAAACTGGGAAAGGACATTTCAGTTCTGAAATAACAATCTGTCACTCAATTTAAATTTGCTTATGCCACAATCCACATGGAACTTGGATGGTAAAAATAGAAATAATGGAAAGCGTCACTGACATTCAATTCAGTAATTTTCTGATTTGGTTTGGTTTTAACCTCATACCTTTGCTCTAACTCACTTTTAAAAATCTGAACAAACATTACAATTGTTGTAGGAAGATTGGAGGGAGAATAATTTTAACTAGATTTGAGAAAGCGAAGGTCTGAGCAGTTAGTGCTTCAGTCAATGCTGCCTGAGGACACAACTCCAAAAATCTTAGCAGGCGCAAAAGATGCTGCTGGTCGTGTGCTGTCTCTGTTTTGATGCTACAATATCTAAACTCTTTTTAATGAACTTGAAGGTGAAGTTTGAAGGAAGGCAGGTAAAGTGTTGGTATAAGCTTTGAGAAATTATTGCACAAGAGACTGTTTTCTAATATTCATGCACACTTAGGCCAGCAAGGAATATTCTCAACCAAAATAAAAAGAGTAAAAACGAATGTCTTGTCTTTAATAATGTATAATTAGCTGTGAAACTCATTTTTACAAAACACTGAGGTCAAGAGTTTAGTGGCTTTCAAAGAAAAATTACATACCATAAGGATAACACTGAATCAAATGGGGAAGAAAAGAATCGCAGGTTATACACAGTATCTCTAATGTAGTCACAGACAATTCCTAATTAATAATAAGAATTACTTTCCCCTTGGGTTGGTTATGGTTCACTAATGGGTTCCCTGATGCTCCCACTCTTTGCCAAGAGTGATGTCCTTGCATCAGTGAACCACCCCAGCAATCTGCCTGTGTGCTCATTGATCCAGCATTCTTCCTGAAAGGATGTCACCTGAAGTATGGCCCTTCAAAGTTATGGTGACTGTAAGTGAAAAAGCATCACCTCCCATGCTCATTCCACCCATTTGCCTCGAAGATTTGCCTTTTTCTTTTTTTTTTTAAAGGGCCAAACTAAGCAGGTAACTACTGGTAGGCAATAGAACAAACAGTGGAGATGGATACTGTCTGTATAAGGTGGCTCTGGAACAGAGAGAAAGCCAGAATGCTCAGGGCTCTGAAGTTTTTACTGGCACATATGAAAAGAAAAATTGCTGTTTAGCTCCTTCCGCTGCCTTCCAAAAGTAATTCAAAGTCATCATAAAGAAAACGTTATGCTTCCAGGTTGTCAGAAAATATAGTTTCTTTCTATGAGTATGAAAAACTGTTGAATTTTACATTTGGAAAGAATAGTGAGGAGGTGGATTTCAGAAACAAGTGGCATGGAGGTGACAAAAGTGATCTAAATAAATAAAATCACATCTTTTGCTAAAAGTCTCTTCTTTTGATAGAAAAAAAATCCAAAACAAAACAAAACAAAACAAAAACTTTATATCAACAGACATGAAAAAAGAAAACAATATTTCAATGGAAAGTTCCAGAGAAATCTTTCATTGGCTCTGTGTACAATTATCCTTCCAGAGAGGAAGGGTAGCAATGAAGATTACAAACAGATGAAACTGCCGAACAGGAGGCACTGAGTGGCTGTGAGTTCTGGTCTCTTTTGCAAGTGTTGGTCCATTGACTTCATGCAAGGATACAATCCCTTCCAATGCCTAGGATCCTCACAGTCACGCTTCTAATTAACTTGGGTTCTAGTTTCACATTTCTCCTATGATAACAGCATTAACATAAATCCAGGAGATTACTTCTTTAGCACAGAGCTCACTGTAGAGCTGTCTGGAAGATGAAATTGCGATGAGCTCCAGGAAGTTTCAGTGAAAGATGAGACACTGTACATGGGAATAAAAGCAAGGCCAACAGTTACAGCTCCAAGGAGAAAATTCAGTAGGTCACAAAACATTATATTTGAGGGTGTTCAATTGAATGTTTAGTGGGCATTCAGCACTGCAGAGGTGGAAGACCAAAGCAGCTGCCTGACAGAGATGGTACTTTTCTCTGAAGCCTCCATACCTGCAAGAAAGTTGGGAGATTTACAGTTGGACACAGGTGGGGTCTGGTACTACGTCAGAGGCTCAGAGAAAACCCAGCTGCCTCTGCAGTGTGCGTGTTAGGGGTCATATCCACCAGCCCCATTCAGGTGCCTCACAGTGCCCCTGCACCCTGGTGTTCAGGTACCTGAACTGAACTCCAGGGCTCCATTGACAAAAATTGAAGTTTGCCCGTTAATTCAGACATAGATGTCATTGTTTGTGGCTGAACTTGGCCCTTTTAATGTGTTATCAATGGACAAATATTAACTGCTCCATAACTAAAAGACATATCCTAGTAACAGAGTAAGTCCTTACAAACCAGATTGCAAGATCTCAAATGCCCTCAAACTTTTATGAAGAGCAGTGATAAACATTTGGTCTGTAAATGCAGCCGTGGAGAAAGAAATAACAATGAATCTAAATATAGCTTTTGAATCTCATCTTTCGAATCTCAAAAGACCTGAACATGAAAACTTTCCCCCATTAAAGTTCCTACTGCTGTGCACAGGATGGGCCCTGACCATAAGCAGCACTGCGAGCAGGGCGGCGAGGAGCAGAGCACAGCTCCTACTGCAGGCACTGAGCTGGGCCGTCATGCTCCCCTTAGTCATGCAGAATCTGCTCTTGCCTCCCCCGCCCTGCAGAGCCATCTCCTTTCAGTCTCCTCTTCGCCATTTACTGGAGCACAAGGAATTGCATTACTTAACCTCTGTGCTCATGCAAGGAGGAGGAAAGGCTTCTCATTTCTCTCCTTCCCTTACTGCACCGGTCCAATGATGGCCTCGCCCCAGGGTGCCAGCCTAGCTTCATTAAATCCTCAATAAGCACAGCCAGATTTGACCCACAGCCCTCACTACTAGAAGACATTTTCTGGAAAGGGTTAACAAACAGTTTGAAAATATGACCATATGCCTGGAATTGTGCAGAATGTTTTATTTTCAAATGGGTTTGCTCCCCTCTGTTTCAATTCTGTTGACCTTCAGGGAATAAAATTTGCTTTTTCATTTATGGATTTTGCATTTGGTATTCAGGGTTAACTTCTTGCTTGATTAGGCACAAGCTAATGCTAGCAGCTGTAGTAGCACTGCTGAAATTAAATCCTGTACTATGTTTGGTCAGAAATACAAGGAACCTGGTAGTTACCTGCAAAGAACTCACTGTGTCTTCCATTAGCAGCATTAAGGCAAGTTAGGTACTCTTCTGTTTACATATTGCAAAATACAGAATGCCATAATGTCAGATGTATGGGATGATTTGAAGATGACTGTTCTTATTTGACACAAGGTATGTTACTCTGTTTTCAGTTCTTTATTAGTATCACCATAGAACCAGCAGGTGAACCTCCAGGCACTTAAGAAAATATTTGCATGTGCATTGTCCTGGTAACACTGTCAATGCAAGCTAAAGGCAGGAGGATTGGACAGGGTAAAAGTTATATTATGTGGCACACAAAGACAAAAGAAAATAAAGCACATACTCAGAACCAATAGAAATTCAGATAGAACAGCTCTGTTGTGCCCTGGATTAGGAGCATAATGTGCACTGGCACTGGCACAGGTTGGTGTCCTGTCCAGCCAGCTGCCTGTGCCACTCTCTGTTTCTTCTGTATTCATAGCCCTGAGTTTTTCCAGCCTGTAGAGATATGGTACATATCCTGATCACTTCAAACTACCATGGTTTGTATGATTGATTATTTCCTTCATATCAGATACAGTATCACCTGACACCTGTGTGAATAGTGAATAGTCAGAAGCATGGAATGAGTCTGCACCTCCTAAAAAATTGAGATGCTCTGGTTATGATGCTGGACCTGAAGCTGGCTGCCCTCAGAGACTGTCAGAGCTGAGTGTTTTGACAGATCCGGCCTGGGGAAGACACCATTCATGAATGGTGGCACAGGCTTGCCCCAGAGACACTTCCCAAGGGACTGCCTAAGAGCCTTCATCACATCGCTGTAGCCAGCACCTCCAGGGAAACACTGCTGTTATGCAGCTGTTTCGTGCTGCCGGCACGAGCATCAGCCTCAAGTCTGACCTTTGCCTTACAATGTTTAATTTACAAATATTATGGATTTCATCTCTGATTGAAGAGGGACAAAGTTAGTTTGCAGTCAAAGTAAACACCATTGGAATGACCTTGGCTAGTAAACAGCTGTTATGCATCACTTTGGAATGAGCTTGACAAGAGGATATATATCGGCCACATCTTTTGAAGCACAGTTCAAGTGCAGACTTGAGAGCCTGTTGACTGGGAACATTCAGATATGGATCAGATAAAGAATGTTTTCACATACAGCTTCCTCCTCCACCTTTTCTTTTTTTCCTTTAATATCATTTCCAGATATTTCCGCAAGGCATCAGCAACAGTGGTTGCTATGTGGCAAGAAACTGTTTAGAGTCTTTACAAGTCGTTCTAGACAAGCAGTCAAAAGATTTTTTTGACGCAGAAGGAATACATGACAATTTTTTCACTTAGTAAGTCAGAGTTCAGCTGAACATTTCTTTTTAGCATTTGCCAGTGCAGACTGAAATGAAGAAATATGAATTAATGTTCTAAATATTTGCTATGTGTTTGAAGACATCTGGTCTTTACAGTAACAGTGCCCTGAACTTTCAGCAAGACACAGCTATTCACCTCCTCACCTACTTACTTGTTCAGTAAGGTCCTGGAAGCTGTCAGCAGAATTACAGCTGCTCTCAGAGGTTCCTCCAGCATGGGAATGCCACAGAATCACAGAATAACGGAATGGCCAGGGTTGGAAAGGATCTCAAGGATAATGAATCTCCAACTCTCCTGCCACATGCTGGGCCACCAACCAACTTATTTTCTTATGCAGGATGAGGATGGGGAGAATGAGGAAGGAAAGAGTTAGCTACAGTTCCACAGCAGCATGGCTGTTTGGAAAATAATGGGAACTCAAAATTGGCCACATGCATCAGAGAGCACAAAGGACAAGTGGACAAGTGGGTAGCACAGCTGAGGCTGTCCCATGTCCTTTAGGAGGTCATCAGCAGGACTGCGAGGCTGCAGGTTCTGCCATGTGAAGTATATGGTTTTCCTTGTGTCATCCAAAATCCAGGCAAAAAACTCTCACTCCAATGTGGTGTCAGAAAGCAGCACTCCTTATTCCTTATGCTACATACCAGGCAACTTGACAAATCAAGTGCACGCTCTTAGAGGTCAAGTTCTACATTTAAACAGTTAAGACATACATACGCAGTACGTTGGGATGCACGTTCATTCCTTTCCAAGAGCTCAATATATGCTGTCCCTCTGTGCGTGCACAGTAGCGACCTCTGGTGGTCTTCAACCACTTACTTTATCCCTATTTTTCCATCATCAGATTCACGGCAATGACTTTTGGCTGACCTCTAGCTATTTTTCCCCAGTTTTGCAGATTTCCATTGCTTGTTAGGCCATGATGAGAAACTTTCCATCTTAGAGCACTCTGATCCAAAATAAAATATGTGAAATCTGAGGAAAAAGTCTTTGCACCTGGTGGATGCAAAGGAGAAAATAATCTATTGTGACTCCAGGGCTCCTGTGAAGCAGAATCGGTGAGAAAAACAAGGCTGTTCACACACCAAGTTAAAATAGAAAGTTTAAGAACTGGTCATTAATTTCTTTCTCTAAACTAATATATTAGTCGTTAAATTAATATACTGATCCCTCATGCTAAACCAGACTATATCGTCTCAGGCTTACTTTGCTGCTGTATGTGGAAACAGCCTGGTGATGCTGCTTACTTACAAATGACCAACACGTTTTTTTTATTAGCATTGTCAGAATCCCCAGCACAGGAGCAGAAGCCCATGCACAGATCACAGCTAAATGTTTGGTTTTGTGAAAGTCTGAAAAAAGGGTAAATTTCTGGGGCTAAAGACTGGCAAAACTGAGGAAGAGAAAAGAAGTTATGGCATGTCATTTAATCTTTTCTTTGCAAAGAAGCTGGGATCCAACATAAACAGATGAAATTTCATACTGAAAACATTTTATGGGACATAGTGTTGCCTAACTCATTGACCAAAACTTTTTGGTATATTGATTTGTGGTTGGTGGTCTGTCGTGTGCGCTTCCTGTATGGCCTAATCTACTGTCTCTGGGCCCTGGGGTTCAGCAGCATCTTGTTTAAAACATGATGTGCTCTCTTAGATCCAAGTGATTACTGGCTGATTTATATAAATGTTAATATGAATACAGAAGTAAGGACTTCCCTTTTACTCACAGAAGACTGCAGTATAAATCACGGATGCAAATGTTGATGTCTTGGAAATTAAAGCTAAAGTAAACTGCCAATGAGACTTACGTAAATGACTCTAATAATTCTGTATTGAAGAGAACTCAAACTCTTAGCATCAGCCAGCTGGCATGTTCGAATTCTGTCTGTAAACATTAAAAGCTTTTCCTTGGCAAGAATACCAAAATAGTACTGGTATTTCTGGCATGTAATTCAAATAAAGATGAAGTCAACTGTAAATGTTATCACAAATCTTAAATACTCCTAATATCTACTAGATGAAGAGGCTAATCATGCCAAGCTGACATAATCTCAAGTAGTGCTTGAACTACAAGGACTGTATTTGGTGATTCCTTGTAATGTACATCAACTGTTTTATTAGGAGTCATGTTTTCTTACATAACTTGGCACTTTCTCTATGCTGTTGCTGATAACCCACTCCCCTCTTTATCTTTCTGCTGCAAGCCATAGTCTGGATTGATGTATTTCTTATTTAGGTTTTCCTCAGTCTCATCTCTGATGTTTGATACTTCCTGGACCTTTTGCATTTGACCAAGCTGGACACACGCCAAATGTTCTCAGCCTTTTGGAGAAGGTTGACCTGGCAGAATATATGTGCTGAAGGCTAATGCTGAGGACTGATGTGGTTGTCCTCAAAAGCCACATCCAGCCCATTGGGTGAGTGTTTTCTGTAAACACCCGAAGCTCAAACTAACAAGAGATGTGTAAAGTCCTGTAGAAAATCTCTAAAACTCTCTCAGTGTCTCACCACTGGGGCATTGCTTAATGGTGTAAAAAAAAAGTGGAAAGAGGTTGCTTAGTTTGTTGCTGAAATTAGGGAACCAAAAGTGCTTGCCAAAGAGGGTGAAGAATTCGTCGGAGGATGGATGGCCCTAACACCCATGTGCAAATCTAAGCCAATTTCCTTTGTAAGAGACACTTACATGACTGACAGAACAAGGGACAGGGCCTCTACAACTCCTGATTCAAACAGATGAATGAGTCTCTTCCCCGTTAAACACATGTGCAAATGCTGAATCCCCATTACTCCCATCTTGTGTGAAAACTACACATACATATGTGAAACACTCCCTTTTTGAAATAAATAAGAAGTAGTACGACTCAGTCATCAAGTGTGCACCCGCCACTCCAATTTGACCGAATCAGAGACTATGCTGGAACCGAGAGCAGTGACCTGGATTTTCCCTGCCTGCCCAATCTCTCTTTTCCTTTTCCCCTATGTCTTTCTCTCTCTTTTTCTCTATCTCTTTATTAAGTTATATTAGACAGTAACGCAGGGCATATCATCGTAGCTTATCACCAGTAAGATAGAGATATATAAACATATGAATATTTCTTGTGCTAAGTATGGTAGTGGGATACAAATAAGCATTTAATTGCACGTTTGGTGTTGTTTCACCTCAATTTAGCCCGAGGGAATTTCAAAATCTCAACACCCTGATTCAATCAACTTGTGGCGAGAGAACTACCATGTATTTGGAAATCCTGGAGAAATAAAGCACTTGCCCGAAGTACATTCAGAGAAGATGTGAAGACAGCCTGATCTAGTGAGTCACAACCCTGTCCAGGGCAGGGAGTTGGAACTAGATGATCTTTAAGTTCCCTTCCAACCCAAGTCATTCTATGATTCTAAGATGATCCTGGGATAAGCTGGCTGAACAGTAGTTTTATGTCATCCTGGTTCTTGGGAAATAATAGAATAATAGAATAATAGAATAGAATAATAGAATCACCAAGGTTGGAAACGACCTTAAGATCACCAATCCAACCATCCACCTACCCCTAATATTTCCCACTAAACCACGGCCTTCAGTACAGCATCTAAACATTTACTGAGCATCTCCAGGGACTGTGACTCCACCACCTCCCTGGGCAGCCCATTCCAGTGCCTGACCACTCTCTCAGAGAAGAAGCATTTTCTGAACCTCCCCTGGTGCAACCTGAGGCCTTTTCCTTTAAACCTCTCGCTAGTTGCATGAGAGAAGTGAGATATGAGTCTCTTACAACAGAAGGCAAGGGTGCCCTGCTCCTTACCCTTATTTGTTGTGTTCGCAGAGATGGCATTTTTCTCACTAATGACTGATGATGTCTAGTCTGAGGTTCAGAATAAGCCGTGAAACACTCTTTGATGTCTGCTTCCCAGCACTTCCACACAGAGGTAGGGAAGGCTGAAAACTGCTGCCTGCCAGCTGCAGCATGCATGCTGCCCATCAGCACCAAACTTTCTGAACTGTGACTCTGTGTGCGCCTGAACTCTTCTGCTGCCACTCCTCACCCCTCCCTGATAACCCTATGTCCATGTCTTCAGTGTAAGTGTGCCTATATACAAGTTATATGGCTAGTCTGGAACTGAGAATCAATCATCAAATTCATCAAAGTGCGTAGGCGCCCTCTCTGTTAGCCCAGTGACTGTGGCAATGCAGCTAATTGCAAACGCTCAAGTGCTGGGAGCCCCACTTGAGCAACTGCATCTGTGCAGAAACCTGGCAGAGCCCAGCAGTGCTCTCACAGCACAGCACTCAGCCTGGGCAAACTGAGACCTGCAGGATTTGTAATTAAAATTTTACAGCTCTGTGATATGGCATCATTAACCTAGCAAAAATTACAATTTTTTTTTTTGTTGAAATATCAGAAAATAGTGCCTGTAATGCAGAAAGAATGCATTGCCAGGCACAAATATTATTAGGTAAAAAGCAACAACTGTTGTTGATTCAGACTTGGTTTTCCTGCTTTGTCAAGTGTTGGCTTGACAAAGTGTTGGGTATCCCTAATACAATATTCCATGGAGAACTTACTTAAGAAATATGGCATCTCATTTTTCAAGGCTACCCAACAGAAAAGCCTGAAGTATATCTAGCTTTTTTTTCTGGTCATCAGTAATGTGGAATATAATAAAATATTTATGTTATGTAACAGGAACCCTCTGGTTATGCTTTATTTTTGGAAATGTTAAAAAAAAGTACAAGGGCTTCTCTGAAATGAGCACTTACAGCTTAATGGGAAGTGTGACGTGGATTTAGCAGCAGCAGTGAACAAAAGCAGCAGGCTGAGGTAGCAATGGAGTGCTCCAGAGTTTGAAGCATCTTGCTTTCTTCAAGCCACATCACGTGGACAATTATGTGCTCACTGCATTTGCCAGGAGGGCAGTTTTTCCTGTTCCCCACACAAATACGTGTCTTGTGTATAATTCCAGAGCTTTAACTGAGATAAAGTGCGTTTCTGCATAGAATTACCCATGAGAAGTTAATGCTCTGCCAGGGAGTGATACTGAGGGAAACAGCACTCAGCCTGAGCATGGAGGTGATGCTCATGCTTTCCAAACCAGGCTGGAGGCTGCTTTTGTTGAACTATGGCAAATAAGTGGGTGCAGGATCATGATGTTGGAGTTAATGTGGAATTTTCTCTCCCCATATTAACTCTGCAAGAGCAAAAGAGGTGTTGAAATTCGTCTCTGATAACATCACATTATCACAGGCATACTTGGCCTTTCTCAGAATGATACAAAAATACCACAGAAAGATAAATACAATGTCCCTGACATTCTGCCTAGATATTTCATCACAGCATTACTACAAATCAGCATTACACTGCACCATAGCATACCAAGCTTCTGACAGAGTATTATCTTAGGTAAGGTTTTGACTGTCCTGCAGATAGGTTTGGTAAATGAGCAGATGAAAGGAAAAAAAAAAAAAGCAGAAAGACTTAGTGGACAAAAGGTTGGCTAAGAGCCTGAACATCAAAATTGAAGCTGTTGGTCTCAGGTCAGGGAAACTGGAATCACACACACAGTTATGCATGTGGTTACTGACCTTATTTATCCAATTAGCAGTCCTGAAATCAAAACAGGTGCAATATTTGTTATAGTTGTGCTTGTGCAAAAAGACCTGTACCATGTAAGACAAAGTGTCTGGGATTTTTAACACTGGCAGATGTTGGATTTTTTTCTTCTGTTCTCACATGTTTGCACTAGAGCTGCTCACACCAGATGGACGCTGTCCAGATTGGCAGTGGTCAGTGGGAAACCCAAATTTTGCATCTTCTCTGGCCAAGGATCATGCCGGTACTGATAGTCAGGCTGCGCAGAGTTGCTCTAAAGGTAGTGGTGAAAAGATTGAGGCTGTTAGCAACTGTTCAAGGTTTTACATGACTTTTTGCCTCCTTCACCTGTGGAAGCATACTCCCTGAAGCTGCTGAGGCCAGTGTGGTTCTTTGGTTCTTTCTATGTTTCCTGTGCTGGGACTCAGCAAAGTACGAGGAAAGCAAGTGGCTGGGGATGGGAGGTTTTTGCTGGGTCTGATGAAGTACAGAATCATAGATTCATTAAGGTGAGAAAAGACCTCTAAGATCATCTAGTGCAACTGTCACCCCATCACCATCATGCCAACAAACCATCTCCCGCAGTGCCACATCTACCCTTTTCTTGAATACCTCTACGGACAGGGACTCTACCACCTCCCTGGGCAGCCTATTCCGATGTCTCACCACTCTGTCAGAGAAGAAATTTTTCCTAATATCGAACCTGATACACTGGATATATTCAGCACCTGAAGAAGGTGCTTCAGAATTTCTGCTTTTTCTCTGGAATATGAAAAATACCTGCTGTGTCCCAGTGCCACATAAGGCACACTAAACAAAGCACAAAGCACTGATCAAACACCGTTAGATTTCCTGTACCCACGAGGAGCAGTTAGCTCCTAGTTATTAATATATGCCAAATATGATAATAACTCAGAAAAATTGCCAAGAGCAGTGCTGTCAATTGCTGCTGCTGGATGTTGGCAGATGGAGGTTTTGTGGAGGCACAGGACAAGGACAGGCCATAATGTTCTGCTGCTAGAAGCCATCACTCTATGTGTCTCCACTTCCAGTTCATATCTTCTGCAGCAGTGGTGCTTGCAGATGGGTTACAGCTGGTGAAACAAAACACTTCACTGTGTCTGCCTAGCATGGGGGTACAGTGACATAGGTGGAATTCTTATTAACACACATAAATGCCACGAATCGTGCAACTATTGAAAAGGAGACTGAGGGGAGGCCTCCTACTGCTCCTCACAGGGAGATGAACTCTGCTCTGTGTGACAGCGACAGGGCCTGAGGGAACGACATGGAGCTGTGCCAAGGGAAGAGTGGGTGGGAGTCAGGGACAGGGTCTGCACCAGGGGGCGGTGGGCATGGAACGGGCTGCCCATGGCAGTGGGCACGGCCCCAAGCTGTTGGAGTTCAAGGGACATCTAGACAATGCTCAGACACATGGTCTGATTTTTGGGTGGTCCTTTGGGGAGCCAGGAGCTGAACTTGATGATCCTCATAGGTCCATTCCAACTCAGGATATTCTATGATTCTACAGTTCCATTGAAAAACTGGGAAATGCTGGATGAAGTTCATAGAATTCAAAGCAGGAAGATATTCAGGTGTATGTTCAGCTTTTCATCCAAAATGAAGGACACCAGACACACATGGCTATGGATATGTGGTTTTCTGAAGGGAGGAGAAGTATTTGAAAAAATATTAAAGAAATGAGTGACTGCAACCTCCTGCTTTGCATCTGCTTCAGCATCTCTGGGCAGTAAAGGGCAGCAGAGAGCCCCATTCCCCGCATACAGAATGCACCATGTGCAGGAAATATACACATAATTGGTACACATGAGACAGCTTGAAAAATTCCCAGGCAGCTGATTTTGCTTCTAAAATGATGCAAAACTAAAACAGCACAGACATGCTATGCCCTCTCCCAGCTTTCTGCCGGTCCCCAGCATTTCCCATTTAAAAATGCACACCTCCCTTCCCAGAAAGTGCTGCCTGCATCCCTGCTACCAGCAGTATGCCGATGTGTGACTTCAGCTTCGCACAATTAAAACTTTAAGAGGCTTGTGATACAGAAGGCAAGTTCCTAAATCAAATAAAAATGTTCTCCGTTTGCTTCAGACTCCACAATAATTTGCTCCAAATTTCATGCTCTCCGTTGGTTCAATTTACACAAACTCACACTAATTAGCTGCAGAGCTTCTTTTAAATTTACAAAAGCAATCATTCTCTGTGATAGCTCAACGCAATGCCCAACTCCCTCTGAATAGACTTTAATGACACGGTAACCATGGTTACAGTATATAAAATAGGCTGCCACGAGATGTAGAAAAGTAACAGTGTAATACAATTTTCTCTGGAAAATAAAGGTTTTGGGCATATTTGCATTAATTAGGACATCACATCAAGTGTTTCACATCTGCATTCTTTATGAAAATAAAAGTCAAAATGATTTTTAAATTCTATTCAGCAGCAAACGGCACCATTGGAAAAGCATTTTCCCTGATAAAACATTTTAACTGGACATCTATAAGTGCCATTCTGGTAATCCAGAGTTATAGCGTGTTGGAATCAAGCCCAGAGATCCTCTGTGAGTGGAGCAGCCATATGTCACCGAGCTGAGGCTTTTTGTCTGAGCAGTGGTGACTGGGAGGAAGCAGCAGAACCTCTGTCTGCAGGACTGAGCAGATAATGGGGGAAATCTGCAATCCAACGCAGCAAACCAAGGCTCCCTGCTTCAGGTTTTCAGGCCTTTTCTGTTGCTGTTTGTGATAAGCACTGTTTAAGTGGTATCAAACCACCTCTTGATAAGTGAGACTGAATCTTTCATGAATGCTGCAGCTCCTTCCAACAAAGTTCCGTATATCACAAAACTGTTCTGTGTGAGGGCTGAGGATGCTCGGATCTCTCTTGATCTGCCTCCTCACAGCACATCTGCTCATACTGGTGGGCCAGGATAAAATGCTTTTTTTCCCTCCAACTTACACATTAGAGGGCTGACATACGAAGGGTGGCTGAGGTCCCTGGGTGTGCTCAGCGCAGAGCAGAGGAGCTGAGGGGGGGCCTGATGGCGGCTGCAGCTCCTCACAGGGAGCGGAGGGCAGCACTGAGCTCTGCTCTGTGTGACAGCGACAGGGCTGAGGGAACGGCATGGAGCTGTGCAGGGGAGGGGGGGTGGGGGTCAGGGTGTGCAGCAGGGGGCGGTGGGCATGGAATGGGCTGCCCGGGGCTGTGGGCACGGCCCTGAGCTGCTGGAGTTGAAGGATCACCTGGACGTGGCTCTCAGATGTGTGGTCTGAGTTTTGGATGGTCTTGTGCAGAGCCAGGAGTTGAACTCAATGATCCTTATGGGTCCCTTCCAACTTGGAATATTCTATGATTCTGTGGTTCTTTAGCATCTTCATTTTGGCAGTTTGTTGGGAAAAGGGGGGAGGGTGATCAACCGAGGGAAATGGAGAAGCAAAACAAAACCTTGCTTCATCTTTTGCCCTAATCCTATCACGTGCCAGTGCATAGCTGTAAATACAGTTCTGTGGATACACCATTCTTTGATAGTTTGGAGTTGCAGAGAGAACCACCTTGTCTGTAGTGACCAAAACCCAAAAGCTTACCTCTAAGTTGGATGTTGCCTGCTGCTCTGCTCCCTCTGGAGGACAACTGCAGAGTAGCCCTGACAGGCCTCTGCTCATTCTTATTTGCAGCAGTGATGCCTTAATGGGTGACAAATCTCCTTGAAATGACAGTTTTCAAACAATACAGTTACTTTATTTTCTCTTGAAGCATTTATCAGAGGACATTAGATGAGGAATGCCTTTATAAAAACCGGTCTCTTTCTGACAAACTGATGCGCAAGAGAAAAGATTAAATTAATTGAAAAACGTTTATTATTAATAGGTCATTTAGCTCTTGCCTCAAGCAAACCACCTCCTTATCGACATGGAAAGATGCTTGGAGTTCAGCTCTACCTCTTCTCTCAGCTGCAGCCCCGTGAGAGCACCTCAAAGGAAGGAAGATTAACCTTCCAAAATACGAAAGGATGAAAGGTTGGTAGAAATCCTTCAGTTCCATTTAGGTCAGGCTGCGACTCTGTCCAATTAGACAACTGGAGCGCATTTGTGCTTTGTCCCCGTGTCTTGTGCACCCTTGTTGCAGAAGCAGAAGTGAAGGATAACATTTTTCTTTCAGCTCCTAAAGACAGATATAACAATATTCAATTTAGAGAAAGGATACTGGATTTTGAAATTTTATTTCTTTTCTAGAGTCTGCTCCTTGTTTTCTTTGCTTCTGACCATTCAGACAGGATCAAATTCAGAACCTCAATTTTGCTAAATGTTGTTTTCTTTTATGCAGTTCTCTGATAACAACTTTCAAATCCAGGCAAAGATAACTCAGAAAATGCCATTAAGATTGTTGGACATATTTTCTTGATGACCTTGGACTCCATTTCTGATGTATATACTGTTTGTGCAGCAGGGACAAAAAGTGCAGGGCTCCTCTCTGAGTCTTTCACATTTTGAAAGTATTTCTCCTCACAGCACAGAGCATGTCTCTCAGATACTTACAAAGCACCTGTCACCATGGGAACAAAATTAATCATCAGAAAAGCAAGGGGAAAAAAAAGGTATTTTCTGCTCTTCTGTACACTTCTGAATTAAAAATGGGACCGGGTAGAGCACCGGCTCCAAACTTCAATCCTTGTTTGAGTTCAGGAATACATTTGAAAAAGTAATCATGGAATCATAGAATTATTTGGTGGAAGGGACTATTAAAGGTCATCTAGTCCAACTCCCCTGCAATGAACAGGGACACCTACAGTTCGATCAGGTTACTCAGAGCCCTGCCCTGCCTAACCTTGAATGTCTCCATGATTGTATCTCCACTTTGACCATGTCCTATCCTACACTGTCCTTCTGATAAAAAGCATGGTAAAATCCTAGTCCTTGGAGTGAATACAAAAGCTAGATAGGATTTAAATCTGGGATTTTATTTTATTTTATTTTAATGAAACTGGATCAAGATGCTCTCCAACAGTCATACTTGAAGTAAATATTTCATGATTTTCATCTCTCCAAATGGAACAGTAGGTCAGAGGATCGGGATCACAGTGACAGCAGACAGGATTTTCCAGTCCAGGTCTAAGGGTGAATTCTGAGGAATCTGAAGTCTCAAGGACAGACTGACATTGGCTCTGGCTGTACCCATTCAGACTGGCCCAACTCTATACTCCATAAAGAGAGATGGAAAAGATGTCTTCTACCTTCGTCTCACCCAGGCACCCAACACTGACATTGCTGCTTGCTGAGTAATGCCCTCAAATCATTCTGGTCCTCTACCTACTAAATGCCCTCAAACCTACTAAGAATATATGTTATTTTTAAGCATAATCACAAATCACTGTTATCCTTTGAAACAAATATACAGAACTGATCCCTTTCTTAGCTTTCACTGTTTTTGAGCTATACACTTCCAGAAACACTGAGTTCTGCAACCAACAGCAATCTATAGTATTACGTACTGTGTTTATTCCTCCAAGACCACTTCTATGCAAAAGTTCCAAAGAGGAAGAGATTGGAATCTGGCTGTCTAAAGGTTAATAAGCATTTTTGGATACTATTAACACATAATTTATAGTTGAACACATGATTTATGGTTATTTATTTATTATTTACTATATACTATATATAATATAGTATATACTATATACTATATATAATATACTATATTATATATTATACTATATTATATATACCATATTATTTATTGTATACTATTTATGGTTGAACACCGTGCTCATCTCATCAGGAACATTTCCTGAGGGAAGATCACCCCCACAGAAATTCACCCATGGAATTACTGAAGAGACTTTGAGTGGTTTAGTCAATGCAGTAAACTTCGCATCCGGATCTGCAGCAGTGTTGAAGTTCTCTCTTCTCAGCCAGTGTTGAACTTCATGTATCCTTTTTAAAAATAACTCTAATGGGAGATATTTTGCAGTTTCTTGGAAGAATGTTGTTGCACAAAACAGCTGCATTGCAACATTGCTTCTTACTGTCACTCAACTTCCCATGACATTGCACAAAAATCCATGTCAACACAGACATACCTTAGAAATCCAGCCAAGCACAATGTGAGTCATCTTCAGCTTCAGCTGGCTGATTTAGGAAGAATTTGCAGGTGTGTGTTTGTTTGGATTAAGAGACTATTTCAAGTGCAGACAGAATGTTTCATTCCTGCTCCTTGCTCCCATATGCACATCTTATTTGTCACTGTTGTCAACAAACATTTGTAAACTAAAAATAATGTGTTAAATATACATACTACACTACAATACTTTGGAAAAGACTGAACCATCTCTGCCTACAGCATGAATTTTGTCTCTTGGCTGCCTCCCTCATTTGGTAGACAGCAGTTCTTGCTTCACCAGTTGAAAATAAAAACCCACCTCTCTTCTCTTATCCCTCCTCAGTTTACATAATGTTACTTTCACAGTTAACATTCAAAGAAGAGCAACGGATTCTATAAGCCCAAGTATTTTGTAGATGGTTTTGGGAAGCCTGGTTTGAATCGCGTTTCAGGGCAAATTTTTGAGACATCATTTTTTACCAATGGAAGGTGCATGTGAGCAAACTGCAGATAACTGGGAGCCTCTCAGGTTAAACAAACTTGTTGATTCTGTGCCACATTACCTGAATAGCTCAGATTTCAGGAATAATTGTCTCATTAGGTACATAGGATGCAAGCTGTAAACTGCAATTTTTCATCTCAAGAATAAATTGTACCCAAACAGCTACTGAATAGTGAGTGAGAATAAAATCCAGCACACATATTTTTCGTGATTTTAGAAATAAGCCTATGTAATCATTGCCACCCTGGGAGCAAGGCCAAGGTCAGATCCTCTGCATTGCTTGAGCTCTTCCAAAGGCCATCTACAAAGGAGTATGATTGTTATCCAGCATCACCTAACACTGCATGCAAATATTTTGATGAGAATCAAATCTGATTATTCATAAGGTCTTCCTGGTGATCTTCCACAGGCACATGAGAGATAGGCAAAAAGAGAGGAGGAAGAGGCAAGGAAGGAAAAGAGTCTGTGGAAAACAAGGGAAAATGAATGAGGAAAAGAAGATAAAACTATATGGATGCTAACCTAGAATTAAAAATAGGATAAATAAGTAAAAATTGAAGTCAGAAAAAAAAAAGAACTGTACAAATGCAGAATGGAAAAATTGTAATTTAAGTAATAAGAAATGATAGTTATTATAAACAGCTGTCTTCTGTTTAGAACAGACACCAAGAATCTCTTCTTCTTTTAGTGTCTAACCTCAATTTAATTGTACCTTAAGCTTTCAACAAGGTGTCCCGACTGGAAATAGAATGCACAATTATTTTCATTTTTCTTAATTAAAGCAAAATGTCATTCCATTTGTATTCTGCTTTCTATTAACAGTTGAATAAAAGGTAACCAAAATGATTGGACTTTTTTGTCCTTCATTACACCCTCCTTTCTCTCTAGGATAATTTGTTCTTAGCTGGTTTAAGTGTTTTATTAATTAGAGACCACGATGTAGAAACACACAGGATCCTCATTAGCAGAATGAGAATTCAGGAATTCAGTGGGGATTTGCCTGAAATGGACAGGACTGGCAAGAGCTTCACTGTCTGTAACAGAAGTGCCACACCTTTAATAAACGAGTAGTGTTGGCAATTGCAGGAGTCACGCAGTGGTAGATCATTAGGCCCTTGTTCCACCTACCCGATTTTCTTAATTATTCTGATAAGCCATTACTACTTTCTCTCCTATTCCTGCTTGTCAAAAAGTGTCATTCAGCTCTGACAGGGTTAGAGTGTGCACTAAGACACTGGCAGATGGATGGGCATGCTCAGCTCTCCTCTCATGTTGCCTATGAAAATTGTACCCTGATTCCATTTTGTGACTTGTCAATAGCTGGCTGGCTCAGTAACAATAGCAGCATTTTCCCATTAAACTAGAATAGAGATATTGTCACTTGCTTATTTTCTCAAAGAAAAGAGTTTTTATTTGTTTGTTTCGCTTTTGACTTTCCACTAGCTTTTTTGAAACTTTTTTGGTGGGACATGTTAATTTGGGGTAACGTTAATGGATCCTTGATTACAGTCATACAACTGCTATTAAGGATGAGGTTTTTTTAAAGGCATATAAAACAGAGGCTAATTTTTAGGGCCTCTTAAAGCCATACAGAAATGCTAATACATTTTCCTGTAATTGGTGAACCCTAAGGCTGGAATGAGGCTCATGAATACATCAGAGGGTGTGCACATGGCAAAGGCACAGAGTGATCTGACTCCTACAAGTGCAGTTAATGAAAGCAACATGTAGCTTCAGGGATGGTTACGTGATGCTTTTCATACAAGCTTTATCGTACAAGGGCCTATACACCAAAAGCCAGGCTTGTGCTGTTGACTCTGTTGACCACAGAGATACTACAGTTAATGAATAGGAAGAACCTTCCAACTTTCTGAGACGTTTTGGATTGTGGATGACATGTTGGAGAATTCTGGAGGAGAAAGCTCAGAAAATCTTTTTGAAACTTAGACACAAGAGTATTACTTCCAAAAATCATTTCTTGCAGGAGAAGATGAATAGTTTAAAAATGATGATTTGCAACGCAGACAGCTCACATAGCTCCACAGAAAGAAAGAAAATATTACAAATGAAAGGAGCAAAATTCTACTACTGTGGGATTAATGGAAAGTGCCAAGGAAACACTAACAATGCCTGCAAGACTATATTAAATAACATAGTGCAGCAAAATATACTGGGGAGGAGGGTGAGGAGGGAAAGCAAAGAGGATTGAAGATTAGCTTTGACTTGCAGTATTCATAGCCAGAGAAAATAGGTATTATTTTTTGGGTGACAAAGATAGACAACACAGGATTCTTGTGGACATCCAGTAATGCTGTTTAATAAAGTAATTTCAATCTTGCTCCACTCGTAGACAAAATAATCCCCAGTATTTCCAATATGTAGCTGAAAAATAATGAACAAACTAACAACAGAATAACCTAAAATTCACCCCACACCTCCCCACACACACTCCAGCATCCTAATCTCCAAGGACTAAAAAGGTTTTGGTTTGTTACTCAACGCTCCAGCAGGAAGACCAGTGCCAGAGAGCAAACACACTCTAATCAAGGAGCCTAGTTCACAGGGAAGCATCAGAAAGAGAATATCTAGGATATAGCTTCTTGGATTACTGTAGTTATTCTATTTTGCTTTGTTTTCTTAAAGAATCTGGAGTTGAAAGTTGATTCATGGCCAAAAACATTTACCCTATTTCTTTCTTCTTTTCTTTCTGCAGTCACCATTTTCAGTTGAAGAGAAGCATTTGTTTTGTTGAGTTCTAATTATATGAAAAAATGCTTTAGATGAATGAAGGAACGACATTGAATACAGTAAAGTTGAAAGTGTCCTTATAATGAGTAATCTTCAGTAATTCCATTCATTCTGGATGATACAATTTTAGGCTAAAGCTCATCTGGAGATAAGCAGTTCCAACCTGTGTGCAATTCTTGTGTTTGCAGAGATAAAATATTGTCTTTCCCTTTTCCCTTGAGAGACAAAATCCAGGTAGGTGGTTGAAATGCCTGAAAGTGTAAGGTGTTGTGCTGCTGGGTGAGTGGATGTGGTGCACAGTTAAGTACAGAATCATACTTTCTGGTCTTGGGGTTCTCTTTTAAATGCATTCCTAAATGTAACTTAAGCCAACTTTGAAAATCATTGAACACTTGGAAAAAAGATGTGAGAAGGGACATGGCGAAGCTCATAGGTGAAGACCCTCTATGTTGCTGAGCATGAAGCCCTTCTGAAAATGGAGTTCACTCTGTTGGGTGCTTAAATCACAATTTTCCTTAGAAAACTTCATTACTCAAATTCACGCAACGTGAGAAAAAGGCCAAATGTTTCTACTGCATTAGAATTTGCCATCAAAATGTCAGGTAACAATGAGAAGGGTTCAGGACAGTTAATGGTAAGTCAGTACTGAGTATCAGATAAGCTACAGATAAAGCTCATCCTCAGATTTGCTTAGAGCTGCATGAATATGAATTGAAATGACTATCCATATGAAACCATTTGTTACAGGAGACAGTTACAGCCCTAAAAATATATTAAAAAAAAAAAAAAGTGAGAACACGTAAGTAGAGTTTACATCTCTGGAATTTCTGAAAGGAAATGCATAGTATCTTAAAGTAAAAAAAACTTAGATTATGGCATTTTATGCTAGACAGAAAGGAATATCTATATTAAAGCCTGAGAAAATGAGGACTTCTTAGTAAGCAATCAGTGCTTGATTTCCTTTTGTCATATGTGCTACTACTAAACAGTACTGAAGTATTTAAATTAGAGACTGACAATGTAGATATGACAGTCTAAAAGAGATGAGCAGGAAAGCTATGTAAAATTAGTAGATTTCAACTGTAACGAAATAAGGATGCAATACTATGGTTAAACAAGAATGTCTTAGGGAAAATAACTGTTGTAAAGGAGCCACTTCAAGTATAATATAAGAGACTCCTAATAAAACTCTTGAGAGCAATTTAGTCATATGAAACAACAGGAGAAATAAGTAATAGTGAAAATTTTATATTATTATGTAATTCTTGAACTTCCCAACACTAATTGATTGGAAAGTACTAGCGGAAAAGAGTAGTGATCTAGACTTTGTTTCAATACATGACAAGTTTTTGCAGAAAAAATAACAGTAACGATTGACATGTTGATTTCTTCATGTTAAATTGCAATTTGTAATTGTGCTAGAGCAATAGGATTCCCTCACCACATCCTCTTCTCTAAATTGGTGATACATGGATTTAAAGTGTGAACTGTTTGGTGGATAAGGAATTGTTTGGATGGCCACAGCCAGAAGGTTGCGGCCAATGCACCTGTCCAGATGGAGGTTGGTCACAAGCTGTGTCTTCACAGGGACACATCGAGGGACTGGAGCTCTTCACCATCTTTGTCATTGACATGAACAGTGGGATCAAGTGCACCCTCTGCAAATTTGCTGATGACACTCAGCTGAGTAGTGCAGCTGATGCAATAGAAGGAGTGGATGTCATCCAGAGGGACCTGGGCAGGTCCTGCAGGAACAGCTCTCGTGAAACTGTTAATGTTTCTGGAAATTTACAAATGCAGGACCTATCTCCAGAGGAAGAGGAAGCCATGATTCTGAATTTGAATGAGCAACACTACATCTTTGAACTTGACTTTCTGAAAACCGCATAACAGATTTTGAAGGAACACATAAGCAGAAGCAGGGAGGTAGTAGAAAGCAGACTAAATTGCAGTATGGTTATCAAACATAGATCATGTCAGACTAATCTATACATTTTTTTCAGAAATTCAGTGATTTCCTGCACAAAGGTAATGGAGCAGATATAACTTTAATTGATAATAGCTGAGCATTTCTTACAGTACTTTATAGGAAAATTTTATATAAGTAGAAGATATTAGGAGTTAATGTGAAGTGGATAAAAAGCTGTTAAAGGGAAAATTTGCCCTATGTCATATTTAAAAGTGTTGTTAGGAATCTACTGCCTTGATGATTAGTACTGGGGCCTTTGCTGCTTAATATATTAAGTGGCTAAGGGGGTAAAACAAATTATTTACTAATGAAATTTGACATGAAGCTGAGAATATAATAAACATCAAGAAAGTAGAGGGTGATTACAAGAACAGTTTGCACATTGATACTAAAATACTTTGTAACGTCACGTTTTGTTCTGCTCAACTATGTTCAAGAAAATAATGAACACAATTTGGAATAAGAACACAGTAAACTTTGGAGTTGGGAAATGGAATATTGGTTTTGTGAAGAAAATGAAAGGATCATAGTTTATGAAGATTCAGATGGGATTTACAGATCCTTATATTCAGGTACAATTTTTAAAAATGGAGAAGAACCGCTTAGGTGAAATGGTAATAGTGGCCAAAGATCAAAACCTATAAATCAATAATGTGTATTTATTAGATTAGAGCTTTAGAAAAAAAAAAAAAGGAATATTATTCCCCCAAAAAAAGTCATGAAATTCAGTGTCTGGGCTTATTTTAAGATGGAACTCTGTAAGTTCAGGGAACTGAAGTTTGTTGAACACAAATGCCTCAGGGTGGAAAATGAAACCAGTGATACCAGTCTTTGGTAGTTGGTATTTTGGGATCTTCAAGAAGCTACAAATGATGAATTGGTGTTTGTTTGTATCATATTCATATTGTATTTCTGTACATGATATAAATGATGCTATATATATCATATTTAGTTTTATACTATATTTGAGAATTATTCTTACTAAGAGAAAGGAAATTGTTGCTATCCTTGAAAAATATAATTCAACTTCTGAGGTGGAATCAGTGAGAAAGGAGTACATTTCATATTTTTACAAAACTCTAGAGGTTGCCCAACCTAAGAGAATATAAGCATAAGATACCGGTGGTTCTAGTGTCACCGTATTCATGAGTGATTGATGGTTATATCCTGTTCCCATATTCACAGTAGAACAATTATCAGATTTGGGATTACACTGGTGGCCTGGGGAAATAGGGGCATTGCTCTTTCATTTGTGTTATCGGTAACTCATGGTAGTAGACCTCTTCCTATCATAACCTATAAGTTTTATTACTATCTTTCTTCCAGGAACATTAAAGAGGACATAGAATTCCACTTTTTCTGTAGCCTGTTATCATAGAATTTTTCATTTCTCATGTAATATGTAGACTTGAAATTGGTTTTCAGATGCTGGAATTTGTTCTTACACTTTAGGATATAGCCTGGTTTAGATTAGAAGCAACGAGGATTCTGGCTGCCTGAAAGTTGAACATATATACATCGGACATGAAACTATTGGAGAGCATCCTAAGGAGAGCTGCAAAGATGGTGAAAGGCCTAGAGGAAAAGATGTATGAAGAGTGGCTGAGGTCCCTGGGTGTGCTCAGTGCAGAGCAGAGGAGCTGAGGGGAGGCCTGATGGCGGCTGCAGCTCCTCACAGGGAGTGAAGGGCAGCGCTGAGCTCTGCTCTGTGTGACAGCGACAGGGCTGAGGGAACGGCATGGAGCTGTGCAGGGGAGGGGGGGTGGGGGTCAGGGACAGGGTGTGCACCAGGGGGCGGTGGGCATGGAACGGGCTGCCTGGGGCTGTGGGCACGGCCCCGAGCTGCTGGAGTTGAAGGAGCACCTGGACAACGCTCTTCAACACTGAATGTGAATTTTGGATGGCCCTTTGTGATCCAGGAGCTGGACTCAGTGATGTCTGTGGGTCCCTTCCAATTCAGGATATTCTGTAATTCTATGATTCTTCACAACTTAAAAGCTGTTGCATAGTTTCTGCAGTTGGAGGAAACAGAACTGAGCAATCCCTCTCAGTCTTTATAATTCTTTGTTTCTTTGTCCCCCATTTCTGTCATACTGATGTTCAGTCAGAAGCAAGGGCAATGGGTGGGTGGGTTGGCTGTCATCCCAGAAATTGCTCAAGTTGTGTTCCTGAAATACCTTTTCTTTTTACATAATTGTGCAAGAGCCGTTTGACAATTAGAGCTTCTGAAAGACATTGTAAGAAAGACATTCAATACTTGTCCTAAGCTGAGAACAGATCCCACAAAGCCCAAGCAGCTAATGAGGGAGGATCCACACTCTTGATGCCTCAGGTAAGTGCCAAAGGCATCAGAGGCATCATGTAAGAACTGCTTATGGTCATCTACCTTAGAAAGAGTCCCATTTACTTCTATAGACAGCACAAATAAATGTATAGATATCTTCAGCACGTGTTTTGGGGGATGAGAAAGACTAATAATAGGAGTGGATGGGTTCTTTTTAGGAGAAACATAACTGTGTAGAAGCACTGAAGACTGTAGGAATGCTATTAAAGAATACACCCTAAAGCTGTAGTAGCTCCTGATCTCAAAAAAATCGAATGTGAGAAAGAAGGATACTGCATTTCAACACACTCCTACCAGAACATGGAGAGGAAAAAAACCTCGTGCTATCATGCTTTTGTATCCTGGAAAGCTAATTGTATTTTAATGCAAAAGATTTTTCTTGATGGGTGGACTTCAACCTTTTTTTATGCTATGAAGATACATAAAGAATAGCCAGAAATTATAATTGTGCATTGTAAGAAGGTATTATAGAAGTATTTGTGACACTTTCCATTCTCTATTTTTGGATTGAATCCAGTTGTTCTTTGTCCCCAAACTTATAATTACCAATGCTCTTAGTGTGAACCCCACAGTCATATTCCAGACAGGTGCTATGAGGTAGGTACCAGTTAGGTTAGTTCATGCCAAGCTGTTTCACTGCTTAATTACAACTGTGGGCTATATCCTTGCAGATACTCGATGGTATGATTAGTGAGAGAAACAGTACTAGAAAGGTTAACAAAGCTGGTCACAGCGCTCAGAGAATTACCATTGAGATGGACAATTGAAGGGACAGATGTCCCAGTCCTACTTATCTTAGAAATAGCTAACATATTTTGGCAATATTTCAGGATCAACCAGCTGGACAAAATTCAGTATCTTTGCTCTCCTGTAATATTTGATACTCATAAATATTTCTTCCAGTAAATGAACGTTTGGTTTTGAATGGTTTTACAAGAACTTGCTCTGTAATACAGTTCTACTCACATTGGAAGGTGGTGAACTGGTTCCTTAGCAGTCCTTGCATTTTTAGCTGGAGAACTCAGGAGCATGGAACTTCTCTGAATCTTATATTCCTTTCATCACCAGGAGATCTTATGCTCTGTCAATCCTATACTCATGTAAATCCATAAGCCTAAAGGGGGAGATTTACAGGAGTCTGTGAAAGCAACTTTGCAATATTTGCCTGGTTCTGCATCTTATTAGCTTCTGCAGGCAACGGGCCAACCCAGCTTATAGTTACTGCAGTATTAAAAGAAATAACAGTCTTAATAATATACTGAAATATATTCAGAGCCCTATGGTGCAAAATATATTAGATTATTTCAAAGACAGGACAATCTGAATCTCTGGAGAAAAGCAAACATAATTAAAATTATTTCTACTCCAAAAATTCACTTCTCATTACAAATGTTGCCACAGAGTATTCCCACTGCAATTTTTATTCAGAGCTAGAGAAAGAGATATTAGTCTTCCTGAAAACTGTGTTATCTTGAATAACTGTGTGCATTACTTTGAGTGAAAGAAGAATGGAAATTAGATGCTAGATTGTGTTAGATTACTTTCTGTCTTCAGATTTAT
This sequence comes from Tetrao urogallus, assembly GCF_951394365.1. NCBI lineage: Eukaryota > Metazoa > Chordata > Aves > Galliformes > Phasianidae > Tetrao > Tetrao urogallus. Next base: position 13,311,534 of record NC_136815.1, read on the forward strand.
ATGATCTAGGTAGAAAAACATAGCATTTGCAGAGGGAGAGATGGAAGACTTCATCATGTGTGATTTCAGAATACAATTATATGGTATTAAATGCAGTTATTAAACAGTTGTAGAAAACACTGTGTAGAACACAAAGAAGAATAGACCTAAGAAATGACGAGCACTAAATAAAATCCTCAGGTTACTTACCTAACAGAGAGTATCTTATTATGGGGCATCAGGGCCATCAGCAGCAGGTTATCTCATCTCACTTATCTTTATTTTCTTAATTTAAATGCTCAGGGAAAACCAGAGTGAATTAACTAGATTCACATGGACTGTGAATCCAAAACACAAGGTTTTCTCTGAGTTATAACAAAGGAGGTAGTCTATTGAGGAAGAAATGTGTTTATACCTTTTACTTGGGCAGGATATTCAGACAGCAGTAGGTAGAAGCACCACTTGGAAAAACAGCTTTACAAACACCTGGGTTTGCTCCTCAGCCATATATGGAGTATTCTTCCTCTGGGTGACATGAATGAGATCATGATTTCTCTAAAAAGAGACTAGAAAAAAGGGATGTTGAAACAGCAGGGAAAAGCTACAGGGCAATAATTAAAGAACAGTTGATATAACCATAATTGAAATAGTTAAAAATACTTTGCCTGTGGGAAACCTGTACAGGCTTGAGATAGACAGATGGCTGTCTTTAAAAAACAAAACAGAAAAGGCAATTCTGTCATTTCTAGATAAGGCCAACATGCTTAGATTTTTGATGCATAACTGAAACAGTGAAGTGTAGTGAAGTGTATCCAAACATGATGCAGTGATGCCATACAGCTTCTGGAGGACAGTTTATCGAGGGACTGGAGATAATCCAGTGGTAAACATAAATATAGACACTATCAAAATGAATTACACAGGTCAAACAGGTCAAATATTTCCTGTTCCCCAGTCAATCTTGTCCGATCAATCACACCTGCTATCAAATTCTACAGTCCAATGTGCATTTCTTGACCTTTGCTATCTCTTTACTAAGCAATATGGGTAAGTATTTGATTCACTCTCCCATAAAAATATTCAAGGAAATGTATAGAAATGTGTCCTTTTCCCCTTTTCCTTTCTCCTCTAAGAAGCAAGGAGAAAGGATGTTCCATCACAGAAATCATAGACCCACAAAATGGTTTAAACTGGCAGGGACCTCTGGGTCCATCAAGCAGAGATCCCCAGAGCAGGGGGCCCAAGGCCATGTTTCCCCTTGCAAGAGGATCAAAGCCTATTCTACCTCATGTTTTGCTGCAGCTTTCTGATAGCTGCCATTGGCCACAAGAACCAAAATCTGCAGCAAGATAACTCAGAAGTTCCTATTTCATGTGATGGGAGATATTCAAATGGCATCTCTTGGCTAGCTGCAGTTGGCAGCATTGCTCTGATGACAAGGACACTAATCTGGCGCTCCTGGGCAGACAAGTAGGACTGTTTTCTCCCAGCTGCTCTCCCCTCATGTTCTTGGTGTCAAATGCTTCCTGTCTCACAATTACCTTAGCCATGTTATATTGGTGAATTTATACATCTAGAACAAGCTCTTGAAAACTTAGGTTTACTTTCTTTCAAGATGTAAAACAACTTAGCAAAAGAGCATTGCTGCAAATCTTAAATCCATCTGCAAACGTTCTCCAAAGTCTGTGAAAACCTTGAATTCCTGAACATTTGAAAAGTTCATCAGAGAAAAAGACCCACTTTTCTTATGCGCTCAGTTGAAATTCAAGAAAGGCTCCATCCTCTTTTGCTCATGATAAACATCATGCTGCATTTCTGTTGTTACAGCACCTGCTGACAGTCACCTGACAGTGATTGTTTGCATGTAGGTTTGACTATGAGTGTGGGCTTCAGTACCATCGAATGTTAGTGATGTGCAGAGTCCAGGCTCATTTGTTATGAAAGTCACTGGTACGACAGGAGAGGCCTTGAGCAGTCACTGCACATGCTGTGTAGTGAAGGGATCTGAGGGCACAGACGACCAGTGGAAGGGTGAGCATAATTTTAGGGGAAGGAGTAGGGACTGGGAAATATCTGAATAACAATTTAATATCTGTGGAATTGTTACCATTGACAATTTTTCTGCATAAGGCACTCAATATTTTTATGCTTTCATTCTTCTTTTTTTTTTTTTTCTGTAATGCTCTCATCTGGACCAATAATGATTCTTGGATTAATCTATTAAGATTTCAATCATACAAATGATACATTCTAGTCTTTACCTATAAGGTGTGTTTCTTCTTTTTCCATAGACAAGATTTGGAATCTTTTGATTCCAAATGATTGCACAGCTTTTGGGGGCAATTGTGTAAGAGCTTCTCAGAAACATTGTCCATGTTTCTCAGTAACCAGCCCAAAATCCAACGTCACTTGGATGATATTTTATTTATTCTATTATTTTAGTTTATTTTCATTTTATTACTTTATTTTATTCAGAAAGAATACAGAAGCACAAACAACTGAGGCTCATTGCATCATATTGCATCAACTCAGCAAGACAGAAGCTGAACTTTACCAGGTATTACTTCATACTGAGTCATCTTTTTCTTGGGAACATAAGTTTTTCAGCAGGACTGGAATCTACCTTGATACAACAAAGAAATAGCTCCCAAGTATCGAAAGTTTAGCACTGCTAAAAAAATGACAGTATTTGTTTCATACATTTATTGCTTGCAAGTTGTTAAAGAAACTTCATCCTTGTCTCTGTTTGAGGTGTAGATAAGCATCACTTCAGAGAATCTCATGCCTGCCCTGGGCACACCTTGCAGAAACCTGCCCTTAAACAGTGAAATTCTTGATCATAAACTGCCCAACACCTGCCTTATTTCATGTTGTGCTGTTGCAGCTTGGATTATGGTGCCTCAGACTATGAAGTTAGAGCTCTGCTTGCCTAAGCCCTTTGGCATAATAGTAAGGCCACTACATTTGAGGCAACAATACTTAATAAAACCAAGAGAAAGTATCTCACTGTTGAAACATTTTTGTATCTGAGTAGAAAATCTACCCTTTAAAACATAGATGCAAACAGCATACAGATTATTTTGCTACCAAAGGGTTGTGAACAATGAAAGTATTCAAATGAGAAAAGATAAAATGTCTAATAGGCAGCCAGATTGTTTGAACTTATATGCATAAATTCAGATCTTACTGACACGAATCTACAGAATTCTAAAGATAACAGTGATCAATAAGCTATCTTCTCAGCCTGATGACATGGTTTGCTATGGCAGAGCTGAAGGACAGGCCCATCAGCTCACACACCACTTATCTGCTTCTGTGCCCTCCTCCTGATGGAGGAAAATGGCCAGAAACTGCACTTATGTCACAAGTTGCACCTGCTACTATAGGTCATGTTTCTTTCATCTGTTTTCAGCCAAGAAGAAAACCTGAGAGATTCAATATCAGCACAAGGACAACCATTTGCTACCTTAGAATTGAGAACAACCTCCTTTGGGAGAAAAGCAGGGACACCTCTGGCAGCTTACCTTCAGACAAACCAGAGAACATTAAAATGTTAGTAGAATTTTGAAACAAACTCTTAACAGAAGGAAAGTGGGAAAATCTTCACTTGTGATTCTCTCTGAAGTCTTTAATGGCATAACAGTAAGAGTCATGTAAAGATGTGGTTTGCCAAACACTGCTGAAAGGCCCATTCAGCCCTCAGTCAGTCAGATTCCTTGCTTCTGACACGGGCTGAATTCACCACTGGACAGAAGGCCACCACAAAGCAGTATTGAGAGCTGATCTGGAGTTTTAATTAAAGGCATGTCCTTGTGCAAGCTATCAGCAAAAGGCTAGACTTGATTTTCTGGAAGGTACCAAGTATTTTCTTGTCTGTGAGATTTGAATGACTTTTCTTATAAAATACTGTCATGTACTGCTTTGTCTTTTTGTTACAGTGATATTAGATAAGAAAAGGTAGAATTGTGAAACACACTGGCAAGCGACCTGAGTGCTGTGGGAGGTAGGCAGCTTGCATCTAAATTCTGCAACTAATGTGTATCTAGCTCTAAAGGCTAGCTCTCCATTAGGCAGAGGTGAAGTACAGAATAAAGGACTAAGAACTTGCACTCAGAAGACATAAGAATTCACTCAGAGCACTAACAGCAGTGGAGCTGTTAGAGCACAAAGGAGAAAAGCAGCAGTCTTAAGAGAGAAACTGAAGGAAGCAGATGGCAATTAAGTGTCAGTAAGTTCTCATTAAAAGTGGATGGTTTCCAGACTCAATTAGAAAAAAAAACTCTTTGAAAAAATCTTTTGAGCAGTAGAGAGGAAAAAGAAGCATTAAAGCCCTTACAAGGCCATTGTGTATTACAAAATCTTTCTCTTCACTGCTGTTTGGGAAAAGGGTGAAAAAGTCATATTTGGAATCCATATTCTGTCACATAACTGAGATTTCTGATCCTATTGGCTCGCAAAACAGCTGTGTTCAAACTCATAGGGAAAAGAGAATAGAAGTGGAAAAATAAAAGCATAACTAGAAGATCATGTTTTGTTTTCTTCCTGTGTATTAAAAATAATGAACTCATTACAACTTATATTCTCAAAAAAAAAAACAAAAAAACAAAAAAACTGCAGTAGGAATCTTAGAAGAACACAGAACTTTCTTACATGCAAGACAACAGTGAAAGAATATATTTCCCTATTGTCTTAGAGAAATGATGCTACGAAAGGCCCAGGGCATGGTTGCTTACTGCATTCAGCAGTCATACCAGTGATGCCACCAGCTCAAACTACAGTTCCTTGAGCTGAGCGGGCTGAACAAGGAGCAATCCCATAACTGACCTCAGTTCACTTCTTGTCTTGTCTGTGCTCCTAGTGCTTTAATCAGGGTGGGTCAAAGCCATGCCCACAGTCACCAGGATCTCCAGCAGGTTCTGGCAGTGCACAGCCCAGCTGAATGCATCCCAAGGCCTTGGCACTGAGGATGAGCACAGGCACAGCCAGCCAGCGGCACACAGGGGATGGCACGCAGACTGGCAAGAAGGCAGAAGCTCCCACAGCAGGTCGAGGAGAAGTGGGCTGAGCCAGTCCCTGGGCTCTGTTATTCCTGGCAAGCCTTTCCATGCAGCTGAGACAACAAACGGGAAATACACAACTGCTGAGAGGAGCCTCTGTCCCAGGGCCCAAGGGGACAGTCATGGGAGCTCCTGCTGCTCTGAAGGAAGCCGGCCTGTGATGGGAACATCCACCACGAGGGCTGCCAGAGATGTCACTGAGTGTCAGTAGCTGTGCTCAACTCAGTTCCTATAGGAAACAAGGTTCAGAGATAGAGGCACCCAAATGTTGATGGCTGTGTGCTGTTTAAGCAAGTACTGCATTCAGCAATTACTTAAACGCTGGCCTTTTGTGATGCCTGAGATGCATTAGGACATCCTCCCTGGAGGTGTTTAAGGCCAGGCTGGATGGGGCCCTGGGCAATCTGATCTAGTACCTGATGGGGCTGGCAATTGAAACTCAGGGCCTCTAGGAAACCATCAGCCTTCTGGAGCAGCAGTTATGAGCCCAAGGGAAACCTCTGAGCATCTCAAAAGGCACCAGGTACTTATGGTTAGACAGCTGAAACTGATGCTGGAACATTTTTACAAAAGAGTGGATTTTGGAGTTGCCTTAAAATATTGGGTAAGAAGCAAACTATCAAGAGGTTGTGGGAAGTTTCACAGTCCTGCAGATGGAAATGAAAGAACTTCATATTCTTCTCTCACTAAAATTCCTCCATCTGACTAAATATTAATCCTGCACTGAAGAAACCTTCTACCTCTGCCCCTAAACTGATCATGTTCACCTCCATTTAATAGTGGGGAAGAGAGACAACAGGCTTCTTCAGCTCCGAATAACCTCTGTGAGCTGGGCTTGTTGCATCTGATGCTGGGTAATGGTAGAAAGGTGCATTTTCTCTTCTAGCAACCAGCACTGCTTAAATCCTGATCCCCTCCCACGCAGCTGTAGTGACTGAGCTGTGTGTATAGCTACGTGCTGCTCCCCACATTGGTATTTTTCTCCTGCTAGGGTGGGCAGATAAGTATCACAGGCCATTTTTTGTTATTTACATGCTCCCAGCAGTCTGCTACCTACCTTTGGTCCTGACAGCAAGGCTCTCCTGCAGTCACAGCCAGTGCAAAGACAGATTGCTGTTGTCCTGAGCCATGGGTCAACTGAACCATGCATCCAGATCCTTCCTGTACTTCTAAAGCAGCCTAATGCAAAATAGCTATTCATTTTACTTTCCTAGAACAAGAAAGTAGACACTGAGGACTTAGCATTCCTAGAGCTCATCTCAATTACCAACAATAGCTTGAATTTAATATACCTGAATGACTGACTTGAGTGATAAGACAAGGGGGAGAATGGTTCTAAAATGAGACAGCAGAGGTTTAGGTTAGATATTAGGAGGAGGTTTTTTGCACAGAGGGTGGTGAGGCACTGGAACAGGTTGCCCAAGGAGGTTGTGGATGCCCCATCCCTGGAGGCATTCAAGGCCAGGCTGGATGTGGCTCTGGGTAGCCTGGTCTAATGGCTGGCAACCCTGCACACAGCAGGGGGTTGAAAATAGATGATCATTGTGGTCCTTTTCAATGCAGACCATTCTGTGATTCTATGATTCTGTGACTTCAGTTGTGTTTAGTTTGGTTTTAGTGAGCACTGGCACTCAAGGAAACACCACTCCAATTTTGGAGTGATTTGATTAGCAGTGCTGAATGATTAGATTAGCAGAGTAGCTGAACAGAACTGTTGATTACTTCTCCTTCCAGCTTATGTATCCTCAGTACACAAGTAGCTCAAACCGTGAGTTTGTACAGATAAACCTGCACATGCTTATATCCCACTGCTTATTTGTAATTTACAATCTTGCCTCTTGTCAGCACTTCTAGTCCCTCAGCTTACTTAGTGGTCTGTATTGGCTGTAAGCTCTGGTGTTAGCCTGCACTGGTGATCATCATATGTTACAGAAAATATCAGGAAGAGAAAGTGTTGCTTCTTTGTCATAACTCCAGAAAATACATATTTCAGATTTTCTGGGTGTTGCTCTTTCTGGAGTGGTGTTTCTTGCACAGATACTATAGTATTGTGATGCTGTTGCAAGTAGGAATAGTTTTCACTGTCTTTAGTCTTCCTGAGTTCTATATACTGGAAAACTTTCTAGGAGATAACCCTCACTTAAAGGATCTGTAGGTGCAGGTGCCCACTTGCTGTTTGTGAGCAGCTCTGTTGAAGGACAAATGAAAATAAAGCAAGTAGATGGTGAGAGTAGAATTTCTCTTTATAATCACAGTCCTCTCTGCATTACACGTTTAAGCTAGCCCGTCACCTGGGCTGCAGCTGTCGTCGCGACAGAAGATGATAAGCACGTCCTGTGAATGCTGCTTTTTCTCTGCTTGACCATTTCCAGGAAATGTGGTATTACTGAGTTTGTGAAGCTTGATAAAGTTCAGCAAGATGGATTCTACCCTTCCTGCTCTCCGCCAAGAGGAAGCAGACCTGTGCTGCTGTTCCTCTGCCAAGAAATAGCAGACATTATGTTTGCCCATATGGAGCAGCGCTCTGAATTCTTGTGCTTGGAATACAAGTGGAAATCTCTTGTTACTAAAAAGTAAAACAAAGCAACTTGCTCAGAAGCCAGGCTTTTAAGAATGTGAAATAAGCATTCTTTTCTGGATGCCAGGGACAATTTCACGTTCTATTGGATCACTGAACACTTCTTTGCTTCTCTGGGTAATAAAAGCATGCAAAGTACAAAGGGAAAAAAAGGTAACACTGCATGAATGATCTTAAAGTGTAATACTGATGAGTGAAAGTAACCTAAGAAATGGAATGGGGCTGTAAAGCTTTGCATTGCTGATAACAGTTGATATTTGCATAGTAACAGTGTTAAAATCCTTCTAAATTGGACCTTCGCCTCCTCTGCGCTGGGAATTTCACTCTGTGAGGTGTGAGGCAATACAACTCATGGCCCTAATATCCCACTGAGTTTCTGAGTCACCTTATTGCTCTGAAATAAAAGCACTTTGGAAAACACAAGCCATCTGTGATGTTAAACACAATTATCTGATTTGCTTTAATAAATGCTCACAAATCACCACCAACTACTTGATGTTTTTCAATGCTGTACTGAGCCATTCACGAGCAGGTAAAGGTCATCACACTAAGATGTTATCAGCTATCATCATTATCAAGTTAATATTATCTGCAGTAACACAACTGCTTCCATCTAAATCCTGGACATAGAAGAGTTTTAAAGAAAGAGGTCATTTTTTTTTTATCTCTCACCTTCAGAAGAATGCACAAATTATGTTATTGCACTGAAGTCTATGCAATATTGGTTATTACTTATAGCTTCATTCTGCTGGCACTGAGGTAGGTGACAAATGTTAATGTTTTTAAACATCAGCTCCAAACTCTGTGTTCCACATTCCCCATTGCAAGTCTTCAGTATATTGGGAATTTCCCATTTTTATCCTTTTTGGTTGTTGTCCAGTAATTTGGCCCAAGTGTGATTGGACCACAGTGACTGTTGCAATGAAATATTCTGAACACAAGTCTGGTTGCACCATGCTCAGTATACACCAATGTGCACGCACAGATTACACTCAAGATGGGCTCTGTACACTGGTACATGTCCCATATTGCACAGGTTCATGTATATTTCTCTGAGGAGATCCAGCAAAGCTATGATAATGCTGCCTAAAGTTTCCTCAGATATTATTTCCACCTGTGCCAAAAGCTACAATATGAATTCAAAATCTATTTTGCATAACTGCAAATGTCTCTAGCTGCCTATCAGGAAGAGTGTATGTGTGTGTTACTGATGCAGAGCTCATTGAGGCTCCACAACAGAAATTTCAATGCACACAAAATCAGTGTGTTGGAGAATGACAAACCAGACATTGTCACCTCAGTCCTTCTAAAGGAGCAACGAATAACAGAAAACATTTCCAACTGCAGATAGGATGGGAATGCCTTTGGGATGGAATCCATGGTCAAAACCGATTTACAGAGGGGAAATCGTGCCTGACTAACTTGATAGCCTACAATTAAAAAAGATAAATGTAATGGATAGGGGGACGGCAGTGGATATTATTTATCTTGAATTTGGCAAGGCTTTTAACACTGTGTCCCATAACAACTTCTCAGAAAAACTGGTGAAGTACAGACTAGATGAGAAGATGATAACCTACACTGAAAACTGGCTGATGTGATGGGCTTAAAGGGTTGTGATTGGTGACACAAAGTATATTTAAAAGCCAGCTTCAGTGGTAAACCCCAGCAGACAACAGTGAGTCATTACTGTTGAGTTGTCAATGGCCACAAATTGATATACCGGAAATTCCAAGTACACTTAAGAAACCCTGAAGAGTGACTGAATAGTAACATAAGTTGCCCAGAGAGGATGTAAAGTCTCCACCCATGGAGGTATTCAAACAGGATTGGACACAATCCTGAGCAGCCTGCTGTAGCTTCCCCTGCTCTGAGCAGGGACTTTTAGACTCAGAGACCTCCAGAGCTTCCTTCCAGCAGCACCACTTCCATGCTTCTGTGACTGTGGGTTACTGAGAGCACTGAGCTGGTTCTGCCCACATCAAGTTGCAGTTCTGCAAATAATAGCAGAAAGCATTGGTTGTTGTGTTTAAAAAAGATATCCAACTGTATTGACTCAGTCTGCTGACCAGTCACATGGCCCAGCTATAAGAGACTGTTTCACAGAAATGTCTACCTCTGCCTATATGCACAGTATCTATTAGATCTGGTTCTTTCATTTTCTTGAGAATTCTTAAGCATTATGTCTCAGTAACTTATACTTCCCAATGGAGAGTCATGAGAGCAGTTTGTAGCACTTTTCTATGAGGAAAAGGAACCCAGGCATTTTTTCAAGTAACTGTACGTCTCAATCACTGATCTCACATCTCCAGTACTGAAACTGCCAAGCTCTGCATTGGTCTGAGGAGCATTACTTTGCCTTTCCTCTGATGGGGAAAGCTAAGGATTCAATATAGTCTTCTAGTCCTTAAGCATCTAGTATAGGAACCTTCTCCCCGTCCTGACACATTCTGAACTTTCTTTGCAACAGCTGCTATTTATGCAGACCGAAGAAAAGGAATCATGGTCCATGTGTGATTTTCTCTGGAGCCCTGAAGTACAGCAAGTGATAGAGCTCAGAAGATAGAAGGAGATTTCAATATATGCATATAAATCCTCTTTGTACCTTGTCATTCTTACCCATAATGTTTGTTTTACCATCATTGCTTGTCTTAAGCCATTTTGTATCTTCTCTTGAAAGCACAGGCACAAGCGATTTATATAGATCTTTGTGGAGATCATACTCTCAGTCCAACGAGATCATTAGTAATAATGGGTGCCTCACTGAAAAGGAAGATAAGTTTATGAACATCCAGCTGTAGATCCCCCATATGAATACATTACTCTCCTCAACTCCTCCTCACTAGCACAACTGCTGACCCCCTGTACATGCAGTCAAACTCTCATCTGCTTCAGTCTTTTTTAAAAGCTGTAGATGTTGATGTAGCTCCTTTCAACCAAGAAGATTAGGAAGCTGTGAAGGCCAGAGAGGAAAAAGAGTCCTAAGAGAACATCAGTGAGAGGATGTTTACCTGACCCAGGTAAGATGAAATTGATTTATAATATGATACACCTCTAAAAGCCCCTGGGCTCTTCAAACCATCAGAAGAAACTACACTCCACTTGCTAGCACCCGGATTTGGGCAACCACATAGTGAATAACAAAAGGTAACTGATAGAGGTAACACTTACCAGTCTTTTTCCAGGTTAGTTTTCAAGCAGAAAGAAAGGCTGTTGCATCAAAAGTTAGCAACAGAGGGTGGGAAGGTAAATCACTGCTTTTCACAGCATTGCTAGATCAGGGTGGTCCCAGCACTGGTAAGAATACAGGATAACTCAGAGCGGATGCTGTGATGCTGCCCAAAGATGAAGGCACTTGGTGTCTGACTGGAGGTTCTTGATTTACAGATCTTTGTTGAATTGTTGCTATAAGACAGCTCTATGCATGTGTTCAGGCACCCAGAAGAGTTAATCACATTTGAGTCACACCTATATGGCAGAACTGCTTCACTACCAAGGTCATTAGATGAAGACAACTGAGAATTTGACTGTTTTGCATAAATTGCTTCACAGCACAAGGGGATGCTTAAGTCTTAAGGACTTGACTTTCTGTAAGATGAAGGGGGAAAATAAAGGAAAATTGATGATGGATGGCAGTGTACCGATGTACACAAGTTCAATGATTTCATTAGCTCTCTTCTTCAAGTAGAGCTGCACTGTTGATGAATGCACTTTCATTTAACATTAGCTGGTTTTAGTCCTACCTAGAAATAATATGAATGGCTATGGAGCTTTTGCTTATTTCATCTGGAGACCTAGAGAAAAATATACAGGAAATGGACTTTTGCTGTGCCTGTTTTAAGGAAGGTTATGTTTTTAAGAGAAAGTTTAGAAGAAATATGTCTGGAGAAGTCAAGGTAAAAAGGGAAGCAAGGAAGTGTGATTAGAAAGCTCTTTCTAAGCTGAGAAAGCTGGTCGTTTTCTACTCTATAATTTAGTAGGATGTTTTTAGAAAGTTATCTAGCTCTCACTGATGTTTTTGAAGGCTACGCTCAAAACAGATTGTACTTCACCATATATTAATTGAATCAATTTACAGCCTCTTTTCACTAATGAGTGACATACATTAAATTACAATTTGCCTAGTCTTGACCAGAATTGTAGATGTTTTTGATGCTTTTAAATATTGTTAAATACTAGGTTTCACTAGCTATCATGTAACATTAAGTTTCAAAAACTATACCTTTCAACATCTGTCATGCCCTATTTGCTGTCTAGTCATAGCCATAATTTTGCTGTTCTTCATCAGGCACAAAGCTGTAATTAAAAATTACAGGGCTTTTAAAGGGCTTAGTAAAGCTGTACTCACTGGGGATGTCCTCAGGGCCCATAGTTGAAATGCAGTCAGAAATTCAGCATACTAAAGGAAGCAGCTCTCCCCATCCACACCACCTGAACTCTGAGCCTTGATTTATTCATGGTATGGCTTCTAACTCATTCTAACCAAGAAAGCAACGCTTCCCATATATGTTAGAATCATAGAATCCTTAGAGTTGGAAGGGACCATTGAAGGCCAACTAGACTAACTGCCTGCAGTTAGGGAAATGCACAGCTAGATCAGGTTGCTAAAGGCTTGATCCAGCCTTGACTTGAAAGTCTCCAGGGACAGGGCATCCACCACATCACTAGGCAGCCTGTTCCAGTGCCTCACTGGAAAAAGACTTTTTCCACCTCATTGTAAAAGACCACTCTCACTGTAAAAGTCTTTTTCCTTCTATCCAACCTAAATCTATCCTCTTTGAGCTAGATGCCATTTCCCCTTCTTCTATAATCACAGATCCTGCTGAAGACTCATTCCCATTCTTTCCTGTAGCTCCCCCTTTGGATACTGAAAGGCCACTCTCAGGTCACCTCAGAACTTTCTCTTCTCCATGCTGAATAGCTGCAGCTTTCTCAGCCTGTCCTCATGGGAGAGGTATTCCGTCTCTTGGATCATTTTTGTGGCCTTCCTCTGAACATGCTCCAACAGGTCTGTATCTGTCCCGTACTGAGGACTCTGTATTTGGATGCAGTACTTCAGGTGAGGCCTCACCAGAGCAGAGCAGAGGGGCAGGATCACCTCCCTTGCCCTGCTGGCCATGCTTCTTTTGATGCAGCCCAGGATATGGTCGGCTTTCTGGACTGCCAGGGCACATTGCTGGCTCGTGTCCAGCTTCCTATTAACAGGTGCCCCAAGATCTTTTTCAACAAAGCTGTGTTCAATGCTTTCATCCCTCAGCTTGTATTGGTAATGGGGGTTGCCTTGACTTAGGTGAAAGACTTTGCACTTGGATTTGTTGAACTTTATGATGTGCACCTGGGGCCCTGGGGCCACTGTTCAAGCCTGGCTACTTCCTTCTGGATGGCATGCCATCCCTCAGGCATGTCAACCTCACCTCTCAGCTTGGTGTCATCAGCAAACTTGCTGAGGGTGAACTCAATTCCAAAGTCAATGTCATTGATGAAGACAGTAAAAAGTATTGGTCCCAGCACTGACCCTGGGGGACATCACCCGTGACTGATCTCCATCCAGACATGGAGCCACTGACCACCACTCTCTGGTCTCAATCTTGCAGCCAGTTCTTTGTTCACTGAACAATCCACCCATGAAATCCATATATTTCCAATTTGAAGAGAAGGATGTTGTGGGGTACTATGCCAAAGGCCTTTCTGAAGTTGAGATAGATAGATGATGTCAGTGACTCTTCCATTGCCTATTGATGCAGTGACACTATCATGAAAGATCACTGGGTTGGTCAAATATGATTTGTCCTCAGTGAAGCCACGCTGGTTAGCCAGAAAATTACACTAACTACCCTCAAATATTGTCATGATTAAATGAAAAAATAATTATTAATAGAATATATTAGCTTAACAAAAAATGTCACCAAAATCACAAAACATTGTACAGTGAATAAAAATTGCTGAAGGTCATGTGTAATATATCAAGAACAATCAAGAACAGCCTGTTGTCTGGCAGAAAGTAGAAAAGTAACAACCCATTTTGTGCATCAGCTGGAATTAGGTGCGTGATTGTGTTGCACTTGGGAATCTGCATATCCTTTTAATTATCACTGATAATGCATTGTGACTATGCCTACCACTTTGCAGATAGGTGAAAGACAAGGCTGCTGCTCCAGGAAGTGTGTATCTTGACTCATATACAACACAAAGGTTAATAGTTCAACTGCATATGAGAGCAAAGAACAAGCCAGTTCTTCAATGCAATGTCTTGGAAGTTTGTTTTGCAAAACTAACCTGCCTTGAATAATGCTCATTCGTTGCTAACAAATCAAAAGAACATGTGAAAATGTTGTCATAGCCTATCTGTATAACATATGCCCTTGTACACTCAGTTCCTTGGCTATTGTCCTCCTGGTTTTATTAATGACTTTTGTGGATGAAGGAGCTCACAAGCTCTTTCCATGTAGAAAGGGAAAGGAAGGGAAGGGAAGGGAAGGGAAGGGAAGGGAAGGGAAGGGAAGGGAAGGGAAGGGAAGGGAAGGGAAGGGAAGGGAAGGGAAGGGAAGGGAAGGGAAGGGAAGGGAAGGGAAGGGAAGGGAAGGGAAGGGAAGGGAAGGGAAGGGAAGGGAAGGGAAGGATTTTTGAGGGAGAAATATCTTCAAGATTTTTGATATCTCAAAACTAAAACAGGGTAGAAATGCAGCGCTGTTTTTCAGACAGCAAACATCACAAAGACGGTAGCAAGATCTTTGATTGGCGCAAGACTCAGTTACCGCGTTGCTATCCTCCCCCAGGATTTTGGGCAACCTGTCGGTGTGGGACAGGATAAAGGGGCGGCAGGGAGAGCAGCGTGATGCAGGGCAGCACCTCGCACCTTCAGGCTGGGTACCTGCCAGGCCAAACCAGCACCGCACTCCTGGTGCCTGGCCCTCGCTCGGGGCGCAGACACCCGACGCCCCTCAAAGGCCTCGGGCCGAGCGGCACCTGGGCCGCGCGCCGGCGGTGCCGTGTGTGCGGGCAGGCCCCGGACTACGTTTCCCGGCGTGCTGCGGGGCGGAGCGGCCCCGCCCGGCTGTCAGCGGGAGCCGCAGGTTGATCGCGGCGGCCGCAGATGAGCCGAGCCCGCGCGCGGGCGGGGGGGCGGCCGGGGCAGCGCCGTGTCGGCGGCCGGCACACTATGCGAGGCCGGGAGGATGGCGGTGGAAGGTAAGGGCTCCGCGTCCCCGGCTCGCCGTCCCCCCTCGGGGTCCCTCCCCCGTCTCCTCCCCCGGGCGCTCACCTGCGGCGGGGCCGGCGGGGCGAGGTGGCGGCCCTGGAGCTCCGGCCCCGCTCTGCCGCCCGCCTCGCCTCGCTTCGCCTCTCCGCCCGGCCCGGCGCTCGCAGCCCGGCAACTTCCCCTCCGGGCCCGCCGCTCCCGGCGGAGCTCCTCCGCCTCTCTCCGCGGCAGCTCCGGCCCTCGTCGCCTCCCGCCGTGCCCTGAGGCCGTGAGCCTGGAGCCCCGAGGCTGCGTGCCCCGCTTCCTTCACCCCCCGGTCCTCCCGAAGCCCGGTGCCGAGCCCGGCTCCTGGCGCGGTGCCCTGCCCGGGGTGCTGCCCGCCGGTGTCACCCCTTGGGTGCCGGCTCCTGCGGCATTAGGTGCATGGCCCTGCTCCTTTTGGGATGTTAAAGGAGGGATGTGGATGGAACATGGCAAATCCCCTCCTGCTGTCTGCTTCTGAACTTCCCACAGTTTTTCCCCAAGGCATTGAGAATTCTTGGCTTCGGGTCCCATCTTGCTTTCTTCTGTGACTGCAGGACAGTTCTAGAGGTTTAGAGTGTGAGAAGCGGCCACCTGTGCTCTTCCTGTGCATACTCTGGGGTCTGTCATTCTTTTGGGGGTGAGGTGTGCTCATTTCCGAGCAGCCTTCGTTCAGCTCCTTTCTCAGGTGGGCTGATTTCAGTGCTTCTATCTGAGGCTGCATACCACATTGTGACAGCGATGCTGAAGCTGTCTTTTAAGTACTGAAGTGAGCAGCACAAATGAGAGTCAAGCTGAAACTTGGGCCTGCTGAAGGCAGTAACATCCTTGTAAACCAAGTTCTAAGCAAGGTGAACAAAACCACTCAGTAGATGTCTGTGTACATCTGAAGTTGTCCATCGTAAGTTTTCAGCCTTTCTTTAAGACATGCAGGTTCTTTATGCTCAGCGTGCTTTATTGATTAGCGTATTTGGTTATAATGATCTGTAATGACGAAAAGAAGGTAATGATCTGGAGTAAAAGTGTTTCTCATCCTGTGGCAGAAACTTAACTATGTAACTGAGCATGCGTGCCTGATGGTGGGTAAGTAAATGAAATGGGCTGCCATGCACCAGATGGTTCACATGCCAGTAGCAACCCCTATTTCAGTGCACTCTCTAATGTCATCCTTCTTTATTCACTTGAACTCCTCATCAGTCTGTTTGCTAGATTTTTTCAGGTCTGAAATAATTCCTCTCGTATCTGCAGTGCCTTCCATCTCAGGCTCTAAAAGCTTTGTAAATATTAATGAAGAAAAGCTCTGCTAAACCTTTGGGAAGCTGTGCTTCTCCTTCCTCTTGAGATGATTTGGGATTTGTTTCCTCTTTAACCCTTTCTTCCCATTTCCTCTCTCTGAGATGCATCCCTGCTGTGAGCTCTCAGAATATGCCTTCTTGTCTGTACATGCTGCTTTTCCCTCGTTTTGATTTTCATCCCTCAGTTGTTTTGCCTTCGGACTGCTGTACAACTCTGTTCCCCTCACACTACTACAACAAGATGACCGCTTACTTCTGCAGCATAGGTAGCCACGTGGCTGTGACTACGTTCTGTGGATGTAGTTCATGCAAATTTCTTATCCCTAGGTTTCTATTGGGACCATGCTTCTTTGTTGAAGGTGCTTAAAAGCATGCTTTTATCTTAATGCGTGCTCCACAGTATCAATCAAGCTCATGGGTGTGGGCTGTGCTCTTTCCATGAACTGTGCCTCTTGGCAGGTAACATGTGGAACTTAGGGAAGCTGAGGTTACTTGTCTCTAATGGCTCCTGTCACTGCAGTGTGTGGATCGTGCTCTATCAAAAGTCAAGCTGCTGTAGAATTCTTTAAACTTGAAGAGTTTTGTAGAAAAATGCCAGTTTACTGAACTCAAAGTGTCTTAGAGTCAGGAAACACAAACTGTTTTGTTTCTTTTTCCAGTTGATTTGTTTGTTTTGGTTGGGGGGAAAATTGTTTTCCTGCTTTGCTGCTTAGGAACTTGAGGGCATAACCTTCTGTGCATCAGCTGTAGAAGCTTGGGAATTAGGAAAACCCTGAAAACCTGGCTTAAGTAAGGCTGTATAGCCTTCATGGTTGGGCTTCCTGGGTCTTTATTTTTAGTGCCACAAGGCTTCTGCACTCTTGGGCCAACCCACTTCTTGTATGGACTCATGTCTGGCACACAACTGGCAGAGAAGGTTAGGTCCCTGGGGCACAAGAGAACCTCAGGTCCTGGAGCATGGCAGTTCCTGCTGGAGCCAGCATCCGCTGTCTGGCCAGTTCTGCCCCTGCTATTGTTCTGGGAAAACGCCCATTCCTCAGCTGCAGCCACGAACCCAGGGATAGTTTTTTGTTTTTTTTTTTTTTTCCCCTTTCAATTCAGGAACGCTCTGCGTGGCTGAAATGAAAACGCTTTGGGATGTTTAGTTTGTGGAGAATCTTTGAAAGAATCTGATTTTGTGTAACAACCTGTTGAAGTTTTTCTCAAATTTGACTGTTTTCATTGCTGTCTTAGAATGAACTACTGGAGTTTGCTTATGGCAACAAATATCTAGCGGTTTACTTAAAGAAAACAAATCTCTTACCAGGATAGTCGACAGAGATAGATTTGCAAATATGAAATAGGAATCTGGAGGGTTCTGGAGTTCTTTGGCAGTTACATGATATACATACCTGAGCAGGGGTTGAAAGGGATTCAGCCAAAATGGAGTTTGAATGTGGGTCACTGTATTTGTCTCAGAAGAGAGTGTGTGGACTGGGTGGTCCTTCGGGCTGCAGTGTACCAGTGCTTTGGGTGGATGAATGTATCGGTGTCTGCATGGGGAGGGAGCCTGTGCTCCTTAGTATGAGCCCATCTAGATGGGAGCACTGCCAAGGTAAGCCTATTTTTAAACCGAACAGTTTTGACAATGTTCCTTTAAGTGTTTTCTTCCCTCTAGTAAGAATGAAAGAACTAGGTCAGAGCCTGTAGAAAAAGGCTTTTGATCCCTGCGACAGTGTTCTCAGAAATACTTTTTTTTTGCTCTTGTGCAGCAGAGGTAAAGGGGAAGAGACACGGTGATTTCCCCCACAATGCTTATTGCACAGGAAAGCAAGAGGCTGACAGCACCCACCCGATAATGTATGCCTGCAGGTAATCCCACACAGTTCTTTCCCATCTCCTGCAGCTCTGACCTGTGGTATCTTTAAGATTCCTTAGTAAAAGGAAAAAAAAAAAAAAAAAAAAAAAAAAAAGACAACACAAAACTTAATTATATTAGGGAATTGTTTCCTACTAAACATTTAATGAAGTTCAGTCTAATGTCTTCTGTGCATGGGATTTAGAAAGTATAGGTATTTGTTCACTGCTAGTCTCCTCCTGAAAGCTGATGAGAAAATAAATTCTCTACTGTACTGTGGTTTTTCTCATGCTATTGACACTTGGATATGCCTACCAAAGAACATTTTTCACTAAGAAGTGGTGTCTTGCTGACATAAAATGACAGACTCTGCCCTTGCTCCCATGTGATCCTGAAGGAGACTGGAGACTCACAGGATGTGGGACAGTTCTGGGGTATGGAGTTAAGGTTAACTGCTGCAGGACTGAAGTTATCTGCAGCCTGTGACCAACTTCTGTCCAACCAGTCCTGAATTTTAGCAGTTTGACGTACCTAGGTAGAAAGCCTTTGGGACTTAGTCAGCTCCAGCAGATAATCATAGAATGGCCTGGGTTGAAAAGGACCACAATGATCATCCAGTTTCAACCCCCCTGCTGTGTGCAGGGTCATCAACCAGCAGACCAGGCTGCCCAGAGCCACATCCAGCCTGGCCTTGAATGCCTCCAGGGATGGGGCATCCACAGCCTCCTTGGGCAACCTGTTCCAGTGCCTCACCACCCTCTGTGTGAAAAACTTCCTCCTAATATCTAACCTAAACCTCTCATCTCAGTTTAAAACCATTCTCCCTTGTCCTATCACTACCCACCCTTGTAAACAATTCCCCTTCCTGTTTATACGCTCCCTTCAAGTATTGGAAGGCCACAATGAGGTCTCCCTGGAGCCTTCTCTTCTCCAAGCTACACAAGCCCAGTTCCCTCAACCTTTCCTCATAGGAGAGGTACTCCTCAGATCATCTTAGTGGCCCTCCTCTGGACCCACTCCAAGAGCTCCACGTCCTTCGTGCACTGGATACCCCAGGCCTGGTCGCAGTACTGCAGATGGGGCCTCACAAGAGCCGAGTAGAGGGGGACGATCACCTCCCTCTCCCTGCTGGCCACCCCTTTTTTAGTGCAGCCCAGAACACAGTTGGCCTTCCAAGTGCTGCTGTGTGTTTCCTCACAGACTTGAGATATGGTGAGCTCATAACTTGCAAAACCAACTCTGCTGAGAATGTTAAAGTGAGTTCAGAACCATCAGAAAGACAGCTTTGAAGCAAATTTTAGTGTAGTGACCTGTGGTGCTGTTCTAGGGCGTGCTCCAAAGTTCAGCTGTCTCAACAAGTATTCAGTTATTCAACATTGCCTAATTCCTAGGCCCAATCTAGGCTCAGATTAGATGTGTGCACACCTAAGTTTCCACGGAATCTAATCTGACAGATGGGTTTTCAGCATACTTAATTGCCTGCTGAGCAAGTAAGTCACAGACCCTGTCACTCAAAAATAGTTTTCCTCCATTGCTCTTGTTTTCTGTAATAGTTTCTAACCCTTCCTTAGCTTGAGGGACTCAAATATGGCTTGGAAAGAGCTGCCAGTTGGAGGCAGAGCTGATATGTGTCTCTACCTCTCCATCTGGATTGCAGATTGCAACAGAGGAGATCAACAGGACCACAGGTGTAGCAGAGGAGATTGGTAGGACCGGGATGCGCAGGATGAGCGGGACACCTGAACTGCAGCCTTTCATCTTTGTGCTGTTTCTCTATGTAACTTAGTGACCATTTATTGTAGCAGTGCATCAGCAGTTATGAGTGCATGAGCAGTTATGAGACTGGAACACAGCAGTGCTCTCAGCCCTTTTCACCTGGCAGCCTTGCTGTTGGTTTGTAACATCCCTTCTATCTAACTCAGCAACAGCACAACTTCAGAAGACAGGGGTTCCTATGTGCTGTCACCCCAGTATGCATACAGCTTGGTGGCCAAGTGCTCCCCTGCACTGAACCACTGCTTAGGTCTTTCTTGTCTGAGTTGCTACCTTTGCAAAGTCAACTTCATCACAGTTCATTGCATCTGTCTTAAAAAAGACAGAGGGTTAACAATCCCTTTCCAGAGGTATACTGTAGCAATCTAAAGCCAGAAGTCTGTTTTGGACTGCAAGTTCTCATTTTGAGCAGGTACTCTACTTGGGCATCGTACAGGGAGAGACTACAAGTTCAGGAGGTGCATTTTGTGGCAATCGGGTACCCCCAAATTAAGTTGTGGTGACAGAAAATGGCTTTATGCTGAAGTCTCCTTGGGTGTATTTAGACTGAGTGGTAAGTGGATATGATTGCAGGTTTTGTAGTCATTTTCCTCTACCTGCTTTCAGAAGCGAACCTGTATTAGACAGGAATCAAGATAGTTTAGCCTTGGTACCTGGCTGTGTTTTCTTTGGATAAGATTTGATTGTAGTGTAAGAGTGTACCTGAGAACTCAGAAGTGCTTTCAGGTCAACTAATGTAGATACAATTCCATGAGTGTTAGTTCTTAGCCTTTAATATGTTTTGAAGACTCCATAGCTTCAGGAGAACACTACATTGAAACAGCCAATTTATATCAATGAATGGAATCCCAACACAAGGATAAAACTTATTTAGTGGTAGTGATGATGATGTATGAGTGAAGGAAAGGTGCTTTGAAAGCTCACTTTCTCCAGAATAGAAAGAAAGGCTAGTAACTGAAAACAGATACACATTACTTGAAAGCACTGACAAAGCCTGCACTGTAACAGCCCATGTTTATTGCTTAAATGGAACTTATCAAATGGAATTTTTCTTAAGTATTTTTTTTTCCCCTGAGATGTCCAAGTAAGGTAAGTAAATAAAAGAGGTTGTGTCATGTTGTTCCTCAGTTACCTCAGTATATGAGGCCAAGGCAAGCTGTATAGAGCCTCTGTCTTGGACTTTGCAGGACTGCTTGGTAACAAGGGTTATGGAAGGAGGGCAGCAGTGAAGAGCACTGTAGGTAAGGCACTGTAGCTGGGTGGTGTCAGAATTGCAGATTGGTGCAGGTTTTTCAGCTAATAACACCAGAGAGGATTATATCAAAAACATCTTCCAAGGCTTACCAGTGAGTGTGAATGTAACTGTCTGGAGATAACTTTGAGCTACTGTTTTGCCAATTGGACTTCTGAAGTGATGAAGCTAGCTTGCAGAGGTGTTAGAGGGCTGCTGCTCGGTGCACTGCATGTTGAGTTTCTAGGTCAGGGATGCCCTGTCCCACCTTTTTGTTCTCTCTTTTTGCTCAGAGGATATGGTCTTTGAGGCAAGAACTCCCTTTTCTGTGAAAAAGAGATCCTGAGGTGGTTAGTCTGAACAATCCTATTGTGAGTTATTTCTCATGAAAGCTGTTGCCTTTCACTGGATACAGGTATTTATCTTGAAGATAAACAGTTGAACAACTCATCATTCAGTTATTTGCTCAAAGCACGCAGAGAATGTAATTCTGAAAGGTGCCAAAGGCAAAGATGGAGAGAAGGGCCAGAAAATTGAGTAATCTTGAAGTCTTCTGTAACCATGTTGTTCATCAAAATAGCAAATAGAAATATGAGGAAGAGCTCAAAACAAAGCAAGAAACGTGTCTTTTTTTTTTTTTTTTTTTTTTTTTAAATCATTGCATATTGTTCTTCTATTCTGAATACTCTGTGCAGCACTGATTGCTGCACCCCAACAAAGACTGGAAATAGTACATAAAAGAGCGTTCAGCTGGTGAGAGATCTGGTATGTGCTTTGAGGGAAGAGTCTGATTCCTTAGCCTGAAAACGAGATGGCCATGAAGAGAACCCTTAGACATTGACGAATGGTTTGGAGAAGGTGAAAAAGGAACTAATTTACAAGGCAGAACAATGAAGGCATTGCATTTTTAAGAATAAAAGTAATTAAAAAAAAACCAAAAACAAAAACAAAAACAACTTTTCTAACACAGTGCCTTGGGTGCAGCCTTCAACCTTAGGCCGCTCTTAACCTGCCACAGAAAAGAAAAGTCATATGCACTGCTCTTGCATCATTCCCTTAAGCATACAGAGCTAGACTTTGTCTGATCCTTCCTGAACACTTCTGTGAGAAAGTCTAGCTCATCTTGTGTGCGTTCAGAATAACTCACTACAGGAACAGTAACCAAGAGGAGGATTGGTTCAGGGCAGCCCAGAAGGACAGGAGGAGGTGGGGAGTTGGACACTGTGTTGCAAGAATCTGAACAGATGGCAGTGTGTAAGATGTATATTGGGAAAAGGAAGCTACATAAAAATTGATACTGCACCATAAGAACTGTCTGCTATATCAGGCCATGGGACTGGGGTACAAATAGAAGTGGGGCCTAGATTTAAGCTGCAGCTGTAGAAATGGCATCCTGGAAGATGCTGCTTCCTCATAGCAGGTAGAGATGGAAGCTGCTGTACTGCAGTGCTGAAGTGAGCTGAAGATGGTCCAGTCCAACAAACCTTTGGGGACCCTGAAGCAGATCTGCTCTATACGTCTTACCCTTACCTGCCCATGGCATGAGCCACTAATATTGTTCCCTTGTCTCTGCACAGTGGCCTCGTTCTCTCTCCAGAGGCATTCTGTGGCAGCAGGGCTACGAAGCGGATGGTAAGGGAGCTGCTGTCACTGACATCATCCATCCGTCAACTAAACTTGGCTTTGAAGAGCAGATTCGTGACTCTGGACAGCAAGAGTTCCCTCACATATGTGCTGCTCCTGGAAGCAAGCAGATGCGCAGCAGGCCTGAGTGTGTGCTGAAGTCACCTCTGCATTCAGTTACACAATTGAGAATGCTTACGGGGAATATGTGGCTGAACAGGAATAGGGCTTGAGGAAGATATTCAGCGTGGACTGTAGCCTTTCTTTAATGCAGTCCTGTCCATCTCCATCTAACATGGAACCTTGACAGCTTAATACTCTTGAAGCAAACACTAATATCACTACTTATCTCCATTCCCCTGTGCGTTTGCTTTCCTCTGCCCTGTTTCTGTGGGTTTGCTGTGGTTTTGGTGCGTTTTTCTTTTGGGGGAGGGGATTTTAGTTGAGTTGATTTGCTTCTCTGCAAATAATCTAGTAAAAGGAAGAAACAGACTTTTCATAATGCAGTTTCAGAAAAGAAAAGAAAGAAGAATTTTAACGCGTGTAAATAGAAGCTTTCTCCTGGATCACCCTCTGGCAAAATAATTTCCTGCTTTCATCTAATGTTTTGTTGCTATGTGGACCAGCTGTGGTACTGGAGGGAGTAGGCTGCAGTGGTACAGTAAGCAGTAGGAGGTGAAGGATTTTACTGGGGGAAGGAAAGAAGATGTTTCTAGGCTGTTTCGCTAAATGTACAGAGGGTGGGATGACCTTGAAGAACTTAGCGGCGGTTGAGAGCAACCTCTGAATTTCCATGTGTTCAGCAAATACCAGCTTTCCTTAGATGCAGCAGGGCAATGGCAGAGATCCGAGATGTGTGACTGGGATGGGGCACCTCTGATGCAGTAGTACTGACTTATGTGCATCTGAGCTGGGCTTAGTAGGCTGCAAGGGCCTGGTTTGTGGTAGACTGTGAGGAGCTAATCTGTGAAGCAGAAATATTTAGAAGGTACTCATCTGGTGGCTACGAGAGAAATTCTTGCCAGGAATACTGGAACTACTGAAGACTACTTTCTCACCCAACTACGGCATTTGTTTTCAATCCAATTCCTCTCCAAGTTCACTGTCAAGACATCAGCAGGCAGCAAACAGTGGTATTGCCTCTGGAGTTGTCACCAGTCAACTGATGACAGACAGTTGATGTCTGGTGGATGCTTTTTCTCCATTGGGGGCATTCGTGTAGCTCTTCCTCTCTACCTACCTATTGATTTGTGTTCAATGTACGTAGGCCTCTCACTCCTGTAACACTGCCCTTGACTGGAACTCTGTGCATCCTGCAGACCTACTAGATGTCCAGAGGAGTTGTTTCACTTTTCAGGATAAACTTTATAACTGCTGACATAAGTTTTCTTATTAATAAGGAATGAAAGTAATTGTTAATTTGTTTTGCAGTCAGTTGTTCCAAATATGTTTTTGTAAACATGCAGTATGTGTTACTTGCTTTCTTTTTTAATTTTTACTCTAAGATCCATTTTGCTTTGGGGTAATTCATTCTCAACAGTCCCCTTCTTTGCCAGTGTTATCCTCTTTGTAACCTCACTGGGTCTGGGATAGACCTGTCTTATTCAGTGAACTGGGCTGGTTTTCAATGAGCCTCTGTTGCTAGTGTGAATTCAAGAGCAGCTTGCACCAATTGTATGCTTATTAAAATAGAATGAGAAAATGCTTCAGAAATAATTTGGCTGCTCAGTCGTTGTCTCTGCTTTTCATCACACAATCCTGTTGCTGTTACAAAAGGCAGAACTTGCATTGCTGAGGCTCCAAGGCCTGTCTGGTGTACTGACAGTATGCAGGCTGTCTCCTGAAGAGCAGGTGGAACAGAAACATCTTTGTTTAGTACCACTGCTAAAACCTATGGAATAAGAAATGGAAAGTGGATGCTGCCATATAAAAGATGAACAGGTAGTTTCCAGTAGGAAAGTTGTCAAAAATGCAGGAGCATGTGGAGTGTGGTTTGGGAAGGAATGGTGTGTAGTGGTGCTTGGCTTAATACCATGGAGTAAATCCACAGTTGCAGTTGCTTTCCACTTTGTCTAGCTGTCCATGTCTGAGCTTTGAACCCAAACCTCCTGGTGCAAAACTCCCCACAGCTCAGCCCTGGCACAGCCTATTTGTAGCTGCTTAATGCTGATTTTTGCTGCTGACCAACAGATGCAGATGGCTACGCGCCCGTGGTACTTTAACAAAATCCTTTGGGACTTCAGCCTTCAAGAGTTTTCTGGTGAACCCACATTACCTGTATTGAAGTTGAAAAAAAGATCCTGAATGACTTGGGCTTCTTGATTCTGTGTGGCTACTACTGATGTGCTGGCTACTAGCTAGGCAGATCAGAGCAACTGAGATCTTGAAGGCAGTTTGTCAGTGGGTTGCCTACACTGTTTACTAGGTACCAACATAAGTAGCAGGTTGCATTTATATGAGACTTAGGTTACAGCTTCAGCTGGTCCAAACTAATGGGTTGATGGAACTGTGCTAGTTTACATTAGCTGGATGTATGGATAAATAATTCCTATGGGTGAAAATTAGACAGTTTCTCAAAACTAGAAGCGGATTCAGAAGGCGGATGATCCTGGCTTCCAGAAATTTGGGAGGAGATGCAGATCCTTCTGGCTTGTTTGGGCAATTTGAGCATCAGTCCCCATCTGGAAATCTGTTTTCTATGTGAATGTCTCTCTGCAGCTGACCGACCCAGTTAGAGTAGTTTGTGACTGATACCAAGCAAGAACTCTGGGGAAATGCAACGCTCAGAAGTATACAGCTGCCTAACTGAAGAGCTGACTGCAGAATGTTGCATGGTTGGAGCTCTTGCTTTTGGTGAAGGACCAAGCAAAAATGGAAAGGTTGAGTAGAGTGAGAGCTGCTGTCCTCAGGGTCTTGCTGGATGCTCTCTTCTGGAAAGAGCTGTTCAATCTTTGTGACTCTGATGCTGGGGTATAGAGTCCTCGCTGCGTCTGACCTGAGTTTGTTCACGTTCCATCTGTATGGACTAACTTCTGCCCTTTCCTAAGGTAATGGCATTTTATGATGGGAATGGTAGGTGGCTTGTATGGACTTACCTCCTAGCATTGTGCAGCCAAGCTGTGGCATGAGTACATAAAAGAAAGCTTGCATATTTGTAAGTATTTGATGTTTGAAAGTTTTCTAAGAATTTAGAGGTTGGATGGGTCTCTCCTGTGCCTGCTTTTTGCCTCAAAAGAGAAAAAGCTAGCACATGACTGTGATGCATGCAGAACACGGCAGATGAGTAAGAAGATGCTATTTTTACTCAATCACTTTTCAGAATAGAGCAATTGTTATTGCATGTAACTCGAGCTCTTGCCAAATCTACTTTAATGTAGTCTTAATTGATCTGCTTAAAATTTTAAGCAACCAGCAGTATTCCCACTGAAACAGGTAGTTCAGACCCGTTTGACACAGGAGGCAGTGGAGCACGCAGAGGTAGCGGCTGATGGTAGATTTGATCATATAAGCCTGGAGCTCACAGATGGAGAGATTGAGACTTCCCATCTGGCCCTGCACAAAGCTGGGTGTATCAAGGCTGTCTTTTGAAGAGAGCCTTCAGGCTTTCGCAAGACAAGGTTTACAGAGTATCCTCAAGTGAAAGGGAGGGCCTCCTCCAAATGCCAGTAGCTTGCTGTGGCTCTTGGTGACTTTCGTGTACCATCAGGCGCGCTCAGACAAGCTGTTTCTTGGCTGCTTGCCATCTGTGAGGCAAACATGTATGGGAGGAAGGCAGCTAGGGAAGCAGAGCATTCGCAGTGCCCTGCAAGCTCTTTAGAGCTGCGTATGCATGCACAGAGGGCTGTGTGGGTGCAGAGCTCTGCTCATGTAGCAGCTTCTTTAGGGCAATGAATTTGCCTGCTCTGTCTGCACAGAAAGGACTTGGGTTTGTGTTCTAGTGTGTGAGAAAACAGTGTTGGATTTATTCATTTCCTTTCGTAGTTTTTTTGGGGGGGCAGATGTGGTCATTTCCTCATTTTTGGGTGCCCAATCTGCCGTTATCTCACAATTTCTGCTTCTCATAACTTGGCAGATCTAAGCAGTCTTTCCTTCAAAGTTAGTGGAAAAAAGGCTATTTTCCTGTAGATTCAGCTCTACTATTGAGCTAGGCTTACAAGACCACTTAAGTACCTTTGTTTTAAATAATAGGCAGTGTTTTTCTAACTGTTATCTGTAGATCTGTGTCATTGTATGCCAACACCATTCATCATGTGCCTGTTGCTGGGCTGCACAGAACACCCAGCCTTCCTCCTCAATAGTAATAAGTTCCCACCACAGAAAGCTTTCAATCCACGTGAAATAATAATTGTTGGGAAACCTGATTAGCTGTTAGATGGGGTTTTCAGAACAGGGCTAACTGGTGGGCATAAGGGGAAAGGAGAGCTTCAGTGACTTGAAACTGGATGATGAATTGTATTTCTGAAACATATGGATGATGTATGGAAGAATACTGGAAGATGTTCTACTTCAAAACATGATGATACTGCTGATGCAGTGTTAGGCTCATAGTGATGTGGAAGTAGAAGTCTCTGTAGACTTTTGTTATCTGGGAGTGCTGAAGTGGGTTCGATCCATCAGAGGGAAGTTCTGAGACTGTAAGGTTATTGTCAAGGCAGTGGCATGGGGAAGTGACCTGAATGCGGTAGGTGGGATGATCTAACATTAGCCAAGACCAGGAGGAGGACAGGTAAGAGTCTGGAGAAGCGTTTTAGCAAGAAATTCCTTTGTCTTTATTTAAAGAGAATCTTTTTTTTTTTTCAGACGAATGTTAATTCCCAGAAGAGATGAGCTTTACAATTAACAAGAGTCAGCTGAGATGAGAGAAGTTCAGTTCTGATAAAGTTAATGAATTGAGATCTCTGTAAGAGCTGCTCAGTTCAGTCCTACAAGTCAAGCCTCATAGCTGTCAGCCCTCCTGTACCTCTGTATAGCCAATCTTGATGTTTAGAGCTGGCCTTATCTAGCTGAAATTATATCAGATGCTAGTTTAAGTAGAGGGCATGTTTTTACTGACCAAGCCTTGACCTTTTTCCCTGCTTTTAACAAGTCTTAAAAGAGCAATTATGATTTGTACTGCACATTTAAAGAGAGAAAAGTTCCACCTCTGCTTGCTGTAGAGCTGGATATATGGAATTTCTATGCAGTAACAGGAATAAGACCATGCAAGCAACTTCCCTTCTTTACTTCTGCGTAGCTGAGAGTTGGAGTTTATGCTGGAAAAGGCTCAATTGAGCTGACTACCTGTCAGTGGCTCATGACAAAGAGATACTAGCTTTGCCAACTGACTGGAATGATGCTTGTTCTCACTTACACAGTTGTTCCTTTTGTGTTGGCCTTCTCCCTGTGCTGAGGCTCTGCTGTGCCCTCCTGAAGGAATGCAGCCAGCCTAGGCTTAGAGGTAAGCCAAGGCTGCTATGAGGGGAAAGAAAGGAAGAAAGAGATGAGCTCTTTCCTTCTCCCCCTGCAAAAGAAAAGAAAAGAAAAGAGTTATCGTTTTCTCCCAACCTGATATCAGTAGCTAGGAAACAAATCTTTTCTGAGGCAGCCCATGCTGCTTTTAAACAATCAACTCTTTTCAGTAAAAAGATAATGGGGGTGTATGTATTTACCAGCAGCCTCTCCGATTTATTTTTTCCTCCTGTATCCTGAAGGAGCACAGTATAAAGCATTGCTGTAACAGCACAAACATTTGTTACTCCTGAAAGAATAACAAGCTAAGAGTCAAGCAGCACCTTGCCGCCTGATTCATGTATTTCTTAAGCCATCCAGGTGATGATACCATGTCATCAAAAATCTGGATCATTTGTTCCCTGTAATCACAGTGAATCGGTGCTGTAACCTAGAAGGCTTTCTAGTTCATCCCACCTTCCTCTCCAGTGTGTATTGTCCAGAGCCCACCGGGAAGGGATGAGCAGTTCACAGAAAGCTTGCTGCTGGAGTGATCTTCCAGCTGGAGTGAAAGCCTGCTGTGCTTTGTGATTTCTCAGTGGTGAGAAAGGGGGCTGACAGATGGATGCTGTGTGTTTGTGAGTGCTGTTGAGGTGTTCCAAAGATATAGAAGTCCTTGTATTCAGCTGGGCAAGATTCTTGCAGAAGACAGTTTGGTTATTTTATGGATGCAATTCCTTACCGAGTGTCTTCCATATCTAGCTTCTAGCCCCTGCTCTTCTACAGGGTGGTTAGAATACCTCTTAGTTTTGGTGAAGGTTGGGAACTGTGGTCTGAGATCTGACTGCTAACAGAACTGCTTCCATATACGTTGGGCTGTGGAAAATCCTGTCTTGATGGCTCATGTCTATCTTTTCTGTGGTAGTTACTTTTTTCTTTCAGGTAAGCAAATATGCTCTAGAAAAAAATAATTGCAGGTGAGTGTGGTCTAGGAGAGAGGGAATTTTTTGGTATCTGTAGACACACAGTAATATAATTGTAAGCCACAAGGAATCTTCTTGAAACCTCCCTTGGGAACTTAAAATTGCTGAAGAGCAGCTGGGCAGGTTCATGATACCTCCCCACAAGGGCTGTGCAGCCAAAGCAAGTGAAGCCTGTCAGCTTCACTGCAGAATATAAAAGGAATTTGTTTTTTTTTTTTCCTGACGCAGAAAGAGGTTCTGCAAGGGAAAAATCAAGCAGCTGTTATCAAGTTTAGCTCCATTGTAGTCCTGTAACCAACGATAAAAGCAAAATCTGGGAAAGGCATGTGTCCAGAAATACAAGACTCAAAAGTTAGGAAATGCTTCTACTAAGGTTGTTGAGTTTTGAGTGTTGATATTTTGGTGTGGTGTGGCTGAGAAAAGCTGTGGGAAGAAAGGAGTGACTTGAGGGCAGTCATCTGTTCTCCTTCCTCACTGATGAGAGGCAAGGCCAGAATGAGGAGACTTGCTTTGGCTTTGCCTTCAGCACTGGACTGAATAAGAGAGACTTTCAAATGAAAGAGCTCTAGCTAGAATTAGGGAAGAGCCAACTTAGAGTTGGCTTGGGAAGCTTGGGTGTTGTAACAGCTCTATGAAGAAACTGCAAATGCTTGGCCTGCTGGAATGATAGGGAATGATGGCAGGTATGAACAAATGACAGCTGCACATCCTTCTTCCTTTCCATGCTTTTAGGTTCCCTTACAGTCACTCACAGTAAGAGTGGAATTTAGTTCCACTGTAATTTACTGGTTTTCTATTGGCCAGTGACAGATTTCTTTTTTTTCTCTTTTAGAAATAATGACTGCAATTTGTAATAAAACATTACAGTTCTTTACTGCTTTCTACCACTCACTGTCATTAATGAATTACCCTTCATAGAATTATAGAATCATAGACTTGTTCAGGTTGGAAAAGATGTTAAAGATTATCAAGTCCAACCACAATCTAACCTTGAGCTAATTAATCTAACCCTGAGCTGTTTCCTTGACTTGAAGGTAGGAGATATTTTGATCCTTAACTTACAGATGTACTTATTGTGGTCCCTGTACAAATCTTTCACTGTTTCTGAAAAGCCCAAAGAAAAAAGGCAAATTTTTGACCCTTTGGGTTTCCTTTAATTCTACACCAAGGAATTTCTATTATTTAGTGCTTTCAATTAAGACTCTGGAATTTGAGTAATGGATATTCACAAGGCGCTGTAGCTGAAGGGCCCTTTACCCATTCTGAGGCTGCTGGAGCCTGTTTTCTGCAGGAGGCTTTTGGGGCTGATCACATGCATAGCTGCCAGAGCTGGCAGCTCTCATTCCTTCCCCTGCTCTCCACCCTTTACACCTAAGCCAAGCAAGAGTGAAAGGGCAGCTTTTATTTTGGCTTTACATTGTTTTTTTGGGTTTCTATTTGATCTATGTGAGCAAAGCTCTTCTATTGCAGGGGAAGTTTGGGCTATTAATTACCAGCTGTGCTAGGAGCAGTGCACAGAAATACAGAATAGAAATACAGCAATCTGATAAAGGAGAAGTTGCCCTAGGATCTATACATCTTAAAATCTCTGCATGTGCCAAGCAAGTTGTTAAGGCTGCTCTCTATGTGAGTGCTGGAACTGCGAAATTTTAGGCAGAAAACAATTAAGCTACTGTGGTAGTTCTAAAAGTGCATTTTTATGGTATGGTTTGTGCTCATTTGTTGTTTTTTTTATTTTTTTCATTTCCTCTGGCTGCTTTCCTTATCCTGATGTCGTTAGTCCACACCTCATTATATGCTCCTAGAAAGTGCATCCCTTGTGCTTGTTAGGATGGTGTAGGTGGTGATTTGCAGCAGTACAAAGTGCTGAAGGGGAGATAATCAGCTGGCTAAGTCATTACTCTATGCAGAGACCGACTTTCTGACTTGCTGTGCACTGCTTACTTGACCCTCATTGTTTGGAACCATGAATGTTGCAGTTAACAGAAAATGTAATAGAGAAACTTTAACTTACTTGCCTAGAAAAGAGGAAAAAGGTATGGCTGAAAGCTAAATACAGGCAATATATTGTCCTACACTAGTAAAAGCTGTAAGTTGAGAGTCTCAGACCCTGTAGCAGCGCCAGTAGGGTACAGTGTGACACAGAGGCCTGCATAAAATAGGCTTGTATAGTGCTACATTCCCTCTCATTTTCTTCCTCAAATATCTCACCCTGGATCTGTGTCAAGCTACAGACAGATCTTTTGCTGTTGTTTGACATAACTCTGTTCCCATATGGCATTTCCCAGTACTTAGTGGTAACTGTTTGCAACGTTTGGATTCTTCTTTCCTAAGCAGTGTTTTCCTTGTATTTTTTCCCAGCTATCCATTGCAATCTGAATCCAAATGGTATTGATCATCCTGTCCCCACTGAAGGTATTAATCTGCAACTTGAAGGTGAGGGAGCTGAATCCCCCGCTGCCAAGAACAGCAGTGCTCCAAGAGGACCTGAATCAAAAGAGACACCCAAGAGGCAACAAGTGGAGCCAGAAATATCTAAGGTAGGTAGGACTGGATCCTTATGTATTTTAATTAGTCTTTAATAATCCATGCATTTTGAAGTCCTAACTGCTTAAAAAGCATTTATCATTTTATTGAAGGTGTACAAAAATAAGTATAAGGAAGTATGTGCTTCCAATTCTGCTGTTTCTTGTTTGAAGTGCAGGTGAATGTGTGCACTCTGACACTTTGGGTATAGGACAACAATCTGTCACCTTAGATATATTGTACTAATTTAAAATATATAAAGGAATATTTGAAGAAAAAAAGAAAAGGGGAGAGATCCTTTAAAAGCCCTGTTGTTTTCTTTGACCTTGCAGGGCCTGAAACCAGGTTTTGTGAGGAGGGAGAAAGGTTTCTGCAGAATGGAAAATCTTTTTTTTTTCTTTTTTTCTTTTTTTTAACTGTATCTTTGAAAGTTAGTAGAGTGAATAAAATATTCAGGTTTTTTTTTTTTTTTTTTTTTTTTAAGGCTTTTTTAAGGTTAGGTACAGTAACAATTCAGTGACTGAACAAAAAAAGAGTATTCCCTACTGACATCAGCACAGCAAGTCTTACAAATATGTATACAATTGTGATGTTTTATTCTAAAAAGTAACTACAATGTTAAATGTTTTGAGCATTACCCTCAACAATAAAGGCTTGATATGAATTCTACAGTATGATATTTATCTAAAATGTCTAGTTATGAGTACAGCTTAAACTCATTTCATTCTGTCTTTGTCACTGAGCTAGATCCAGGTTGAGCTAGAATAGAGCAAAATCTCCCATTGGACTCAATCCTTGTAGGTCCTTCTGAACTCAGATTATTCAACATTCTATGAATATCACTGCTTTTTGTAGTCTGTTTTGTGGCCAGTTACTAAGCAAGCTACTGATCTCTTTTGAGCCCCTGGCAAACATGTTTGTGCTGTGTTGACTCGAATAATTTATATGGTGTAAAGATCACCAAATTTTGCATGGCCTTTGAGACAAAGTTCAGCTACAATGCACTTACCCAGCCTTTTGCAGATAAAGGCAAGCTTGGCTGCCCTGTTTCAACCTCATCAGATGCAAATCTACCCAGTGTTGAAGACTCAGATATGTTTAACTTGGAGGAGATCTTAAAAGCTTGAACATGAACAAGCTTAATGACACAACAGGGCTTCCAGCTGAGAACAGGCTCATAGCTGTCATGGAACATAGACAGATTAAGCTCATCTTCACTTACAAAAGGCTCATTCTAGTGGAAAATCAGAATGAGGTGTATTGGTGATTTAATACAATGGAATCTTTCTCTACTGTGTGAGCTGTATGTTGGACTGATGAGTAGAAAACCATTTCCAAGACTCTGTGCTGGGGGTAATCAGGGGAAGAGGGGAAACATGCTGCTCTCAAGGTAGTAAAATCAGCCATTAGCTGCCTACATCTGATTGCAGTAGTTTTATGTAGAAAGAGTGGATCATGCTTTGGATTTACAAAGAAAAACCCCAAAAAACAAAAACACATCTGACCAGCAAAATAACCCCACCCTGAACTAAACGTTTTGCTTGATGGAAACCTGGCATAACAGCATCAAGCTAATCAAGTGGGCTGCTTTTTTCCACCCTGTTAGTTGCTTTGTGGTTTTTCATGGCTGGTATTAATTTAGTGATGTTTCTCATTTGGATTTATATGTTGCTGCTTGAGATGGCATGTCTTTTGTGGCTTATTCTCCCTTCATTTCAATATCATGTTGTTTCATCCTCTAAAATGAGAAGGTATAGTTGGAATTGTGACTTGTGTGGCTTTAAGATTGAAAGTAAGCTGTCTTTATGACATTTGATACATGCAGTCATATCTGTACAGTGGGAAGATGAGAAGGAATAAAGAAAGTTTGGTAAATAAAACATTTGAGCAGATCCATTTGTTTTATATTTCCTCATTGCAAAGTTATTTTTAAAAAAGGTTTCTTTGCAGTCTTGAGTGTTCAGATAATATTAACACATGTGCTGCATCCACAGTAGAGAGACTTGCATCACACAAAGCAGTGCAGTGCACTGAGTGCCCTTTCGGATGCCTTATACAACATCATCTCTGCTTTCAGCTGTCTAATTTGTTTTCATTGGGATCAATTCCAGCACTTCAAGCCACTGGCAATTCTAAGGTTTTGCTGTCCAAAGAAACAAACAGAATCTCCTTTCCGATGGAGCATGTCCTTCTTTTTCTGTCCTCAGCTATGGTCTTGGGGAACAGCAATAACTCATGGGCTGCAGATGAGTTTTAAGTTCTTTTATGTTGTTGCTGTGTTGCAAACATAGAAGTACAAGTATTTGTTTCTAAATTTGGGACACAGGCAGGAAAAAATGTAGCATCAGCAAAGGAGCACTCATTTAGAAGCTCCTAATGAGTATGGAATCTAATTTTCATAGAGTGAGGTGCAGTTTAAAAAGGAAAATGGAATAATGATCTGTTTTCCTTGGACTCTGCTAAAGACCCAGCTTGTTACATATATCAAATATAAGCAAGCCCAAGAAAGTTTGATTCCTTTTATCTAAATGATGTTCATGATTCATTGATGCTTTAGAAGCACACTTTTTGTGTGTAGACAGTTTATTTAACTAGAA
Source organism: Tetrao urogallus (assembly GCF_951394365.1). Taxonomy (NCBI): domain Eukaryota; kingdom Metazoa; phylum Chordata; class Aves; order Galliformes; family Phasianidae; genus Tetrao; species Tetrao urogallus. Next base: position 13,345,659 of record NC_136815.1, read on the forward strand.
CCTTCTACATCTAACCTCTTCTGCGTGTGTTTTCTGAGATTCTCTATTTTACTGATACTACTTCTGAGTTCTTTATGTGGGCCCAATTTTTTTTTTTTTTTTTTTTTCCTGAGACCTACTTTAGTCCCAAATGGCCTGCCTCATTGTGTTTATACGGAGATAACTATATATGATGCTGTATGGTATTGAGAAGTGTAGTAAAACTTTCTTCCTTCATTAGAGGCTTTAACAGGAATCCTTTCTGAACCAGGTTCAGAATATCATCTGTAGCACAAAAAGCTCTTCCAAGGCTGCCCACGTGCTGTACCCATGAAGTGCTGTTCATTGCTAGCATGAGACCCCAGTCTGAGCTGTTGCTTATTAGAATTTATTTATATCATGGAAACATAGAATAGCCTGGGTTGAAAAGGAGCACAGTGATCGTCTAGTTTCAACCCCCCTGCTATGTGCAGGGTTGCCAACCAGTAGACCAGGCTGCCTAGAGCCATATATTATATATTACATATTATAAGTAAATAATAACTTTTAAATAAATTTATAGTTGATTTGGGGAGTTTTGTTTCTGAAGTAACGTGCTTATATCTGATTTGTCTCGTTATGTGGGAGCATCAGTAGCAAATAATAAAGGTTTAATAATGGCAGCCACTGCAGTTAGATGTTTGTGTCAGTAATGGCAGATTTTTATCTGAGTTACAGCTGAATTAACAGTCCTTTGTTATGTCCATGAAAGCTCTGTAAGGAAGCTGGTAAATGAAGAGAAGTGTCTTACAGTGTCTTCTGTTGATGACTGCTGCGTTGCCTCCAGCAGAGGATACTTTTTGTTATAGTATATATGGCTCAGTATTTCTTGATTGCTTTTGTTTTCTTAGAAAGTAGTTTTTTCCTTGTGACACCAAACAGCATTGAAAGGCTGCCCCACTCACTAGCAGGAGGAGAGTGTTTATTGCTGCCTGCTGGGCTCTGATCAGGATCGATGTGAGTAAAAGCAGCTCTTCTACCCTCATAGAATCATAGAATGGCTTTGGTTAAAAGGGACCTTAAAGACCTTCCAGTTCCATCCCCCTGCCATAGGTAGGGTTGCTACACACCAGATTGGACTGCCCATCCGAACTCACCTTGAGTACCTCCACTGATGGGGCATCCACAGCTTCTTTGAGCAGCCTTGTGCCAATGTTTCACCACCCTCTGAGTTGATAAATTTTCCCTGATATCTAATCAACATCTTCCTTTTAGTTGAAAACCACTCTCCTCTTGTCCTGTCACAGCTTTCTGGAGAGCTCAGCACTGCCACAAGAGTGCTTTGGATCTAAATCTGGGAAAGTGTCCCAGCAGAAGCTATAGCGCTTCTAAGTAATGAGGATGGTTGGTAGATTCTTTTCAGAAATACAAAAATATTGTATTACTGTCCCTACTCTTCTGAAACTTTCTGGTGACCATAAGATATATGAGCAAGAACCCAGACTTCAGCTGACTGAAGCTGACAAATGTTGGCCCTGGGCAGCCTGGTCTGGTATTAAGTGTGGAGGTTGGTGGCCCTGCCTGTGGCTGGGTGGTTGAGCTTGGTGATACTTGAGGTCCCTTCCAACTCAAGCCGTTCTATGATTCTCCTGGGAAAGTGAAGATTCAGTCTCATCCTGCCTGGTCTGTTCTACTCCTTAGGGTTTTGCTTTGAAATTGTGCAGCTTGGTGGAAGGGTATCTGAATTGCAAACCCATAATTATATTCCCATGCAGGTGCAAATCCTGGATGCTGAAATGGTACCTTACTGATAGCAAGGTGTATTTTGTAGACAGGTAGGTAACAATCTAAAGGTACTACACTAAAAACCACTTCCCGCTATTAAATAGATAGCTTGAGTGTTGTTTTTAAATTAAAAAATAATAAAAATTAAATATAACTTTTTTCCTCAATCTCCTCTCTTTGAAATAGTGAAGAAACACATACAGCATAGGATCTTTTGTAGGACTAGCAGAAAAAGCAGCAGAACCTGAGAGCACAGTACGTCTCAAGTAGTTTTATACTATTTTAATAGTATTACACAATTGAAATAATTATCCTTCATGGCAATAAGCCTTTCTAATCCCTTGTTCTGTGGCTATTAGTAACGCACAGTGGTTATCATGCTTGCTTCTCCCTTTATTTTCAGTGGGCTTTTTCTGTCATTTTTTGCATAATTAGAAGTATCTATGATCTTGTGCTTTCAGGTTCTGAAATTTTTGATGTCTACAAACCTTTCTTTCTCAGCTTATCATTTATGATTCTGACTTGTCTGATGTCTCAAAGGGGTGAGTTCTACCTCTGTCCCAGGCAGTGAAATGGGAGCACAGGGTTACTCTGTGCATTTCAGGCAGCTGCGGCTCTTTTGTTTTGGTTTTATTCCTCACTGGAGGGAATGAAGTGCTGGAGTAACTTTACCTGCATGGAAAAGTTTAATTGTATGGTTCAGAATTGAAATTGTAACTAGCCAGGAAAAGAAAGAAACACATCTGGCTTTTTGGGGTCCTGTAAGTCAGCTTTTTTAGGAGGATTTTTTTTTTGGAGTCCACGTATATTTCAGTATAGACTATTTTTCCCCACTGCTATATCTTGCATCCTTGTTATGTGATGATCCTTGCTTTTTTGTGCCATGATTTCTGCATTCAACATGAAAGATCTGTCTTGTCCTGCTCACCAGTGCCCTGACTGCATACCTGCGGGTTCTGAAATATCATATAACCTGACAGCAGCTGCATACAAGGAGATCTTACCTGAGTTCGTGCAGTGTGCTCTACCCAGGACTGTATAAAGAAAAGAGGGACGTCTCTAAAGACCATTTTTTCTTTCCCTTCTCAAGATAGGATTGCTCTCCTACTGCATTTCTTTTTCTTCTTTCTCCCCATAGGAATTCCAAATAACTAGCTCAGGCTGATACTTAGCTCTTTAGATGGCTCTACAGAGGGCAGATGAAGTTTACTCAAAGAAGATAAGACCACTATTGACCTTCTGAACTACTTGATGGGGTCTTTTACAAAATTAATCTTTATGAGTAAGCTTTTCAATTCCATCTACGTTACTGATAGCAGGAAGAGAATTTCCTGTTTTTCAACCCTCTTCTCATTGGACTTTTATTTAAAAAAAAAATCATCAATGAAAACATCCTCAGTACTTACACGAGCACAGTGTAGATGTGAAGGAAGGCAAGTTGTTACCTGTAGGAAATGGTGCAGCCTATGACCCTGCAGTGTACAAGGGTGGTGCAAACCCACAGCAAAATGGGGACTCCAGGAGCAAATGTTTGCATGTGTAGGTTAGGAAGGAGCAGATGGCTACAAGAGAGGGGCAGCAGTGGGAGCATAAGGAGGGAAATGTAGACTGTTTAGGCTCCTATTGTCCTGTGAAAGCTATCAATGTGAAATTTGTGTTCTTTCCTGTTATGCTAATTCGAATAGGAGCAGCAATGCAGTACTTGTTAGCAAACATAAGTGGTAAAAAGCCGTGGTAGCACTCTAAAAGTAAGTGAGATGTTTAATACTATAGACACATGTAGACACAGACTCATTGTTTAGAAGTGCTTCTCTTGAGCAAAAGAGAAATACAGATAAAAAGATGGAACGGCTTTTAGAGGAAAAAGCAATTCCATGCAGCGTGCAGATGCATAATGTACTTACACTGCCTGTTCTACTGCTTGCCCTGTTTTGAAGCTGCTCCACAATGCCATCCAACACTTCTGCTTTCACTTTGAAGCTACATTCAGGGTTTCATGGAGATTGCTTCAAAAATGAATCAGTATTTTAATGACACAGATGCCTTGATGGGGAAGAAAAAAAATACTGAACTGCCCTTTAAAGAAAATAATAGAATTCTGATTAGAAGGATTACAAAATGTAGTATAGAACAATTTAGCATTTAAAACAGGAAAGCGGTTTAATGCTTCATTGCTGGCACTGTGGGTTCTGCAAATTGTGCATCTCATCTGTGCTGTAACAATAATTTCATTAATCTGCCACATGTGTTCACTGGACGCTTCTGACAAAACTGATTAGCAGTTGCTGTAGTCCACTTTTCTCTCTACAAATGAGAATTTCTTTACCATTTCAAATGACATAATTGCTTAGCACTGTAAGTAAAAGTTACAATCACAAAAGGGGCGTGTAGATGTAATAGCCTTGATAATGCCTGAAGGGCTTTTCTTTTGTTATCAAGCTTTCACTCAGTGCAGAGGTATGCTAACGAAGGAAGTGATTTCGTTAAGAGGTGGAAAAGGATGGCTGGTCAGTGGTCTTCCCTCACATATAGTGAGTGGAATAGAGCTTGTTGATGATGAGGGCAACTTAAATGAAGTGCCTGTGTGTAAGTGAGGTGCCTCAGCTCCTGTTATGTTTGCTGGAAATCTAGTCTACATACTTGGAGACTAGGGGAGGTTTAAGCTTGACTTGAAGTGAGCGGAACTCAGCTGAGACTGCCTACACTTCATGGATTACATTAACACTAGGCCAAAATATGTCAGTTCTGTCCTTAACCTTACCAGCCAGCCCTTCTATTTGATATTAAAATGTCTAGTTAATTGGTGATAGGTGGGTGGTTGGACTGGATGATCTTGAAGGTCTTTTCCAACCTTTGGTGATTCTGTGATTCTGTAATGGAGGCAAAATGTTATGTTAGGAGACTGCTTCAGAAATAGCTCTTACCTCAAAAGTTATACATTGAATACTTAGCCATAGTCATGTGCCTAGTCCATTTCATGATCAAAGTGGTCTTCCAGCACGCAAATGCTGCCTAAGCTGGAAAAAAATCTGTCCTTTGAGTTAAATGGAAAAGATTGGAATGTGTGTGTCTTCTTTTCTGCTTCCTTTCTTCTAACTGATCTTTTACTTTAAATCCTGTTATTCCCTAGAAGTGAAGTTCTTGATCTGTGTCTCAGTTTTTCCAGCTGTAGAAAGATGATAATTAGGATGAGTTAAAACCGTGGTTTCAGTAGAAAGGTGAGCTTTGAAATAAATCTGCTACCAATGTTTTCTTGTGTATGCATACATGTGTGACATTGATTCTCCAATAGCTTTGCCATGTGTGCCCGAAGCGTGGAAAATACTGATGAGGCCGGGCTGCAGCAGGATAATAAATGTAGTATGTTGTCTGCATGTTCCTCTTCTTGTCCACAGGGACAGATTCTCCAGCTGTTTTCCATGGTGGGCAATGGTGAAGGCCTCCATTGGTGCTTTGTCTGCAGTTAAAAGTGCAGTTAACCTACGGCAGGGCTCTACCATGTTTGGGGCCAGTAGTCACTGTAAAAATGCAGACAGTAACAGTGTTGGAGATCAGGGAGTCTTCCTGGCATAGTCTAATTTCACATTTTGCAAACACTAATTCTTGTGGTCATGTCTGAATGTGGATGCCAGTCAGAAGTGTTCCTATTTTATCTCTGGTCCACAGTTAGCTGCAGATTGGTTGTAGCTGTTGTGCCACTGCAGAACGTGGGAGAAGGACTCCCAAATTTTAAAGCAGCCATGTTTGGTGATGCTTTGTATTATGACTTGGGCAAACCAAAAGTAAGGAAAGTGTCATATTTAATGAAAGACAATTCTTCCTTTTCCCCTGCTGGTGGTTTTTTGTTGTTGTTGTTGTTTTTTTGTTTTTTGTTTTTGTTTGTTTTGTTTTGTTTTGTTTTTGACCAGTTGCTTGGTAAGCAGCATGGAGTTCATTGCCTGTGATGCCACAGTGTGAAACCCAGGCAGTGCTTTCATGGCTTTACATGCCTTTCTGCCACCTTTGGCTCTTCTGGGCCAGGGCTGCTAGTTCTGCTAGAGTGCCTTTGTGCTGGCATTCAGGGAATTTGCAGGGTGAGTCTGAAACCAAGAAGTATATGCAAGTATGATGGACTCTTAAACAACTTAAGTTTGCAGTGGGAGGGGAGGGGAGGAGGGAGAAATGCAGCAGCATGTTTCTTTGAATTTTGGAAGTGTCAGTGTTACTGTGCAGCTGAAGCCTCCTGCACTTGGATGCAATGCTGTTGATGGTTGGAAGCAGGATCAAGCCTCAAAATTAATTTCTCTTAAAGAGAGATTATAGAAGATGAATCCAATTCCTTCATGAAATGTCACGAGTTCAGAAGAGAAAAGATTACCTTTTGTTTTTAGGCTATTTACTTATTTACTTGTTTCAACTTTTGGGCAATATCTTGTTCTGTCCATGCTAATCTGTTATGTTCTTCCATTCTCTTAAGTATAGCAGCTTTCATGTTTGATCTTCTAGCTCTAGGGGACCATACTCATTGACACACGGTCTCTTTTTGCTCACGTTTTGTCTTCACCTCTCCTGCCAAATCGATACTGTTTACTGCTACAGCTTCTATCATTTCTTGTGATCCATCCACCCATGGGACTGCTTCTGGAGAAGGTCTAGAGTGCTACTGCAGGAGGAATTATCTGGGCAACATGAGCCTGTGCAAAGAGTGGCAACTGAGGAGGTACATAAATTAAAAGGCATTGCTGGTGTTTAGGTTTAGAGAGGAACTACAGGAGTGTGACAGTTTAAAGGGAGGAATGGTAGGTATGACAAATGTTCAGGAGATAACAGGTAGAGTCTGTTGGACTGCAGGAGCACTAAGACATCAGATTTCAATTGTGTTGTGAAGGGATTCCTTTTAGAGTCAACTCTTCTCAAGGATTATAAAACAAGACCAAATCCACCTGCATGACAATGGCGTGATTTCAGAGATTACGACAAAGCCGCCACTTGCATTTTGGCACTTACTCTTTAATTCTTATATTGAAAATGTTACCTTCTTTATTCAAGATCTCCACAAAGAGTTCACTAGAATCAGAGTTAACTATGACCAATTAAGAGAGATGTAGTACTCACTCTTGCTTTGCAAACTGTAGCCTGAAAGAAGAGATGCTGATCCTAGCTCCTGCAGTGCAGTGCTTCCAGAGTCCACCTATTTCTGTTTCTGATTGAATAACTGTCAGAATCAGCTCGGGGCTTACTAGCAGCCCAATTGAGTTTGAGCAAAAGCTCAGCATGGGTTTTGGGAAACAGCCGTGCCCATTTTGTATCTCATAGCAGCCAACAGATGTGGTCTTTCAATCCTTGCAACCTCAAAAGCTGCACTAGCGGAAGCAGCAGTAAGTTACTAGGAAGAGGGAGGAAGGCCACCAGTTTTGGTTGTAGCAGGTTGTTACACTGACCATTTTTCATAAGAAAAAACATTGAATATACTCTGGCTTACCTAGAGGTTAGCACACAGCCGTCATGATCACCTTCTGAAATAACATAACAATTCTTGATCTCCTTTACCCCCTAACTCCCCTCCTAGAGTTCATAGATAGTACTGGTAGAGAGAGTTCTCAAAAGATATACTCGATAGAGTGAATATTTCTGATTTCATCAGAGTCTAGGAATTAACACTGTGATGATGCTCTTCTAGGGTTAAATGTGTCCTTAACATGTGTATCTAAAAATAGAAAACCTTCAGCTCTGAGCAAGCAGAGTTACTACGCATCTTGAGGCCTTTTCTATCCTTTACATACAGCATCTCATAAGAGGGTATTATGTTCTGCCTGTTTTCCTTTTTTCTCTAATGTCTGTAAGTGCATCCATCAACTGCTAATGACTTTTCTGACCTAGACGTGCTCTACATTTTTGCCTTTTTTTCCTTGCTTTAAACAAAAGCATGACAATAGAGTCTGTATCTAATGGTTTTAGAACTGCTATTAATTCATCTTTCATTCAAGGCTGATTGCTTTCAATCTTAGCAGTACGCTTTAGATTGCCAAGGATTTTCTGAATGTCTTTTCATGAAGAGAAGGTAGATGTGATTGAATTTCAGCATGCTTTTCTCAATGCACTGTCTCTTCTGTAAATACAGCTTGTGTAAGTTTGATTATTTTAACTAATCATTGTCTCTTATCTATATTCCTATGGGAGCTAAGTACTAGGGGAGGGTAGTTCAAAGTGGGAAATTTCAGCGAGAAAGTGCAGTGAGAGAAATGGGAAGAGGAGGGGGTCTGACTGCTAGAACTGCTGCTGCTCCGTGGAGCGTGTGAGCTGTCTTGTGACCGGTGAGCAGGTGAACAGGTTAAATGGCACAGAAGAGACAAGGCAAGTGAGACAGAAAATGTGAAAAGTACTGTACGCCGCTAGGAGAAAGCTGAATTCTTTAAAAGCTAGATTATCTGGAAGCCTCATGCGGTGCCTTGAAAAACTGTCTGGGTCTGTCAAAATGCTGTCTGTCAGTAGATGGTGCTCTTTATATCAGCTATTTACTCGTGCTCCTTATGCTTGACCATGTTATTGTGTAAAAGTCTGGTAACGTTCCTTAATAGTTAATTTCTCAGAATTCTGATGTCAGGGAGATCAGGAAACTTGGCCAAACTGCCAAAAAGAAAGAAAAATTACTAGATTACTTTGAAGCATCCTCCACCCCTGATTTTTTTTTTTTTCAAACTTTTTTTGCTTGAGAATGTGTATTGTTTTGAACTTGAACAAATAAAGAAGCTTCCAGCAGAAAAACCTTGAACAAACATTGTAGATTGGAGAATGTACAGTAGACTAATGCCAAACTGTCTGGCCTGTGAGACATTGCAATAATGTGGCTTAGAATAAAATGGCAAAGCAGATGCCTGAGGGACGGGATGGCATTTGGAGTGACTTAGGCTTGAACCTCATAAGGTTCAACACAGCCATGTGCGAGTTCTTGCACCTGGGTTGTGGCAGCTCCCAATATCAGTACAAGCTGGGGGATGAACTGGTAATAAAGCATAGCTCTGCCAAAAAGGACCTGGGGCAACTGGTTGCTGGCAAGCTGGACATGAGCCAGCAATATGCCAACCGTATGACAGGCTGCATTAACAGAAGCATGGCCAGCAGGGTGAGGGAGGTGATCCTGCCCCTCTGCTCTGCTCTGGTGAGGCCTCGCCTGCAGTACTGCATCCAGATGTAGAGTCCTCAGTATGGAACAGACATAGACCTGTTGGAGTGTGTCCAGAGGAGCGCCACTAAAATGATCCAAGGGATGGAACACCTTCCACGAGGACAGGCTGAGAGAGCTGGGGCTGTTCAGCCTGGAGAAGGCTGCAAGGTGACCTGGGAGCTACAGGAAAGAAAGGGGCAGAGTCTTTAGCAGGGTCTGTGGTGACAGAACAAGGGGAAATAGTTTGAAACTAAGAGGGGAGATTTAGATTAGCTAGAAGGAAGATGTTTTTTTAAGGTAAGGGTGGTAAGAACGGAGAGGTGGTGTCTCTGCCCTGGAGACATTCAAGGTCATGCTGGATGGGGTTCTCAGAACCCTGACCCAGCTGCAGATGTCTCTGTTCATTGCAGGGGATTTAGATTAGATGACTTTTAATATTCCTTCCAACTCAAATGATTTTCTGTTTTGACAAGTCCTCTGCAGTTCTAAAATTCTCTTTTGCATATCAACTTTGCAATTTTACCTGCTGTTTCTGGATAGATAGGAACTAGCTTGGTTTCAAATGTAATGCTTCTTAGAAAGGACTTAAATGAATCAATATGATTGGGAGTTTTACCTGGAGTCATTTTTCATCTGTAGTTGGATGGATATAAAAAGCTGCATGAAAATGAAGATTACCTTATTAATGTGATTGAAGTATTATTGGATCTGCCTGCATTTTTCATTATTCAGAAAATATGCCAGCTCTGGAGGAAAAAAAAAATTAAACATGTTAATTGTGCAAAGATATCACTTGCTGAAGGCTGCTGTTGAAATGAAAGCCCTGATCCAGGCAGCAGAACAGCATAGCCGACCTGAAGTGGAATTTGAGATGCTGAAAGCTACTGCGCTCTTTATGCAGTGCTCTGTGTATACAACAGCAGCTACTTAACCAAAGGGTGCATTTTAACTTGTGAGGGGAATTTACCTTTGGAGTGACGCTTGAATTCCCTGCTGTTCACTGCTTGAAGTGTTGTTCTCCCTACTAACAAAAACTGAATGATTAGCGTGGATTTTCTGTGTAAACTTAAACTGCAAGCGAATGACCCAAGAACAAGAAGTCAATTGTGTTCCTTTCAGAAATGTAATTACAATATTTTTGGTTCTTATTCAGGACTAGTTTTTCCAGCATGTTGAATTAGATATCCCCTCACATATCTTTTTCCAGGAAGGATACATATGGCATGTACTGAACTCATTATTGCAGCTGAATATTCCTCACAATACTGAATTTACCTTCTTGCAGCCCTTCCGTCACACTCTTCTCCTTAAGACCTAAATTCCTTATCCTGAGGTCAGACAAATGTAACACTTGCAGCCAGTCATCTTTATCTTGAAAACCTCAGCTCGCTGTTTCTAGGGACATCTTACAGCTGCCTGCCTCAGGAAGGCATTGCTGGTGCATGTGGGGCTAGATTTACAAAAGGTACCGGGAGCCTGGGTTCCTGCAATGCTCCTGGGACAATCCCATCCCACGCACAGCTTACTCTAGGAGGTAAGTTCTGCACAGTATCCTTACTGCCCTTTGCTTTTCCGTTGTTATCCTCTTGTCTGTTCTTGAATCTGATCTGCCAAGTCCCATGTATGTAGACGTTATGGCTCCAAATACCTAGATTCTTGGGCAGAGACAGCAAGGTTTGCACATTCCTCTGTTTCCTTTTCGATTGAAGACAAGTCTGTGACCTTTCTTTTGCTGTGGCATTTGTTTGCCTGATGGGAAGAAGTGCTTCCTGTAAGGGAGGGGAGCTGTCTCCCTTTAGCCTGGATTGGCCTTTGTGTGTGTGGGCCTCGTGCTCTGCATGTTCTTGTTGGCTGACTTGGGCAGCTTCCTAGCCAGAGGGGCTGGCCTTTGTGAATCTGTTTGGATGCTATTTGCTTTCCTAATAAAGAGATGAAAGGGCACTGTAAAGCTTAAGCTCTTTCTTCTGAATGTAGGACTTCTCAGTGATGATAAGAGAAAGTAGGAATTCCCTCATTAGGGAGCAAACCTACTTTTTTCAAAAGTAATTAGCAACAAATTAAATTGATGTCAAAAGTGCCCTGCATGCTTTGAAAAATAAGTAGTGTATGTGCCTGCTAGATATTTATTTAAGTTGAGAAATCCATTGTGACCTTCAACACAGACATTGCAACACTAGTGCGTGAGTCAGATGGCAGGGCTGATCTGCCTCCCATCAACACTTACCTCCTTCCTTTGCTGGGAGTGTCGCTGGAAAGCAAGAGGTTGACCTGTCAGCTGAAGCTTGGGGAACTTGAACTCACTTACATGTCTGTCCTATAAAGTTGTTCTGCTCAAAATGCACTTGGCTCAAGAGAATGCAGTTAAGAGTCAACTGGCAAAGATATTCAGAGAACTTTGATTGCCGTCGGGGTGTAAAATGCCTTGGCTGCTTCTCTTGCCTTCTGCATATGAATGAGCCTACCCATAAAGACTAAAAGTTGGCATGGTAAGGTTATACTACTTTATACAGTACAATCCTCTTAATTGGCACATCTGCTGGAAGCAAAGGTGCCAAAAATGTGATTCACTCAGGAGTAAACCTTGTAAGAGAGCAACTAGTCATTATTTAATAAGGATTAAGATCCTCTCAGGATGTTGAATGTTCTCCTTGTACAAATGTGCTGTCACTGAGTTAATGACAGAACTAACCTCACTACCTGTTAATGCTCAAGTAACAATTTGCTTTATAGATCTTCTCATCCGGAAATGTTTCTCTGTATCTTTAAGATCAAAATTTCACCTCTGACATACAGTACGTAATAAAAAAAAGTGCACAGCTACTCCCCAGACGATAGGTTATGGCATGTCAAGTATTGTCTATGAAAAGTACTATAATTACAGATAAAATATAATATAGTATATATATAATATATATAATTACCCTTCGAAAGGGTAGATAACTGCAGGACAAGGGGAAATGGTTTTAAGTTGAGGGAGGGAAGGTTTAGGTTGGATGTCAGGGGGAAGTTCTTTACAGAGAGAGTGGTGAGGTGCTGGAACAGGCTGCCCAGAGAGGCTGTGGATGCCCCGTCCCTGGAGGTGTTCAAGGCCAGGATGGGGCCCTGGGCAGCCTGGTCTAGCATTAAATGTGGAGGTTGGTGGCCCTGCATGTGGCAGGGGGGTTGGAGATTCATCATCCTTGAGGTCCCTTCCAACTCGGGCCATTCTGTGATTCTGTTATTACAGATGGAAGGGTCTAGATGTTGTCTGTGCTGCACGGCTTTGCTGTCAGAGTAACTCCACCAGCAAATCCCAAGAATAAAAAAAATCTTCCAGTATTACTGGATGAAAACGCCCCTCAGTGCCAAGCACACTGCTTTGGCAAAGCTAATGTTCTGCCGTAGGTGTGTATTTATTTATGTCACCAGAAAGCACAAATTCCATGCTGGCATTATTAGGTAAATGTTTCTGAGATTAGGTCCACTCTGTATTTGAACAACTTCTTAGTTCAAATATCCTGAATGTTTCACAACTTCAGAAAAATTTATGCTTTTTTTTTTTTTTTTTATGCTAGATTTACCTGAGATCTCAGGAAGAAGAGCGTACTGCTCTGTACAATCTTCTTTTCCATGAAATAGACCAATTTGTATTACAGTAGTATTCCTTAGCAGAAATGTTAATTTCATTAGCCTTAGAAAATACTATCAGTAAGTTACACTTCATAATTTTAAATTGCCACATTTCAGTTCATATTCATGTTAGTATGAATAATGTGAATGTGAAACAGGTATGCTTAAAAGTCGCAGTCTCACAGTCTTGTCTAACTCTTTTCATTTCAAGGCAGTTTTTTAATTCCCCTTGCTCACTATTGGTAGCCAAGCTATTTTTGGACATAAGTGACTGAGGAGCTGCAGGTAGGTATCACCTAAATGTATGTGCTTGTGCATGAGCACTCCTGTGAGCTACAGAACAAATGAAAGCTGAGCAGTTTCTTTTAACACTTACTGAATTTGCAAGTATGAAGTCAAAACTTTGCTCTTTTCAGATCTTTGTGTTTTACTCTTTTTTTTTTTTTTTTTGTTTTTCTTTATAGTTTTTTAATTTAAGAGCAGTGAGATTCCAGTGTATCACTGTTACTGTTGTGCAAATTAAATGTTTGCGGTGTTTGGCTGGTGGATTTTCTTGTTGCTTCAGGCTGTATTTTAGCTGGCTTTTTCTATACCACTATCTTAAAATAAGATTCCATCTTATTTTATTCTATCTTAAAGTAAGAGAAATTCCAAGGAAATGAATGGAACTTCTTAGATGCCTCGAATTTATTTTAATGGCATTGCTAACAAGCAGTCTCACTTCAGTTTGATCTTGGATGCAGCTGTCTGGGATGCTGCTTGCTGAAGTGCCAGGTCTGGTTTCCAAAAAGGAAAAAAATAAGTGTGAATGGAGACACCTTTGTAATGATCAGTTTTATGGGTAGATTTGGGGAATGTTTCTTTCTTATTCAGGCCTGGGGAAAATATTTTTTGACAAATAGAAAATTTCCCCAGAAGTGGAATTGCAGTTGTGCTGGCAGTACTTCTGCATTGGGGGCCAACTCTTAGAAAAGGAAGGGCTACATTTCATAGCTGTCTTTAGTTTCTCGCTAACTCCTGGTCCCTTTCCTACTTTAGCCTGGGTGGGCTTGAAGTTACAGCATTTGCCACAACGGATTGGTCTTCTGTGCCTCCTGCCAGGCTGAGCAGACTGTTAGGTGGTGAAGACCTGCACTGTAAATCTCCTTCACAGTGGGTGCAGTGTTTAGTCCCAAAGACAGGATGCAAGATGCGCAGAGCAGCCTGCAAGTTGTGTGCTTTGTCAAGGGTGAATGCCTCGAGTTTGATTCTCACTGTAGCAGAAGGTTAGGCACAGAAGTGAGCCTGTGCTTGTAATAAAGGTCATTAATTACTTGATGCTGTTGTTAATACTGGGTTCTTCATTGAAATTATTTGTTTCTTCTTTCATTCATAAAATCATAGAATGTTTGGAGTTGGGAGGAACACATAAGTAGCCCTCTCAAGTAACAGTAGCGCGCAGAATGGAGAAGTTCGAGGAGAAATGTTTTGTCGTGGTTGGAGGCATGCTCATATTTCTGTGTGAACAGAAATTGTCCCAGCACTGTGCAGGATCTCAAACAGGATTCTGTATGGTGAAACAGAAGGGTTTATATTTACTTTATGAAGCTTACAATGAGTGATGCAAGATAGTATGGTTAAAGCCCAGAGTTTGAGAGGGAACACTTGATTTGAATTGTCTCAGGTAGGAGGAGAAGAACCAAAGCCACATCAAAGAAGTATGAAGCAACTGTTGTGTTCTGTAGGTAAAAATCCCCACCTGACACAGCATCTCTTTGTGTCTGTGTTTTCCTCTGTAAGTACCTGAAATCACATATTTAATTTTTGAACTGAAAGGGACCTTCTGCATTGAGTGAGGTGGCTTGACAAGCTAAAAATGCCCAGTGTTTTTAGATGAAGTGAATTTTAGTGTTGCACTCCTTGATTTGGATTTGATCATCAAATCCCAGAATAGGATATTCTCCTGGTCCTGTTTGTGTTTTTACTGTAAGCATTGCTGGCCTGTCACTCCCAGAAGGGATTCTCAGGATGCTGATATCAGAGCCGATGCTGAGGAGAGCTTTGTCTTCACCTTCCTCATCCTGACATGTCAGCTCTTTGCAGTTTGCTGATAATACCACTACAATTTAGCTCAATGCCAGTGTGTGCCATCATGAGTCTTGTTTTCAGGGTGTGATATCTCCTTGAAAGAATACTCGTATGAAAAAGGTATCATTTTATTTATTCTTGCTTGTTTTGATACTATATTTATCCCAATCAGGATAAATACCCCATGCTATTTTATTTAACAGCACAGTTCATCCTTTCTTGTTGATGATTACACTTGTGACAGCTTTAAGAGGGAGTTAGCTACCTCTAACTTGCTTTTACTTCACAGACTGATCTCATTATTTTTCCTAATTTGTTTCCTTTGTCTGTTTGTGTTGCACAGAAGCATGTGGCATGCATACTGATGGTAATGGATTGAATTGATCAGGGCATTGCTTGAAAGCTTGAGAAAACCTGTCTCTGTGATCAGGTGATGGTGGTGCACTGACCTGGGACCTGGGGGGAGATATTTCCCCTTGTGCCAAGATGGCACAAGAGTACCTTTCTTCTTCCTACAGGAAGCAAGACGATAAGAACAGCAAATACTCTCTATAGGAACTTATCCCCTTCTCCTGCATCTTTCATAGCTTTCCCACCTGTTTTCAGTCTTGCCCCTAGCTGTTCGTTCACAGAGAGAGCTTATGAGCCAGAACTCTTTCACCTTGTGCTTGAGCCCACAGCTGACACACTTCTGGTGTTATTTTCATCTTTTGCTCTGTCCCCACACTGGCTGACTATCCCTGTCCCTTCAGGGGCAGTGATATCTCTGCAAGTCCATGAACTTCAGGTGTCTTTGACTAACACTGAGTTAAATAGGGATGTGGATTTGGAACCTCAGGTACCTGTCTGCAGTTCATGGTGCTGTTGCAGGCATGGTCAACAACTGGCTGTGGAGTTGCTTCTGCTTAAAACAAAGAAAACCACACATAAAACAGCTCTATATATTCTGACTGTGGATTCAGGGAGATCAGGCTGTCCAGGGAAGTGGTGGAAGCACCATCCTTGGAGGTTTTCAAGAAATGTGTAAATGTGGTACTGAAGGTCATGGTTTAGTGGGCGCAGTGTGATGGGCTGATGATAGACTTGATGATCTTGGAGGTCTTTTCCAACCTCAACGATTCTACAAATCCGATAGTATTACAGCTCTGCTCTGATCTGTCTGAACACCAATGGTGGAATTGCATACACTTGTAGCCAGCCTTGTCTTCTGTGGAATCCCAAACATGAACCCTGATGTCAGGAAGCATGGTGTATCTGGACCATTCTGGGGAAGGGCCACATGAAGAGCAGTGTATGCGAGTGTCTTTCAGGCTAGAAATATGTTTAAAAAAAAAAAAAAATAATAATCATTGCAATTATTTACCATATTGACTTTGGTTGCTTTGACACGGTGACCCAAGTAATCAGTTACATTGCAACTCTTTGAATTTCTGATCCAATTAGTTTTAAATATTCATTTTTTAAATCAGTATATAAAAAAGATGCATTACAGTGTTTTCTATTTGTTATTTTTAAGCAAAAAAACATGCTTTGTTTGCTTGGCATGACCTTTTCTTCTTTTCTTAGCATTAAAATTCTCAGTAACAGGCAGGAACCCAGCACAGCAGAGGTTTCAATGCTTTATGGGTGTCTGCTCATTACTGTTATTTTCTTTCATTTTTGCTACAAAAGTCTCTAAGTATGACTACCTGAGAAAATGTATTTCTGAATCGAAATGTTTTCTTCCCAAATTCATCAGTATTTTAGGATAATGTATAAAACTACATTTACAACCTTTTGTCATTTCATCTGTTCTTTACAAAACTGAAAACAGCTTTTATGTTAGCCGTTGGTTCTGAATTTTACATAAGCGGTTTAATATTAGCAAAGTAATTTGGAATATATGAAAAAGATTCTTATTTTCTTAGATTTAGAAATATGACAAACATCTTCCAAAAAAAAAAAAATATCATTATTTTGAAAGTCTTCTTTGGCATTGCTGCTCCTGCTTCTTTGTGTCAGAAACTATGAAGGTGGTGCTGTTAGCATTACTGCCTTAACAGCCTGAAAGATTTGACAGTAACTTATATAGCTTCTTGGAGCTGCGAAGCTTAAATTCACTGCTGTATATATATTTTTATCAAATACAGATAAAAATCATTTTTCCAATTATAAAATATTTCATAGTTTGCTTGCGGAAGATATTTGTTTTGATTTAACAAATATTTCCCTCTCAGCTTCCTGAGCAATGCGATCCCTTTTCTTTCCTCCCCTTCTCCCTGCTCCCACCCATCAGTGTTTTTTCTGATGCATTTTGATGTTCCCTGCCCATCTGACCATCACTCTGGGAGGTGCCGGCCACCCATCTCGCTCTCTCTGTCCCCTGCTCTCAAATGATTGCTGCTGCTTTGACTTCTTTGATTTAAACTGTAACTACAGATCAGAGGATGACTTGTGATGCATGTTAGAGCAAAATCTGCCTTAATGCTTGGATGGGTGCCTCTTTTACCGGTCTGTTTTATGGAATTGATTTTTTTTTTTTCCGGCATAAGTTGTGAGGTTTGGCTTCAGATAAATGTGTGTAAACACGTATCGACTCAGCCGAGATGTCAGGAGCAGCATGTTTTTAAATTGGGTGTTTCAAATGGTATGGGGCAGCGTTCTTCCAGCAGACCTGCAGCCTTGTTTGAGTGAAGACCCTGATTCCAGATGCCTGGATTTTGTAATCCAAGTAGGCTCGTAAATGCAGAACCAAAAATAATATTGGTTTGAGAAGCTCTTGAAAACAACTTGGAACATTGTATATAAAGTCTTTTTAAGAATGGGATTGAAGTCTCTGACACTTAAACAAAACAAAACAAAACAAAACAAAAAAAAAACAGCCTTTCTTTCTGTTCCAGAGTAAAATACCATAAATAAATACAAATTCTGGTGAATAAATTGATCTTGGATACTTGTCAGCTTTGGTAAACTGCACCTGTAAGGCGGAAGAGGTAACTTGTATGTCATTGCTGTGGAGGAGCAGGGCTTGACTGCTGATGCTATTTTGGATGCTGAAATACACCCTCTAATAATGCACTAGCTACAACCTTGATTTATCTATTTATTCTTGAGCTAGGTACTGTGTTCTCTGCATTGTGGAGCAAACAACATAAAATTGTCATGTATTTAATATGCTGATTCATTTCATTTCTCTTGGGAGAGGCATTTTTATAACTTGAGATACACTGAGCAAAAAAACGTGTTTAGGTAATTAGAAAGAGTTTGACACAAAATCTTGAAGTTTTTCCTTGAAATATACAAGAATACTGAGAACTGTGTGCTCTTCCTCCTGGCCCAGGTTTTGGCGCAGTGTTCTGCAGGATTATGTCTATTAAAATACTGCCAGCAAAGGAGCAAAGGGCAATTTTAGGATACATTTGTTAGGAAAATGAAAGGGATGGCCAGACCGAGGATTCTTGGGGCTTACTATTTGACTGAGCCGATAAATAGAAATAAAATAAAAACATAATGTGTTTTCTAGCTGTCTAGGTAGTTTGCATCTAGTTAGTGGCGGGGGACCCATTTTGTAGGTATGTTTATGATAAGGGTCATTTTCCTAGGTGTATGGGGAATTTTTTAGTGTAAGATCTAGCTTTAGAACAGGAAAGAAACTAGCAAATGAGTTCTGTGGGAGGAAAGTGTGCTTTTTAATAGCCTTACATCTAGAGCATCTGGTTGGAAAATATTTAGGGTATGATGTTCCAAAAATGATAGCAGCTACAACAGAGCTATTGCTCTAAAATACCTACATTCCTCTAACTAAGCAAGACTGTGCTAATTATAAAATTAAACATAAAGCTTGATTCTGGTAATATAAGAATGTCCTTTTTGGAGTGGTTATAAGTTAAGCCAGTTGTGTTTCAGTTATTGTAATTCTGCATGCTGGACATGAAGAATTAGCATATATGTTTGTTGGGCAGCAATCTGTACAATGCACGACATAGCTGTGCCATTTGGAACTGTCTTTCATTTCTGTAGGCACAGGGGGGAGTGTTACATTTGTAGTGTAACTGCTGATGAACTTGTTTGCCAGATATTTAACATGATGGTATTTAAACCTCTTAGGAGGAGAATAGCTGCTGAACCGAAAACAGCATCCTCGTACTCCAACCAAACTATCACTTACTGTGGGCTTTCAGCTAGGAACAGCTTAAGTCTATAGCCAGCTATATACATTCGCATGCAAGTATTTGTAATTTCAGTGTTTTTAAGAATTATAAGAGAAAACATTAACAAATTAATTTTTAGGGACTGATAGATTTTCCTCTTCAAAAATTTGGGTGCTTGAGAATTATCTTTAAGCAGCAGCTCATATAAAGACACACATGTCTAGGGAATTTTTATGGAATTGGAGAGACTGCTCGTTTGTATGGCTATTTTTACTTGTATTTTGCTTTGATGTATTTGTGAAGGAAATTCATTGATATATATACGTGCGTAATAAAAGTCAGCTGACAGGTACCATAATATTGGGCCCTTCATTGAAATTCAGCATCCTTTTTGACTCAAACTGCAATAACGAGTAAGCTGGGGAAGTTCAAAGAGAAACCTTTCATCTTCGTAGCTGCACAAGGAGCAGTTGCAGGGCACTTGCTCTTTATAATGAGGTTGTCCCTTCTCAAGATCTGTGAGTGTCTGTAGCAGGTTGCTGTATGTGCACAAGGCTGATGATGATCCCAGAAGGATTAGTGGTAAAGCAAGCACTATTCTGCTTACCATGCATTGTAAACACATCTGGAATTTTTTTTTTTTTTTTGTGGATGCAAGTTTGTCAGTCAGACTTCTGCCTTCTGCAGGGTGACAGCACAAGTGAAAATCAATTATTTGGAGTTGGTTTATGCTTTAATATCGTATCTTTTAAATGCGGATGGAGCCTATTCTTGTTTGAAATGGGATTCATGTTTCTTTGGTCTACGGAAAAAAAAAAGAAAAAAAGAAAAAAAGAAAAAAGGCTCAGCTAAGGGATGTGCATTGTATTATATATTCACCCATAACGTTTCTGCTGTTTACATGTATGAACTTCAAGTCAGGCAATGAAAAGAGAGGGAAAAAGTGGACATGAGAATTCAGAGGGATGTTTGATGTCACAATCTTAGCTTCAGTTTCATATTCCCTGTACCTCAGCTGGGATCTTTGGATGATGTCATTAATGGACTTAATAGAATCACTGAATCACAGAATCACAGAATGGGCAGGGTTGGAAGGGACCTCAAGGATCATGAAGCTCCAACCCCCCTACCACATGCAGGGCCACCAACCTCCCCATTTAATACTAGGCCAGGCTGCCCAGGGCCCCATCCAGTCTGGCCTTGAACACCTCCAGGGACGGGGCATCCAAATAATAGGACATGCAAAGCTGAGAACTGCTGTTGTCCGTCAGGCTTCTAGTAATGAAGATTTCAAAGCAACTTTGAAAAGGGACGCCTGGCAAAGTACATCTGCATAAATGCTTTATAACCCTGGGCCGCCATCATGTAGGAAATCTACCCTAAGTCATAATGGAGTTTGGTTGAGGTGACATTCCCTTTCACCTGAAATTTATATGGAAAAACTTCTCTGGAACCTTCTACAAGATTCCAGGAACTGGAGGGATAGGTATCCTGAATGTTTAGCAAGGGAATAAAAAGACTTTGAAAATGATTTCATTCTGTAGACTCAGTAATTTGACAAAACCGTGAGGTAAATGGGTACATTGGTATTCCCTCCAACTTACATCAGCGAAGTCTAATGTTAGATGTTCCTTGCGGGGAACAATGCATGTTTGAATAAGATTTTTAAGTCTCCTGGACAGACTGTTGAAAAACAACTCTTTAAATGTATTAGCTCTTTAGTTTTGTTCTGCCTGCGTTGATAAGAAGCTCTGAACTCCTATAGTTCTGTTCTTTTACAACTCAGTGTTTTTGTATGTTAAAAAAAGGTGAGTTGTTCAGTTAAATGCAGTGTGACATTATGCATGTGATATTGCAGTTGGCTTAATTTATGAGTCTTCTGGGTATGAATTGTTTATCTGGACAGAGAGACTATCTACTGTAAAATGATTTTACAGAAAAGTATTGAACAGTGGTGGTCTTTTTTTTTTTCATATAAGGAGATGGCTGTTTGAAGCAGAGATCTTGCAGACTTTGTGTGACAGCAATTTTAGGACAGTTAGATGAAAAATGAAGCAGAAAAGTTAAAACACATGTAAACATTGTTGTCACTTAGAGCAATGGCAGCTGAAGTGCTCAGTGTGTGACTGGACACCACCACCCCTTCCTGTGTGCAGTCCCTTTTCCTGTACAGAGCAGCCCTTCAGCTCACTTGCACTGAAAAGCTTTTTGTGAGATCTCCTCTAGTTGTAGAAGAATACATCTGAGGCTACTCCTGGTCTTCTGCCTTAATTTCCAAACTGAGAAACACGTCTCTCACTTTGCATTTGAAGTTTTTGAAGCTGCAGCTGCTGTCCTTCACGTGCAGAGTCTCACTCTTACGCTGTGCCTGGTTCATGCTGTATTCTGATTTCAATGGCCACTGCTGTGAGATGAGATTTCTCAGCTAAAAATATTGCTAGTTGTTGGTGACTTGTGTTGATCTGATTTACCTGGCATGCTTGCATGGGTGAGAGAGCTCAGGCTGCCTGGATGCCCTTTGCTTTTGGATTGCTGGAGCTGGGTGAGGTGGGAACAGCTGTATGCTAAGTAGGGAGAGCACTAAGGCTGGGGGAACATAGACAGTTAAAAAGTAGGGCCTTTAATTGATTTGTACCACTGTAGTCACAGAGTCATAGAATATCCTGGGCTGGAAAGGGCACGTAGGGATCCCCAAAGCCAGCTCTCAGCTCCATGCAGGACCACAAGAAAATCAGAGCATGTATCTGTCTGAGAGCGATGTCCAAGCACCCCTTAAGCTCCGGTACCTCGGCGCCGTGCCCACAGCCCCGGGCAGCCCGTTCCATGCCCACCGCCCCCTGCTGCACACCCTGACCTCCACCCGCCCCTCCCCTGACAGCTCCATGCCGTTCCCTGGGCCCTGTCGCTGTCACACAGAGCAGAGCTCAGCGCTGCCCTCCGCTCCCTGTGAGGAGCTGCAGCTGCCATCAGGCCTCCCCTCAGCTCCTCTGCTCTGTGCTGAACAAACTCAGGGTCTTCAGCTGCTGCTCGTACATCTTCCCCTCCAGGCCTTTCACCATCTTTGCAGCCCTCTTTAACTTTCCTAATACATAGAAGTCCTTTCTTCCTGGCTGACTGGTCAGCTGTCCTGCTGGCAGTACTGTGCGAGCAGGTGGGAGCGGTCTGATGTGGGCTCCAAGGTGGTTCTGCTGTGGGAAGCGAGTGCGTGAACTTGGCCCGCTGCAGGGATCAGTTGTTCAGTGGTGCTGGATTGTCCAGGCTTCCAGCCTTTCGCAGGACTACATCTATTGTTAGTGAAACAGTGAAGTTAATAAAGGAAGGGTTTGTTCCCTAAGCCAGGACCTTAATTTCAAGCTGACTTCTTTCCATTAGGACTCCTCAGTTCTGTTATTATGTTATGCTGTATGTAATCTGTACCTTCTGTGACAATGGAAATTGCATGGGCCTGGTGAAGAGCTCAAGTAGTTATGAGACTATTGGTAAACTTGCTCTATTTCCTTAAAAAAAAAAAAAAAAAAAGTGTGAAGCCTATATCCTTCTTATGCCAAATATAGTATTCTTTCGAGTAAGATGTCTCTTCGTTATGTCTATCTCAGAAGCATTTGTAGATAACAAATACATTTGGTGCCAATAATAGCACTCAGTAGTTCCAAGCTAACTTAAAGTACAAGACCATAACAAAACTCTAAAAAAATGGTACCCTGCCAGGTTGTAATTGAGGTGACAGCTATAGAGAAACAAAAGTAGTTCCACTGGAGGTGGGAGAGGCCAGGACTTTTAACATCTTGGCCAGTCCTTGAATTGACTCTCAGCAAAAATTGAATCTCTGTGAATACAGGGAATATGGGCAAAATTACGAGATTATTGCAATGAAAATAATAGGAAAAGGAAGTACTGAAATTAGACCTTTCACGTTTCAAAAACCAGTGTTGGCCTTTTGAAACATTGCCTTTCTGGTGATCTTTGCAAAGCATGTGGAAGAAGTTGGTCCTTTATGGTCAAAATCTTTCCAGAAAGAGTTTAACTGTTTCTCAAGGAAGACACAGTACAATGCATTTTTGTGATGCAAGGAATATAGATGCACTGCCTGCTACTGTTAAAAAAGCCTTCCACTGTGTGTAATCCCTTCAGCGATACAGTTAAAGAGCTGACTCTTGTGGATGTGCTGGTGACTGCCAGTCACAGCAGCTCTCATCTAGCATTTATTATTTTAATATTGCATATGGACACCAGTGTAAAATTTCTGAAAATGGTTAGCAAATGCATTATATGTTATTTCTCTTTTCCTTTCGTGTTTCTAGTCTGGGACTGTGAAGCTGACCAAACCTGTGGCATTATGGACCCAGCAGGATGTCTGCAAATGGCTGAAGAAACATTGCCCTAATCAGTATCAGATCTACAGTGAGTCATTCAAACAGCATGACATAACTGGTAAAGTATGCACTATCAGAAATATTTTACTTAAGATGTAACAAAATGTTTTACTTTGTTTGTAATAGACTGTGGCTGTACATTGAGGGGGTTTTGTTGATTGTATGACTCCAGAGTTGCAAGGTCTAGAGCAGGGGGACTATCCACTGATTGGTAAGGGATTCTCCTCTCCCTCTAAAACAGAAGTTTCAGATTATTCAAGATTAAAACAATAAGGAAAGAAGTCAGTCTTTATGAGGGTAAGGGCCACACCCTGTTCATTACAATTGAAACCCCAACTGTTAAGAAATATCTCATGAGAAAAAAAGAAAATTGTTTTTTTTTCATTGAGAAATATTTTTTTAGGTTATGTTTATATTCTTGGGGCTGGAAAGTGAGATCAATTGTTCCTCTCCCTGGGGCTGAATCGGGATTAACATAGCAAGTTTTTTCTTACACACATTTGTCTAACTCTGTTCTAGAAAACTGACAATGAAGAATATTTTTTATCTATTCTAGTGCTTTATGGTCCTTACAATTAATAAAAGAAATAGTATTTCTGCCAGTGAAACTGATTTCTGTCCCATAAGTAGCCGGAATACACATCATCATTTGCTTTCTTGCATGTCTTCCTTTATTTGATAGGAGCTTCCCACTTTATGAGTTTTCCTTGACTAGTCTAAAAAGTATTCATTCTGTCACATTTTTTCCCTCAAACACCCATAAGACATCTAAACCCTCATCACTTGCTGTCTTGTCAGCTAACCATACATTAAAAAGCATCCTCGTATTTTATTTTCTTATTTGCTTTATAAGTTGATATTGATTTTGTTGATCTCATTGGCTTTTTAAATCCTTTTCAGTTTCCAGTAGTAGTATATTAACTGGCCACTTTGAATTGGCATCATTCAGCTGAGTAGCTGGACTAATACAAATACACCTGTAACTTGGGAGTTAAAGAGCATTTTTACTCATATCACAGGAATTATTTAGTCTGTAAAAAGTTTCATGTGGAACATTAATTTGTTCTCTGAAGTGGTGGTATACAAAACATGGAATTGACATTCAACCATTTAGTATCACACAGTGATTTCTGTTCCACATGCAAACTCATTGTAACAATAATATATTGCATGTTCATTGCCTGTTTGTATACGTGTACTCGTGGTGTTTCAAATTTTCCATTGATTCCTTTTGTTACTCTTTCCTTTTTGATATTATAAGTAATTGCAAACAAAGCAAATTGAACTACTAACCTTCAATTGCTATAAGGCCCCGAATAAACATTTGCACTAATATGGAAGAGATTTTTTGTTTCAAGTTGGTAAATGTTTAGTTTTTGTACATAATTACTGCACCTATTTCCTCTAAGTTGTCGTCTGTTTCTCAGTATCTTGAATGTAGTCCTTAAAAACGGAGTCTGCATCTTTGACAAGTGTACAGAGCTGATTGGCTCCAGAGTGCTAGCAGAAAAGTTTGAAATGATGCTATTTTTTCTTTTCTCTAGTACTGTTTTACTATTACGTTGTCTCTTTAGAATTAAAGCTTTACGAGATGAAGTTGAAGAAAATGTTTTTCTTTTCAAGTAAATGTACATGGATAGCATTGTAGATAGGTGAAAATTCAAACTTTGTAGACCTCAATGAGAAGAGAAAATCAAAATTGATCTTGAGAGAGGAATACAGAGGATATTAGCATGAGCATTAGAAAATAAGTCTACAGTAAAAATAAATAAATAAATAAAATTAAAAGTAGGATTTCATGGTCCTTGTGGGTCGCTTCCCGCTCAGAATGTTCATAACAGAAGGAGTGAAATAATGTTTGTACAGATTTTACAAATTATTGTGATAATGAGTGAAATGAAAACACAGGAGTGTACTTCCAGTGCCGTTTATCCTTTGACTCAAATTACTTGAAATCTACCAAAGGGGGAGAACAGTAGATTTTGGGCTCAAAAAAAGTAAAACATGAAAGGAACGTGAAAACTACTATGAAGATTAAGCCAAGATAGTGTAACTGTTTCCAGATATGCTTATGCAAAAGTGATGTGATTGTTGAAAATTTCTCAGGAATTAAGTTGACTTTACAGGCTTCTTTGATATGGAAAAATACAGTAAAAAGAACTTGAAGAAAATGACAAGAAAAGGATATTTATGATTTATTTGAAGATAAAATCTAAGGCCTGGTCACAAGCCAGGAATAAAAACCTTGGAGAAACTTATCTATAGGTTGTCACCTTAACCAATGGTGTTGAAAAGCACAATATTCTGAGTATTTGGAATGTTAGTTGCTGATTACAGTTTATTGGGTTGGGGCAAAAATGCAAAACAAAATATCCTTCGTAGAGAATTTATAAATTTATGCTACTCCTGACAAAAAGCAGCTGCAGTGTATAAGAAAAAATGATCTGTTGTTATACCTAGCAAGAAAGAAGTAAATTTATATGAACAGTGGTCTCAATTATGGCTTGATTCAGTGTTTTTTCATTAGATTTCCAACAATTGAAGGGCAATGGCTGATGCTTTCTAGGGAGGGCAAAGCCCCTTGTACCCCATGTAGGATGGGACTTAATGGCTGGGGAAGCTTTGTTGAAGAGGATTTGCCTGGTAGACAGGAAGGTGAAACTAGCCATTAGTGTGCCTTGGCAGATTAAAAAAAGCCATCAGAATCCTGGACAGTATTAATAAGCACGTAGCCAGCAGATAAAGGGCAGTGGTTGTGGTTCTTAGATTCCAGTTCTTGGACCTTGAATGCTGTTAAGAGATTGACAAACTGGAACAAGTTCAGGTGGGTACCACCCAGCTGCTCAGAGCTGGATCACTTGCAGTGTGAGCTAGGGCTTGAGTGAGCTGGGCTTGTTCTCCCTGGAGAAAAGGTGACTTGCCAGGGATAAGATGGGAGACTAGCAGGAGCCCCAGGTGCATAGAAATGTTATCAGAAAGATGAGGCCAAATTCTTCATGATGACAGTAGACTTAAGTTGAAGTGAGAGGTTAAAGCTGAATGTATTAAGAAACTTTTGCCTCATGAGCACAGTTGATATTGGAACAAGTTGTTCACAAGGTTGTGCTGTCTCCGTCCTGGGAGGATTTCAAGCCCCAGCTGGAAAATGCCTTCAGCAATGTGATCTGATCTCATAGCTGACCTGCTTAGAGCAAGAGGCTGGACTGGAAATCTCCCGAGGTGCCTTGCAACCTGAATTCTCCAGTGATCCTATGATTTGCTAAGTAATTACAAGCACCTCAGAACCAATTAAATGCATTTTGCAGCCAGATGGAGAAGATAAAATACAGAAAGGCCCAGTAAGAATTTGGGATATGTTTTGTAAACACAAAATCCTTGTGATCAGTGAGCGGAGCATCTGGATGACTTATTAAGCAAATGGTCAAAGGTTATTTAACCAGAACGAAAACAATGTAAAAGGCCAACTCTGAGCAAGATCTAAGGGTTCCTGGAATGAATATAGAAAAATAAGACAATAAAAAGGAAGGAACAAAAATGACAGTGGCCTGTGCAACCAGGAACACAGTGGTAATAGCATGAGCTTGTCACAAGAGGTCTTCAATAGATGATGACTTTTACACCAATGTGAGGGAGTATAAAAAGTTGTTTCGACTGTACAGCCCTACTTTATACCAGTATAGTCTGTGCAACAAAAGTGAGAAGTGGACAGAGCTTTTGGTGTTTGCATATGTCTTTGAATTTGCCAGACAGCAACAGATGTAAATGACTAGGGAGTTCTTGAGGGGTGAATTGTTCCTTGGCAGTATTATCCTGTAGCACTGAAATAAATTATGGTTTTTGCAGTGTCTCAGAATTAATAGGAAGATTTGTCTTAGAATGACTAAGGAATCACCATTTTTAGGAAAACAGTTCATTGACAAAGTAATAAATAAGATGTCTAAAGATCTACTTATTGATGTGTGATTTGTTGAAAGGAAGGAAGGAAAGAAATCTGCTTCACCTCTTGTTTTTACACCCTGCTCCCCAGTGTGCTAATGCATGTCTTCAGAGCATGAGGTTTTAATGCTATGATCATTAAACAAACCTCATTCTGTCAAGGTAATACCCAAGAGGTATCTTGGTCCAAGTGAAGAAATTTGATAGGAGGTACTTGAAAGGACTCAAGCCTTTTTAAATTAAACTTTTAAGGAGGAAAGGAACAGGAGTCAAGAAAAAGCCTTTTTAGTTTTAAAAGGAACCAAAATTTTATGAATATTCATTAAATACCAAATGGCACCTCAGAAAATGAGGTATGAGCTGCTACTGAAAACCTACAAATAGCCTCGTGATCTGGATAATTCTATAACCTTTTAATATGCTTGCATCAACTATTTGCCTTATACAACTTCATCAACTGTATGCTTTATATTTTTATGAAATTCCTATAAAAATAATGCTTTTAAAGACTGAAACATTTTTTTTTTCATTTGATTAACATATTTGCAAAATGTTAGGATTATGTCATAGCAGCTGAAATATGTTATGAGCACGTTGGTGAAAGTATGATCTTGTGATTTAGGATACTGTTCTGGAATTTGGCTCTATTTCAGGTTATTCTGCTATGGGAGAGGTAGCATTAGAGAATCCTAGGGACTGAAGTTACTCCATCCATATAGAGAAAGGGCCTCTCTTTTATTATCACAGTGCTGCTAGTTACATTTCCAAGATACACAGTTAGGTTATACACTGTCTCACACAATTGAGTGAGTTTGGTCTACAAAGCACGCAGTAATGGATGGGTGAGAGGCCTGAGATGGAGAGCAGGAGGCTTGGGTCTCATTCCCAGCTCAGCTTCACGGCTCAGGGGGTGGGAAGGGTGATGACAAGCAGGTGGTTTTATTCACCATGGGATATCTTTCTGATCATGTTCATCCTCCTCATTCACGTTTTAGTGTCTGCACAACAGAGATAACGATAGTGGTTTTTAAATAATTGCATTGTGATACTGAATAAAAGATGCTTAAGAGCCAGCTGAGTCTTCCTGTTAACGGTCCTTTTTATTTGAAGCAACTTTTCACTTGCTGTTTCCTCCCTTGAGAAGTGATTCTAACTTCGTTATCCTCTCGTGATGGATAAGTATCATGCTGATTTGAAATATCTCTTGTACCAATTGCACCGTGCACCTCACGAGGCCTCATCAAGAAGCAAAACAATGTTCTCTTCAGGTGGCCCCACTGCTTTCCTGTCTCTGGTGCTTGTCACCTGGCCCTCCCGAATCTTCCCTCAAATCCTACTGTAGTTTCAGTGTAGAAGGTGACACAAACTGGCACCTTTTCTTAGCTTATTTTATTTCACATTGTTTTATTGTCCCTTATAAATGACTCATAACTGACTTTACAGATTATTGGTTGAGGACTGGTTTTATGATCAGATATAGGACTGGTTCCAAGTTAAGAAGGTCCTGGTTCAAGGCAAGGTGTTATAGGAAGTTCTTTAACCTCATTTAGAACATTATTCAAGTTTTGTTTACCACCATTTTCCTTGGTTACAAACCTGTGATAATTTGAATGTTCCTTTGCACACTTCTACTCAGCGCTCAGATCTCAGAAAGCATCTACTTTATTTACAGAAAAAGAAATCAATTTTGATAGAAACAAACAAAACAAAACCAAAAACCAACACAACCATCATTGTTTTCAAAGGGAGGATATTTCCAATAAAACATGAATTAGCTTCCTTGTTTTACGTATGACTGTTCTCTTTGACACAATGGACTTCTCCTCCCTATCAGTGTTCATCTGATGTTGGTTAAGGCCAGCGTGGATGGGGCCCTGGGCAACCTTATCTAGTGCCTAATTTAGTGGTTGGCAACCCTGGCCATGGCAGGGAGGTTGGAACTAGATGATCTTTGATGTCCTTTCCAACCCAAGCCGTTCTATGATTCTGTGGTTTGTAGAAATAGCTTCCATTTCCACCCCCCTCTGTGAAACCTCTCCCTTCTCTGTGGTGCAAGGGGTAAGCTGGCCTTGTCCACAACCCCTTCTGCCACTTTTCCTTGCACTTTCTGGGAGGTCTTAGCAGCACTGTTGGTTGGTGGGCTGTCAGATCAGTCCAGACTGCTTTCATCTGCAGTTTAAAAGCAAAATTACCGTTTCACGCTGAAAAAAGCTTTTATTCTGCTCTCTGGATAAGGTCAGTCTTCTTTTCAGCATTCTTCATGCAGCTGTGATGCTCGTGTTAGAAAATGTGAGGGACTAAAGAGTTCTCCCTGTTTCATACTTGGCTGCTTTCAGACTTTCAACATGTGGAACGCATCAAAGAGTGACAACTTTGGGATAAAGCTCCAGTTTGCATAATATGTGGCAAACTGTTCTCTTTTTTTGCATGGAAAATATTATCAGAAATATTTTAATGTAATCTTGTGTTTATATAGCTTTGTATGTATTTAACTGAAAGAAGTAGGGTAGACCGAATAGTTGGAAAGCAGAAATATTTTCTTTTTTTTTCTTAATACCTGTTATTGATAAAAGAACTTTTTTTGTGAAAGGTATTGTCTTTCATATCTGAACGGTGGGTTAGGTTTTTCAGTCAGATTATAGTGTGTGAAATATATAAGAAACTCCCAGAAGGCAAAATAATATTGCACCTATGTTTCAACTTCTTGGAATTGTTCAGATAGTGCTCCAATATTAAAATATTTATTTTTATCCTGAGAAGTTTTCTGTGTGAAAAACCATCTCTGGAGTATTATGGCAGAAATAGGAGACTGCTTTTAAAGTGGCTGCCCTGACAAGGTCTTTGTTGCTAAACCAGCTTGCTGCTTATGTGTAGAGGAACCAGCCCTATTTGTGTGTGCCCAAACGAGTCACTTAGTGATGACATGGAACGATCTTCTCTGATGCATCCGAAGCGATAGGGAGTGTCTAATTCCATTGTTTGTTATATAAAGTCACATCTAGAGGAAGCTGTATTACTTTGTTGTGTCTCTAATAGGAAAGGGAAGTTGCCAAAGGGCGACTGAGGCACGTTTGGCCTTTCTTGCCAATGGCTTATTAATGTTACTACTTCTCTATGTACTAAACTTGGAATTAATGATTTCCATTTTCCTCCTCCATTATCAGATGGGTGAGCTGCTCTGCAAGTCATTGATGAATGTTTTACACTCTCTTATTTGATGTTTCCTGGATCTGGTCGCTTTGCTCGGATGTGCTCTCTCCATTTGTAACCACCTGGGAAGATCTCTCATGGTTTCAGTAAATGACTCCTCTACAGCATACTCAAAGCAGAATTGCGCTCTAGCTGCTTCTTTTTCTATACTCTGCCACCGCATAGGAATTCAGTAAAAGCTGGAGCTTTTACACCATCCTGATGTATAACACAATCCAAAACATTTTTTAAATTGAAACTTGAAAATATAGTTTTGGTCCTTGAGCTCCGGGCTTGAAATTCTCTAACAGCTTAGCCTCAGATAAGTTATTCTGTACCTTTTGAGTGTGAGTGTTTAGGTGACAGGAGAGAAAAGAGTATTGCTCTTCATTTGAAGTAGTGTTTACGTGCACTTAGTCCTCAGTACTTGGTCCTCGAGCACTGTCAGAATTAATGTTTCATAATTACATACAAAAATAATTGGATTATTTCTTCCCTCTAACACTTTTATTTATTTATTTATTTATTTATTTGCATTTTTAAATTTAACCTTGTTCTACTTGCTTTAGTCAACTTCTGCTAACTAGAGATCATACCATCTTTTACCCTTCTCTCTGAAATCTATGTTACCCATTCCTTGTAAGCTGGATCCGCTGCACCCTCTAAGAAAACACCTGTTCACATTATTATCATTTAAAGTCACTTCCAGAACTTCTCAGCTTGGCAGCTAGTTTCAAAATCACTTTCTGTTTCATACTCTGAGGGGAACTAAAAATGTGAATTAGGTAAGATACAGAAAGCTGTATCAAAACCTATTTCAGGAACTCTTGAACCATATTGTAAAGCTTGGTGATATTTCCTGGCTTGCAGATAAGGCTGCACAGTGTGTCTGCAAGAACTGAACACTGATTGTGATCCATTGACAGAGCTAAAAAGCTTAGAAGTTACTGATTTAGCCTTTGGGTGCTTACCCTATCTATCTTAGGTGTCTCAGACATCCAACTTAAGTGTGATTTAAAAGACCAAGGGTAAATGAGTAGATTATTGAAGGAATCAATTGAGAGGCAAGGAATGCCTCCAAACAGATGAATTTAGTGAACTTAGAGAAAGGAGTTATAAAAACAACCCTTTTATACTCACCCAATTTCCTTTTTCCTCTGCTGTTTGTTTTGGAGACAAAAGGAAGAAAAAGGCTTCACCATAATAACCCTGACATGTCACTTATTAAGAATTTTTTTCTTTAGGTGCATCAGATGAGTATTGACTACTTTATTAATAGTTGTAACAGTTTGTCAAATAATAAAGCTCTACCCTTTCATTTCATTTCTCAGGAAGTTCTCTTTCTACAGGCTTTTGCAACCATTGCCAGTTGTTAGTGATTAGGTTATTACTTTACCATGTTCCTTGATCACTAGGCTGTACGATACTGAAGCTAGGCAGGGAGAAGCACTGTTGTTACCTAGAGATCTCCAAGGAATACCTTGAAGCCTTAGAAAGTAGCATTGCTAACTCTGAGCACACTTCTTTATTTCCCTCTTTTATGTTCCTCTTTGGTTAATACCAACGAAGTGCTTCAATATGGTGCATAAATGCTCATAGTAATTCACTGAAATGACGGATGGAGTTCTCAGTTTGGAACTGAGCATGTAATATTTAGGCCTTCCTGTGAATTATACTGATTCCAAGTATCCTGCCCTGACCAAGGTCTCAGTAAGTGTAGTTCTTCAGTGCTTTTTAAAGATTTCTGCTCTATCTGTTGAGTTGGGAACTTATATTTTCAGCTAGGTTAAACTGCCAGTCAGTGCTTCTGGGTTCTCATTTGCTATAAAGTTAGGCTTTCTTGCAGCATTTTGGAAGTTCTGATTCTTGTTTCAGTTTGGAATCAGGACAAAAATGGGAGATATTGGACGATCTTCTTTCAGATTACTTGGGGTTATAGCCTGGGAAGGGGTCTTTATCTTCTTGCTGTGCAGACATAAAGTCAATTTTATGGCTCAGTTGTAGGTAAGGAAAATTTAAATGGGGAAAACTTAAGTGATTAAGCTGAGGAGTTGTTAGAGGACCTTACAATTCTTCACTTTGAAGAAGTGAATTAATTTGCTGCTTAGTGGGTGTGTGTTTGTGATATCAGTGAGCAGCTAAAGCTGATTCTTTATTTCAGCTTGTTACTTGCCAGCATGTGCTATTCACGATATGGGGATTTAGTTTTAATGTAATCTTATAATTATTTGGCAGTGTTCCCCAGTCTAATAACACAGTTAGCCTAATGATGAAATGCAGAAGGAAGTTCTCCTGAAATCCCAAAGTCTTGGACGTGGTGTCTTCCAGGTTTGACTTCTCTACTGGGACACAAACAAGCAAATGCACACTCAGTCTCACACATCCGATCTATCTGTAACTTATGGTATTCCTTCTTTCATTGCAGACTTCAAGCATTATCTAATCCCCTCTGACTCTCCCTCAGCCAGGAACCTTCAGACAATTATGCTGTGATTTGATCTTTGATTTGATCTCTGTTTTTTTTTGTTTTTCTTTTTGTTTTTTTTTTTAAACGTGTATACGTAGCTAATGAATCCACTCGTGCACCGTATCTCTAACAGATGAATTCTTATCTTTAATTTTCCCTTAATCGAGTTTCTTATGTTCTTAGCTGCCTTCTGTTTTTTTTTCTTTCTGGGCTTCTTGTCAGGATACTTGTGGAATTGCCAACAGGAGCTGGACTTGCTCTGTGTAGATGTTCTGTGCCCAGAATTCCCCCGGTATCACTGGCTGAAGGGTAGTGGCCATATGTAGTCTTTAGTACTTTACAAGCATATGCGGGTTGATGTTCACAAAGAAGTGGAAATGCACTTTGGAAAAGTGTTATATTATTATTATTATTTTTTCTTAGCTCTTTGTTAACTTTGTC
Source organism: Tetrao urogallus (assembly GCF_951394365.1). NCBI lineage: Eukaryota > Metazoa > Chordata > Aves > Galliformes > Phasianidae > Tetrao > Tetrao urogallus. Next base: position 13,378,758 of record NC_136815.1, read on the forward strand.
TTTGTACAAAACTTGAACAAAAGTTGTAAAACAGCCCGAAGAGACCTGATTCTGACTGTCTCACTGTGCAGTGTGGTAGAAATACTTTTTTGCTGTCTTTCAGGAAGGACTGCAGTAGTTTATTGACATGTAGTGCAATAATTCTTCGTTCCTCAGGGGGGAGCTTACATACCAGCTAACTGATACCCAGTCTCCAGTTTGAGATTCTGCTAGGCTGTATTTTCAGCAACTTCATGGTGTTGGAACACGTTATCCAATCTGAAGCTAAATTACAGCAACAGCTATGATTAGCTACAGTAGGCTTTATCCTGACAGAATATCCACATTTGTGTAATCTTGAGTCTGTGATGACTGCACCTTATTTTCAGTTTTCCATTCCTTCAAATCTGTAGACCATTGCTTGATGGCTGCTAATTTTTTCTTATCTTTCTTTGAAAATGATTCAGTTTTTGGAAATATCAGCCCAGCCAACTGAGCCTTTTACAGAGAACAAAAAGACAGGAAGAAAAAGTACTCCTCTCTTCCCTACCACCACTGTGTTCTAATAAAAGTAGAATCCAAAGTTCCCTTTTTTCTAACAGCTCAAGTGCTGAAAAAGCTGGCTTTTGAGAGTCAAGATTTACCAAGGGAGTAGCTTTCAGTGAAAAAAAGTGCTGTCCATTGAAAATTTGATGTAGTTAATTGAACAGGTCAGAAAGTCTGACCGGGTCTGGTACAGTGTATCTGACACGGAGCTTCATCCTTGTTATTGTAGAATACACGGCAGAAGAAAGTCAGAAACACCTGGCTCTTTTTGCAGAGATGTAAAGACCCAGCATTTTCCTCTTGAATTCAGTGGAAGGAGCTCTTGGAACAGATAAAAGACTGGATCCTGCCCAAGCCCTTCCTGAATTTGGGAACTGATTTTCAGCCCTTCGCCCAACAGGATCTGCATGCCCTGTCAAATGGTTGCCTGATAGATTCCTCAGATCTTAGTAGTGACCAACGCTTTAACTAAAGCAGTTGTCTGTTCTTCTGTGAGCAGCCAGTAGGTCTGCTTGCTTCTGAGGAAGAGAAATCCAGTGTGAGCAACTTGAGCCTTTGTATTGATTTTTGTTGTTTATAACAGGAATACTACAGATACAAATATGAGCCTAGGCACACATAAAAAAGCAGATTCTTAAGCCGTTTTGGTCTGCAACATGGACACCTAGATTAATCTGTGGCCCTTCTTAAGCAGTTGTGTCTGCAGTGCATCTTTAAAATTTTAACATAAATATATGTTAAAATAAGCATATACTGTCTTTTCTCTTCCCAAGAATTCATTAACCTTATTTAACCCAGAAGTAAATATTGGAGGCCAACTTGGTTATACAGCAATAAACATTAAGTGGTTAACCTCAGAAAAAATTTGGGATCTCCTGTTGGATGGCTTATTAGAAATGTTCTGCTTATACTGAACGAAACTGGCTGAAATGCATTCTGCTGTGGATTTCAGTCATTCAAGACTACATGTATTTACAGCAGAAGCAAGGTTAAAGGATAACACACAGAAATGATGTTAGAATGTGAGCTATCCCACAGAAGCTTTGAGAACCTCGGGAGCCTGCAACTCACTGAGCTATACAGCCCCCACCCTGTTCTTCAACAGCACTGCCTGAAAGACAGCAATTCCTGTCCACCAAGTTGGTAAGGTAAGCCTCCATCTTCCACAGATTAAAAATGCTTCTTAATCACTGACTAAAAAATAGAAATGCTCCCCAGAGGGGAATTAGAGGATCTCTTCTGTTTTCTGAAATGCAGAACAATGATACAGTTGAGGAAACGTGTATTTTTTGTCAGTGTGCCATGTATTCAGGATAGGCCGTCAGTGTAATCCCTGAACCGTCAACTGTTCTGACAGGACACCTGTGTCTTATTGTGCTGTGGTTAGAGGAGGATCTTTCACAGAACTCTTTGATACCAAAACCAGGTTTCTGTATTTAAATCTCAGTTACTGTCTCTGCAGGTTCTATTGAGTGCAATGAATTGCAGAATTGAGATGACTTACTTTTTCACAGATCAAAATAACAAATCTTGGAGTTATTTGTGTTGGCAGTGTCCTTTTGAGACCAACCACTCCCCCCCACCTCTCAAGGAGCGTCAGCTAGAGCAGATTGTCCAGGACTTGGTCCAATTGGGTTTTGAGTATCTGCACAGATGATCAATTTAGCTGAGGTTTTTCTCAACTGTAACTATGAAGTGCATTTTTAGTGTTTATTTTACATAGGCTACGTATATTCTATCTTGCAGTGCATGCTTTTGACCTAAATCTAATAGCTGAGAACCTGAAGATGGATTATAGGGTTATTCAAAAAGCAGTGCCAAATGTAGAACAATCCCAAATGGCTTATAAGGAAGTGTTTGTTATGTGTTCTAATTTTTTGTTGCTAAGTTGTTTTTGTTGTTAAGTATAAACAGAGTCTGGAGATATGCCAGGAATGTGACAATCTGTTAGGAGCATGTCACATCTATAAAGTACTGTGATCCAATGCGTTGTCAAGCACTAGTTAAACAATGATGCTAAACTGCCTGTGTCCATTGGTTTATGAATGTTATATGCATGTAGATAAAGCTTGTCATATACTGGCTTATCAAAAACAAACAAAAGACAGCTTGACTGTGATGAATGTCACCTGTAACCTTTATCCTGAGCTAATCTACTTCTGAATTTGCTATTCACAGATGTGCACAATCCCTTTTTATGTCACATTAAGCCGCATTCAAACCCATATCATACTGACTCACTCCAAGTCCGTCTCACAGAGAAAGCTTCTTTCTTTTCAGAAACGATGCTCTAGGATTTTGTTCTTTTTGTTACACTCAACACAAGGAACTACAGACTTGTTAGCCTCTTGCCAATTCTGCCAAAATAATGGAACAGTTAATTTAGGTTTCTGTCAACAAAGAATGGCATTGTATAGTTAATACCAGTCATCTTGATGACCAACCTGTCAAACTAACCTGATACTCTTCTCTTTTCTTTCTTTTTTTCTTTCACATTGGCAAGGTTACAAGCTGAGTAGTTACCGGTCCCCATGTAGAATATAGTGTACTTATCCCCCGAAGCATACAGCGTAGGATTATGTGACATCTTAATTAAATATCTGCCTTTTCATTTGTACGCTGTGTGCTGGAGTCTGGCTGGTTTGTGAGCAGATGCCTGTACATGGGGAGATGCTAATGAACAAGGGCATTGCTGGTGTCCCATGCACTGGTCACGCAGCATCACCTGGACTTTGTGCTGGTAGCTCAAGATTATGGTTAGGCGCAGTAGCCAACAACGAGCAGTGCAGGTTGGTGGTACAAGTATGGTGTGAGTAATTGAGTTAAATGGTCCTGGCAAAATGTGTATGATTGTAGCCAAATGTAGTGCAGTATCTGAGAAATCCCTTCACCCTGCAGGGATACCCTCTTACCCCTTGGAAAGCTGCCTGTCAGAGAAGAAAATGAATTAGGGGTTTTGTAAATAGCTGTGTTACATGTACACCCAATGCAAAGCTAATGGGACTTATGTAATCTCTGGTTATAGAAGTATTGAGTAGCAGGGACTGTTGTAATGTGCACAGATCAGGTCGCTTAGGGCTTTACTAAGATACTGCATCCAGTTGTAGCATCTTAATTCCAAGAACAGCAAAGAATAGATGGAAAGAGGAGCCCGGGGTTTTCTCAAGCCTGGAAGATGAGCCTTGTGTTGTCATGTTACAGGAGATGAAGCTGCTGAAAGGAAGGTTGATAGGTGACCTGATAACTGGGAACACGGACTTAGCAGGACAACAGCATACGTTCAAAAGCTGAAATTGGAAGCCTGAGTGATTCAGTAATAAGAAAATGAATCCTGTCTTTGCGGGTCATTCAGCAGCAGAGCTGCTTACTAGAAAAAAAGGCAGACACTGACAGAATTGAGTTTTTAAAAAATGAGATAGATGGGAGGAGAAATACGGTAGGCATGTGTACACACAGCACCCAGACTGCATGATGCTGCATGATCATAGCCAGCCTTTAGCAGAAACACCTGCAGTCTCTAGACTCTGATACACTCTACAGCTTCTGTGGTTTTGCTTTTCTGTTTTGTGAGAGTTGAGGCTTTCAGAAACAGAGGCCCCTGGGAAGCTCAAATGAGGCTTGAATGAAGCACCCTGTGTTGTGTGAGAAACCTATTAGGAAAACACCAGGTGAAATAATCTGCTATTACCCAGCTGTATTTGCAGTCTATAAGTGTTTTTTCCTACTTATTCAATCTGTATATCAGACTAAGTCTAGGGTAAAATTTCTGATATAAGGACAACTTTTCTTTGTGTTGCCACGTTGTGCAGCATGCTACTCTATGTGTCACTTCAGAAAAAATCGTGTTAGGAGTAAGAACCTGTACTTAGGACACAACGTGGTAAAATCAATCAGTAATTCGTATGTGTAACTCTTGTTCTCCCAGCAGCTCTCTTAGGGCTTGAATCCATTGTTTTTTTTCTGTTTGAGCAGATAGGGTGTTAGACTAGATTGGTGTACTATAGAACAGTTGATTTGGAGATTTAAAATCACTATCTTCCTTTAGAAACTTCTTTTGACTTAAATTTTGTAAGTGTACTAAATGGGATATATGCAAAAATGACTTCTCTAAATAGTTTTGTTGCACATTTTCTGCTAGTCTAGTGAGATCACAGAATCATAGAATCATCTGAGTTGGAAAGGATTTTTAAGTGTATCTAGTCCAACTCTGCTGCAATAAACCAGGACACCTACAGCTAGGTCAGGGTGCTCAGAGCACTGTCCAGCCTGACCTTGAGTGTCTCCAAGGATGGGACAGCCACCACCTCTCTGGGCAGTCTGTTCCAGTGCCTCACAGCTCTTACTGTAGGAAACTTTCCCTACCTCCATCTAAATCTCCCATTTTAGTTTGGAATCATTTCCCTTTGTCCGATCACAACAGACCCTGCTAAAGAGTCTGTACTTTCTTATAGCCACTGTCCAGATACTGAAAGGCCTCTCACAGGTCTCCCAGGAACCTGCTCTCTTCCAGACTGAACAGCCCCAGTCCTCTCAGCCTGTCCTCAAAGGGAAGTGTTCATGCCTTGGATCGTTTTTGTGGCCCTCCTCTGGACATGCTCCAGCAGGTCCATGTCTCTTCTGTACTGGACACAGTACAGGCGAGGTTTCACCAAAGCAGAGCAAAGGGGCAGGATCACCTCCCTCACCCTGCTGGCCATGCTTCTTTTGATGCAGCTCAGGATACGGTTGGCTTTCTGGGCTGTGGGGGCACATTGCTGGCTCGTGTCCAGCTTCCCATCCACCAGTACCCCTGCATCCTTTCCCAGAGGGCTGTGCTTTATCCTTTCATCCTCCAGTTTGTAATGGTAGTGGAGGTTGACATGACCCAGATGCAAGACCTCACGCTTGGCTGTGTTGGACCTCATGAGGTTCTCCTGGGCCCACAAATATTAATATATACTCATATACCATTCTATTCTATTTTTCATTCTCCATTCTATTTTTAGGTATCACTTCTGTAGGAGATTTCCCATATAGATTATTAATACCATCCATTTTCCATGTTTATTTACACATTCTTTTTAGATCGGGTAAACATTTGTTGATGAAATTGTATTTGGTGCATTCTTACTGGGGCAGATACCAGAATCTACAGCCTGTTCAGAGACTTTGACTTCTGGAGCTGTTACCTGGAAATTGCTGTAAAAAGCACTGTAGGATAGGTAAATAATTCTTCAGTCAGACGATGCTTTTCTTTACAATTGCAACATCAGAAGTGGTTATCCCACTGTCATAAAAGTGATAGTGAAAATAACTATCTGAAGACAATTTCTTCCAAAGGCATAAAACTTCAAGTTGTTGGTTTTTTTTTCAAGTTCAGAGATGTGTGGACATCAATTGACATTGCCTTGATCTGATCAACAGAAAGATTTGAACTGTAGTGTTATCTTTGGCCTGCATATGCTACATAAAGCAGTGCCATTGAAATTCCTGATCCATCTCTGTGTTGCTGAGGTGGGACCTGTAACTGCAAAATGCAGACATCAAGTCTATCTAAAGGAAAGCTGTGGTGGCCTGCGTTCATCCAGTTTTTTAGGCAGGAGTACATTTTAGCTGTGTAAATTCCACAGCTTCTATTTTCAGTGCCTGGGGCTTCTTTTGTTTTCAGCAGACTACCTAATCTCAGAGTTAGACATTTTGTAAAAAGCTGTTCAAGGATTTAGATTGTAAAGTGAGGGTGTTATCTCTGGTGTTCATTCAAAAAAAGTAATTCAAAGGTAGTAGGCTTCCAGAAGATTTTATCTTGATGCTTGAATTTTCCTTAATTAAAACAAAATAGTTACCTACTCCAATTGAAGTTGAAAGAATACTTTCATCATAGAACTAAGCAACTCTGAACAAGACTTCTCTTTTCTTTGTCTTTCTGCTTGTCTTTTTTAATCATGAGAGGGCTGAACTAGGGGGTGAATGATTCAAGAAAAAGCACTGATTCTGGATGGTCTGAGTCAAATGCCCTGTACCTTTAATACCAATTTCAAAATTGAGATCTGCTCTAATGTAGCATGACACAGCTTTGCATGAGCACGGATCTCAGGCTAAATATAAAGGATTGTATGGAGCATCCATGAACAGCCTTCGCTCTGGGCTGCGAGGTAAGGAAGGGATGGCATGTAATCCTGCAACGGAGGGATACTTAGCACGTGTGCACTTGCAAAGTTTAGCTTGAGCTTATGGTGTTGAGCAGCATTGACTCCCAATGCTGAATTCAGTGTATCTAACTGCTTACGGCATTACAGGAACACATGATGGTTCCATCCTAGTACAGTTTCATTTTTGCCAGTGGAATTCACAGCATCTGACAGTAGGGGAAGTCTCTGGAGTTTTTTATTTCAGATACTGATGAATGTCTGTTCAGGGGACTGCAAATTCTGGCTCAGTTTTTGGTTGGGCTGGGACCTTTCATCAGTCTGTGTTCAGACTTTGAGTCTTCCTGTTGAACAATCTTCCTGAACTCCAGCAGTGGAAATCTTTAGAAGTTCAAGAGGGACAGTGTTTGTTCTCCTATTGTATCTGGCTCTGAAAAGGTGCTACCTGGCTTGATTGGTTCTGTCCTACAGCCTACATTGATGCATGCACAACATCTTGAAATTATTTTTTGAGTCAGTCTGCTGAATGGTTGCAGACTGAAAAGCTTAAAAGGTTCTAATGTGAACAAATTCAGATAGATCTTCACGAAGACAGCATGTTGGCACAAAGGCTTATTTTCAAGTTTTGCTTTCAAACTAGAAGCTGTGGGTTTTTTCTTCCTTTCAATAGCAATTTCTTTTAATGGAACAGCAAGTATTTTCTCTGACCTTGTATTGAAATACATTGACATTCTGGCAAAAACAATTAAGCCTACCAAAAATCAGTCTGATGCAAAATAACTGATGTGGAAATTTTCAGCCTCAGTGATTGTGATTCAGCAACACTTGATGATTATGAAAGGTGTCAAGCAGCTATAATCATAGTCATCAGCACCTGTGCTGTATGCATGTACCAAAACATGCATTTGGTCTCCCTTGTTAAGAATGTATGCAATCCCTAAGCGTTATGAGTGTATCAGCTACATTGTACCTTTCTCAGTGTAAAAGAATGTGTGTTTAGAGGGGCTGCTGCTATTCTGCAAATCAAGTATATACCGTCAGGAAAGCGTTTGATTTCTTACTTCATTGCTTTATTTAAAAATTAATTTGTTGAACTAGAAGTTCATTATCATTCCTTCTATAGAAAAATAATTATCAGTAAGTTTAATTTCATATATTTTCTATGCATTGTGATTATTTTCAAGGGCTCTTTGAAACCTCAATAAACATGATATTCAAATATAATCTACACGCCTCTTTAAAGCAGCAAACCAGCTGTGGTTATGAGTATATCATATCAATGTGCACATAGCCTAGAATGTTGCTTTTGTCCAAAAGCAGTGCTTAGGGAGGAGTGTGAGAACAGGACAATCATGTGTCATGTTTATTTCTGATACCCTCCTGCCCTCCAACACTTTGTGGTTCGCTGTCTTCCACAGAGCAGGTTGACTCCTGTCTTTGAGCAGACCTTGTATGAATGCACAACCAGAATCTCAGTGGGGAAATATGTATGAGTAAAGGACAGATGAAAGAACTCACACTACCAAAAAGCTGTTTCCTGATTACTAAGCTCTGAACAGTGCAGCTTTCATGTTTATTAGACTTTTCAGGTGCTCAGTTTTCTTTTATACTACAGGTAGTGAATGTTTTAAGGTGGGAGGTAGTAATAAGGATATTAAAAACAAATTAAAAAAAAAAGCACAACAAAAACAGATAGAGTAGCCATCTGTGTGCCTCCCGAGCTCATGGCTTTTGTTGATGCTTAGTTAGCGTTTCAGTTGAAAAACAAATTCTCCAGACTATCTGGTGGCATAAATACTTTTATTGCCAAAAATGAAACCTAGTTGAGCACAGTGTAACCCTGTGTGAGTCTGTTTCATCTATCATATGTGATTCAGATTTGTGGCATTTAAGGTATCTCTGTCAACATTGTTGGAAGTCTGCTTTGTAAAACTTGTGGCAATTACTTACATGCCCCAACCACTGCATACAGTTCTGACCTTCAGAGACACCATTTCTTAAGGACGCAGCCTTTCCATTTCTGTGAAGTGATGGTTAATGCCTGGCTTTCATTTCCCTGATTGACTGTTCATTTCTACCAGGTGTGCTTCGGGACTAACTCTGTTTGCTTGTTTTACGCCTTTAAGAGAGAGCTAGTTAGTTGTCAGTAAAATTACGTTGTCTGAACATTTACTGTGTGTTCTGGAATGCCAGATGTCAGAATACAACTTACAGCATAAGCTGGAAACTTATTTCTTCTTCAGAGTCGTCTTGAAAATGTAAGGCAAAATAGAATATGGTTCTTCATATCCCATCGGAGTGAATCCTTCAGTAGTGAGCAAGTATCTGCATACTCTCTATGTAAGCAAAGTCTAGCTAAACAGCATTCACTAAATCTTGTGCAGTCTATTGCTGAGTTGCAAAAATTGCTGGGAACATTACACCAATATGATCATCCATCTGGCAGAAAAAAAATGCTGCAAACTGCAGTGCCATTAAGCACTTTTGTATGGAAAAAGCTCTGATGTGTTGGATCCATTCTGTAGCTCAATGAATTGCCTATAGTAAAAGAATGGTGCAGATAGTCACAGTCTGAAATACATGCTTGTACAAATCTGTAATTATAATAGGTAGTGAGAGACCAGGGGAAGCAGTATCTTTTGGATGGTATCTCTCAAAAATATATCAAAAGGATTAAATGGCTTTCCCAAAGAATTTGAGGGCTTGCTAATTCTAGTCTGATTTGGAAAAGAAGAAGTGCAGCTTGCTTTGTTTGTACAATTAATGGCTTTCTCTGAGTACAGAAAAGCGAAGTTGCCAAAATTGACATTGGACAAGAATCAGAGCTGGGTTATTGAGCTTCTTTTGTTTTATGTGAACCACAGTGACCAGTCCTGTAATTCTCCTCTGCAGGAGGTTATTGAAAAGTGCTGGAACTGATTTCAGCTGCAGTGACCCAACATGGGCAACAAATTAGTTTGACTTGACTTTGGATTGTTTTGCACCGCCATGTCTTTTGTCCATAAACTTTGTATGTCATCTGGTTGTCAAGCCATGCTGGAAGGGGGTTAGCTTAGCAGTGGGTTGGATTTGCCCTCAGCAAAGTAGATGTGAATGTCCTTGTGCCCTCTTCCAATTATTGCAAACTTACAGTGTTTTCTAAGTAGCTTCCTACAGCTCATACAGCCAGTAAAGCAGTACCTGTTTGCAGACTGATGTGTTTTCTCCTGCTCCGGGGACATCAGGCAGGGTTTCATTTATAGTTTTAAATACAGGTGTGTGGTTGTTACCATCCTGTGCAGTTTTTACTTGTGGGAAGATCACATACCTTTGTCTGGATTATTCCCCAGCCATGCCCCAGGCAGCTTCATTATGGTCGTGTAGTGGCAATACTCGGAGTAATTGACCACTGGAGAAGGGAGTTTTATCTTTGCCAACTGCCCAGCAGTAGCTTAACAGAGGTATATAAAAAGCAGAAGTTAGGACAGGTGCTAAACAACCAGGGCTCTCTCTATGCCTTTGTAAAATGGAATAGCTGTGGTTAAACTATATTGCATTGACTATTGGCACTCAGCAGTGTGATGAGACATGTGATGCTTTACTTCCTGGAATCCAGCTTCAAGTGTCTGCAAAAATGAAGGCAAACTCAAACTACACTTGTTTTTTTTTTTTCCTTATGAAGGGATTTGCTGTATAATTTGCTCATTTAAAAGCACTTATTGTTGTTGAGAAGTTGTTTTTTATGGAGTTGCAGATCTGTAAAGTAATAGTTTGCTTATATTAAGGGTCGTACGTGTATTCGGTTGGAGTAGGTGATCTTGGAGGTCTTTTCCAACCTTGGTGATTCTGTGATTCTATCCAACGTACACTGTTGGATGTCCATATGCTTCTGAAGCTTGTGGTGGTGTCAGTCACTTGTACCCAGATCCAGGTCTGATAACCTGCTGACCTAGATGGAATCTTAGGAATCCTCGAGGATTCCACGCACGAACAAGCAGAATTCTGAACTGTAGCTCTCCACTGGAACTGATCACGTTTCCAATTAATGTAAGTATTCAGGACTGTGTAGAAATAGACCTTAATGGGAGGAGAAATAACATACAAATACTGCCTTTCTGCCGCTGGGCTGAATGTGACAGCTATGCTAGAGAAGATGCAAATTCTCTGCTCCTCTCTTAGAGTGATAATAGAACTCAGGAAAAAATATACTTATATGTCTTTCCATTTGTGTGATTTTTCAATCCAAAAATAGTAATGAAGGATTAAAAAAAAAGCCCCAACATTATCACCCAACTAAAAGAGTTTAAGAAGGGCACCAGAGATAACTCGTGTGCTTTGTTTTTCATTGCTGTATCAATATGAGAAGACAGAGTCTTTGGTGGTAGAGAGAAATTTCGCCTCCTTAAGCAAATGCTGTTCAAGTTCTGCACAGCCTTATGACTATTCAGAAAAAATGTTGTAATGTGCACAACTGTCATGTTGGTATACAATTCATTTTTTAAATTAAAAATAGCATCAGGACATTTAGTAGCATGTGTTATTTGATGGCTTTATACACCTCTCTATTTGTTTTGAAACACTACTGCCCTAACATCCAGGCAAGCCCTGTAACAGATTCAGAACAAGGACTGTGTGAAAACTTTGTATTAAACAACTTCCTGAAGTTATAAAATGTGTACAAAAGCTTGAATGCCTCAGTTATGATAGGCACTTTGCATGAGTTCACACATAAGTAGGTGAGTGCACGTGAGGCTCTGAAGCATGCAATACTTTATCACACAAGTAAAATTTCTTATCTGAGAAAGTGCGTTTCCCACAAGCTGCTCCTGGGTTTGAAGTAAGACTCTCCTCTTTCTTTAATCACTTCATTTCGCAGAGGCTGTTCCATGTAACTGAGATTATCTGGTACTCCATGTTGAAGTGCAGGTTTCTGTTGCTTTCAGAAAACCCTTGGCTGCATTGCAGAAGTCAGTTAAAGCAAGAAAAGAAACATTTCTGTGTTAAGAGCCTGGTTAGCTGGGTGCTGATCTATTCTTTAGCTCTCTAAAAGCCATTTTCTCCAATCATTCTGAAGCTCCTTATGACAGACTTGAATTGATTCTCCTTTTAGGCAAGTGTTTAGTGAAAGCTTTTGTAAGCTTGGAGTCAGCTAGCAGTTCTAAAATGCAGCGAGTCCTGAGATGCTGCCCTTGTCTGTAATTGCAAATGTTCTACTTGTCTGCATGTGTGGAGGTGTAAGCCAGGACCCTTCAAAAATCCTGGCACTGCATTTTTTTCTAACCTCTTCCATCAGCACCTCAAGGTAAACCTTTTGCAGTGATCAATATGGTGCTCCAAAGCTTAATAAAAATACCTGTGGTGAATCTCAAAACTTACACTGGGAAGTATCAATAAGTGTGTTTCTTATTACAGCCTTGTAAAATTCAGGAAACCTAGCTAAAGCAAAATTAAATGAAATTGCTTGTAGTCACTGAAGACTTACCCAAACATCTCTTTCCCATTGCTTTTCCTTGATTCAGCAGCTGAAATAACCGTATTATTTAATAGTTTAGAACAGGTAAGAAATAGCAGAGGAAATCATTTCAAACTGCTCTGACTTGTGCCAACGGACACGTAGGAACTCACGAGGGAGGAAATAATATTGTCTCACCTCAGAACCTCTGAGTTCTGAAAAAACAGTTTATGGCTTGTGACAGTAGAGCTGGTTGGGTTTTACAATGGAACTGGTGGCTCTGTAATATTGCTGTGTTGATGTCTGATGCTTCCACAAGCATCTTCTGGCACTAAGACTAATTGGCATGGAATGGCTCACACCCACTCTGCTAAGGGCTTTAGCTCTTCACGGTGGCTGTGTTCACACTGATTTGCACTTGTTTCTGAATTGTATCTGGGAGTTCCTGGCAAAGGGTTTATTGGCCCAGGCCAGAGGAACCCTTGGAGCAATCTGATAATGGAAATGACAGTGCCTGGACAACTGTGGTACCGTTTAACTGACTGAGAAGCTCATTCTTGGAATCAGCCATGTCCTGGTTTTCATAGTGCATTGGGTGAATGGCTGAAAAAAGACCTGTTTCACATGCTTAATAGCTCTCACCTTCTGCGTGCATAAACTTGCTAGCCATTGCACTCCCAGCATAGAAATCTAATGTTTGGATGGTACCGCTGAGGGAGACTGTAAATGGTGTTCACTAGTATGTGAACAATTTTGAGTGAGATTCCAACTATCTAGGTATTTCTTCACCTATCTCCACAGTTCGCATGTTTCAATTCAATATGTCGATATAGAAATTATGTAAGATTCTTGTTTTTGCTTGCCGTGAATCTTGACCTTGCTATTGAAATTCAAGCAGCTGGGTTTTTAGTGCTACTCTATAGAGAGTCACTGAGGCTGGAAGGCAGCTCTGGAGATCATCAGGCCTGCTGAAAAGGACTTCAAGGTACTGGTGGATGGCAGGCTGGACAAGAGCCAGCAAAATGCCCTCATACCACAGAAAGCCAACCATATATTGAGCAGCATAAACAGAACACTGGCCAGAAGAGCAAAGGAGGTGATCCAGCCCCTTTGCTTTGCTCTAGTGAAACCTCACCTGGAGTATTGCATTCAGACGTGGAGTCCTCAGTACAGAAGAGATGTAGACCTGTTGGAGCGTATCCAGAGCAGGGCCACAAAAATGATTCAAGGGATGGAACACCTCCCCTATAAGGACAGGCTGAGTGCTGCGGCTGTTTGGTCTGGAGGAAAGAAGGAGTTGGGCTAGAAGACCTATAAAGGTCACAGAATCACAGAATGGCCAGGGTTGGAAGGGACCTCAAGGATGATGAATCTCCAACCCCCCTACCACATGCAGGGCCACCAACCTCCCCATTTAATACTAGGCCAGGCTGCCCAGGGCCCCATCCAGTCTGGCCTTGAACACCTCCAGGGACGGGGCATCCAAATAATAGGACATGCAAAGCTGAGAACTGCTGTTGTCCGTCAGGCTTCTAGTAATGAAGATTTCAAAGCAACTTTGAAAAAGGATGCCTGGCAAAGTGCATCTGCATAAATGCTTTATAACCCTGGGCCGCCATCATGTAGGGAATCTACCCTAAGTCATAATGGAGTTATGGACCCTAAGTCATATGGAGTTATCCAACCTGGCCTTGAACACCTCCAGGGACGGGGCATCCACAACCTCTCTGGGCAGCCTGTTCCAGCACCTCACCACTCTCTCTGTAAAGAACTTCCCCCTGACATCCAACCTAAATCTTCCCTCCCTCAACTTAAAACCATTTCCCCTTGTCCTGCAGTTATCTACTCTTTCAAAGAGTTGATTCCCCTCCTGTCTGTAGGCTCCCTTTAGGTATTGAATGGCTGCAATGAGGTCACCCTGCAGCCTTCTTTTCTCCAAGCTGAACAAGCCCAGCTCCCTCAGCCTGTGTTCGTAGGGGAGGTGCTCCAGTCCCCCGATTAGGCTCTCCTCTGGAACCACTCCAGCAGCTCCTTGTCTTTCTTGTACTGGGGGCTCCAGACCTGGACACAGTAATCCAGATGGGGCCTCACAAGAGCAGAGTAGAGGGGTACAATCACCTCCCTGTCCCTGCTGGCCACCCCTCTTTTGATGGAGCCCAGGATACCATTTGCTTTCCGAGCCACTGTCCCTTTGAACTCAAATGATTCTGTTCTATGATCTTGCTAAGCCCCCTGCTCAATGCAGGGACAGCCAAAGCAAGTTCCTGGGTCTGCACCCCATCAAGTTTGATTATCTGCAGGAATGAAAACTCCGCAGCCTCTCTTGACACCTGTTCTAGTGCTTAACCACATTCACAATAAACAAGTTTCTTCTTATATTTAAGTGAAGCTTCCTGTGGTTGAGTCTGTGCTTTTTTATCCTCTCCATTAGGCATCTACACACATTGAAAAGCCCCAAGTGCTGAGCCTGCAGGTTGAACAGTCCCAGCTATCTCAGCCTCTCTACATGTGACAGAGATTCCAGTTCATAAGCATCTCCATGGCTCTTTGCTGGACTTGCTCCAATATGCCCATGTCTCTCATGTATCGGGGAGCCCAGCACTGGACACAGCACCCAGATACATCTCACCAGGGCTGAGCAGAAGTGAACGATCTCTTCTCTTTGTTTGCTGGCAATGTTCAGCTTAATGCAACCCAGGATAACATTAGCTCCTTCACTGCAAGGGCATACTGTTGGCTCAAGACCTCAGGTTCTTTTCTTGTTAGTTTAATAACAAAAATGTTTTCTACAGCACTATAAATGGACCTTATGTGATCTCCTCCTTATCGTTTAAGTAGCACCTGGCTGCTGAGAGCAAAATACAACATCTTGAGGATAAGAATCAGAGTGTCTATGGCTCACTGTATGTTGCAGACAGAATCTTGCCCTGCCCATCTTCAAAGGTCATTAGAAAATTACTTGGGAACAGACTGGAAATAACTTGAATTAGATCACCTTCTCATGCAACTGTGCTGAAGGGTTTGTAGCTGATACTTCAATCTATAGACACCTGCAATCCTACTTAACTATCTGGCTGATTTACTTCTGGTGTATTGGCGAAGTTTTGCACTGTCAGTGCTCATGTGGCTAATCCATGGTACTTAGCATATTTCCTAACCAGGGAAGCTTTGCAGTATGAGAAAGCTGTGGAAAATAATTTGTTATAGCAGGAAGAAAATGGAAAAACAGTAGTGAGAAAAAGAGAACATAAAGTGCTTCATGAAGAAGACTCAAAGGAGAACATTACAGAGAAAGTAAAAGTGAATTGAGCAAGGAGTATTTACAGATATGAGCATTTGGTTTAGAGCATTTGGTTTAATTGAAAGATTAAGAAAATAATTTCTTAGTATCTGTTTTTGCTTTTTTAGGTGTCTATTGCTGCTGTTCAAAGCTTGCTGTATGAATATTATTACTTGCTAGAGTTGCATGTGCAAGTGACTTAAACCAAAGAAATAGTATTGAGCCTTAATGTTCACTTATCATGTAGAAACAAAAAATTGTACTTCATGCATAACCAAAACTAGTTTTGAGCTTACTCTGAAATGATTTGGCTTTTATACTGAATTATAGAATCACAAGGTTGGAAAGGACCTACAAGATCATGTAGTCTAACCGTCCTCCTACTATCACTGCTACCACAAGCCACTAAACCATGTCTCGTAACTCCTTATCCAAACACCTCTTGAACACCGCCACAGACAGTGACTCCACCACCTCTCTGGGCAGCCATTCCAGTGCCTGACCACTCTCCGAGAGAAGAAGTTCTTCCTTATGTCTAACATAAACCTCCTCTGGCACAACTTGTGGCCATTTCCTCGGGTCCTGTTCATTGGCTGGGAGAAGAGGCCAAACCCCTTCTCATCACAGCCTCCCTTCAGGAAGTTGTAGAGTTAAATGAGATCTCCCCGAGCCTTCTCTTCTTCAGACTAAACATTCCAGCTTCCTCAACTGCTCCACCTAAGACTTGTGCTCCAGACACCTCACCAGTTTCATTGCTCTTCTCTGGGCGTGTTCCAGACTAAGTGCAAGCAAATGAATGGAGATGAAGATAAGTAAACAACTTTGTACTTGACGAAGAGTTAAATTTATGATTCAGTATTAGTTCTCAGAAAACAGTTATGGTTTAGGAAACTTCTGCTGGGCTGAAAATGTTGTATTTCTTTCTTTTCTTCTCTCTGTATAAACAAAAATAGGTTTTATGTTTTTATGTCCAAGTTCTGATATAGAATAGAATCATTGGAATTGGAAGGGACTTTTAAAAGTCATCTAATCCAACTCTCCTGCAATGAACAGGGACATCTACAGCTAGAGCAGGTTGCTCAGAGCCCTGTCTAGCCTGACCTTGAATGTCTCCTTGAATGGGGCTTCAACCACCTCTCTGATCAAAATATGAGGGGATGCATCCCAGTTGAAAGTGCCAGAACAGTCATTCTGTGTACCAGGACAGCATCTGGCCATAGGTTTAACATACTGCAGATTCTGTAAGTAAAGCCACTGTGTTCAAACAGTGTGTTGTCTGTTCCTTGGGACTGCTTATGTAGCTACTGTTCAGTGTTACCATTGGAAATTTCTGTGATTATAGCTTCCAATTTTATTCCTTCATATAAATTGTTATTTGTAAATTATTCATATGGGCTATAATACATTCACTAGTCACAGTTGTTGCTTTTCCTCTAATCTGATTTTG
The DNA here is from genome assembly GCF_951394365.1 of Tetrao urogallus. NCBI lineage: Eukaryota > Metazoa > Chordata > Aves > Galliformes > Phasianidae > Tetrao > Tetrao urogallus. Next base: position 13,395,566 of record NC_136815.1, read on the forward strand.
TTGATTAGAGTTTTTTGAACAGTGCCGCTTTAGTCTTAAAGGTAGATCATGCCATGTGTTCAAACATTTCCTCTCCATATACTCCTTTATAAAAACAAGGTGTAACTGAAAATTCATCCATAATGGCAGTGCTTAAGTGTTTGCTGATCTGAAGCAATGAAAGCTGTTTTTGAATGAGAAGATTTTCATTTATGGTGGAAAACCCAAGGAAGTAATCAGAAAGACAATACAATATAAAACCAAAGTGAATTTCTTGAGTTCTGGGAGTTGGCTAGTACCTGTTTGGTTTTCATGTAGATTTTTCTTTCTCTTACTCTTTTCCACACTTATTTCTGGGACCTGCTGGAATACTGCATTTCATGCAAAGATAAACAGCCGCCTAGTATCTCAATCTTCCTTCTGTAGTGACTGCAGTAACCTAAACTCTGAACTACCTCTTCTAAAGGCTTAAACTGATGGCTGAAATTCACCCATTTCACTGTGAGTTTTCTCTGATTGTACATTATCTTCATTATAGAAATCTAATGCCTGTTTTCACGTTTTAATTAGCTCATGTTTACCTAGCAGCACTCGGTTCTTCTTTTTGCCCCATCTTGCTGGATCAAATCACCTTGAGGACAGGAGAATTATTCTGCCATTTTAAAATCATTGCTGAGGTTCCTGTCACGAGAAACTCTGGGTATTGCTGTAATCACTGGAAGCCATCCACTGACCTTAGACTCAGCTGAAACTCAAATAGGCCAGCAGCATTTGTGCTAATTGTCCCCTAAATGACAGATTTCCGGAGGCTGAGTGCATTTTTGGGAAGTGGTGTTACATTCTTGCTTTGCTCTGAAGCTCATTTCCAGACACCTGCCGCTGAGCCCCAGCTAGGTGCACGCAGACCCCGCTGCAGCCTTTACATGTGATGCTCTAGCAGAAGCGTGGCTGGCTTCCTCCTCAGCCTGAGGGATTTCAAACCCTGCTTCCAGTTTTGTGGCCTGCCTGGCCTCCGGTAGTTTTACTGGGGGATGGGTAAAGGAATATATGCAGCCATGCAGACGTTCCCTGAGGACTGGAACTCTGGCCTTCAGGGCCTGGCCTTGGAAATGGGCTGGGAGCAAGCAGTGAAACACAGCAACAGCAGATGTTGTGTCCTTCCGTCTCGCATACGACATCCTAAAGGCACTGCTGACAGGCCACATTTCCTCAGGGTCCTAGGAACTCTGTCATGGAGTGGCATGTTGATATGTCATAGGGCCTAGCTGTTTACAGATTAAATACAACAAATGGCTTTATTTCTGATAGGTATTGTTTCTGATCCACAATGTCTGTTGTCCCATAATCTTCTGTAGGTCAAGCACTAAGCAGGAGGAATAGACAAGCAGAATAAAATCCTTATGTCCTGATTCACCTCACAGCTACAGTAATAAAAGCTGGAAGAAATGCAAAGGAGCGCTACGAGGTTTATCATACCACGAAACCAGCAATGCAGCAAGAGATTAGTATCTGTCTGTTAAGACTGTGTACATAATTGACTGGAGGCGACAGTGACACTAGGAAAATTACTGTCCTGTAGATTATAAAATGGTTAGCATGAACTATGAGTTAAGGGCCCGTGAAAGGTGGAACATGCAGCTTGGCAGGTGCCGGCCTTCTGGTTAAGAGCCTCCAAAGAGAAATAGCAGTACATTGGGAGAGACGTGACTGATTCTTCAGGCTAGGAGGATTAAAGCAGACTACACTGCTTAACCTGTGAGCATGCTGCTTTTAATTTTCCATTTTTATTAACATTAATTATTAACATCATGAATATTAACATAAAACCTTTCTCAATTTTATTTTTTATTTAAAAATTGAGGGTAAAGTCAGAACAGGCACGGACGAAAGCACCCCTGAAAGCTGCTTGGAGCGTGGAGCAGAGGAGAGCTACAGATACCAATCAGGAAATGTATGTTCTTCAGCACTGGGATTTCAAAGCTTATTTTAATATTAAACAAAATTTTAATTTTAATTTTTTTTTTTTTTTTCAACGAAGCAGTGAGCGGAGATTATTAATAGAAAATCTGAGTTCTCAAATTTGGGTCTTCTGGAACTCATGATGGCCAACAGAGCTTTCATTATGCAGTACAGTAAGCTGTCTGGTCACATTATGTAGGCCCTCCTTACTTCCCGCAAGTTTGGTGTTAAAAGAAACTCAGAGAATGAATTAAACATTTTCCAAATAGTACCCTTCCATGTAGATTTTTATATGAATGCTGTATGCCAGAGCAATCCAGAGAAAGAAGGGCCCTCTCTACCCAGCATCACAGAAGGGGTGGTCCCAAAGATTGCCCACCAATGCGTTGCCAAAACATGGAAGATCATGCATAGAAATAGATCGTCTTTCCTTATCCTTCCATATATTGCGTACTGAAGAATTGTGACGTTGGTGCGTGTTTTGTGGCCTAGCAACTTTGAGTTATTGATTGAATTGCTCACTAGCAAATTAAAGCAAGCAACAATATTTACTGACAATTTCTGTCCCTTGGATTGTGGGAGAAAGCTCGTAGAACCTGGTCTTCAGCCATGTTAGTGTTATTAATGTAGTTTAAAGAGCTCAATGGGTACATCTGTATGTGACAGGAATAGGTGTTATTCCTCATTTAATGAAATTGCAGCTTTTTGATTTGATTTCATGTGTGCTCTGTGGGGCTTGTCCCCTTTGCTGTATGTGCACAGCAGTTCTAGGCAGAACTGCAGAACTACTTTTGCTTTACGAGTGTCAAAACGTAAGGCAGCTTTCTATGTAGTTTCAGGAATTTCCCAGCTGCAGTTGGGTTGGGCACTTCAAGAGTTAAGTTTTGGTTTTGTGTCTGTGTGTTGTTACTATTTTCCTTGTGGTATTAAATTACTCTTTTTTTCTGGAAAAAAAAAAGATTTTTCTAAGGTCCACCATTAGGACTTACAGGAAAAGCTCCTATCTGAGTTTTCTATAACGAGTTCAGTCAATTCTAATGGTTCCCAAATTGGCTTGGCCTTTTGTAATCTGCTCTGTGTAGAAGCTGTGCATTATAATATATGAATGTGTGTTTACTCCTGAATTAATTAACAGCATTTTGCCAGCAGGCGTGATCTAATGTGATTTTTTGTAATTAATAAAGAATCTAATGCATAATGGGTTGCACAGTGAGCAATGTTGGATTAACAAGGAATTGAAGAACTGTGTGTCCTGCTGATGGTAGACAAAATCAAAGGTGTTGACAGATTCACTTACTCCATTACAAGCAAAAAAGACCTTGAGGGTGTTTATTTGAATAGAGGGACCATAAATCTAGCACACTGATACCAGCAAACAATAGTCCTGGATTTTGTTTCTTAAAAAAAAAAATAAAATGATGTGCAATATAATAGAAGTACATTATTACATGTCTTTATATCTTTATATATAGCTGTAGATAATGTATAATTTTGTATGGCCAGGAAGTAGGTTTGCGAATGCAAATGCAGTAAGCAATGTGGATTTATAGACTGCTTGCTAAGGGTTTACATTTATCCTTAATTTACTTTGTGGGTCCTATCGGGTCCTTCCTGAGAGCACTAAAAATGGTTGTCTCACCTTTTACAGTACATTTGAAAAGTGGTGTAATATGATTTGTGCCTGAATTTGTATTTCAGAAGGGAATTCAACTTATTACTATTTCCTCCTATTAAAATCATCAGGTCCCAAATATGTTCAGCTGAGAAACAGAACTGTCTAACAATCTTTTACCCAAGACTTGTAAGGAATCAATATAGTTCCCATCAGTACAGTGAATTACTTACTGAATCACTTCCAGTAATCATGGTTTCTCATTAACTCCTTCCTTTCTCTGTATAAAACCGTTGTTTTCTCAGAATAAAGTTCTTTCGGAGCATATGTGTGACTCTTTAGGCACTAGGGTCCAACATGTCATAAGAAGGCTGCTACATATAAGGATGTTTGATTCTCCCCACTGGACAGCACACAATTAAAATACTTTCTTGAAATGTTGTGGATTTGTCAAGTAGCAGGAATTGTGGAATTGCATTTTTTGTTTTGTTTTGTTTTTTGTTGTTGTTTTACTTAAATGGGAGGATTTGAGAGTCAGGAGACTCTCATTTCTGGAAAGGGAATCTTATTTCTAGCATTGCTTTTGAGGATATCTGGACTGTTTTGAGCTGCCTACCTGAAAGGAAGCCTCTCTCTGCCAGGGACAGAGCAGAGCTATTGTACTGACTTTAAGATGTTACTGTACTTTTAAAATGCAATCCCTATAACTATTATCCAAGATCCATACTCTTTCAACTGACTATTCTTACATGAATTCACCATTACTGCAGGCTAGTTGATTTCTTACGACAGCATAATTATGACTGAGCAGATGGACCTGCTGTGGGATGTAGCAGCCCTCATGGTTGTGGTAGCGGGGGAGAAACAGCTGAAGGTAGCTGGCTGGGAGGGATTCCTGGGAACAGCCATGGAAAGAACAGAGTGCAACAAAGACATCACCCAAGATGGTGCATTTTCAGAGAACACTGAGGACCGGGAGATATGTAGCTCACAGAACTAGGTCAGAAGTAAGAAAATAGAAATTACAAAATTATTTGTTGGATTATGGAGGGAATTGGGAAAGGCAATGCTAAGATGAGCTTCACAGATTTCTTACTGACCAGTCTGTCAGAAACAGACTCAGAAACACTGTCATCTCTTGGTTGCTGCTGATTTTGTATGTGAAAATGCAGTTGTGTTAAAGATTGTGTTATTTTTCATCCATATCCTGTTCATGCTTGCACCTCAAAGTACAGAGGAAGAGCAGGAAGATGCAAGAGAACTGTGACTTGAGAGGGCTTTTATGGAAATAACTGGTTTTATTGCAGACTTGGTGGCAGCAGTAACAATAGCCATCCTTTCCTCTCAGAACTGTAAACAGAGACGATGTGAAAAGAAAGGATGCAGATAATATTCAGAAGGTGTCTTTGCTTACACGAGGCATTTTTTAAATTTAATCAGACATGAATTGACCAGTATGACAGTGTTTGCTTTCATAAACTTTACTGTAGAGTTGGCCTCATCCAAGCTCCAACAAGTAATGAATCATAAAAAGACAGGAAGTCATCTCATTCTTGTTTGATGATGTTAACAAATAAAGATGAGTCCAAAGCTAGTTTAATACATGAGCAAATCTAAAATGTCTGCTGTGCTATCTTGCTCTTCCACTGAAGGAATACCAGAAGTGTGGGCCTCTCCCACTCCTCTGACTTACCACAAGATAATTCCTGCAGCTTCGTGGAGGTTTTCTGCTTTTGCTAACAGAAGAGAATACATATGCATGTAGGCTGAAGAGTTTCCCTTGCTCCTTCTGTTCCCCATCATTTAAAACTATTCTCTTCACCGCTTTATTTCTGTACCAGTGTCCCTTATGTCTCCTATCCATGTAAGTAGGTCCCCAGCTGAGAAGTGTTAATTGTATCAGAAGTACCCAGCAGCTACCAATAGCAATTTTGGGGAAAAAAAATTGTTCTTTGCCTATGCTGGCTGTTGCCCCTATGCTAGTATGTAGATTGATGAAGTGTTTGCTGCAGTGGGAAGTCTGATAGAAAATGAATCCATTTTTACTTCTGAAGCAATTGAATCTTGCCTAGTGGGATTCTACTTGGGCAAAGAGAGGAGTAATGCAAATTGCAGTTTACCTACAGTCTACACCAGTCTCTGGGCTAAAATAATGAATAAAACAAGCCAGATCTAACTGCTTTGCAAGAAAAGCTGTGAATTTGCCACAGGGCATTGATGATGAATCTACTGATGTGTCTGGTTGACTAGTGATGAGACGCGCATGAGAAAGAGTGGTGTGCTCTTCAATTCTTGTGTAAAAATCTAGGACTGTGTAAGATCGGATGGGTTGTCAAGAACAGTGTCATTAAGTCTTATCAAGTTAATTCTGAAAATGTTACTAATTTTTGGTTGGTACTACTTCTTTTACAAACAGTTCCTGAACCCATCTTCCTCAATTGTGTTCAGATCCACCAGTCCTTTATTTAACTAACTTCTTTGGTTTAACAGTCCTCTTTCCCTGATATTCATCTCCCTCCACTGCCATCATGAGGCTGTTTTCATTCTGTGGATGACTTTACATTTTTCTGGCCTCCTCGCATGAAATAATTACACCATTCCTCACTATGAAGTCATAGCCTCTCTCTGTGCCTGTTCTTGTTTGAATTCTTCTTTTCTGAGTGTGTGTTGGAAATTTTATGCTTCTATCTCACCAGCATCTGAACAATGGTATTAAAGTCTCTATCTCTGTCATGGAAATTTTTTACCTGGTAAGTCCTATGAGGCTTGTTTTTAAGCACTGAAGTGAAGAGAAGCAAACAAAAGGAAAGCTATGATCTGATCATTTCAAGTAGGAAAACCTAGTGAACTAGAATTGTGAATGTGTTAATAAAACTAAAGAGAGATAAATACAAAAATTATGTCTGCAATTGTTCTATGCAGAAACCAGAGAGACAGATTATTATCAATTAAGAATATCTATCATGTCAGCAACATAAAACAGTGTTTCCTGCCTGTAAATATTTTTTCAAGTTTTCAGTTTGGATAATTTAGTATTTAGTGTTCCTGTTTTTCTAGGTTTGTCATCTGTGTCCATCCAGAAAAGTGATCAAAAGACACATGACAGAGGTTTAGAAATCATAGAAGGAACAGATAAACTGGCTGTGGAATTGTTCACCAAATACTGTAATCCATAAACTAGGGAACTCTTGAAGCACTTAATAAGAAATCGATATAAAACAGGTTAAAATGGGCAGCAAGCTTCTCAAATTTGCTACCCCAGGAGGCTGCAGAGGCAGACAGTATCAGCAGGATTAAAAAGACAAATGCATGGACATGAAGACAATAAATAGGTGCTAAAAATGAGGTACTCACTATTATCCCTAGTACAACAGTTTTGGATGCTGGCACAGTACAAGAGGAATGACTTCAGAAAGTAACACTCCCGGTAGCTCTGCCCTATTCATCTCCCACTGCCACTCTGAATACAAAGCTGAATGAGCTGTTGGTCTGGTAGTAGAGAGTTTTTTAGTGTGTTTGTGTTCTCTGTTTTTTCTTTCTTTCTCAGTTGAATTCTGTGCTCTGTGGTAAGTAAACTGAATATCTTGTCTTGATACTCATTTATGCCTGTCAGTGTAGTCAGGAGACAAGATCACCTTTCTTTGCCACATTTCATACACATTGTTCCCCTTTAGGTTTTGTCTTCATCAGTAGTAATTAGTCATAGTTTTCTTCAAGGTTTTGAGTGAGATCAACTTTGTAGTATCTGCTCTCATCTTTCTGCATTTCTTCAGTTCTTTCCACACTTTTAAAATAAATCCTCTTTTACTTATTCATTCATCTTCATTGCAAGTATACTTTCAAGACTTCTAGCATGGTCTCTCTCTAGATGTCTGTGAACTGGTGAGGCTTCACAGGCTCAGGGAAAAGAAAAGAAGCAGCAAACTCTACCAGTGAGGGGAGGTATGAACATTTCTTATTAGGTACAGCAGACTGCACCACATTCCTTGCTCTAGGGCCAATGCCAACCTCATTGGACCAATGCTTATACTCATATTAATATTTTGTGGCACGCAATGTTTCTCCCTCCATTCAAATTTTCATCTAATCCCAGATTGATCAAATGAGATCTGCAACAGCTAAGTCGTATTAGAAGAAATTAGGCCATCAATCCATTATTAAGCTGGAAAATATTTTATGTTCTGCTGCTGCCCTCAGGGTGTCTCAAAACATTCCACAGCTGCACTTTCCTGAATGTGAGAGGTCTGAGTTTTAGGTGCTAAAAGATGCATGTAGATGCTAAGAACGATTATTTTTTTTTGCAACGTTTGGTTCCCTGCTGTGCAATTAATGAGAGCCAAGACTTTGGTGTTTGCAACTACAATCTTTATTGTTTTGTTGGCTGAGAAGCTTTTGAAAAAAAAATCTCCTAGCGTCTTCAATGCAAGTAGGTACTACTTACATGTAAAACAGCCTTTAAAGAAATAACACTTATTCTTTAGTTTTGGGAAATTTCCTGGGATGTCAGCAAAGTTCCTTTACTTGTGTCCTAGCAGAGATCAGTGTAAACTGTTCAAAAAACCTTATGCTTGTTGTGGGTACTGCTCTTGATAATATTTTCTGCTCGACATGCTCTGAAAATTAATAACCTAGTCCCAATATTTACTGTATAGCAGTCTATTTTGTCTCTGATGCTTGCCATAATTACCATCTTTTGTGTATTCTTATTCATTGTCTCCATTAGTCTGCACTTTTTCAATGAAAATAGATCCTAATCTTGAGATCCTTCATGAAGGCTGAGTCACAGCAGCAGAGAATAGCTGGATTTGAAAGGCACTTCTGGCAACCATCTTGTCCTGTCCCTGTTCTAAAAGCAGGGGCAACTACAGCCAGGTGCTCAAAACCAGGTTAGTTTTTTTGCGTTTTCAAAGACAGAAACTTTTCAGCCTCTCTGGGCAACTGGACTCAGAGTTGCAGTGTCCTTAACACCTTCAGATATCTACAGTAAGGAAGTAAGATAGTGAAGCATCTGGAATCCTTAGTTGATTGCCAGGGCCATGGCCTTAGTAATTAACTGGCTTCGGTGACTGTGGTCCAGTCATCAACTGTACCTTTTTGAAGGCATGACTTAGTTGCAGTATAGTAAGTTATTCAGTTCTGGCTTGTATTTTGTTGTTTTGAATGCTGAGGGAGAGGAAGATGGTATGGGGAGGATTGGATGCTCTTAGTTCAGGGCACTTCCTACATTCTGGAAATGTCAACTTTTGCCCTTGGATATTTGCCTTCTTGCTTCATCACTGCTCAAGAGGTCACATTGGATTTGGTGTAAGAAAGAGTTAACTTAAGACAGCTTGTAAAAGCTGCTGCAAACAGTATGAGTCAAAGACAATTTTTTCCAATGGCATTGCATTTTGAGCCAAAGCCGCAGAAGAACTGGCATGCCAGGAGCTGAAAAGAGACGTCTCTGTCTTGTGCATACTCAACTTCCAAAGGCAGTGGCTGGATAGAAAACTGCTTTGAATGTAAAATAAGGAGGTGCCTGGAGGAAGTAAAGAGTAGTGACTGTATCCACGGCCAAAATGAGGTGGGGTATTCTGGACGAGATGCATGGCCTTTTTCTGTCCTTTCATATTTCTGCTGCTGCCCTAAGATGACATGGGTGTTGGCACTCTTTAAACTAATTATTTGTTTATTTTTTTGTTTGCTTTCATCTACTAGATTGACATTATAGACCATACTGTTAGACTGCTATACATCCTTTGTAAATTGCTTTAAGATGTTTTAGTGTGATAAGGTGATATAAAAATTGAAGTCATTGTTACTATCTCTATCACCAGGGGAATTGGACAGCTGGCATTGATCTGTAAGGAACTAATTTCCATAGTTTGCTATTACATTAACCCATAGAATTCTTCTTGTTTATGGCTTCAAAGAAAAAATTCCTAATCAAAAGGTCATCATCTTCCATAGCATTGAGTGCAAGAGAGACAAGGAAGGGCAGAAAATGCATGAAACCTGTCATTTTTCATTTGCTCATTAAGATCTAGTGTTGTTAATAATAAATCCCAGTACTTAACATTACATCATAGCAAGACCTTACCAACCACTTCACAGAACTGCTTCTGAGTGAAATCTAGCAGTAGTGAAAGGGATACTGCTAGTTACTTGGTTTGGGGCAAATATTATGTGTCTTTAATTTATCTTTAATTAAAATAATCATAAAAATTCTGTACCCATATTGCTGTTTTATGAAGAAAGAGATTAATTAAGGGCCTTATCTTGCTGTGTTGAGTAATACTTTATGATGAGCTAAATTGCACCATTCATCCAGAAGCCCCAGTAATGTCAGCAGAGAAGCTACTGTGTTTTGGAGGAAGGAGGTTGTTCCTCACAGTCCTCTTCTGCTTTCAGAATAAAAGTCTGAAAAAATCAAAGAAGGGATTTTTAATAATTAAAAATGCTTGCAGTCAGAGCTGGAGGAGGTAAAGAGTTGAGCCTGTTTGAAAAAATGAACCAAGCAATGTGCTGTTTTCCAAGGTGGTATCAGTGAAGCTCATTGTGCTTTGGTAGTCTTGGCCACGGCCCCTTTGGACAGGCAGATGTATATACAGGCGATCTAGAAGCAGTGGAGGGCCACAGGACACTCCTCTGTGTACTATCTCACAGCACTGGTGAAGATGAAAGAAAGGATGAAAGGATTTTTTTCCTAACGTAAAGCTCTGCTTGATGTTTTGGTTTTCTGTTTGGTCCAAAGATAGTGTTCTTGGCCACACGGGCACACTGCTGGCACACAGCCAACTTGTTGTCCACCAGGTCCTTCTCCGCAGAGCTCCTCTCCAGCAGGTCCCCTAGCTTGTACTGATGCATGTGGTTATTCCTCCCCAGATGCAAGACTACACTTGTTTAACCTCATCAGGTTCCTCCCTGCCCAATTCTCCAGTCTGTCTAGGTCTTGTTGAATGGTAGTGTAGCCTTCCAGTGTGTCAGCCACTCCTCCCAGGTTTGTATCATTAGCAAACTTGCTGAGAATGGACTCTATCCCTTCATCCACATCATTGATGAAGATGTTGGACAACCTGTAGTTCACCTGACCCCTGGTGAACTACCACTAGTTACAGGACTCCAACCAGACTCTGTGCTGCTGATGACAACCTTCTGAGCTCTGCCTATCAGCCAGTTGTCAATTCAATTCATCATCCATTCCTCTATCCCGCAAGTTTCATAATTTTCATAACAAGGATGTTGTGGGAGATAATGTGAAACACCTTGGTCAAGGTAGACAACATCCACTGCTCTCTTCCCATCTGTCCAACTTGTGATGACAGCATAGAAAGCTACTAGGCTGATAAAGCATGATTTCTGCTTGGTAAATCCAGGTTGACTACTCCTGATAACAATCTCTTCCAATTAATTGGAGAGGGTATCCAGAATTCTGTCACTTCTCTAGGGACAGAGGCTGACTGGTCTAGTTTCCCAGATCCTCCCTCTTGCCCTTTCTGAAGACTGGAGTTACGCTGGCTATCTTCCAGTCTTCAGGCACATCACCTGTTTGCCAATACCTTTCAAAGTTGATAGTGGTTCAGTGATCACCTCTGCCAGTTTTCTCAGTGTGTTCCTTTGAGGCTCATGGATTTGTGTTCATTGATTTTGGCTAGACGCTCTCTGACCAGATCCTCCTCAACCAATGAGAAGACTTCCTTTCCCTAGTCTCTCTGGGGAAACCTCTCTGGGCAAACTGTTCCAGTGTCTCACTGCCCTTACTGTAAAGAATTTCCTCCTAATATCTAGTCTAAATGTACCCTCTTCCACTTTGAAGCTATTTCCCCTTGCCCTGTCACTACATGCCCTTATGAAAAGTCCCTCCCCACGTTTCCTGCAGGACATCTTCAGGTACTGGAAGGCCACTATAAGGTACCCCCGGAGCCTTCTCTCCTCCAGACTGAAAAGCCCCAACTCTCTCAGCCTGTCCTTGTAAGGGAGGTGCTCCAGCCCTGTGATCATCTTTGTGGCCCTCATCGGGATCTGCTCCAACAGCTTCATGTCTTTCTTCTTGTTGGAGTCCCCAGAACTGGATGCAGTACTCCAGGTATTCATTTTTCTCCAATTTCATTACCAGGATGTTGTGTGGGACAGTGTCAAACATTTTGCACAAGTCAAGGTGGATAACACCAGTTGTTCACAGAATCGTTAAGGTTGGAAAAAACTTCTAGGATCATCTAGTCCAACCATCCATCTACCACCAAACCACATTCCATCCATCTACCCACTAAACCACATTCCTTATTTTACCACACCTATACATTTCTTGAACACCCAGGGATGGTGACTCCACCACCTCCCTGGACAGTCCATTCCAATGCCTGACCACTCTTTAGGAAAAGAAGATTCTTGTAATATCCAACTTGAACTCCCTCACGCAACTTGAGGCCACTTTGTCTTTTCATATCACTAGTTATGAGGAAACTCACATGAGGAAAAGAGGCTGACCCACGCCTTGCCACAGCTTCCTTTCAGGCAGGTGTAGAGGGCAATAAGGTCACTCCTGAGACTCTTCTTTTCCAGACTGAACAATCCCAGTTCCCTCAGCTGCTCCTCATAAGACTTGTGCTCCAGTCACTTCACCAGCTTTATTACCCTTCTGTGGAAACAGTCTAGGGCCTTAATGTCTTTCTTGTAGTAAGGTGCCCAAAACTGAACATGGTACTCAAGATGCGGCCTCACCAGAGGAGAATAGGGAATGTAGAGAGATGATCAGATCCTCACACCAACTGGCAACAGTACTTCTGATACAAGCCAGGATGTCGTTGGCCTTCTTGGCCACCTGGGTGCACTGGTGGCTCATGTTCAGCTAAGTGCTGTCCAACACCTCCATGTCTTTTTCCTCTGCATAGTCTTTTAGCCACTCTGCCCCAAGCTTATAGTGTTGCCTGGGATTGTTGTGACCAAAGTGCAGGACTCAGCACTTGGTCTCATCAAACTTCATCCCATTGGCCTCAGCCCAGCAATCCAGCCTTTCCAGATCCTTCTGTAGGGTCTTCCTACCCTCAGGCAGATCAACACCTCCTCCCAAGTCGGTGTCATCAAATGTACTGAGAGTGGACTCAGTCCCCTCAGTCAGGTCATCAATAAAGATACTGAACAGGACAGGCTCCAATACTGACCCCTGGGGAACACCAATTGTGACCACTCACCGACTGGATATAACTTCATTCACCACCACACTCTGGGCCTGGTCCTCCAGCCACTTCTTTACCCGACAAAGAGTGTACTTGTCCAAGCCATGGGCTGCCAGCTTCTCTAGGAGAATACTGTAACAGACAGTGTCAAAGGCTTTGCTGAAGTCTAGGTAGACCACATTAACAGCCTTTCCCTTATCCACCAGTCAGGTCACTCGATTACAGAAGGAGATGAGGTTGGTCAAGCAGGACCTGCCCTTTGTGAACCCATGCTGGCTGGGCCTGATCTCTTGGTTGTCCCACAAATGCCATGTGGCCTCACTTGAGATAATCTGTTCCATAATTTTCCTGGCACTGAGGTCAGGCTGACAGGCCTGTAGTTCCCTGGGTCCTCCTTATTCTTGTAGATGGGAGTCACAATGGCAAGCCTCCAGTCCTCTGGGACCTCTCCAGTTGACCAGGAACACTGATAGGTGATGGGAAGTGGCTTTGTAACCACCTCCACTGGCTCCCTCAGCACCTTTGATTGGATCTCATCTGGCCTCATGGACGTGTTACTGTCTAGATGGAATACAAGCTCTCTTAAATGTTTCTAGCTGAATTGTGTGGGCTTTATTCTTCTCCCCATACCAGACTTCTAGGTTAGGGGGTAGAGTATCCTGAGCATAACTGGTCTGACTATTAAAGACAGAGTAAAGAAGGCATTGAGAACCTCAGCCTTTTCCTTATCCTCAGTGGTCATGTTCTCCTCCACATCCAGTAAAGGATGGAGATTCTCTTTACTCCTGCTCTTATTGTTAATACATTTGTGAAGAAGTTTTTGCTCACTTTGACAGCAGTGGCCAAGTTGAGTTCATGCTTGTGTTTTGCCATTCTAATTTTCTCCCTGCATACCCTAGCAACATTCAGTATCCTGAATGGTTCATGCTACCCTTTAGAAGTCCAAGGTAGCTGTTTTGCTGACCTCCTCAATTACCAAGAATCGAGAACTGTCATGGTGCCCAACACAGCTCCCAACCTCTCTATCTCCCACCAGTCCTTCTCTGTTTGTGAACAGCAGGTCTAGCACAGCACCTCCCTGGTAGGTTCTCTTAGCAACTGCGTCAGGAGGTTTAGAAACCTCCTAGACTGCTTCCTCTGCAGTATACTGTATTTCCAGTATATATCAGAGAATTTGAAGTCCCCCAGGAGAACAAGGGTTGGTGGTCATGTAGAATCTGCTAGCTGCTTGTAGAACACATTGTCCATCTCTTCATCCTGTTTAGGTGGTCTATAACAGACCCCCACCAGGATGTCAGCCTTGTTAGCCTTTCCCCAGATCCTTACCTAGAAAGACTCAACCTTATTGCCATCCTTGAGCTCAATGACACCAAAACAGTGTCACAGAGAGCCAGGCCTCTGCCCCTACTTCCTTGCCTATCCATTCTGAAGAGCTTATAGCCATCCACTGCAGCACTCCAGTCATGGGAGCAATCCCACCATATTTCTGTAATGGCAACTAAGTCATACAGAATCACAGAATCACAGAATCACAGAATTGTAGGGGTTGGAAGGGACCTCCAGAGATCATCGAGTCCAAGCCCCCTGCCAAAGCAGGTTCCCTACAGCAGGTCGCACAGGTAGGCATCCAGGCAGGTCTTGAACATCTCCAGAGAAGGAGACTCCACCACCTCCCTGGGCAGCCTGTTCCAGTGCTCCGTCACCCTCACTGTAAAGAAGTTCTTGCGCATGTTTGTGCGGAACTTCCTATGCTCCAGTTTCTGGTCATTTCCCCTTGTCCTGTCTCCACTCACCACTGAAAACAGTCTGGCCTCGCCATTCTGCCCCCCACACCTTAGATATTTATAGACCTGGATCAGGTCCCCTCTCAGTTTCCTTTCCTCAAGGCTGAACAGACCCAGTTCACTCAGCCTTTCCTCATAGGAGAGATGCTCCAGGCCCTTCACCATCTTCGTGGCCCTCCGCTGGACTCTTTCCAAGAGTCATAGTTTGCCTGTCGCACACTGGCGTCCTGCGCCTTCTGTTTGTTGCCCATGCTGTGTGCAGTGGTGTAGATGCACTTCAGCTGAACTACTTGCCTCACCCCCAGCCCCGTCATAATTCCTGTAGGCTTATCTCAAGCAAGCCTTATTTCATCCTCTGCCCCCTTTATACCTTGTTTAAAGCCCTCTCAACAAGCTCTGCCAGCCTGTGGGCTAGGATCCATTTCCCCCATTGAGACCAGAGAGACCTATCTGCAGCCATCAGGCCAGGCTGTGAGTAAACCACCCGATGGTTGAACAATCTAAAATTCCTGTGACTGCACTACCCTCTTAGCCTCATATTTATCAGATTGCTTGCTTGGTCCTCTCAATATCCCTAACTGCCATGGAAGAGAGAGAAAAAAATACCACCAGTACTGTTCCATCAACTGACTGCCTCAATCCCCTGAAGTCCCTTTTGATAGCCCTCAAGCTTCTCTAAGCGCCTTCATCACTGAACTATCAGTAAGGAGTAGTAATCAGTGTCGATCCGGACCAGGAAGATTTTTTGTAATGTCAGTGACTTGGGCTGCAGGAAGGCAGCCAACTTCCCTATGGATCTGGCCAACATATTGGGCCCTCCATTCTCTTCAGAAGGGAGTCACCTACAACAATTAGCCTTCTTTCCTCGGCAGAGGCAGTCTTACAGTTAGGCAAATATCATTTTCAGGAATCATTTAGATAGAACTGAATATGCATGGAGACATGTAAGATTTTCTCCTCTCACCCCCCTTCTTTGCTCATTGTTTTTATTGTGCAGAGGGATTTGGAAGACTGGATCTCTAAGTACAGGGCCATCCTGAGAGGTGTTGCTATTAAACTGTAAACATGTCTAAATTGCAGTAGTATTCATCCTCATTATATATTAAATTGATCAAATAGCTCAAATTCTCTTTCAGTTGAGTTTTTTTGACAGTAATTTAGATGCTTGAAAATAGGTGAGGGTATATTTAGACACCTGGAACAATTGTAGAGTTGTTAGGGGGACCAGCTGGCACCCAGTTACAGCAACTGGTCATCTAAAATGGTAGCAGTTACCTATTTTACATGCCCAAAATGGCTCACAAAGCATCAGTACAATACATAAAATTAAAAGAAAGGGAAGAGTTAAACACAGATCCTTGACAGTAAGACAGTATATAACTGATGAGACTATATCATTTCAGACTGAGAATTTTTGCTGTAGGAAATTAGCCTGTCAGAGTGAGAATATTGCATTAGTGAAAGTCCTTGGGTAATTTTTCTTTTTGATTTTTGCATCCAGGCCGCGCTTTGCTGAGACTTACTGACAAAAAGCTTGAACGAATGGGCATTGCCCAGGAAAGCCTGCGACAGCACATTCTGCAGCAAGTCCTTCAGCTGAAGGTGAGAGAAGAAGTCCGAAACCTCCAACTGCTCACACAAGGTATGAAAAATAATTTTGGTGCAGGAAGCTATTGAGATCAGGTAGAAGTTTGCCTGAGGGCATGAAAGGTGACTTGACATTCTTCTGCAAGAAATGATGCGTGGCAATGTCTCATAGATTCCACATACTTTCAAAGTTGGGGACAAAAGGTAAAATAATGTATAAATAAACAGAGTTGTTTAGCTGCCTGTTTTGAATGATGAGCGAGCTCCATCTATAGCTTGAGAGTAACCTTACCTTTATGTCTGTTTACTAACATGAAAATATTTACAAGTAAAGGGTACAAGTAGATAACGTGCTGTCTTTATAGACGTTGTACATTTTCTATTTCTTAATTAATTATTAATTAATTAATTTCTATTAATTGTTTACTTCAGATAATAGAGTAATCTCTGTAACCTCTTTTATGGTAAGAGCTGTCAGTGGAAAATTACCTGTTATACTCAGCTTTTTGCAGATGGTTGATTCCTTTTTCATGTTGGAGAAATTTTATTGACTTGAATAGAGTTGCTTCTAACTTAAGCTGCTAAAAAAAGCAAAACTGAGCTCAATATGGTGATCTTAGTTAGGAGACTGGGAAGCAGGAGCATGTACATATTTTCCAAATGAGGTTAAGATGTTTTATAATGACTTGCGTTATTAGCACTCTATTAAGGCTTTTTAACAGCTGTGGTAACACAGAAGAGAAGCAGTCATTGTGATAACAATGTAAAGTAACATTTATACATCTTCTAATACATATCTGCAATACTTTCTCAGTGTTAAACGTTGCTCGGTAGTCCAGTGAGATTGCAAAAACCACACACTTCTGTGGTTTTTTGGTTCAGTGCCTGTTATATGTCACATCGTATGAAAAAAATAGAGTTCTTCAGTACATGCAGTGTATTTTTAACAAAATGTCCTTCACACATGGCATTATGTTCCCGATTAAGCCTTTCTCGCTGTGTTTGGGGAAAAACTCTCTGATCAGTTGAGTAAGCTGCATTTTATCTGAACAAGCTCATGTCTTAGCTGAATATTCCTTCAGGCTTTGTGTCATGTAGGTTGTGATGAGGAGCTTTAGGGCTCCTTTATATCTCTATGATCTGTGAATATGACTTCACCCCATCTTTTCTTGTGTCAAACACCATGCTCATGCTAAAGTATCAGTGCCATCCCCAGTTGTGTAAAACCTTTCCTCTTCCATTCATCCTTTCATCCACAGTTCCTAAATCTTTTTCTCTGATATTGGTTGTTTTCTCTCTTTCCCTTCATGAATTGTTAAGAAAGTTTACAGACTGCAAAGTTTTTGTCAGTAGCCATGACTGGTTTAGGCTAGTTTATGGAAGTTGGGACTTTACTCCTGAGGGACAGTGAGGATCCAGAAGCTATAAATTTGGATCCGTTGGTCACTGTGGACAGTCCTCTCCATCAATCTGTTTTTGTCATCGAGGACTATATATTTCCAGGCTTCTTGTTCCTCTCTGGACACATCAACCATGAGTCACAATTAGTCAGACAGTGATGACGGCCATTTCAAGGAATTCATCCTTTGAGATTTATTCCTTGTCCACGAAGCTAAGGATACAAATTTAGATTTTAGCAAGAGCATGAATAAACACATGCTGGACTATGAAGGAAAGTTTAGCAGTTGATATACAGGTAGGTGTTTAATGTATTCTCTCTGCAACGTAAAGAGAACAATGTAATGTAGTCTGATTGGATAAAGACATGCCATGGGCTGATTTATGAAAATCAGCACAAGCCTACCAAAAGCTGATGGT
The DNA here is from genome assembly GCF_951394365.1 of Tetrao urogallus. NCBI lineage: Eukaryota > Metazoa > Chordata > Aves > Galliformes > Phasianidae > Tetrao > Tetrao urogallus. The sequence continues at coordinate 13,413,460 of NC_136815.1, forward strand.
CTGCATCTCCTGCAGTCCTCCCCCGCAGTGGCACTGGACATTCTAGTCATCTTAAATAAAGCCTGTAGAACTGTACTGTTGACTACCAAATGTTCTCCTGTGCACCGGATCTGTGCTAATTGTATGATTCCAGATCAGGGGGCGATGAGTGATGGAATGACAGCAGTATTCCTATTCCTTATCACCTCATTTACACCACGTTGGAGTGTGTCTGTTGAAAGTGCTTGTTTACAAGTACCAAGATTAAGATACATTTTCACAACTAAGTGCAGTCTGTAAAGCCACATGTCAGTTGTTCTCTGAAACTAATTCTGTCCTCCTGCCCATTTTCTTCAAACTGTGTCCACACTTAGCATGGTTTATGCACTCCTAATCCAGGTTGTTACCAGAATAGCTTCCTGTTAGTCCTTTTCTGTTTTGTAGAACATTTCTGAGGGATAACATGTTTGCGTGCCAGCAGTTTCTGCCTTTTGGAAATTCAGCGTGCAAATTGCAATTGCTACACTGTCTTCTTCTAGCCTCCAAAATGTCCTCCTATAAAAGGGGAAAAAAAGCCCTGTATCTCATAATTCACAGCTCAGGAATCTCTAGGTAAAAGAAGCCATTAAAAATCCTTTCTGAATTCATTTAGCATACCAGCTGAGTTACAAGCAGTAAGGTCCTAATCTGGGGCTCATTGATGTCAGCAAAATGACTTCCACTGACTTTAGTTCATATCCTGTTTGACGATGGAGAGAACAGGGAAAGTTTCAAAAAAGCTTTGTGTAGTACTTATCAGATATTTTAAGTGTTTTTGTGTTCTGTTGTCTGCAGAGAAAGTTAACCTCATTTTAAACACTCGACAGAAAACCAGCATTCTTTTCCACTCCTATTTTAGAAAATTGCTTAAAACTGCTTCATTCTTTTTCATTCAGGACCCACCATCCACTGTGTTCTGGGGACAGTAAAGCCAGAACAGTATGTGATTGTCAACTCTTGAGTTTAAGGAAGACTTTTCTTTGGAGTAAGGACTGTTTGATGGAGGCTATTATCAGCAGAAATGCTATTCCAACCTTCACTAGGATAGAAGGGCACAGACCCAGCTACCAATCTGTGCTTTTTTCCTAGACTTAGTGATGTTGAGGAACTAATTTGACAAAACATCTCCCATTGTCCTCTGGGGAGAGCGGCACACTGCTGGAATCACTGGTATTGTACTACTTCCACTCTAAACCTGAGTTGAAAGATCATTAGGAAAAAAAAAAAAAAGCCTTACGTAACTGCAGAAAGTGGCTATTTTGAGATTTTTCAATGTGAGTCCTGGTTTTGGCTAGCATAGAAGAGACTGTCCTCAAAATCGTAGAACAATGTGATTGGGATTCTCAGCAAAGTATGCACAGGCAGCAATTGGCTAATAGGGCTGAGCATATGAAGTGCTTTTGGATTTAGATTAAATGATATCTGAATTTAAGATGACATTGGGCCCCTTCTAAGCTTGTCCCTGTGTTTGATATGGGGCAAAACTTGAATATGGCCACAGAAGTGCTATTTTCTTTAAAAAAAATCATAAAATAAAAAATTTTCCTGCTAGCAAAAAGTTTTAGAATAAGGTTTTGTGCTTCCCTGAAAAGCATCACAGCTGTTGATAACTGTTGACATTATTTTTTCAGTAAGTTTTATAATTGTCCTGCACCAGTGCTGAACTACTGAAAAATACCTTCAGAGGACAGATGAAGTTGTGTTGCAGTGATGGATTGTTCAATGGGTTTTGGAGGAAAATCATAGCAGAAACATTGCCTTAAGGGTCAGTGTGGTGAGTAAACCACAACTATGAACTCCACCCTGCTAAAAGCTGTTTTAAGGATTTTTGTAGTACTAGCAATCTTTTAATACTAGAGTAAAGGCAAGCATGATCAAGCATAGAAAGTGTGAGCTGTTTAACACAGAACCTCCCCAGGCACTCAGAAACATAGTCCTAATTCCTGTTCACCTTGTCTACTTCTTCCTTTTGAACATTGAAGGTTGGACGAATTTGAATGCTGCCTTTCCAGCTTTCATAATTGTATCTGAGGACATTTGTTGTTTTCCATAATGAAAGCACTGAAGCACTAAACTTAATTCCCATTTTCTGGATTTTCACTCACAAAGACCTTCACTGTTCTAATAGGTACAGGACACAGCACCAATAACTGGAAATTGCACACCTGCTTGAGAAGGAACTTGAACAATCAGAAAATTTGAGAACATAGGACCTTGTGAAGTGCAGAACTGGAAGGTCATTTGGAGTTAAGAGAATACTGGAGCTTACAGTCCCACTGATGTGTAGACTTTATGGATACACTAGTATCTAAACTGTTGTCTGCTGTCTTTCATGTCTTTTAAGAGACTTTGCTGGGGATCAGGACTTTCCTTTGTTATCCCTATAAAGAAATCGGTAACTGAAGTTTATGATAAAGGGTGATCCTGTTACACTTCCAGGATGTACTGTTTTCTTTCCTGGGTATGTTCTGGACTCAAGGTTTTGGCACCTGAGGAGTCACGAGTTCCTTCCTCCAGAAATACTCCTTTTCTTGTGCGTAACAAACAGCAGATGTTGTCTATGTGAGCGCTCAAGGTAGGCAGTGTGTTTGCCTTCTCAGGCAGCCAGTGGGAGGAAGCGTGTAACGCTTGTGGAATTTGGGTTTCGTGTCCCTGTGGTGGTGTTCAGGGGCGTGAAGCATTTGAAACGTTGACTGTCCTCTTACCAGGCACCCATGTCTTTTCTTTTTATTGTCTTGACCTCACCTTTTTTTTTTTGTTCCCCTAACCGTAATGCTTCCAGCTAGTCAGGAAAAGCCTTTCTTCTTCTAGCACAAATTACTGTGCAAATGTTTCTTGCATATGCTCCATACGTGGCATCTGTCCAATGCACAGAAAAAAATACTTGGTATTTCAGAAAAGCTCTACTTAATTCCTGGCTGATTTCCTTTGCTTTGTGTCCTGTTATGGTCTAACATCTCTGATGACCTCATGAGTAGAAAACAAAGAATAGTATGGAAATGTTGGCAGAATTTGTCCCAAAGTCCAGGAATAAACTGTTTTCCAGGATTCAACATGCTAAATTGCCTGATTATATATGAACAAACGCTGATCTTCTGCTTACTGCTTTCTTTTCACCAATGTCCTTATCCTTCTTACTTTCTTCCTTTGTACATTCTCTACTGTATTGCTGTAGGAATCTTAGCACTGGTGCTAAGTGCTTAACACTTCTCTTCCAAGACCATAAAACGACTTTGCTGCCATCCATTAGAGTACAAAAGAGCAGTCTTTGTTGTATTTTTCTCCCAGTCAAGGACATATGCAGCACTTGAAGAGGATGTAGACTCGTTAGGCAGAAGCTGTGCTTGATTCTGAGAGGTTTTTCAGATTGTAGGCACTGTTATGACTTATGAAAATCAATTTTTTCCAGGTTACAAGTATGCACTGAGGATTTCTCTATAGTTTTAATCTGTTCTACCTGGAGTAGAATACTCTTTGTGGAGAGCATATCTGAGCACAAATAAGATGTTTAAACGACATGCATCATGAATATCTGGTTCCATCTATGCCATCAGTTATTTGAATTCCGTGTTTCTGGTTTCTAACCTGAAGAATATATTTTTGCAGTGCAATCGACGGTCCCTGATAGACCACTGAAGTAGCATAGTTCTTATAATTACCTTTTAGCTGTTGCTGTGATGCTAATATATATTCATAGCAAATTGCAAAGTGATTCAGCTGACAGAATAAGTTCCAATACACTGGACAATACACTGCAGTGCACTCTGGATGTGCTTAGCACAGAGCTGTTGGATGTGCATAGTGTATTAGTTTGGAGTATGGACACGGAAGCATGATGTATGCAGCTGTGATATTTGTACTGATGAACTTCTGCGTTGCGATTTTAGCTGTATAATACTATTAGCTGCTTGTGGGTTTTTTGTGTTCCTATAAATAACAGTGCAACTCAGTCTAGTGGGAATGCAATATTATCCATTCTGTGTGATTGCAAGGATATTATTGCAGTTTCTGATTTTCTTATTTTTTTACTAATATGGTGGTGTTTTTTTTTTCATTCCCGCTTTTTAAAATTTCTTAGAAGTCAGTCTACTGGAAAATTAGGTCTGGGAAGTTTGGCTCTTCTAAGCTAATCCATACCCAAAACTGTCTCACATATTCAATGAACAGATCTTACAACTTTATACTTTATATATGTATATGTAAACTGGAAAGAGAAGAAACAATTTTGCTCGAGGTTTAAGGAAAAAAAAAATAGAATATTGCTGTCTGTGACCGTTCATGAAAGACTTTCAACCAAACAGGAAAGTTTTTAACAGTCAGAGGCTATAATTTAACAGCAGCTGTTTGTGATCGCTGCCAGCAGAAATCACTTGTTTTCATCCAGCTGAAAAGAACAGGCTGGTAAAAGGGATTCCAGCAGTAGGTACAGTTTTTCACACAGAATTTAAATATAGCATATCTACATATTGTAAGATGGTGCCATTTACAAGGTAACATATTTGTCATTTCTAATGAGATTTTCCAGAAGTCAGGCGTAGAATGAAAGTAGGATTGATAGTTGTTCTCTGAAATAAGTGAAGAAATCAGAGCTGTAAGTATACTCTTCTACTCTTTGAAAGTGCATAGAAATTTTCACTGTTGAGCTTCTGGTTCAAAACCTGACCGTCTTCATCAGCTAACTCCTTGATAGCCAATCTGAATGAGCAGAGTGGGAAATAAGAAGATAAGAAATGCCCTCCTGGATCAGACCAGCACCCCCCTTCCCAGTACTCTGATAGTGTCAGGTGCTCCTTAAGCAGAGCCCAGATCCCTGGTCTCACTCTGTGATCACATCTGGGACCCCCTGGGTAAAGCTCTCTTCACTCAGATGGGCTTTTGAAGCACTGTATTTCTGATTTTATGATATTGGTGTTACTGACACCTTGCTTGAATGCGTTCTGTTAGCAAAGTGTTTCTCCATATTGGCATTTTCAGCAAACACAAAAGTCACTTAAAGCCTTTTTTGAAAATATAAAATCAAGTTCTGCTGTTTTCAATCCCTGAAGGTGAGCGCTGCCAAATAAGTTCAAAAGCATTTTTCTTCCTGTTGCTAGCATTTATGGCCTGTGCAATAAAGATTTGTAATTACTGGATAGATTCAGAGGTGGAAGAAAAAACTCACTCCTCATGCCTTCATGATGGTGCTTTTCTAAGCTGTGTAAAACGAACATATCTTATTTTAAAACTTCTCTTTCTTCATTCACATTCTTTAAAAGCCTTTCTGTCATGTAATTTTAAAAATGAATGTGGTTCTATTCAAATAAAAGTTTCTCTTAATGGCTTTTATGCTTCATGTGACAGAGCACCTTCATTTAGTCACTTATACAGTCAGTCAGTAGTGTTATGAACTGCTTTTTCAGTACTGAGCAGGATGTGGATCTCTGGCATCTTCCATAAAGGAAAGAGTTGTGTTATTTTTTAACCTCTTTATTTGACATGATCATAAAGCACAGGTACTAGCCCAGTGTTTTATGGCACATTCAAGTATGATTAATAATTCTAACTATGCTGGTTCCCTCTTAAGATCAATATTATAGAATTTTTCTAGTCACCATTTGAATGAATTTTAATTGAAATTGATTCCCTATAAAATAACATATTGAAGTATATTAACAAAGTCCTTGGCATTAAGGAGTTTGGAATTCTAACAAAATTCTGAACAGTTTTCAACAAATAGTTTCTTTATGCGACGTCTCTGCCACCTAAGATTAGTACTTATTCAATATTTCAGTTTTTTAATTTAAGGGCTATAGCAGCAGATGACAGCATCAGTAGAGCCGCCACATTTTTCAACATGAAAATTAATGAAAATGTGGTCAGGGAATTTTTTTTTTTTTTTTTAATCTGTTCAGTTTTTAATCTGTAGCAGTTGAACTACAGCTGTGTTGTGTGATCCTAACATTCAAATACATAGTTATGCACAGTGCTACCTTCACAGAATGTTCAGAGTTTTTAGCAGTAACAGATGACACCTCCCAGGCAGCTGACTTACGGAAACTTACCTGTAGGAACAGAGGATGCATTCTGAAAGTCTGCAGCAATTTGCTCCGTACAGGCCTCAGTTACCATCTCCAATGCCATTCAGCTTTTGTCTTTCATAGTGTACAACTAAAAGGCTGAGTTCTAGGCAATACGTACATGGCAGTACCATACATTTCTGAAGCGCCTCAGCCACACTTAGGTGTCATCCGTATCTCGGGACTTAATCTCAGTTAGCCACATAGCTAGAAAACGAGTTAATTTACATATGCTTGGTTTGTGGAGCTGATGTCCATCTCGAGACAGCCTAATTAGAAGACAGCCAGGCTCAGGAGTGCTCACATCATTTTATATCTGAGAGCCCAATACAAAATGTCAGGACTCTGACCGGGCATGCTCGTTCCATTATACAAGAGAGATGGAGTTCATCCTCAGGAATTACAGGGATAGGCAAGTTAGAGGCTTCTATCTGTGAACAAAAAGGCATGTGAAGTTTCCCCTACAAGCTTATGAAGAGCCTGAATCCTCATACATTGACATGGCCTTAGTGGTTTAAGCCTGCTCCACTAGAAATAGGACTCAGATCTCCCCAGTCAGCTGGTCTGGGACACCCAGCTGCCACCAGCTGATGTGTGATGCTGTGAGGTGGATGTGAAGCCCATCCCACACCTGGGTCTTGAAACAAGTGATTTTGCTGAGACCAGTTAGGAAGCTCTGCTGTCATGAACATCAGTCAGCAGACTCTGAAGTCCTCTTTATGTTTGTTGTGTTGAGGAGCACTGCTGTGTAGGACTTTCAGGTGGTTGGTTTTGAGAGAAAGACTTGAAAAAAATAATGTTTTCCATAGTGTTCCTTTTCTCTTCAGCCTGTCAGAGGTAGAGAGGAAGAGGGAATGGTAACCCATTTTCTTCCTTCTTTAACATGTTAGCTCATTTCAGCCCTTCTGGAGAAAAAAAAAAAAACAAAAGACTTCTTTCTGTTTCTTTTTGTCCTTCATTGCATTAAGAACTCCTGGGTAACTGGACTGCAATGAAAGTTGAGCCAGGAGATGATGATCTCCTGCTCTAGCTTGCTTTTGCTGGTTTTCCCCTAGCTTGAGTGTTTGTGGGCTGATGAGACAACGTTATCTGGAAGGGATTTCTTTAGACAGTTCCAGAGAGCACAACTTTGTGAAACTGTTCAGCTGTTCTGTGTGATTTTCTGTCATAAGGTGTCAAGATGCACCATTCTTATTTAAAGACCCCTGGATGACAGAAGAGGCAGTCTGCATTATCTTGGACAATGGACTGGCTTTTAGAAGTGTCAGACAATTAAGGATGCAGGTAGACATTTGAAAATTTCCAAGATTCATCACTCCCATGAATCCACAACCGTTATCATTCTTGGTCAAAACTTTAAAGACTTTTTGAAGCAAACAAACAATTTTTCAGATGAAAGGGACAGGAAAGAGGAAGGGAGGGATAGTCCTACCCTCTAAAGCTTGTCTGACAAATCTGTTGTCACCTGTGTAGTTTCTGAAAACATCTTTCTCTAAGCTCACAAATTGCTTTAATGTGTCCAGCACTGCAGTTACCATCCATGCTGTTGACTGTGACACTAATCACTGGTGTTGTTGACTTTTGTAGATCACCACTTAAACCTGGATCATAGTTTTTTGAGGGTCATAGAAAAGTAGCCAGCCCTTCCAGCCATCAAGGTAGCAAAGGTTTCTGCTGAGTTGTATTTCTTAAAATAAGATATCTATGAGCTTTATCTTGTCTTTTTCTAAAAACCTGTCTTTTAAGTGTAGAGGTTTTTTCAGCTATTATAGTGAAAATTACATTTTATTTTCTTCTAATAAGCTCTTTTTACAATTAATTATTGTTTACTGATATTTGCTTGCTAGAATTGTTGATAAATTCTCTTTCTCCCTTCTTAACTATCAACTGCTGTGTTAAGCCACAAAATGTGTGACTGTTGCTTTGTCAGCACCTCATATTTTCCTTTATTATACTGTTACTGCTTTTCTTGAGATCTCTGTGCTTCTCTAATAATGGGACCTGACACTGAGAATTTTACTCTACTTCTACATGGTATAGCTGATCACATGATAATTCTGGTATAAAAACTTATTTTACTGGTTTCATCAGGGTTTTCTCTTGATCCAGACAATCAGAACCTGAGGTATTTAGGTGAGGAGTGTTAACCAGATGCTGGGAACAGAAGAGACGAATCCTTCATCAAGGATATCTCTAAGAATTAGGAGCTCTTAAAGCTAGTGTCTTCAATTTCTACTGCTTAAATTGGACAGAGTTATTAGGAAAGCCTTCGGCCAACTCAAAACTTGGTCCAGCTTTTCATGTACACAATCTGCATCTATTCTAGCAAAGTGAACAGACAGCAAGAGTAGTTACTGAGAAGTATGCAAACTGATGTCCACCACCAGCTACAGATAGGTTTTTCACAATAACCTCCCTCTGAAAATATGAGACCTCAATTTTGCTCTTAGTTCTGCGAGGGCAAATGAAGGAGTATTGCTCCATTGATTTCAGTGAAACTTGAAGCTAGTTAAAATGAGAACAGAATCAACCCCATTTTTCCTGTACAGCATGAGACTATAAAGCCCGTTCAAATCAATGAAGGGTACCAATGACTTTGTTGACCTTTGGATCAAATCCATAAACCTTTTTAGTATCTTAATTAAAACTGCAAATACAGAAACTATATTCAGCACTAGTGAGGCCGCACCTCGAGTACTGTGTCCAGTTTTGGGCCCCTCACTGCAAGAAAGATATTGAGGCCCTGGAACGTGTTCAAAGAAGGGCAACGAAGCTGGTGAGGGGTCTGGAACACAGGCCATATGAGGAGAGGCTGAAGGAGCTGGGAATGTTCAGCCTGGAGAAGAGGAGGCTCAGGGGAGACCTTATTGCTCTCTATAACTTCCTGAAGGGAGGTTGTAGTGAGCTGGGGGTCGGCCTCTTCTCTCGTGTCATTAGTGATAGGACCAGGGGGAATGGTTTCAAGCTACGGCAGGGGAAATTCAGGCTGGACATGAGGAAGTATTACTTTTCAGAAAGGGTGGTCAGGCACTGGAATGGACTGCCCAGGGAGGTGGTGGAATCACCGACCCTGGGGGTGTTCAAGGAAAGACTGGATGTTGCGTTGAGGGACATGGTTTAGTAGGAGCTATTGGGAATAGGTGAACGGTTGGACTGGGTGATCTTTTAGGTCTTTTCCAACCTTAGTGATTCTATGATTCTATGATTCTATGAAACATAAGCGTTCTGTTCTTCAACCCAGCATAGTTTTTCTGAAACTGAAAAATTTTGTGATCCCTTTCCAATTATTGGAAATTATTCCAATTATTATATATCAAAAATGCAATCTTGATATTTTATTCTCTTTATAAACTTTTTCCTAGCTGTATAATGCTTATTTTTTTCACTTGGTCCTAAATTTTCTTTCGATGATGTTCACTGCCTATGTTACTTGGAATCCTAATTTCATAATCACTGATGAAAATCAAAACCACAAAACCTGCTTTTTATCTTATTTTTCTATTCCTGTTCTTTACTAAAAGGGCATAATCAAAGATAAATACAAGCTCTGTTGGCCTGAGCAGTTTGAAGTGTCTTTATTGCATCTTACATTAGCCAGACAAAAGTTAGTTGTCCATTTGAAGTCATTGCTCGCAATTCCTCGGATAATCAATGGAGAATGATAGCCACCTCCTGGGATAATCTGTCCCTTTCTAAAGCAGATGCCCATGATAGGTGCAAAGCATTGCACCTATCATTGCTCTTGCCTTTGTCAGCCCCAAGGCTAGCCATCTCATTTGGGACAGCTAAAATTGAATAGGGGAAAAACAAGGCAGCAGACTTTGCTACTTTGCTATTTTTGCTTCTCAGCATGAAGTATATAACAAGTGATGCTACTCACCTTTAATTTGCCACCAATCTTCCACTGCCTTAGTATATTAATATTTCAGATGCTAACTGTACCTGTTAGCAGAATTTGGTTATGCTATGCCCTAAAACTGAGATATATGTATATATATGATATATATATACTTGCAATTGATAGTATCATCTTTCACATTCTATTACTTTCTACAAATAATTTTTTACCTGAGCTAACTACTGCTCACTGGCAGTAGAATTAAAGTACCAAACAAAAAAAGCTAGAATTGATGATTTACAAGTTCTGGGTTGATTGCTATTGGGGTGCTTTTCTGACTTGTAATGTAAATGTTCCTTTAGTGTTAATCAGCGAGGGACTATATTTTATATACTGTCCTGGGACAGAGTTATAAGTTACATGTGCACTGACAGTTTTTCTCAGCTATGAGTGCTTTAATAACTCTTGTTTGATGGGTCCTGTCCTCTAGGTTCTTCCTCTTACGTGGATGTCTGATACAAATATTAAACAGCTGATAGTATTTTATGACTGTGGCTTTTCTTACCTCTGCGAAGGTAGTTCCAGTCTCACTCAGGAAGGCTGGGACCAGGCTGAGAGCCCAGCTGAAGAGTTCCTTGGGATCTGAACCTCTTGCTTTATAATTCAGAAAAGTTACTGAAAAGATTTCCCTTTCATATAATTAGTACAGGCAACAAAGGTGTCACTTGAAAATGTGAACTGCATAGTTTCATGGAATCACAGAATGGCCCGGGTTGGAAGGGACCTCAAGGATCATGAATCTCCAACCCCCTGCCACAGACAGGGCCACCAACCTCCCCATTTAATACCAGACCAGGCTGCCCAGGGCCCCATCCAGTCTGGCCTTGAACACCTCCAGGGATGAGGCATCCACAACCTGTCTGGGCAGCCTGTTCCAGCACCTCACCGCTCATATAGTGAAGAACTTCCCCATGAAGTCCTGTTTCAGTTACACAGAAAAGCCTATCCAAAAAGGGCTCAAAATAATAACACAGAAGAGCAGTTGGAAAACCAAGCTTCTTCATATTTCTTTTGTTTGGGCTTTGTGTGTCTTAAAGCTCTTGTGCGTTCTCATGCAGCTTACTCATCTTATTGGATGCTAAAGCCTTTTACCATCTGCCAAAAGGTTTTATTTTGGGGTTTCCTCTCATGTGGGAGGGCGGTTTCCTCCTTCCCTTCGTGCTACTTTCATTGCTATCTTTAGGAGTCAGAGCCTACTGGAGACCTTCCTGTCTCCCTTTTATTACATATTCTTATCCTTCCTTGCTGCAAGTTCCTGCCCCTGGGGGCAAAGAATAAAATGAGCACTGAAGCTGCCTTTCTGAGCTGGCTGGCTGGCTTTTGTTTTAAACACAGAGTCCGGTTCCTGGAGTGCGAATCTGAGGGTACTCAGTAGAAAAGCTTCCTGGTGTGGTTGTTTTGAGGAACGGCCCCTGCACCAAGGTATGTTGTGCCTGCCCAGCACTGCCCATTTAATGGGCTTCTGAAAAAGAACAATGGAACTGGTGGCATTTTCTCTGAAAGCAGTTCACTCCTCTCTGTTTGCCAGTCTTTTACCTCAGCACATGAATCCCACCCGTTCTGCCACTGTTATGACACCTGCAGCTGTAGCCCTTTCATTTCTTCCTTTTAGAGGAACTTGCAGGTGTTTATTTTTTCTATGCACATATCGATTTCCTATCTTTACTTGTGCTATAGAGGAGAAGAAATTTGACGTGTTACATTTGCAGAGTGATAGAATTGCATCTTTTTTTTTTTTTTTTTTTTTTTTTTTTTCCTCCCTGAGAGCAAAATAGAGTACAGGGCAGCCTGTTTTTTGCAGTGTTTTTTTTCCAGTGTAGCTCTGGGGGATGCAGGAACACAGCTGCAGCAGATGTGAGCACCTGGCTGCCAGGACATGAGAATGGCTGGAGGCAGTGAGTGCCCATCAGAGCCCTCCATCTGACTGCTGTGGAGCTCCCTGCCATCACCCTTACTCAGAGGAGATGCTGAATGAGGGACACACAGGGCCCTTGCCTTTTCCTTCCAGCCTTTGCCTGCTGGGAGCAAGAGCAGGCTGTCTGAACACAGTCCTGTTGCTGCCTGTCCTAATTTGCTGTGTGGCTGAGCCCGTGGCTGGAGGCAATCTGATGTGGAGGGCTCAGGCTCAGGGAGCAGCACTGGGTGTCAGATCATCTCCCGAGAGCTCTGCCAGAATCCACATCAGCCACATGATGCCTCTGCTGAGTGGATTTCTGACTTTCCCTTTTTCGTGCTTGCTTTTTTCATTCACTGGCATTACACCAACCAGCAGGTCACATAGTAATAGGAATGTAATGTTATTTTATTTATGACTAGCTCATCTCTTGGACCCTGAGATTTTCTAATCTCTCTCTTTCCGTCATTACCCAGCTCTCTTTAAAGCTTTATCCTTTAGTTTATTTACTCCCTCTGTAATTGAGAACTTTATTGTTGATCACCATGAAAAATTCTCAGTGCTTAAAAATAAATGATCCGTCTCCCAGCCCTTCAGTGCATCCAGTTTTTATGACTGTAGGAATCTATAGAGAGATTGAAATGGGGTTGAGGGGGGTGAGGGTGTCCTGAGGTGTTACCTAAATAGCTGATCTACAAATGAAAAGAGATGCTCAGATTTCTGTTCAGGAGAGTGCCTGTAAAACCAGTCATTCTTTTAGCACTGTGTATTTTAATGACATCCAGTTTCAAGTTCCAGGTGCTGCATTGTACAGAGAGGTCAATGAGGCCCATTTCTAACAGCAGAATCATGCAACGTAGCACAGCATGGAATGGCATCCTTCTGAAAAATAGGAGGGGTATGTGAGAGAACTTCAAGCAGGGGGAGATATGTACCCCTTCATATAGAAAGCACGATTTTTAAATCTCTTCGTATTTGGAGAGGATAGCAATCCTACTGAAATTGATATGGGAAGGAAAAAAAAATGTGTCTAGTGGATGTATGTCACCCAGGCACTGTGTTCCAAGCAAACACAGCTATCTGTGTTCTCTCCGTCACACACATGCATGCACACATACACACTCTAATTGGATAAAAACATAAACAGTAAATTAAGGATACGATTAAAAATTAAACAGCCATTGCAGAAACCATCAATAGTAAGTGCTTATTAACTTACATATAACAGCATGCTGGTGTGATGGCTTCAAATTGTCTGCTGAAACTGATTTGCAGCAAATAAAGCCAGCTTTCCAAAAGGATAGTTCTAGGTTTCAATAGTCAGACCCTCAGCTTTAATTACTTACTCATTTTGTTCCTTCTCAGTTTTCCTTAGCCTTTAAAAGAAACTGATAATATCCACTACTTTCTTGAACAGCAGTAGGTGATATGCTTAATCCATCAGCTGTGATGCTTAGCTGAATGAGACAGCAAAGGTCTGATCCCATGTTGTTCCACCTCATGCATTGCAAGACTTGTATGACTTACCCTCATCTCCACCCCATTTTTCTGCAAGGCTTCACCAGGACCAGTGTCTGTTCTGAGACCCGCTGTGCTGGCTAGTTATGTGCTTGTTGAATGATAAGCTCAAGATCTAAGCTGCTTTACACATCTGAGCTCCACGTGCACACCTGGGATGTACAGAGCTCTCCATCTGGCGCTGCACAGCAGAAGCTAAGGTTTCTGAAAGGGTGATTCCTCTGCTCCACAGTCCCTTTCCTTCCTATCTCATAATAATTATGCTCTACTCTCTTGCTGACCTGCATATGAGTCCTACATATCAGGAGACAAAATGCTTTATCATCTTGCTTGATCAGTTTGTGTGCTTTTGAGGTACAGCAAGTCACTGTCAATAGAAACAGTACAGCCTGGATTCAATACTGTCTGCTCAAGGTGAGCTTGAATATTTAGGGGAAAGTTGAAACAAGGTTAAAGACCTCCTGGCATTGGGAGCAGTCTGGAAGGGCTGAACAAAGCACGATCTTTTCCAGTGAGCTCTGTCTTGGATGTTTATTTTCCAGGTGGGTTGCATAATATGGATATGTGACCAGTATATGGTACAAAAGAGCTTTTTATTCTTGTTTTCTGCCTTCATATGGATAAAACTCTGTGCTGCTCACTCCAGAGCATAGCTGAGCTTTTTCCTTGTGACTTGGGTCTCCTGGGTTCACTTAGGCTAAGGACTTTCTTCCATCTTTTCTCCTGCCAGTCAAAAGTGAGAAATGAATGAATGTTACTTGAATTAAAGATCTACAGCCAGCCCAGCATCAGTGTGTTGCATACATCCTGCAAGAACCCTTTCTTTTAATTCTACCTTCATATGAGAAAGTAGCACATCCCCTGAATGGCTGCCAGCTTCCTTGAATGTGGCTGCATGTGGCTGAAACATGGCTGGGAGATGATTTTTGTCATGCATGCCTCAGCCCTGCCAGCTGTTTCTACTCTGGTTCTCCTCGAGCTGCCGTGATCTGCATTTGAGCCCGTGCAACAGTCAGTACTTTCTAGCAGCCGGTGTTGGAGTTCAGAGCTGGCTGCACTCACACCGTTGGGTAGATGCATTGCAAATACCATAGTAGTTGTCCATTCAGGATTGCCTTTGGTTGCAGTCAGTCACACCAGTGACTCATGTTGTAAGGCTGTTCTCATTGGGAAATTCATTGTGGAAGTTTTTGGACATTATGGAGATAGTATGAAGGACAGGAGCAATACAAAGGGATGATGTAGCTCTAAGAAAGTAGTGGCATCATAGAATCATAGAATCACCAAGGTTAGAAAAGACCCACAGGATCACCCAGTCCAACCATCCACCCATCACCAATAGCTCTCACTAAACCATGTCCCTCAACACAACATCCAAACGTTCCTTGAACACCTCCAGGGTCGGTGACTCCACCACCTCCCTGGGCAGCCCATTGCAGTGCCTGACCACTCTTTCAGAGAAGTAGTATTTCCTAACGTCCAGCCTAAATCTTCCCTGGTGCAGCTTGAAGCCATTTCCTCTAGTCCTATCACTGTTACACGAGAGAAGAGGCCGACCCCCAGCTCACTACAACCTCCCTTCAGGTAGTTACAGAGAGCAATAAGGTCTCCCCCAGGCCTCCTCTTCTGCAGACTGAACAATCCCAGCTCCTTCAGCTGCTCCTCATAAGGCCTGTGCTCCATGTCCCAAGCACCAATTGTCAGACTGTAGAGAGAAGGGTGGAAAAGCCAAGGGCACACAACATGCCCAGCAGGAATCAAGAAGCAAGGTTGGAAACCCTCTGGCTTAGGCTGGTAGAGCTGAATTGTTGTCAGCAGCAGAGGGAAACCTCTTCAAAATAATTTCAAGTGTACAGAATAACGGAGGGAGCAATTTCTTTTCTTCTGTGTGTCCTGAAGAGCAGATGGATCTGACATGTTTATTGCCTTAAGCTGTCTTGTTTTATCAGCACACTGGATCTGGGTGTTTGACAGATGTGCCAAGCGAAAAATCAAATCTGTCCATGTCCCCTTGTATGGGTTCCTATTTAGGACTATTCTCTTTAGTGCCCATCTTACCTAGTGCATAAATGAGGAAGTATTTTCATATAAAATTTAGGGAAGACAAAGGCACATAAATTGTTATAATGAGAAATGAATCCTGTGAGCTTTAAAAGTAATGTTTGGCATCCTCAGCTTTTTGGTTCAGAGCTGTGTCTGAGGTAGGAAAAATGTCAAACAATGCGAAGAGCCAGGCTGAACCATACTGGTAGCAGTGTAGCAAGATTTTGTACATGTTACAACTTGAATAGCCTGAATCTTCAAGAACTGTGTTACAATTGCAAAATCATGATGTAAAAATTTTATGGAGACAGTGACATGGTTACTCAAAAGTTATTGCAACACAGTCCTGAATATCAAAAGCTGATTTATTCACATCTGCCCCACTCCCCTGTCTTCTCCCCAGCATACGCTTGGGTTCTATGCGGATGAAGCAGTAAGTGTTTGTGTGTGGTTTTTCACATCAAAGAACTAAAACCAGTTTAAATACTGCAGTATTTCCAATGGTTGCAAACTAGGTATGAAATATTTACTGTAATACTTAAGTTAAAACTGCACAACATATTTACTTTTTTGAAGAGAAATGCATTGGATTTATTTGAACTTCAAGCAGCAGAGTAATGTTAGATCTTGCAGGTTCTTGTAACTTCTTCAATTGGTATTTTTCAACGTGTAGCAGTGAGTATTTGCTGCAGAAATGCGAAGGAAGTCAGACAACCAAAGTGGTGAAAGTCACTGGTTAAGCACCTGTTGTTGAAGTGCAAAACTCTTTTTGCTTCTACAGGTGCAGAGATAATATCTTTTTCATGTTTTTCCAGCTATTTCAATTCAGTGACTAGTTCATTCAAAGGTAAGAAACCACTTGGGAGGAAAAAATGGCTAAGAAGTTTGTTTTCCTCTTTTAATCTTTATATAAAACTTGTGCAATAGAGACTAACATCTACCAGTTCTGAGATGCTGAGAAATATGTTAGTCAGAACTTGACATTCTGTTCAAGTGAAGATAATGCTTCCTTGCTTAGTAAGATTGCTTACTTAAAAAATGTAATGATAAGCTTAGTTTTGCCTTGATTGTGTAGCCTATTTGGAAAAAATGTTCAACGTTTTCATTGAATTTCACTTTTACATGCTAAATTCTATTTTAAATCTGCAGCTCAAAATGAATCCTAAATTTTTTCAAAAAGGTGTATTCTATCTGTGCATGTGCCAAGGCATAACAAGAATGTAAGCAGTGAAAATCAATCAAGGGTAGTATATAAAAGTGCTAATCATGTAAATAAATATGTCTTCGTTGTGTTAACTGAAAAAGAAGTGCCGTATTTATTTACTTATACATACTGTGTTTAAATTAAATCAACATACTGACAAGTTCAGTATTACATCTGGAGCTTGGAACAAGTAGTTTCTGCATTTATTGCGTAGTCTACAGAAATATTGACAGGAAGGGCCCAGGGAATAAGAAGTATTTTAATCCCAGCTCCCTCAGCTGCTCCTCATAAGACTTGTGCTCCAGACCCCTCACCAGCTTTGTTGCCTTTCTCTGGACAGACTCTAGGGCCTCAATGTCTTTTTTGTAGTGAGGGACCCAAAACTGAACACAGTACTTGAGGTGAGGCCTCACCAGTGCTGAGTACAGTGGGATGATCACCTCCCTGCTCCTGATGGCCACACTATTTCTAATGCAGGCCAGGATGCCGTTGGCCCTCTTGGGCACACTGTTGGCTCATGTTTAACCAAACATTAACCAACACTCCAGGTCCCTTTCCTCTTTGCTCATCCAGCCACTCATCCCCAAGCCCATAACGCTGCATGGGGTTGTTGTGGCCCGGCACTTGGCCTTGTTGAACCTCATCCCATTCACCTCAGCCCAGCAATCCAGCTTATCCAGATCCTTTTGAAGGGCATCCCTATCCTCAGGCAGATCCACACCACCTCCCAACTTGGTGTCATCTGCAAACTTAGGGTGCACTCAGTCGCCTCATCTAGGTCATCAGTAAAGATATTAAACAGGATGGGCCCCAGTACCGACCTGGGGGACACCACTTGAAACAGATTGCCAGCTGGACTTAACTCCATCAACCACTACATGCTGGGCACAGCCCCCTAGCCAGTTCCTTACCCAAAGAAGAGTATATCTATCCAGGCCACAGGCAGACATTTTCCCCAAGAGAATACTGTGAGAGACCACATCAAAGACTTTGCTGAAGTCTAGGCAGACTACATCAACACCCTTTCTCTCATCTACCACTCTGATCACCCAGGTGTAGAAGGAGATGAGGTTGGTCAAGCATGACCTGCCTTTCATAAGCCTGTGCTAGATGGTCCTGATCCTCCTGATACCACGCACGTGTCGTGTGATCTCACCCGAGATGATTTGCTCCATAACTTTCTCTGGTACCAAGGTCAGGCTGACAGGCCTGTAATTCCCCGGATCCTCCTTACGGTTCTTCTTGTAGATGGGAGTCACATCAGCAAGCCTCCAATCCTCTGGGACCCCTCCAGATAACTAGGAGCACTGGTAGATGGCCAAGAGCAGCTCAGCAATCATCCCCACCAGCTCCCTCAGCACCCTAGGATGGAGCCTGTTCGGAGGAGCTCTAACCATCTCCACCTGAATCACCAGGGGTGTTTTCTGCAAAGCATCCCAGACTTCCAGATCAGGGTGTGAAGTGCCCTGAGGATAACTGATCTGCCTATTAAAGGCAGATGTAAAGAAGGCGTTGAGGACCTCAGCCTTCTCCTTATCTTCAGTGGTCACATGATGCCCGCTGCATCAAGTAAAGGATGGAAATTCTCCCTGGTTCTTCTCTTACCGTTGATATATTTATAAAATAATTTCTTATTCTCTTTTACTGCAAATCTGAGTTCAAGCTGGGCTTTTGCCGCCCTAACTTCCTCCCTGCATACCTTAGCAACTTTCTTGTAATCCCCCCAAGTAGCCTGTCCCTTCTTCCAAAGGACATAGACTCTCTTTTTCTTCTGGAATCTCAACAGTAGTTCTTGGCTCATCCACACTGGTCTTCTTCCTCTATGACTTGCCTTACAGCATTCAGGGACAGCCTGTTCTTGTTCTTTGCTAAGGGCAAGGCAGCCTGATGGCCTTCTGTGATGAGGAGCTGCAAGGAGCAGTGCATGCTGTGTACCTTGATTCTGGTACAGCATTTAATATGGTCTCCCACAGAATCCTTATATCCACACTGCTAAGATATGGACAGGACAAGAAAATGATAAAGCAAACGGAGGATCATCTGGACTGTCAAGCTCAGAGAGCCGTGATCGGTGTCATTTGGCATGTGGTTGCTTGTGACATCTCTGAGGGATGGGGCCAATGCTACCCAACTACATTTGTTGGTGACCATGGTGACCAGACCAGGTGCACCCTTAGCAAGTTCGTAGGACGATGCCGGATCTGGGGGAATGTGTGGTATGCTGGAGAGCAGTTCTGTTGCTGAGCAAGATATGGACAGTCTGGAAAAGTGAGCTGACAGACCTGAGAGAGGTCAGTAAGCATAAATAGAGTGGTACATCTGGAGGAAATGCACCCTGCTCCAACACAGGCTGAGGGCTGATGGCCAGGGAGCACTTTGCTAAAGAAGACCTCAGGATCTTGGTAAACAATTTGAATACAAACAAGCAGCGTGCCTTTGCTGGAAAGGACAGCAATGCACTGGGCTGCGCAAGCAGCAGTGAGGCCAGCAGGTCAAGAGAACTAATTGTTCTCTTTGGCGTCAGTGAGACCACATCCTGAACACTGGGCAGACTTTGGGCTCTCCAATAGAAAAAATGTTGATGAGCCGGTGCAAGTCAATAGACAAGTCACCATGATAGCCCAGGGCAAAAGCCTGGTGTAGGAAAAGAGGGTAAGGACTGAGTTTGCTCAACCTGGAGAAGACAAGGCTCAGTGTGGTCTTATTGCTGTCTCTGACTGCCTATTGGGAGGGTGCAGAAGTGGCAGAGCAGTTTCTTCTGGGATGCACATGGGGGCAGGTTGAAAAGTGATGCACACAAGTTCTAATTTAGACAGTTCTAATTAAATGCAGCAAAAAAAAAGAGCGGTCAAACAATGGAACAGGTCCAGAGAAGTTGTGGATGGCCGTTCTTGTAGATATTCCAAACTCAAGTGGGCACAGCCCTGGGCAACCTGCTTTACCACTAACCCTGCTCTGAGTAAGAAGCTGGACTAGTGCTATCCATTCTGCATGGCCTTGTGGTTTGAGAGATGTCAATGTCTGAGCTAACAGTCAGAGCTTCCCTTAATGGTGACTGTAGGAAAAATAGGAACCATTAGATGTGTTTATGTGACTCGCTTTAGGTATCTTCTATGGAATAAGTTGAATCTCTCTGGGAGGTCCTCCTCTTTTCACTACCATGACTGTACGAATAGATGCTTGCCCTTGGTCAAGTGCATCTTATCCAGGCTATCTAATAGGAATTAACATCTAAAGAGGGTCATTTTTGTTTCTGAGGGCAGAGGAAATTAGTGAGGGAATTTATGCTTTATTCTGACTCATCAGAAGGAAGTTTCTGAGAATTTAAAGGCAGAAGAAGGCAGAATGAGTGAAAATGATCACAAAAACAAGAGTTTTTGATCTGGAAGAAGGGAAAGAATAAGTAAAAGTGGCTGAATAATGTCAAAGGACTTTAAAAGAGCTGATTTCTTTGAACTTTGGAATAGATAGGTAAGGATGGAAGGGAGGGAAAAGAAAGTTCAAGGGAACTGGTGGGTTTCTGAAAGATACAGACATGGCAGCACACATGCATGCAGCCTATTGAAGGAGGCGGACACAGAATATCTAAGCTACTTCAAGACCTCGGCAATTACTTGAAAATCAGGAATGGGAATAGGAAAATGCATTACAAAAAGAAAGAAATGAAAAGGTAGCACAAACACCTAGTTTAATGAGTTGCAGAAGGGAAATATGAAGGAAATAATTAGACTTCTTTTGCTCTAAGACAAGGAGGGGAAACCTGATGATAAAGAGGAGGATGAATACTTCAGCTTTTCTTGGATTCCATTTTCCCAAACTGGTTAATTATGACAAGATGATTGAAACAGTTAATTTCACTAGAGGAAAAAGTGCATATGCTGAAATAAGAGATGAAAGGTTAAACATGTGGAGGTACGTTAGATGCAGTCAAGTCATTGGGCTTAATGAAAATTGGCCCTTGAGTTACCTAGGAGTCAGCAGAAACCGTCCCTGAAGCGTTAGCTTTAAACCTTGTGAAGAAAGAGGAAGGGCAAACTTAAGCACTTAAAATAAGGAAACCTGTCAGCTTAACTTTGGTACATGGTAAAATGCTGGAGCAAATTATTAATCAATTTATAAACACCTAGAGGATAATAAGCTGATAGAAAAACAGGCAGTGTGGATTTGTTTAGTTTCCTTTTTGAATGAAAAAAGAGAAGTAGTAGGTGTGTCTTTACGTTAGTGTACCTTTTGACAGCGTTGCAGACAGCCTTGTGGCCTTCTTACAAGTAAACGGGGAAAATCGTCCAGTTGAAATTACTGTGAGATAGGTGAAAAGCTGGTTGAAGTACTCTGTTCAAAGAATTGTTATCGTTTGCTTGTCAAGTGGGCAAGGAGCCTGAAGCGTGGTTCTGTTAGAGGGTGCCCTTGATCGAGTGTTGGTCATTATTTACATTAGTGACTTGGGTGATTGGCTGGAGAATGCCCTGGCATGGGACTATTTGCTGTAGTGAGCTTTGGGCATTTTGGATGGCAGGTTTAAAGTCTGAAGTATGATAAAATGTGGAAATGGCCAAAGGATGAAAATTCAGCAAATGTAAGTAAGAAGGCATGCAGTGAGGAAGGGAAAGCAAATGTTTGAATGCAGATGAGGGATATCTGAGTAAATAATAGTGCTGAGAGAGCATGCAGGGCTGGGATATCACAAGCTGAACATGAATCAGCAGCCTGATAGATTATGCCAGGTGAGAAAATGAGGATGGGGGTGAGACCAGACTGTAGTGTAAGTGGTAGTCTCACGTTTAAACTGTAGGACATCATTAACTCCTTTCTGTTGGCGTTCTGATGCTTTGGTCCAGAGTGTGCTTTGGGCTATAACACAATATAGACAAAGTGGAGAAGGCCAGAAGAGAGCGAGCTGTGGGAGCCAGCAGAGATTTAGGAAGTACCAGGGAGGAAATACTACAAGAACTGGGTTCAGTTGGAAACAGACTCAAACTTTCAGGCATATTAAAGGATTTGTAATATAAAATTGATGTTTATCCATGCCCTCTCTCCCTGGAAAGTAATTGTACGTTTTCTCTGGAAAGTAATTACTTTAGTTTTCACCTAAGGAGATTTGGTTTGGGTATTAGAAACTTGGCATAAATATATTTCAGAATGCAGTATCTGAGGGAGTGAGAGTAGAGGACCGTGGGTGTGAGGAACACTCGGGAAGTACCTGTGAGGATCACAGAATCACAGAATCATTAAGTTGGAAAAGACCACTAAGATCATCCAGGCCAGCTGTCAACCCATCATCATGATGTCCACCAAACCATGTCCCTCAGTTCCACATCTACCCTTTTATTAAGTACCTCCAGGGACGGGAGACTCCACCACGTCCCTGGGCAGTCTATTCCAGCGCCTTACTGAGAATAATTTTTTTCTGATATCCAGCTTGAAATGGATCTGCAGCTTTGCCTCGGAGTAGAGGGATGGACTACATGATCTTTTTGAAGTCCACTTCAGTTCTCTCTGTGGTTTTGCCCACCAAGGGAAAATAGGAATTAAAAAGGCAAAACAAGAATAAAAGCGATTTAAACCAAAGATTCCGGTCTGTTAATTGGAATTGTGATTATTTTCAGCATTCTAAATATCCCTCCTTTAAATTAATCCCTCATGTTGCAATGTTAGCATCTATTTATGGACATCTTTTATGACGCCTTTTTATTTATTAAAAAAAGAATCAATATATGCTCCTTGGTGTGACAATCTCTTTGAGTACGGGTTATACAAGTAATGGTGAAGAAACTAAAATGTTTGTTCTTAAAACTGTTCTGAGGTATTTGCTTTAATGTCTCAGGTTTTCAGTAAATTAGCTGAAACCACAATGTTAAAACTAGACATCTCTCGAGACAACAATATTGGAATGATGCGAATTTCTTAAATAGGTAACACTTGCATAAAGAAATATGTCCCCTCTAAAAGTGAACTACTCTCAAAAGACACAGCTCATCCACACAGCAGCCTTATGCATCTTATTTTATTCAGTGCTATACCGGTGACATTAATTCAGTGAGGAGACCAGAATGGAAGCCTGCTAGTTATTTTTCATGTTTGATTTTCTTCTCTATAAATTTAATATAAAGATGGTTATGTTAAGCTAATTATATGCTGGCTTTTTATTTTCTGCTGCTGAGTGAAATCATGTAGAAGGATTTTTTTTCCTTTTTCCCTGAAGAATGGAACATTTGACCATAATTACCATTTTTTTTGCATTAGATAGAGCACCTTGCTGTCTATTACAAAAGTGATTTACTAGGACATAGGGCACAGCATTTGATGAACAGTGTCTGACTGGCCAGTGGGACATAAGTAATCACACAATGCAATGCTTGCAGAATCAAATCGTGTTTGACATTTAATATAACCCGAACACTTAACTGCAAAATATGACATCAAAACAACAACAACAAATCCTCAAAAAAGGAAAGCCTGTAAGGAAACAGGTGATGGCAAGGATGGATTTTCTTCGTACAGGAAGTCTGTGCTGAGCAGAACAACCAAGGCAAGGGGAAAGCTGCTTTCTCCCCTTTTTCATTTTGCCATCCCCAGCTCTCTGCTGCCTCTGATTCTCTGTGCATATGTGCCACTGACCTAAGGAAGCTAAGATAAATGATTGGTCTCAAGGTGGCACTTTGATTCCTTCAAGTTGATTATGACCAGAAAGATGTCTTGTGGGTTAAAACAGGTTGTATGTGTGATCGAGGCTTCTGCTTATGTCAGAGTGGATGGCATGTGCTCACCCACTGCCTCAAAAATGCCATCAGCCACTGAGCTCATTTAACCAGGTGCCGAGCATCTTTCATCTGAGAAAAAAAAGTCCTAACAGCAACCAGTAAATATATTTCTGACTGGTGTAAATGTATTAACTGTGGGGGTGAAAGAGTTAATTCATTTTCCATCCATATTTTTTTCTTTGTAGAACTGATTTGACACAGTCTAGCAGGGTGCTGTTATTGAAAAATTGAAGCACCAGGTGTGATTAAATAAGATCACACGTTTCATTCCCTCTTTAATTTCACATCACCCTTCAGCAGCTGTATCCGTTTGCTTCCCTATAGCTGGAGAATGCATTGCGTTTATAGCAGGCAGCATGCTGCACGAGTAACACGCACCATTGGCCTGTTTTGAATCAAATGTGTTTGTGCACACAATTTATTTATTGTTTGTTGGACCAAGCTTGTTAATCTGTTTATTTCTCAAGAGCAGAAAATACGGAGACATTTGGGTAATGGAGGAAAAACCTGGCCTAGGTCCTCTTGGAAGTTCATGAATGCAGCAGGACAGGTTTCATTCCACTGCTAAGAGAGTAAAAAGGTCAAGTGTGATGCATTTGGGATCCTTTCTGTGTTCTTACCAAGCGTGGGATCTGACAAAGTCACCAGCACATGGAGGCTGAACCTCTGTCCCTCTGCCCACAGCGCAGCTGCAGTGATGCCACCATGCACCATTTTTCAATGGAACGCTATTCTAATACTCTAAAGCAACGGAGACTCAAAAATACCAAGTGATAATTTTCTGCCACCATGTTCTACCCACAAACAGCAGCCCTGGCCCTGCTCTGCTGGGGCAGAATACTTTAGAGTATTAGAATAGTGTTCCATTGAAAAAATGATTTGGATTCTTACAGTACTGCTCTTAGTTATTCCAGTCAGCGTTTCCACTTCCAAACTCTGGCCTCACTTCTCTGAGGACAAAAGCAAATCAAGAAGAAAGAGAATTTTCTGTTTATTCTTTCTTTCTTTCTTTTTTTTTTTTTTAAGTTGTCAGAGGAAGAAGGTTTTGTTTGTCATTCTCTGACGCAGTTACCTGCTGTAAAAAACTTCTACACATGACATCATCCTGACCTGAGATGTTCCTGTGCAGTCAATGGATGGGATTCTATTTTGTTGTACATCATTGTATGGTGTTAGAGATTACAGTCGGCACACAGTTCCTGAGAGCACAGTTTTGGGAGGTCTGAAGAGGCCCACTGCTGTAGTTTTGGCCTCGTTTTCTTCTCCTGCACCCCTGCAGCTGTGCTTCGCTGGTTTCCTGCTGCAACCAGTGGTGATATCTCACATTTACACAGCTATCACATCATGAAACAATATGGCAATAGTTCTCAGCAATTATGAGCACTATTTGAGCACAATAATGATGAGAGGACTGTAACGCCTGTTCTGTGATGACAGGCTGAGACAGCTGGTGTTGGTTAAATTGGAGAAGAGAAAGCTCTAAGAAGACTGCATTGTGGTCTGTCAGTACTTAAAAAGAAGCTTATAATAAGGATGGAGAGTGACATTTTTCAGGGTCTGTAGTGATAGGACAGCGGGGAATGGTTTTAAACTGAAAGAGGTTACAAGTCAGAAGGAAATTCTTTGCCCAGAGTATGGTGAAACACTGGCACAGCTGCCCAGAGAAGTTGAGGGTGCTCTAACCCTGAGGTGCTCACGGCCAGGTTGGATAGGGCCCTGGGCAGCCTGAGCTGGAGATAGCAACCCTTCCTACAGCAGGGGGTTGGAACTTGGTGATTTTAAAGTCCCCTTGCAACACAAACCATTCCGTGACTGTAAGAAAGATTTTCCCACTGCCTGTGGGAATAAATTTGGGCATATCAGCAGTTTTGCTTCTCCTCAAGCACCCCAGCCCTTGTGTAAACAGGCAGCTTTACTCAACAAGGACTTGTCAAAAATGGGCACATCAAAATTAAACAGATGAGCAAAACAAGTGAAATAGTGCCTGAATACCATAGTGTTCTCATTCCCATGTGAATGGGCGTTGGCTTGTTTTAGCATGCTTCCTACATAAAAGAAAAAAGATGCCAGGAGAAGGCCACAGTAGGTTCTAGGGAGGCATCTGGGCCTGCATTCTGCATCTGGGTATAAATAATGCCTATGAACACCTGTCTCTTCTTAAATTTGACCTTGCAAACAGCATTGCGAGCAGCTCATGTCTCCTCTTTCATATCAAACTCTGAAGATGCCTGTAGTACAAGGCTGTCCTTAAAACTGAGCTGACGTGCAAACTTCACTTAGTTCACGCAGGAAAAAGATGCTCTTTGATCTGTGAGAGGACAAAAAATGAAGCTGCATAAAACTGCAAATGAAACCATTTTCTTTATGTTAGTTGAACAGCTTCTGCTGAGATGAAGTTGCTCTGACCTTTCTTTCCCTGTGTGATGTTGAGTGAGCTCATGACCGTATCATCAAAAATGAGGTCAATATCAAATCAATGGCCTGAACTAACTATGCCATTTTTGTGTGTAATTATTGCCATATGCATAAGCTATCCTGTTAATACAAACAGAATTATTTCTTAACTACATGCTCACATATACACAGGGTAAATGTTTCGAAATGTGTTTAAGTGATTGTTTTTTATTATGCTGGGGATTTTTTTTAAATTATCTTCTGAGGTTGCGATGAAAGACTTAGGAAATCTTTTGGGCTCTGAAAGTTATTCAGTAATGTCAGCCTGCAGTATTAAAAATCTAATGTTGAGCCTTTCAGAAAATATGAGGTTTTAAAGGAACCTGTGTTTTACTCTCTGTGTTTAACTCTGTGTTTGGGGAATTTGAGTCTTCTTGCTGTTCTTGGTTTCAGGCTGAAGCATTAAACCTATTAAAAAAACAAAGTAGAAATTTTCATGCCATTCTCTGGTTTGTGGAGCTGTTGCCTTAAGGGAAGAATGAGATTAATATTGGGAAAGTTGGCAGCAGTGGTTACTTCTCCTGCCAATGCAAAGCAGAGTGTTATTTTCCCTGTTGCTTTGTTAATACCCCCTCTTTTCTTTAGGTGACTGCACTTACCTTTCTTGCTCAAAACCCAAATGTTTTTGCTCTTGGTTCTGATCTTCCAACAAGGTCTTTTCATGCTGCTCTTTTCCTCTCCCTATGCAAAGCAGCCTTTGCTCACACCTGGTGTGTGATAGGATCCTTCTCCCTGAGGAGACCACAACATCTGTTTTGCTTCCTAAATGGAGAAAGAGAGAAACATTCTCAAGAAGTTCTCCTTTCCTGCTTGCAAACAACAAAAGAGATTTTAAAGCATTTAGTGTTTCTAGAGAGAGGAAAAAACAGTGGAGCCTAGACAGGAAAAAAACAACCATGGAAAAATAAATTGAGCATAATTTGAGCTATAATTAAAGGTCTTAAAAAGAAGTTGAATTGCCAAGCTGGAAAGGAAAATGTGCATCTTTATTTAAAGTACCTTTATGGAAGGATGTGCTTGGGGTTAGTATAGAACTGCCATTGTGGACATCTTGGTTCTATTTCTACTCTGGGCTTCCTGGGTGATTAACCAGGAACTTAACCTCTATTCACAGTGATGGTCCATATGTGAAATGTAGCAGCATTTTGAGCTGTTTAACTTCCTTTTTTACTACTGTAGTTGAATATGTTGACCAGGCTGACAACATTACCAATTGACTCTAAGTAAATCTAGATTTTATGAAACAAATGAAAAATCTGCATTGTGCTGTGACTTCCCTCTGCTGTGCAAATCAGTGTAAATCAAATTCTTCTCTCTTGTTCTTGTGATTGGTATTAAAACTGTCCACGTGGAAATATGCTAAGAGAATTTTGGTAGCATCTTGGTTTAATCTTTTCATAGCTATGTTTGCAAGAATGTGCACATTCCTTGGTTATTGTGTATTTGAAGGGCCAGTAACAGTTACGTTTTTAGTGGTGTCAAAGTAGGAGGTAGTAACATTTACCAGTATTTCAAGCAGCTCTTAATTCAAAAGCATTTTCCTTGTATATGTTTCTGCAGATCAGCTTAAGTGATCTTCTCTATTTAAAACTTCAACTAACCATTTCACAACTTGATAGCAATCTTGCAACATGGGGTTTATCCTAATCTGATCAATACAAGAAACACATGCTGTGGTTTGGAATTGAACTGAGGCATTTGGTGCACTGGCTGTAACATTTCCATGGCAGTCTGAACAGTGGGCTGCTGGTGACAGTTCTGTCTTGACACTCAATATGACACCCATATACACCTCCCATACCTGCTCTTTGTTTCTGTTGTTACCTGTGTTTGTTACTGGAGGAAGGACCTAGCTTTCTGCCATTGCCATCCGTATGTCCATTGCTGAGGACAGAATAGCTTGTGGGTAAATAGCAAAGAACTGTGAGGCAGAAATGCTTTAAAAAAAGCAATGAGCAAAGAAACATTGACTACTGGAAACAGAAAATTTAGAGCTTAGCATTGGTTGAGTTGCAGCAGAAGTAATGAAGTGTGAAATGTGCTATTCCCAACCAGTACGCCATGCTGCTTTAATTTACAGAATATATAATTATATAACATTAGCATTCTGGTACATCAGTCTTTGACAAAAATTGAAACAAAAACAGACAAATGCATGAAACTATTTATACGGCAATTATTGTAATAGCAGTGGATGAGAATACAAACTTCAACCATTTTCATTATTTTAAGATTGCGCCCTTAAGATCCTGTGATTTTGTGCCCTACTAAATACTCACTGTTGCAAACCACTTTAGTTTAGTAAACCTTTAACAAAATATGTGCAGAAGTCCTTCCTATGTATTTTTTCCTGCCCCCTCTGCCTATAACACCATAGATAGATCTGCTCAGAGCTCTCAAATTACATCGAGATTGGTTTTCCCAGTCTGACCAGAGTCCATTTAGACCAACATTCTGCCTTTGGCAGTGGCCCGAATGAGCTGGTTAACCAAATGTACAACGCTATAGCAATTACAATGAGAGCACCACATCCCATCACTCCAGGCATCACTCTTAACCACAGAGTTCTTAGAATAGGAGATGCCCTTTTCTTATATTTGCAGAGAGATGACAAATGCTTATTATTAATGGTTCCCACTATATGATTATAGAGGAAGGGGAGGGAATCTTTTCCTAATCTCTGCAGGCAAATTTCTCCTCTGAGACACTGTTTGCTCCTAAATTGACCTGCTGTGCTTGTAGTGCAATCCAAGTATCTGTTATTTAAAACATTTTTGAGGAAATCCGCTGAGGGTCTGGATTGCTCATGAGACGCTTAGTGGTCTGTGTTGTCATTTGCTTCCATGTATCTGAGGCCAGAAGTAAACAGACAATTAAAATCAGATTGGATGGCTTAGGAAATGAGGATGCTTTTCCAATGTACTCACTAATAGACGAGGCTCTTCTTTATAGAGCTGCCACCAGGGCAGCTCTGCTCAGGGAGGCCATGCAACTCACTTCCACGGCTGCCCAGCTCCCCTCCTTCTTGGACGTGGGGCTTCCTCTTAGGGTCAACATAAGAGGCTGGGAATTGCATTACACTCCTTTTCTTCTGCTTGTTTTTTCAGCTAAGTTACAAGACCCTGGGCCTTGTTGTATTTTGTTTTGTTATCATGGGAGTTGAATTAAAAATTGGAGAACAGCTTTCCTCTCTCTGCTTCTTGATAAAGATTTATACTGAGTCTGTAGACAACCTGGGGGATGAAGAGTGCGTAAGTAGGGCTCTAGATGGGTCAGAAGATGACCTTTAGGAGTTCCTGGCTCCAGAGGAAGTAGAGTTGTTTAGTCTCTGGGATGCTGAGAGAGCCTAATTTTGGTAACTTCATGCAGGAAAAAAGCTCTCTGAAACTTAATGACCTTCTGTAGGGGAAAAAGGCTTTAGGCATGAAGATACTAGCAGAAATCAAGAAGATTGTTATCTGGGGAGTGGAGAGAATACAGAAAAAGAAACAACTGAAATACACAGCATGTTTGAATTAACTAAAAGGTGTTATTTTGACAGAGAAGCACAGTTGACAGAGCAGGTAAGGTATGATTTTCAGCATGCCACATCACTGTATTTAGAAGATAGCTCTTGATCCTTCGCAAGGAATGAAATGTGGGTTTTCTTAGGGAATACTTAACGGTTAGATATATGTTGCCCATCGCTGAAGGCACTGAACCAATGCAGAATTAAATGCTGAGAATCATCAAATATTATGTATACTCAGGAGGAAACTGGGGAGTGTGAACAGGGGGCTCTACTGAATCTGGGGAAGCGGGGCATGTTTCTGACAGGAAGAAAAAGGAGCGCGTGTTCCTGAGGTTATGCTGAGGGAGATCATCAGAATTAACAGAATGGTTCTCTCCTTTTTGGCCATAACAATCCTTAAAAAATAAAGTCTAAGTTGAAAAATAATGAAAAATAGGTAAAAAGATGTCACAGTTTCTGTAGTCCACCCCTTTGTACTGAAACATGATCAATGCATAGAATTTCTAGTTTTATCTAGAAAATTGATAGAATTATTTTTAATTGCTAACATTAATGGTTCAGTAGCATGTCAAAAATGTCAATTATACAATGACCCATTATAATATGAATCGGGCATATAATGTAACAGCCATTCAGTTGTTGAAGGACAAGGTAATAGGGTAAGTTATTCAAATTTATTTGTATGTAGTCCTCCAGACGTGCACTGTGGTGGTGACCAAAAGAAATAAGCTCATTTTTACAGAGTTGGCTGAAGTCTACAAGACTACAAGCCCATGTACTGCTCTTGAATATTTGATTCATCTCTGAGAAGAGGAGGTGACAGTGGTCCCGTGCCACTTCAGGGGCTCTGGTATTGGAGGTTGCCGTGATGCAGAGATCAGGACATTGTGCCAAAGAAGTTGCTGTGAAGTTCTCTAGTTGGTATTCTGAGCAAAAGGTTGGCAGGTGCTTTGAGGAGACACAACAATAATACCAACCTTTTATGATGTACGTGTCAGAGGAATTCAACATATCCTG
Source organism: Tetrao urogallus (assembly GCF_951394365.1). Taxonomy (NCBI): domain Eukaryota; kingdom Metazoa; phylum Chordata; class Aves; order Galliformes; family Phasianidae; genus Tetrao; species Tetrao urogallus. Next base: position 13,443,834 of record NC_136815.1, read on the forward strand.
AGCCAGCTCAAGTCTTGCTATGTTCCATTTAAGAAATATTGACAAAACGGGCCACATTATCACTCGAGTCATTAGTATATGACTTATGAAAGGACCTGGGCAAAAAAATAAATAAAGGAAAAGCTCTAAACCGAAACTATTTTCTGCTCCTATGCTCCTTCTGCTGGTTATGCAGAAGCAGTAAACAAACCCTATTCCCAGAGCTGTGCTGACAGCACTGATGATGGTGGTGCACAAATTAGTAGGTAAACAAAAAACCATGTTAATTTCAAGCTCCATTAGAAACACAGGCGGTAAAAAAAAAAAATCAATGTCTCCCAAACAGAAAAGGTCAAAATTGGTAGGGGAAAAAAAGTTGGTTTTTCAGTTGGCATAAGGATTTATTATTATTACTATTACTATTATTATTATTGTTATTATTATTATTTCTTTTAAATTGAGTGTAAGCACAGTGGAAGCTACGGGTCAGTGTCATCTTAATAAGTAATACAGCAAAAATAAACAACTAACAAATATTGCTTTTAAAGAAAAATATATCCATCTTTGGATCAGGTGGAATTCCTTTTGTTTAAAGGCTGGTTTCAATTTTAAATTGTGCCTGTAGGTTCTATGGATATTCAGTTACATTTATAGTCTTGGCATGATGTATTTGAGGGATCATTCTTTTGAAAAGTGTAATCATCAGATTTCTCTGTTTTCTCTTGGCATAGTCTATTCTTGGATCAGAATCCTTCGGGCCTGTTAGTTTAAATTTTAGGCTTTGTTGTGTATCCAGATTAAGTCTGAAAGTACATGTGTGTCATTTTGTTATCATATTGTCTAGCAGAAGATGACAGGAGGAACAAATATTGTTTTATATGTTTTCATTTTATGGTAGCGTGTCACCTTCCTCTCTGCTAACATTAAATGTTTATCACTTGATGTGATCTTTGCTTTGCATATTAAACTAAATTTCACATGGCCATGTTAAATTATGTATGATGATGGCGTTCTGTGGTGCAGTGTTAGGAACCAGCTCTTCAAATGTGGATGCATATGCAGAAACAGGTGTGTAAACATCACGCAATAGGTTTGACCTTACAAGAGCCAAGTTTGGAGGAAGAGGTGGTCTTAGTGTGGCCACAGGCATTCCGAAAACTATTGCTCTTGCATTCCTAACTCCTCCATGTTTGTATGGATTTAGTGTAACCTCCCTGTAGCAAGAGCAGTGTTTTGAACAAGGCTGTTAGCACTTCCTTGCCCTTCAGCACAGCTGGTCATAGCATTTTTCTAATATTCATTAATCTTCATTCCTGTATATTAGGTGGTATTCCCCTCCACGGGTTAGGACCAAAACTCAGCAAGTTCAAATACTATGCTTTATGTATATATTTTATGCATGTATTCACGATATATTTAGCATGATTGGAAATGATCTTCCACAACAGCGTGGTCGATATCTTTGTACAAAGTCAAGATCTTTGTGGTGGAAAGCACAGACAAGACATACAAAGTGCTCCCAGCTCTGCACATTTAGTTCCAAACAGCTGCATCTCCTCACTGTCACTTCATCTGGTCCCTAGGACACAGCTTGGGCTTCTAATTGTCATTCCCTTCAGTGGACATTAGTGTGCTTGTTTAATTGGCCATTTGTGTACCACAACTGCCGTTCCCATTCTGTGACTCATTCAGACCTGAGTTTTGCATGCCCAATGGGAGCAGGGAACAAGCTTCTGGTCCTAAAACTGTTGTGCAGCAAATTCAGCCCTCCCTTACTGCTTCATTAACCTCCTTAAGCTACATTTGTTTTGAGGGGAGAAAAAAGAGCTTTTTAGAGACAGAGGAGCCTGAGCGAATGTGTCCTTTCCTATGGACTTCAGCATTTTCCTTGCTTTGTTTTGATTTTAAAATGATTGGGTGCCCTTTTCCTCCCTGACTATGCTGTCCTACAGACATTAGTTGCTCTCAGGTTGTTAGTGCAGTCACCAACCAAAAGACCTCTTCTGCCTGGCAATGCTGTAGGCATAAAGCAGCATATGGAAACCAGCTCATCCATGCACAGCTGCATTAGGAGTGTCTTAGTATCAGCAGTCAAATCTGCTTTGGTCAGGAAAGTGAGCAGTAATGATTTGAAGATGTACAGAAGGCTGATCTATGGAGTGCCAGCTCTCAAGTTCCCCTGATCTGTTTACTTCCATGTTAAAGTTTTAGCACACTGTTAATGACCACCGGTGCTGAGAACATACTGTTTGTATTTCTTCCAGAAAATACCTTTTGTCTCTCTAAAGTAGACAATCTTGTCTTCTGTCAGAACATCAGTTACAAACAGTTTCTCTTTTGGAAGTGTGAGGCCAAATGCTGTTCCCTGGAAGAAGTCAACTTCACTGAAACTTCACCAGGCTTTGCCTGGCTGGTTTTGTGCCTGTCATAATAAACTGTGAACATCGTGTTGAAAAAGACTTTTGAAACTAGCCCTCATGACATACAAGTAATAATGACTTCAGTGAAGCTTGAGGGCATACAAAGTGCTCACCGGTTACTACTACAGTGAATTCTTTCATAAGGCTTTCCTCTTTTGCAGCACAATTAATTTTACATTTCATTTACTGACACTGGCATGTGCTTAACCTTAGAATATTAGTTAAAATTGGTTTATGATGTCAGTCTTATTTTTAGCACACTGGAAGCAGGGGAATAATTGAAGTATACTGTTGTATGATTTAGGGCTTGTGATGGACTTGGAGAATTTCATATGGAGAGATGAGGATGTGCCATTCTTGCATCTGTTGGTCTGGAGGGAATAGCTCTTCTCTTTAACATTTCATTGTAATCTTCCTGATGATACCTGAAAATGTCATAGCTTAACTTCTTCCTAAAATAACTTCTGATGTACCTCAGAAATGTAAAAATTTAATCTCAGTGATATGTACCAGTAACATTCAGACATGAAAGGCTGCTGAAATGCAGTGTATCATTTCAAAGAATCACAGATTGGAAGGAACCTCAAGAGATGACATCAAGCCCAACCCCCACACTAAAGCAGGTTCCCTGCAATAGGTCACACAAGTAGGCATCCAGCCGGGTCTTGAATAGCTCCATAGAAAGAGACTCTACAACCTCTCTGAGCAATCTGTTCCAGTGCTTTGTTACTCTTACCATAAAGTTCTTCCACATCTTAGTACAGAACTTCCTGTGTTCCAGTTTTAGGCCATTGCTCCTTGTCCTATCACTATACACAACCAAGAAGAGCCTGGCCTCATTCATTTGTCTCTCACCTCCCTTTAGATATTTATCAACATTGTTCAGATCCCCTCTCAGCCTTCTTTTCCTCAGGGTGAACAGACCCAGGTTACTCAGCCTTTCCTCATACAGGAGATGCTCCAGGCTGTTAATCGTCTTTGTGGCCCTCTGGTGGACTCATTCTAGAAGATCTCTGTCTTTTTTGAAGTGGGGAGTCCAGAACTGGACACAGTATTCTAAATGTGGCCTCACCAGGACAGAGTAGAAAGGGAAGATCCACCTCCCTTGACCCATTGACCAAGCTCTTTTGAATGCACCCCAGGATACCATTGGTCTTTTTGGCCAGAAGGGCACACTGCTGGTTCATGATCAACCTGCTTTCCACCAAGGCTCCCAGCTGCTCTCCAGCAGATCATCCTCTAACCTGTACTGATGCATGTGGTTATTACTCCCTAGGTGCAAGACTCTACACTTCCTCTTGTTTAACCTCATCATGTTCCTTCCCGCCCAACTCTGCAATCTGTCCAGGTCTTGTTGAATGAGTCATAGAATGGTTTGGGTTGGAAGGGACCAAGATCATCTAGTTCCAACGCTCCTGCTATAAGCAGGGACACTTCCCTTTGGACCAGGTTACTCAAACTACCATCCAGCCTGGCTTTGAGTAGTTCCAGGGAGGGGGCATCCACAGCCTCACTGGGCAATGAATTCCAGTGTCTCACCACTCCCACAGTAAAGAATTTCTTCCTGATATCTAGTCTAAATCTACTCTCTTCCAGTTTAAAACCATTTCCCCTTGTCCTGTCACTGCAAATCCCTCCCTAGCTTTCCTGTAGGACCCCTTCAGGTACAGAAAAGCCGCTGTAAGGTCCTCCCAGAGCCTTTTCTTCTCATGGCTGAAAAGCCCCAACTCTTTCAACCTCCCCCTCAAAGGGGAGGTGCTCCAGCCCTCTGATCATCCTCAGGGCCCTCCTCTGGACCCTCTCCAATAGCTTGATGTCCTTCTTGTGCTGGGGGCCCCAGAACTGGATGCAGTTCTCTAGGTAGGGTCTCACAAGAGGAGAGGGGCAGAATCACCTCCCTTGAACTGCTGCTCATGCTTCTCTTGATGCAACCCAGGATACAGTTGACCTTATTGGCTGCAGGCACACATTGCCAGCTCATGTTGAGTCTTTCATCAACCTGCACTCCTAAATCCTTCTCCTCAGAGCTGCTCTCAAGCCATTCTCCATCCAGCCTGTATCTCTGCTTGGAATTTCGCTGACCCAGGTGCAGGACCTTGTACTTGGCCTTGTTGAACTTCATGAGGTTGTCATGGGCCTACCTCTCAAGCCTGTCTGGGTCCCTCTGGATAGCATCTTTTCCCTCTAGCATATCAGCTGCACCACTCAGATTGGTGTCCATGGTCATCTTTATTTTCCATGTACCTTAGTAGGGCCTTCAGGAGGATTTGCTCCATGGTCTTGCCAGACACAGTGGTGAGACTGACTGGCCTGTGGTTCCCTGGATCTGCTTTTTTTTCCCTGCTTGAAAATGGGGGTTAATTCCCCTTTTCCAAACAATGGGAACTTCAAGAGGCTGCTATGACCTTTTAAATATGATGGGTAGTGGCTTGGTAACTTCATCTGCCAGTTCCTTCAGAACCCATGGATGAATCTCGTTGGATCCCATGGACTTGTGTACCTTCAGGTTCTTTAGATGATCTCAAACATGACTATTACCTAAGGCAGGCAGATCTTCCTTCTCCAAGTTCATACTTTTGCTTTCTGTAGCTTGGGTGGTATGGCTAGAGCTCTTGCCAGTGAAGACTGAAGCAAAGAAGTCATTGAGCACCTCAGGTTTTTCTATATCCCTCGTGACCAGATTTCATGTTTCCTTCAACAGGGAGCCTATATCTTTGCTGGCCTTCCTTTTATTATTGATATATCTGTAGAATATCATCTTTATGTCCCTGGCTAGATTCAATTCTATCTGGGTTTTAGCTTTTCTAACATGGTCCCTGGCTGCTTGAACAATGCCTTTGTAGTCCTCCCAAGTAACCCGTTCCTGCTTCCACTCCCTATAGACTTTCTTTTTTGTACTCAAGTAAGTCCAGCAGTTCTTCGTTGATCCACTAAGGCCTTCTGGCATTGTTGCCTGCCTCCCGTTTTCTCGGGATGCACCGTTTCTGGACTTGGAGGAGATGTCCTTGAATACTGACCAGCTTTCTTGGGCCCCTCTTCCTTCCAGGGATTTATTCCATGTCACCCTGCCAAGCAGTTCCCTGAAGAAGCTGAAGTCTACTGTCTTGAAGTCCAGAATAGCAAGCTTGCTGCATACCCTCTTTGATGCCCTAAGGACCTAAACTCCACCATTTTATGGTCACTGCAGCCAAGGCTGCCGTTGAGCTTCTGTCATGGTTTTGTGATTTTAGGCTTTTGGTATTCCACATCATAACATCATGTGGGGCACTGGGACTTTAACTGTCAATGCTCAAGTCCTGGGTACCTGCCCTGAAGAGAAGAAGAACTACATTCCCCAGGGGACCTTGTGGTCAGGGAGAGGAGGTTTAACTCCTGCAAGGTCACCTGATGTTCTCTTTCTTGCCTGCCCTTCGTCGTGGGCGCTGCTCCTGTCTCCCTGCTGCTCAACTGGACTGCGCATTTCACCTCAGCGTTGTGGTGAGGCCTATCCACCCTTTCAGACATTCTCTCTCTCATTATATTTGATTTATTAGCTTCAATTCTGATTATATTGTATTATAGTGTGTTATCTTGCATTCCAATAACATACTTAGTAAATTAGTTTGTTTCTCCTCAGATCGTTGCTGCTGTTTTTAATTATTTTGGGGTCCCCTGTTTCTTTTTTCCGGAGGCGCGGATCTGCAGATCCCTCCGCCCCGCTTGTCACGGAACCGGGCCGAACCAGCTTCACATCAGTCATCAGCCCCTCCTTGTTGGTGAGGACAGGATCCAGCATAGCACCTCTTCTCATGGGTTCCTTTTACTACTTGGAAAAGTAAGTTATCATCAACACATTCCAGGAATCTCTTCAATCTCTGGTGCCCTGATGTGTTGTTCCTCCAACAGATATCAGGGTGGTTGAAGTCCCCAATGAGGACATGTTTTGTGGACATGAGGCTGCTCTTTGTTTATAGAGGACCTCATCCACTCCATATTCCCAATCAGGCAACCTGTAGTAGAATCCACCTGTGATGTCTCCTTCTCCTGCCTTCCCTTTAATCCTAAACCATAAGCTCTCTGTCAGCTCCTCATCCATCCCCACGTGGAGCTCCATTGACTCCAGCTGGTCGTTCATATAGAGGGCAACACTGCCTCCAATTTTCCCCTGCCTGTGTTTCCTGAAGAGTTTATACCCAGCTATTCCTACGTTCCAGTTGTGAGAGCCATCTCATCATGTCTCAGTTATGCCAGTGACATCACAGGTCTGTAAGCACGCACACACCTGCAACTGTGTGTGCACCTGCATTGCACACTCTTCTTGCTTGTTCCCCATGTTCTGTGCATTAGAGTACAGGCATTTCAGTTGGGCTCCCATTGAGGCTGATTTACCAATTGGAGTTCCCTTATCCTGCACCATAGGTGCTGTCTTACTGACCTGTGATCCAGCTCCAGGCCCAGGGCATCCATCGCCATCATCAGCTTCAAAGTGGGATGCTTTGAGGATCCCCTACTCTGGCAATTCTAGTTGAGTTTTCTAGTCTTGTTGAATGGTAGCACAACCTTCCAGTGTATCAGCCCTCCTCCCAGCTTTGTATCACCAGCAAACTTACTGAGGGTGGATTCTATCCCTTCAACCAGGATATTCATTTATTTTGGTTTCATTTTTCTAACAAGAGTAATATTTAGCTTTTCTGGGGAAAAAAAAAAAAACAACCAAAGAATATATTAGTATGTAAGTCAACCACTGCTTACAATATATTCTGGGGCTGCCACTGACTTCCACTATCCTTAGTTAAACCTTGGGATGACTTGGAGAAAGGGGCACTCAGCAGTGCTTCCTGTGGAAGGAGGAAGGATGCTCTGAGACATTCGCATGTGAATGGCATCCTGCTCAACCTTAGGAAAAAGAACGTCTGTAGATCATAAGGTTGACCTCTCTGTCTGGAGGGGTTGTGGAACATTTTCTCATTAGGGAACATTTGCATCTGTATTTGGTTTTGCCTGTGAGTTAAAACAACCCCTGGAAGCACTGAAGCTCCCAGTGCATTAGGATACACAACACACACAGCTGGGAGAGCGGTAAGGACTTCACCAGCTGAACATATCAGTCCACATTCTGATCTGACCTTACCCATGCAACTTCGTTCATATGTTTTTTGCCAGTCATTCTGAACCCTTGCTATGAAACACAGCTTTTCTGCTGTGCTCATATCTAAAAGCTATCTTTTATTTTATTATCTATTTTTATTGCTGTACCCATCTGAGATATTTCAGGCTAATGAAACAGTGTGATTGTTCTTATCTCCAAAGCGTTTCATTTGTAATGAAGAATATCATACAATGGAATGCAAATCTAAATCTGTGCGGAAATCTCTTCTAAGCTGCTTTTAAAAAATGAATTAGCTTAGTAAAGAACTGGCAAATACATGCTGAACATTTTGTGAGGATCGCTGATTGTGAAGTTTTGTTAAACTGCACTTTCTCCAAGCACGTACAAAAATAGCTTTGGAAATCATGAAGCTGTGTCTTTTTCACAACTGAAACTATTATGTGACTGTATGCAGCATTCTCAGTCCCTCTTTTCCTCTTTGAAAGCTGAAGATCAGCTTGGGAATGTGAGGCAGCAGTAAGCATTTCACTTGATGTGATTGCTCAAGAAATAGGTACTATTTGCTGTTATAGTCATTAGCCAGCAATTAGGATTTGCAGCAGTGAGCCTCTCTCTGTATTCATTAATGAGGTCATTAACAAAGATATGATAGAGCCTTTTCCTATTGTTGTGCACGTAGCTCAAATAAGTTAAGACTTCAGGAGTCTTCAGGTCTGTGCTATTGTCTTTGGGCACCTATCTCTGGGATGTCTGTAAGCATAGTGAAGGAGAACTTCTGTAGTTTTTGGTAATCTGCCCCCCACAAAGTGACTGGAAATCCTCTTCAGGCCCAGCTCCTTGATATGTAGCAAACCTAGGCAGCTTCTTTTTTGTTCCAGTCCTTCTCAGGGTTCTTCCCTCCCACCCCCAGCATCTCACGTGGAAAGTGAGGTCATTCGCCATTGCTGCAATTCCACCATCCATCTACCTGATGCTATCACCTGTGTTGCCCCTCGAGCACTCCCTGAGAGCCACTGCAAAATCATCCCATGGTTTCCTTCAGCTCCCACTTGATGACTGTGTTTTTTCTGGCAAAAATTTGACAGCATTTGAGCTACTGTGATGTGCTGACTGCTTGCTGTCTTGCTGACCAGTGCTGTTTCATTGTTTCCTTGTGTCTTTGTGTCTGCTGTGCTTGTCTTTGAGCTGGTCTGCGTTGTCTTCTGATGTGGAGAAGCACAGTTCAGCCAGGATAGCTCCCTCCTTCTCTTGTAGGTCTTAGAGTAACACAGTCAGTAAAAGTGTAATGTAAGAATCTTAATTTCTCCTCTGATGCTGTGGCACAAAGAGTATTAGAGTATTAGAAACTGCCAGTTTGGCATTGCCCTGCCTGCTGATTATTTTGATAAATATATTCTTTTATAGAACATTTTTGCCTTTTTCTGCATGATGCTGTTCAAATCAGGTTTTGGAAATACCTAAATGCTCTGCAATGTTAATTTTTCTTATCAGCTTGCCGGAAAAATGAGAGGAGGGGGAAAGAACACGTGATATTTGAAGACGTGTTCCACTCTTACAGTTGTAGTTTTGCATTGCTGATGTGCCTACCACCCCCAGGTGAAAATGGCTGCACATATATATTCAGCAAAAGGCAGTGGCTGTCCTGAAGGCCTTCTCCACTAAAGAAAACAAATGGTGAGAAGCACCAGTTAAGGATTACTCCTCCAGGAGGCACAGAAGCATGGCTTTAGGCTGCTTGGGAAAGCCGTACTGGAGCCAGGGCTGAACCTGAGCTTCTGGAGTTGCTGTTCAGTGCCTTAGCTCTGAAGTCCCTCCTCCCTTTTTGGCTGAGCAAAACTGCTCATCTTAATGGTTTTCAAAACCCACCTGCAAAAGCAATTGTCTGAGCATCCACATGGGCAAAAGTGAGAGAAATACTGCATTGTGTGGCTCCCTGGAAACCCAGCGTCCTCCGCAGCCCACCTCTGAGTGCTCAGAGCACTGAGACTGACCGGTGTTTCCCCTCCAACCTCACAGCTGGAGGCTGGGGAAGATGTGATTTATTAGATAGGACCGGGATAGATGGCATCATCAATCTCCCCCCAATGGCCACAATTAAAGTTGCCAGGGCTCTGTACTTCGCCACGCAGTATCCATGCAAGCTTGATCAGATATCACTAGCTTATTCTGCTAAATGAGAGTGTTGAAATGACCATCCAGAGTTTATTAATAAGTGTATAAATCGGAACTATAAGGGGAAGAAAGATGAACTGGAGCTAGTATATCTGTGACATATACTTAATAATAAAACTTAAGCTCTTATACAGCCTTATACAAATTACTTGCTCTACTGCGCCAGTTCTGCCACCGATACACATTTCATTTTTGTGATATGCTCTGCGACTGCTGGGCTAATAAGCACTGAGAGGGGACAGTAATGGATAGATAGATGCATCTGGTATTTATAGAGGACTGTCTTAATGGTGCTAAAAAACTGATGTGCTCAGCGTTCCTTGCAGCTGCAGTTGCGTTGTGGTGGTAATCCTATCAGGAGGGCTGCTAGTTTCCAGAGTAATTAGAACCCTGGAGCAAATAAACACCAAATGAGTTCTCTTTTCTGAAGTTATCTTTTCTCCCTATTTTCAATAGCCCTTCTCTGGTATAATTACGTACCAGTCATTACAACATTAAAAATCATTTTAAGCAAATGAATCCTATTTTTATTGTTGTTGTTCCTTGCTAATTATTACGAACTAATTATAATTTAGGTTAGTTTTCAAAAAATCTCATTTCATTGCAGCAGGGCTACTGACTTAAACTGCTTGCAGCCTTGTCCCAGGGAGAGGCAGCAGCTTGAATCTGTCCCTCTGAGCCAGTCTGGTGGCTTACAACAGAGCTGGGTGAAGTGTTGCTCAAAGCCATTTTGATAAACTTCTGCCCTTCCAGCATCTAGGCTAGAGGTTGTGTATAAATTTGCAGTACAGTACTTGCCACCAGGGAAGTAGTGACAGAGATACTATATTATAATATAGAGGGGTAATAGCCTTCCTATCTGGCTTTTTGTGACTGTGTCTGGGATAATACATGGAGCCCTGTGCAGTCATTCCTGAAAAGATGCTGGCAAGAGTTCAGAGGACAATAACAAAACATGCAGTAGTCTGGGGAGGGTTTGACTCTAAGCCGTTGTATCTTCATCATTTAACTTGGTTATTAGTTTTGCAACATTCGTGGTGTTAGTCAGATGGTTTGGATTTGTGCTTGTGTATGCAGAGTTATAGTGTACAGGCAGTGGGGTCAGTGCTGTATAAACTCTGCGTTCTGGTTTGCATTTTTTGGCTGTTGTATTCAAACCGGTTTCAAGATTAGGAAAAAAAAAAACAAAAAAAAAAACCAGCAAAATAAGAATCTATTATAGCCACATAAGCAAGTATGTATTAATTTACATTTACTGGTAATGAGGTATGAGAATGAAAAACCTGCCACACCTCTCAGATCCCAGCTTGAGTTTTTCAGATTGGCTGTTAGAAGAAAAATGTCTTTGTACTCACAAATTGAGCACATTCAGTTCAGAGTTACTAGCACATAATAAACATGGAAACATCTAGTGACAGTTGCATTAATGGAATCATTCTTCAGCCTAGAACCACAGCTTTTATTACTCAGATTCTTAAAATGCCTTTTATAATGCATTTTTTAAACAACCTTAGCTTCTGTTGTCCTACAATGGCAATTTCTTCCTACCAGGACATGCTTCTGTCCCAGATATCACAGCCCTATGGCTACAACTCAGCATGTTCACAGAAGTACCTGAGAGGTATGCTGCGGAGATACTAAAGCTCCAAGTGGTTCAGGTATTTCTGAAATGCAGCTCAAAGTGGAGTTCACTAGATGCTTTTACAGCATTGGCTGAGCTCGGGACTCCTGTCCTTTCCTAACCTCTACCACAATTATTTTGGGGTGTGAGAGATTTATATGGACAGAGCAAATTGCTGTGTCGAATCTGAGCTCAACTTTCAAATCAGTCATTACAGTGTGGGGCTGTATATGCCCAAGTACATGGAGGAAAGATAAGCCAAACCAGCTAATGCTGTAAGTCAGTGCTTCTGTGATAAAGCACATAAAATCCGCTAAGGAGAATTATGATGTAGGACTTATGACCACTTCATGCTTGAGTGAAAGCATCCATTTGTAGGTTTAAGGCACACAACTTCCTGTACAGTGACTTCATTCTTTAGGTTGATTAACCTTAATTTTCCTCAGTGTTTCCATGTTTTGGATTTGAGCTCACGTTGCACTGAATTACAGTGTGACCTTGGGTCATCGTTTTCGGAACCCTGCACTTTTTCCTGCCTTGTTTCACCTCCTGGCTTTGAAAGGCATCTCCTGAGGACAGAATGTGGTTTTGTGCTTGTGATTCATCTCGGGGGCTATTTAGGTAATGGTTTCTTGACAAGGAGGTGCTTATGTTTTTTGCCAAGTCTTTTATTCCAATTGTGATAAATTTGTGCTGTATAACAGTGAAAATAAAGACCCCACCATTTCTTTTAAAATGAGCTTGGGAATTTACCATCCAAATGCCTCACGCTGTCAGATAAACCCTTAGCATCTACTATGCACACACTTCTGCTGATCCAGGAGTTTTTAAGCACTGAAAGCACGATACGCTTCATAGATGTATATCAGCCCCAAAAGGAAGAGGGAATCCATTTAAAGGAGAAAATTCTACTTCCAGGAAAAAATGGGATAATTGCAGAAGGTCCTAAAACCTTGCAGTGGCCTGCCAGGCGGCAAATCCCTGAAGGATATCTGATCACAAATAGCACAAGGACGTCTGGCTGTGGCTTCTGACTGATATCTCTGTCAGCTAGATAGAAGTGAAGATAGAAGTGAAGCAGAGGGAAAGAGTAATCATCTAAAGAACACACACTCGTCTGTACACTCTCTCACCCAAGAAAAGACGAACACAGCCAGACTGTGATACCATGTTCCTTCCAATTATTTCTTAATGCTAAATAAACACATTGGTGAGAAAATCATGGTTTGCAATTACTGGACAGTGCTAGAAAAAAGCGGTGTGATAGCCAGTCTCAAGCAGGACCCTGATGAACAGAGCAGTTATTTATAGCATTAAGCAATGTCGAGAGTGTATAAAGGGAGTGAATTTCAGTGGTGACGGCGATTTGGTAAAAGCCTGTCATGCCAATCTGCTCTGGATTGTTTTTTCCTTTCGACGAAGAAAGGAGAGGGGAAGGGCAGCAATATCTATCACAAAGAAAAGGGGCACCGAAATGCTACCCTCTTTTAATTAAAGGCTCCCACAAAGTAATTTCCCCCTTTAGCTCATGATAATATGCTTTTGGCAGGAAGAGTAATGTGAACAAAACACTCTTCCTTATAAGCAAAATCAAGGAGGGCAGGCAAATTGTATTCAGCAGCAATTTGTTGGAGAATTTGTCATTTGTTTTTGAACAGCACTTTGCGTTGGACAGTAGAAGCAGGGTGTTTTGCTTGTGTGTTTTGAATGGCAGCAGCAGTGGGGTTTGAAAACCTTTTAGAGGAGTCTGGGGATTTTATCCCATGGGAAATTATGAAAAATACCTGTCAGTCTTAATGGAAACTCATCATTCCAAAAGGAGACTAATGTGCTCTTTGGAAGTATATTTTATCAGCTTTAAGTCCTCTTTGTGGCAATGTGAAATAGGGAAATATGACATAGGTAGTGAATCTCTTAAGCGTCCCCAGCTTGGGGACTTCTAAGAGCTATGCAGAGCTCCCTTTGGATATTTGAGCAGTCTGTAAATAAGTAAAAAGGTTACCGTTTTTCTCTATTTTGATCATCTCTGATGTATTTCTTCCCCACTTTTTTGCCCAATTATTATTCTCTGGACTTTGCAAGACCAGATGGAGCCACAATGCTTTGTTTCCATTTTCTCCTCTGACAGTGCTCTCCTTACGAAAGGACCTCTTAAGGACATATGGCCTGAAGAAGTGGGGTCCTTTTGTTTCAGGATGGTTAGATATCATTTTAGTGTGTATCTTTTAAGGTATTAGAGAAGAGTACCTCTCTTCTACATGCACTTAAACACAAGCAGAGAAGTGGGAAAATCACAGTTAGATCAACACCAGAGGCATTATCATGAATTAGTTTATTTCATTATCCTAAAAAAGACACCATGGATTGGGAGAAAGTACACAGCTGATGTAATGTAATTTGTATATTGTATCTCTCATTGTAGAGCCTTCAGCATAATATGCCACACGAAGCATTTTTCATAATGGGGAAATGCAGCATCCTGTTGAGTAGATAGGCTGCTCAGCTGAATGACCCTGAAGTGGGTCTGCAATTAGTGAGCAATAGCCAGGAGAAGTCATGCTGCAGCTGACACACAATGCCGTGTTTTCCAGCCAAAAGAGACACATGCACAGTGCTAGGGAACAGCTGATGGCAAGCCTTTCTGAAAGAACAAGCTGTAACACAGCAAAACTTAATCAGTGCTGTCCTCCCTCTTTCCTGCTCTGTATGTCTTTATTTCTTCCTTGTACATCTGCTGCTTCTATTAAAGACATTATTTTAGACATTAATGTTTAAAACAGAGATCCTGCAGCGGAGTCTTGCAGTGTGATGGCGTTAGGTAGAGGCATTGAGCTTTAGGAAATTGCCACAGGTTGCGTACGATAGTTGTTACCAGCAAGTCTGTTACAACTGGAAGGAAAGGGAAATGTGGAGATGGGAAGAACGTCTGCATGTCATGCTGTGACCAGCTTTTACCACCATACTGATAAGAATTGTGGTTAGGTTCAATATGAAAGATGACTTTCGAATAACTGAACGATCCACTGATTTTGGTCTCTTTACTTTAGTAATCGCAACATAAAAATATATAATAAAATAAGTCAAAATAAATCACAGTCTATCAACGTGATGATTGCAGAATTAGGTGACTCACTGCCATCCTGTTTGTCCTCAAAGCAGCAGAGAAGCAGCATGCACTCAAACGTGCAAAGCAGAGGGTAGGAAGGCTGTTTCTTACAGCAACTGTAATAAAGTGCCTGGTCTTTCTGAGCTGCAGTTGTAACAAACAATTAAGCAGTGGATGTGTCCTGCAATAATACCACCTAGGCTTTTCTCTAAGGCTGCAGACAGATTTTCACTGCAGAATTAGCTCAAGTGATTCTCCTCTAAGTAGCGTAGCTCAAGTGAGAGTGACCATGGTACAAATTAAACCTGATGTGGTTGTGTCCAAATTATAGCTTCTGGGGTCACCCAAAAGCATCCTTAGTGCTGCTGGAGATACTCAGAAATCCCTAACGGAAAAGATACAGCACTGCCTGGTTATTTGTATGTGCCACAAGGTGATAGTAGGGATCCTGTTAAATTTTATAGGATTGCTGCAGTTCTTGCAGGCTAAGGCTCCCATGACTCTGTGGACTTGGCAATACACAGTATTTCCATCTCACAGGCAACAAGCTGCAAGAGATTTAAATAAACAGATGTTTACTGGGAAATGGAAAGGGTGGCAACAACAGTGTAGGAAAAAAGAATAAGAAAGTCAAGATTCAGAGCTCTGCTAGCAACAGAGCTAGAACTCTGCCCTACCTGCATTAGCCTGAGGCTGCCCTTTCTGTTTCCATCTCACTTCCTGACCAAACTGGGAAGCATTTATCCTTGGCAGAGGAGGATCTCCTTTACAGATGATGTCCACTGTCTTCCAAGATGTGTGCAGTCTGGCAGAAAAGCGACAGTGTTTGATGTAAATAGACCCTCAGGAACCTCTTCAAGCAGCCACTGCTGCTGTTTTGACTGCTGCCTGATGAATTTGCATCCAGTTCTGGGCTCCCCACTTCAAAAAAGACAGAGATCTTCTAGAATGAGTCCACCAGAGGGCCACAAAGACGATTAACAGCCCGGAGCATCTCCTGTATGAGGAAAGGCTGAGTAACCTGGGTCTGTTCACCCTGAGGAAAAGAGGACTGAGATGGGATCTGAACAATGTTGATAAATATCTAAAGGGAGGTGAGAGACAAATGAATGAGGCCAGGCTCTTCTTGGTTGTGTATAGTGATAGGACAAGGAGCAATGGCCTAAAACTGGAACACAGGAAGTTCTGTACTAAGATGTGGAAGAACTTTATGGTAAGAGTAACAAAGCACTGGAACAGATTGCTCAGAGAGGTTGTAGAGTCTCTTTCTATGGAGCTATTCAAGACCCGGCTGGATGCCTACTTGTGTGACCTATTGCAGGGAATCTGCTTTAGTGTGAGGGTTGGACTTGATGTCATCTCTTGAGGTTCCTTCCAATCCCTGCAATTCTGTGAATCTGTGATCTACTTGTGAATCTTCAACATCAGTCCACAGTACTGTAGGCTTTGTTTTATTTTACTTAGATCAAGACATATTCCAATTCTCCTTCCCTCTTGACTGAAGAGATGAAAGGCAGAGACTAATCCATCAAAGTCCTCAGTAGAACCCTTTTCCCATTTCTTGCCCATAGCTCTTTCACCCTAGTTCTTCAGCTGGGCTAGTGGCCTGGTACCTTCAACTCCATAGACATCTGACTAACTGAAGCTGTTATCAGACTCCAGGCCAGTATCAGTATGTTGCTCAGCTGGCATCTCTCTAAATGTCCCCACTTCTAAGGGTGTGTAGTTTACATCTAATTCTGTGAAAGCTATTTCTATTCTGCCTTTTATTTACAGTTTAAGTGTCCTCAAGTCTGCTTTTTGTCCACTGCTACCTCCAATCATTGAGCAGAAGTTCCTGAGAAGCAAGGTGCAGGGTATGTCCTCCATCTGAAACCCATCCTGCAAAATTTAAAGTCCTCCAAAATAGCAGAACTTCCTTTTTTTTTTTTTTTTTTTTTTTTAATGTGCTTCATTACACCTAATTTGTTCAGCTTTTTGTGAGCTGCCATATGGTGTCAATGGAAACCTGGTGAAAATGTATTTATTATCTCACAAAATATACAAAAAATGTCAAACACACATAATTAAAAACATTTTCGTTGAGATATTCTTGCCAATTAGTCACTTGGAGCTCCTAGACAAGTCTTATCCACTGGCTGGCAGGGTAATTTGAAGATAGGTGTCATGAGTCAGGATGAGATATAAAGCAGGTGTGTCAGTAGTGCTATTTCAGGTATCACAGTCTAATTCTGAGTTCTTGAACTTCTTGAGTGAAATATTTTATTCTTATCTCTTTGGAAAATCTCCCTTGCCATAAACGAAAAAAATTAGGCATAATGGAGAAGTGTTTAATTTCTCTATGCTGCAGTCAGGAAATATTACAACCTGGGTTTCTCCCACTAAACTTGCATTACTTACTTGAAGTTGGGAGGCAAGAAATCCCTTTCAAGCCACCATGTCAGATAGGCATCCAGAGGGCAGTTCAAATTTGAGGCTGTATTTATACACTGAATATAAAGTAATTAGATTCTAAATTTATCAAGGCTTTTAAATGCTTTTGATCGGGAAGGGGTGGGGGGGGAGGTGGTTGGAGCCAGACTATAACACCTAGATCTGCAGTCTGACAGAATTTGCTTGGACAAGAATTTGGTTTTCAGGGAGCAAGGAGTTAACTTGGAGAAGGCAGGCAGAGTTTTTTTAGAAGAATTCCTAGCTGCACACATCTCACATCATAAAAATGTGTGATACAGCTGCTTTGTTGCCTAAGACTTGGGTCAAAAACTAGTGGTTGAACGCTATTCCTAAAAATCAAGTACATCTTTCCTTCTCCACTCCTTAAATGAGGAAATTTGTAGATTTATTTTTTATTCCATTTGCTCTGAATTTTCTGCAGGCTTGTGCTGGAGCAGGTCTGGTCAGCGCTGCTTTGAGCTGCTCTGTATCTAGCACAGAGGTTGTCTGTAGAGGCAGTGAGATCCCCAGCACACTTCTCCACTTACCAGAGTAGTGAGAATGTTCAGTAGATTGGCTCAAGTTTTCAGAGTTCCTGTAGGCATTTAGGCAGTCTGGATGGAGGCTGCTGCTGCTTCTCCCCTTCTTGCTGCAAATTTCTACTGCCTCTTGTTGGACTCAAACAGCAGGATGGACATCTAATTAGAAGATCAGTCCGATGGATAAAACAGATAAAAGGTCTTTCCTCATATATTTAAAGATTGCTTACAGTGTTTGCACACTGTAAAGGGGTGCACTGCTTTCCTTCTCTCATCCCTACCGGTCTCTACCAGAGACTTCAGTAATAGCTGTGCACCGTTAGTGAATGACTTCCCTCTTTGGTAGTGTTATTTAGTACAGGCTTCAATTAAACAAGCAAGCCAGGGAAAATAGGGGCTGGTTGCCTAGTAACCAATTGCCTTGAGACCTGGAGAGATGCAGCAGAGCCAAGGGTTAATTTTTGCAGGTGAAAGTAGAACTGTCTGGAAATGTGGGTGGTGGAGGTTTTAGTCTAGATAGATCTGGGACATGATTCAGAGAAGAAGTGGAGTTCCCACTGGGTTCTCTCTCCAAATAATAACACAAGAATGGTGTTTGTTTAGTTAAACTCCAAGCTGATGGAAATTTGGAGAAAACACAAACGAGATCATTGTTAGAGGGTACTTCCACGCAAGTGATATTTGCATAATTTACCACAGCACTGCAACATTTTCTATTTGCACATCTCAAAGTTTCCTTTACATAAGCAGTAGTACATGGCTGTATCTTCTACAAAACAGAGATTACTTTTGTACATGTGTTCCCTGAGACAGCAAGATTTTTGCAAGGTACCTACAAGTGTCAAGAATTCTGTATCAAATCTTTATAGATTTATTCCAAGCACATCAAACCTTTTGGCTTGCCTGGGCTGCACTGAGTGAAGAGGAAATGTCTTGGTCTGCAAACACGGAGGCTGCTCCAAAAGTAACGTCTTCTAATTATTTCCATGGAAGCTACAACAGATACAAAGACCACAATAATGCTACTTGATATCAGCTACAAAACACTATTTTTTCACATAGACACTACTATTAAGCTATACATTTTCACCAGTGATTAACTAGAGCCTGCGTGCTGTGATTGTAAAAATCTGCACCAGCAGAGGTGACCTGCTGTCACTGTCAGCTCTGCTGAAATGTACCATGCTCTGGCTCACTGTGCTCACATCCACTGTTTGTCTCTACATACATTCAGTAAGTGTCAATGAATGTCAAGAGGTGCAAGTTTTTCTGCATAGAGAAATTCAGTGACACACCTTTGCTTCATATGTACTTCTGTATCAGACTCCGTTTTGTCCGACTTTCCCTCTGCTGCCATCTGTCACACAGCATAAAAATGTAATGGAACATTGGTGAGAAGATTCACCTCTGCTGCTGTACCTTCAGCATCCACCTCTGATGTCACAGACCAACATAATAAAATGGGAGGCATTACTTTTGGAGCAGCCCTCATAAAATGTGTAATATAGTTGATGTATATAAAATAACAATCCTTATTTTATTTTGTTAATTAAAACACATTTTAAAAAGAGTTACAAAGCCATGAAACTAGTGGGATACCTGGTCCCGTTCGTGTGAAACGACAGCATCAGGCTGCTGCGATGGCAGAGGCTGCAATTCACAGTGAGTTCTCAAGGTGCTCACCAGAGATTCTCGATGAAGTGTTACTCTTCTGTGGTTCATCCTTGAAAACAGTTGATCACAAATGTATGTATGGCGATAGTCTGTGCTACTTCTTGGAAATACCCTTGACATATATCACAATCTAATTTTGAACCAAAGAACAGTAACCTCACCGTAGAGCTGAGCAGCCTTTTGGGAGAGCTGCGTGCCCTTCCCAGCACAGGGAGTGGTGGTGAAGAAGCTGGTAACAAGGCAAGTCCTATGTGGAGGTGCCTGAGTGTGCTTCGACCTGGATTCTGCTTAAGGTGTCATCATGAAGAACAAAACCCATCTGCAGATATGCAGATTGATTCACTGTGAAGGTAATTATGAGGCTTCCTGCAAAATCTCTTCCCTGTACATTAACTGGCACACGTAGTCTGTTCTGCAGTATGCCCTCGTCATTTTCTGTCCTCTTTTCCTACTGCTAAAAGCAGAGGGTAAATTAATTCTTTCCATGAGCTGCTGTTATGTCTTTGTGCTTATTTGTATTATGACAGCGCTTCAGAAGCCCTCCTTGTGGGCCAACTCCGCAGTGCACTTGGTGCTTTATGAATATGGAGTTTAAAGATTGCAAAAGATTGCATGCTAAATATGTGAGAAAGCAGCAGGTAAATGCATCAAGTGAATATGAGAGAATAATAAGACAATAGCTCTCATGATGATCCACGATCCCAACAAATCTGTCAGGTTTTTGTGGACATTGCATTAGAGGAAAATCTTTCTAGGATTTCTCAAGACAGGAAGGTGTGGCCTTGCAGATTTTTTGAACAAACTGTGCCCAGAAGTGAGAACCTCTGTGAGAAAATCTAATTGTCTTTGGAGGCTTTTTGACTGGGTAGCAGCATTTAGTGTCAGTGGCAAAGAGAGGATCAATAGCTGAGCAACAAATAAGAAAGGATAGGCAAAGATAGGCTGTGCTTGGAGGGACCTTGACAGTCTTCTGAGTCTGCTGTTGCAAATACATTATCCATTATTATCAAAGCAAGGAAACAGGGAATAGTCTTTGCGGCAGCATTTTGAGTGGATAGGAAGCAAGGCCAGGAGCATGGTGACAGACCCTGGCTCTCGGGGTAGGATGAGCTTGGACAAATTTTCGTTTGGTGTTGGTGATGAAAATATGTTCTAAGTGTAAAGGGGAAATACTGCCAAGGCTTAAATATGTTTTTGAACTGTGTGGAATTGTCCAAGGCCTTGCTGGAGCACTCTCTGTACTGACAGATTTTAAAGAGATGGCTGGAGTGTTGTGCATCAAATATGACATGCTTTAAGCCAAGTATGAGTGCCCTATGAATATTCTAAAGCAGTTTTGTGTTAGAGCAGTGTGTGCGTTTGGGATTTTTTCATTGCCTTATAGAAAAATTCTTTTGAATGCAACTTAATATTCTTTAACCCCTGACTCCTTCTGTTCCCACTCATCTAAAGATGTGCACTGGGCACAGGATAGCTCTGTACGTGTGTAGAATTTATAAATCATTTTTGTGTTTTCTCATTTTCTGTAACAGAGATTTTTAAATAATCAGCTTGTCCAAGAGCAAGGGAGCAACTCTGCTGATGACTGTATGATCTCAACCTGCAAGGTTTTCTTAATGCTGTTTATGTAGCACCTACTGGTAATACACTTCTAAATTAAATTACTTTGACCTAGAATGCAGTCTAATTAAATACTATATTAAATAGACTTAAACAAAAAAGCATTTAGTAAACCACTCTGCAGATTTCAAGGTAATTAAAATTTGAGATCTATCAACTTCACACTATCTCCATAATTGATGCTAAATATGAACAGATCATGTAAGTATACTTTTCATTGTTTTTCAGTTATTTTTTTGTGCAAGCTAAGATTGCTAATCACTCCTTTGAATTATATCTCTATCTGATCTGCTGGATTCATCATTAGAGTGGGAGTATTTGGGGTTGGTAGTTACTGGTTGGTTTGGAAGCACCAAAGAAATCTTGCATAATATAGAGGTGATGGGGCACTCATTAAAGAAGATAAGATAAAGTATTAACTGAAGACAATAAAGAGAAAAGGAGTCCCGACTGAGAACACTGATGACTGGCTTTCTTAGTTAATCTGACAAAAAAAAAAATGCTCAAAGGAAAAAGTATGTTGAACCAATAAAATAGAAAAATGTCCTCCAAAAACTTCTAGAATTGAAATTGGACCAAATCCAATGCAGCGAGACTGTATTCAGTCCACCAAACAGCTGACTAACATAATTTTCAAGAGTAAGGTCAAGAAAGCAGTGAGCAATAGATATCATTTTCTAGCCAAGAATGACTGACCCTTGCTCTAGGTGATAAATAATCACTATGCATACATTGAGAGCCTCTAATAAGTGTTCACATTTAGGCAAATAAGGCCCCAAATCTGATGAAACTGGTTCCACTGTTTGAACTGGCATATAAAATGGTAGTGGGGGGAGCCCTGCTCCACCTAAGGCTCGACAAAAATAAATGTGAAAATGAGCTAGCCTATGCCTACCTCTGCAAAACTTGGGGCTTAACAAAGCCAACATAGTTATGTATTGGTAGCATCTGTTACTACTGCTTGTGCTCTGCAGCAGTTGATGTGACCCAGCTGTGGATCAACATTTATGAAGGAGCTGAGGATTATGTGCTCAATATCCTTTCAATGCATCCTGCTGAGTACTCTGCTGATTTTCAGGGAAGGCCTCCCAAGAGCAATCTGAACGCTCCGAAAGCTGCCAGCTTTCCCTCTTGTTGTCCTCCACATTGTCCTGCCTCTCCCGTTCCCCTGCTTGTTCCCCATTGCCTCGGGGATTCGTCCATCCCCAGCCACTCAAGAACTGATTGTGTTTTGTGCTTTCAGAATTGCGGGCTGTGTCACAGCAAATTATAAAATAACCACAGCCAGTTGAACAGACGTGATTTAAGATGACCTGTAGAAATATGGAGACAACAGAATTGAAGCATAGATAAAAATTACAATTAAACTCCTATTTTCCACGAAAGAAAATATGTGAGAACAGCAGGCTCTCCCATTTACCCTCCAGATTACAAAGAGACAGAATTCAGTTCTTATTGTATTGAATCCTTAAAAAGATCAGCCTTTATCAGCATTTTTATAAATGAGGCTGACTTTGGAATTGTGGTTTGTGGATGGTTTCAGAGGTGAAGAGATGAGTGTTATTTGCATAATAAAATCACAAAGGGAGTGAGTATGCAAAATTTAATTTATTTAAAATTCACCCATCCAACATGCTGGGCACAGGTGCGGAAGATTAATAATAAAAATAGTCATCTACTGCATATAAATTAATGGCAGTGTCCAGAACTAAGAACTTCCCTCCCCATGCATAGAAAAAACTTTGAAGAGCAGCTATGCAGCATGACCTCAGTGTCATCAGTTCTGTTCCACTGAAGAAACTGAGGACATGAGGACAGGCAGCCCCATGCTCCCTCGTACCCTTGGTAGACTTGCTGTATGCCCCATTTTGCTCTGAGTGGGACTCAGTGAGCTGCCATGAGGCCAGTTATGTGAATGGGTAGATCTGAGTACACCTGCTGAAGGAAGGACATTTGAAGTGTCTTAAAGGATCTGCTTTTGTGTGCCAGTGGCATAACTTTATAGCTTTTTTCTAAATCATGTCTCTGCTATTAGTTGCCACAAAATGGATGACAGGAGGGTATTTGGTAATTCTAGGATCTTGTTAAAAATAACTGTTTTTTCTGTTACAAGCATCCATGACTGTAATGTTTACAATACCAATACATTTCTGACAAAAACTTGATGAAGAGATTGTGTTTCATTATAGTTTGTTTTGTGTTACATGGTTAGCGGTATGTTACACTTAAAAAGCTCAGACACCCTAAATTTTTCATGCAGTTACTGTTTCCTAGCAGATGATTTCTGAGGCCCAACAGCAGTAGGTAGGCAGTATTCTGCATAGGGATATGTTTCAGCTTGGATCTCACCAAGAGAAATTTGAGCTTTTAGCTGTAGATGCTAATGATGTGACCTTCATCTTGCCTAATTTAAATGTCTACTTCCAGATGAGGTGAGATGAAATGAGCTGCACAACAGAGATGTCTGTTGCTCTCCATTGTGAAAGAAAGGAGGGTAGCCATGGAATTCTCGTCTGTTCTACTCTGTAGACATCTGCTGTTGGCTAGATGAATCCTGTCCTAAGGGGATTGCATTGTGACCTGAAGAAATTTAGTAAATAACTATGCTCATGGTACTGAAATTAAGTCTGTAAGGGGCTGTCCTAGGAGGCTTCATAACAGAGATTAAAGCATTTGAATATCAAAGTGTATGGGAAGAACAAAGAGTACTGCTAGATTTTAAATGGTTTTATGGTTTGAATATCTTACTTGCAAAAATTAGTGGGTTTATTTTAGCTGATTTTTTTTTCAATCAGGTTCATCCCAAAATTCATTGGAATTCCAGCTTGGAATAGACAGGGCTTGTCTGTTAACAACTATTTTATTTACTGTGCTTAAATCCCTCAATGTGAACCTCCCTACCCACAAACAGTGTCGGTTGTGTCCATCCCATGGGATTCAGTAATACTCTCCAGCTCCTGACTCTGGCTGCTTCTCAGCTCCATGCTGGTGAAACATTACATGTTGCTTCCTCTCAGAAGACCCTGACTCCTCAGTTTCAATGCAAAGACAGCACAAGTGACAGAGAACCTCAGATTGCTCCAGGGCCCCTGAGGTAGTCATAATTATGGGACAAATTCATTTCATAGCATGTTCTTGCCCAATGTTATACACTGAGCCAGAGGGGTGTAGTTCATCTCAGGCAGAGACTGACACAGGCAGAGGCTGATATGACTGTGGTACCTGGTTTTGCTTCTGACGTCCATTGTTGAAAGATTTATAGAACAAATCAGTAAAAAAATTGGTTAGCATGCAGGCTGATGATGAATGTTTTTCCAACTTTATTTTCTTCATCTTTTTCTTCCTTTGAACTGGTTGAATTTTCTTCCTTTACCCTCAGTTTTCCCCACAGCACACAAGTGTCATCTACCTTCCAACTTCTCATCCTTTTCTTACGCAATAGAGTGAACTGCCACACAACATCAGAGCAGCATCCAAAGCTGCTTCAGATATGAGTCAGGTTGGATATTAGGAAGGGTTCTTCACCAAGAGAGTGGTCAGGCACTGGAACAGGCTCTCCAAAGCAGTCATCATGGTAACAAGCCACCAGAGTTCAAGAAGTGCTTGGACAACGTTTAGGCATATGATTTGATTTTTGGGTGGTCTTGTGTATGAGCCAGGAATTTGACTCAGTGATCGTTGTGGATCACTTCCAACTCAGGATATTCTGTGACTCTTGATTCTGTGATCCGAGATGGGATGGGATGCCCGGGGTACAAGGGATGAAGCTGGCAAAGTCATATGAAGATGATGGCCCCCATAGCAATGTTTTTAGTGCAGTAGAGAACTGCAGGCCAGCAAGAGTGGAGGAGGAACAGGTGGCAGGAATAAAAAGTGTGATGTGATGAGAGATTGGATGATATATCTCCAAGTGTTGACAGCATATGGACTCATAGATCAGAAAGATTTTGTGATCTGTGCACGCAGATCTCACATAAAGAACCAAGGTTTCTGCAACACTGCTCATGCATGAAGACCTCCATGGGGGAAGAAACGGAGAGATTTTTTCTTGGAGAGCAGAGAGACAGCAGAGGCCTTCACCGTTGTGGTGAAATGAGCCTGGAAGAAATCATGCAGCTTAGTTGACTTGCCTCTGTTATATTCCCTGTACACATGGGAAGAAATTCTTAGAGATGAGGCCAAAACAAGAGCAATAAGGAGATGATCCTGATTTGCCACAAATCCTCTTGGCCCATCTTTCTTTCCCCCAGGGACATATTATGCCAGTGACATAACAGGAGGTTATCTCCAGAGAACATCCCCTCTAGCTTCTCAGAAGGTCAAGAATAGCTACATTCACTTTGGAAGAGAATGAAATCTGGCTAATGCCATTGGAGGAGGAACATTGTTTGGGGTGAATTTGTGCTTCAGTAGTGCTGAAAATATGTAGCATGCAATACTGTCCAGATGTGAAGAATGCCTTTGTATTTATACTTGATCTGGAAAAAGCATGAATGAAAGTAAATATTGTCTGCTTCAGAAGAGATTTTGGCACAAGCTTCCTGTGGGCTTCTCTAGAAGGTATGAGAGGGGAATATAAAATGAAACGTGGATGTTTATAATTGAAGAACATTCTCCTCAGGGAATCGTATCACAGTTTTTTAAATGAAAATTCAGTCAACTAGATATTTAGTTAGCCCAAGGAAATGTTTTCAGTTATCAATTAAAGAATATGTGTGTTCTGTTGCTTGAAGATGCCATATCTTAAAATGAATCAGGATGCTGGATAATTATCACTTTACTCTTTATTAAATTACTGCTTTTCCTCCAGCAGTGGCTGTAGCAACTGTTCAGCCACATTCATTAACTTGTACAGTAAAATGTTTTATTTTAACCACAAATACTAGGACTATGCTTACTACGTAGGTTGTGCCCAAAGTAATGCCTCCCATTTATTTTCACGGAAACTACAACAAACACAAAGAGCACAATAATACTATTTGAGAGAGCAAATTCTCAGCTACAAAACACTATTTTTCAGTGTAGTCACCACCGTTAGCCACCATTCTTACCAGCAATTAACATGAGCCTACATGCCATGATCATAAAATACTACACCAGCAGAGTTGACCCACTGTCGTCACCACAGCTGAAACCACTGCCACCACCCACTGCCTCACTCTGCTTACATCCGCTGTTTGGTCTCCATAAACATTCAGCAAACATCAATGAATATCAGTGGGTACCAGTTTTTCCACACAGAGGAATTCAGTGACACACCTTTGCTTCATACATACTTCCATGTCAGATGCCATTTTGTCAGACTGTCCCTCTGCTGCCATCTGTCACGTGGCAATTTGGCCATCTTTTCTCTCAGACTACCAGGTCTTCTATAGCCTAGGATACTGTTGGCCTTGCTGCAAGAACATGGTCAACTTAGTGTCCACCAGGAATCCCAGGGCCTTTTCTGTGGAGCTGCTGTGCAGATGGTCATCCCCATGTACTGCTGCCTCTCTCTGGGAGCAAGACTTTGCATTTCCCTTTGCTGAAGTTCATGAGAACAAGGACATTGAAGCATAAGATTGTGGAAGTCATTAGAAGTCAATTTTGTTTCCTATTTGGAAATAGGCAGAGTCTGTTAAATCTTAAGAGAAGTTAAAAGATCCACTTCTAGTTTCCCATGATGTTGCTAAGCCTTGTCCTTTGGTAGTCTGGCAAACTGGGAAGTAATTATTAAATTTCCAGCAGTAGGTTTCCTACAAACAGTATGCTTGTAATTAGGAAGCGTAATTCTGAAAGTGCTGGAAGTCCCATTGCATTACGTGGACTCATGCTAGCTACTATTGGGTCATTTGTACATGCAAAAACAATGTTAGAGTCCTGAATTTAGATTCCTTTTTCTGCAAGCTTACAGAACAATTTCTGGCTTGCATGTGTTTATACTCAGATAGGCCCAATGTAGTGCAGCTTTTTCGAAGGTTGAAATCTCAAAAATCCAGCTTTCCTGGCATTCACAGCAAGTGCTCCAAGGCATTTTGGCGAGTTCAGCCCAAGCTGAGGTATTGTGCATACAATGAAAGGATTCTCATTGTTCCTAACCTCGGTTGTGAAATAGTATCTAACAAGTGAGGGCAAGTTTTCCATTGTATGTTTTCAGCTTCACTGAACTTTGAAAACAGATAAACCTAATCGCAGTGCAGAGAAAAGATTTTTTAAAAAGAGAAGACCCAAAAGAGTTACAAGTAAGCATCTACTCAACATTTGAGATCCTTATTTGTAAAAATACTATGACACATAAATTGTATGCTATTAAAATATTTTATATTGATGTTAGATAATAGTAGGGCCATACTTTTTTTCTAAGATTATGATTTTCAAGGAAAACTGTTCAAAAAAGGTCTCATTTCTGGCCAAATGCACAGGGTACTTTGTGATCCAAATGTGTAATGAAGGACTGCCTGTTACTAGAGAAGTGCCAAAATGGCACAAAATTGCTAACAATCACCATATTCCTTCATCTTAGTTCAAAGTTAGCCTAGAATGATGTAGGAACATGATGCATGAAAATGTTCACTTTTGCCTTTTCTAAGTGATTTCAGTTAAAACCAGATTTCTTTCTTATGTCACATTCTGTGTTTGTGAAAACAGCAAAGTTAAACACCAAGGTCATTCAGGAGTTACAAGTCAGTTATGTTTTTCTGAGCTTGTTCAGCTTGGAGAAGAGCAGGCTCCAGACAGACCTCATTGCAGCCTTCCATTACTTTAAGGAAGCTTATAAATAGGAGAGAGAATGACTTCTTACACAATCTGATAGCGACAGGACAAAGGAAAAGGGTTTTAATCTAAAAGAGGGGAGATTTAGATTAGATATTATGAGGAAATTCTTTACTCAGAGAGTGGTGAGGCTGCCCAGAGAAGCTGTGGATGCCCCATCCCTGTGGGGATCCCACCCTGGGAGGTGCTCAAGGCCAGGTTGGATGGGGCCCTGGGCAGCCTGAGCTGGTGGGAGGCAGCCCTACCTGCAGCAGGGTGTTGGAACTTGATGACCTTTAAGGTGTCTTCCAACTCCAGCCATTTTATGATTTTGTGATTTTCTGTTATGCCTCCTTCAAGCAAAATCCCTGATAGATCTTCATGTATTGACTACTGTAGAGGGAATTATATGTACTCTCTTGGCCATCGTAAGACCACTGTTGATACATGTTGTTTTGAAGTATAACTCAAAGCCCAGAGAATCAAGATGTCTTGGCATGGTAACATCTATTCAATAAAAATGTTGCTTTTAACTATAGGGATGTGATATGAGGGGGGGAGGACAGGGAGCACACAAGGATGCCTATTCTCACAGGCATTTGATTGATGCTGTGAAGAACCAAGTCCACGCACAGGAGGCATGGCTTAACACTCCATGTTTCACATGGTGCTGTCAGCAAACCTTTCAGAAAGACTCAGCCTACAGATAGGCAGGTTTGCATCTCACCAGCAATGCCACCCTAACACCAGCTGCTGAGAACAAGAAGCCCTGTGAGGAGGTTGTGCAAGTGGGTTGGGCCTACAGATTCTGATCTCATTCAGAATTCCTGTAAAACACTTCCTGGTGTCGCTTGGTTTGAAGATAATGAGGAAAGGGAAAGTATCTGGGAGAATTTTGACACAGTACAATCCGTGTTCTGATGCACATATGCAGCCTCATATTTGGATCAGTCTCTTTTTATCCTCAGTTTTTGATTGAGTTAAACAATCCCTAGGCAAAAACAACTGTATATTTTCTGTAACTTTTGACAATGTGTGTTTGTTAGCTTATCATTTTTGTTTGATTTTCATTTCTGTTCTCAGATTTTTCTTAGATTGAGACTAATATGGTTCAGACATTCAGGCCCTTGCTGGCCAGATCTGGCACAGATGTGGAAAACTGAAAAGGTTCTGCATTGAATGTTTTACTAACTTAAATTCCCCAAAGCTGTACTTTGAGGAACAGATTATTTATTTATTTATTTATTTTGCATAAAATACTGAAAAACAGATGATGCACTGCAGGGAACAGAGGGCCTTTGCATTGTTGTAAGGCAGGTTTTGGCAAAGAATTAATAGTCAGACATTTCTTGTTTTGTAAAATTTCATCATTTTCTATTGTTAATGATGAACAAACTCCAGGGGAATATATATTGAAATCCTTTCAGTTTTTAATGACAGGGGAAGTTCATCTTTGGACAGTAGTTTTGGTTTTATTTTTCAGCTTCCAGATTCACTGCTAGCAATTAAATCCAAGGTTAGCTGTAAACGAACATGTGACTCACCTTCTTGAGAGTCCAGGAATCTTTGTGTCTCTCACTTGTTACTGTTTTACTTGCTCTCTCATATTTCAAGATTTGTCTTGCATATTAAAATATTCTGTAGGAGAATAGGAGAAAATCTTACTTTCCCAGAATTATCCATCTTTTCATTAGTATTGACTATAAAAGTCGCTATTAGCAAAAGTGGTTGCTGATCTTTGAAAAGTATCAGAATTTTTAGTGCATTTTGATTTGAATAATTGTGGATGTGGCTTTTTTTTTTTTTTTTTAAATTCTCATGTTGCCAATATTTTGAAGAAGTTGCCAGTTTATGAGAGGAAATTCGAAAAAGTTAAAGAATATCAGTGGGCAGGAAAACACTAGGAAAAGAAGTGGAGGGCAAATAGCATCATGGAAGAGTTTGGATTTATTTTAGATCTGGGTACCTAATGTTTCTCTGAATCTGTCATTTTCATTTAATTCAGTAGCTGGAAAATTGCTAAGTACTCTTGGAGATAACCCCACTACTCTCCACATATTTTAAATTCTCTAATCAGAAGAGCAGTTTAAATATTGTTAAGTTTGCTGACTTAATCACAAAATGTTGCAGTACAGTATTAGATGCAATCAAGAGCAGAAACTACATCTGATTCCATATAAAAGTCCTCCAAGAGAAATATTCTACCTGAAAATATGTGTAGGTTAAAGGTGAATTTATAAATAAACTATGACCGCTCCAATCCCTGTAGAAAAGTTAACAAAATATCTGTAATATGCTCTATTGGATTTCTTTATAGAAGTAGCAGTATTCATTCTTTTCTTCCATAAAAATGATTTTCCAGATTTTATTGCAAGTCCTGCCTTGCTTAAAAGTCAATCTACATGACTTGCTGCTAAAGGTGGCACCTTTCAACCTTCCAAATCTTAAAACTGTGGCCAATCATGTGGTTTATCTTGTCTGTGACAATATTCAGTATTTCTCAAAGAGCTGCAGCTTCCAAAGTCATGTAAAATCGTGAGTTTTCAGCTTTCATTAAGCAATAAAAGAGAAGTTTCTGTCCCTTCATGCTCTGAAGAGAACAGCTTGGAAATGCGACTCTTAACAACTGAAAAATCAGAAAGCAAATCAATCTCTCATATTGATTTTTCACCCAGTCTTATGATTTTGTGGAAGGGAGCCTGACTCTCATCTTCTGCTGAGACTGATAATGTTGTCAATATTCTGTGATCTCTTGTAGTATATTTTATTGTCAAGATCAGGGCCTCAGATTTTATACAAAATAAAACTATTGATAGATAAAATGGGAGTAGAAATGTGGAAAAAAATGAGACTACTAAAAGTAACTGCATGAGTGTGCAAGTGCATCTGTTTTCAAATGTGCCCTGGAAGTTCTCTGTGTATTCTCTGTGGGAGTACGAATATGTGTTCTCCTTGTGCGTACATCGAAGCGCATGAATGTGTGTGTGCATGTGTGCACGTCTGCACTGACTAGTGGTCCTTCAGATAAAGAGGCTGGACGGGGCTCTGAGCACCCTGCTCTAGCTGTAGGTGTCCTTGTTCACTGCAGGGCAGTTGGACTAGATGGCCTTTAGGGGTCTCTTCCAACAAGGGTTCTGTGGTTCTGAAAGAGACAAATCCGCGTGATGCTGCATAAGACCGTACTAGATTTGTCCCAGGAGCTTTGATAGCTCAGCCTGCTTAGTTTTTGATTCCTGTTGTTTTGATTTTCAGGGCTCACTTTCACATGGTGTATCCAAACTCCTCTCCTCCAGCCAGGCAAGAAAAGTACAGGGCAAAGTTTTTCTGTAATTATAGTTGTAATAAACCACTTTTATATTTCTTCAGAAGCAGTTAACTGAGAACACCCATAAGCTTAGATCCAGCAATCTACTATTTTAAGATTGCCCAGAGCAACTTAATTTTAGGTTTAGTGCTTTGTAATTTAACTAGAGAACTGCACCTAAAATTTTAAGATTCAGTTTTGCAGACCTTAAGAAGATTTGCTTCTTCAAGTTCGTTATTATTTATAGTTGAAGTGTGTTTAATAATTTGCTGTGAGCACAAAACTACCACTGCAGTTCCACTTCAGCTAATTGTGGTTGACAGCATTTTTTTTTCTCCCAGGGTGCTTCAGAGACACTGAATTGAGATCTTACTCTGATCCTAATGAGATCCAGACGGGAATTAGAAGAGTAATGCCCCTTCCACACACACTCTCATACACACACACACACACACACACACACACACACACACACGCTCCAGAAATGTCAGTGCAGTCATTTTATCGTTCAAAGCAGACTCCGGGAGCTTGTGGATTGTGGTGAGGGACTGGCGTGAGGCAAGCAAGAAAAGACATGTTTCTGTCAGCAGACTTCAATTCATTATACAGGACCAAAACACCTTCAGAGGGTATTTGTTAGAGGTCTGTGAACCACTGAAAATGACTCATTTTGTATTTTGGAGTACGTCCTCCTGCCTAATAAAGAGCAGGATTGAGGGGAAGGCAAGAGAAGGAAGTGGCAGTGCAGTCCGGCTGAGCCAGCCGTGAGGAACTGCTGCAGGTGACACTTTTTACATGGTCTGATAGTGTTAGGATGAAGAGGTGTGGTTTTAAGCTAAGATTTGGGAGATTTAGGTTAGATGTTAAGAGGAAATTGTTTACTCAGCGGTCACTGAGACGCTGGCACAGCTGCCCAGAGAAGCTGTGGATACCCCATCCCTGGAGGTGTTCAAGGCCAGGTTGGATGCGGCCCTGGGCAGCCTGAGCTGGGGGGTGGCAGCCCTGCACATGGCAGGGAGGTGGGACTGGGTGGGCTTTAAGGTCCTTCCAACCCAAGCCATTCTATGATGCAGTCATTTCCAGAAGAAATTTTCAGGCTTGTCTGACACTGGGATCCCTACAGGGCTTTCAGGGGCCTTGCAGACAGGCACCATCCAAAAGAAAACTGGTTAGGTTTCCATAGGCTCAGTTAGACAGAAGAAAACAGGAGGGAAAAATGATCATAGCAAAGGCTTGAGTGTCTTTGACTGCATTACCATATTAAGCTGAGAAAACTTAATGCTGTTGAAAAAAAAAAAAAAAAAAGAACTAGGAAGATATCTAAGGAAACACGTTTAAACAGCTAAAAATGAGTCAGCATACAGGAAGCTCATTCACATGGCTGGTGAGTACAGTGAGATTATCGGGAAATCTTTTTTCACACTTTCCCTCTCCCCCTCTTCCCTACATTGCAGGCTAATGACTCTGCTTCTCAAAATGTACCCAGCTGAAGTCTGAAGTGTGTCCCTTTCCTGGAACCTTGAATTTCCCTTGGTCCTGCAGCAGGGATGGTCCTCCTTCTGCAGCCACTGGGACACAGGACAACTTGCCTGCAGGCTACAGGTTTTTTGTGAAGCCTCAGACATGTTTTAAAGCTCACTAGCTAAGTGTGATGTTCAGGAGAGAGTAACTTCAATTTCACAGTGAGCATTTCCGAGGCCATTTTTTAAGCAGCGCACAGAAAGGATTTGGTTGAGTATTGAAGTGAAGAAATGAAACTGTAAGGTCTGGACTCATAGCATCTATTGAGGCAGCTAATAACAATGGTAACTGCACTTGTTATTTAGAAACACTGTAATTAATTTAGGGATCTAAAGTAATTAAGGATAATTAATAATAATCATTAATTAAGGTGTAAATTAGGTGGAGTGAATGCATTTGTAAGGTCACACTCCCGCTGATTTGATTTGTATTTGTAATGGAGGTAAGAGGCCTCAAAAAGTCTTCAGCTCTCATCCAAAGATATCCTCTAACATACCTTGCTTAGCTACAGATGCCAGCATCCCTAGCATCCCTCAGAGGTACCAACTTGGACTGGTTGGCTCCAGAGACTGAACTGCACAGTCCCACAGGACACGGTGCTGCTTCCCCTCCACCCCAAAAGCCATGAAGATTTCAGCTCCCTTGAAAAGGGAGGTTTTGTGCTGCTGCTTCCTTC
Organism: Tetrao urogallus; assembly: GCF_951394365.1. NCBI lineage: Eukaryota > Metazoa > Chordata > Aves > Galliformes > Phasianidae > Tetrao > Tetrao urogallus. The sequence goes on from NC_136815.1 coordinate 13,476,720, forward strand.
GTGGAAGCTACTGTAAATATTGTAGGGAAATGTTGGGTTCCCAGACTGTCAGTCTGGCGTCTTTCACAAGACTAATCTTTTACTGGGGATGTGGGGAGCTGAGGGTTTTTTTTCCTGTGCTTCAGAGTTGCAGTTTACTTGATAGAACATATGGAAGCACATGCACTGGCAGGCCTGCCGCGCCGATCCTCACGGGATGCCCAACTGCCTTGTTTCCTGAGTACATGGTGTTCATCAGCGTGGGCTGGCTGTGATGCAACACCAGCCAACACCCCGAGTGCTTAATATTCTTGATATAACTTGACTCCAGGAATGACTAAAGCCAAATGGGCTTTAACTTTTCTCCTTTCTCAGCCAAATCTGCTTTAACTTTTCTCCTTTCTCATTTGTACTTATTTACATGGAGGCTATGCCCATGATGCAAGTTTGTAAAGTCAAACCACAGCTCAGAGAAGGAAGGTGTGGCTTCCTCCTTTGTTCCTTCTGACTTGAAATAGAAACATGGAGAAAGCAAAATGTACCTGCCTTTAAAGGAGATGCATGGATGCAGAGCTGTAATACTCAATGATGTCTGTCAGCCCGCTGGAGCAAAGCCCCCAATGACTTTCAGTTCAGGTTCAGAGTTTTTTTAATGTGCACTGATGGAGTTTTCCAGGGGGGAGTCCTAACACTACTGTGCTAAGCCCTTAATAGCCACTTATTTAAGTGAGGTAACAACACAACTCTTTCCACTCAAGTTTCAACTGCGGATGCTTGAATCTTCTAGATGGCATTTGGGTTCAGCATTCTGTAAAAAATAATGGGGAAAAAAAAGAAAGCCCTTTTTGAAATCCTGTTTTGCATTGGCAAGGCACAAAATAATGATTTCTACTCACCTCCAAACAAAAGGTGATAGCAGATATTATGCTACTCTAATCTCACTGATTACTATTTTTGCAAAACGGACTACAGTACATTTACTAGTACATGATGATGGGACATAAATAATTTAAACAACAGTTGTCAAAATAAATGAGTAAAGTGCATTTTGTGATAAATTACACTTGTGTTTTTTAATGTGTTTCTCACTTAGTTGAAAAATTCAGTAATTTGCAATGGATCTCCCAGTCATTAAAGTGAATTAGCAAACTTCTGCTCTCTTAGCCATGATTTTAATCTTAACTAGAAAGGAATTATTTAGTATTATTTTGTAAGGGTTCCTTCTTAATATTCCTTTACAGCCTCAATCTTACAGTGTAATATAAGTTGTGTATGTATCCTGGTGACTTGGATTTTAGAGCTGGAAGCTGATTATGAACAGTAAAGAATTTCAGCTAGCATAAAGATGTAATTGTTTTAAATAATGTAGAACAACAATTCATATTGCCAGATGTTTCGCTCCTATTGGTATGCGAGTGCTAACAGAATTTGTGCTTGCTTATGTAGTGCAGAATGGAAAGTTATTTCTAGAGGCCTAATATCAACATTAATGTATACACATCTGCTTAATTTGTCTGCTTTCATGTGTTTAGCTTATAACTTATGTCAAACTCCATTGTCATGGGTTTTCTATCTATGCATATTTCTATACATACATGTGTACACACATATCTAGGCATGTTCTCCCTGATAGTATGCAGAATTGTTTTTCACTTCCTGTCTCCTGAAAACAAAGGAGGCTGCCACATCTCTGCAAATCATAAGTGAAGTAATTTTTCCATACTACTCTACGATGATTTTGGGTTTTTTTGAGCCAGAATTGGTTAAAAAGAAAAAACATAGCAGAAAACTCACTGAAATTGGCAGCAGGCTTCCAGTGCATTAGTAATTACTAGTAATAATTGGAAGAATTTTTTTAAAAGCATTTGATTTGCATGAGGTTATGGAGATGACATTAAGTATTTTTACAAATCATCCCTGATGAAGAATCAGTGTTTGGCCATTCCAGTCTTCCATTGAAATCAAAGAGCAAATTTCCTGTAAGCGTTACTCAGAATATGGAGAGACAGAACAGAAACACCTAAATGCAGACTTCTTAGGGCGACTCTGGGATATATCATGACACAGAAAGAACGAACTGAACTAGTGAAAATAAAAGTTGTTTGGAGCTGCTGGCAATGTGGTGTGTGCAGGAGTAAGTGCCAGCACAGAGAGACAAAAAAGAGTCGGAAAGGCAAATAAGTAAATAAATGGCTTTGTCGGCATGGAATATTTTCCCTGATTTATCCCCAGCAGGGCAGGTATGACAGATATGATTGTCAACCTGAGTGACAGTGTTCATCCCATCTATACAGGTGGTGTCTTCAGAAGGGCTGAGACTTTTTGTCCTGCTTCTAGCTGTTTCATCTGGGCCATCAGTGGCTCAAACTGACACAAACCATTCAAAATTAAACAGGCCTTTGTTTTAGGGAATAAGCCTCAAAATGAAGTCTGTAATTTAGGAATAGAAATGGATTCTTCCTCAGCCTAAATATTCTACCTTGAAATTGAGTTCAGTATTTCTACTGAGTGAGAGAGTGGTTGTTTATATAAATTGACTTAGCAGTTGATATTAAGGGGCTAAAAATTTGCAGACTGTTCCAAAAATGTAAAATGTAACATGGGAATAGGTTCCGTTCTCAGATGAAAGTAGGAACCAGCTGATGGCCGTCCCCTGATTCGGAAGAGTTACGGATGTCACCCAGAGATGACACTTTCATGTCCCCAAGAGGTGCTAGAGAAGCAGTTGCGAATTCCTCATTCACTGTGTGTGTACAGACACATACACGTTCCAGTTTTAATCATTCCTTACATCTAACAACTGCAGTGCTACACCATAACATCCCAAAGATTAGAAGGATTGGGAACTACTGTCCATTTGGGATGGGTGACAGGAGCTTTGTTAATCCCAGTCGGAACAGCACAGATTTGCTATGCAGTCACAGAGGAAAAAGCATTTAGCGGTTGGCAGACAGCTAGAGCAAATTTTCACTTTTATTTAGAAAAAGAAAAATCGAAGAATCAAGGCAGCTATATAAAATTAACAGGGTAACTGATCAACAGGGGACAATTTAATACCAATCCTTCAAGTGTCTGGTCTTTAAAATTTCAAGTAAGGGTTCTAACATAATCTACAGCCAGCGCTAGAATTAACAGTGATTTGTGGTAACTTGATGTTAAGTAAATGGTCTTGGCCGTGCCCAGCAAAGTTAGTAATTCCACTGCCATGCAGGCAAGTGAGCACCAGCCAAGCTGCAATCAGAACCTTCCACAGAAATGACCCAGGGAGAATTTTTTCACCTTTCTAGTGGTTGCCATGGTGCATGATCTTCAAAAGGCAAAATTTCCAAACTCATTCTGTCTCCCATGATCAAATCCTATAAAACATTTTTAGAGTGTGTTATTACTCATCAGTATGTAAAAATGGCACCACCTTACTCAAAAAAATCTGTTCCCTGGGTGTATTGAGATTTATGGATGCAGCCTTGGCCAGTTGAAATACTTTTGTTGTTTTATTTCCCCTTAGCTCTGTAGAACCGGTGCAGTTCACACTTTATCCACTCACTTGTTAACCATGGTTGAGATCCATCTCATCTACCTTCATGTACTGCCCAGGTTTCTGTGTCCCTGCTGTGGTCAGCTGAGCAGCAGTGATCTCTGAGATCAGTAAGATTTGGGGCTGCAGATGAGAGGCAGGTGACTGCTTCTCTCCACAGACCATGGAGAAAGTCTACAGGTATAATCTAGGTGACAGCAGTAGGTGTCTAAATATAGTTGGGTGAATTCAGGCCACACTTTCATCTGCAAGTCCTTTGTTGGTACGTGAGCCTGAAGATGCCAAGCTCGCTTTCAGTTCATAGAATCATAGAATCATAGAATCATACAATCATTCAGGTTAGAAAAGACCTCAAAGATCATAAAGTTCAACCACAACCTAACCACACTACCCTAACTAACAACCCACCACTAAATCATGTCCCTGAGCACCACATCCAAACAGTTTTTGGACACAACACAGTCACAGGGGTGGTGACTCAACCACCTCCCCAGGGAGCCTATTCCAGTGCTTAACAACCCTTTCTGTAAAGAAGTTTTTCCTGATATCCAACCTAAACTTACCCTGGCACAACTTGAGGCCATTTCCCCTCGTTCTGTCACCTGTCACCAGTGAGAAGAGACCAACCCCGCTCTCACTGTAAGCACCTTTCAGATATTGGAAGAGAGCAATAAGGTTTCCCCTCACACTCCTTTTCCCCAGACTGAACAGCCCCAGTTCCTTCAGTCGCTCCTCATAGGGCGTATTCTCCAAGCCCTTCACGTAGAACGGCTTGGGTTGGAAGAGATCTCAAAGCCCATCCAGTCCCAACCCAACCCCCTGCAATGGGCAGGGCTGCCACCCGCCAGCTCAGGCTGCCCAGGGCCCATCCAACGTGGCCTTGAGCACTTCTGGGGATGGGGCACCCACAGCTCCTGTGGGCAGCTGTGCCAGCGCCTCACCTCCCTCTGAGTAAAGAATTTCTTACTAACGCCTAAGCTAAATCTCCCCTCGTTTAGCTTAAAGCTGTTGAATGCAGTGTAACTGAAGTAGCTAATTTTGTACCACGGGAAACAAATATTTTAAATAATTACTTGCTATCATCTTCAGTGGTAGTTTTAGCCTGCTCTCTGATGAACAACTCAATGTGGTTTCAGAACAGATTCAGATCCTTACCACGGAGTTTAAAGTGTATTTGGACAAATCCAGTTAAGTTGTGGGTGTCAGGAGTGCAGAAGGCTGTGTCTGAGTTTTTGGCTTTATAGAGGATGGTTCCCAAAAACCTCTTGGAGGCTGCTACAAAGTTTTGCAGTCATGATCTCAGACACAGGGAGATAGCACAGTCTCAGAACCATTTTTCATGTTCACTCAGGTGAGCTGGATTTGTGTAAAGATATTAGCCACTCAATCATGAGCTCGTATCTGAGACACTTGTCCTGCAGGCAGGCTGCTCTCTTGGAAGAGGGGGCATTTTCTTTAAAGGTCATAGCAAATGATATCTCAGCATGGTGGTATGGATGAATGCCATTGGAAATGTTGCTGGATCTGCAGAATTTAGATATTCAGTCATTCTGTGATTCTGTGATAATCGATTATGATTATTTTATATATACAGTCACAATAGATTTAGTGATATATAACTGTATAAATATTTCTCATCACATTTTAGACATATCCTGTCTATGTCCTGTCTGTATTTCATATTTATGGTACAAACAGAGTTTTAAACGTGTTGTGCAACTTTACAAGCACCGCATGTTGTCACACCAGGGGTGATGGTTGTGTAGTGAAAGACCTGGTGAACTCCATTGTCTGGGGACAAAAGAGTATATGAGGCTGCAGTTGGTTCTGAAAACAGGCTTGAATGAACAGTATTTTATAAAAGCTAATCATTATTCATTAAAATTTTAAAAGATCACATGCTTATATAGGCTTTCATTTCCTTATATTCTAGTTTAACTCAAAATCAGTATCATTAGTGAAACTGAATAATCTGCTGTTAGGTGACAATGTGTATTTTGAGTATCTGAATTTACATATCAGGGCCACAACTGCAATGCATATTTTTTCCCAGGTTGTTTCTTTACAAATGGTATATGCCCCATTTGTCTAAACCCTACCTCTGTGATTATAAAATAACCAGGTTACATAAAAATAACTAAATTATATATTTGCATACAATACTGCTGTGGCAGTGTTACACATACAATGGCTCTGCGGAAGCCATTTGGGGCTGTGCAATTCTTATGGTTTTTTTCATTGAAATGGCTTGTTATTTCACCAGCAGTACTGCAGAGTCCTTCCAGGCTTTTGCTTGAAAACATTTTTTTCATTATTCTACTCTAATTACTGCAAATGAAGTAAACAATATTTGGTAAAATAAATAATAAAAGACAATAGAAGAAAGTACTGGTAATGCAGTTCTTCCTGCCATTAAAACCTCTGGGATTTTTGAAGTTAAGTTTCAAAGTCTTTGGGCAGAAACCAGCCTTTAGTTAAGTGTTTGAATAGCACAGTGGGACCCCAATTCATGGCTGGGCACTGACAAAATAACACTACCAAAAATAGCTGCAGGATTGGGTCCTCCAGTAGCAAAAGAGAAGTCAGGGAATGCATAATTTGAACAAATGCTTTGGCTGTTGCCAGTGGGTCTGCTGTCCCTATTGTTAGTTAAAAAGAGAATTATCCTGCCAGTTATCTGCAGTGTTGCCTATCCATTTGCACGCCACTGTCTTCATTCTTTATTACCTTTCTAAATTGAGTTAAACATCAGTGTTCTATGGAAGACCATAGCCCGCATTCAGGGAGGCACAAGATATGACTCCACCATATGATACCTCGGTGGTGGATCTGGCCTGAGACGCTGCTGCTGCTGCCTGCAGCCATTCTCCCTGCTTACTGCCAGGGTTGCTGGGGCTGTGCTGGAGCTCTAAAGCAGATCAGTGACATGAATTGGTTTAACACAAGCATTACTCTTTCGTCTTGTTTGCCACAGGGACATATTTCATAGTCCCATTGTCCTGTGCAGCAGGCTTAGCCCAGCACAAGGGTAGTGGTGCTGGCTGGAAGAAGAAGTTGGAAGCCCATGGTTGTCTCCACATGATTCATCACATGCAGTTGTGCTCCCAGAACTGTGTATGTGCAGAAAGCAGAGCCATGATCTTCCTTTCACAGATGGAAAGAGAAAACTTGCTTTCCAGGAGAGAAGTGCAAAACCACCAGATCACTTTTTTATGTAACCAATTCAGAAGTTTTAGCTTTTTATTAGAGATATCGTAGGTTATTTTTGGTTAAATTCTTCAGAATTTGAATCAAAGGTAGAAAGCTTTTTTATTTGCTACTTTTTCCAAATATCTAAATATCCAGTATATCTGCAAGGAAAATCCTAGATGGATGGATTTCCTTAGCTTCCAACTGATGGTCAAGGTGGGATTATTGCATTGGATTTAGAACTGCTCACTGGAGTGGCCTGGTCAGTGTAAGAACTGAACCAAATATATGTGCAACACAGAAACGCCTTTGAACGCTATCAGAAGATGTAATTTCCCTGCATGCTGGTCCCACTTAGACATGGAAAGAATTTCTAACTCAGAGTATGGGCCAAGAGGCTGAAGACAAAAGTTCTTGCTGATGGGCTGTGCTCCAGTGATCACAGACACGTATCCAGGATGCTGTTAGGGCCGCAGATAGAGCCGTCTCATGGGAGCCTCCAACCAGAGAAAGCTGGAAAAGCTGCGAGGCCTGAGCTGTAGCAGCATGTTGTAGTTACGCCCTACCGAGGTGAGATCATATTCCTCTGTAATCTCGGAACCGAAAGCAGCAGCTAAATGGCAGTGTCATTAGGAAATTGGTATGTAACGTGTTTGCAGCTCTCTCAGATCCCAGTGCCCACACCCTCTGGACCGGAGTCCAGACTCCTGAATTCTTTCAGAGAACGCAGGGATGAGCGCTGCATACAAACTCCTTGAAGGGCGGATTGGAGGTGACAGTAAGCAGCCTAAAAAATGTCTTGGCGAAGGACATTCTGCCTGTGTTTATTTCTGGGCAGGCTGTGATAGTGGCTGGGGTGTAAAACAAATATGACAGCACAGATACCTGAGCAAGTTGCTGAGGGGTAATTGGAAGATCGAGTGCGAACGCTGAATGTGTTGCCTGCTCTCATTCAGTGACAGGCGCTAAGCTGCCTTACATTCACCACGGGGTAAGGGCACGCACATGGACAGTTATAGCAGAGCATCTGTTCTGCTGTAAATCCAGACCCCAGTTACCTCGCAGTAATGTGTTCACAGAGCCATACCCTTAATTATCCTAAATAGACAAATGCATGATGCAAACTGAAGATTTCAGACATATGGACATGCCAGAAGTTTAGAATCTCTAGTGGGTGAGGTTTTAGAAATGTCTTCAGGGGTTACCAGAACTTGTTGCAGCCCCAGATCTGCTTTTGAATATGTCAGCACTTGTTTAGGATAAATATTAAATGACTTGTAGAAATCTTCAGAGAAAATATTCACTAGTAACTTAGAAATCAAAGTATTTTTTACTTCTAAATGAGACTTTGGTGTGCAAATCATCTGGGGTTTTGGGTTTTTTTTGGAAAATCTTGTCCATAGTCTTTCTAGCCAAAATTTCTTTCATGCTCCAATGGCAGAAATTCTTCCTTCCTTCCTTCCTTGAAGCAAAAATGTAATTAGGATCTGTATATTTCTGGCACTGGAAGAAAAATACCACATCCCATTACATATTTTCCCCTGACTTTTGAAGCACGGAAGTTTGTCTGTGCATGAATAGCGATAAAGTGCTTGGCCTGAGATAAAATGGTGCGACTTCTCCAGTTGCAAATTCCTACCAACCTAATTGCCTACCATAGCTAAAATATGAAAGGTGTTTAATAATAAACAAGGCATTGTTTTTGTTTACTCTTGTTTCACATGCCTGTGTGAATTCCTTGATATCGATTTGTTCGCATATTGCAAATAGAAATGAAAAACAAATCAGCAGCAAATCGAAACTCTTTGGCAGCATGGGCACAATACAATATCCAGCTACAAAATTGTACGAATAGTGCTGAGCAAATAATTTCTCTAAAAATCTTCAGTACTTTGTAGATTGTTTGCAGGAAGCATCTCATTATCTCAGCTATGTGTAGAAATTTCTAAGAAGATTATTTAGTGTGTAATTTCCTTGTTGAATTCCAATATCCAAGGCCTCAAAGGAATGTAGGGCTCTTGTCCTCCACTGGAATCTATATCATTCTTGATTTCAGTAGAAATGTAAGCATTAAACATGCTAATCCTGAACACTGTGGTGCCTACATTTCACATGCTAATTGGAATTTGTTACAATCAAATTAAGCATTACATTGCAGTTCCTGTCAGTTCTTGTTTGCCATTTAATTCTGGGTACCTGCTCTGCATTAGTCATTTAGCTTGTCTGGATAATCAGTGGAGAGAGGACCTTCCAAAGAATCATTTATCCAATATGACAAGTGAGTAGGGTGGATAACTCTTCCAAGCACCGTCTTTCCCCCCTGCTCATCAAGGAAGCCTCGATAATTAACTCAGACTGGTCACCTGTCTGGGATGGGAGAAATGAGTTTGTTCAAACACCAGGTGAGCTCCAGAGATGAGTGCAGAGAGAGTTCCTTCCCATAGCCGTACCCTACTGCTCTCTCATCTACATCCAGTCTTGCAGTATGCAATGTGGAGATACCCAGTCAGCTTTACCTAAAGCAGCTCAACTGAGTCATCATCTCAGAAGTCCATGCAGCCACATTTATTTCCATCTCTATCCTTAAAGACAGGCCCCAGGAAGGAAGGAGACAGGCTGTATCTTCTCTTGATGCTGTTCTTCTTTGTGCAGAACAATTATGTATTTACTTAGCTGAACAGCTCAGGGAAGCCTTATGGATTGTAATGTGGCAGGCAAGGCCTTCATCTTAACACTGAGCCCAAGCCTCTGCCCTGCTGCGTATTTCACTGTCTTGCATCCATCCATACCTTAGTAAGTGCCGGCAAAGAATCAGAATGATGAATGAAAATATTTTTCCCAATATGACATTTAGCCCCAAATCCTTCTATTTGAAGTGTGGAGATGCCCTTCTGTCTGACTTTTAAAGGTCAATTTCTACCTGGTATTGAATTATTTTCTGCCACTCAGTCCATTGGTCCTGTCCTTGATTTATACTGGGTATGTCCACAGTGGAGCTCATGAGAACACTTTCCAGTCCTAAGTGCTGGTGAGTGATGGCAGCATGGGAGGGTGTCACCTGGGAGCGTGCTGACTTCCCAGGAATGAGCTTCCCTTGGAAGTAAAGATGGGTTTGCAGGCATGGCCCACTTGCCATACCGTACAGACATCATAGTGCTTATTTTGGAAGGAGGGGAACTGGACACAGTCTAAATAACATGGAATGGCGGCAATCAGCAGTAGCAGTCAGCTCCACAGAACGTGGCAAAGCCACCAGTCTGAAACCATTTAGATGTATTTCTGTGTATTTTCAGAACATGTTTGTGCATAATTGTGCATGTTTGTGCACACTGGAACAGGCTGCCCAGGGAGGTGGTGGAGTCTCCTTCTCTGGAGATGTTCAAGACCTGCCTGGATGCCTACCTGTGCAACCTGCTGTAGGGAACCTGCTTTGGCAGGGGGGTTGGACTCGATGATCTCTGGAGGTCCCTTCCAACCCCTATGATTCTGTGATTCTGTGATTCTGTGATAATGCAGAAGGAGGCAGAAAATCATGTGAGTGTTTTGGATAGCCTGCAAACTAAAATAATAGGAAAGGGGCAAAGCAGAGTAAAGCAGATTTTGCAACTCAATCAGTTCCTGTGTGGATCTGATTATTATGTCTCAAGAACATCAACTGTTGAACTTCCTTCTTATTGCTGGCTAGATATTCTTTGTTCCATACCTGACACGTCTTCATAGAGTCTTACTTGGTTGGCTCTGTGATCAATACGGCCCACATAATTTCAGGCCTTAGTCTTCATGCCTGGCTTAAGAACCTCTTTGATACAGTCAGTCCATCTTTCATTTATCAGGCTCTTCTGCAGGGGCAGACTGGTATCTGGGGTCTCTGGTGGCTGTACACTAAGACATGGTCTTAATCATCACCCAGGGAACTCTTTAGAGGTGGTAACTTGTTTTGATCTCTGTAGTTCATTTGCAGCCACCCAGAAAGGGACATGAGCTGGGTTTGCAGAGCACTCAGCTGCCTGCTCTGTCATGGCATCAGGGACGGAAGGGGACCTCTGTCTAGGTCCCCTGCTGCAGCACCTCTTTGAGTTTGGCCTTGCAGCTATAAAATTAGTCCAGAAGCCTTTTACTTAGTTTAATTTTAAGAAACAATAGTTGCATATGCACCATGCTGATTTTTCTGGTGTTGCAAAGGCCTAAGAAGAGTTTCTCAGTCTGGTCACAGCCAAGCTGATGGGAATGACATGGTGACTGCTTGCTTCCCAGGCTTCCAAGCTGTGCTGACTTGTAAAATGACAGGTCAGCAGATTTTCTGTCAGGTGGGCAATCAGCAAGAGTCAATTTTCTATAAAAATCACACTTCAGAGCAGATTAGAAGAAGGCATCATGTAAAACCATGTTGAGGAGTCTGTACAGATGGTCGAAACCAAACTTCCTTTGGCATGCTTAGGGTCCTGCTTGTACCCCTGCTCGGAGTTCCAGCTTCCAGACCCAGCTATGTATTCCAGCAGTCTTCTCAAACCCTCTCTCTCTGTAGTTTTTTCACCCAACTCAGGAGCTCCAACAGCCCAGAGCTCGAGTCAGAGCCAGAAGCCAGACAGATGCTAGCTGCGTAGTCTGGAACTCTTTGTGCCTAACTGGGAACTGTAAAATAAGGCAATGTCTTCTCACAGAGTATTTGGAACTGAGGCACTTTGTGAAATGATTGGACAGTGTGTCTAGAAGAGCCCATGAGGATTGCGATAATTATTTTCCAGATTAAGATTGACTGTTGTTCATTAAGTGAGGTGGTGGGCCACATACTGAAGCAGAAGGGGAAAATTAAGTGACAAATGACGTAAAAGCCTTCTTCTGTTCTTTCCCTCTGCTACATGCAGAAGAGTGGGGAAGACACAGTGATAATGCTGTGATAATATGGGAGAAGGGTATATTGAAATTTGTTCCTCCAAAGAGGTAAATAAAGGTGCTTGTTCAATGTCTTGGGGGAGAAGCTGATTTTGTAGGCTTCATGATCTATGTTTTTGTTTTGTAGTAAATGTGTGCACACACATGCAATCATTTAAGTGGTTTGAGTAGGTGTAATTTTCATTCTCACTTGGTTAATCACTTCACAGAATGAGAACTGAGTTAAAACTTTCATTGCAGGGAACCTCACAGTGAATATCTCCCCCAGGGAGGGTAGTTTGTTCCACCTATTAATCCTGCGTCAGCTCTGCATAGGCAGTGAGGGAGCTGTAGCTCCAGTTTCCAAACTCTTTTGCTATAATACTTTGACTTTTCTAGCGAAGTCCTTGTTTTCCTCTGATTATGTTCTTAATGCATATTTTGCTGAAGGATCCTCAGGTAAGTAATATAGTGATATAATGGGCAGAACTATTTTCCAAAAGACACAGCACCATTTTGAGTGGGATAGGTTTGAAAGCATCCTGTAGAAGCCACGGAACAAAAGCGAGGGCAAGTTCCAGGTAGGGATCAGAGCAGAGATACCACTTCAGGCTGTTTTTTAAGTTCACTCAGTTTGCGCAGTTCCCAGTGCTTTGTATTAAAACTCAGTCTCAAGACAAAAGCAATGGATATGCAAAGGCTCAAGATGTAGTGCAAATGGCTATTCAGAACCAACTTATGGAAGACTATTTATCCGTGACAACCTTTTTCACTTCCTGCAGAGCACCCACAAGGACTTGTGAGATCAAGAACTGATTAGAGGCAGGCAGGGAAAGACATGCATAAGAGGGAGTGAAGATGGCAATCTCAGGTGCACTTCAAGTCTCAGACAGCATCAGCTGAAACTTTCAGCCTGCTTAGCATCATGTTCTTTTAAATCTTTCCGTTTGCTATAACTTGAGTCTCTAGAGAAGGATGCTGGTGGACAGCCAGTTCACTGCTCACGTTGATGGGTAAGTTAGCAGTATATCAGAAGAATTCTTTGAAAAAAGTTATAAACGCTAAGGAAGTGGTTGCATGCAATTTTCAAAATATTTTAGCTGCTTGTTAGTTCAAGGAAATCATGTTCTATTGAATGCAAAAGCACATCTCTTTTTTCTTTGTATGTTTGCAGCAGCAGGTAGGTGGTGAAATGTATGAAGCATCCTGAGTAGGGATGAATGAGCTGCTTTGAACGAAGAAAGTCTCTCCCAGGATTTTGCCAGCCTTTTGAACTTGACTTTTAACTTGCTTTGGGAATTGTCACATTTTATTTAGGCTTAGACATGAAAAGAGCATACATCTTGGGGGATAGTTTTTCCTTCTGAGGATTCAAGATAAACACTGGAAAATCAAGCTTAGTAGATGCTAAAATGCTTTTAGAATATTTTTCAAAACAAAGATGGAATGGTAGCTCAAGCCCATCAGAGAGCTCATCATGTCCATCATGAACTCAGATTTTTGAAGGAAGAGGCAAGGAACAGAAATTACTGCATAAATCATCTGCAGACAGAATCAATGTGTGTCCTCATTTTGTTTAACCTAGTAAAGTTGATGAGAGATCTGCTGTAGTAGGGAAGCTGCAATCGTGCATGACTCATGAGGAGACTTTTGGCTAATCTGACCATTTGAGGACACTGAATAGCTTAGTGAAACACATTTTGGACAACTACATTTTCAACCCATTCTGTGTGAACCAACTGCGTTTCACAGAGCAGCTGCGATAACCTCTGACTAATTGGCTTTTTGGAAGGTTACCTGCTGAGAGCATCTGCCATGACATCCATTCTCCCTGAAATGTTTCATCTCAAAATTGCCTGATACAGAGCCCTGCATCACAAGCAAGAAGTGAGGTTTCTCTTTAGTCAGAATATAGGAGAAAGGATTTGCTCGACCTTGTTGAATCTTCATCATCTGTCTAGAAGTGCTGAGCATCCTTTTCAAACCAGGGTATCCCCAGCTGAGCTCCTCAGAGTCTCAGCATAAGACAGAATATAGGAAGAAAAATACATCAGCATAAAGTGGCAGTAGATATGTTTTCTCTGTCTTTTGAAGACCACCCTGAAGCCTTCCTTGAGATGAGATTTGCCAATGATCCAGAGGGCAAAGCTGCAAGTGAGCCAAGATCCCACCTTCGTATGTGCAGGTAGTGGCTGATGATGGCCCTCACACTGCACTGAGCATTGCCCCGTGTTGTGCCATGCTGGTGCTGGCTGCATGCAGGCTGCATGCCAGCTGCCTCGTTACAGGCCTTGTTGGAGCTGGGACCATTCAGGGGGAGCAGTGCAGAAATACATAAATAATGCCAAGGAGTTTATTGCATGTAGAGACATCCTCTTTCAGAGGTCCCACGTGGGAATATTCAGTAGTGTATTTATGGGCCGGTATTAAAAATGTATTCAGGTGGATTATGAGCACTTGGCTATGGGAGCATGCTGCCCAGAAGAAGAAGTGTTTTCAAAAAAAAAAAGAAACCCTGAGTTCACATTTGCAGAAATAACAATTCCCCTTCGGCTGCTGTTTGCTTTAAGAGTCTGCTCCTGGAGTCGTGTAGTGGTACATCTGTGTCCCTGATCCTTTGAACCAAACCATCTTGTTTCATGGCTCAGGGGTGAAAATGAAAAATATGTCATAATGGTATCCTAAAAAAAAAAAAAAAGTAGAACTGAAAGGAAACATCTATACTTAATTCCACATTTTTGTAGCTGTTAGAATCATCTAGCATGGATTTACTAATGAATACTAAAGGCTTGGGACTGGGATTACTGTTTGAAGCTCTAGACGTTGTGCTTATAGACCCACCTTTTCTGTCTGCTCCAAAACTGAAATGTTGGTTTCCTGCTTGGCAAGAAAATTCAAAAATCAAAAGCAAGAAGAGACTTCCTCCCTTTTCGCTCTTTGTATTTTTCTACCATAATGACAGTGCATTTTACAAACAACATTAAGTAACCTTCAAGACTGTGTCAGCTACCAGGTTTTAGTAATGAGGGGAAAGTCAGGCAAGCCAGACCAACACATGGCTAGTCAGGAATCAAAACAAAATTGTCTGATCAAGAATCACCCGCATCCCTGTTTTCCTTCTAAACTGCTGGGTGTTGTGTTCAGCCCATTGATTAATGGCTTAGCACCGTTTTAATAGAAGCAGAGAGGCAGTGTCATTGGCAGCCCAGCAGCTTGCTGTCTTCCTCCAGCCCTGAGGCTTGTCTGGCTGCCCTACAACACAGGACTGGGGCTGGGAGCTGGAAGCTGGGTGCAGTGGGCTGCAGGACACCAGCTAGGACAGGCAGACCCTCAGGTAACCTTTGAGCTCTGGCACTGTTGACTTTGCTTATCGGGGTTAGGTAATAAGGATGTGCAACAATAGCTGCTTTTACCTAGAGAACAAAAGTGCAGAGATTCCTCCCACTCAGCCCAGAACAGCCAGGGAATGATTTCATGGTGAAATGAAACCAAACTCAGTGTCATCTGGCCTGGGGCACTGATTGCAGTGTGGAACCATCCTGTTCTTGCTGCAGCTCCCCTTGACTGCATTTCCCAGCCCTTGGTAATCCTCGTTCCTCCTTCTCTTGTGGTGGTTGACCCGGATCAGTAGCTCCCCAAAGAGGTGTTTTGTTTTTGCATTAATTTCCATTAGCTCTCACACCTCAGTGCTTAGAATTCAGTGAACAATAAAGAAAAAGGGTAAATCTACGAATGAGCTGGCAACCATTTCCTTTTGTCATTGTATGAAATTTTTCAAAGCTAGCATTGCTGCTACATATTAAGAAGCAAGATGCAACAAGTCTGCAGTAATCTGCAGAATATTGGAATGTCCCAAGCTACGTGAGAAGCATGAAGTGAGATACCTGAGCCTTTCTGACACATACTAGTCAATGCAGCTGAAAGCAGATTTTACCACACTGAAAGTAATAGTTGCTATAAGGATGTTGGAAATAGGTGTTTTTCCTAACAGTCTCATGTTTGAAATGTCCTGCCTTGAAATTTATTATAAAATTAATTCCAGCAGAGAAGAAATATAGCAAAGGAAATAAATAGATATTTGTTTTCTTTATCAGGATCCTCCAGTTATAAAGGTATGAACATGAGCAATACTGCTAGGTTGAGCTGAATTAATATATATTTTAAATGAATGAAAAAGATGTTTCTTTCCTAGTTAGAAAAAAATCACAAACTCATAAATGAAATACATCTCTGGCTTTGAAATGATTGGTGTCTTTCTATGGCAGCTTCCTGAAAATGTCATATGAGATTACATCTGTAGGCCACTGAGTTGGTAAGCTTACAAACCCCATGCGAAAGGCAGTTGTCATTCCAAGAGCCTACAGGCTAAGGCAGTGCTTTCAAAGACAACTGCTCACTTGTGATACCTTTCAAAAAGATCTTACTTTCCAAAAGTGCTGGGTACATGCCGTTAGAAAACCAAGATCGTTAGAGAAGTCTCCATCTGGGCATCAAAAATTATAGGTTACAAGTGGGAATAAGTGCTTCTAAAATCTTGACCTCGAAAGATAAAATTAGAAGAAACTCACTAAATCAGTGCTAACCCCTTGCTTTGCTTGCTCGAAGTTCAGAGCTGAACAGAATTACTGCTCTTCCCAAGGTCAGTGTCACTGGTGGCTTCCAGGCTCGGTTATGCTCACACCACGGTGTGATGGAGCTTGGGTATGGATCAGTCCCTGTTCTTTGTTCGTGGGTTTCTCGTGGCCCATGATTCATGTAAAACCCAGACACGTGCACAGGCCAAGGGTTCAGACAGAGTGGATGATGGGAATTCCAGCATGGGAATCCTGAGGCCAGTTTGCCCGTTTTATTTTAGTTCTGTCACTCTGCGGATAGGCGAGATATTTTTGATTGCTTGGGAGAGGTTTTTATATTTCCCCTTCCTTGCAGCACATGAGCTATTTAGCCTCGAAAAAGAAGTCTTATTTCTCCTTTGTCAAACAATCGCATCTCTGCCAACGCTGCAAAAATTCCAGTTCACCCAGAATCCAACATTTTTGAGGTTAGGTACCTGTTTGCTTCTCTCCAAGTTTAAAACCTTCCCCCAGATTTCCCCTTCATCTTCACACCTGCTTAATATCCCCGTTGCTTCCTTTTCTGCCCCAGGGGATGCAGTCAGTTATCTGCATGTGCCAGGTGAAGGATCAAAACTTTCCTGTCAGTTCTCTCATAGAATAAACATTTGTTGGGTCCCAAACATGTGCCTTTTTCAGGCCCCTTTGGTGGGTTTGTCATGGAGCAGATGACAGCAGGTGCTGGTAGGATCATTGCACTCAAGGACCTTGAGAATAAAAGTAGTGGAAACCAAAATGAAAGCTAGCACTGTAATTGAGTGAATGTGCCTAAGTAAGGAAGAAAGTAGCTAAGAAGACTGAGTTTTATTGTTCTTCTATTTCACAGACCATATTTAACCTGAGGAATAAGGTGTTTATAGCAAGGTCGAGACTTATCTTCTGTAAAATCTCACTCAGTGCTCTTCCAGAACCTGCAGGTTTGCATACCGCCCATTCCCCCACTCAAGCAATCCTTCATTTCCATATCTGCAGTGGTTTGGGGCTCCAGAGGTGAATGTAGGCAGGATGGCAGAGCCCACCAGTTGCACCCTGCAGAGCAGAGCTCTGGCCACTGCCAGCCCAGGCTTCAGTTGACATGAATACTGCCTTAGCAGCATCAGAATCAGCTTCACTAATTGGAATCTGACTCCCAAAAACCCGCAAAGATTGTGTTGAGTAGTGAGTACCTATTTGCCACTCTCAATTACATTTGGAATGTCATGGCAGTCAGGTGAAGTCCCCGGTGACTGGAAAAAGATCACACCCATTTTTAAGAAGGGTAGAAAGAATGACCCAGAGAACTACCAACCTAACAGCCTCCCCTCTCTGCCAGGGAAGATCATGGAACAGAACCTTCTGTAAGCTATGCTAAGGCACATGGAAGACAGGGAGGTGATACAGGACAACCAGTGTGGCTTCACCAAGGGCAAGTCCTGCCTGACCAACCTAATGATCTTCTATGATGGCATAACTGCATCAGTGGACATGAGGAGAGCCACCAATGTCATCTATCTGTACTTCAGTAAGGCCTTTGACTCAGTACCCCACAACATCCTTCTCTCCAAATTGGAAAGATATGGATTGGATGGGTAGACTGTTTGATGGATGAGGAGCCGATTGCAAGATCACGCCCAGACAGTGGTGATCAATGGCATGATGTCCAGATGGAGATCAGTCGCAAGTGATGTTCCACAGGGGTTAGTACTTGGACCAATGATCTTTAATATCTACATTAGTGACTTTGACAATGGGATTGAGTGCATCCTCAGCAAGTCTGTGGACGACACCAACCTGTGGAGTGCAGTTGACATGCCTGAGGGTTGTTGCCTGACAGACTTGAGCAGTGAGCCCAGGAGAACCTCACAAGATTCAACAAATCCAAGTGGAAGGTCTTGCACATGGGTCATTGCAACCCCCACTATCAGTACAAGCTGGGGAGTGTAAGAATGGAGCTGCCAAATCACTGCCAAAAAGGACTTAGGGATACTGGTGGATGGGAAGCTGGACCTGGGCCAGCAATGTGCCCGTACAGCCCAGACAGCCAACCTATCCTGGGCTGCATCAAAAGAAGCACGGCCAGCAGGGTGAGGGAGGTGATCCTGCCCCTCTGCTCTGCACTGGTGAGGTCTCACCTGGAGAACTGCATCCAGATGCAGAGTCCTCAGTACAGGAGAGACATAGACCTGCTGGAGTATGTCCAGAGGAGGGCCACCAAAATGATCCAATGGGCAGAACACCTGCCCTATGAATACAGGCTGAGAGAGCTGGGGCTGTTCAGCCTGGAGAAGAGAAGGCTCCAGGGAGACCTGTAGGTGGTTATGCGGTATTTAAAGGGGGGCTATAAGAAAGAAGGGGACATACTCTTAAACGGGGTCTATTATAAAGGGAAAAGGGGAAATTATGTCAAATTAAAAGAGGGGAAATTTAGATTTGATATAAGGAATAAGTTTCTTACAGTACGGGTAGTGAAGCACTGGAACAGGTTGCCTGGTGAGGTGGTGGACACCCCATCCCTGGAGACATTCAAGGTCAGGAAGGACTCTGGGCTCTGGGCACCCTGATCTAGCTGTAGGTGTCCTGGTTTATTGCAGGGGAGTTGGATGACCATTAAACATCCCTTCCAAATCTAAGGATTCTGAGGTTCTACAATCTCTGAAGGTGGAGATTGCACAACCTGTAAGTTGTTCCAATGTTCAGCCACTCTCGCTGGGCACTTTTTCCTTGTATCTACCTGTAATATCTCTTACTGCATCTTGTGTCTGTTATCTCTTGTCTTTCTGCTTTGCATCTCAGAAGAGTTTGGCAGAGGAGAGAGGAAATTATAAGAAACCTCCACATAATCTTTACTTATGTAATTGACTTACAGCTTTGTGAGGACTTTGAGGCAAGGAATAGCAGCTTCAGTGCCACAGACATTGAAGGTGCTTTACTACAGCAGCAGCCAAGTCTTACTGTCTTGACCAGCAGAAGTGGTGAGAAAGCCTCAACCTCTACCTTGACACTTGAACTTCCAGCATTTGGCTGTTGAGGTGCCTCAGTAGTTAATGCAAGCCCAGCAAGACCCAGGCCCTCTGGGACTCAGATTGGAGGAAGAGTGAGCAGTGCTTTAAGATGAGGCAATAAAATTCAAACAGCATTTGTTAAATCAGACAAATGATTGCTGGCCTGCACTTTACATTTGTCTAAGAAACTGAGTAAGCACAGAGTTTTTTGGTTGATGAGTAAAGTTGATTAAAGAAAGTGCCAGGGTCATAATGTATGTTCTAAGAGTAGTTTATCTTTACAGCAGAAATGCATTTGCTCAGCACAAACATGTAGTTGAAATACATGCTAATCCCTTTACTCTGGTCTATGCTCACTGTCTGGTTTTGGTTTTCTGTTTTGTTTCTTACAGCCCCAGCAGAGAGCTCTCCATAAACATTTCCAGCCTGTAAAGCTGCTGTCCTGCCACTTGATATGAAAACGAACTTTCCTTCATGAAAAAACCATAATCAATGGCACTGCCAGAAGGTGACCTTGGAGGAGCGAAGACAAACTTGAAGTAAAATCAGCCCACTCAAGATGATGCATCCTGAGAAGACCTGGTTTGCTGTGGAGTAAAAACGTGGTGCATAATATCCAGTGCTAATTTGTTCAAAATGGTCACTGACAGACCTTTAGCTGGAAAATTTCTTCCAGTTTTCATCACTGTGCATAACTTTGGGTTCCCTTTAGGGGACTGCCTATGCCCTTCACTCGAAGTCCTGTTTTAGCATGGCAACTACTGGATTCTTCTATTATGTATGCAGATGGCATGATGTTTTAGGAAAAACTTACAGGAATTCTCCAATCTCCGTGGATATGTTCACATTACTACACCCCTGATAGGAATGTAGAAGTCTTGTATGTGTTAGTTTTGCAGTCTAATAGTGTTCTGTTAAACAATATCAGCACTTCATGCGTGCTTTCTGCACAGAATTAGCACAGTCCATATATATATAACAGTCTTTTTAAATACTGAGGATACGTTTCAGTAGTTGTGCTGAGACTGCATCCAAACTGAAGTCCACCACTAGCATACCTTCACCGAGTCACAGTACACTGTGTAGATAGATTTGCACGTGGCAGAGGTGTGACTTACTTCATGGAGACTTGCAGAACAGCTGTCACAGAGGTAGCCAAGAACAGGGTTGGCTGAATGAGATGTAGGACACTGTGTCTGCTCTCCCTCCCATCCAGCAGGTAGCAAAGGCTGTCATTCGTGGCACGCCAATGTGTTTTCTTACTCAGTGAGGGAAAGGAAAGGGAGAGCACCCTTCTCAGAGGGCAGTTGGACCTAGAGTTTGGTCTACACTAGAAACAGAACAAACTGGAAGAGTTCAGATTCTTTATGCTGGCCACTGTTTATGTTTTGGGCAGGACTTGGGAATCACAGTCCAAACCAAATGCTCTGAAAAAGGTAATGCGTAAGACTATACTTCTAAGGAGCAAGACACTCCCTCCAATGGGGGCAGACTTCTTTGTTAACTTTTTCCACTTTCTATCCAAAAGCATATTTTGGAAGGAAATAGGAATAAGCAAACGGTTCTAATAAGCCTTTCGATATACTGTAGCAGGCTCAAGACTGTTGCATTCAATCTGAGCATTGATTTTTGTTCAGTCTCTGAATGGCTGGCTTCATCACTGGCTGTATCACAGCTGGCTGTGGTACTGTTTTTTTTTTCCACGGGGATTTAGTGGAATTAATGTCTGTCCCTAACATCAGGACCTTCTTGACACACTCTTTGTAATGAACTGATGCCATCAACATGCTAAGGGGTCTTACCTATTTGTTCCTAATTTCTTTAAAATCAAAGGTAGCTTTTGTATATTTAAAAACTGTCATTCTCTCCAACCTAATGGGCAGGTACCATACAGTTGCTATTAGGGTGTATGCCAGACTGTGGGTGAGGTGCCATACAGGTGTGAAGATGCAGCAGTGGAGAGAAGGCACAATTACATCAAGGTAAAAGCACCTTTTTAGAGCAAATTCCTGTGTTATGATACTTAAAAACTCTTTTACAGTTCATTGCAGGAGAACTCAAGGTCAGCCTCTGAGGGTGCCTGTAGATTCAACAGATAAACTTTCAGATGAGTGCAGGATTAGGTTACAGCTCTCCACCCATCTCAGATTCAGCACGCTGAATACTTCTTAACTATTCAAGAAGGAAATTGATGGCCAAGATTTTCAGAAGTTGCTAGTGATTTCTAGTGGTTTGGGTCTTTCCATGGATTTTCAAGTGAATCTCCCAAAAAGTATAAAGCAGTAAGCTTTATGTCCTCTTTCTGAAAATCCTGGCCCTAATTTTAAATTTATTGGTGTACAAGTTCTCCTTATGATGTAAGAATCTTTGCCAACAGCAGCATTTGCACTTTTTAGAGCTTTTCATAGTATTGCAGGTTGGAATCTGATCCTTATTGAGAGAAGTGGCTGAGCACCTCGCAGAATTCCATTATAAGCTCCAGTAAATTTTACAGCTATTTCTGCTACAGATTTTAAAATGCACTCTGGCAACTGACACCAATTTTGTGTTGGTATAGCAATTAAAAAAAAAAAAACAAAAAGACAACTTGAATATAAATTATTTTCAAAAGGAGAATGCTATAGTCCTGCAGTAGAAATTCTCTTATTTTATTATCCAACAAAAAAATTTGGCATAATTTGAATAATAAAAGAAGAGTTATCAGAGACTATTATCTGAAAAGGTCATATGAGAAAAATGAGTTAGGCAAGGAGCTGCTAGAAACATTTTTGCATCAGTGTTAGTTTTGAACATCTTCCAGTATATGGTCATGAATGTAGATGTGTGCACTTCTCCCATTAAAACAGTTTGTTTTAAAAGCTTCCCAGGATTCTAGCTACGGTGATCTAGAAAACCAGTGTTACAGCCCCTGAGAAATGTGAAAACAAATACAGACCCTCATGTAGCCAAACTCAGTGAGAGCTCTGCTGTAGGTGCCCATGGACCAAGCTCATTTGGCAGTGCTGTAGGTCTCCATCCTACAGACAGCCCATGCATGTGGAGAACTCTAGGCATAAGCAAGAGTAGTTCCCTCGTGCCCCACAACACTCCTCACGTGTGTAACTGTCGGCAGGAGCCATACGGAAAGCACTGTACTTTCTGGCTTGTATTTAACTACTCGTCGTGTTTGGATGTTTTTAATCGCTGTTGTTCTCCCAAAGTAGGCCATGCTTCCTCAGGGATATTTATGAAATTGTTCTGCAGCTACTGAACAACTATCTGGATCCCAGCGTATTCTTCCGAAAACTTTTTAATATAAATAAACACGTGGGGGAGATTTTTTTTTTTGTTATTGTGAATGGGGGCAGGTACTGTATTCTCGGAAAGGCTCTTGAGTGCAGACAATCAAGTCTATTGCATTTTTTATGCTGAACACCTTATTAAGAGCGGACACATCCGCTTTTGCCTGGGTCGCAAGAACAGTTCTGTGGAAACAATGCTTTATCTCCAGTCAATAAATCATTTATGTCGAGAGTGCCAAAGACCAAGTCAACATGAAAGGGAGTGAATAAGTTATTCCGGCAGAGGAAGTGAATTTAAATATGCTCAGAGCCATTAGTTCTGTGCAAAAGAGTAGAAGATGAATGCTATTTTAATAAAAGAGCAATTATCAGCCCTGTGGAGCTGGATACACTCGCAAAGCCCAGTGCTACCATTGCACTGATCACTGCTCACAGCTCTGAGACGACGGAGCAGCAAGCATCCCCGTGCAGTGCCTGGCCACTGCTCTCTGGGCAGGGACATGCAGAGAATCAGCCATCCTCAGTGCTTCAAATTATGCCAAGTGCAACATAAGAAAACCAGAGGAATTGCTCTCCTCAAAAAACATGCTGCGAATGAAAACATCTTTTGCACCGGTTTAGTCCTTGCTTTTTTTCCTCTGCATGGCTTTCTTTGCCCGAAGTCCCCATCACTTATTCTCTGAGGAGAGCGCAACTCCCCAGGAGGGGAGACTGCAAAAGCCCTGCAAGCCCCTTAGCTTTGCTGGTCCATCTGTGTCATGCTGTAGCAGTGGGCTCCTTCCTGGCTGGCTGCTTCTCGGCAGCCAGACTGAAAGCAGCTGCAGTGTCATTAAGGAAATCAAACCATTATTAATGACAAAATTATTTGTTTGTTTTGTTCCCCATTTGCAGAAGACCCTAGGCCAGGCCCCCAGCATACCTGCAACAGACTGTTCCATCCTTCTCCTGAGATGTGTTGGTTAATGCCAGCTGTGGGGCCAGTCCTGAGGGATTTTGTGCTATAGCCCAAAGCAGCCTCCCTCCGCCCTCCACAAAGCCACGACATCTCCATTATTCAAAATAGTCCCAGGCAAGCAGAGTAAAATCCTGCATTTTTCATCCCTGTCCCCTTTTAACTCTCTGCAGTCTGACTCTCCTTTGAAGGATCCTGCTACAAAGGCTATGTTGATTGACCCGAGTATATGTAAACTGGTCAGTAAGATTTTAATTTAAGAAGTCCTCTGTTATAATGAAAATTGATGACTGGGGGAAAGTATTACCAGCATTACCTGCAGCCTCCTATGGTAAAATGCTAGTAAGCCACCTGGAGTGCAAAAATGCCACCAACGTAATGCATGAGTGATTAGGCAGGCATGTGAGTTTAAATCAGCAAATAAGCAAAGCAGATGTTTGATGTGGGAAGCCAAAAAATGTAGGGAGGTCAGTGGCCAGTAGGCTAGGGCTAATGAGACCAAATGTGTTCTGCATCCTCATAAGCAGTCATAGTGAATCTGATGTTAGGTACAGCATGGTGGTTACTCACTGAGCGTGTGAAAACCAACCGATATTCTTGTTTTGTATTTGAAAGCAGTAGAATAAGGGAGTCGATTTTCACACTAAAATGTAATTCCTCCTACTCCATCAGTAATTATGGGTAATATTAAGCAGCAACTATCCAAACATATTCTTAAATTCACGCAACCAGATATGTGAATGTAGGGAAACTTAAGCGTAAGATTTTTCAGAACTTAAAAGCATTGAAAGAGGCTTTAAGTTACACAAAAACAAACCAAACCCCAAACCAATAATGAAAAAGAACGAGTGAGCTGATGCAGAAAACTATAGGCTCATTTGCTTCCTATCGGTCCGGGGTAAAATCATAGAAAGGTTGGTATGAAGCAATCATTAAAGCAATTAAAAATTGATAAACCCCTCCAAATGATTGTTCTAGAATGTATTGTGTCAAGTAAATTTATTATCATTTTTTGTGATATCAAAGGCTTGTTGATAAAGGAGGCTGATTAGTTGCTAGCTCACAAAAAATGGTTACAAATATGACATTATCATAAGTGAGACTATTTCTAATGAGCTCCTCCCAAGGTATGTTCTATTTTCAATATTCCTCCCAGAGAAACAGAAAATCACAATTGCAGCATTTACAGATGACAAAGGCAGGTGTGTGCCATGAACTGGTGATGAATCTGGAGTGCTGCAAGTGCAGAAGCCAAGGGGAGGAGAAGAGCCTCCTTGGGGGCTTGGGAATGTGTCTGTAGTTGGGTGGCCACGAAGGTCAATGTCATCCACTCAGCATCAGCCCCCAGGAGCTCTTAGGAAAGTGTCATCTCTGAGGAGGACCGTCAGTAGGTCTTGGAGGATGTCTAGGATCTGGCAACAGTGATATTACGGAGCTATTTGTGCCCATCTTTCATATATTGACAACTTGGAAAGATAATTTTCTAGAGCTCCCAGTGTCATTCAAGGGCAGGAAAACAGCTCTTATTATAGTGCTAGACTAATGAAGCTCAAGCTATTAATTTATCAGAAACGATGTGAAGAGATGACTCAATCTGCCTGCAATCACAACCTCTACCTGTGCAGGAAGTGCTGGCTGAGGCCAGGTAGTGCTTTTATTCAGAGGAAAAGGGAATGATGTGCTCTACTGGCTGGAAACAGATTTCAGGCTAGAAATTAAGCACAAATGCTCGACAGGGAGGATAATTACACATAGAGACAACTTACTTTCCATTACATTCTCCATCACGTAAGGTCGTTAAGTATATGCAGAGCTTTTTTCTAAGTCAATAAGCTGTACCTCAAATGGAAATGTAGGTTCCGTTCAGTAGTCCCGGATAAGGCAGTTAGGTGTGTGCTGTGTAAGAGCTCAGCCTGGATCATCACTACATCATCAGATGCAAGGTTCTGAGTTGAGATGTCTTGAAGTTTAAATACAAAAGGAAAGCAGGCCCACCTGTATCCACTGTTTTCAAATAATATTGTCTTAGAGAGCTATGAACTGACCTGCAACTGGTGGGAGCTGCAGGTCTCCTCGCATTTGCAAGGTTCTTCTGCATGTGATTGAAGAAGAGAACAGAACAAGAAAGGACAACAAAAGCTGCTGTCCGTACAGAATTATTCTGTTGTTGTTCAGTAGTAACAGCTTGGGATAAAGTCCCGCACCCACGTGACCCATGTGAGCATGCAGTGAGAGCCATGGCTTTGCTTCTTGATCAAATAGGCACCGTTTTGCTGGCATGAAACAGGTTTTATGTTCAACAGCTAGTAGAGGAGCTGAAGAGCTGATTGGGAATTGCACTGTGTTGCTTTGCAGTTGAATAAGGTATGAAGCCAATTGTTCCTGCTCTCCCAGTGAGCCCCTCTGCAGCTGGTGAACAGAGCCCTCATAGTGAAATGAGTTCAGTGGGATAACCCAGAGCAGTGAGCACTGCGAGCACTATTGCAGGTGGCTGCTTTGAATATTGTACCTTCAAAATAAGCAGGAGTGCTCAGCTTCTTATTCAAGTCTCATGAAGCTGCTGCTCTTAGGTACAAGGCAAACACAAAGCTATGAGCCGCCTTTCAGAGTTCTTTGTTGTGCTGTAGAAAATGGCACAAAATAGGATGTGTATTTTAGAGAGTAAACAGTTCACACAGGCATAAGAAACCATAAAGGCAATACTTACTGCAAATTGGTATTGAATCAATATCAAAAAGCTGGAACAGAAAGGGACATAGCTAAGAAGATAAAGATCTTTGGGGATTCTTGCTCTAATCCAGTGTGAAATCCTAAGAAAATGAGTCTGGCGTAGATTTATTGTTCAGAGAACATTGGTCAATACCAGCTGCAGTCAGGTACATTTGCAGGGTTGCTGGATTATGTGCCAGCAGTGGAGCAGTCCTATGATGGCTGCACAAGAGCTGCCTCTTCCCTAAAAGTGGGATTTCAGCCTTGTTGTAGGACAGGCTTAGTCAGAATGAGATGAGAAGCTCCTTTCTGCTTTTAATTCCAAGTGTATCTAAATACCTTGTCAGAAAAAGAAAAAATCCTATGTACTGTTGTTATATTTGTAATCATATTACTTCTATTAAGCACTTGCCTAGAATTCATCTATTTAATATCATGTTACCAAATTAAATTGTGACATACAGATTATTTTTTTTTAAAGCAGGGAAACCAATATTGCAGCCCAACTGCATGTAAGCAACAAAAGGTGTGCAGAGAAAAAAAAATCTGCCCATGGGATGTTTAGGGGACCTGTTTGGGTTTGTTTATTGAGAGCTTGGTTTTACATCTAGGTAGGGGCTTTCCCTACTGAGTCAGGCTCTGAACTCAGGACACATCCAGACAAACGCTTGGAGCCCTCGTACTGTGTGCTGGAGGCTCCTCTGCTTTTCTTCTGAGAGGGGTAAGAAAAAGATCAGGAGGCCTCCAGTGAGCTGGAGAAACCACAGGGGGATGTTAGCTTCCAGTTTACACGAAGCATCTTGGCCTGAGACAGAGCTCATCATTCTCCCCACTGAGCTCTACTGATAGAATGAAGTGGGCCATGCAGGGCACCCAGAGCCCTGCACCAGGCTGTCCTGAGGCCGTGGCAGGAGATGGGCAGACAGACAGACCGACAGACCACCTTGCAGGATTATCAGGTTCAGGGCCATTACTGTTGGTGCTCGTTGCTGAGTACTAGGCTAAATAATGGTGAATTGCATGGAGCAAGAACCTGCAAATGTGAGTTGCCAGCACCAAAGTCATAAAATCAAAGTAGCTGAGGTTGGAAAGGACATTAAATAACACCAGATCATCCAGTCCCACACCTGCCTTGGGTTGGCCATGTTGTACTTGGATTGGGATGCACCTGGCTTTGTCTTCAGGTTCTTCTAAGGGCTCCATATATATGTTCCTGCCTCATGGTGGTTATTCCTTTTTCACATCTGTGTATGGATGACAGTCAGACCCACCCATGATCAGTCTGACATTGTGTTGGCCAGCATTTGGCTCCTCCATTTCAGAGAGCTGAATTTAATCTTAGCTGAGCCTGCCTTTGAGGAGAGCTGAAAATTCGCAGCTGGAATTGTAGCATCATCTCCAAAGGCTGCCCCATGCCCCAGATCTGTGGCCTGTACAAAGAACCAAGCCAGCCCCATTGCTGGTGATGGACAGGAGCTGAGGGAACCCGAGCCACCTTCAGCCTCAGCTCGGAGCTACATGCACCAGGAAAATTCTCCTGTAACCTCCTTTTAATGTTAACTTGGTTGAAAATCTGGTAGAATGGCAGCACTCAAATGGCTAAAACGTGACGCACTGTTATGCCCAGTCCTCTATGAGAGCATTTTAGAGATGAAGCCAAGTGAGGTGGCATCACAACAAAGTGTGCCTTTCTGTTGGATGTGCTCTGCTCTTCCCCAGGCATCCAAGGTGTTCCTCTGTACAGCAATGTTTTTTTCCCAGAACTGAAATTATCATGCAATCTAATTTTTAGTACACTCAGTGGCCGTCACTGTTAATTCCACCCTACAGTTTTTGTATTTCCACTTTAATTCCTTCCGTTTTCAAAAATCAATGAAAAATAAAACCTGGGTGGGAGGGAAGAATTCTAATAAATGATGAAATTAAAATCACTATCAAGTTTTTGGTATCTTCGGGCATGATCTCTGGAAGCTTTGGATATCTGCTTTATCATTTTGTATATTTGACAATTTTGTACTCCGCATTGTTTGACTTCATTTGTGCATGGCAATGTATTAAAACATGGAATTTTTATTATAGAGTAAAAGGGTTTTGTCTGATTTTAGCAAATTCAGGGCTTGACCCATTTCTTATCCTGGACTCATGGGGCTCCAACACGGGATGTGAGGAGTTTGCTGCCTGGCACCGCAGATGTTATGAAATGCAATGTACTTGCAGGTGCAGTAGGACATCTCATAGAATCATAGAATCATTATGGCTGGAAAACACGTCTAAGGTCATGTAGTCCAATAATCAACCCGTCCCCACAGGGCCCACTAATCCTCAGTGCCACAGCTACCCTTATCTTGGACACCTCCAGGGACAGTGACTCCACCATTCTCTGGGCAGTCTGTGCCAGTGCATTGCCACTGTTGTGGCAGACTCGTGTTCCAGACCCTTCACAGCTTCATTGCCCTTTTTTAGACACACACCAGGGCCTCAACAAATCTCCAGGGGGACCAGAGCACGAAAGAAGAAGGAACTGGATGGAGTGCACATCACCCACCTCCAACCCACCCCTGTTTATTCCCTGCATAGATCAGCACTTGGGGCACAACAGCGATGTACAACTCAGCAACTGAGGTAGTTCCAGAAACTAATACTGAAATTCCAGCACAGTATTGTGTTCTCCCATATTAGTGTGCTTTTTTTTTCTGTTGTTTTCAGCCATACCCATGAGTGTTCTTTTATTTGTAAGGTAGAGATTGATGAGATATTTTGGTCAAACAGAAAATACTGGGCTTAACACAAAATAATAGAATGAAATTACATAGCGTGCAATGTAACTGACAAAGTCAGGATAAATTGTCATCTAAAAAAAGAGAAATCATGCTTTTTATTGTAACATCCTGTGATTGGGCTGCAATTTACTAAATTCTGTTTACATCTTTAAAAAGCTTTCTACTCCATAAACTTTGTTAGTGAGAAGAATATGTTAGCAGAGAAAGCTCCATTTTAGCACAAATCTGTATACATCTTGGGCTGAAGGAAATCAGAAGAATTAGAGAATCAGAGAATGGCTTAGGTTGGAAGGGACCTTAAAGACCATTGAGTCCCTGCCCCCTGCCACAGGTACGGCTGCCAACCACCAGACCAGCACCAGCTGCCTCTGCTAAGGTGGAGCAAAGCCACGTGGTGGGAGCAAACGCCTCTAGTCCGTAGTGAAGTGCAGAAGACATCAGAGAAGCTCCCAGTCCCACCACTGGCATGCTGCATGTGAAGGAACAAGGTCCTTTGTTTCTTATCCCACCTCCTGACCCGTAATGTGAAATGGGAACCGTGCTGAGCTGCCACTGCTAAACCTTGAGACTGAACAGAGAAACCAACTCTGCCAAGACGCTGCTGCTTCAAAGGTTGTGTTGCAAGCGGGACTGATCTGAGCAGACATCTTGGTACAGTTGTAAAGAAAGAAGAGGCTGCTGTTAGTACTGGCATTCAGCTCTTGCCGCATCATGCTTGACCTGTCGGGGTCTCAGCACATTGTGATGCTTCCAAAACTCCTCTGTGGGTGAGGTTTCCTTCCAATCAGCCCTGCCTGGATTTGTCTGAGTTGGTTCCTCCTTCACCTCATTTGTGCCATTGCCTTGTCGCTGCCTTCTTGCTTTTCAGCACCTAATGGGACTCCTTGCCTTCCACTGCTGTTAACATCAAGCGGGAAATGCACTGAAGCACTGCATGTCAGAAATATACTTTTAAGGGAAGCTGTTTTGCGTTAACTAAATGGCACCAAGACCTTAGGAGGGGATAGAAGGGAGTCAAATTGCTGCAGCTGTGTCCTAGGGTAACAAGGGGATCAGTCTCCTCCTCACTCCCCATATTGCAGTGATGGGCTGAAACAGCAGCTAGAAAGATTCAGGCTGGATATTACTTTCACAGCTTTGCAGGGATGGGGACACTGACACAGAGGGAGGGGCCACCTGCAGGAATGGAGAACTTGAGCCAAGCACCCACCGGGAATCCCAACCCCATGGAGGGGCAGATGTTGCACTAAGCATTCTACAGAGATTTCTTACGGACTGATTTTTCTGTAGGTACAACTTGAACAGGAAGCAAAGAGTTAACTTTGTTAATTATCGTTACTTTGCATTTCAGCTGGAACTGAATTTAGCTCTTCTTTTTTTACCTCTTGGAGGTAGAAACCTACCACTATGTAGTGATGAGTAATTCCAGACATGCTCTGGCTCATTTAAGTCAATGCATCAGGCTGTCAGCTGAGGAACTGGGGCACATCCATAGCTCTTGCTGTTCTGCAGGGTCAGTGGCTCCCTCCAGTATGACTGCACTGGGATGGCTTTCATCTCAACATAAGGAGAGCTGCCTACTGAGAACAGTGGCACAATCTGCTCCCCATCAGCAGAGGTTTTGAGGATGCAGCTGGACAGGGTGCCAGACATAGAATCATAGAACCATAGAATCATTAAGATTGGAAAGAAAAGACCACTAAGATCATCTAGTTCAGCCATCAGCCTATCCCCACATAAAGTGCCCATAAAGCACATCCCTCAGTGCCACATCGCTGCATTTCCTAAACATCTCCAGGGATGGCAACTCCACCAACTCCCTGTGCAGCCTATTTCAATGCCTGTCCACTCTTTGAGAGAAGAAATTATTCCTAATATCCAACCTGAGCCTCCTCTGATGCAACCTGAGGCCATTCCCTCTCATCCTATTGCTGTTACCCAGAAAAGAGGCCAACTCCCACCTCACCACCACAATCTCTCTTCAGGAAGTTGTAGAGAGCAATAAGGTCTCCCCTGAGTCTCCTCTTCTCCAGACTGAACAATCCCAGCCCCCTCAGCTGCTCCCAATATGACTTGTGCTCCAGACCCCTCACAGCTTTGATGTCCTTCTCTGGACACGCTCCGGGGCCTCAGTGAAGAGCCCATAACTGAACACAACATTGGAGGTGTGGATTCAACCACTGCCAGTACCAAACTCTTGGAACTAACAACATCATGGAAGCTCATTCTAGCATCACAGTGAGGATCATGCTTTGGAGCACCACCACGGGCAGGCTCTCCCTAGGTCTTTGCTGTGCACAAGCAGGGCATAAGGGCAAGCTGGAAGAGAGGTTTGAGACAGTGGGTGAATACAAATTGAAAAAAAAACAAACCAAACCAAAACCAAACAAACAAAAAAAAAATGCAAGCAAAACAAACAAAACGTTTTGGGCCCTTACATAAGGCATTTTATTGCCAGCGATCCAAAGCCTCGAAAGCCTCAGCCCGCCCGGCAGAGGGGCAGGCTGGAGATGTGTGTGGCCATCTCCAGTGCCTGAAGACAGATCTGGAGAAACACTTTTCCTTCGCTGGGGAGTTTTAGCGCAGAGAAAGGAAGCGCCTCAGGGCACGCAGCAAGTCGCGGCTCGAGCTGCGCTCAGCACTGCCAGGGAGCGCCCGGGGAGTGCGGTCCGTGCCCGACGCTCAGCCCTAGGGCTCCGCGGCTCTCCCCACTGCGGGATGGAAGGAGACAACGTGGGAGGCAGATTGTTTGGTGGAAAATGTTGGGAACCATTGTGCTAAGCTGATTAACTCATTTGAACAATTTCATTTAGCTGCAGAAGTTGCCCCGGATGAGAAGCGCAGCTGTAAGCGTTCGCACAATGAAAATGCTCCCACACGCAGGAAGGCCAGATAAGCCTCTGCCTGTCATTGTTACAGCAAGAAATTGTAGCACTTGGGGGAAAACGCTGGGTTTTTCCACCTTTGTTTAAGCTGTAATGCAGAGCACGAAGGATAGAGCCGTGCTATGCGTGTTCATGCCCCTCAGCCCCAGCCTCAGGCCAGTGCTGGCAGGCTGTGGGAAGTACAACCTGGCCAGAGGCCTCAGCAGCTGGGACAGCCGGGGGCTCCTGATGCCCAGCTGCTGCTGGTGATAGCCACGGCTCCTCAGCGGCTCTGCCGCCCTCCCTCTGCTCCCCTGTGCGTTTGGTAGAGGAAATGAACATTTCTCCTCCTCTGCCATATTAGTCCATAACAGGCTGCCTCCTGCTCCCAAAATATGGAGTGTGCCGCCATTCACCAGAGGGATGAGACAGACAAGAGGAAAAACAAGATTACCCAAACGTGCTGGACCAAGGACCACCCTCAGCCTTCAGCATCTCTCACGTCGCCACTCACAAAGCCATCCCCATCTGACTTAAATTAAAACCACCAGAAAAGCAGTATGGATTCAAGCAGTCAGCGGGGCGTTTCCATGGGATCTTTAGCCATGGTTTGGGACCCCCTGCGTATCGGATATTGTCACAAAATACTCTCTGAAAGCCATAGAGAGGCTGGTTATCCAACCACAAGAATAGTTGCTCTCTGCTCTGCTGTTGCTGTCAGCTATCTTTACCTTCTTTGTTTGCTCCAGAGCTCATGGCTCTGCTCCAGCTCTCCTTGCTTCCCACAGCAGGCTTCAGGAGGCAGCAGACCCCCATTGCAAAGCGGCACCCACCTGTGTCCCCTGCCCTGGGTACCACCCTGTGAAGAAGAACGTGCTCTTCCATCTCCACGGGAATAGAGCCTGGGGAGCGTCCAGGAGATCCCAGGGGCAACGCGCTGCTGCTGCTGGCTTTGTTTTGAGCAGTAGCACTGTGAAAAAATCAATGAGGCAGATTTTAAATGGATTAGAGGCAGTTAAACGACAGGTCTCAGAAGAGGTGTTGCAAATGAAGAGTGATCCCATGGGAGGTTTCATGAAGGGGATACTCAGGAAGCTCACACCAGCTGTTTGCTGTAGAGGTTCTGGTGGATAAGCAACTGAATGTGAGTTCCCCAAGTGCTGCTCTTGCTAAAGGGGCTAATATGACCCAGCATGTGTAAATGGGAGTTTCGAGTGGTAAGGGAAATGTATTAGTGCTGTGTCTGACATTAATGAGACCAAGACAGTCCAGTTCAGCTGTCAACGCTTAAAAACCATGTTGAAAAACTCAGAAAGGTTGGGAGAAGGGCTATAAGGCTGATTGAAAGCGTATTTTCCGATGACCCAAAGGAGTGCAATCCATTTATATTATCAAAGAGGAGCATAAGAGATGAATTGACCATGATCTGTAAGAATCTACATATGAAGGAGCAATGCAGTATCAGAGGATTACTTACTCCAGACAAAAGCATAGGAGCCAGGAAGACAGAAGCCAAAAAAAAAAAAATTAGGTTGCAAATGAGGCATATTTTTCTCCTTAATAGCCTTGTAATTAACTGCTGGAGGAGCTGACATGGGATATGGCAGATTCTCCATCACCAAAAAAGGTCTTTAAATTAAGCGTGGATGTCTTTCTACATGATGTAGCTCATGTACTGGTGTGGGAATTGCTGGGCGAAGCTCCATGGTCTGCATTATGCAGGAGGGCAGAGGAAAGCTCTGCAGGGAGCCTGCTGGCCCTGGGATCTATGGAGCCATCAAACGGCGATGCCCGCATCGCACCGAGCAGCACGTTGCCTGTTTATGCAGCACATGAGATGAAAAGACTCTTTTAGGGATATTTAAAGGGCTTTAAATGTTTTATTAGAGTTTTTTGATAGCCTCTGCCTGCAAAACCAGGTAGTTGAAATAAACATTATTAAAAAAAAATCTCTTGAAATAGATTTCCTACACCCCTAAATCCCAATATTAAAGGTCAGTGTCTCAAGATACTCAGAGCTTTCCAAGTGGTGCTCTAAGGACTCAGCCCTTCATCGTGGTTTAAAGCTCCTCTTTCATAGATTTATTGATGCTAAACTCAGAAGGGACTGCTGCGGTCTCCTAATCTGACCCTTTGCATGGGGCAGCCCTCAACTACTCATAGGCTCAGTACACTCTATACACCTACAACAGCTCCTGCAGTGTGACTGCTTCAAGTCACTGCTTTGTGGCTCAGGGCTTAAAGGCAGGAAAAATATGGTGTAAAAGCCACTCGTTGGGAGGAGAGAGGGGAGCTAGGAGGGAAGCTTGAGGCAGATTGTCTTCCTGACACCTTGGTTTGGTTTTCTGACTGTCACAGAACTTATGAGAAATATGGTAATTCCTAAGGAAACCAAGCCATAGACGTGGTGATAGATCTGGTAGCCTTCTATGGAGTGATGACATCAATAGACAAAGGATGAGCAACAGACGTCATCTACCTCGTCTTCTGCAAGGCCTTTGACGTGGTTCCACGCCACATTCTTATATATAAACTGGAAAGATATGGATATGAAGGGTAGACTATTCAGTGGACAAAGAATTGGTTGGATGGTTGTAGCCAGAAGGTTGTGGTCAATGGCTCCATGTCCAGGTAGGGGCTGGTGACCAGCAGTGTTCCCCAGGGGTCTGTCTTAGGATCAGTGCTCTTCAGAATCCTTATCAGTGATCTGAATCCTTATCAGTGGGATTGAGTTTGCAGAGGACACTGACCTGAGTGCAGTTGATACGACAGAAGGAGGGGATGGGATCTAGAGGGACCTGAACAAGCTTGAAAGATGGACAAATGTGAATATGACGATGTTCAACAAAGCCACATGAAAGGTGTTGCACCTGGGTTGGGGCAATCTCAGATATGTGTATGGATTGGGAGAAGAATCCACTGAGAGCAGCCCTGAGGAGAAGGACTTAGGGGTTCTGGTAGGTGAAAAGCTGGACACGAGCCACCAGCTCGTGCTTGCAGCCATCTGCCAAAGCTGCTGGAGCTGGTCCCTCACAGGGCAAAACAGAGCATTACAGGATGTCACAGCAGCCCTTGTCTCTGGGACAGCGCAGTTCACAGGACTGCAAGCACTTTTTTTTAGCAATGAGCTGTAGCCCCCATGAACAACGCCCCATCACTTGTAGCTCATCCTGGTGCTGCATCATTTCTGCAGGAAGCCCCGGGGCAGCTTCGGCCTCACTGCTGCTGGTGGCCCCAAGTGCATTGCCAGTGCTTGTGAGCCATGAGCTGAAGCACGAGGAGGGGAAAACGGGAGAGAGGGGAACCAGTGATGTGCAGAGATAAATTCCTTTTAATTAACTGGTTATTTACATCTCACCATACAGATCAGAGCTAAGTATATCCATCCAAGCCAATATCTATGATTCACAGATTGTCAAATGGATATTCTGAAAGTGAGAAGTTACAGGAATAAAAGTCACGAATCATCAGCTGTTTTTTTTAATGATCATGGACAGCATATTTTATTAAATATAAATTCAATTTTTAACTGTTGCAAACAGGAAAAAAAAAATAGCTGAAGCCAAGTTTGCATGGATAGAAAAGTGACATGGCTTTGAGAATAAGAGATTGCAAGCTGAAGGATGGGCTCCGCTGAGATGTGGTGGTGGATTCACCTGGACAGCAGCAACGTCTGCCCATGGCTCTGCTGGGGCAGCCTCCACCCCAGCCACACACAGCCAGCCCCAGTGCTCCCCTCCGCTGATGGTCACAGGAGGCCTGGGACTCCTCAAGTGCAGCCTGAGGCTGGCTGAAATGAGGTGTGGTGACTCTGCTTGCTGATGCTATTGGAAGCCCACGCGCTGTCAGAAGGCACACTGCAGGATTCCAGGCCAAAAGGAAGCAGGAGCCTGTTGCCATGCCAGGTCCTTGTGGGGACGACTCCATCCATACCAAGTTATCGGGTTTTCAGAAACCAGCTGTTCCCTGGAGCATGGCTGCAGAGGCACCCAACAAGTGACTGCAAAGTTGGCTGTGTGTAAAATGTAAATGTAAAGAAACAAATGGAAATACCGGTAGGTATCTGGGAACTCGTGTTTTCTCTTTTTATCTGAGACAGCACAATGAATGGAAAGCAACATTCAAGCACCAAAAGTTAGCAGACTAAAGATAAAAATATACCAGTTGCTAGGAGATGGCATTTAATCTAGAACTTCAGGCACTAAATAAAAATGAAGTTATAAGAAGAAATACTGCTTAGGACTCAGAACAGCACCAAGCAAGTGGCTGTTTGTGAGAGGGACCAAAGCTGCCATGGGCTGGGGCAATAAGGAAGGCTGTCGGCAGGTGTGAAGCAGAACCCATGCCAGTGATGGGCACTGCAGGCAGAAGGCCGCCCTGGCTGCGGCCAGGAACGAATTCCATTCCTTTCACACCTCCCGAGGGTAACTTCCATCTCAGAGGTCCCGTTGACCAAAGCTGGTAAGCACCTCTGTAATATTTGGTCATATCGTATTAATTGGAAGGACTGAACCGTACGGGTCCCAAGGCCACGTGGAAATTCAAACAGATTTTTCACAGATTTGGTATTTCCAGAAATCCTGAACATGGACACATGATTTGTTTAAACTTGCTCAGGATGGTGCTTGTTGGAGTGATAAATAATTTCTTTGGGAAAGAGCCAAAGTGCAGAGTCCATGCTGACGCCAGCAATCTGCCAGAAGGCCTGGATATAGTCAACAGTTGATATAGTCAAGCTTGAATGACCACTGGTAGAGAGGATACTCAGAAGATCCACAGGACCATCTCTGCTGGCCCAGCTTCTCTTCTGAAGGATAACTGCTGATTTCTACGGCCTCAGCAGACCCATGTGTGCTGGCAGCAGGCTGTAATGTGGGTACCATGTGCTGTTAATGCTGACGGCAGCACCTGGCATTTCCTCACTGTGCAGTGTGGCCAGCACAGACGTTCCCTCACACCTGGAACTGCTGTGCGCCAGATCTCCTGCAGGGATGGGGATCTGGTTGGGCTTCGTTCGGTTCGTTTGCTCAATCCTGACAGCTGCGTGGGAGAACATCAGCTGGGAGTGCTGGTTGGCGTTTTTGTCCTTAGGTGTGGTTTAGAGCCCAGCCACCAAGGTACTGCCCACAGCTCTCATTTTGTTTGGGAGCAGTGGGCTGGGACCAGATGACCTCCCATCTCAGCCTCGCTGTGAGTTTTGCACCAGCAACAATTCCAAAAGGGCCTGGAGAAATGGGGACAGAAATGGGCTCCTCAAAGTCTTCCAGCAGCTGTTCCATGTTCAATTGATTTTTAAGTTCTATTCCGATCTGGGGGCAGACT
Organism: Tetrao urogallus; assembly: GCF_951394365.1. Taxonomy (NCBI): domain Eukaryota; kingdom Metazoa; phylum Chordata; class Aves; order Galliformes; family Phasianidae; genus Tetrao; species Tetrao urogallus. The sequence continues at coordinate 13,513,797 of NC_136815.1, forward strand.
GAGTACCTTTGTCAGCAATACATCTCCTAAGAGGCCTGGAAATAAATGCCGCTTGTTCTGGTATCTGGGGCTAAAAATAAAGACCAGCTTGTTACAATAAGCACCCTCAAATTTTAGGGACCAGAGCACAGATGTGGGCAGCAGAGCTTTCAAACATTAACAGCAATGTCATCTGCCGTCTGAGCAGCTCATGTCCCACACACACAGGCTGCCAGTGCCCTCATCTCTGGTGCAATCTCTAAAACTATCAATGGTCAACAAAAGGCAGCCGAAGTTGGGTGCCTTACATAAGCTCCATAAAGCTGGAGGAAGCACTGCTAATTCAGCATTAATTAAAGAAGGAAAGACAACAGCAGGGGACTCACAGGGGACCGATGCCAGCCTGATGTGAGTTGCAAGGAATAGGAAAGGGAAGTAGAACCCATTTGTCTTTTAAGATTCAAGATAGGTGAGATGCACCCGCTGTGTCCAAAACTAAACAAGGGGGAAAAGGGGGGAACAGAGAACACCAAGTCTGCTCCTCATGTGAGGGAGAGGCAAAGGAACGATGCAAAACATTTCTGAGATCAGCCAACAGCAGTGGTGAGGGGGATTCTAAACACCGAGATAGATACTCAGAGGTGCTGGCACCCACCGCCATCTCTCCTACTACATGGGAGCTACAGGAGCCAGATATTCCCTGCCAGGTCCTCCCACCTGGCCAAGCCCAGCAATACAGTGGCAGTTCCAGGTGCAGCAGCACTGCTCGCACCTTGGGCAGCCCCAATTCCTGCCTGAGCTAGTGGCTCCTCTTGCTCCCCTGAAGCAGGAGAGGGATGCAGCACAGCAGCAGCAGCCACTCAGGGCTGGTGATGTCCCCCTGCTCTTGCAGGTGGGAATGGGACTGGTGCCTGCTTGCCCCATGCAGCAGCAAGCTGGCACAGAGGAGCCAGGGCACTTTTATCTCTGTGATTGCATTTTACCTTTTGATGCCCTGGATGTTTATTCCTTTATCACATATTAATTATTGGCATTCTCTAGGCTTCCTTCTGTCTTAATCTGATTTAAGACAGACATTTGCATTTGAAAAGTAGCTAGCATGTATAGCAAATCCTTTCCCTTGGTTTCCTATTAAGGTGCCCAGCTTTGATGTATTATATTAATGCTGTTTGCCAGGGGTGAAATCGGCACACCGCCTACGGAGAGGCACTTTCTTGGCAACCTACTGCCTTCACCCAAGGGCAAAGCATCCACCTCCCCTGGCACTAACGCCAGTTCCTGGCCGCAGCTGCTCCTCTTACAGTGGCCTCTGGAGACCATGTCCTCTTCACAGCACAGGCTTAGGGGTAGGGTTAGGTCACCTAATGGTCTTCTCAAGGGTGTGAGCACAGAGGTTGGCATGCACCTGTCATGAGAGCCTCAAAGCTATAACCTTCCTCTTGCAGTTGGTCAGTTTGGGAATAAATGTGGCACTGAGGGATGTAGCTTGATAGATTAGTTGATCTTAGGGGTCTTTTCCAGCCTTAATGATATTATGATTCTATTCTATCACTCTAAATAAACCATTCCTTTGGTGACTTCAGCACCAGCATTCCTTCTCCCCCACTTCCATTTTTTTCTTGCACTGCATTGTTTACATAAGTTAGGTCTTTTATGAACTTGCCCTGAGCCCAATCGATCTGTTTGAAGGGGTACAAAGGGCCCACTGGGGCCACAGGGGCAACTCACTGATGTTGACTTAACAGAAAGGATGAGCAGTGGCGCGGGGCTGGAGGACCAAAGGTGGGCTCACAGTTGCTGATCTCAGCACAACTGAGTGCAGGCAACCAGCTCCAAACCACCAGGGGTGCTCACTGCTTTTGGGCAGCTTTGCCAGGCTCGGCCGTGTCCCCAGGGCTGGTGAGGTGCCAATGTCCCTGAATGGCAGTGTTGGGGAAGTGACAGCCTTTGGAAGGAGCAGTGCTGGGGCAGAAGACCCAGCCCTCCCAAAACAGCACATCTGACCTCAGCCTTGGTCAAGGAGAATCAGCTCCAGGTGAACTCACTTCCTCTTAAATGCCCACATGGAGTTTTGCATCAGGCTGAGCTGTTGGCAGTGAAGTTAAATTGTTACAACCTCCACCCGTGGACCAGAGTTAGAGCAATTTCCAGAGCTCATTTATACAAGGGGATGGAAAAGTTATTTCGAGTCAACAGCCTACACTACTGTAGTAGTTATCTGAACAGGTGGGGACTGGGGGAAGGAGGGACATTAGCCAGATGGTGAATCATAAGCTAATCAGATTGCCACCCATGTTTGCACCAAAGGGAAAAAAAGTGGTGCACGAACACACCACACATTGCCAGCGTCAGAACTGACTCGGCAGTGGCCCAAACTTTTGTTGGGCTTTGTTGGGTTGCCTGGCTGTGCTCCTGTTGGGTACAGGGCTCTTTGAGAGCCACCAGAGATTCGCTGTGCTCTGATGACCCACCATTGTGCTGTGCTTCCTCTGCATTTCTGCTCTGTATGAGGAGTGGATGAGCCACAGCCCCCAACTCCTGTGAGACACTGGCAGCCCCCAGCTGGAGCCCTGGGCTGGAGGAAAGGAGGAAGCTTTGGACACTGGGAATAGGTGGATCATGGAACTGGTCCCTGCCTCTTCCAAAGGCTGGGCAAAGAAAAGGAGATGGACTCTTTAGCGGGATCTCTGCAATAGGATGAGGGGAAATGGTTTCAATCCAAAAAAGAGGAGATTTAGATTGGATATAAGGAAAAGGTTTTTAACAGTAAGGGTGGTGAAGCTCTGGAGCAGGTTGTTCAGAGAGGTGGTGGACACTCCATCCCTGGAAACATGCAAGGTCAGGCTGGATGGGCTTTGTGCATTCTGCTCTAGCTGCAGGTGTCCCTTCTTATTGCAGGGGAGTTGGACTTGATGGCCTTTAAGGATCCCTTCCAACTCACCAGATTCTGGATTCTATGAAGAACCATGCTGTAGCCCAGGGTTGGGCTGCACCGCCCAGGCACCTCCTCACAGAATGCTGCCACTGGGCACTCCTTGGAAAAAACAAACAAACAAACAAATATAGAGACTTAAGTGGATTAAAAATAAAACCAAATTACAGTGACACTGTTGAAACTCCGTTGATGTCAGTGGAATTCCTCACGCCTTACAGCAGCGAGAAGAAAATCAGACCTAAAGTGCTGAGGCTGCTGGCAGCTGCTTGCCTGTTTGTGTGTGCAGTGGAGAAAAGTGCTTGTTTGGTGCTGATTGCAGACTACGGAATAAGAGCAATTTCTCATCCCACCTCCACAGAAGCTATTTAAATAGTTCTACACCCACTTCAAAAGATGCTCAGTTAGAAAGGGAGTAAATCTGGAAGTTATCACTCCTTGAAGGAAGGAGAACCAACAAACGGGCTCTGTGCAGGCTGCCAGCACTCTCGGAGAGCTCTTCCAATGAAGCCAGGCAGCTGCAGAGACAGTGCATGCTCTTGCAAAGAGCTCTGAATGCCACCGCTGAGGTGTTTGGTGCTGCTGGCTGACCTGAGGAGCTGTTGGCTGAGCCTGGCTGCATGCAGGAGGTCAGACATGGCTGGCACAACGTATACTCTGGTGGTGCATGGGGTCAGGAACGAGTGGCACAACCCTAGGACAGCACAGGCAGACCTACCTGACTACACCATGTTACATAGAATCACGGAATTGTTTGAGTTGGAAGGAACTCTTAAAGGTCGTCTAGTCCACCTCCCCTGCAATAAGCAGGGACACCTACAGATAGTGCAGGGTGCTCAGAGCCCCTACAGCCTGATCTGTTGTCAGCAAGAGGCAATGCAACACTGATCTTGCACGTCTCCAGGGGTGGAGCGTCCAGCACCCCTCTGGGCAATCTGTTCCAGTGCCTCACCACCCTTAATGTAAAATCTTCTCCCTTACATCTAGGCTAAATTTCCCCTCTTTTAGTTTGAAACCACTTCCTCTTGTCCAAACCCACATGTTGGTGGGCTCCAGGTATTGACAAATTTGGCTGCACCCAGAGACCTAACGCTGAAGGACGTATGCACTAAAACCACAGAACCTGCCCTGAGGAACCCCTGAAAAATTACCATCACGGCTAGCACAGCTACTTCACACAGCCATCCTGCTCCATCCCGAACCCTGCCTGACCCCACAGCGAGCTCAGGAAAGCTGGCTTTTCTCCAGCACAGCTCTGCTGTGAGATTAGTAACTCAGTGTCACAAAGCCTCTGGTTTTACTGTCTGCTTCATGTCACGGTAAGTCAGTGCCTGAATGGCTGTACCTCCACCCCACCTAAAATCCTCACCTCCTTAACAAAGGGCAGTTATGTTTTTCCTTAAAAATAAACTAATTATAAAACCAAAGTCAGTTTCTTACACTTAAATAGCCTCTGTAACAACCAATTATTTCTGAGGACACGAGAAACAGCTGTTGCAGTGCTGAAGCTCAAACAGTTACATCTCGGCTATTTATACGAGTAAGAGTTGATATTTTTATTCCCATGTGATATTACCAAGACATGATAAACAACCATAATGCTAGTATTAATTTGTGGAGCAAAGATCACTGTAATTTGCTCCAAGCTGAGAAATTATTTTAATGCATTATTATCATTGCACAAGTTACTATTTCAAAGTGTGCCTTTTTTCCCTCATTTCCACTCCCCCCACTTTGTTCTTTTTTGATGAAGCAATACAACCCCAGGAAAAAGGCTGAGTTGAGGCAGAGTAAACCAACCTTCAACCTGCACAGAGCAGGGAGTGGGCATCAGAAAGGCCTTCCAAAGTTGAACCCGCTGCTACCAAGCACTGAGTGAGGCTACTTCCATTAGAAGGTAGGGAAATGTCAGCAAGGAGTCAGCACCTCTCCCACAGCTCTCAGGGGAGGGGTTTTCTACAGCTCCTGTGTGTACATCTAGAATCATAGAACATCCCAAATTGGAAGGGCCCCACAAGGATCACAGAGTCCAGTTCCTGGCTCCACATAGGACCACCCAAAATTCAAACCCTATGTCTGAGAGCGTTGCCCAAACATCTCTTGAACTCAGACAGCTGAGGGGCCATGCCCACCGGGCAGCCTATTCCAGCACCCAGCTCACCTCACCCGAGGTGGGATCTGTGGGTGCTGAGCACCCATGAGAACCATGCTGCTTTCCTTCAAGCTCCTCATGCCATGACTCCAGGCCCTTGTAAGGTTTTCTCAGCTTTCAGGGAATCCTGGCTGCACTTGGTCATGACAAGCACATCCATGCCACAAAGGCTGGCAGTCGGAGCTAATTAAGCCATGAGTGACACAGTTTAACAGCATGCATGCCTATCACTGAGACTTTCCAAGTATCTCAGCTGTTCTGTGCTCTGATGCTGCTTTTTCTTCCAAGGATCACAACACACTCGGCAGTAGCGATAAATCACTCACAGTGTCCTGTCAGCCGGGGAAGCACCATCAGCCCCTCTCAGAGGGAAACCCAAGGCCCACAGACGGCCTAACGGCACCATTAGCCCAGATGAGGCTCTGCACAGCCTCACCAAGCCAGAGATAGAGCTCAGCACTTCTCAAGGTGGAAAAAAAGAAGACAAAAAAAGGGGGTCAGACTGGTGAGAGCGGGGTACTTGAGCAAGTCTACAACCCCACAGAGAGTTAGATTTACTAAGAGGTGTAGGAACCAGGTGCTTCTCGTGGGGCAATAAGGCATGGAGGAGTAACGTGTAGATGCTCGGCTTGCCACGGCCAGGGGGAAGCATTGAAGCATCCTCCCTGAGGTGTGGGAGGATTTTCCTACCAGAGGCTCACTGTGGTGCCAACTGAATTAGACCCCAGGCACATCCGTGGCACTGCGGGGAGCGTAACGGGTCCTGAAGCCAGGGCGTCAGCCTGAAGTGGCTCCTCCCATGTCAGCTTGGTGAAAAATGATGCATGCATTGACACGTGAACAAAAATGCAGGAAACAAGCGGATGTTCAAGTGTTGAAGGTGCTTGAATCCTGCTTACAAGGAGCCAGAGCAAAGCAGTTTCAGTAAGGTGAACACATGGGGGTCACTTTTGGCGTCCTATGTAGGCAAACACTTTAAGCACAGTTACTGGACTAAAAACGAAGGGGCTTAGTTAGAGATGGGAGCGTTCCAACACTTCCTCTTACGTTTTATGTGGATTTCAAAGTATTTTCCAAGACCCAAGATTGAACCCTAGAGGCAAAGGAGATGGAGGAATGTCCATTGAGTGAGTCAGGGACATTACTCAGCAGGTACGAAGAAGGTGTATCCAAGTGTGCAAAGCAGTAAGGAATTTTTACGTAGGAAAGTTGGAAGATACTGTGGACTTCATAGTCAACAAGTCACGTGGTGGCTGAGCAGGGAACTCCGTGCAATTACAACTTGGAGGCATCAAAGCCTGCACCTGGTCACCAGAAGGAAGGCCCCAAAAAAAAGCCCTCTCTGATTAACCTCTTTAAATCTGGCTTGGGGTGACTAATGCAGATTGGACAGGTGGAAGGGCACAAAAGGTGAAGGACTGGGGTCAGAAGGGCCTGTAGCCCTTGTCAGGCCACAGCCAGGCCTCCTGGTTCTGTCAGCACCTGTGATGCCCACAACAATAACAAACAGCAGCTAATGGTAGGCTTGTAAAGGCAGTCTTCAGAAAGAGCAGTGATTACCACAGCTTAACAGCCCCATTAGGGGCACACACACACCTCCCCGGGTGCACCCAGTGCCATGCCAGCCAGGCCCACTCACAGCAATCATATGGCACAGGTGGAGCAGCAGTGATCTGGAGAGTTTTATTTCACTGTGTTGTAAAATGACGTCATTTCAGCCTGTGTCCAGATCCAGACATTTTAAAACTTAAGTCTATACTATGAAGCTGGTAATGGCTTCAGCACCTCCAGTGTGGCACAGCTCTGCAGGAAGCATCCTTCCTGTGGCAGTGAGGAGATCCTCCATGCCATGAAATCACCTGCACCCGATCCTCAAAATCAGCTTGCAACAGTTCTTGGCACAGACAGCACAGCTTGCAGGCTGCTTTCTGTTTGAAACCGGTCCCCAGAGGCTTAATTTGCAGACAGTAATGGGATTCCATCTTCCTGTACTTGACAGAAGGTGCCTCTGCAAGCAGCCTGAGTTCACCTTTCAAGAAGCTGACCTCTTTTTCTTCAGCAGCATCCTACTTTTGGCATGTGGGCTGTGACAAATGTTGCAAGGAAGGCTTACAGGGTTAATACGCACATTAATATTTAATCCTGCTTCCTCACCATCACGTCTCAGGCCAAAACTTCTGCCCCCCAGACCCAAATCTCTGCTAGCTATCAATAACGCTTCACTCCGCGAACATGACATTTTCTTACCATTCTCACTCCTTTCTTCTGCTTCAAACCCTGGCCTCCTTCCTTCAGCAGTCCTTTCTACAAACGAATTACTGCAGAAGGGAACACTCTCCTCTCAGCTCCAGTTGCAGATCCAACCCCATTCACTGCCAGCAATGTGCCCTCCACAGCAGGCTGTCCCTCTCCTCACTGAAGAGGCACAGTGCCTCCACACACAATTTCTTCTCAGCTCCACAGAAGCGGAGGGGGACAAGAAAACACAATAGAAGCCCCGGGGACATGAAAGAGAATGGGGTCCCCAGCACACTCCATCATGCTCGGTGGCTAAGCTCACATGACTGAGGCACTTACACCCACCGGGGGTGCAATTGCCCCTCACAGAGTGGCTCATGCATGGGCAAAGCTGCAGCAAGCTGGGCTGCTTACCATGCTCCTGTCCCATCCTACAGCCCTGCTCTGAGGTTTGTCACAGATGGATTTGCCTCCTTGAGAACAAGGCTTTCCCAGCACACCGGGCTGCCAGTCACAGAACCAGGTGCCAAGGAGCAGAAGAGACGATGTGCAACAACATCGCTAGAAGTACGTTCAAGCATTTGGGTGATTGCTTCCACTAAGCGGCGGCGGTAACAGAGGGCAGGGCGGGCACTGAGCACAGCCCAGCACCGCTCACCCAATAGCCCTGGGACAACCACCCCCCAGCCACACTCGTTCTTCTTGGATTTATTGTTATTTATTTTTTTTCCTGTTTTTCGGTCTGCCCCGAGCGCCTGCTCCCAGCCCCGAGGCGACGCAGCACGACGGTGCCGGCTCGGCAGGGGGCGGCAGCAACAGCGGGCTGAGTCAACCCCAGCCAGGCCCAAGCCGACCCCCGGAGCAACGTGAACCGCGCGGGGCTGCTGAAATCCCCCAGCCACAGACAGGCCCAACCCCACAGGACTCTCAGCCCGCAGGAGCGCAGCCAACCCCACCACGGTACCCGGATGGGGACACCCGCTCCCACCACCCCTCCGCCCGTCCCCGCGGCGGCAGCACGGCGGCGCCCCCCGCCCGGCGGCGGCTTATGAATGGGTGCAGCGGAAGCCCCGCCCCCCCGGACGTGACGCCCCGCCAATGGGGGCGCGGGGCTGCGTGGCTGGATGAGGTCAGCGCGGCGGGGCCGGGGTGGGGGCGGCGCGCGGGGGGCCGGCTGAGGCGGGGGTCGCGGCCCGCGGGCGGGCGGGCGGGCGTGCAGGCAGGGCGCGGGGCTCGGCAGCCTCGGCCCGGGGGAGGCGGGAGAAGGCGGGAGGGGCGGGGAAGAAAGAGGAGGAGGAGAAGGAGGCGGCGAGGATCGGAAGCTGCCGCCGCCGCATCCCGGGGGCCGCGCGGCGAGGAGCGAGCGGCGCCGGGGCCGGGCGGGGGGCGCCGGGCGATGCAGGGCTTCGTCAGGCTGCGGCGCGGCGCCCGCCGGCTGTGAGCGCTGGGGCCGCCCCGCCGGGCCGGCAGCCGGCGGCGGAGAGGGGAGGGCGGGCGGGCGGGAGGGAGGAGGGAGGGAGGCGGGAGCGTGGCGGAGGAGAGGGCCGGGAAGGCGGGAGCGGGGCTGCCCCGGTGCCCGCCCCGCGCGGGGGGCCGGCCCCTGAGTGCATGCGGGGCGCCCCGCCGGGCCGCCGCCGGCCCGCCGCCGCCCGCCGCCCCTGAGAGAGCGGCGGCGAAAAGTTCCGGCGGTCGCCCACATGCGCAGCCCCAGCCCGCGGCTTGGGGAAAGGCGCCGAGCGGAGGTGGGCGAAGAGAGTTTGAAGTGTTTGCCGGCGGGAAGATGGCGGACCGGAGCTGAGAGCGGCGCCCGGCGAACTCGGGCCGCCCCCGCCTTCCTCCGCAGCCCCCCGGACCCCCGCCGGACACATGCAGGCCAAAAAACGCTACTTGACGCTGCTCTCCGCCGGCACCTGTCTCGCCCTGCTGCTCTACCTCGGAGGCGTGCAGCTGCGGGCAGCCCGCGCCCCGCGCCGCGCCGCGCCGCCCGGTAGCAGCCGGCATGGCCCCGGCGCCGAGCGGCCCTGGCCCCGCTTCCCCGACGCGCTGCGGCCCTTCGCGCCCGGCCCCGAGGGCGGCGGCGCCCGCGTCTCCCCCCGGCAGCGGCGGGACGCCAGCGCCGGCCTCTACCGCGGGCGCCGCTGCCGCATGGAGTCCTGCTTCGACTTCGCCCTTTGCCAGAAAAACGGCTTCAAGGTCTACGTGTACCCGCAGCAGAAAGGGGAGAAGATCGCCGAGAGCTACCAGAACGTCCTGGCGGCCATCGAGGGCTCCCGCTTCTACACCTCCGACCCCAGCCAGGCGTGTCTCTTCGTGCTCAGCCTGGACACGCTGGACCGGGACCAGCTCTCCCCGCAGTACGTGCACAACCTCCGCTCCAAAGTGCAGAGCCTCCACTTGTGGAACAACGGGAGAAATCACTTGATTTTTAATTTATATTCCGGCACCTGGCCCGACTACACCGAGGACGTGGGCTTCGACATCGGGCAGGCCATGCTGGCCAAAGCCAGCATCAGCACCGAGAACTTCAGACCCAATTTTGATGTTTCTATTCCGCTCTTTTCTAAGGATCACCCTAGGACAGGAGGGGAGAAGGGATTTTTGAGGTTTAACACCATCCCTCCTCTCAGGAAGTACATGTTGGTATTCAAGGGGAAAAGGTACCTGACAGGGATAGGGTCAGACACCAGGAATGCCTTATATCACGTCCACAACGGGGAGGACGTTGTCCTCCTGACCACCTGCAAGCACGGCAAAGACTGGCAAAAGCACAAGGATTCGCGCTGCGATAGAGACAACACCGAATACGAGAAGTAAGTGAGCGCTGAAGCCGGGGTCCCGCGGGTGGGTCGGTGTGTCTGTGGCTGCTCCGCGCGGTGACGGCCAGCAGACCGTGCCCAGCACAGAGTGTCCGTGGCCCTTGGGCGGCAGAGGTGCTGCTGGGAATGCCGTGCACCTGGCGCTCCCCGAGCAGTGCCCTCTCGCAGCCCTGCCTCGGAGCTGAAAGAGTTGGAGGCCAAGGGCTGGTGCTGCCACACCGGTCGCTGCCGGGTGTCACAGCCTCGCGGCTCTTGGCTGGAGCTGACAACGCTGGACAGAAAGGAGGGAAGGGAAACGCTGTGCTGATGCCCTGCGCGCGAGTGCCTACATCTGTGTGTGAGGATGTGTGAGCGCTGTGAGCGCGGTTTGTGTTTAGCGCTCCGTGTCCCGGCTCTCTCCTGTGCTGTGCCGGCAGTACCGGATCGCCGTGCCGTTATCTTCCTGAATGCTTTTCAGGTTTGTGTGTAGAGCTGCTGGGAAAATCGCTTCTGAGGGACTACCTCCAGCGCTGCCGTGCTGATTAAGCTGCGTGCAGTCGATCTAAATGCTGACCAGCACCACTGCCTGCAGAGTGAAGTTTTCCGTGAGAACGGTTTCCACGTTGAAGGAGGCAGACGCTGAACCGAGCGGAGCGGCGTTGTGCCGTGCAGCCAGCGGCGCGTGGTGGGGCTGCGGGAAGGGCTTTGCAACGCTCTGCGAGCGTGGGTGGAAACGCTCCTGGGGAGGAGTGGTGGAGGAGCTCCCATGGCATCGGCGCTGAGCAGAACTTCCCGTCGGCTGCTCGCTTCCCGCCGAAAGCGGCCACGGGGGCTGGGAGGGTTTGGTTTGAGAACACCAAAATGTGGGTCCATCCTGGTAAATCTGCCCCGGAGTGGGGAGGCAGCAGCAAAATGCTGGGCGTTTAGTGCCACTTGCTGTTAGAAAGCTTTTAGTGGTTGGGGATGCAATGATGCATGCGTGGAAAAAACCCAGTGGGGATACAGAATGAAAAGCAGAAGCAGCGTGGAGATGCTGAGCTGAATTCGCGCTGTTGGTGACAGGGGTCCCATGGGTCTCCCTGCGGGCACTGGGAGAGCAGAGCTGTGACCGTGGCCTTCAGGGTGTGCTGTTGTTTGGCAGAGGAGGAGCAATCTGAGCCAACTGTGAGATACGAAAGGTCTGCATTATTTACTGTGCTCCACATTGTCTGGTTGTCACAAAAACAAACACCGGCCGTTGTTTGACATGAGTAAGAACTTTTTTTCCCACCCAGCCGTAGCATTTAGTCCTAATACAAGATACAGATCTCCTCCTAAGCTTTGCACTTTGCTGCCTATTTCTCAGGGCTGAGTGCACACACAGCCCCCAGAGGTGTGCCATGCTGCCTGCTGGCACACAGCTGTGCCGTGCTGGTGGTGGCTTCTGCATTCCCTCGCAGCACCGCCGGGTAAGACAGGAAGTGAAAAAAGATTATTACCAGAAAATGAGATGATACAAAGAGCTGAGGCACACTGAGCTCCTGGCGCTCAGACACCATGCCGAGCGGTTACTGAAGCCCTTTGGCCTTGTGTCTAGTAAGAGCATCCCTCTGTGGTGCTGCTACGCTGTGCTGCTCGGTGCCAGCCAGCAGCCATGTGTGCCATCTGCTGATGCTCGGTTCTGCTTCACCATTAGGGCACTGACCCCACCTGGAGTTCTGTTGGCTCCATAAACCTAACAAGGTCACATCCCAAGGGCATGTAACTGCTCTGCTGGGCAAAAGGCTCAGGGACTCCACTCAGACTATTCTGGCAGCTGACCATCAGTAGGACTGTGGTGCTTGGAAGTGTCTCTAAGCTGGACCTTTGCTGGCCTGAGAAAACTCTGTGGGCCTTGAGAACCACACACACAATGCTTTTGTAGGGCTTGTTCAGCTCAGGTCCAACAATGTGTCTTTGAGGTTTTAATCAGGGAAAGGGTAAGCGCATTCTCCAAGATGCACATAATTGCATGTCCATGTAGGACTGGGAGGGCCACCCAGCATTCTACTGCTCCTATGCTGCAGCACTTTGCAGGGCTGAGGTGAGCATCGATGCCCTCTCCATGGAGAGCTGGCCTTGATGTGTTGGCTCGATGCGAGGGGCAGAGCTGACTGAGCTGGGTTGACCAGGTGGTCAGATTGTAAAACACAGTGATCTCATGTCAGTGAGGTGTTCTGTTACCCTCAGCACAGCACACACTGTAAGTTACTCATTGTGGAGATCTATCTACTGCACAGTAGATTGAACAAGGTTTGTGTGTCTGCAGGTTGTATTCCTTCCTCTCTGGGAACATGACAGAGCTAAGAAAGGTGCCCTCCTTACCCATGGGAAATGTAAAAGCATCTTCTTTCACTGGGGGGAAGGTGAGGATAGCATGTGTGTGTTAGACTCCCTGAATTGTGCTGAAAGACCCGTCTGTATGTTACAGTTAATTAGTCTGCATCCCAGTTACGCATCTCAGCAGATAAAGCAGACCAAAATGAATTGCATTGTTACGATTAGACTACTAGCAAGCAGAACTTAGAGGAAAACAAAGAAAACCTCTGGTTTCTCCACAGTGCCTTTGGCTCTGGCAGTCAGACTTTGCCACCAGTTCCCAAACTTGCTCAGAAGGACTTTAGCTTTGAACTTTCCCTTTCACAAAGGGTTAAGCAAGCAAGCAGTGCTGCTGAAGTTTGAAGACAGCCTCTTATTTAATATTTAATGACGGTCTAAATATATACATATGTACAATGTGTTTTAAACAAAGGCAGAATTCATGTACAGGCTTAACTGGTTCCAAACAATTATTTTTTGGAAGGTAATATAAATAGCTGCGGATACTGAAAGAAATTGTAGAATGTGATAATTTAATCAAGGCAGATGCATAGATTCACACAAGAATAGGGATCTTTCTAGGAGAGTAAATAGTGCTGTCTGTGGTGGTGTTGGCTGTGCAGCCCTGCCTTCAGAAAATGGGTGCGTAGTGCAGAGATACACAGAAATGTGAGGGCTCATTGTTCAGCACCTTTATTCCCGAATCTGTGCAGGATAGCTGTAGTTAATATCAGTAATGAAATGATGAGGGAAATAAAACAGAGCACATAATGAACAGAATCAAAGAGAGAAGGCAGGAGAAGAGAAGGTAAGCAAAATTTTTGGACAACCGTAAACTTCTTTGTGGTGGCGGAGACCTAGTGTGGTTAGGCATTCTTCATAGACTTAGTGCTTTTCAAGCAGTCAGTGCTCAAGAAGTGTGAATAGCACGAGACCAAGCAGAAAGCTGTGGGACAGCATGGCATGGGACTGGACTGGCAAGAGGAAGCTGAGGGCTTTTGGTAAGAAGTGGCTGCCCTTAGACCTGCTTGGGGCTGCCTAGATGCAGGCAGAAAGCGTGCTTATATCTGGGACAGCCCTGCAGGGTGCACGGGGACCTTCAGCATGCTTGTGTGAGGTGTTACGGGGAAAACACCCAGCCAGATGCATGTGTGTTGCTTTCTGTAATCCGTAGTGCGCTGCAGGCTTACCTGGTGTGCACTCTACTGGTGGAACGTGTGTCAATCACCGCTGCACCTCCTGCCATAAAAGCGCCGTCCCGAGCAAAGGTTACAGGGATGTGCAGTGAGCACACAGTGGGAAGAAAAGCAATTTCAGTTTTGTTTCCTCCCCACCGGGGCTTATGTACACATGTGAAAATAAAGAAGTGCTGGGCACTAGGGCTGAGTGTGCTGCTCCCAAGACTGGCATGGAAACATGCAGGAAGGCTCAGGCGTGCCTGCTGAGCGTGTGATGAGAATCTCGATGTTGTGCATGTATGTGCGTGTTTTGAACAAATGCAGAATTCCTTTTTCAACACCTCGAGCTTCAGTGCATTGTTATTAGAATATGAAGGTACGTTACTGATGTGGTGTTTGAGATCAGCTTTTATGCAGCTGTTCAGGACAGGGCTGAGAAATATCCGTGCAGTCTGTCTGGAACGGGTCTGACCCTGAGAGTAGTGAGCTGAGCTGGGACAGAACAGGCCCAAGGATCCCAAATATCACCCGTCTGTTTCTCGGGCTTGGGTGAAACTCAAGAACTGCTAAGAGACCTTGGGCGTTTTCCCAGAGTGTCTTGGCTCCTGCAGAGGCCTGTCCCCATCAGACCGCTTTTTTATTTTCATATCAATTTTCAAGAAACTGGAAATTTGCCTGTTCTACAATGTATTTATTCCAAAGAGAAATAAGCAGGTAAATAACAAAGTTCCCCTGCCTCAGCACATCTTGGTAAGGCACAACATTTGTTGCAACATGTTCCTCCCCTGCTCAGTGCATATCAGGGTGTCCTAACGTGTCTGTTAGAGCAGGTGGGAAAAGCTGTGAGTTCTTGAGAAAGGTGCAGTGCACGTGCCCCCAAAGACACCAAGGTAAGGATGGTAATTGTCACTGATGCATGCCATAAGGGGACATTGTGCTGGCACCCCACAGGTGCGTGCTGTTCATCCATCCCACATGCTCCATTGTCTGATCATCCGTCCCACTTGCACAGGGTCACGCACTCTGCCTGTGGGTGCATCCAGCCTCCCTCCTAACTGAGTGATTAAACTTCCTTGTGGGGTGAGTTATTGTTATAATTGCTCGCTCCAGGCTTTTCTACATCGCTCCTGTCAAGCGTCTAACCCAAGGCTGTGTGGTGACAAACTGTTACAGCAGGTGGCTGCTCTGGTCCTTTTTCTGTAGGCAGAAATGGAGGTGTTGCAGGATAATTTACTGATAAACAATTATCACTGTGTGGCAGTAGAACAGAACTCAAAAAAAAAAAAAAAAAAAAAAAAAAAAGGTCCAAGCCATTGTTTCCACGTTATGCAGAATTAAACCTGAAATGGGTCGTTGGCACTTTGTTGAACCCAAACCAACACTGAGCTGGTAGTCATGATTCTAGCCTGGACTGGGAGCAGCTGTGCCCTAGCAAGATGCCTGTAGCAAGGTTGCATATTAGAATCACAGAATCGCAAGGTTGGAAACGACCTGCAAGATCATCTAGTCCAACCACCCTCCCATTCCTGTTAGTACCACAAGCTACTAAACCATATCTCGTAGTTGGCTATTAGGAAGAATTTGCTCTCAGGAAGAGGGATGAGGTACTGAAACAGGATGCTGGGGGTTGTGGAGTCACTGTCCCTGAAGGTGTTCAAGAACAGAGTAGATGTTGCATTGAGTGATGTGGTTTAGTGGCATGGAAGTGATGAGTTGATGGCTGGACTAGATGATACTAGTGGTCTGTCCAGCCATAATGATTCTTTGATTTTAAGGATATGCTGCCCATGCCCTGCATCTGCCTCAAGAGAAGGATAAGTGCACATACAATATTGGGAAAGTTATTGCATCCAACTTAGTGTTGGAAGATCAAACTGAAACTTGGGTTTCAGTTTGACTCTGCTGGAAATAATCCAGCAATTTGGCCCATATACAGCCTTGGAACAGTCCACTGAAGAGGAAAACGGCAGCTGACTGTGAGAGGGAAGTAAATGAGACTGGTGAGCACAAAACACTTATTTACTCAACAGATGTGAGTCAAGAGAATGTGCCGTAATCTGATGATTTCTGGAGTATTATCTGTGATTGCTTTCCCTTTCTCACTGTGAGGTTTCTTTCAGCAAATCCACAGAGTTCCATGGTCTTTGGTAAACACACTGCTGTAATACCCAGAGGAGAGCAGTTGGTGGGCATACAGATAACTGGAAGTGAAGCAATGGCCACATCCTGCTCTGGTGGCTTTCTTTTTCAAGGACTTGGCTGTAGCTGGCGGATGATGCAAGATGCGTATTCCTGTTCCATGTTGTAGGGAGATGAGTTCAGCACACAGGAATGTGTAACTTTAGGTTATATTTAAGGCTCTGCAGCTTTCCAGGATGCTTAGTTTTTTGGGGCATATGGGTGTCCTGGCCAGCCTACACTCACTGTTATGTTGGGGGGCTGCGAGTCTAAGGCAGAGCATGTTGGCAGTGGTACTTTCTTCTGTGTGTGGAGCAGATGCTGTCTGCACAGCTTGAACTCCTGCACTGGGAGAGGCTGAGGAGGATGCTCCAAGCAGTCCTTGTCCTGGAATTGCAGTGGGAGGTGGCTTGCACACAGCTGGGTGAGAGATGGGCATGCTGGGGCTGTAGAGGAACCTAGCTGGAGGAATGAATTCAAGATGAGAACAAAAGAGAGGAGATTTGTTTCACATGAGGAAAGAGAAGTAATGCTTTAAGAAATCCAGGCACTTGCTCAGCAGAATTTTGTGCCTAGCTGCTCTGCTGGGAAAGAACCTAAGTGAGCATATGCAGTTAGATGACTTTCAAATGTGATGTGACTTTCTAAAATAGTACTGTGAATGGGAGTAAGGAAACATAACTTTGAGCCAGTTGTGGAGGTTGGGACTCCTCAGTCGTGAGAGGAAGGAGGTGCCATTTTCTCTAGACATCACACAAAAACTAATTTGTTGTTTTTTTTCAGGTTTCGTAGATCACGGTGCATGGTCAGTTTCAATATATGAACTCTTTGGTTCCCACTGCTTCTTTTGGACAGCTCTAAGTGTCATGCTCACCCAGGTGCTGAGGCATTGCCAGTCCTGGTGCCGTACAGAGAGCTGCACAGTGCTGCGAAGGAGTGCAGTGCTGCCTGTGCTGAAGTGGGCTTCCTTCCCCCTGGTTTCTATTGCAGAGATAGATGAAAACAAAATAATTCCTATGTTCCTAAGTGAATTTCCCGTTTGTTCATTTTTTTTCTCTAATATACTCTTTGTGTCTGTGAATGAAGCAGAATTAGGGCTAATTTAGTTGATTGGCTGCAAAACAAAAGTATTCAGTGCTAAGAATGGGAAATGAGAAGGCCTTTCTGAAATGTTACTTTTTTGCATAATTGTAATAGGTTATAATTATACAGTTAGGCATTCGACGGCGTGTTGGCTGTAAACACGGTCAGGAGAAGCGTCTGGCTGCTCCCGTGTGATCCCGGCACGGTCCCATTGCTGCAGCACAGCACTTCAGCAGGACGCTGGGCTGCAGGCAGCGCAGCTCTGTTCCCCTCCCACCAGATTAGCGCTGCTCGATGCGGCTGTGTCAGCCCATGGACACAAATCAATGAGATCAATCGCTGCTCGGCTCCTCAGCAGGACGGAGCGCAGCGCTGATGGCTGCACCCTGCCGGTGGGTCCTAAATGGAAAAATGTGTGCTGGAATGTTTTAAAGTAGGTGTGGGGGACCTTGTCCTGTTAACAATCAGTTCTTTGAGGCTGCAGAAGAGCGTGGATGTCCATCCATCCTGGATGTCCAGCCTTTAGTCTCGCTTGGGCTGCACTGAGAGAAGAGAAATTGTCCAGAGCTGCATCTGCGAAGGTTGGTCTGAAAGTAATGCCTTTTAATTATTTCCATGGAAACTGCAACAGATACAAAGAGCACAGTAACACTATTTAATGGAGCAAAGTCTCAGCTACAAAACACTTTTTCAACACAGTCACCTCTATTAGCTATGCATTTTCATAGAGCCTGTGGAGGTGACTTGCTGTTGCCACTGCTGAAACGCAGCGCCTTGCTGTGCTCGCATCCACCGTCTGGGCTCCATGAACAATCAGCAAATATTGATGAATGTCAATAGGTGCAATTTTTTCTGCATGGAGGAATTTGGTAACACACCTTTGTTTCATAAGCACTCTCGTGTCAGACACTCTTCTGTCAGATTGCCCCTCTGCTGCCATCTGTTGCATGACAGCAGCAAGTAATGGGATATTGGTGGGAAGGGTCAGCCTCTGCTGCTGTACCAAAACCATCTGCCCCTGATGTCACAGGCCAACATAATGGAATAGGAGGCATTACTTTCAGAGCAGCCCTCATTAAATACGTAATAAAGTTAATGTATATAAGTAACAGAACTTATCATTATTTGGATTCCATTAAGATACACATTAAGAAGAGGGCAATAAAACTAGTGGGCTATCTGTCCCTGTTTTTGTGAAACTACAGTATCAGGCTGATGCATTGGCAGTGGCAATTGCAATTTACAGTGAGTTCTCAAGGTGTTCACCAGAGATTCTTGATGAGATATTACTCTTCTGCATTCATCCTTGGAAACAGTTGATCACAAATGCATGTACAACCAAAAGCGATGCCATGATGGTTGTGACTGGGCCAGGCCCCTCTATGGGGCAGATGCAGAGCTGCTGCCATGATGGCATGGGGCATGACACAACCACAGTGCTGTCAGTGGGTCTCAAGTTGGATGTGTCAAGTGTACATGATTCCCTAAAACATCACAGCTGTAGGACACAGAGGCTCCCAGCCTGGTGAGAGCGCTGCAGGATGAGTGTGGCCACATCATGCTGGGTACAGGAATGTGAATGGGAGTGTGACTGCAAACCTGAAGAAGAAGAAGAAGCTGTGGAAATCCCCTGCTGCTGCAGAATGCCTCTCCTTGTGGGTTCCTGCGTTTACAGCTGGAAGTGTGCACAGGAAGCAGGTTAGCATGGTTCTTCTGGCTGTAGTGCTGGAGCAGATGTGACCTGCTGGCCACGGGCTAAGCCAGCACCAAGCGCTTCCTTCATGCAGCTGCAGGGAGTTTAGTTACAAATCTTGCTTTCCTTTTATTCTCTTTATAAAGTCTTGACTTCTGAGCAGATCTTTCCCTGCAAACAATGGCAGATGCCCGTCACAGCACCGAACTGCTGGTGCAGTTGGGTAGTTCTGTAGGTGACTGCCCAAGGCCCATGGAACCTCCCCCTGCTGAGTCTGCAGGAATGAAATCAGGGGCAACCTCTGGAAGTCAGAACCTTTGTCTTGAGGGGAGGACGAGTCTTTGTTTTAATGCCTGGTTCTGTGTCTGAGAAGGTTGGAATGGGTGTGCCTGCTCAGGGACTCAATCAGCTGCAGCAGGAAGATAAACACATAAATGTTTCATCTCCTCGATTTGTCACCGACCGTTGTGCTGGGTGCTAGCAGGTTTTTTTAATTAAATATAATTTACCTAATCCCAGTGAGAAACATAATTACAGGATTTATTTTGTATCCTGCGATTTCAGAATTACTTTATAAAGAAGAATAACATTTCCCCCTGAAGGGCTGTTTGTAAACGAACAAACAAAATGGAAAAACAAACTATGCTTCTCTAAAAGTAATAAATCACAGGCAGGAAGCAACAGCAACAACAAAAAAAGGCATCTAATATGTTGGAGCTGCAGTAATGCTGAAAATTAATAATTGCTAAGTTGGTGCCGAAAGAGAGTGAATGCATTATGGGTTTGAGGAAACACCTGTAGCTTACTGGGTGTCAGCACATTTTTGCATAAGCAATAGAGAGCCCTGATCAGAAAATGTACAAGTGTACAATCTGCAGCCTGAAAATCCAGTGCCACAAAGGATGTGGGAACCATGTGTTTGGGTGAAACCTAAGGAGGTGCTTTGCAAGAGCAGGGGCTGAAACTGCGCGCTAAACTTCTTCAGTTTCTGGTCAGAGGGGTTTAAGAAATTCAGTAAGTCACGACTGTAGTCTCAGAGAGAGATTGACTGTGCTGTAAAACCTTCTCACGAGAAGGTACATGTGGCTGCTTAAGGTAGTTGAAAACAAATAGCAGCCCTTCACCCTCCTGTTCCCTCTTGCCCTTTTTGTTCCCCCTAAAACCGAAAGGTAAGGCTGCTGCTTGAATGGTAATGGAATAATATATCAAGTGAGTGATCGCATCAGGCGTGGACACTTACCAAATCACAGTGAGATAACTGTGAATAACTCTCCAGTTTCAACAATTTGCATGGCCATTAACAATTGATGGGTTTCCCTTAGAACCGCATTATCTGTGGCAGCAGGATCTATTCCCGGGTACCGCTCCTGCATGTTAAGTGCGCACAATTTCTCGCGAGTAAGAGTAATAAAAATCTGATAGCAGCAAGGTGACTGGAGCAGGTAGGGATTTTAAGGGGGAATTTCTGAAGGTGGGAAGTGTTTCAGGGAAGTATTTCAGGCAATTGTTCATTTTCATTTCTCTCTCCTCATTTCCCGCTTGTATTTTTAAATACAGTTCTGAAGATCTTAATGCGGGCTGGTGTTCTCCTTCCCTTTACTACTTGGCATGTTCTCAGGCTGCACGGCTGGCTTTGGCACGTGGATCCATTTAAGAAAGGTTTAAAAACCATTTTGTTTTAGTTTTGACTTGGCCACGTGTCTCAAGGCGTCGTCGTGTATGAAATCTGAGCTAAATTCCGTAGTCGTAGGTTGTTATCTGGCTCTTTTATGGGAGTGGTGCTCAGGAGGTGTTAGAGATGAGTTTTTCTGATGAGAATCATGCCACCATTGCAGGTCCCATACATAGTGCTTTCATCTCTTGCCAGATTCCTCTGTCAAATTGACTTTTTCAGTCCCAAATAATCCTTTTTTTGCTTCATTTTAGTACATTCTTTCCACTCCCCCCTTTCCTTTCATGGCACTGCTGTTGTGGCAAGATGGAAGTGACTGAATGAAGTGATGGAGGGAAGAGGTGAGCCATTGGAACACTTGAGCCTCTGGAGGAGGTTGGTGATGCAGCGACACCCACGGGCTCAGTAGCCCAGCATACTCCCCTTGCATTGCTGGCGAACCAGCTGCCACAGGCACTGCAAGCTGAAATAGCAAATGTGGTGATTAGAATGCGTGTCCTTTGGCTTTGTGTGTAGAAACATCCCTGAATTTCCAACGAAAACAGCTTTTCTGCTTTTGTTCGGGTAGCTGCTTCTAGCAGCCTATAATAAACCTTTCTAGCAAAAAGGATTTTTAATGTTGTTTCATTTTAATGAAAAACCCTTCTGCCACAGGTCACAGTAAAATAATTAGCAGTGAAATCCATGTTGTGTCTGAAATGAGAGCTACGGGCTTGGGGGTGGTGATATGGCCTCAGGTTGCCCTGGTAGTGCAGTTACTGCTTACAACATTGCTTCTTGTTGACTTCACCTTTATCCTCAGGATAACTGTGTTTCACAATAATCAATGCACTGATTGCTATAATTGTATTGAGTAGTACTGGGGTCTTACAGTTAGCTGACTGGACTAATAAAGTGTAGAATGCAATGAATGTTTGTAAACAAATATAATGAGAAGACAGTTAAGGTTGAGGATAGGCACTGGTGGAGGGTGGGACAGGAGACCCTCTCAACAATTACAGTGTAGGGAAACCTGGAATTGAACAGCTAAACATGGAAACCATTCCACTGTTACGTGTTTGGCATTTGCTACTGCGCTGTCTATAAAATCTCTCTTTCACAAAGTCTTTCTAGAAGAAGATTCCCACTGGAGCACGATCCTGCCAACACAATTCCAGACTCTTTTGCAGAATGTTAGCATTAAAGCAGTATCAGGCATGATGCTGAAAACTGGATTGACAATGCACAGCTAGTATTGGCCTTGAGAAAGAAGCATCTATTGTCCCTCTATGATTGGATCTTGATGCAATTAAAATGAAAAAGGAAACCACCAGTGCAAATAGGAAATGAATTTCCTAGTGATTCTTCTGTGGGGGTGGACCGCTGACATCTGGCTGTTGCTGAGAAGTTGGGCATGTTCTGTTTTCCTTGAGGAGCTGTGTCCAGTCCTTGCTTTTGTGCTTCTGTGTGCTTTGTGTGCCTCCCTCCAGTTGTCTTCTCCATGTTTCTAGTGCGTGTCCCTGGTCTCTGTTGTGGGGTTGGGTCCTGCATGCTTCTGGAGGACTGTTGTGTCAGCCTAGCAAGTGAAAGAATCCAGCTCATGTTGAGAGTGCTGCTGCTTTGGTTGATTGCTTTATTTTAAAGTTGCCGGAAATCCTTTTGCATTTCTTTGCCTTCACCCTCATCTTCCATCATTTGAACCCATAGCTTCCTCTTTAAGCTGCGTGGCTGGCTTATTTATAACTCACAGGTTTTCCTTGTTAAGTCTGTGTGTCATTTCAGTAGCAGTAACGTTTAAGTTCCTCACCTCCTTTCTTTTTAAGCTTTTGGTTATCTGCAGAGTTGGGTATTAATTTTTAAGAAAAAATCACATCTCAAGAGCCTTACTCCCAGAGAACCAACTGGAGGCCCCAGGCACTTGCCATGGGAGCTTAGGGACAGGAGGCTCTTTTAGTGGCTACAATTTTTACATTTGCTTCCTACCTGCTGGTTCCAAACAGCATTAATTTTTATGCATTTATTGTGTTTAATTAAAAGCAGTGCTGCTTACGGCACTGCTTGAAGAGATTCATTCCCCACCCCCCTTCCCAATATGAAACAAATAGGCATCTGGTATTTGTTTTGTATAACACAATTCTCATAAAATGAAGAGTAATAAAACATAATTATCTGTAAAGGCCTGTTTTATAAGCCTGAGAATGAGTTCGTTTCTGCTTCGTTTTGTTCTGTTTGTAAGATAAAGGGTCTCTTTGTATGGCTCCAGCCCCTCTCCAAATTGGTAGAGCATCAATTACACAGGGTTTTAAGCTTCCTCTGGGAAGGGTGTGAGTCAGCGTGAGCGCACACACAGAGGCACTGGGGCATCTTCAGGGATGGGGAGGATGTGTTTTATTTTTCTTCTAAAAAATTTCCCTCGAAACAATGGGTTTTTACTTGAAAGCTTTGGTAAGGTCTTAAGTGGGGAATCTGTAGACCGTTCCGAAGAAGGTCAGTGTTTCTGTATGCCCTTTTGCTTTGCTCTGCCTGCCTGTAATCCCCCCTTTGCCACCAAATGTGAGCTGGCTCTGGGGAGCCAGCTTTCCTGAGCATCCTTCTGTGTGCCCTGGGGAGAAGGAGACGCCTGCAAGCGATGGCATCCTCCTTCAGGCCTGGGTGCAGGGAGAGGAGCAGCAGGTGGGCAGTGCTTCCTCCTTCTCTGTTAGTGTGCTCCAGCGGTACTGCAGAACCCACTGTGCGATAGTGACCTGTTCCTAGGCATTCTTTCCCTGGGAAAAAGTGAAGCTGGATCATTTAACCAATTAGATATTAAAGTGAGACATGCTAATGGCTTAGGACTGTTCTAAAGGTAAAGTGGGGGGGGGGGGGGGGGGGGGGAAGCCTTTAGGAGAGTTCCCAGTCTGAGCCTGTTGTTTGTTTATTTTTCTTGAAAATAGCAGTGAGCAGAATTTTGAGTGTTTGCGCTGAAAGCTAAAAGCTGCAGGACTGCAAGGCGCCTTGGAGTCGCGCTCTGCAGTACATTCACTTAGGCCCTGTTCTCATTTGCACAATTAATTAGAGTGATAGGAGAGGAAACAGCTTTTCAGCTTTTATGTGAGTTGTAACCTTCTCAAAAGCCACCACGACTTCGGTGCTGCTCTCTCTGTGAGCTGAGCTGTGTAATTCTGAACCACAGTGCGCAGCTGCTTTTGTTCTTCCCACTCTTGGAAACAGCGGGGCTGGGAGCCTGCCTCAAAGCGCTCAGTGATGTGAGAGGGATGTGGATGCTCCAGAGGCTCAGCACTGCCTGCTGCTCCCAGAGAATGGCCCAGCAGAGCAGCATGAGGCTCTCCTAGGTGACACCAGCCCCGGCCTTGACCAGCTCCTCTCTCGCTGCCCTGCTTTGGCATCAATCCCTCAAAATGAATTTTGCTTGAAATGTCTTGAACCTGTCTGGTGACCTGACCTGGGGATGCTGTGTAATAGGCAGCTTGGTTGTCTCTAACAGCGCTGTTGTGGCTGCTCTGGGTCTTTGAGCAGCTGATTGCCATTAGCAGCATTCAGGTGTTAGGAGGTAAGCTGAAGGTGAGCTGCTTTGTCTTCTGTGGCCACAAGTTTTTCATCTGTTTAGGAAGAAGCCTCTGAAGAAGCAAAGAATGAGTGCCAGATTGGAGGCTGATGCGTAAAGGTGTCATTTGGCAGCAAAGGCTTGTTTGCATGAGCTAAGTGTGTGCCAGAGACTGCAGAATGCATTTCTGTTCACTAGTCAAGTGGTCTGAGGTGCTTGACCCCCTCCTCTACTGCATAATGCTCCACTTAGTTTTTGTGAAAGGTCTGGAATGCATATTTCTTTGTTATTTTCTTTTCAGGGGCATTGCTTCTCTAGAGAGTACAGATCTTTGTGCAGAACGCTCTCAGATCAGCCTTGCTTTGCAACAGTGCAATTGTGTTTTAAAGTTGGGGTATCCTCTGATGTAACCTCTTCGTATCTCCAGAGTAAATGGGTATTAGTTTCCCAGCATAACTGTGGAGGGAAGAAGTGTCCCCTAACCCAAGCTGTTAGCTTCTGTTGTGCTATAGGCGTGATGTGGGTTCTTTCAGTTTATTCTGTATATTCTTTCTCATTGCCTACAGGGTGGTAGCTTTGGGTACATTTTCTTTTAGATGTGACATAAGTGAAACTGTGCTATTTGCACATATTCGCTTATCTTCAAAGTATCTAGGTAACCTCTATGTAGATGACACTTATTAAATTATTTTGTTATGAATGTGGACCTGTGAAGAGCAGTGGGGTGGAGAATAAAGGTTTAGCTTGGACTAAGGTCGGACAGCTTAGGTCTCTTGTGATACTTGCTATAGGAAGTTCAGACCATTAAAGAGCTGTGCTCCCATCTACATTAGCAGAAGAAACAAACCCAACAGTTTTATTTATTTGCTTTCTAGTTGTTTATGATGTTTATTATTATTTCCAGCCCTGCTGCAGCTTCCTCTGGCGCCCAGCTGTGCCAGGTCAGCAGCAGGCTGGGAAGCCCAGCAGCAGCCATGCCACGAGCGCTGTGTTTTGGGAAGCTGCAGCCGAGTCAGCTCACCAGGCTGCCCAGGAGGGCTGGGCAACAAAGCTCACATTTCTCATGGAGTTGCCTTCCCCGCCTTTATGTTGCAATTCTCCTTTTTGCCAACAGCTGAGTTTGGATGTTTAGCAGCAGCAGAGTGGTGGTGGTAGCTGACTCTTACCAAGCAGTGAAAAGGAAAGGATACTTAGGCAAATATTTAAAATGTGGGGAGGAAAAAAACAATCTTTTCCAGTTAGCTGTGTGTGGATGCATTGTGGTGTAAAGGAAAGCATTCTATCATAAGGCAAGACAGCTGCGTTTATAGCCAAAGGTGTCTGGATATTTTTTTGCTGTGCTTAGCAGTATGATTCCTCGTGAGACTGATGGGGGTAGTGGGGAGGAATTGCATGCACTGAAATGGAAATCACACTGTAATTTGATACAGTGCATGGTGTTGCTAGTAATGTACATGTAAACAGAGACTCCAGCACTTGGCTCTTCAGTGGAAGACAGGTCTTCTATATTTATCTGTTTCTGCTATTTTTGCTACACGCCCTCTTACATTGTTGTTAAAGAAAATCCATATTGGTTCCAAAGTGTTATTGTTTCCTAGTTCTGGGATCAATTGTACCAGACCTTTCTCTTCTACTCTGACCTCATTGCATTTAGGTAGCTGGAAATTACAAGTATTTCTTGTCTGTGGGAGTGATTCCATCTCTGGTTTTGCTCATCGTCTCCTGTTCTATAGGATCTCTTTGCTCAGCCTGGAGGAGGTTCTCCACTCCTGCTGAAGCCAATGGGAGCAGCTGCTGCTATGGATTTCCAGTAGGGTCGGGCTGGAGCCCGCAGTGGCTTGTTAACAGGGACAGCTCATGCCTGCCCTGTGCAGCTGGATTGATTCCCGTGAAGCTGGCAGGGTCAATTAGCACGATAAAGAAGTCTAAAGGAAAGGAGTATGTACTTTCCAAAATACAATCTTTAAAAATAGCATCTCTGGTAAAAATGTGGAAAGAGTTTTTGCTGTCTTTGTGACATAGCATACACACAAAAAAAAGAAAAACCTATACAGTGCCATGCAGAGCTGTGGCTTTTGTTTTCTCTAGCTCTGTTTGGATTGAGTAATTTTGCTGTTTCTTTGTCTGCAAAATAGGGATACTGAATTTTTAGAAGTGCTTTTTGAGCCTCAGGTAGCAGATGCCACGTGAAGCTACCTCCCTTGCTTAGTGCAGGGTGCACGTTAGGGTTTGGTGCTGTTTTCCTTGTGCGGAAATCTCCCTCCCTGTAGGGGCAGGCAGAGCACTGGGAGCAGATCAGTGCTTTGGGCTGGGGCACCAGGCTGTCCCTGCTGCCATGGGGCAGCAGGAATCTCCAAGGGAATCTTCAGGGAACATTGTGTCTTTCTGTGGCCACATCCACAGCCATTCACAACTAGCTTTTCTGGTTATTTAGGATGGAAGTCTAGATTTCTTCTGGGCTTTACTTTTCTGGGCAGACTGGTTATATCAAGTGATGGAAGGTAAGTAACAGTAACAAAGAAGAGTGGTGAGAAAGAAGGGTGGTACTTGATGATCCAGGGCTTGGATGAATAGTGCTCGGGGCAGCCTGACCTGGCAGGAAGTGTCCCTGCCCATGGCAGTGATTGGAAATGGACAAGGTTTAAGAGCTCCTTCCAACCCAGACTGCTCTATGGTTCTGCTGTAGGTTCTGAGTCCTGCTGTTGATAGGTCGGTCGTATTGATAATGTTCATTTCTCTTCTACAAAAAGCTAAAAGCAAAACAAAACAGATCCAAACCCACCAGCTTGGACACCTCACCTCATGATTAATGACAGATTTGCCCACGATGAGGATGCTGCTGGTAAGTACCCCTGTGCAGTGGTATTTCTTTGAGTGCTTTGGTCATGAAAGCTGAGATGAATACTGACTACTCTAGCCTTGACTATATGCTTGATTACAGAACTGTGAGAGGCAAATGGATAAAATTTCGGGTAGTTGGTGTGAATGTAGTGCCATGGTAAACTGAGCCCTGGTAGTTCATTTGGGACAGTGCAGCGGATTGTTACTACATTATAGTGAAGGAAGCTGCCAAGCAAATACTACTATACAATTAAATGGGGCTGTTAACAGCATGACTGAGCCAATTCATTAATGACAATGGCTTATTCTTATATCTGCTTTCCCTTACAACTCCTGGGTGAGGATACTCATTGGAAAAAAAGACAAATGGGAATGAGGGGGAGGGAAAGAGGCTTTCAAGACCTGGGCAGCTGCAGTGACTTTCTTTAAGCCCTTGTTTCTGCAATTACCTGAACAGTGGTCATCTCCTGAGTGGTTTGTGGGAATGGCAAGCCAAAGTGAAGAAGCTGTGGACGTACTATTTCCTTCGCTATAGACACAGCTTTTGTGAGCCTTTTTTTTTTTAATGCTTATCAACTTCTTCATTAGGAGATAAAGTTTGTTGCTGGACCTTTTGATTTTTGAAGCTTTGGGAAGATAACAAAGAAGACTCTGGAATTTATTAGAAAAAAATGAGTGGTTAAAAAAACATACACATTTTGTTCTAAACGCTAAAATAAGCCCCTGTCGCTACAAGAAATCTGAGAGCTTGGCAGTGCTCTTTGGGTGCTGGGTCTGCACGTGGACACTCATCCCAGAGACCAGCACGGTCCCGAGGAGGGCAGCACATTGAGACTAAATAAACTGCGGTGCTGCAGAAATGCCTGAACTTTGGTTGCTGGGTTTGCTTCCTTTGAAGGGCTTTAGGAGATTTAGGGCTACTCTGTGTCATATGTTGGCCCAGATCCTGGATTATGTTATAATGATGGTTCTTCCCTGTGTAAGGCTCCTGGATTAAAAGATAAACAATGTGTGTGAAAGCCTGGGGATGGAAGGAGGGAGAGAATTAAGAATTTGCAAAGCAGCACTCTCAGTGCAACTGCTTTTTGTTCCCTCTCGGCTCTGTTTCTTCCCATGTGTGTTTGGTAGAATTAGGGTTACACTGCTTGGGTTTGGGCAGTGAGGAGGCACCTCCAGCCAACAACGAGATGAGCTGAGTTCTAGAGCTTCTGTTGGTGGATAGTGCAGCATGGGTATGGGATGCAAAGATCAACTCTCATGTGAGCTCTCGCATTGATTCACGTTTCATTAAACAAACAAATACCAGAAGTGTGATGATGTGACAGTGTGAATACGTCTGGTAGTTTGTGCTCCACCAAGTGCCCATCATACCTGAGCATGCTGAGGTGCAGGGCTGCACACTGCTGTGTGAAACAAACCCAATGGTGGTTGACAGTTCACCATAAATGATATCTTCAGTGGAAGGTTTAAAAGATGAGGCATTTCCTGCTTTGGATCTTTGTATAAGAGCAAATTAGGCGAGCAGCCTGACCTCTGAACTTCCTGAGCCAGGAACTTCAAAAGGGTTTTATCTCCTCTAGAATTAAGCAGCAATGCTTGAAAGTGTCTCACAACACCCATCTGTTAAATGCCTCAGCTGGAGGACACTGGGAAGTGCTGAGGTGACGCACGGATGTGTGTTTGTGTAATGGAGCACATATTGGATGCGATTACAAATATATTTTTTTCTCCTATATGGGAACAATTTGTGTGTTTGTATGTTTAGATGATCAGTTTGACAAGGAGTGATTTCTTCTCTTCCTAATGACAAGTACTATCTGTGGTCTTACTCCAGTTGTTTTTTTTTGTTTGTTTGTTTTGTTTTTTGTTATCATAGAATCTTAGGATCATTAAGGTTGGAAAAGACCTCCACAATCAATTCTGTAGTCCAGCTATCCACCTACCACCAATATTACCCACTAAACCATGTCCCTCAGTGCCATGTCTACACATTTCTTGAACGCCTCCCTGGGCAGCTACTGTTCCAGTAGCTCTCCACTCATTCTGAGAAGAAATTATTCCTAAAATCCAACCTGAACCTCCCCTGGTGCAACCTGAGGCCATTCTTGTCCAATTGCTGTTACCTGGGAGCAGAGGTGGACGCTGACCTCACCACAGCCTCCCTTCAGGTAGTTATAGAGAGCGATAAAGTGTCTTCTCCAGACTAAACAGTTCCAGCTTCCTTAGCCGCTCCCCTTAAGACTTATGCTTCAGACCCCTCACAGCTTTGCTGCTTTTCTCTGGACATGCTCCTGGACTTCTCTGGACTTGCAGTGAGGGACCCAAAGCTGAACACAGCACTTAAGTTGCGGCCTCACCAGAGCTGAGTACAGGGGGATGATCGCCTCCCTAGTCCTGCTGAGTACCTTATCTCTGATACAAGTCAGGATGCCCTTAGCTTTGTTGGCCACCCGGGCATACTGCTGGCTCATGTTTAGCATAGCAGAGCATCGACCAGCACCCGCAGATCCTTTTCCTCCACAAAGCTTTCCAGCCAACCTGCCCCAAACCTTTAACACCGCATGGGGTTGTTGTGACTGAAATGCAGCACCCAGCACTTGGTTTTGTTATCTTCATCCCACTGGCCTCAGCCCAGTGATCCAGCCTGCATCACTCTGTAGGGCCTTCATACTCCCAGGCAGATTGACAGTTTCTCCCAGCTTAGTGTCATCTGGAGATTTACCGAGGGTGCATTCAATCCCCTCAGCAAGGTCATCAGTAAAGATACTGAACAGGACAGGCCCTAGCACTGATGCCTGGGGAACACCGTCTGAGTCTGTCATCAGCAGGATTTAACTCCATTTACCACCACTCTCTGGGCCTGGCCCTCCAGCCAGTTCTCTACCCAGCAAGAAGTGTACCTGTTCAAGACACGGGCTGCCAGCTTCTCCAGGAGAACACTGTGGGAGACAGTGTCAAAAGCTTTGCTGAAGTCAAGACAGACTTTGTCAGCAGCTTTTCTCTCATTCACCAGGTGGGTCACTCAGTCATAGAAGGAGATGAGGTTGATTAGGCAGACCAATCATGCTGACTGGGCCTTATCACCCGGTTGTCCCACACGTGCCATGTGATTGCACTCAAGACAATCTGCTCCATAACCTTCCCTGGCACTGAGGTCAAGCTGACAGGCCTGTAGTTCCCTGGATCCTCCTCATGATCCTTCTTGTAGATGTGAGTCACGCTGGCAAGCTCTCTGGGACCTCTCTGGTTGACCAGTACTACTGATAGATGATGGAAAGTGGCTTGGCAGTCGCCTCCGCCAATTCCCTCAGCACCTTATGGGTGAATTTCTCTGGCTCCATAGAGTTGTGACAGTCCAGGTGGCATAGCAGGCCTCTAACTGTTTCCATCTGAATCACAGGGGGTTATTCTGACCCCCCTGTCCTTGTTGCATGAGCTGGTCTGATATGCAGTGCATATTTTCATTGTTAAATTATGCCCTGAAAGTTTTGACCTCTAGCATTTAATAGGAGTGTGTACATTATGTATGGACATATTCTGTATTGTTACAGTGTGGACTCAGTCAAGGAGGAGCATCTGAGTTGCTCTGCTTGTGGAGCTTGGGGAGGTTTCCTTGTTCCTCGGCAGCACCATGCTGTTTTGCACTTGCTTATTGCACTGAAGATGGTTTTCATCTGTGTGTGCAGAAAACCTGGATTTGCTCTTAGCCAGATGAAAATAATGGCTCACTTGAAAGAATATTGCCAAGTATTTATTGCTGCTCACCAGAGGATAATTTCAGTAGGAATTTATCATATCTATTCAGCAGAAGACTAATAAATTCAGATTCGTTTAAACAAAGACTTGAGGAAGAAAATGCTAAATGCTTATGGTTATTTTCATTGCAGGCATAAGCTAGTCCATTTCACTCAATGTACTTGTACCTGCTTATGTCACCAATTAATTTGGCTCTTAATATCTTATTTTGGGCACTTTACTATCTTTCCTTTGGGCACTGCAAGTTATGTTTATCCTTGATGTAAGTCTATTGAGGATAATGGCATCTCGGATGCTTTCTGGCTTTGTATGGATTTAATTTATTGTTGTGGCAAAGTCTAGATAAATAAAAACACTATTTTGAGAAAGTGTGATCTAATATGCTGAACTTCATCGGGAAATGTTTTGAATATGAATTCTGTGCTGTGCTTGGGGCCCTGGTCTGTCAGTTTTCCCCTTATTTAATGACAGATATAAAGCTTAAGACATTAAAGGTGTATCTTTAGTATCTACACTGAACGTATTGTGTAGGGAAAGCCTGTGCAAGGACATTAATTAGTTTGAGATTTTTACTGTAAAATTACTCTAAAAACAAAGAAACAGGGAAGGAAATTGTTGGCCAAATGGGACATCATGTGGAATGGGTAAGGGACTGTCTGTTTTTGCCTGATCTGCCTATCTGAAGGTAGGTATTGCAGCCTGAAGAACAGAGAGGGTTAATGATGTTCAGGATGGAAAAGGGATGGTGACCTTTTCTATGTAAAATAAGGTTGTGGAATGCCATGAATGTTAACCTGAAAAGGCCAGTTGTTGACTTTCTAGGAAACGTTTGCATGTGTTGGTGGGTGGTTTCTTTTTCCATTTTTCTATGTCCTGAGAGTGAATCACAAGTTTTCTCCACTCTGTTTTTTAATTAAAAAATGAAAGAGGGCAAACCTCTTTATACAAATGATGGGGAAGCTGAGCAAGCCATAGGGCATAAATAACCCAGTGCAGATGAACAGAAGCAGGCGACTGAAGTGACAGATCCCGGTGTCTTCAGATCTTTCACAAAAAAACTAACTACTAATGTGACTAACATATTGGTTTGTTAATGCCATCTCCTCTGTATGTGGGTGCTGAGCTTTCTGAGATCCCCGGCAGAACAAAGTAACAGGTGCCTTGATTTGATCTTTGCTTTGGCAAAGTGTGGTTTTGCCAGCCGGCTGCCCAGAGTGGTGTTAATGAGCATGTATAACCCTCCTTGGTGCCTTCAGCTGGCTTGGTCTCACTGCAGTAAATGCACAGCTTTTTAGTGCTGTTTCAAAAAGGGACAAACTATTTTTGTTCGATGGCTCCCAATTTGCTCCAAGCGTGCTGTGACCTCTGCCAGTCTCTGTGCATTAACAAAGTTTTTTAAGGCTTTACGGACACTTTCCATTAGCTGTGCTTTAGCTGCTGCCATGAATATTTAATGCCAAGAGCAGTACTTTGTATTGTTGTTATTATTTTCTTTGATAGCTCTCCTTTGATAAAAGCAACCCCTTTCACCCTGAGCAGGCAGCGGCCACGTGCGCTGCTCACATCTTCTGCACCTCCTCCCATTTTGAGCTGTAGTTGTGAAAATTTTACCCTAATGCTGTTATGGTCTCGATATGTTCTTTTTTTTTTTTCTCCTCCTTTTTTTTTCTGCAGTTTGCAAGGCCTAACTGCCTTCTCCTCTTCTTTCCTGCTCCTTCCTTCACAGCCCCGATGAGCTCTGCACGGTGCCATTTTCAGATAGAATTTGGGGTTGAACTCCTTTGAGTGCTGCAGCTGCTTGCAGTGGCCAAAACCCCACTAGGATGGGGCACAGATCCCTTTTTCCCTGCTGCAGATGCAGAGGGATGTTGGATTTTTCCCTATTTTTAAGTTGCCATCTGCCAACAGGAAGAAGAATATGTCCCCACAGCTGAAGTTGTTTTAGGAGATTTTTTAGGTGCAACCTCTGTAAATAATAAAGTGGGAACTTCTCAATACATTATCCGTGCTGAACACGCCTCTCAATTGTATCTTGTTTTGCTTGGGCTTGTTTTACTTGATTTGTAGACCTGGATACACCCCCCTATAAATCACAGGGCCTCATTGTTTAGCATCTGTGCTATCTCGCCTTTGCACAGTCTGTAACAGGGAGTGCTGGAAACACATCCAGAAGGCGAATTGGTGAGGTTGGATGGCAAAGCTGCCACTGTTGGTTTTGGCTCTTGGTGTAGGTTTCCCTTAATACAAGTCTGGGGCTAAAGCTTGAGAGTTTTATGTGAACTATGATCACCAATCGACATTTCTACGTGTGTGCATCGTGGTCAGTGTGTAGGTGCTAACCCCACTTGGCCTTCTGCAGAAGTGGTTTCCCACTGTTGTCATGTTGCATTTCTGTGCTTAGGAGCATGTCACATTAGGGTTGCTGAGGTTTGAGAGAAACTGGACTGCATGCTACCATTATTTCAGCTGTCGTCTGCTGGGGTGAGAATACAGATCTGATGGTGATCTGCTTGGAGAAGTGCTGTACTGGTTAGAGGCACCTTCCTGCTAAGGTCTTTTTAAAAATTATTAATCCAGTTACAATTTAGCCTCCAAAGGCCAGACCAGCCTGTGCTAGTTTGGTGGCAGAGCGGGCTTGAATGATTTAAGCAGATTTTGCTGATAGTAGGAGAAAGGCTTGGAGGGAAGAGGCTTTTTCCTTCAGTGTATTCCCGGTGACTGGAGCATCCGGGAGGCTTTATTCTCCAAATCCCATGGCAAGCCTTCATCCTTTGTGTCTCTTGCTCCATTTGATCCACAGAGAGTTTGAAAACCCTTGTTTTGCAAATTGGTTCCTGAAGCCTTCGATGGCAGCCCTGACTTTATGGGTTTCCTTAACACTCTGATCTGCCCCATCTGCCAAACATCTCGAGCATGCTGCTGTGCTGGGATGTGAAAATTGAAATGCTCACTTCTAGGCTTGGGAGCTTGCAAAGGTGGTGAGACTGTGCTCTGCAAAGCCTACTTAGAATTTCACAATTTGCCCCACAGGTAAGTGATAGCTCTGAGGCAGCAAATAAATTTCTTCTGCCTCCTTCAGCTCCAAATTAACTCCCGTCTGCACAGACGCAGCAGGCCAGCAGCTGCTCGTCCCCGTGGGTACAGCCATGCATTGAGGGGTGGAGGGAGCATTGCTGGTGTCCCTATCACCCTGTGCCTCTGTGGGGAGGGAGAGAAGGATGTTTCTCCTTTGCAGCTTCAGGAGAGGAGAGCTGTCTGTGTCCTGAGGGTGTGAAGTGCAGTGAAGTGCAGGCCTCTTTAAGCTGTATTGCAGGTGAATGTTTAACTGTGATTTCAGGCTTTTCTTTCCAAAAATAAAAGCAAGAATATTTCTTGGGTAGAAAATTGTTAAGGAGAGTAATGCATTACTAGAAAGCAGGTGGTGGTCCTATCATGGAGCTAAAGGTTGCTTGCTTTGCCATGCAAACAGCCTTTGTCTCCTTACAGGGATCCCCCATCACCCATGGTGTGCTTCTATTTCAGACTGAACTGTTTGGAGTCATTTTATTTCCCTTGGAATTAGAGACTGAGAGCCTGTACTTATCTCTGTCTGTGTCGAGGCAGGGACAAGGTCTGAGCGCAGCTCACCTGAGGGAGCTGGGCTGCGCCTTGCAGTATTGCACTTTTAACCTACCTCCTCTGAATTGGACTTGAATAACAAAAACGCGCTAACAAGCTCCTCTCTTTTTAATTACATTGATAGGACACGCACTGGAAACAGCGAGGCTTTCCCACTCTTCCCTGGCCCATCCCTGGGTGAGAATGTCTCTGATTGCTTAAAGTTGGTTTTCCCTAAACGAGAGTTTCCTGACGATTGGGACACTTCCATCATTGTTCTAGCCTTTTATTCGAGATAATATTAAGAGACATCATAACATCACAGTGTCAGAGCAAACAAAGCGCTATGTAATTTTATCCCATATTAATGCAGAGTGTCGCAGATGGTGCTATCATTAGACAGCAATCTATAAAAATGGCCCATGAGACAAAGCCCTGGCACAATTATTTATTCTTCAATTATTTATTCAGCCCTTTAGGATGTGTAATACTGACAGACAGCACAGAATGTGCTGCCTACCAATTTGCAGATCTTGACTGACTGAGCCCTCCATCATCTATGGAATAAAACACTTGTGGGGGAGGGGGACATCTCATAGCCTTGGATTTTATTTTCTGCTTGTTTTCTTGCTAGCCAATGAGTTTTGGGGTTATTTCTCCAAGCAACCTCGCCCACCCCCATTTTCATCTTTTTTTTGTGGTTAATTGTGAGGAAGATGTCATGAGTTCAGCTCAAGGTTCCCAGTCTCTGGTGGGTTTGGGACCAGGGTTATCTCCCTCGGGCTCGCATCAGCTCATCGGCTGGAGCAGATTAATGTGCCTGTCTGGCCGGGGAGCTCTGCCCTCCCTGCTGATGGGTTCTGCAATGGATTCTGCATGGAGCTGGTGGGAAGCAGGCTGTGACCTTCTGATTGCCAGTCAGATTAATGCACGGAGATGCAGGCTCTTTGGGTTAAGGCTGTAAAGCCTGAGACGTTGTGTGCTCCTGACAGCTATTACTGTTGCAGCGGCATTTAGGGAGAGGAGTTTATCGCCTGCCAAATTTTTACTGTCACTTTACTGTCAAAATGATGTCACTGCCATCAAAAGGAACGTGTCTGCCTCCGACTGTACCTTGGCCTCCTTGTGATAACACAAATATTGCTATGGTTGCCCAGTGAACCAGAACTGGGGCTTGATCTTGTTTGATGCTAACGATGTTGTTACCGATTTAGTTTTAGGCTTCGAGTAGCTGTGAAACTGCTGAAGTGTAATAGTCTAAAATGGCTTAGTTTCATCTGGAAAAATCCTCCTAAGCAGCTCTATTATATTATACTGTTTTAACAGGAACTTCAGTTCTGCAGCATTTTAGAGTCTCCACAAAATGCAAATGTATGGTATCTCCTTTCTCTTCCCTGCACAGCGTGGTTGGGTTCATCCCTTTGGTGTGTGAACAGCACAGCTCCTGCCCCTGCACACCTGAAACTGCTGTCCTAAAGGCATCCTTCTGCTTTGTTTAGCTTCATTTTGCTTTTTTGTTTTTCTTAGATAAATCTGTAACATTCTCTTGCCTTCCCCATAGCGCTTCTCCCCACACCTGTAATGAAAATGAACAATGGCCTTTTCACCCTGAGACACAGTTTCAATTATTTATAGATGATGCTGTGTGTCTTTCAAGCTGTAAAATCCAACCCAGCCCTTTCATTTGATGGCAGGTCCTTCTGGCAAGTCCATTGAACGAGGCTATATTGTGGGCCAAAGGAAGTCACCTCCCCTTTGTTCATTTGCTGGTAAATCTATAACAAGTGGCTTGTAACAGACAAGATAAAGTCTCTAATTAGATTAGCTTGTAATTTCTAAAGTGCCTGGTTTAGAGAGCTAAGTTAGCTCATTTTGTTCCCGGTGAGATAGGATCTCGTGGTAGTTCTCTGTAATTTAAGTCATTTCTCAACTCAGCAAACAGCCGGGGCCTGAGGAGCACACCGGGATCGCGTGGCTGTTGTTTGGCGGGCCGTTTAACGGTGGGAAATGAGCCGTGCTGCACGCCCAGCGCTGCCGAGATGGCTCTGCCTTCCGCGCCCCTCAGCGCCGCACAGCCCCTTGTGTGCCCGCGCTGGGAAGGGCAGGGTCTGGGCTGCTTTGTGCCCCATTCGTGGCTGCTGGGAGGATGAAGGGGAAAGCCCGCCCCTAGCAAAGGCGTGAGTGTGTGCACTCGGTCCTCGTTAGATGCTCGTCTGGTGTTAAGAGGAACATATCTGAGCAACACCAGCAGCTTGACTTAAGCAAAGAAACTCAGGCGGCAGGCTGAAAATCTCTGCTGACACGCAGGCTTAAATTGAGGCGGTTGTGCCAGAAGAGCCAAAAAGGCTTAATGGCAGGAGATAATGCTGCCGTGTCAGCACACATTTTCAGCCCTAGCTGTGAATTTCCTGGCTTTTGTGTGTTCGAGTTAAACCCTGATGTTAGTATCCCATCACCCCCCTCCAAATGAGTATCCTCACACAAAGGGAGGATCAGATCCCGGCGTTGCTGCTTGGCTGGGGAGGCGGCGGGTGCCGACGTGCCTGCGGGCAGGGACCGAAACGCACTGCGGTGTGGATCAGCCTGGGCGTCCCTGCCCAGCTCTTCCCAGAAAATGAGGTTTGCTTTGTGGGTCGATAGCTGGAGCTAATGAGTCCCTGGGACTCAGGCTGGTAATCTTTGTGCCCTTGCTGATAGCAAAATATACACACAAACTAAAAATCTCTCTTGAAACTTGTTTGGTTGCACTTTTGTTTAACAAATGCAGAGTGCAACCAGCCACGCTGATATTCACCGTGACTGCCCCATGTAATTACTGTAGCATGTACCTGTTTCTGTGTGTATCTCACTGTTTATCCTTGCACCTGCAGGTTCCTAGGCAGGAGGGTATGCTCCAGCAGCCCCTGTTAGGTTCCGGGAGCTGGAAGCGCCACATAATGCTCCTAGAGCACAGTAACAATGCCAGCTGGTGCATCCGTGTGCTAAGAGAACACCTTCATTTTGACAGCACCGAAACATGAGGTATTGGGCAGAATAACAAAGATACCTAGCAACATTTCAGTGATAGTGGGATTTGGCTTTGAGGCTCTGATTCTGTGCTGGAATCCGTTCGGTCTGATCCCCGGGTGTCCCGCTGACTCAATCTCCTGTAACAAGAAACATTCAAGAGGAGGGAAAGGGAAATCTTCCACTTGAACTCAGAGTTGCAACTGGTGTGTGAGTGAATCCATCTAATCCAGCAAAGCAGGGGCAGAAGGAAGGGTTTATCTTCTACCCCAGCACTTTCAGTGTTTGCACTGAGAAAACAGGCACAAGCACTGCATTCTTGGTACTCCTCCCCATGCCTGTGCCTGTGCCCTGGGGCACACACACATTGTTTGGCAGCACCCTGGGGGGCATAGGACTGCCCCATATGAAATGTGGGATGATGCTGGTTGGGGCCCCCTGCCATGTATGTGCAGTGGCAGTGCTATGACTGACACCATTTGAGGTACGGGCTGGATATGGGCTACGCAGCCTGAATAAAGTGAAGCCACTAGATCACAGCAGCCTTATGTTACACAAGGTGTGTGAGTGTTGTAGGAGAGAAGTGAGTGCCCCAGGATGCAGTTCTCATCCTGACATGGCATTAAAAGATTGGTCAGGTGGCTCAGGACTCAAAGCTTGACCATGAGCTCTGCAGAAATCCTGCCTGTCTGGCTGGGATTGCAGGTGCTCAGTGAGGATAGGAGCTGTACCTAGATTGTTTGCATCTAAATATGGGTTTGGGATTGTGTTTAAAGCCAGACCAGGCACAGCCGATGCTTTCATGGAAGAACTAATATTTCTGTTTCCACTGCCTGTGGAAAAGGCACATACTGAGTTTTCCTGGAAAATGAGTGTCTTTCCGTGTTGCTTGTTTTGGATGGTGTACTGGGGCAAGGTTCAGTTCAGAGCTGCCAGCACTGCAGATTTCCTTCTCCTAGTGGCTTTGCTGTGGTCCCATCCTCACATGAAGTTGGAGCACGCCCATGTGCATGTAAGCCACTTGGCCTCTCCATGGAATTGCCACTGTGTCCTTGCTATTAGGTGGCCTTGTGGCTAATGACCTGTGGGCGTGAGAGCGGGTTATGCATCTACTGCAAGTCTCAGGCTCTGTGAGCATGTTGATTTATGGATCCTATCTCTAGAAGCTGCTGACCACAGTGGTTGTGTACTGTTTTCAGTTAGGAGTGATGCTTGCAGTCCGGAGTGGTGAATACACGACAGTACCCACTGAAATTAGAGGGTAGGAAGTTAATTTTTTTTTTTTTTTTTTTTTTTTTCAGTGAGATTTGAAAGGTGTGCAGACGATCTGTGGTGCTGTGGTGACTGGAAGCATGAGGGAGAAATCCTTCCGAACACCAGTTTTCCTTCAAATAGCCTTGGTCTCCAATATCTTGAATGAATGGAGCCTATGGCCCCATCTTCCCAAGGGAGGCAGGAGTTCCCCCGTGCACATGGCTGCTACGCATATGTACAGATCATATTTTCAGTAAAAGCATGTTATGTGAGACCCAGACTTCCCTTAGATCTCATGTATCTGCCCAAATACTTCGTAGGTGGATTAAAGCAGCATCTCAGCTTTGTGCTGACCCCGTGTGCTGGTGAGGATTTCCTTCCAGGGAAGCAAAGCCTGAGGACCAGAAATGTTAGGAGCCTTCATTTCGCTTGGCCAGTTGCTCGACTTTCTGCAGCATCTTTATCAGGAAAACTGGGGGAAAAAAATGTATCACCAGCTGGTGCCCTGGTGTCTGGCCCCATGCAGAGCCCTTCTCCCTGCTGCAGGTGCTAAACCCTGGGGCAGGATGATTGTGAGCAGCTGAAGGCAGCTGGAGTAGCTGGTATCAGCTCTGCACAACATGGAGCCTGCAGCTTGTTACGTGCACGGGCTTCTGCTGAGGATGGGACAGTGCAGCAGGCAGCAGCCTGTGCTGATGTGTGAGCATGGAGCAGCAACCCCAGGAATGCATCCTCCCTAACCTGGTGTCAGGAGAAAAGGCTTGAGGTGTTTCTTGCTCAAGCTGGGGTCTGCAGGAATGATTTGAAATAAGTAATATGAGCTTTGGTTTGGGGGAAAGTGAGGGAATGAGTGGAAGGGAAGATATCACTGCACACGTGGAGCGTGGGGGGAAAGGGAAGCAGCAGTGCGAGGTGGGGATTGAGTGGGCTGTGAGTGGTGGGCTGCTGAGGGAGGATTAGAGCACTAAGGGCTTCGGTATCTCTGAAACAAGAAAAAAATCTGGTGTATTGTGCTCGTGTTCCTGAATGAAAATATTTTACAGTGGTTCTGCTAAAAGGTTTTAGCACCAGAGAGAGAATGGGAATGTTTCAATTCTCTTTACAAGGGTAGTCTATTTGTATTAATTCTTTTGTGTTGCATTGAAGGGAATTTCCTGGCAAAATGTCATTTGAAAGGATTATTTTAGAGTTTAAATGTGTCTTGCCAATCCCTTCTTTGTTTTCTTCATCTCCGAGAAGAGGAAAGGAATGTATGCTGAAATAAATTTTTGCTTCCTATCTATTCAGGGGCATGTGATTCAAAATTAATTCAAAAAAAACGAAGACTTACAGAATGGAAAACATTCACTTCTGCAGTTCATTGCAGTTCATTGCAGCTCAAGCAATGTGTTGTGTTTCCATTGCCATTCGTCATGTATGGTTTCAGGTTCTGGGACGCATATTTACAGCCAGGAAAAGGTAGAAGCTTGGACTGGATGCTATCTTCATTAGCTGGTCTCATCCAATTCTCATGTCTCATCTACCATCCTTGTGATGTCATGTTTATTGAGATTTGGATATATGTTCATTCTGCAAACCAGTGATGAATTGTAAGTGAATAATAATTCTCATTTTGATTTTGTACAGAACTTGGACACGCTGAAATTAGACTTTTATTGCATTCTATTTTCAATATGTTTTAAAAAGAAAGGAAAATAATATGTTACTCATTGAATTTCATAAATGGTTTCATAACTGTTAGTGGTTGTACAATGAAATAAGCTTGAGTGAGGAATAACAGATTCCATTGTATCACTTCTGGCAGAAGACAAGCAGTACTGCAAGATGTACTTTTCACAGACGCTGCAGTCTGGCAAAACTTTTGTCATAGACTATCCCTCATTTCTTATGTACTTGAGACCATACTGTGGTCTTCTAGTAATTGCTTACAGAGAGATGAAACAGTCAGGAATATGGCTGGGGCTCAGAGCCACCTGACCTGCTGGCTTTGGAACCTGAGGCTGTGGACAGGGAGCTGCAGCTTCACACCCTGGTTTTTAAGGTTAAGTGTTGGCTTTGCCATTGTCCTGCTGTGTTCAGTTACCAAGGATTGAGTGTGGTTGTGTAACATGTTTGATTCTTAGGAAAATACTTTCAGCTTGCTTCTATATTGACATTCTCCTCTGATAACTTCTGGCCCTGGAGTTGGAGCAGGGGCCAGCAGCAGTTCTGTTGGGGGGCAGCAACAGAGTTCTTGCTCTACAAGGTCCCAGTGTCCTTCAGATGTAGGTACAGTTCCTGCTCTACCAAAATAAGGTCACCTGGTAAGTAAGCATGCTGTTCTGTGCCGGGAAGATGAATTCACTATTGTGCATGTCCGTATTTTCCTTGTGGGAAGCTGCCTAAGCTTCACATCGGGTCCTGTCGTTCAGGTAGGGTGTCCTATGTGGCATGTCCAGAGCTCTCATTTACCATAATTGGTGACATTGGGACTTCATAGAATCATAGCATATACTGAGTTGGAAAGGACCAATAAGGTTCATCAAATCCAGCTTCTGGCTCAGCACAAGACCACCCAAAAATGAGACCATATGACTGAGAGTGTTGTCCAGATGTTTCTTGAACTCTGGCAAGCTCAGAGCCACAGCCACTGCCCTGGGGAGCCTGTTCCAGTGCCTGACCATCATCTGGTGAAGAACATGTTCCTAATATCCAACCTGACCCTCCCTTGAGGACTTAAAGCCTGCAGACAAAAAAGTTATTTTGGGTATTTTCTTCAAAAGGCCAGTTTTCCCAATATATCATCATTTCTCCCCACAGTAGGGCTGCAGACACAAAGATATGTTCTTTACTGGCACAGACACGGGACTATTGACTGATGTCCAGGAGATAGGGCGCTACCCATTTTGCTTGTGATTTTTAGGGAGTAATTCCTCAGCACTAGGAGAAAGAGTGAAAATATAGCCTGGAAAGTCTGAAATAGCCCAAGGCTTTGCTGGTCCAGCGGCCACCCAAAGCACAAGGCAGCATTCTTCTGCTCCAGAGTCAAGTCTGTGCCTTGTGCTGGAGTCCGTAGATGATGGTTGTTCAGTAACAGTGTGGCTGAGAAATTCTGTTGGGCTTTCATTCTGCATTTATCAGGAAGAGCCATATAGAGCTGCATAAACCAAAAAAATACTTAATTTTAGGAGCAATTATTCAGAAAAAGAAAGAAAAACAAACCAAAGGAAAATGGAAAATACATTTTTGTTTCCAAGGGAAACAGTAATGAGAAAGAGCTAGGTCATTGTGGGGAAAAGAAAACAACACATGGATAACCCTATTTTAGCAAGGACACAGAAACAGCTTATCTTTTTGGGCAGCTTTGCCTAATAGATAAAGCCCTGGATTGGAAGCGGGTTCAAATCCCAGCTCTGCTGGAGAATTTTTGTCAACTTAGACCTATCAGTTTGTGCCCTTGCAATTTCTTATTGCAAAGGGAAGATAACGCGTTGTCCTCCAAGAAGTGTTTGCAGTCGAGGTGTCATTGCTCACCCCTGCAGAGGCTGAAGGTTTGAGGGCTGTGCCCATGTGTGGCAAGTTGTCCTGCTCACTGCTGGGTCCCTCCTGACATGTCGTGATACTTCTCACCCTCCTCTAAGGAGACAGTCCTTACCTGTACATGGCAGCGCTCCTGAAGATGCCGTATGTTGCAAAGTATGTCCCCTCCTCACCCTTAGCTTCTGGGAAACCTGATGACTGTATCGGTAATGTCAGTACTTTTGAGCCAAGAAGCAGATGCTGATTAATTAAGCCTCGTGGCAGGCTTTTGAAATGGCTAATCAGCTTTTTGGTTGGTGAATTAAGCATGGCTCAGCATTATGCAGACAAATACAGTTCGGAGCACAGCCCCAGACACGGTCTCCAGTACTCCTCATTCTGTCTGAGGACTTGTGATGTTTCTCACGCTGCCAGCCGCACGGGGTGGGCTGGGTCAGGGTTACAGTAAGGATTATCAGAGAGCTGGGGAACCGAAAGCGATACGGAGGCTTCCCTTTCTGAATCAGCTGTCTTCAAGACCACAGAATATGAAATCCTGTGTGCTTGGTGTTATGAAAGCTGAGGGTTTGCTGAGCCAAAGCTGAAATGATGACTAGCAGTGCTTGCTTTTCAGCTTTCGATATGATGCCACCACAGTCTTTCTTTCTCCTTTTTCTGGTGTGCGTTGTTTTCTGTAAGCTGTGGAACAGCTCTGGTGTTACGGCTCAGTGACAGCAGAAATCTGTGTACTGACCACATTGTGGGTACGTGGGGGCTCATTTTAAAATGCCTGAAGTTCATGTTGATGTCGGGGGAGGTCATGGAGAGCATCTGTTAGAAGTAGGTCAGGCACCCGCTGATGGACCAGCCTTATTGTAACAGCCAGAGAGAGAAAACAATGGAATGAGAGCATCGGAGCTTGTTTAAAGCCCATTTAAATTCAGCATCTAAAGAATTTCCACTAGGAGTAAGCCCAAAGGAATGCAACACCTCAAAGCCTTCAGCTGAAATGAAGATGTCTGTAAGACTCGTGTTGTAGTGTCCCACAGGAGGAAAACAGATTTTCTTCAGAAAATTTCTTTGGAGTGCTAAGGTAAATATTGACTGACATTGCTAGAAAAATAAACTTCCTTTCTGGGCATTTTAGGGTGGCTGCTGAGTCTGCCAGCGTTTGTAGCATCAGAAGCACTTGTGCAGAGCTGTCTCTGCCCCTACAGCCCCACAGTCAGTCACCTGCACATCTGCTTCATGAGTTGGACACCCTGACTGGGGGTCCAGGTTGCTCCTGGACTTCTCGCTGGTAAACCAAAGCCAAGCAGGGGCTCTGTCACTTCATAAGCATATTTCTGTTTTCAAATGATGGCTGCTGATTGTTGATAGTGATCTTTTTGCTGATA
Organism: Tetrao urogallus; assembly: GCF_951394365.1. Lineage (NCBI taxonomy): Eukaryota > Metazoa > Chordata > Aves > Galliformes > Phasianidae > Tetrao > Tetrao urogallus. The sequence continues at coordinate 13,556,906 of NC_136815.1, forward strand.
GCATTGTGTTTCTTTTTTTTGTTTCTTTTTTTTTTTTAAGCTTAATTACTGTTTGATTAGTTTTTCAGTGAAAGTTGTGGTTGAAATCAACCTGTTCTGAAGAGAAGAGAGTTAATATTGCTGGTGCATCTGTCAGTGACAAGTGACCAGAATGGCTGTAGTTCCATTTCAGAGGCTGTTCAGGCCTTGGTTAAGCAGCCCACTCTGAAACAAAGGCTGACCAAGGCCTCGCTGTTGTATTGGCTGCTGCTTTTGGTATCATCCAAGTATAAGAAAAAATATTTCGTGCTGACCCTTTGCACAGAAGCCGCTGGTTAAGTTGGAGGCGACTTCAAAATGCAGTTACTCCCTACATAAAAAATGTACAGTGGAAAACAGCAGGTCAACCATGTGGAGAAATAAAGCCAGAAGAGACAGTATATTTTCAGTAGCAATTTAGTGCATGATTGATCTTACTGATAGTGTTAGTGTAGTGTTCATAGCTGAGTAAGCCCACTAGCAACAACTTGCTTGTAATATGTGTGCTGGAAGAAATGCAAAGAAAGTAAATTAAGTTTTAAGTAAAATTTACATTTGTATTAGAAAATCAACATGCTAGAGTTTAGCATGCTTAACGTTTTATGAGAGTTAATTCCCTTTCCAAAATTGCTCTGTTTATGAGTTTGTTTTGCCCTTTCCTCCATTTCTGTTGAAATCTTCAGTATATTGTTGTTGTGTTGTTTTATTTTTAAGGTTAATACCTGAAAGGCAAAAACAATTTTTTCAGATGCAGTTCACTGCCTGTGTGTTTGTTTTCTCATAAAATTCCCCATAAGGCGTCCTCCCTTCCCACCTACCTCTCTGATAGGAGCAGATAGTCACATGTCCTTTTGGCCTGGGGATGCCCCAGAGCAGATGTCCCCCTTCTTCAGGGCATGCAGCAGCACCTGCCTGGGACACATGGCCAAGAAGGCATAGCGTGGAACGCCAGCTGTAACTCCAAAGACAGTATGTGGCTGGGGGTGGCTCCAAGGCAAGGAGATAGGGTGGCAGCCATGCAACACTGGGGTCTGGTTGTCTCATCATGGTTTGTGGTTGAGCTCTGGTTTAGGTGTTTGCAACCCAGAGCTCTTCCTCCCTGGTGATGTGATGCATGGAAATTAAGTATGAAACTGTCAAAACCACCTGGCAGTGGGTGAGATTTCCCTCCTCACCCTGTCCTTTCTTTGACAGCAGCTGTGCCGTCGCACACACTTCTGAACAGCAGCCGTAACCCTAAGGACCACATTCAGAAGGGCTGCAACAGAGGTGACAGCCTCAGCTGGCATCTTGCGTTCTCCAGCCCTTCCCTGAGTGCTGCCCTTTGTAGTGGAGGTGCTCAGAGTAACCACCAGCCTTGAGCTTTGTGAAGTCATCGTCCCCATATCCAACTGTCTCTTTTCTACACACAGTTTCTTTTATTGTCCAAACCAAAACAGTGGCTCTTACTTTCTTTCCCCTGTTAAGAGAAAATGTAAAAACAGTTCCTGTAACAGCACTGATTCCAATATTGAGGTAACAGTGGGCAGCAATAAGAGGTTCTGTTCTCTCTGCCTGCAGACCTTCACAATTCGGGCCACTGAGCAGCATTTCAGTTCCCAGCTGTTGGTATCCATGTTCAGAAAAAGAAGCCAGAAAAAGACTGTCTGAGGTTGGTAGAGACCTCTGAGTCCAACCCTTGTTCAAGCCGTGGCACCCAGAACAGGGTGCCCAGTGCCATGTCCAGATAGCACTTTACCATAGTGCTGGCAGGTTCATTTCTGCAAGAGCTGTGTACTCTATTGGCATGCCAGTGATCCCATTTGGCTGAAGATCTGTTGGCAGTTATTTTTTCCTCCCTCTTTGGACTTGTATGAACCACTGAGATTTGGTACCTCTTTGCTGCAGTCTGTTAAGTTACTGTTGCTAACTGCTGGAAGACTGACTTGTAGAGCAGTTGGTGAACTCTTTGTGTGCTTCTGGGTTATTGTCCTAAATATTTAACCTGCTAGTAAAAGTAGGTTTGCCCATAAATCCAGACGGTAAGTTGGAGAGGTTAAAGCACAGTGTCCCTTTGCTTCTGCATGGAGTGTGTGTGTGTGTGTGTGTGTGTGTTCAGGTTTGGAGTTTGGCACGACCCTGAAACTTCTAGGAGAGGTCCTGGTGCCTCATGAATCTTCATGGGATCAGGCAGAAGCGAGGCTGAGCATGCTGAAGCCTGTGTGAGAGCCCACGTGGGCTGAGCTCCTTGTCAGCAGTGTGACTGGTTCAAATCTGATCTCCAGTGGGGGTACAGAAGGCAACAAGAACATAAAGCGTTCAGGTCACTGGCTGGAGGATATGCTTGAGCCTGATCCTTGTTTGTAGGTACAACAAAAATTCAAAGGCCAAAATACTGATGACAGTATCTTGGAGCACAGAATGGACCTGGTGTCTGGACTAGATACAGACAGCCTTAACTTTGACATAACCTTTTGTGTTTTCCCCAGTGGGTTATATCCAGATATTGTTTATTTTACCAAACTGTTCTATACCAAGGCAGTTTCTTTGAATCCCGACAGTAGCTGAACTAGGATCTCTAGATAACACTGCTCCAGTGTTTGCATACGGGCCTTATGTATTTCTGTCTTACTTGGGAAGGTATGTAGTGTTTGAGTATGCATTGAAATATCATTATGGGTCATAAATTGTTGTTACAGGCTGTTCACATGGTGCCTTGGATTTGCGTGCCCTGGTCTGATACATAAAATGAGTGATCATGCACTGAGTAAATTTATCCTGCTGCTGTTCTTCTGTGAAAGGACAGACCTGATACTGCACGCTGAATTTTGCATGTGGTATGTGCACCTAGTCTTGTTTCACAATAACTTACTGTAGAGCCATTTTATGGCAAGGTGTTGCCTTGTGGCCTCGTAACAGCAAGTTGGTGCAGCTTACTTAGCCCAGTGGCAGTAGTTCTAGACAGCATTGTCAGGTTGAAATTGACTGTTTACACAATAGGCTCTAGGCTGTGTTCAATTCTTTTTGTGTTGTTTCCTCTCCCATTCACTCATCAATGACTACTCTATCATTTTTTCTCAGTGCAGAAGAAAGTGAGTTATTTCCTTTGGGAAGCATCTTCCTGCACATAAAGAAGTGAGTTTGAGTAGTTCTGTTTCCTGCTACCATGCTTCCATCACCAGATCAGCTCCTATTTTGCTTCTGTAGTCTCCCTTTTCAGATGTGCCAAACCTGGCATTGTTGAGCTGCTGAGAGTATTATACGACAAGTTCATTTATGCCTGTTCTAAAAAAAGTGTAAAGAGTAGATATAAGCCTGTTGCATCTGGTAACAGACCCAGGTAAGTGGCAGTTAAGTGCCACTGACATGTCATAAGAGTAGGATGCCCTAGTGAGTGTTACTTCCATTGATAATTTATTCTGGTATCAGTATACAAGATGTGTACAGATCAGCCAAGATCTGTACATGAGCATGTATAACATCTCTGTATGAAATGTTGGAAATACGTGTCTTAAAGAAGAGTTTGACGTGCTCAGAGTTAGTCTTGTGAAGCGTGAACATCAGGATGGGCACTGACACTCCTGTTTTAGGTGGTGAGAAGAGGGAGAAGCTGCAGAGGCAGCGATGCTCTCCTCAGACTGGGGTCCGTGTGGTTTACCCCCAGGACACTGTGGCCATGGTTTGATGGAATTAATTGGCTTCGGGAGAAGAACTTCCTTTGTAGCTGGCTTTCAGGTGGTGCCTGGCTTTCAGATGGCTGAAATTCAGTGGCAGGAGTTTTATGGGTAGTGTCTCACTCCAGCAACAGTCCCTAATAAAGTTCAGTAATTTTATTTAGCAACTTGAATCTCATCAGGTAATTTGTATGTATGAACTGTGGATATTGTGACTGTAATCGTGTCTTGCCTTTACAATTTATTATTCTGAGACAACTTTTAAGTACACTTCTCTTGCCCAGCCTCCCTGCATCTATGTATGCTTGCTGTGTTTAGTGGAGCTTTTCTTAGAGAAGAACATCTCCAATATGTGGGACAGAAAATGAACAGAAGGACATTCCTAAAATGTCTGTTGCAAAGGGAAAGAAGGAAAAGAAAGAAGTATTTTCTGTGAAGAATGCAGCAAAAATTAACAGACCTACAGCAAATGGCCATGTGAAATGTGCTGCTTTTAAGAGGTTTCAAAAGACCAAAGGAGATCATGGAAAACAAATCATTCTGCTAATGTAGGGCGCAGTTTAGTCTATGAAAGTTATTAGTTTTTGGAAACTTGTTGTAAGCATGTAAAACTCTTTCCTAAATCATCTGGGACTTTTTTTTTTCCCCTTTCTTGGCTTGCTTTGCATGTGTAGCCTTTTATTTGGCGTGAATAGCAAGGTGGCTGAAAGAAAGGACGTGTTCTGGAGAAGCAAAGGAGACCTTTTCCAAAGTTAAATGTAATGGAGAGAAACGGAAGGTAGAGTTTTGCCCCACTTTAGGAAATTGCATAACCTTAAGGAGCTGATGTGGCAAGTGGCGAAAGAACAAGAGACAATCATGCTAAATCAGATGCAGGTGCAAGGAGATAGTTGAACTTTGCCCAGAGTCATTCCAATGAGTCATATGTATGTGTCTGCCTCCTAGCAGCCTGAACTAACGAACTTTAAAAACTCTTATCTAATTAAGATAACAAGGCATTTGAGGAAGGATCTTTCCCATCTGGATGATTTTATTGGATCTGCTAAACTGTATGACTTGGTTAGCTGTAGCCTGCCTCAGCTGAAAGCTACAGCTGGTGGAAGAAGATGGAAGAGGTGGCCTGGAGTGAGCTCCAAATTGCAAAATTTAAATCCAGATCTCTTTCTCTTCCACTCTGAAAGAAGAAGAGTGTGGGCACATGCCTGGCTGGGGTGCTATTCAGCAGCCATGTTACTTTAATGGTCGGGTTCTCTTCTGCAGTTGTCAAATGTAAGGGTAAAAATAATGGATGGGAAATTGTTCACTGTGTCCTGAGTTTCTATGGATCAAAGACACGTGTACATATGTGAGTGTGTGTGAACTTCATTTTCTCCTGAGGAGAAGTCAGATTTCATGTCAGGCCCCTTGGGGTGGGGAAGAGGTACTGCTGGGAGATGTGAAACAGCACACATCAATATGTCCAATCTGTATTGACAAAAGCATTCAGTATGCCAGTCAAAATACAGTCTTCTCCCAGAGACAGAGGGCAGCTGTCTGCTGCTGACTCGAGAGGTGTTTATGAGCAAATAAATCTTTATCTTCTATCTATCTGCTAACATGGATGCACTACATCAGTGGAAAGATGTAGGAGGAAGTCGTGGGGGCGTGCTGTCAATGGTAGTGTTTTGCTGAAGAAGTTAACTTCTTGCTTCTTCAAGAAGTCAACTTCAGTACTCTTTTGCTTACTGCTTGTGTAATATTATTAAAATACTCAGAAAGGGAAGACTCAGATTTCTGGATATTGAATCAAACCGTGACCTCTCTGGAACGTTTTTTAAGCAATAATCTTCGGATGGTCACCAGTGGAGAGGCAAATGCACCAGGGCGTCTTCTGCCTCATATGTCCTGTGGTTTGTGGTCTGCTAATTAGATCAGCTGGTTTATTTCAACTGAACAGAGATTTGCATGCTTACAAAAGAAGGTATGGCAATTCTGAGTTAGGTATTGCTCTTTCCTGATGGTATCTTCACATGGTGAAATGATGCATCCTGGTTACTTCTTAAACGCCTCTGTTAAGTCTGATAAATACCACAGGTCAGGTGTAAAAGACTGAAATTAAAATACATATTTGCAGCCATTTATGAGTGGAATACAGATGATTGCTTCCAGTCAGAGAGAGACTGGCTATTGAATTGAGAGGAGATTATTGCAATTTAAATACTGCTTGTTTTGCTTTTCCTTTTGTGCTAGAATATGTGGGAAAAGAGAGAAGTTCCGTGTGCTGACTTGAGCACAAATAAATCTATTTTTTTTTCTTCTTCATAACTCCTTGCTGCTAATTATTGCTGGATCACCAATGTCTGCCACTGCTTGCATTAAGAATGTACCTGCGTTGTTCTGGAATGTTGTTTTTTTCCCCCTCAAGGTCTAAATAGGCCGTGGTCTCATCAGTCTCAATGCAAAAAGAAAAATGACAGTCATTAGCCAGGCCTCTTTCTAAGCTGGGGGGCCGCAGTCTGGCTACATTCCCTCACTCCTTTTTGTATCCTTCCATCTAAAACAAAAACTATGGCATTCGTATGACAGGCAAATTTAATTCCCTGGCATTCCATGAGGCTCCTTCCTCCCACTGCTGGCTCTTCAGAAAGCAGCTCAGCATTTAGGACGTTCATATTATATGGTCCTTGGCTGTGTTACTGATTTCCCATAATCTCTGCAAAGGAGCAGTATTGTCTGATTTGGGATGCATTGCTCAGAACGTTAAGTTGCCATTTCCTCCAGAGCTGCACAAGAGGGAAAATGCTGTGCCCTGTGGCTGGGGTTTTTAGGATTGGTGCTTTGCTGTCAGTGTAAAGTTTTATAAGTTCCTTTTCTGCATTTACTGCGCTAATTTATTTTACTCTTGAATCCATCCGTTCTTAAAGATACATGGAGAATTTCTTTTACACTAATTAAAAACATATTACATGGGTTTAGACAGCCAACCGATGCAAGCTTTTTTAAACTAAATTGATTTTCAGCTGCTTGTCAGAAACAAAATGGGTAAAAAGGAGCTACTCATCTTTCCGCGCTCTCCTTCACACACACTGATAAATCTGGCTACATTGTTTTTTTCTTTTTAAAGAAAAAAGGTTTGGTTTGTCATTTTGTAAAAGATTTGTCAATTATTGTTCCCAGCCAGAAGTTTGTTATGAGATAATCTGTTTGGAGAAGCTGGAAAAGAAGTTGTCTTGTTTTATAGAATGTAAAGGCACCAGTGAAGGTGGTTTGGGGCTGAAATAGGTAATGTATCTCTTAACTTGTTTTCATCACCATTAATTTAACCCTAATTCTTCTGTTAAAGGTTTAAGATGGATTTAAATGTAATATATGGATACATTAAAAGAAAATCACAATTTTTTGCAGTAATAGCAGTAACTCTGTAATTTAGAATAGAAATGCATATTGAATTTTTTGGTCTGTAGTTGCTGTGTTTTGGGGTTTCTTTTTATGACAGTGCCACCAAATGCCAAGATTGGTGGAAGTTTAAAGCTCTTGTCACCCCTTAGAACTTGGTTGATCTGGATTATTCTCAAACTGTGCCTTCCATCCTTGTTTCAAGTGAATTTGTGGAACAGAGGTTTCTTCTTGTCTGTCCACTGGGCCTCTTCCTGAGAGTTCAACCCCGAGTAAAGTGAATGTGACAAAATCCGGGAGTGGTAAGGAAAGAGCCTGGACTACTTGTGCAATGAAAGGGGATTCAGTAAGAGATTCTGAGTTCTCTCCAAAGAATTCATTATGTTTCCTAGGAAAGGCCAGATACTTGTTCCTAAAAACTATTAATTGGGTTTAGTATGCTTGCAATCACGGAATTGGTAACAAAGAACTGATGGAGTGGATGGCTAGTGCCTTGTTCTGAGCTTCGGGGGAGAGAAATGACTGTCCCGTGCTCATTATGAACTGCTGGGGTGTTTCTCCATAGTTAAGGTTGGTACTAGTTTCCCAATGTATTTTGTTTCATCAGGTTGTTTTGTTGTATGAGAAAACTTGGATTCAAGGATGTCTTTTGTCAGCTCACTTTATTTTTAACAAAGCTTTTCCTGTGTGTTTTCAGTGCTAATTGAGGTCCATCAGTGGCTATATGATTTAATGGTCTTAATAGGAATCTATGAGCGCAAACAAAACGGAGCACTATAAATCACAGCATGTGCAGGGAAATGTAATTCTCTCTCTGTGGAGAGGTAAACAGCAAAATTACTGAGCTCTGCTATATTGCATTCTCTGCAGGTCATCCAAAGAGCTGGGATTTCAGATCTATCCACTTTTGTGAAATATCATCATACAAACTGAGTTGTGTATAAATATCAGTGATTTCTTTGCTTCCTTTGTGTGGCCATAGTCACTGCTGCTGCTGTTGGAGACCTGCAGCTGCTTATAGTGTTGCTGCAAGCTTACACACGGGTGATGCAGCTGGTAATAGAGCTGAGCACTTTTTATGGCAAATACTGTTTTAAAATCATTGAAGATAAGTTGTTTTTAAACTATCCACCTGCCTGTGATTCTGGTAACCAAGGTAACTTGCACATGGTATTACATGCAGATACCTTACTTTTACTGGGACAACCTACTTTTTATTTCATTGTCAAGCAGGTGGCTATGCAGAAATTTTTACATGAAGACATTAAGAACTGCTGCACAATTACTAGTCTTGCTGGGTGTGTGAAATACAGTTCTATTAATCTGTTTTTAAACGTTCTATATTTTATTTATGAACTTACAAAATCTAATTGTTATCTCCTTCTACCAGTAACACAAGTTCAAGATTTAAATAAAGATACACAGCAAACACATTCACAGATGTATACCAGTAAGGGTCACAGCTGGATAGGTGTTACTTCCCATCTTTTCTCTTCTGACCTTGTAAGCTAGAAAATCTAGGATGTCATCTCAGACTAATTGTACTGCTGGAGTATATGCATTGTATCTGGCTGAGGGATGTCTTTTCATGTACTGAGAGATTTAATTATCAATACATCTCTTGACAGCATTTCACGAGTGGTAGAGAACAGAATAAGTGTGCTATTTTTAAAGCTGTCATTGATATCTTCAGAGTCCATGGGATGTTGACAAAGCGTAATCTTACGTGAAGTTCCAGGGTATGAGACTGAGAGCTACTATGACTGAATAAGGCAAAAAATTATTTGCAGAAGCAAGGAAAGAAGCTGTGAATGGCAAGTTATTCCTTCTTGGGATAATGTGTCAAGAGGTATGTGTTTTATTGCTGCCCTTTGCATCTTCCTGTTACCTTATACTTAGAACAACCTTCTGCGTCTCCTGTGCCACCCCTTTCTGAAGGGAAACCCACGCCTTGTGTGAGTGTCAGTTTCTGGAGCTGGTCAGCTGCTAACCCATGTTAGTCCACGTGCTGCTCTTTTCTCCACACTTGGAGATTTATGGAAGAGGAAGGCAGTCAGTTGCTCTAACGGGAGTGATACATAGGGTGTCCCTTCTGGGCTGGGTGCAGCTCAGTGACTGAAGAGCAGTTCTTGTTCTGGCTGCAGTCAGCACCAAAGGATGTACAGGTGAGTCAGAGCTTCGTTTTTGGAAGAAAAGTTGCAAGTTGTTTCTTTGTTGTACTGTTTTGTTGTTGTTGTTTGTTTGTTTGTTTTAATTTGTGTTAGGAAGAAGTGAAATTTCTTATTAATGATGTTACAAATTAGTATCTGGAATAATACTGGGGGAAGCTCAGAGAGATAGAAGTTTAAAAATGGCCAAGAAAATAAACTAGGACATTTCCAGTTACGGATGCAAAACCAGAAGCTAGTGCTTGAAATCAAAGAATCACAGCTGCTTTCACTGCAGTGTGCTTAACCTTTCATACGTTGTAACATCACATGTACAGTCCTTGAAACAAAATGCAATAAACTTTCTGCCACATTTCTTTTGTTCCAGTAACGTAACAAACTCTTTAGGATTAACATTTGTAATGTAGTGCTGCTTACAGGATTGAAGTGTCACTGCCTAAAATGTGCACGTGTGTTTGCTGTCATTCCTCACTGTTTATATGGAAGTGACAGCCTTGAGTTGTTGGCACGCAGCTCTGACCTGCTCATGCTGCCTTGGTGTGGACATGAAATTCCTCTGCTTCATTTGCACATATTTTAGTTTTAAACCACAAAAGCATAACCAATTTTTTTCATTAAGATGCTTTGATATGGTAATGATCAAAATATGCTGTGATTCTAAATGAGGTATACAAACTTTCTTGTTCTTGGCATAAAAATATTACTCTCTGGAAATACCTTCTGTGTCAAATGATGGATATGTTCCTGTGATTTATGTAAGTGATTGTCAGGAGGTTTTGTGGCTCATCCAATTTTAGCAGTCAAGCACTCTTTCCTTGTCACTTATGACACACTTGATGAATTTCCGTGATTAGCTAACGTGCTTCATAATTGTCAAAACTTTGCAATGGTATTCCTTAGAAATGTTGAGAAGGGCGAAGTCTGTACTGCCTCTCATTTTTTTCTGTACAGACACTTTTTTTTTCTTCTCCAATTGTCTTTTCAATACCCGGTACATTTACCCTGTCTAGTAATCTTTGCAGACCTCTCAGTTTGCTTTCCTTGACGCTCCCTCACGTACACGTTTCGTCTGTTTCTCAGGGAACAATTGTGCCATTCTTTACTTAGGCGCAGTAATACCTGGGTGCTGGAATTCTCCAGTTGTGTTTAATGGGACTATTTTGGTAGTAAGACACTGCTACTAAAAGTGCGACACTGAGATTTTCTCTTTGTTGCTTTATAACTTGGATTTTCTAGAGAAATGCGCACACCCAACATTTTCGTGCACCCTCGGCCTGCATTTGATGTCAGTGTGCACCTCAGTGCCGTGCTGCGCAGGCTGTTAGTGGAGGAGATGGATGGAGTACGTCCTCGCTGTCTCCACAAAGGTGGAGTTGTTTGTGCTGCCTTTCATAAATCTTCACATTTACAATTCAGTGATTTCGGGTTTTGTGGCTCACATGGCCATAATGGCCAACCTCTGCCCCAAGCAATGCAGCTCTATGAAGGACCCTGCTGTTACGGGCGCGAGGCCGGCTCCTTGCTGACACTTTCTCCCCCCTGTCACTTATCTATCTGCCATAGCTGGCGTTAATTATAGTGCAGGAAACTGGAAATGGAGGGAAAATGCAAAGGAGCTTCCCAGCCCTGTTCTCAGAGGAGACAGAGGGGCTCATGTGCTGGTGCCGGGCGGGGGGCATGTCTGAGGGCTGTGCTGGCTGAGGGAGCAGCGAGCAGAGCAAACAATTAACTCCCCTCGTTTCTGTTTATGGGGGCTTGGAAGCACAGCCATGTTTGCCTGGGGGCTGGGGAAGTAATAGGGAGATGGGGAAGGCTGCTGCGAGAAGTCAGTAAAGGTTTCAAATTAAAGGCATGGGACCAAACTGCTGTAAATCGAGGGCCCAAAATGCTAGGGGATTTTTACAAAAAAGAGGAAGGAAAAAGGGAGAGTTCTCCTCCTCACAAGGAAGGCAAAAAGCTGGGATTCTGCAGACAGCTGGGTCCAAGACGTGTCTGGGAAGGCAGGGCTCAGCTGGGGCTGCTGCTATGAGGGAAGCGCTGCCTGGTGCCCCTTCTATTTCAAACCTTTCTGTGAACTTACCTTTAATTTGCCTGAAGGAAATGTGAGTCCACTCTTCCTGTGTCTCATTATTGCCTCAATGTAGCAGCAGGAGCATTTTATCTTCTGGAGGCAGTGGCTGCAGTGCTGGGGGGAGGCTGCCATGTGGCATGGGCAGTGCGGTGTCCATCAGGAGTTCTGCAGATGTGAGGCAGACAGAAAACACGGCCATTGTACCATGGTTGACCTCGGCCCTTGTTTATGCCAGGGATGCCAGGAAGTTGCTACATGAGTAACTGGTGCAGTGCTTCTTGTTGCTGAAATAGCTTTATGGGATTTTCATGTTTTTTCTTTTCTTTTCCTGGGTGTAGTTTTGGAATTGAAACCTTTGTCCTTGGAAAGTCTGCACAAAAAAATAAAATCTCTCTGAGATGAGAAACCAGTAATGTGCTTTCTGAATTGCTTACATAAATAACTAGAAAACTCATTTTCTTGTCTCTTCAGAGCATCGCATCTCAGTATATCAGGGGCTGTGTGGTGTTCCAGGCCAACCCCCATAGCCATCCAAAGGTCGGTGTAAATACACCATTGGTTTGCAGGAAGGCTGTGATGGTGAGACCCATCAAAACATGCTGTGAATGAGCAAAAATACTTCTGCCGGTCTCTCTACTACCTCCACTACTTCTCCCTTTCTTTCTGCAAGGTCTGGCTTCCCTGTATATTCAGCAGAAGAGCACTGTATGTTTTCACTGGGAGATTGGCACCTGTGGAAATTGGCCCAGGAGTCACACAGTGTGGAGGACACCAAAATATGTTTAAGACACTGAATATTCACAATAAAAATTGAAAGTGAGTATTCATACTAAAAATTACTCATAGTTGCTAATTCCTAGATGGCTGCTGATCAAAGCCTTGGAAGTATGGTTTAAACAGGGATGAATTTATGGCAGAGCCAGTCCCTTCTAAAAATTCAACCCAGTGGTGGGTACCACATTGCAGGATACGCATAAGTGTAATAGTGAGAGGGAGGGAAAGTATTTTAAAGCATGTAGAACAAACACTGATGAACAAACAGAGACCTTCTAAAACCCAATAAATGAGGTTTGTTTTTGATGCACCTGACTGCAGATGTTATTTTAGCAAAGGAAGGAAACAAAGTCCCTGTAGGTGATTTCATGATCTAAATTGGTTTTGCAGGAACTTGAAATAAATGTCAAAGAGAAGTTCTCATTTTTCTGTGTAAAGGCTTGGCTGCACTAAGAGCTGTCTGACAGCTCTGCAGTACGGGTATGCGCCCGCTGAAATGTATCCCGTGCAGTGCATGAAAGCCTGCCTGTTGTGCCCTGGCAGGAGTGGCCGGGCGCCTGGACGCAGGCATCTGTCACCTTGGCATTTAGGCAGGTCACTCACTGCCCTGAGACTTCAGAGAAAGCTTTCTGGTTACCTCTGCATTCCTTGATAATTCCCCAAAAGCCCACTCCCCTGGGCGATTGATCACAGGGCTGCTATCAAGCGAATTCCTGGATGACACATGGTGTCAGCTTTCTGCATACGCTTCCTCTCCACGCCAGCACAGAGGCAGGAGGCCGTGCCTATGCATGCAGGCCGCTTGGTTCTGCAAGCCAGGGCAGAGGGTGACCTGTGGCCATCCCACACTGCACCACCGAGCTGCCGGCTGGATTGCTGGTACGTGCCACACTGGGTAGCTGAGAGCTTTATGGCTGTGTTGAGCTGCTCCCAGGAGGCTGCCTGCTTGGTGCATTCCCACCTACTGCAACGCATCCAGCAGCACCTTTCTCATGCGCTGGTGCCTGTGTGCACACATACATCTATGCACCCATTAATCTCCAAAGCCATAATTTCCAGTGGGGTCATGATCTCCAGTTTCCTTCGGCTGGCTGGTGAGTAGTTTTGAGGTCTTTTTCCAGCAGGTCATCTGCAGGGCAGACAGCCAGCATGAATTTTCCTAGTCCTGCTCTGCAGGTGACCTAAATCTTTTCACCTGACTGGGTTTTCCTGTGCAGCAGTGACACATCTGAGATCTTTTCCTGCTCAAGCCTGGGTTTCTCTCTTGAGCAAACATTGCCAAATGTGTGTGTGGAGCACTGGAATCTGTTTGGTGACCACCGTAGCTCCCTGGGGTCTGAGCTGGGCCCGGCACCACTGCCTTCAGCTATTGGCCTCCCTCCACTGAGCACCATGATGGTGTTCAATTTACAGCTGTTAATCCTCTCAGACTTCCCTATTCTTCTCACATTCCATATTAATTCAATCTTGCATTACATAAATTGCAATGTATATTAAAATATCCAAGTACTCTAGGCTGGCAAACATCTTGTTACGGGCTGTGGTCATTTGGGAAGTTAGAAGTTTCCCTCCGTGTTCGTAGTTGTGACATTGGTCCTGGAAGGTGTTTTTGCCCATCGTGGCCACTCTGGTTCTGTGACAGTGATAGATAGCATTGGGAAGAGTTGGATAAGAATAGTTTTTTCCCAAATACATGATAGAAAGTGAGGCAAAAGCTAATGAAATTTCTGGCCAGCACAAGAGAAAAGGTGATCACAAGAAAGTCAGTGATCGGCTTTTAAGAATGATGTTCACTGCTGGAAAATCTGGATAAGCAAACCAGTTAGTACTTACAAAAGAAATGAAATTAAATTGATTTTTGTAATGCTTACAGAATTTGCTTCTTAGCTGATATTAATTATCATTGTCTTGGAGAAACACTCATTTTCTCTGATACTTAAAACAGTTAGGACATGGGTTACAGCATAGTGGTCTCTTGTGTAGAGGACGTAAGAGGTGGGATGTGCAGAAAGGTTGATCAGTGCTGTGCTCCATTAGGCGAGATGTTATGTTCTTTGCTGGGAGCTGAGCATAGAGGGAGGAGGCACCTTCTGCTGAGAACACCTGTAAATAATACTAGGGCTTTATTGATAATTACAGTTATGTTAAAGCTGTCTTCCGAAGACTTTTCCCTGCCTTCAGAAGTTTTGAATTCTGACATTCTGTGTGATTTTCAGCACCTCTGCCTTGACCCTCACTCGCAAAATTCCTCCAGGCGAACGGAAAACTCACCTGGAGCTGGCCCCGGGGATCTGTGCATGTGAAAGGCGCCTTGCTGGGCATGTTAGTGCTTTAGGACTCCTTAGATGGAGCAGCCAGGAACCTGATGGCAAATCAACCTCAGTCGGTTAAATCAAAGTACATAAATTAAAATGTGAATGGTTTCATCCAGGTGTGAAGTGGCCTTTAGAAGTTCTGGCAGGGAAGGAAGTGGTGGGAATTGGTTTTCACATTCTGGAGTGCTGTCAGTTTGTGCCTTACAGAAATCTCTGTTAACTCTTGTTTTACCCATAAGCTTAGTAAGTACCTATTTACTTCACCAGGTTAAATATATGAGCTGAAGAACATGCCTAAGAGAAGAATCTGAATAATGGCAAAAGAAGTCTTGGGTCTCTCTGCCAGTTATATAGTTGAGTCAGCTTGGATTCTCTTGATCAGGTACAGAGATGCTGAATTTGGGGTCCCCCAAATGGGTCCAGGCAGAGCTGGATGGTTGGGGCAGCCGGGTGCCCGCCCTGCCGCAAGTTTATGGCCATCTGCTACAAGAAAGGCTCGAGAGGTGGTATCCAGAGTGACAGTTTACATTCAGGAAGTTCTCACCAATTAAGGGCTTTCTTTTTAATGAAAGTTTGCTTTTGCACAGTGAATGATTTATGGTGGGGTTTTAAATGTATTGCTTTGACTATGCCTACACACTTTGAACACCCTAAATAAAATCAGAAACCTTTGAAACAAACTCATAAATATTGTCTGAACATTCGGAATATATTGCCTTCTGGAGGATGTGTAATGTAGTTTAAATCACCAAGCAGTTACAGGAAGATATTTGAACTATGTAGATGTTGTTACTTAAGCCTCCAGTAATATAATTACTCCATTAGTTACTGAATCCTGAAGTAACCTTCAGCCCCCAAGATCTGAAGTAGTTCATGCCAGGGGGCATGTGTTGTATTTTAGACAAAGTAAGCTATTTTAGACGAGGATTAGTTACTTGTCTTTTGTCTAAAGCTTTGCGGTTGTATATTTGGAGGAAAAACCAGATTAATATTTCCTGCCTGCTCATATAACGCAGTGAAATTTTCTTACTGGATTTTTGGAAGCATAAATGAAACACAGATGATGAGAAACTTCCCCTTCCTTCCTGATGTGGCAGGAGCAGAGCCATCAGCAGATGCTGTGGGGTAGCAGAGCAGCACGGCTCACGCAGCTGCTGCACCGTGCACGGCAAGTCCCCAGCAGCGCCCGCACGGAGCAGACTTGTGCACGTACAGCAGATCACTGGGTTAGCCCTGCACGCTGCTACGCTTAGTTTTCAGAATGGAGAGGGAGGTGGCACGTGGGGCCAGCTGCCTGCCACTGGGCCTGTGCTGGCCTCAGGGTGACTGCAGGGCCACCAAGTGGGTTGCGGGTCTGTTGGGCTGTATCTGCACGTGCTGCAGATGTGGATGCTTCCCTTCAGACTGGGCGAGCCGTGCCGCAGGCGGCCTGGGAGCAGCAGCTGGGTAATCTCCTTGGTTCCTTTGTGCCATGCTGTTTCCGTGCCAGTCCTTTCTGAAATGGTTTAAGCCATAGAATAGAAGCGAGGGGATAAACGTACCGGAGGACTTCATCAAAAGCTTGGGGGCTGAACTGTTTTTGGACTTTTGTATAATAGATACTCCTTATAGTGGGTAGTGACAAAATGGTATTCCACGTGGGAGTCCTTACAGAGTTCTGTCCTTTATCCCAAATTAATTATTGATGTGAGAGAAGGGGCAAGAGTAAAAGAGGGCTTATTTCATAAAGAATTATCTTCTTAAATATTCTCATTGCAGACTCTAATTTTCTTTCACTTTGAGCACTGTCTAAGTAACTTTATATCATTCATTGATCCTATTTTCTTGAAGCATTTGCATGGCCCATTGCTTTTGATTTGTTAAATAGCATATTTGAAGTCCTGTCAAGCACACCCATTCAGGAAAGCTGTGCCAGCCATTCATAATTTTACTTGATATTAAAGTGTACAAGTTGCCTTTGAAAAAAGCAGCTTGTAGGGCTGCGTTCTCCATGATTCTTTTGAATCTCTTCCAGAATTGTAGTTGTAACACATTTCTGGTTCTACCTGAAATTTTATTTCTGTGACATTTGCATTCCTTTTTGTGAGGAGAGGGTCCATGTGCTGCTGGACATCCTGAGAGCAAGAGGTCAGTAGTACAGCTCTGCTTCCCTCTCAAGGAATGCATCTTATGGTTTTTGGATACATAGTGGGCAGTATTGGTGGGAGGTGGATGGTTGGGCTAGCTGGTCTTAGAGGTCTTTTCCAACCTTAGAGATTCTGATTCTAATCAGTTCTGACAAGAGATGGAAAAATTCCCAGTAGTCTTTGAGTTCTCTTCAGTAACTCAAATTTCTGGGTTACTGATTTTTTTTTTTAACTTTTAAAGGCAAACAATCTGATAAGCAGAGTATAAACAAGTGCCCAGGTGGAAGACAGCTGTTTTCTTGTGTTCTTGCATTCTTCTTGGAGATTGAAAGCAAAATTCACGTGCCTTCTGTGTCAGGTATTGGAACATGTATGTACAAGATGCGTTGGAGGAGACAAACCAAATCAAGAGTGGGAACTGCTGCACTGCCAATTAATTCCTCCTTTGATTCTTTGCTGTCTCTCACTACGTAGACTGAGACATCGCTGAATTAAGATCCTGGAGATAAATGTTTCTTTGGCAAGTTTAGAGAAATTAATTTTAAACTTAGAACTGAAAACATTCCTATTAAACAAATTTCTCTTTCTTCTTATTCCATGCTGTGCTCTATGCCCATCTTTTGAACGCTACGATTTTTGTTTTTTAGTTAGTGCAGTTACTGCAGTGCAGTTTTGCATACAGCCATAATCTGACCTCAGCTACCCAGTGTTTCACACTGTGTGGCACTGATTTCCTTTCTACTGATCCAAACTCTAAGCACAGAGTTGCCACATTTTCAGTGCAGCTGGAATCCTTTTCTAAACTTCAAGCACTTGCGGGTGGAGGTTGTCTTTTATTCTAGACTTGTCTGGAGTTGTGGGGTTGTTGTTAAACACTTTCATTTCCTTGAGCTGTAGAGGACTAAACCACGGCAGCACCACAGTCCAACAGGAATTCACAGACATTTTCCCAAAGAGCTTCTTATCTTAGTGTCAAAATTTAAAGCCTTTTTATTTCTTCTCTTTTTTTTTTTTTTCAGTGAGAGGAATCGTTCCTTCCTTCCCCACCCCCCTCTATGCACCGTCAACCTTGGCAAACTGTAGTTACAGTACACTCTCCTATCCTTGGTAATGTAGTTTTTTCTTTCTTTAGTGACATATTTCTGCCTCTTATAACAGAGCACAACCTTTGTTGGTGCCAAGGAATCTGCGGTTGGTTTCCGCTGGGAAACTTCCATAGCCGAGAGTGAGCATATCATGTCTATTTTTTTTCTCCTTAAAATGGGATGGGAATTCTGCTTCTGAGGCTTCGGAGCATCTGCCTGCGCGAGGGCACGGCTGCCTGTGCGGCTGACATGCTGTGTGTTAAGAATTAAGTGCTCCACTGAATGAGAATGCGGCATTTGGGATTGCTGGCTACCTGTTCCACTTTGTGCATTGTGTGGCTGTACTCAGTGTGGACTCTTAATCCTTGGTTTGAGAGGCAGTAATTATCGAGCAGATGCAGCATACGATGATAGTGAGGATTTTAAGCAGCTTAGTGATAGAGCAGTTTAAAGAATGTTTACTGGCTATAGTAACATTACTTCTGGTTGCCTGTCTTAATTCATTTCAGATTAATCTGTCTTATAGCGGGAAGGAAAATGAATCGAGTCAGTAACTTCAAGAGTTATGTAAAACTGTACAGCGCTAAATAATTGTGCGGTTTTATGTATGCTGCTGAAATTGGAATGTCATTTTGACACAAATTTGCCGAAACAGAATGCTAGATGATCTGATCTTTTCCTCAAATAAAAGCCTTGAAACTATTATTTATGTACTGCTCCAGAATTTAGCATCTCATTGTCTTCTTTCACAGCTTATTTTGGTCATGTTTGCTTTTCCATGTGGTAGTCATCTACATCTGTCCTCGTTCTTGTGTGTGAGTATGAGGGAGACATGGGGTGCATTCTGGAGGTGTTGGTTGGAGGGGTTTGGGAGTGGGCACATGCACGGTGAACCCCATTCGGTAACACGTTGAACAAATAGCAGAATGAATCAGATAAGGCTATGACAAAACAGAAACATAATTGTATCAAAAGCAAACAGACTAAAAGTGACTAAATATTTTGGCAAGGAGTCCTGCTGAGGAAACTAGATTAAGTCTATCTGTTACATTATGTGGGAAAGAAGAAGAGGTCTGGATACTCCTCAGCTCAAAAACTCTTAAGCCTAAAATATTTTGAATGTTTAGAGTTATGGAAAAATAGGGAAAAGGCAAGCCAGAAGGGGATGAAGGATGCCAGTGCCAGCTGCTAGAATTTGGAGTCTGGAACCCCTGGCTAAATCCGTTTGCTTGTCAAGCTTTCTGTAGCTTGTGACTATTAGTTAATTGTTACTATTTATTTTAGAAATAGGCCAGTGGGAAAAGTCTGGGCTTCCCGCCCTCAACAAAATAAATTATGATTTCATCATGCTTTGGCCTTATCTCTCTTGTTCTGTATTCATCTTGGGAATTCAGATCTGTCCTGAGTTGATTCTGCTTTTTCACTACATCCAAGTTGAGCTTTGAAAACGTGGCAGAGAGCTTTTTTCAATGTATGTTATCAGCTGCTCTAGCAGACTTCAGTTTCCTTAGTCGCTTGGTTCCTCTTAAATGTCTGACTTCTTAAGTAACTTAAGAAATAATCCTTCTTTTTTGTTTTGTTTTGTTTTTTGGCCCTTTGATTTTTTCCCCACTTAGTGGTTGGTGTGAGAGGCCCAGAGCAATAAATGCAGACAATCTCAGCTCAGAGGTGTGGCAGTCCTTTGGGCCCTCTGCAGACTTAGGGCTTTGTGCCTCTCACCACTCTGCTGAGTTTCCAGAGCTGTGGCCACTCAGAAGACAAATGTTTGTGCTGAAAGTAAGGCAAGTTCCTGGATAAATTAATTCAGGTTTTGATATGCATGGCATTATGTTGGATGCAATTATGACCTCTTTTTTTTTTTTTTTGGACATCAGTTTCTTTAATGCTTTTTTGGAGGAGAATATATTTAGGCCTACATATCAGTCAGTCTTCACTGCTACAGCAAGCAAAAAGGCAATATTTGGTGCAGTACTTCCAATGCATTAAATAGCATCATCATCAAAGAGCAAAGGAGTGCTTTGTTGTTCATCTATTACCGGTGACACTTCACAAGAAAAATTCCTTTACCTCAAAGGCTAAGAATGTGACTTCATTCTGTCTGCCTGAGGATAGCATTTTTCTCTGGGTAACTGGATGCACAGACACTACTTCTGTCTCAAGGGCTGAATAATTCTGGTAAATGACGCCTATCATTGTGTTGCTCCGTTGTCTGGCTTGTCGCTGCTGCCTTGACCTTAGTTTGTAGCCTGAGATGGATGGCATGAGACACACAGTTGTCTCAATCCCCAGAGGAGAGCGCTGCACCCGTCGCAACAGAGCCCACAGCAATGCAGAGCGGCTGCAGGAGACTCAGTCATCAGGTTTAGGGGTATGGAGAGAAAGGGGGGCAGCGGCAGGAAGAGAAAGGAGCTGATTGTAACACCGACCTTGGGTTAGGGAGGCCAGGGAGCGCAAAGAGGAAGCCTGCTCCTTTGGGAATCACAGCAAATGGTGCTGGCGTGTGAGCCTGCCGCACCAGCCGGCTCGGCCTCTCCTTGGATTCTGATGCAATTTGCCGCTTGCACAGCTCCTGCTTCATGACCTTGACCTCCGCAGAGGTCTTTGTGGAGCAAAAGGAAATAGCCCTTGTGCCGGTTCGTGCCATAGCTGCGTATTTACTTGCAGAAGAAAATGCGACGAGTAACATGTGCCACCTGGAAAAGTCTCTCTGTAAATATGTGCTCGTGAACACAAATAACGTGTATTACGATAATAATGCGTCACCCAGAAAGCAGCACTTCAGTACTTCTCAGTGTCTGCTAGGACATGAATCGAAATGAAGCGAAGATTGGGGGAAGCATCCTGTGGGAGGAGGATACACTGCTTTCTGCCTTTTCAACGGAGAACTGAGATTTACATTTGAAAACACCCGGTTCATCAGCTTTTGTGTCTCCATTTTGCCATTGAAAAAGTAGGTGAAATGGGATAGGTTGGCGGTGGAAAAGCAGAAATACAGAAACTGAGCCCAGCCAACATTTGTTTTTGGTTTGTTAAAACAGGCCACGCAGATGTACGCGCAAGAATGCCAGAAAAGTAACTCTCAGCAAAGTTGAAGGCTTTCAGACTTTCTGACAAACCCTAGCACTGATCTGATATTACCTTAGGACAGAAAATCCACTTTAATGAAGCACCAGAGCGATTTCCTGTAGCAGTTTGTAACTTTTTAAGAAGCCTTCAGTCTGGATGCATGACCTACCCCGAACTTGCGGAGCTTGAGACCTGATGAGGTTGGGTGCATGTGGGATGGGTGAGTGGGAGTGAGCAGTGCGGCGGGGACAGGGAGTGAGCCTTGGGCTTCTCTCATTTTTCAGTGATGAGATCATGAAATAACTGTTATTGCTAATGGGAATTTGTGTGGATTAGTCTTCATCAACAACATTAACGTGCACCTCACGATACTTGTTAATATATATGAACACTGGCTTTTAGCTAGTGTATCTGAGAGAGGAAAGATGGGGTTTTGGAGGTCATTATTACCACACATTCACTTAAAATTTGAGTTGCACAACTCAAAACTCTCAAACAGATGGAGTTGGAATGTCTCCCAGCATCTGGTCAGGGCTCGCTTGGGAAAGGGGAGAAGTGCTGGAATCGTTCACACTAGCCCTCTGCTTCTGAGCAGCCCCGCCATGCCTCCTGTGTTAAGTGAGGACTCTCTGTGTTACCTGGCACATTGGGTTTTGTCCTTCCTGGGGGATTTCAGGTGCACAGGACCATCTCTGAGCTGCTTGCGGGCTGGTGTTTGTGGCAAACCTGAGGTTTGGGGCAGTGGGGTGAACCGTCCAAGCTCTGTGCTTGTAGTCTTTTGTCATCTCCGTCTGCCAGGGAGTGATGTTGGAGCATAAAGAAACACAGGACTGAGTTCTGTGAATAGCAGAAAAGCAATGTGTTGGGCAGAGTTAGGGGTGGGAGAGTGTGGAAAGAATACAGTTTCAGTTGTGAATCTCAAACGTTGTCATTCCTTGCCTGACCCTAAAGGAAAAGGGCTTTGAGGTAAGATGCTTGCACAGGAGTTCTTCAGCCTTTTTTCCTGACTTGAAAGATGTGCTAAGCACTGCAAGTGATGTGTAAACCACTGCTAGCCTGGGAAGTTGAGAGTTTCTGCCACAAGTTGATACCCAAGGAGCCAGGCTGATTTGGCTTCCCGCAAAGGACAGCAAGTTACATTTCTATGCAGCTCTTCC
Source organism: Tetrao urogallus (assembly GCF_951394365.1). NCBI lineage: Eukaryota > Metazoa > Chordata > Aves > Galliformes > Phasianidae > Tetrao > Tetrao urogallus. The sequence continues at coordinate 13,578,714 of NC_136815.1, forward strand.
TTCTGCACTTTCTCCCTCGTGATACCCAGGCAGAGCTTTCATGTGGGAAACCCACAGTGTGAAAATAAAAACACTGGGAGGACTGTGCCCCTGGCATTTCTTAACTTTGTAACCTTTGTTTTACCTTACTTAAAATGTCTCTCTTGATCCCTGGAGATGCTCAAGGCCAGGTTGGATGGGGCCTTGGGCAGCCTGAGCTGGTGGGGGGCAGCCCTGCCCATGGCAGGGACTTAGAGCTCTATGGTCTTTGAGGTACCTTCCAACCTAAGCTGTTCTGTGATTCTATAATCTTATGCTTTGACATACTTTTTAACTCCATCGTTGTCCCCTCTCACAGCGAAGGGCCACGGGCATTATCTGCTAAACCAGGAATTTTTGTAGTTCATTAACTACACGGTAAATTGTAACTTGACCATGTAAATAGAAAAAGGCCTGCTACCCATAATTAGCACTGTGTTTGAAGCCTGGGCTGCTTGCATATTGTTTAGGGAATTCAAGAGAAATGAATTTCATTTGCAAAGCTTCCTCTGTAAGTAAAGGGTAAACCAAAAGGAATTTCCTGGGATTCTTGCATGTAATAGATCTGAAGAGCATTTGGGTTGGTAACCTGTTTAAAATATTGTGAAAACTGAACTTGAGACACAAGAATTGAAGTCACTCAGATTTCTTTGTACAGGGAAATGACCACATATGTACCAAAGAAGTGAATTTGTCTGGATATCTGCCACTGCCTCCTACATCACTCTTCATAGAAAGCATTTTCTTCCAAACATAGCATAATGGGAATTCATAGCTTAATAGAGCCTCGTGGTTTAGATTCCTTTGAAATCACCATGCAGACACGGGGAAAAAGATGTTTAAAATTCTTTGTTTTTGACCAAGATCCTGTTACATAACTTGGGGGCTCCTAAAGAAAATGTGAAACAGTGCTTAAAAAAACCAGCAGCTGCTGTGTTATAATTTAGGAAGGAATGATGCTGTATTTGTGAGGGTGGGGGCTAGGGAAGGAACTTCAGGATTAACACACATTTAATCATAATTTCTGATTAAATCTTTTTTCTTGGTAAGAGGAAGTCTCTCAGTTATGTGGAAGAGGATCCTGAACTAACCGTGTACTGCTCTTTGTGAACAAGGCTTACTACACTGACAGAAATGAGACAGAAACTTCTCTTGTTGGAATGGCCCAGTGGTCTTCTCACTTGTACGGTTTTAATGACATGAGAGAAACTGTGCAGTAGTAGCCTTGGGCTCTTGTTAGTTCTGATCTTTGGTATACCATAAAGTACACTTGCATGGGTTACAATTAGTGGAAAAATAATCACATGGCCTCTGCTTATAATCACATCTATTGCTCAGCTAACCCCAGAGCTGTTGGTCTGTGCAAGCTCCTGGACTCCCAGGATGTGAGGACAGGACTACACAAATTGCTTGCTGTAGTCCATCCATGCCCAAGAAGATTAAGGGAAGTAAAGAGTCCCGAGTTGGCCAGTTTGGCAGTATAGATGTGGAAAGTGCCATCTGCAGAGCAGCTGCTGGTTCTCCTGCTTCGATAAATTTATCTCATACTGCGTAAGAGGCAGCATTTTTCCCCTTTGTGCAGGAAGGCAACCTTCTGGGTCCATCATTTTTCTCTGGCACATGAGGGTGTTTTTCCCCTCATCTCCTCTCTAACAATCCCCATTTCACAGCATGCTTTAGGGTCCTTTTGCATCATTCTGCCAGCTCGACAGGTTCCTGCAGAATTGTCGTGACCTCCTGCATATGCACTTATGGCTCTCTTCAGTGTTCTGATCACAGAATCGTAGAGTGGCTTGGGTTGGAATGGACCTGAAGGATCATCAAGCTCCATCCCCCCCGCCACAGTCAGGGCCACCAACCTCCATATCTCCATATCTAATACTAGACCAGGCTGCCTGGGGTTCCATCCAGTCTGGCCTTCAACACCCCCAAGGACGGGGCATCCACAACCTCTCTGGGCAGCCTGTTCCAGCACCTCACCGCTCTCATAAAGAACTTGCCCTAATATCCAACCTAAATCTTTGCTCCTTCAAGTTAAAACCATTTCCCCTAGTCCTGCAGTTATCTAACCTTTCAAAGAGTTGATTCCCCTCCTGTTTGTAGGCTCCCTTTAGGTACTGAAAGGCTGCAATGAGGTCACCCCGCAGCCTTCTCTTATCCAAGCTGTTCAAGCCCAGCTCCCTCAGCCTGTCTTCATAGGGGAGGTGCATCCTCTCTAACACTCCCTATCTTTCTTGTATTGGGGCCCCCTGTAGCCACTCTCCTTTCTCACCTCAGTCTCTGAGAGTTTGTTAAAGCCCTTTGATGTGTGAGAAGAGAGGGTCTGCCTGAGGCTGGTGTGAGAGATTTGTGACTGGGAGGGGAGCTACTGCTAGGTCTGGCCTGCAAGTACAGCTGGGCAGTCTCACTGCTTTCAGGCAGTCTTGTAGGCCAGTTCATCAGAACCCCACAGATTTTGTTCCCTAATCAGAAGAAAAACCAAAAAAATCTCATTTGGACAGAATTACAGTGCAACATCTGTCTGAAAAGCAAACAGTGTTTGCAAACACTGTTTATTGGTTATGAAACAGTTGCTTCTAAACAAATACCAAACTCAGAACCAAACAAAAAACCCCACGATTTCTGTGAGCTTTCTCCATAGGTATAGTGTAGGGAAGAAGCTGGTAAACCTAGATGGTAAAGAATGCAGCTTGAAAGTAACCCACTTCTTTAGTTGAAGAATTCTTTCTCATTACTGTTGCCTAGCTGGAAATAGCTTTGAGGATTACGTTCACATGATCTACGCCAGCTTCATTCAAACTGCTTTTTCCTACCAGGTACTTCTTTTCCCTGGAAATGAAGTTTATCTTGCTGCCTTCTTGCAGCAGACAACCATTTTACACAGGCAGTATTTAACGAGTTTAAGGAAGAATGCTTTTGGCTTCCTTCCCTCCGGATATGAATGTGCCGTTTTCCTCCATCTTCCATTTTCCTGACAAGGGGGGGTGTTACTTAAATTGCTTCAACTTTTATTGCACCTCAGAGCAGATTCTCCTTCACAGCCTGCTCCAAGGCTGCTTGGAAGGCAGAGACCCATGTTCCGAGCATGAGAAGCAGAAGGAAGATTAAGGATTAATTTTTTTGGATCCTCCTGTATTTGCCAAAGAATCATCACCATTTTTGTCAAAACCGAGCCCTCTGTCAGTCCTGATGAGTCGCATGGAAAAGCTGCATACTGTGTAGGGAGGTTATATTTCTGTTTTCTAGGGGCTCGCATTCATATGTTATAGGTATTTTTAGCTAGCTTTGAGAAGTGAAAAAACTTTGCTTTGGATCAGAAGAAAGATATGTATGCTGTCGTTTTGAATTCACACGGGAAATTACATTAAAGTAACATTTCCATGCAGAAAAAATAATCCATCAAAGTATTGATGGATTTTTCAAATGTGCTGAGTACTTGTAGATGCTGCTGCTGACTTGGATACTGCTCAAATACTCTGCAGTTTTGGAAATTAACCCCCTTCGTATTTTGCATTCAGCACTGATTGTGGGGGTTTTTCACTCATTTGCATAACTAACCTCATAGCAAATAGCCCTGCTCTCCTGCAAGGCACACCTGTGGGCCTGTGTGGTGGGGAGCCAGAACAGCAGGGGTGCATCTGAGCTGTGGCTCTAGGGTGCTTGTGCTGTGCCAGCAAACAGGGCAAGGGGAGCCTACAAAGGGATAAGGTCTTAGTGGGGCTGGAGATGGTGACTTGGTGCCAAAAAGCACGGTGAGGAGTGGCTCTGATGGAATGCTTAATGCCCACATAACACATCTTGTTAGAGCAGGCTGACAGGCAGGCACCTTTTGTTGAGCCCCAGGATGAAGGTGACACTGGTTTGCTTTTTTTTCCTCTCGGAGGCTTTGGGAAGGGGCTGCATGTTTCTAATGGCCCAGCACAGGAGTCACAGTGCTCCTTTTCTCCCACCAGGGCAAGGGAGAGGAGTCATGGAGCTTCTATCATTGAGCTATTACTTTTGGGGGGAAGAACACAATCTGAAACTATTATTTTGTAAAGAATAACTGTGATGGAGCTGAGCCCCACATATTGACTCTCCCTCTGTAGCTCCAGTGAGCTGGCACTCTGTGGCTCACCTTCTGACACCAGGTAAAAGTAACCATAAAATGGGACAAAACTTCTTGGATCCATACAGTGGTGTGGTGGGGAAACAATTACCATGCCCGAGGCAAGTCTCATCCACTGGCCTGCAGCAAAGCAGTTGCGATGGCAGCATTAGCCCTAGAGAAGATGGAAGGTCCTCCCACCTGCAGCCTTCAGTTTAATCTGGGTATTTTAACCCACCTTATGCTCAGCAGTTTTGAGTTTAGAGCTTCTGATAGGGGAGCGAGGGAATAAAAATATCTTTGCATGCAGGTTGTGCTTGCAAAATCAGACACTTCATCTCCCACTCACTCTTGAACCAAACAGATCCCTCCCACAAAAACTGGTGGAGCCTAGATCTGGTCCCAACCCTGATAAACATGTCAAACCAAAATAAAGGCTGCCAAAGTGAGGGGTGACATGAAGGAGAGAAATGGATGTCAGCTTCCATTGGAGACCCAGTTTCTTGCCCCTGCTTTGATTATGGATATCTGTGCCCTTGATTAAGGAAATTAATTTTCTAGCTGTTTTTTTTTCTTTCTTTCTTTTTTTCTTTCTTTTTTTCCAATGCTGTTCTTAATATGAACTTAAATGCTTTGTTATTAAACAAAGATTTTATTGTCATGGAAAAAGACAACTAACAAAGAAACAAAGGGGATTTTTTGTCATTCTGTATGCTGTTCTAGAAAACAGAAGAGAAGGTAACTACTTCTTCATACAAACTGAGTCCAATTAGTCAACTGGTATGAAAGAGTATTTCTGAATTGATATATTCAGTAAATGATTCTGGAAGTGTTGTTTTTAGGCGTAAAGTCATTGTTTCCTCTTTTCCTTTGACCAAGAAACCTATTGGAGAACATTTTAAGGAGAATTTAAGATACAGTGTAATTGTGACTGTTTATTTTTCCCCAAGGTTTTGTATTTTGGGGGTCAAGGGAAGAGAGAAGCAAAGAGGAGAGGGGAAAACAAATGATGCCAAGAGGGATGAGTCAGGCATTACACGATTGCTGGGAGTTTGGGCTTTCCACATCAGCAGTCAGCTCTGTTCTGCTGGGAGAACAAGTCCGTTTTGAAGCCATCTCAGATGCCTGTTAGTCATGTTTTCCAGCAGTGGAGGAGAACTATCCCAGTCTCTACGTGCCTTTCTTCCCATCGTGGGACGATAGAAATCTGTGTGTATGGAGAGAGGAGGTGGGGAAGGTTCTGGCAGTGGCTTTAGCACCTATGAGGACGATGCTCCTTTCTGACCAGGGCTGGAAGGAAATCGCATGTTTACAAAATGTTATCCAAAAGCAAAACAAATACTGGGGATTTGATCTAATGTGGGTCAGACAGCTTTAATATGCTTCAGATGGGAACAAGTTAATTAATGTAGAACTTAATTACTTGTATTGGGCAGCTGGCAAAAAAAAAAAACAACACATGAATTTTTAAGAAATAAACAGGCTTCCTGAGTATCTGAGTGTGTGTGTGGGGGGGAAATGTGATTTGCAAGAAGAGATCTTCTCTGCAGTGCTACTGGCACAGTCCTGTGCTTTGTGTAGGTGCTTTTATTTGTTTTTTCTGTATCTTCTGCCATGTAGCATATCTCTAGACAGCCTCTTTGTCTCACTGAGCCCTGCACAGAAACATTTAATTGAAAATGAATGTAGAAACATCTGATATTCAGTGGTGTTCAGATTTTGGATTCAGCCCGTCTGCTGAGCTCTGCGTTATGCCAGTGAAAAAATGCTGGCTGTGTTTCATCACATCTGACTGTTGACTAAGTTAGATGCATTCTGGCCGTTGCCAGATGCACAAGATACAGTGAAATGAGCATTTCCTGTAGCAAATTAAGACTTGTTGGCTCTGTGACGGTATTGGCTAAAACTGCTTGTTTGCACTGGGGATTTGGCCAGATTGTGCTGGTCAATACAGGCAATAAAGTGAGTTAGCAAAGGAGCTCTCCTGATCCAGCTTGAATTCTTCTTATTCGTCTAATTAGTTAAGTTTGGGAACTGTGGGCTTCACTTGTCACTACTGTCTGTGATATGGGTTCCAGATACACCCACCGTCAAGCAAAGCCAAATGCCTTAAGGCATTTCTCAGTCAGGCTGAACCGGTGAAGATAAGCCTCTCAGGTAGGGGGAGATGCTGGGGCAGTGGGGAGGGTTGGTGCTGGCTGAAATGGCTGAAGGAGCCAAATCCCAAGCTGCATGAACTGAGGGCTTGCAGAGTCAAGATGACATCCTATTACTTTGGCTCCTTGACCAGAGGCTCCTTGGTTTGCAGACAAACTGCCGGCATCAGTAGGCAGGCAGGAGATGGGTTCCCAGTTGCATCCTGTCCTAAGCTGGGGGTGCCTGCCAGGCTATGTTTCCAGATCTTATGTCTGTCTGCTCACTGATTCCCAGAGCAGGAGCCTTGGTGCGTTGTTCTGCAGCTGCTGCCCAGTGTGCAGGGCAGCACAGGATCCTGCAGGGAGTTGGGGTTCGTTTTTCTACGTCCCTGCAAGTGCTCATCCAGGAGATGGTGCCTGTCCCAGCTGGCAGAGGAGCGGCTGCAGCAAAGATGAGAAATAAACAGGGAAAATTGCCAAAACCACTGATGGGAACAGCAAGCAACGATCACAGGGAGAGAAGAGGAGCTGGGTAAAGGCAACTCTGTCCTTCCTTTTTGGAGCTGACTGAGAATTTTCTGTTTTAAAAGCTTTTGAGTGCTTTGAGGAGCGGGCAAAACAACAACAATAACAATACAGCATTTACTGTGTGCAAGCTCAGGTTGTGGTTGAGTGTCTGTATTAGAGAGACCTTAGAAACTTGAGAGCAGCGATGCCATTGTAAATACCTGACATTTACTGAGTGTTAAAGGGGAGGGTGATCTGCCTTCAGCCTTACTTTCTGGAGCCACTCAGCTCCAAGAGCTGGAGCTACGGGACTTTTTTTTGAGCTGGAGCTGCAGTTCAAACATCACAACATGTTGCCAGCCCGGAAATGGTTTTAAAAGCACCCTGACCAGGGTGACAGTGAGTTTGGGCCAATCTCACTGCTATTTAGACATCCAAATGAGAATTATCCAAGGTAATGTCCATGAATCCAGCAACAGTAGTGCAGAAATACAGTGGTCTTTGAGCAGACTGTTAACTGCGGTTCGGACACCTGTTTTGAATGGAGGAGCCCACAGGGCTGGACCTGTGAAACCCTGTGTGCTGGAAGATCTGACCAAGGATGAAGATTTTGCCATATATAAGAAAACAGCAAGGCTCCAGAGAGGTTTCTGTGTTAGAAGACTTCATCCAAGCATGAGCCATAGTTAATGCCTCAACTGAAACTCTGTTGTCCAAATCCTCTGTGCTTGCTGCTCTCCCTTGCTGAGGAAGAACGGTATATACAGGAACTGTGCAATTTCTCCCCTTCTTGTTCAGCTAACATTGTGTGCAGAAAAATAGCTGTATTGCTAAACTAAGTGCAATCCTAAATTGGATTTGTACCCATGAAGTTAACAGGGACTGATTCTGCCACTCCAGTACAGCACTTGATGAAAGGTGGAGGTGCTGTAGATGTGAAATTTTCAGCTTTGTAGCATGACAGGAGAGACACCAAATCCTCCTTTTTCTCCCTGACAGTGTTGGCACTGTCTTGTGAAACGGGGGAATACCAGAAAGCTGAAATTCAGGGACTGGAGGTCTACAGCTGTCCCTCCTTGTGTCACTGGGCACCACATGGTAGTGGCACTGCAGAAGCCAACAGCCCTGTGCCTTAGCCATCATGCAGGAGGCACTATCTGCCCCGCACTGATTATCTTGTCATAAGACAAAGGGGGTACAAAGTAGGTGCGTGTGAAGTGCCTACAGTAGCTCTGCAGGGAACAGAGAGCTTGGAAAGCCTGGGGAGAAAATGCTGCACTAATAATGCATGAGGCACGTACGCTGTGCCTTGTTTAAAAGAGATGCATGGGTCCCTGGGGAGTGGAGTAAGTGGGGCACAGGGAGGGCTCAGGCCAAGTTGTGATAGTGCTGTATGTGTCTCGTTCAGAAGTGTTAACTGGTCTGAAGAAGGCAGCCCTTAGGGAACACCTTAAAAAAAAGAAAAATGTCTGCAGTTGTTTGCCATAATCGGATCTCTTCGCTATTCAAACCGAAGCTTAAGTTTTACAATAGTAAAACTAACCGTCTTACTTAAAAACAAAAAAAATTTTAAAAAAGAAAAAGTTGCGTGATGTAGGGCTGTTGGAGGGAGGGTATCTCTCACATTTGGTGAGCTGTGTTAACACAGTGTCAGTTAACACATTATCAGAAGCACTCAAAATTCACCCAAAGGGGACTTTTATCGACGTCTCACCCCAAAGCCCCAAATCCTCAGGACCAGCCTCGATCCCTTTTACCCCTGGAAATAATCCCATGCAAATCAATTTACTTTCATGAGTAGACTAAACAGGATTTGTCTGTAATTAGCATGAAGTGGAACAGATTGCAGGCATGCTTATCTCCTGATGTGGAGGTGCAGCCAGTGCGGGCCGTGCCGTGCCGCTCCTGCAGCCCGAGCCCACCGGGCGGCCCGGCCCCACGGCACCGCACACAGCCTGTGGGTTTGTGGAGGGCACGCACACACACACACAGACACTCACACACACAGACACACGCACACACACCTGCGGGTGGTGTGGCAGGCTGAGAGGGTGCCAGATCAAACCTCACATTGGGATTGAACCTGGTCCTTTTCATTTGTCCCAGTCACAGCACCAAATCCAGAGGTTAATGCTATTTGGGTTGTTCTTAGCTAAGTTGCATTTTTCCAGATTAAAGGTTGTGGCTTAAGTTTCAGATTTAAGTTCAGAATAAAGTTCTTCTGACTGAAATACTAAAGCATGTTTCATCTTTATTATTTCTAATACGTTATTATTTAGCATTTGATTCCCCCTGTTGGCTTCAAGTAGCTCCTTTCTAATACTTGAATGCCCCACGTGGTAACAGTTTACTTATTGGATAATTCTTCATCTGTGTTTCTTATGCTGTCAGGATGAGGACAATTTCATTTCGCAGTTTGTGAAGGCAAGCCCTCTCTCAAAGTTATCTTTAGATGGAGCTGATCTGCCTGTTGGCAAACACGAGGCGATGCTGGCCCCACACATGTATCGTCACACCAAGTGGGTTTTATTTAACGTGCCGGCATATGCCAGCACAGGATGGTGCCCAGATAGGTTTCTGTTGTGTGTTGCACATGAAGTATATTTGGTTACACTACCTTGACATGGACAGGAGTTTCTGGTTCATTAAGCATCTCCTAGTTTCAGGCCTGCTTTGGCAGGGATGGCAGCTGCTGTGTACAAAGAGGGATTTCTCTCTCACCTGATCCAGGTTAAAGGTGGGTTGTGGCCCTTTACACTGAAGGTAGTAAGAGTCTTTCATCATCTTCATTTACTTCAATTATAATGTTCTGATAAAACCTGTTACGTGATGGATTCCAGCAGCTATTCTGGTGAGGATGTGCTGCTCTTGTCCACACAACTCATAGCTGTCAGAGCTGAGGTCAGCTCTCAGGTATGGAATTCAGGAGTGAGGACAGTAGAACAGCATTAAATTTGCTCATAAAAGAAACAAAAGGAAAATGTAGCCTTTACAAAGGTTGGGTTTTGCTAGCAAATGCACAGGGAATAGATGGATAACAACAACATTTTATGGTGCTTTTCATTTCCAGTATTTGCTGAGAGCTGAAGTTTCAATATTTAAGTCTGGACATAAAAAGCCTTGGTCTTTTTCTTTCTCTGAATGAAATTAGTAGCAAAATAACACTGAATTTAGCAGAGTTAAATTTGGTCAGGGATGAATAAACATATATTTCCATTTCTGGTTTGGGAGCTTCTCTGAAGCTGGGGTTTTAAACAAATGGAATGGCAATGTTGTGAGATTTATTTAGGCTGTAATGCAGTGAGCTGTTAACTGAGTTGGTTGAAACCAAGAAAACAAAATTGGGTATGTTTGATATATTGGTATAAATAGAGGAAAACAAATCTGTTTGGTAAGCTGAGTATTGGTGTTTGCATCAACCATGTGCATGTATATAGGGTCTGACAGCCTACAGCCTGTCTCTGAAAGGCTGAAGTACCCTTCTTGTTATAAACATCAGTGCCCTCTGATAGTGAAAGAAAACCCAAACAGAGCTGATGTGATAACTTGTGTTTGGAGGAAGAGTTGTTAGCGAGGCAGGAAATGACCCAGCACTTAGTATCTGAGTCTGGCCTTGGGATTGGTTGCTGGTTTTTCAATTTTGGTGCTAATGAGCACCTAATATTCACAGCCAAACCTTCAAATAACAGAAAGGAAATTACAGGCAGATTTCAAATCTGCGTGCAGAAATGAGCAAAACAAAATTTTCATGCCTCATACTGGATAACATAAATATTTTATTTAGCTGTAAGGACTAACCTTTGAAGTAAAAAGTGGCAGCTAGCTGGGAAATGGCCTGGAGCATGGAGCTGAAAGACTTCTATTTCAAGTAGATTTTTAGAGATTTTTTTCACGTGGGTCACTTCACATTTTCAAATACAAACACTGCTGGTTGTGTCTGTGGGCTCCCAGATATCCGTACATCTATCTATACAGTGCTGTGAGCAGCGCCTGCCAGCAGCGCAGCATTCAGCTCCTTTCAATAGTTCGGAAGTATCCAAGCAACAGGACAGGCATTGCCTCGCTTACGCCTTTCTCACCCCAAATCCCAAAGCATCCAGGAGGAGCTTTTCAGACTGGGGCTGGTGCAGCCCCTGCCTCCTCCTGCATCCATTACTCCTGGGGCTGCGCGGCCTCACAAAAGCTGATAAGAGCAGCGATAAAAGCGGTTTAAAGAAAAGCCCAGGACCACAATGGAGCCGTTTTGAAATGAATGCAAAACAGATGCCTCCCAATAGCGAGGAGGTTGTGCCACAGCCAGAAGCCAGGCAGCCTAGGCTGCAGACAATGCGGCTGATTCAGCCAGCATCCCTCTAGCCCTAAATTCATTGCGTTGCTTATGAAAAAGGGGGAAGCAGAGGAGTGCGAACTGAGTGGCCTCTCTGGCTTCTCTGGCCTGGCTCTTGGCTTTTTGTTAACAATAAATGAAGAGGAGGTTTGTGGAGAGGCATCGATGCGCCCAACTTTGCGCAAATGTTCTGCCGTCGCTCAGGTGGGAAGAGCAGCCAGTGGGTAAGATGGGGCAGTGCAGAGTTCTGCTGTTCAGACGCCGATGGCTTTTGCCAGAGTCCCCTGCTCATGTGCTGGGATGATTTTTAGGCAGATGGCCCCTTGACAGGGATTGCCACGTGGGTGGCAGTGTATGAGGGGATATATATTATAACCTGCCCCATCCTACATGAGCCACATGAGCACAGGGACATCAGTAAAACCTGCCGTTGTGGTCAGAGCCTCCCTGTTTGTAAGTAACAGCAATCTGTGCTGTTATCCCAATTATCCAAGTCTTCACTGCCATAAAAACCTCGGGATTGTTTCCCTTGTCAGTGGCTGGCAGACCTGCTGTAACATTTGATCCGTGGATCGAGAAATGATGTTTGTGCTGATGCATGGTCTGGCACATCTGTCAGATCCAGATTAATTTTGTGAACGCTACTGCAGAGTTCAAAGCTGTTTCCTCTCTAATTACATTGAGACAGCCATAAACTTTGTGAAGACAGTCGTAAAATTCTAAGACCAGCACCACTTAGCACAGGAATGAGTTAATTTATGTACTGATTTTATTTGTTTATAGACCGCTTGCGAAGCATTTGCCAAATTTCTCATGTTTTGCCCAAATCCAAAAGCAAGGACCAAATGGGAAGATGCTCACATCCACCATTCCGTCTCAGCCAGAGTCGGTGCAGCTGTGCCACGTGCTGGTGCTCCCCATAGCAAATTTTGGCATCAGGTTTGCAAACCCTTGTACTGGGACATGAAAATGGAATTCCCAAACAGCCCCAGCCACGTCTGAGCGGCGGCTCTGCTGGAGTAGGAAACTCGCAGACAACTGCTCCCGCTGCTGCTGTGCGGCGCCCTGCATGGGGCTGCCCTCACAGCAGGACCATGTGTCTGTGCAGGCTGTAATGAGACCGAGCTCTGCCTGGTTTTGTTTATGAGCAAAGGGCAGGGCTTGGAAAAAAAAGCCCACTTGCTAGCGGTGAGTAAAGCTGTGTTGTTTGACCAAAAAGGGAGATTAAGATTAAGGCATAAATTCACTCTGCTTTTCTTCTTTTTCTTTAAAAAAAAAAAAAAAAAAAAAAAAAAAGTTTTAATTAAAAAGAGGAAGGTCTGGCCTTTCAGTGCCAAGACAGCCTTTCAAATTAATTTAAAAAGCATTAGTGAGTTCTGCTGAGGTCTACAAGTAGATGACTCTTCTGTCACCACTGCTACTCATTCAGTTCCTGAGAAGCAAGAACGCCAAACTGATAAAATGCTGCCATCTGATACAGCTTTGCGACCCAGAATTTAACAGGACATTTATTAGACGGGCAAAAAAAAGGAAAAAAAATCACCTTCTTAAAACTGTAGGCTTAACAACTGGGAGTGTGGGTGGAGCTGTGGGTGGAGCAGAGGGACCGCAGTACGGGATAGGCTTCCACAGTGGTCCTCCAGCAATCCCTCCATAGAAGTGGAGGACCAGGAGCGTAATTCTGCCTGTGGTTTGTCTCATGTCCAGAAAGTGCATCTTGCCTGAGTGAAGGGTGAAGCAATTTTCATGCCGTGGGAGCAGCCCCAGCTCGCTCCTTCCTTCCAGAGCTGGATAAAAATCATTTTATAGAGAGACCTTTTCTCTAATAAACAGTAAAGCAATCTCATAAAGAAAGTAGCATGCTTTTTAGACTCGGTAACCATATTGAATTAAATGTTAGGCAAACCATAATTACATTTCCCTGTCAGTTGTATTAATGTGAATTTCGTTGATTAATTTTTCAAGTTAGTTGGCATTAAGTGGACAGGAAGCTGAAGATCCCCTCTGGACCTCCTGTGCCAGGCCATGCAAGGAGAGCAGCGGGCTTGGTATTGTGCCATTCACTCAGCCACGTCGATGTGAGACTCAGATCCCAGCCTTTGGGACATCTGCAGTCACTGCATGCAGCTGAGATCGGTCACTGCTTCACCAACTTTCCCATTCCTTATGCTAACAGCATCGAGGCCAAGTCCACCTTCTGAGGAGCAGATATCCTATCTTGGCCACATGCAGGGTGCTGCTCAGACTGCAAGACAGCAGCTGCTGCACTGGCAATCTCACACTGCTAAGCACCGAACAGTGAAACCAGGTGATGTTGATATGGGAGCCTGACCTCCCTTCCGGTGTGAATCCAATGCTTAATAGCTCTTTTAGAAAGGAAGCCGCAGCAGCCCTCAGCATGGGAAGCTGTGCATTACAGCTGGGCTACACTGTGCTCAGTGCCTGCAGACTGTGCTAAGTCTCCCTTCCCAGTTCATCCCTCAGACATCTGTGTTAGCTCATGGAGCTCAGGGAGTCCTGTCCAGGAGCAAGTGTGAGGTAGGGACGGACTGAAGCAAGATCACTTACATAGAGACCCTTCTTCTTGTGTAAATCAGCCTGGATTACAGGGATCCAAACAAACAATTGTTGATGCATACATCCTGCAGCACTCTGTTTCTATTACACAGCTCTGGGGAGATGAAAAGAGTCTGCTTAGTATCTACTCAGAAGGAAGAAAAGGGAGCAGGGCTGTGGAAGAATTTTTCAAGACTGGAAGCCTGTTTCATGTTAGAGTGGCCTGCCAAATTTTGTACAAAATTTCTTAGATACCAGTTCCTGCGTACAACCCACGAGCAGTTAACACCAGTGAAGCCATGGGATGCACTGAGCTTCTGTTCATAACGCATGTAGCTTTTGCTCTCCCTTCCTAAAGATCAGCTTTTCAGGGCAGTATCAAAAAAGGTCAAAACCACAAACAAGAGCGAGCTGAGACGAATGGGCAGCACTGTGTAGGAAGTTGGAACATATACAAGCTTATTTGCCTTCTCTACTCTTACCATCTTGCCCCCCTCCTGACTGCAGCATGCTATGAAGCATGCACAGTGGCAAAGCAGATGTTGCAGGGGAAGCTCCAAGTACTCAGCTTGAGGACAGCATCAGTCCCTCTGTGCTTTTTGTCCTTCTTACATTGCTCAGTAGTGCAAGAAGGACATTGCACTGCTCATGGGCCAATGTTTAGTTCATTCTTAATTATATATATATATATAAAACAAAAACTAACTGTGCATCTCTTTCACACTTCTAAACAGCCTAAATCTTCTTTGAATCAAATTCTGCCTTCATAGGGAAGTAGAGAAATTGGCTCTGTTCCACTTTGAAGGGAAAGAAAAAGTTTTTGGGGGAAATCCACTTGCCTTAGGGATCTAATGAGTTGAAACTACGTTGAAATACTTGTGATTTAGATCATAATGAATGCTAATGCTTGTAGTTAAAAGGTTCTCCAGTGTATCCAGCAGGTCTGGAGGCTGCTGGGTGGTGCAGGCAGCAGCAGGCTGTGCCTGGCTGACCCACGGAGCTGGAACACACTGCGTGAGAAGTGGCACTGGGAAACTTCTGGCATTTGTCAGCAGCCGTGCAGGGCTGGGTGCTCTTGCAGTCTGTGTTTTTCTATAGGTATCAGCTGGATAACATTCGTAACCTTCAGGTCAGATCCAGACCATATCCCTTGTATTTTCTCACAGTAAACAGAGACATGCTGCTAGAGGCAGCCCACTGTAGGAAAAGCTGAGTTATTTAGGCAGCAGTGTGCCTTAGGAAAAGAGCTGCAGCGTTTTCTTGGGGAAAGTCTGATTCATCACTTGTCTGCATGCCTGGACAAGAAGAGGGTCATATTTCTGCTAGGCACCAGTGCGGGGGGAGGGTGCTCCGAACTTGATTTATCAACTAGTGGAGATGAATTAGAACCCTCAGGGGAGGGAAAACTTCACAGAAACCGAAATATTTTTACATTGCAGATGATTGTGGCCTCCAGACTTTTTCTTGTATGGCATTTATGCAAGCACACATTCCAAAACAAAATTAAACAAACAGTCCCTTGAAGACTCCTAATTAGCCACTTTGCTCAATACTCAATTAGAATAACTGGGTAGGTAAAATATGACTGCAGTGCAGAGATTTTCATTTGAAGTTGCAGTCCGTAAGTAATGTTTAAGAACAAGTTAGAGTTCATCAATGAATGCGTTTCGCTCGGAGCGAACAGTCTGCAGAAGGGGAGGGCGAGGTGCTGCAAACCTGACGAGGGCTGCTAATTTAAAGCAGAGCCCAGAGTTCAGAAGATCTGGAAGGATCGTGCCTCTGCCAGAAACCTTGATGTGACCCCAGGCAAGTCGCTTCACCTCTCTGTGCCTTATCTCAATAAATATCTCTGTTTCCTACCTGTGAAATGAAGATAATGCTCGTACGTGTCCTGAATCTTGAATGTTAATAAAGTACATAGAAATTACCAGGCTAGAAGTCCTCTAGAAGAACAGATCATGAGTCATGTATGTTTGTACAGCTTAGTAACTACTCAGTAACTACACGTTTCTTTTTTATTAGGCCACTTGCAAATACTTACGATGTTTAGACTTAATTTGCTTACCCTGCTGGTGACAAGGACACACCTGGATCAAGCGTTTGGATTCAGACCCTCTCAGTACTCATAGGACGGAGAGCAGCTGGTTTCTCCATGCAGTTGGAGCTCTCTAAAGGGCTTGTGGTTGTCATCTGCATGGTGAAGATGCATCAGAGCCCAGCTCTGATGTGAGATTCTGTGGCTAAAACCCATTCCTATCAAAGCATGATAAAGAAGAACATTAAACAAATTTCACTACTTGGAAATTACCAGCTCTGTATGTCTGCTTTAGTTTTGTTTCCACGAAAGGGCACAACTCTCACAACTAGTAAATTATGTAGTTTCTACTGATACCATCTGTACTCTGCTAGTAGCTGGTGGTTTTAGCTGACTGTTCAGTTTCTCACAGCACACAGAGAATTACCTAGAAGTGTTAACGAGTTAGGTTTGTCTTCTCCGCACCCCACAGCTCCAGCCCCTCCTGTGGTTACATTGAAGCATCTGCTTTGTGCTTCCTCCTGTTTTACTCTTAGGAAAACTGAAGCCTTCACCCAGGGATTCCTCCTGTTGTGTCCCAGGTGAGGTAAAGTGCCAAACTTTAAGAAAAGATTAGAGAGGAAAGCCTGCACTCTTCTTGGAAATAGGTAGGCAAAGTTGGATGCGCTTCTAATAACAAGTGTTAAAGCCCTGTCTTAGCTTTATATTAAAGAATTAATACCATCCATCACATTAAAAGAACTAACACTGAAAGAAAGGTTTTGCCAAAAATAAATACAGAGTGTTGTCTTGATTTATTATAAAATCCAAAGTTTTAAAATGGCTTCTTTTAAAAGCCTTGAGAAATTTTAAATCTAGCTCAGGTGCACACTTCAGCTGGGGGCAGTATCTTCTATCTGTATTCCACAGCAATAGTAATTAACAGAGCACCTTGAAGACTAAGATCTTCTTGAAAATAACTTGCATAAGGCTTCTGACTTCAGTGATGCATTTCTGCATGTGAACTGATCAACAGAAGCCAGCAGATGCAGAAGGAATGAAGCCACAAAGACTGGAAATGCAGGTTTGCATGGGCTGCTTGTGCACTCCTGGGTTTTTGCATTGTTTGCAGTGTAAGAACGTTTGACAGGCCCTGCAGATGTTTTGCTTTCATTCAGAAGCAATATAATGAGTCTTGAAGGCTGCTCTGGAGCATTCTAAAAAGGTTGGGTGGACAGGAGTTGGGAAACTGTGTCACAGGGTCCTGGATTTGGGACAACCAAAAATAAATAAATAAATAAATAAAAACTAATAATGAAGAAAGTGAAAATGTAGAATGGGAAAGGAGAAAATGCAGGATGCACGCTGTCCGTACTTCTCCTACCTCTAGTCCTAAAACCTAAATCAGGTACTGTACCTGCAGAGAACTTCAAAGAGGTCATTAGGAAGAACCCAGCAATTATGAATCCCTTTATTGTAAATTTTAATTTAAAATGCAATTGCATAACTTTTCAAATGTGTTGGAGCCTTTGTAAAACTTGCTTCAATCACTTTTTTTTTCCAAAAGAAGTCAGGTGATGTGTCTTTTGTTATCTTCCTGATTAAATCTCTCCATGCTGGGGAGAATTATCATTTCCTTCCCAACCTCTCCTTGTCTTTTTAAAAGACCAGTAGGTAATTTTACTAACTTAGATAAGGAATTTCATTATTACTGAGAAGCCAATTATCTGTCAAGACATTACTGCAATGTTATTAAAAAACTGGATACTTAAGCAGCAGGTAGGGGTTTTTTTTGTGTTTTCTTCATAACTATCATACACTATGTTTTGATTAGTTCCTAATGATACTAAGAATGTTTTAAACAAGTACTCAGCCTGTGCAAATGGAAAACATTTTGCTTCTTCAGTTGCACTTGTGCAGCAATGGTAATTAATACACCCTGGAATATTCAAACTATACCTGGTTAAATCAAAGTGCACCAAAGAGGGCTTTATAAGTGATCTTTCCAAGAACCCTGCTACGAGAGAACTAGGGAGGAAAAAGAAATGTGTGTTGGACAGCATCATTGTGACTGAAGATGTACGGGCAGTGAAGTTGCACCTATTGATTCCCATGCCCATAACCCTGGTCCCACCTTGGACCATTCCTGGAGAGTGGCAGCAACTCAATTTTCCACAATTTCTATGTCTGAAACAGGCTTTGCAGCTGCAGGCCCAGCAAACTGGCCGAATCCTATTGAATGATCGTTTGCTTCTTTTACCCCACAGCCACGTCTCTTGTCCTGGTAGAGGACAGCCTGTCTCAAAAAGCAGCCCCACCACCAAAGTGCCTATATCCCAGCTGTCTGTTCCTGGTATGACCCTCACAGGCAGGTATTGGTCATGATCTCTGATATGTGTTTCTCTTACAGCCTTTGGCATAAAGGATGTACCGGTTGGCTTGGATTGAGCTGCTGTGAGGTGTTGTCTCTTGTGGACCATCATCCAAGCTTACTTGCAAGTAGCCTCTAGGATTAAAAAACATCACATCCTGGTCTCCACTACTTAGTATCGCCAATCTCAGTGATGTAATAATATTTGCAAGCCAGAAACAGAAGTTTAACTCAATACCCAAACAAAAATGTTTTAACTTGGCCTGTGCCCCTCTGGAGGCTGAGGTTAAGGTGCAGGTAAAGGAAGGGATGCAGCAGCAGAGCGGTGCCAGCTCCGCAGCAGATGATGTTGTATGTGGACTGGTTTGTTCCTATTTTACAGGAATTTATTGCAACTGCATGAGTTCAGAGGAAAGAGATGGCTGTTTTTCAGCTGATGTCTTTCACGTTTGTCAGCCAGCTTCACTCTTCCCCCAGTGTCGTCAGCTTCCCCTCGTTGTTTGCATAGATCTTTCCTATACCTACAGGAAGCAGGTTCTTAAAAGTAGGAAAATGTGAAGTCAAAACAGAGAAAAGCTTGGCAAGGTAGCTAAGGGACAGGAGATGGGGCAGCTTTCAGAGCAGCCCTTGTCTATGTTTCTGTAGGGCTTTCCTTTGCTGCTCTCCATGTTGGCTGGCTGTTAGCAGGCACTAGCCTTGAACGCTTCGCAATTGCAAAATCTCATTTTCTGTGTGTGTTTGGGCATGTCAGCAGGCCTTTGAAGATTTATTAATAGCAGATTATACTCTTTTTAAGAGGTGCTTTCGGTTCCTGGATTGGGTGGGGAGCAGCCCGTTTGCACCACCCATACCTCACTGTCTCAACCAAATCACTCCAGCTCCTCTTATAACAAAACCACACCAGGCTGGCACCGTGTCCCCCCTCTGTGAGCAGTCATTGAGCAGAGCACATCTCGTGCTCCTCATGGGGCCAGGTTTCACACGAGCTGCTGCTCACCACAGGACCTGCACACCTGCCTCGTGCTGCAGAGCTGCAGCTCTGCCGTGGGGAACAGCTTTGGGGTTTGGGAGGTCAGCGCCCTGCTGTTTTGGTTTGCTGGTCTCCTGGTGTTTGGGCAGATTTCTTTCTGCTTTGAAAACCGAAGGGCGGGTTAGAGTAGGTCACCATCAGTCGGACCAGTACATCTGCCTGTGGATGGGAAAAGAAGGGCTTCCTTCAACTTAGTAGACTCAGTTGAGGTACAGTTTGCTGATTCATTGCTAATCAAGTGCAATCAGCACTCCTGCTATCTCCTCCTGCATGAAAAAAAGAAACGGCAGAGTGAAGGAAGGGTGCTCAAATACCAGCAAGTGCTGGGGAGCCAGACTGCCTTCTTCTCCTCCCAAGGTCTGCCTTCTCAAATCTGCTGCCACAGAACACACACACCTTGGCTCTTTCTGTGAAGTACTTGGGACCTCAGACTGACTTTTTTTTTTTTTTTAATGCTATGGCCTGTGGCAATCCCAGCTTCATAGAAGGAATTTCACGGGGAGGTTTGGCCACAACTGGCATTTCTGTCCATCAGTGTAGTTCATTTACATTTTTCAGTATATTTTGATTGTGGTTAAATAGCTGGTAATCATGTGCAGGTGGTAGATTTTGAGTGTGATCTTCATTACCTCTGGCAGTGAAGGAAAAAGCTATCTTCATGAATAAATGCTCTTTCCCAAACTTACAAAGTGAGGTTTCATCTTTGTGGGAAAGAGAGTTTCTTTTCTCAGCCCGTGGCTCATATCTAAGACTTGTCCTTTTTAGGACACACATACTAAATACACTTCTAATCTCACAATATGCCCAGGTGTTCATTTTCTTCTTTTTTTTCCTCTCAGTTCTGAAGCTGTAAGTAATTCTGGACTCATTCCATCCACCTGGTTGAGTGCTTTTTTTTTTATTATTCTTGATTTCTATTTTTCTCCTCTTTCCCCATCTCCCCTGTGTTTCATTTCCTAAGCTTTCCTGCCAGAGCAGCTTTTTATTTCAGTCACCTCCGGGAGCGGAGTGGACATAATGAGATGAGTATTTTATTGGGCCCCAAGGGGGAATCAGGTGTGGCAGGCAGTGAGATGGGGACAGCTTGGGCCCGGTACCCGTGGGCACAAGGCAGCCAGAAGGTGGGAGCCTGGGACTTCTGCAGTCACTTATGGTCTGCTAAGCAGGCAGGGACCCGCAGTGCCATTTCCCTGCAGTTTGGCTGGGGAGTTTTGTCAGGAACAGATAGATGTCTGCAGCGCAGGCCTGCACTCTGCCATCCTGGCTAATCGAGATCACTGATGAAACATTTATTTGTCAGATTGGGATGTTTTGCTAAATATAGGAATGCATGTCTGCAGTGTGAAGACAAACATCAAGGATCTTGGCGTGGGATAATGTCAGCAATTGCCACGCAATAAAAGTCTTGTCAGACACAAACCATTACCCTGCCCGGATCCCAGGAGCTGCTGCTCAGGGTGATGTGGCTTTGTTTGTTGCTTTCTTTGTTCCGCCCTGGGATGTTGCTACCTGTATTGCCACTCTCTCCTTGGCTTCTCTGAAGAAGCAGGACTTCATTTCCGTAAGAATCCTAAAGCAACAGCACACATGTGCTAGAAATTATCTGGTTTCTGGCCCTAGGACAAGAAGAAGTCTTGCCTTGATCTCGTTTGTCTCAGCTGCCGTTGAAAACTTCCATGTAGTTCATATTGCAGCAGGTTCAGGAGGCCTGGTTCCTGTGTTTCTCAACCCTTAATATTGAGTTATTTTTCCCTCGGATCCCAAATAAAATGTGTTTTGTTGCAACTGGAGATGATTTTGTCCATCCCCCATTGGATATAGAAATCTTCAACTTAGAAGTTTAGATTCAATTTCTATTTAAATTCTTTTCCATTTTGCAGTCCTCTCTTATTTTGGACGTTGTACATCTAATTCTATTATCCTTTCATCATCGGGTAAATTTATTGAATCTGTTGTGACTTCTATTCTTCCACTCAGGGGCTGGTCTGTTTTAGATCTGCCTGCTGTTGTATGTGTCTGCTGCCTTGCATTAGCCCAACAGAGGAATGTGTCTGAGGAATTATCTCCCAGTTTTTAAGCACGCCGCTCCTTTTCCTAAAAATCAAGATTTTGTTTCATGGAATGGCATTTCTTTGTTGACTCGTGTTTGTGTTGTGATTTGCCATGACCTCCAGATTCTCATTCCTTGTTTTGTGTTTGTGCGTCAGCGTTTGCTTCCAGAGTATGTTATTTAGTTTGTTAATTAGCTCTTCTGAGTGTACCAAGTTCTTTGGATTCAAGAGTAGCTCATGTTTTCCCGTGTGAAGCTTTTTTTCCCTCTTTATCCCTGCTCTTTCTTCTGTTGCTATGTGAAAGACAACACGCAGAAAACAAAGAAACTGCCAGATATTCAGAAGAAACAGGGAAGCAGAGTATATACAAAATAAACAGGCTGAGCAAAGAGACAGTTATTTGTCCTTTTTCAGCTCTGGTAATTTTATCTTCATTCTTCAGAATTGCAGGGGAAGCAGATATCAAACATTCCATTTTTAAAGAAATCAAGTGTAAATTGAGTGAGCACATTAAAAAAAGAAAAAAAAAAAGTCAAAAATGAGCCAGAAAAAGCTGGAAGGTGCTGTTAGATACATCGCTTGTATTTCTAGGGATGCTGGTGTGATTTAGGCAGCAAGAAATGGCCAGAGCTGCTTTTGTAAATGTGATGGATAGTAGAATAATTCATGGTTGACTTTCATTTTTCAATTCAAATATGTTTTCAGATGAATTACCGTTTGGCCTGGGTATATTAAAACATCATCTTCCTGGATAAATAGATCAATGCATTCAACGTTAATCATGTCTTCAAATTTATTTTAACCGGGAATCATGAAGCTGAAGCCTTCTAAACACACGCATTTCTCATCAATTTTGGTTTTAAATTCTACCAGGAAATGCAGAGTTAAAGTCGATGGCTTATACAGTGTTATCAGAGAGAAACATTGGGATGGGATGAACTGATTCCAGTCCAAACATTCTGAAATTCCAGCCCGAGTGGACGGCAGCCTCAGCAAGCGCTGTCTGATACCGCAGCATCGCTGTTATCGGCCAATGTAAGCTCTTAAATGTCTCGCGAAGCAAATAAATTTTACTGGGAAAATTTTAGGAAAGAATAGCTTGGGCTTTCATGCCAAGGTAAATGTTTCACTTTGAGCTGAAATTTGTAACGGGGGTGTTTTTGCTTTCTCATGTGTCTGAGAGCTGCTCACAGAGCACTGAGCTCACCTCTCAAAATGGAGCCCTTGTCTGGGAGTCGAACACCAGTGCTGCATTTCAGGAAATCACCCCCAGAAAGGACAGGGCTTCACAGACCAGCACCCAGCCGCTGGAACTTGCTCGAGTTTGGGCTTTTCCTTTTCTCAGCTCCGTTTTCGTTACCCGCCTGCTGTGGGGTGAGCCCCCGGGGAGGGATCAGCCGTTGGGTGTGCGTCCCTCGGTCCCGCTGTCCTCAGCCGGCCCACCCCTATTCCCACTGCTGGCCAGGAGCTTCCGTGCAGAGCTGCTGGCACTGTGACCCTGAGCTAGCATTGCCATTTACCCTTTTGTTCCTCTTCCTCCTTCAAACTGAGACAAGAGTTTATGGATGCCCATGGGCTCCTACAGCAAGCATCAGGAGGAGAGGTCATCCAAAGTTTGGAGGGTTGCTAATTAGCTTTTTTCTTCATGAATTAGTCAAAGCTAATTAGTGCCTGTCTTTGCAGAAGTTCTGAAGCAAAAACAACGTGGGAGCAGTTAAGCCAGGGATGTTAAAGCACCCTTGAGAAATAGTGCCCCAAAAAAGCTCCGTACATACGATAGCTTGTGCATTGAGAACGTGTAGAATATCTTGGGAACCACCAGCTGAGGAGAAGAGGGTGGAGAGGCACTGCACAGGCAGTGCATGCCCCATCCAGGCTGGACAGGGCTTTGAACAACCTGCCCTAGTGGGAGGCATCCCTGCCTATAGCAAAGGGCTGGAACTAGGTGATCTTAAAGGTCCCTTCTAACGTAAACTACTCTATGATTCTATCCCTGGAGGCCTTCAAAACCTGGCTGGATGAGGTCCTGGGCAGCCTGACCTGCTGGGTGGCAACCAGTCCAGGGCAGTGGGTTGGAACCAGATGGTTTTTAAGGTCCCTTCAAACCCAAACCATTCTATGGTTCTGTGACCATAACTAGGGCAAAGGACGGAGCTCACACCCAGCTCCAATGTCTGCTTGGGCTTACCAGCCTGCTGCCAAGGCCATCCTCCTCCTTTGTTAGCACTGGGGTGTTGCGGCCCTTCCCCCTCTCCCAGCATTAGTTACTGATCACAAAAAGCTTTTTTACATGGGGAGCATTGTATAATCTATTACTCTCCTACAACATTCTCTTCTGTCTTACTCTTTGATTCTGGACTGCTGCTGTCACAGAGGTTGTCACATGGGGAAGACGGCCATCTACAGCTGTCAGCTGAGAGAGACCATTTTAATTGCATTCTTTCATTCCAGATCAAGTCACACTTTTCAACACGCTGAGATTTGCTGCTCTGTGTGTGGACTTTGAGGTTGCTTTGCTGAGTGCACTGGGAGCACTAACCTGGCGGCATGGGGCTGGCATGTTTGGGTCCCCACTAGGACTCAGTCATGTGAGAAATCTATATTATCATTTGGGTACTAAAAATTATCTTTGAGTATTAAATACCTGATGCACCTGAAACATTCTAATATACTCTTTACTGTCTGCCATACATTAAATTGTACTTATCTATGCAAGTTATTTTTGTTGAGGAAAGCTGATTTCTAATGAGCAGTAAATTTAAGAATTTTAACCACATAACCAGATTATCAAGAATACTGGCCTTTAAAGTTCCTCCACTGCTCTCACTGAGTACGTATGACAGTCCCTCAGAAACTTCCTTGAGGTCATTTAATTAATCAAATGGTGTAGTTTCATGTTGGACATCCAACCAAAAGGAGGGTTGAACTGGATTTGAAATATTCCCTGTGCTTAAAATTTATCAGAGGTAGAAATGGCTCAGATAGATTCAGATGCAGCAGAGAGCAGACCTTGTGCAGAAAGATGGAGGGAAGCAGGAGTAGGCAGCTCTTTGTGGTACAGCGTGCGTGCACAGTCATGGGTCTGAGCCAGTTGGAGCGAGTTGTTCTTACAGACCAATACAGTTCTCCTTGACCTGTGTGCATCCTCTAGCACTGGGTCTTCCCAATTTCTGTTGTGTGTGTGACTTGCACATATTCAGCTGGAGGTGAAAGGCCAGATGCTTTTCTCTGAGCCTGCTGTCAGCCTGGAGCTCTGCTCCCTTTGAAGTCAGTAGTGTTTCCTCTGCATTTGTGTCTGTGCAACCGAGACCCAAATCCAGTACAAGGTGACGGGAGCTTTTTTTTGCCCCTTTTTTGTGGTTTTAGTTACTGGAGTGCTGCTACTTGCAGAACACACTCGGTTTCGCTGGTACCTAAATCAACACAGATGTTCTGCTTGCGCAGAGTTTTCCATTATATGCAGAAGTTGACACAATTCCATAAGTCAGGTTTCTCTGAGTCATTTTGAGTTTTTGTCTTTACAAGGGACTCTTGTAAATTCATAAACACTCTCCAGCCACCCCTCCAAAAGGCGTTCATACAAATGCTTTGTAATGTGCTGCTGAGTTCCCTCTGCCCTCCTCCTCACCTACCACTTCCTACATCTTAAAAGAGCTCGAGAGCTCTTGATACCTATTGAAAAAGTTCCTGGTGAGATTTTATAGCAAGAGCTGCATTGTTTTGTTGTTTTTTTTTTTTAATGTGTGTGCTTTTCCTCTTTTTGCCCTGACGTATTCTGGCTGCTCAGCCTGCCGTGCTGAACAGGGACAGGCATCTGGAGGAGAGCAGCTCTGGGCTGGCAGAGCCAGCAGTGCTGGGCTGCTTCCTGGCCACGGGTTTCACAAAGCTCATGCTAATAGCTGGTTAACGGGATGAGATCACTTCAGTACGTAATCCCAATAGCCTTATCTTACTGAGATCAGTTTGCAATTAGAACGAAACATGTTCCAATGCAGACGCGGTTAAGCACGTTAAACCACTCCTGCCCTCAGTGGCAATCCTGGTGGTGGCTGCAGGCCCGGCCCTCTGTTTGGGTGCTGGTGTCCCCCTGCCCCGACCTGCCCTGCCCTTTCACCAGGGAGAGCTGGCGGCTCGGGAGATTGCTGGGGGCATTTTGACCTCGTGTAAATGAGCTGCTTCTGCACTCTGCTCAGCATTGGTGAGGGCGCACCTGGTGTGCCGGGTCCAGCTCTGGGGCTCCCAGTACAAGAGAAACCTCGACGTACTGCAGAGAGACCAGTGGAGGGCCATCAAGATGGTGAAGGGCCTGGAGCCCTCTGCTGTGAAGAGAAGCTGAGAGAGCTGGGACTGCTTAGCCAGGAGAAGAGGCTCGGGAGGATCCCATCACTGTGCATAAATACTCAAAGGGAGATTGCAGAGCGGTGCCCAGTGCCAGGAAAAAGAGGCAGTGGGCACAAACTGGAACATAGGAGGCTCCCTCTGAACATCTGTTGTGCACATGGCTGAGCGCTGGCAAAGACTGCCCAGAGACTGCAGAGTGCCCTCCTTGGAGATCTCCAAAAGCTGTCTGGATGTGGCCCGGGGTCCCCTGCTGCGGGTGCCCTGCTGGAGCGGGAGCTGGGCCTGATGGACCCAGAGGTCTCTCCCTGCCTCTGCCATTCAGTGCTTCTGTGCGGTTCTGTGTGGCACCCAGCTGCACGCACGGACTGCCTCCTTCCTGCTCTCAGTGCTCCGTTTGCCTTTCCCTGCACCCAGGAAGCCCTGCTGTGATTCCATCCCAAGTAAGCAGGTCCAAGCACGGGAAAGGTTCCTGGGCCCCTCCCAGGGGTCTGTCTATGGGGCTTGTGGCCCTGTCAAGGTGCAGCACATCCCTTTCCCACCAGGAGTGTTTTGCTGCAGTGCGTGGCTTGGGCAGGAGGAGCTGATTAATCCCTCTGGATGCCTAAGTCTAGACAGAAGCAGAAACATTTTAGGCATGTTCTGTTTCGTTGTTGTTTTCTTTTAATCCCGAGGATTGCAAGATGAGACTGCATCCTGTGGTAGCACATTCCTGCTGTTGAAGTGGAGCAGCAGAGGATGCCCCCCACTCCTGGGCTTTGCAGAGACCTGGCAGAGCCTGGGAATGGCCTTGCGGGCCTTGTGGCTGCCTGCCTGCGCACCTGACACCTCTCAGCTGTCCCCATAGCGTGGGTCCTGGGTCCATGGAAGTCCTTTGTGCCTTTTAGATTACCCCTCTTAACTGTTTCCTGTGCAGATCTCCTTTTTAAAACACTTTGTGTGTTTATTTGAAAGGCAAGTAAGGACCCAATAATGGAGGGCTGCTAGAAGAGAAAAAGAAAAAAAAAGGCTGATCATGTGTGCGTGAAAGAACTCCCATTGCAGCCTGCCTCACGCTGTTTATACAACCTGGTGTGAGAGCCAGATGCTAACCACGCAGTGCCAGTGCCCATACATGGGGAGGGCCAACGCACAGCTGTTTTATATGGGGAGGCTACAGCAGAGATCACTGAAGCGAGCCTCATAATCCTCGAAGATCTGAATGACTGACAGCTGTTTAAAGTGTTATTCCTATTCAGAATGCCCATGGTAGTGTGCTTGAAGTCGGTTGCTTTGTTTGGAGATAGCAGAAAATGTGTAAACAACCATAGGAGAAAACTGAGGAGCTTGTAGCTGGTCTGCTGGTGCCTCAGCACTGGACAGGTGTGCATTTCCTTCGTGGGGATGTCCATCCCTTGCATGGAGCTGGCAGTTGATTGACAGTGTTCTTAGTGCAGAGAGCATGCCATAAATGTCTTCAATCAGCCTTTTTCTTTCTCTGTAATAAAAAAGTCTTCATATTAGCCTCCTTCATCTCAGTTTCTAATGGGGAAACTGTGCTGAGCACAAGTTAGCCGAATTAAAAAATAAGCTTTGCTTAAGAATGAGGAACTGATGGAGGACTCTATGCTTTTTTTGCTGGAGGTGATGTAAATCATGAATAAGTTTATTGGAGTGGATTAAGTTATGGCAGCGTAAGGAAGCTACATAATGAGCTGTGAGTCAGGCCCAGAAAGTCCCATGCAGAGATGCCAAATGGCAGCAAGGGATCATCAGAATACCCCACCGAGCTACTTGAAAGTTAATTATTAGGGACATTTTCTCTTCTGGAGCAAAGTCTGTTGTTTATTAAAACAGGTTATGAACCTGTGCAAATCCCGCCATGCTTGTTTGGCCAAGATCACACCATGCCATGGAAAGAGTGTTTTTCTTTATCCCGTTTGTCTTGTGTGCTATCCTGTATGCACTCTGTGTTTCCCTTGTGTTTCCCCATCTGGCAGCTTGTGCTCTGCATGTCTTCACATCTGAGGAAGGGGGAGGGGAAGAACGGCTGTCCGGGGGGCACAAGGCATGTCCTCAGGCACAGGGCATTGCCTGCATGCCCTGGGCTTGCGTGTGGATTGCAGCTTTGTCCTAGGCATCCTCAGAGCATGTAGTGCATTTGTGTGCTGCATGTGGGAAGAGGCTCTTTTGCATGCATGGGCACAGCAGTTCCCAATAAGAGAAGAAGCTGATACTGTCTTATCTGGCTCCAGCAATAGCTTCAGCCCCGCATCAGAGAAAGATTTCCCATTATGGGACAGAGCAGGGAGGGATGTTACAGTTGAGCTTCACTGATACTGTTTCTATGCCTAAACTAATTACTAAGCAAAATTATACCCTAGAGCGACATTTGGGGCCATTCTTTATAAATTCACACTTGTGAGTAAGAAATCATTGTGGTTAAAATTGATCAGAGGAAACTGTTACAAGTGCTGCAGGATGCTTGTGTGGTAGCATTTGTAGGTGTCCCTGGGTGTGTGAGTAATGCCAGGAAAACAGGAGGGGTAGAGAAAAGCCCACGAGGTCCAATGCTGTCCCAAGAGGGAGGCAGTGAAATCTGGAGCACCAACTGCTGTATGCAGGAGCCTGTTCAGGGCTTCCTGCAGAAGGCGTGTGGTCAGTGGCTGCTCCAGGGGTCACACTCACCGATGCTGGATGCTCTGCTTGCAGAACGTTGCCATGGAAATGCTCTGAGGCAGAGAAAACAAAAAGTTTGTTCAGGGTGGTGATGATCCAGTCCCAGATGTCTGGCCAGCTGGCCAGTCTGGGGGGCTTGGGATTTGGGGTGAAGATGTGAACCCGAGGGCAGAGAGGGTGGCGGTGCTGGGTGTCTCAGAGACCCAAAGAACAGGGAATGATGGATGGGGAAGGGGCCGCCTGGTAGACCTGACCCCATTAGGATAAAGCAGAAGGGCACAGCCCCTGGGAGCCTGCTGGCGTCAGCTGAGCTGGCGTGGAACTGCTCTGCCCCATCTGCAGACTTTGGTGGCCGGAGGAGTGTGCTCCTTCCCCACACCACTGATGTCATTAGAAAACTTGTAAAGGTTTTTTTAAATCCTTCTTGCTCCAGTGAAAATGCGGAATGCGAGCACCGTGTGGATGCAGGTGCCCAGCAGGACACTGAGCACCGCAGCTGTGGTACCCATGGAGCTGGCTGCAGGAGATGGCCGACCTCCAGAGCAGGGAAGGAGGTCACCATCTGAGTCACATTTAATGTTCCTCACCAAAAAAAAGCCACCCGGTTCCCACAAACTTGCAAACGAGCTGCTCATAGTTTTGGCATTAGCTCTTTAGAAGCAATCCCAGGGAGCTCTGGCCGAGGCTGCTGCCGTCCTTGAGTGCCTTCAGAGCTGTGAGTCAGAGCACGGCAGCGGCTTCCTGCATGCTGAGCCATCCGCCTGCACGCGACCGGCCGGGTGTGCTGCACAGCCAGCCCTGCCTGATTTGAGGGGTTTCTTCACTTTGGTGCTTTCTTTTTCTGTTTACAAATTGCTTGGCTGGGCGCTTTGCCGCAGTGCACACCAAAGTGCATTGCATCTCAAGGTGCAGTCCTTTTTTCTGTTGTCTCAGCCACTGCTACAGCAGGGGGAAGGCACCAGACAAGGATGGAAGCTGAGGAGGGGACAAGGGGGGAGCGAGGGGTCGGGCGCCTTTAATCAGGGCCTCCTACTGATTCAGTCCCTGCCAGCTGAGTGCCATACATCACGCATTGGGGCTGAGCTGATGTTTTAATGGCTCGATGAGTTTGGGAAGAATACTTTTATTGTGTGTCTTCAATTAACAGGAGTTAATGCATGAAGCTGTTAGGTTACAGGGAGCTTACATTGCCTTCCTGTGTGCGGTGCAGGCTGCGCTTCCCGGGCAGGATCCTACCAGTAAGCTGGTGGAATCCTCTTAAGTGAGGAGCTGTTAAATTAATAAAGCTGTTAATCACATGAAAAAAAGAGAGATAGAGCGGAGGAGAAAATCTTATGTAGAGAAGCCAAATTGTAGCAGGAAGGTTTTCCACTGGGAGGGTCCTGCAGGGCCGTGTGGAGCAGCTCCTCTGTTGCAGGCTGGCTTTTCTTACGGTGATCTTTACACATCCCCATTTTCTTACATATCCTACGTGTTGGAGTTTGAGCTGGCTCCTAATCAGACGTAACACTGAGCTCGCGCTGTGCTTCTTAAGCACTAATCCCAACAGAACCCCTTTATACTTGATAAAACCCTGTTATTATTATCCTCTGCATACAGGCAAAAATTGCAGGCAGAGAAGAGAAGGAAATTGGTGAAGCCTTTCTGCAGGGTTCCATTGGAGGCATTTTGGGACTGACAGACAGCCTGTGCGCAGAGTGTGGGACCTGCTGCCATGTTGAGCTTTGTTTTCAGACTATTGTATTTATATGGTATTACATTTAGGACTTTATTTTTGGTATATTTAGATAGGGCATGATTTGCAGAAGGGTCTTAAAAAGTCAATGGAATTGAAGTGGCACCTCAGACACAGAAATGCTTCTGAATTTTTGTTTCTCATCCATTGCCCTTCAAAGTTGTGTGGAAGAAAAGGCACTGGAGTGAAGTATGATAGATAATTTCCATGCAAAATAATTGAAAATTGACTTTTTCTGTATGATTAGCTATACAGGGCCATTAGCCATGCCGATAATGAGCTGGTTCTGATTGCTCTTTATTTGCCAAGTGTGGCTGAAGCAGGGTTTGCAGCTGCAGTAAACGTGGGCACACATGTGTCTGATTGTTGGTATGCCTGAACAAACAGCGTCCTTGTCAGGCAGCTCCATGTCAGAGTGGTTTGCATCTTTGCTGCTTTTTTTCAGGGAGGAAGCAATTGCAATGCCTCAGCCTTTCAGCACAGGATGCCCTGCCTCAAGTGCATATTTTGTTTTCAATGAGCTTGCTCATATCAGGAAGCAGACGTGATGGTTTGTGGTCTAGAAAGGTTCGTGCACATCAGATATCCAGAGGTCTAGGAAGGTTCTTGTACACCGTATGTCCAGCATATGCCGGTAAATGCAATGAGAATCATTTTAAAAGTATATCTTTTTTTTCATGGAGCACTGAAAGAATGGAACTGGTGAGCTGCAGTGTGGCAATGCAATGCTGACAGGCTGCCGGGGCCCTGGGAAAGGAGCAGTGCCTGTAGCAGGGAAACCTTCAGGCAGTTTGCCCAAACCTGCCAGGGTTTTTGCCTTTCTCTTTGAAGTCGATGGAGCTGTGCTCCCCTAATGTGACCTTTGCATCCTCCTCTAGATCTTGTTGTATTGACTGGAGGCCAGCAGGCCACTTAACAAAGCTGCTGAAAAACAGTGCTATCTGTGGGTTGGGTTTTTTTATTGTTTTAAGACCCTTTCTGTTGCAAACACAGAGTGCCTGAAATTGCGGCGAGGGAAATGGAAACAACACTGCTGGAGTCCCACAGCAAGGGACGAACGTGGAGCTGGGGCCGACTGCCCATGTATGGGCTTTGATGAGAGTTTACGTACTGCTCTGGGTGCTCTGTGCCACCAGCATGCTCCTGCAGGTTTCTGGGCGCTCACATCTGCTGATGTGGGCTGATGAACCTCGGCACTTGTCCTGCAGAAGGCTGGCAGCCCGATGTCGGGAGCTGGAGGGTTTTGGCATGAAGGGTGGTGGATTTGGCCTCATCTCCTTGGCTTTATTTCAGAGGGAGGCACTCAGAGCAGATCCCGTTGACTGAGAGAGTTGATTCTTGTTCAGACTGATCTGTGACAACGGGATGAGGTTTTTTGAGGAATGGAGACTCTCAGGACTGACTTCAGCTCTGTGTTTCGGTCCATTCCAATTTGTGTAAAATGCACCAGGATTAGGAAGGTCAGTGGAAGCACTGCCTTGGCAGGTGTGGGACCTGACAGTGACTTAAGGCTGTTGCCACCTATTGGCTACTGGATGGGACCAGGCCATTTTTGGGTGTCTCCCTTTGCATGGGGCTGGCACGCGTGCTGGCAGCCTCTCAGTGTTCGCAAGCAGCCCGGAGCAAGCACTACATGTGCTCTTAAGTTGAGAGCCCCATCGACACTGAGACCCTGAAGCCATGTTGTGGGGGTGCCAAGGCAGAGGACTGTCAAGGCAGAGGACTGTGTCACTCTACCTGCTGGGCACGGCTGCAGACTCCCACACAGACAGTGAGACGCAGGGCCCTGTCTTCCAGGGGGTCTTCCTGACCTTGCGTTTTCCAGCACGGGAGCACTTGAGCATCTCCATCTGATGTTTGGCTTGTTTTGGATCCCAGCCAAAAGAAACCCAACCCTACCACCGTCGATGCCAGGGACTTGTGTTATCTCCTGGTGCTGAAGGGGCCAAAAAGCCCTGAAGGGCCCTTAGCACGCCGCCGAAGGACACACTTTTACCCACATGTAGTGAACTAAGGTAGAACAAGTGATGTTGACCTTGGCTCCCAGGCAGAAGCAATATCTGTAATCTCATGTTGTACAGGATCTGTAATCTCCCTTACATTACTATATCTCATTTGCACATATTTCCCTGTGTATGTACAGATAGGGGTTTTATTCAAATATTAATCAGCCTGACTGATGGTGGAGATTTGTGCATCTGACAGCTTGACATCCCTGCTGTGCGAGGCCTGCTGTGTGCGGGGTGGTGCGGATCGCCCTGAGCTGAGCCCCTCCTGCAAGTGCTGGGCCGTAGGACAGGTTGGGTTTTTTAGGTGTTTGCTTTCTAACATCTGTATACTAAAGAAAACGAGAAGCGATGTGATTCTTTGATACACTGATACCTCTCTATGTTGACATCTCAAAATTCATTAGGTGCTCGTTGAGGTTTTATTTTACAGTTTGTATCAGATTGCCGAAAGCTGCTGAGATTGCCTTGGGGATAAGTGGCATTGCAGTCTGGACTCCTCTCCCTCTGCTTTCCTCTCTTCCCCTCTCTCTCATACAGTGCGTTATCTGCAGCAGTAAATTTATGAGCAGCCAAAACTGGGCCTGATTGATCATTCTGCAGGATGGGCGATAAATGACACCCTGTGCTGTTGTTGAGGAGATGCTGCCTTGCTGTTTCCGCTGGCGTGCAGATAATCTGCTTTCAGTTACGGAGCGAGGAAGATGACATTGGGGTTAGTTTGTTTGTTGAGATACCACTTTTTTCATTTATTTCTAAATCTGGAGCAGTGCCTGTAGTGGGATGAGCAGAGGGCCTCCAACTCAGCCCAGCGTCTGGAGGGCACAAGAGCGCTCACAGCACAGCCTTTGTGGTTCTTGTTCTCCTTCCAGGCCCTTCTCCTCTACAGCTCTCACATCCTGGCCGTCAGCTGAAGAATTCCTTAAACTGTTCCCAGTATGTTCAGAGGAGTCTGCTCCAAGTGTAATCTACACTGTGCACCCTGGACCCCTCCGCTCATCCCCTCTGTAGCAGAAAAATAAGCGTAACAGAGCTAAAAGCTGAACTACAATATCCACTGAACTATGAGAACTGACTGCGTAAGCCTTCTGTGTAAACAGAAAGCACCGATTTGTACAGCTCTGCAGTTAAATACTGCAGATTAATTTTTTCCAAATGTCAAATGTCTGTATTTAAATTTAATATACATGTTAAGCCTTTTCCCTCCTTCCACAGCCTTTCATTTCTAATAGGAATCACTCCCATAGAGTCAGATAGAATTACTCCTTTCCAAAAAGAAAAAAAAAAAAGCAAACAACTATTTCTGAGAACTGCACTACGAATGAAAAAAGGTTTATTCCCCAAAATGGCGATGGTCCCCCCACCCTCCCACAGGTTGTGTCCCTGTGTCCAGGGGCTGTGGCCAGCAGCAGCCCCCACCAAGAATGCTTCTTTGCCCTTCTCCTTCTTTGCCCTTCTCCTTCTTGCCCTTTAATTCCCCAGCTCTTTCGTCCACATTACTTTTGAAGCGACGTATGGAGCAAGGAAAACCTTTTCCCCATCTCACTTTGCAAGGTCTGCTTGCACCAGTGCATAAGTATGCTTTCAAAACACAGTAAGTATGCTTTCTTAGCTGTAGATGCTGGCGTGTAACTATTTGAGATGCTGACACACATGTCTGGCAATGCGGGCGGTTGCAGCACAGGTCACCAGCTTTGTCTTGCTGGACATGGCAGGGACGGGACCCAGCCACAGTGACTGCTCCAGTGGTGCCCTGGACAGTCTCAGCCCCCTTCCCTCCACTTCTCCCTATGTTTTTCTCTTTCATTCTCATCATATTTTGAATTAACGTGCTCTCTTAACTGAGTCAGATAATAACAATAAGAAATAAAAGATCATGTAGCATCGTGCTTTGTTAACAGTCTCAACAGTGCTTCTGCCACTGTATCTTTTATCATGTGTTTATTTTTTAAAGAGTATTGAACAGGATACATCATTTGCTATTTGCTCTTATCCTGTTTGCTGATACCTTTGTTCCTGTCTTTACATACTTGAAT
Organism: Tetrao urogallus; assembly: GCF_951394365.1. NCBI lineage: Eukaryota > Metazoa > Chordata > Aves > Galliformes > Phasianidae > Tetrao > Tetrao urogallus. The sequence continues at coordinate 13,612,583 of NC_136815.1, forward strand.
AATTGCCTTGAATCAGCATGATTGGCACGCACAAATATTTATGTGCACAGCCATCTGAGAGATCAGGTAATGGGTGGGAATTAACGCTGAAATTATGGCGATGTAGTTCAGGGAAAAGGTGGCAAGTTAGCAATGACCCTTTCACAAAAGCTCTGAAATGTAAAAATGGCCTGAGCTGCAGCATCTGAGTAACAGGGCTGTGCGAAAGAGAAATAAGACAGTGACATTGAACCCAGTTGTAAACACTTCACAGCTTTCCTTTGACATCGCAAACCCTCTGAGCACCCTTCTGGTTTATGTGCTGCCAGCTGGGCCCCACGATGTGTTTTACAGCCTTGTAATTCTCCCCAGCATATATTCATGGTATTACGTTGGTGAGCCATGACCCTGGTCTCCGGCTTGCTGAAGACAAATGCCCAATCAAAATCCGACCCGTCATCCATGCCCTGCCGAGTAGCAGTCTTGGGAAGGGTTCCCTTGTTTTTCTTGTTGGCTGTAGCTCAGGAGAGCCAAGCCTGTGCATGGAGGTGCTTTGTTCTCATGAATGAACAACCAGAACAAAAGGTAGCATCTTGCCAGCACTCATTATTTATTTACTTGTGTGTTTGTCCTTGTCTTTTATGGAACAAGCAGAAGTGTGCTGGGTGATGTCTGAGAAAAGCCAGGCTTGGCTCTCCTGATGATCTCCTCAGTGTCTTCAGAGCTTCTCTTCCTCTTCAGTGCATCAGGCCCAGCAACACTGGCCTGTCAAGAGAAGAGATTGTCCTCTGCTCTGTACTGGGCATGGGGATGGAGGCAGCAGCCATGTCTGGGGGAAGACAGCTGGAGAGGGAGCATGGAGACAGCGCACCCTGAGCTGGGCTCCGTGGGCAACGCAGGAGGTCAGAAGGTGACCTTGGGAGATGCTGGTGTAGTTGTTGTCCTCCAAACCTGTGGCAATTTTGGTCAGCTAACAGGCATTGGCTTCTCAGACTTTAAGGTCTGACTCCAAGTGCAAGCATGCAGCTGAATGTGACAACTTGGAGTGCCATCAACTTTCAAGGCAGCAAGGTCGCAAACAGGGGCAGGCAATTTTTAGTAGGTCGTGAGAGGTGGTTATTGTACTGTTGCTGAGTTATAACATCTTCATACAAGATATGCTTGTGGCAGCGGAGATTCAATTTAGGGGTGACTGATTTACGATGCATACCGGTGATGTATGCAGCAATCTGCACACAGGCAGCTCAAAATGGATGCATGGGGAGCACTTCTCTGGGTATAAATGCACTATATATTATAAATACGTAATGCCTATATAGACCGGTTTATGTCTTCCAGTCGTATGTGGAAGGAGCAGGAAGCAGAGAGATACCTGCCTGCACTCCAACATGGAGCATATTACTGGAGGTGGCAATATCTCAAGGATCAGAAGGGGCTTCTTAAGTGCATCCATTATGCATAAATCTTACATGTGTGTACAAAGATATATATGTAAATGAGCGCCAGGAGATTGAGTTTTGTATTCTGTGTATGTAAATGCCTACTCATGCACTTAAAAGTGTGGCGTTAGCTGTAGGTTGCAAGTATAGCAAAACCATATGGCTTAAAAAATAGCTTCAGCTCTGTGCTGTGAAATGGATGAGAAATACAGTGTAATGTGCTTAGCTGCAGTCACTTCTTTTACCCCTGGGATTTTGACACATCCATTAACAAGGAGACCTTGGCAGGGCAGTTGTTTTCAATCACTGAGTCTTATGGAAAATTAAGGGAAAAAAATCCACAAATAACTGGTAAAAATTTTTAAGTGTAATACTAAAACACATTCATTTCATTTGAGATACGTATGCCCACATACAAAATGTCTTTGTACGTGTATTATTGTTGTGCGTGTGACTAAACGTTCACATAGTGATTTTCATTCTGAGGTGTTAGGTTCTGTTCCCTAACATAAAACAACTTAAAATTTGGTTAAACTCTCATACAGTGTATTTGTATGCATTTTTTGTTTCTCTTCTCATGTTACTAAAACGACAGCACCTTCTAAGATGAAATTTGAGTAATGTAGTGTCCCACTTAACTGGTGACTTGAAGAGTGAGTAGGCATTATACTGAGAGCAGGGCTGGAGGTAACTGGAGACAAGAATTCGATGGAAAAGGCTTTTATTGGCTGTGAGAGTGTCTGGGAACATGAGTACACGTAATGACATATGCATAAGGAAAACTCAATCACAGATATGCAAAAATAATAAAAAGCTTGAAATAAGTAAGATAGAGATAAGTCCCAGCAGCAAAATCCAGATGTGGACTTTATACCAGATACTTTTTTAATGAAAAATTTTGGGAAATGTTTTCCCATCTTCCTTCCAGCTGGCTCTTGCTTGGGCCTCTCTCTAATATAAGCCACATAGGAGAAATGCCAGTCATAATCTAATATTGCACTTGGTGAATATGAAGTATTAAGAAACAATGGGGAAATGAGAAAAAAAGAGACTGCAGGAGAACTGGTCTCCAGCCCTGGCCTCTTTTTCATGGGTTTATCTGTTCTAGGAAAGAGAATATATAATATTTTTCAGTAACATTTTCCAGAGTGATTCATGTGCAGTTTAGCGTTCGCCTGGCTCTTGGATGTCTGATTTTTTTCTTCCTTCATATTTGCAATGTGAGTGTGATATCCACCATCATGGCCAATAACCCGATAACAAATTGCCTTCATAAACCGGGTGAGTTACAGCCGTGACTGTCCCTGGCCTCTGCTGCCATTAATGGCCTTTTTGTTCATGTCCCCAGACACTGCTCTTAAAAAATCCTTATGCCTAGACGTGACTCACAGGATAGATGTTCAAGCATGAATGACAAATTGGTTTATCGCAACTATACGAAAGAGAAATGAGGTGCGGCGATCTCGAGGCTAGATGGGCTTCTGAAAAGCCAGCGCGGCCTTGTGCGCGTGTGCCGAGTCACTAAATTTAACCAGTCGCAGTCTTGTTAAGAAACTGCTAATGCTTCTTGTCCAGGAGGAAATGGGCTTTTTGGTTCCCTGGGCACCTGACCTCTTTCGGTGCAAATATTGAATAGCTGGCGTGTCCTGACCCGCTTCTATTTACAACTGCTGCAGCTGATGCTGAGGAAATACCTGAGGGAGCAGGGGAGGGAGGAGGCTGCAGCCCAGACCGAGCTGCAGGAGCTGGGTAGAGAGGGCAGGAGGAAGCAGGGCAAAATGTGTTTTATCAACAGTGCTTCAGCCAGCGGGTTTCCTAGAATTGGAGGAAAATGTTTTTACCCAGAGTGTTAATCCTGAAGAACGGTGAAGGCCATTCTGGTAACCTGACTGAGGTGGAACCTGTTGTTGCCTGAGCAGTACACTCTGCTTCTCTTCCAGAGCACTGGGGCTGTCTTTGGTGGACCTTCATGTGTTGCTCTCAGCTGCAGGGCAGCCAAACGTAGTCCCCACTGGGTCAGCTGATCTCCATCTCATTCTCTTTGCCACTTTGGCATCGCAAACCACCTCCTTCTTCACAGTTCTCTCATTCAAGGACTTTTCCAGCTCCCCCTGCATACAGTGTGGCCTCTCCTGGGCTTCTGCTGGGAGCTTGGTTGCCCTGCATTTTTCCTGCACTGTATCACACCGTGCTCCATCAGCTGGGGCCATATGAGCTGTTGACACCAGTGGAAAGATGACTTAATGTGTCTTGCAGGCTGTGCTCCTGTGTGTGCCTTCCAGACTGCGGGGGAATTTGGGGATTTTCTTTCTCTCTTTTTTTTTTGTTTGTTTGTTTCCCCAGCAGTAGGGTATGTTTTGGCTTATGCTCAGTATATGATCCACTGCAGTCACCACGTCCTTTTTCTGAAAATCTGTACTCTAATTAGTGGCTCTCCAGCCTTCACTGAGTGCAGTTACAACAGGGACCGCTTTCTTCAGAATCTTCCATAAACTGTGCTTTTGTCACATATGCATATCATAGAAAAATCTTGAAGAATGCTTTTTAGTTGTAAATCTCAGAGCTTTACGGAGGAGATTGGTGCCACTGTTGCAGATGTGGAAACCAGTGTGTGAGAAGACAACTGACACAGCACCGTGCAGTTGGCCACAAAGGCAGGGCTAGAAAGGACCAGAGCAACCTGCAGCTCCTGCCTGTCCCATGCCTACCCTGCTTCTGTGACATGCATGTCTCTATCTGACCCACTTCATGGTGCGATTTCCCCGTTAATTCTTGTCTCAAGCCTTTCAGTACTTTGGAATGGCAGTTCTCGTGTCTGCTACCATATGTGTATCTGAAGGATAAGCGTGAAGTCCCGCTATTCTCAAAGGCTTCCATCAGTCAGTTACAATTTTCACTTCGGAGAGCCAGGGCTTTCAAGAAGTCACTGTCACGACAGCCATGGCAGGGTGTGAGTGAACAAAATAGGAAGATGTGTTGTTTACAGCTAGGCTACTGGTTAGAGGCGCTTGGTTCTTGAACAGCTAATCATCCATCTGCTTTGCATACACAATGTTCTGTGTTAAATTACCTTCACGCATTTTTGTCCTCTTTGTATCTGCTCTAAAGCTATGGTGGTACCAATTATTGTGTTTCCATAAAATTGCTGGACAGCACTGCAGCCACTCGGTCAGCTCTCCTGTTTATTCTACTTGTTTAGGCTTGCAGTGATAATTATTTTTTCTCTGAAGCCTATGATATAACCCAGGAGGCCAACGTGAGGTTGCCATGAGCCATGCAACATAGCGATCACTGGCAAATGCTGATTACCTTTGTGCTTAGATGATTGGAGAGGATGTTACATGGAGGTGTAAATAGATAATTTTCTCTTAGCTTCTTGTTAGCAATGCAGCCAAAGGGATTCCCACTCATTTAGCGTGATTTCAGTTTGCTTTGCAGCAGCTTGCAAGCCAAGAAATGCCCCAGTGAACTCCTGGTCAGGTGTGGCTTTCTGAGTACTGACAGGCTGGCTGCGGAAAATTACTCTTTTTTTTCTGATAAGCTTGCCTTGTAGGTAGCTGGCTTTACCATTTACACCATCACACAGTTACAGCTCCAAGAAATAAAAAGGTGTAAAGTTATTTGCCAGATTTATTTTACATTCATTCACACAAAATCAAAATGTGTATGTCTTCCAATAGAGGTTTTTTTCTTTTTACTTCTCAGTTTCCCTGTCCTTTTTCTTTAAGGCAAGACTCCTGAGTCTTGCAAGGAGGACGATAGCAGTATTGCTGCTGAAGCTTGGGAGTTCGGTGAGTGGCAACAAAATGTACAGCAGATTTCTGTTTGCAAATGTAGTTGCAGACATTTATAAACACAGTATCTCCTTCAGCAGGACAGTCCTGCTGAGAGTGAGGGAGCATTCTCATTTCGTAAGTGGATTTAAGGGACCTTATTAGTTGTCAGGGCAGCAGCAGAACATTTTTTGTTCTACCTGACTCTCTGTCTAAGAACACTGTGTAGACGCAGAGCGTTAGCAAGCCCAGGCTGGGTGCATCAAGCTGGTCTTTTGACTTCAAATGCACAACTGTGTTGCTGTTGTTCTTCAGCCAAGTTATTCTCTGTGCTGAAGTCCAGCTGGAGAAGACTCAGCACTTCAACTTACTGCTGGTGCTTGGTCCCAGTGCTTACCCATCAGGTATTTTAATTAAGGAAGTTTGAATTCCAGCTTAGCATAAATACAGGCTTTACACCAACTCCCATAACTTCAGCCGAGTTTGTAACCTTCACTGGGGGGTCAGTTCTCTGCCACGTTGGAAATTTTAGGCTCACAGAAATGTGTGCTGCTTTGAAAGTGAGATAAATATCTTTTTACTACCTCATAAACAGAAAGAAAAAAATCTGAAGGGCCAAGGTCACATTCTTAAAATCTCACGTTTGGATTGGAACCCAGTGTGGAAAGGAAAGCTGAAGCCTTTCGGCAAGAATGCTAGGAATGGTTTCTGCTGGAGCAGCATGCCACAGACCCTCCAAGACCCCAGGCTGCTGCTGCTTTGTTCAGTGCTGCCTGTGAGGCCCTTGGGAGGTTCCCCCTGAACAGCAGGAAGCGCTTTTGTGCTGTGCAGGTGACAGGGCACTGGTGCAGGTTGCCCAGAGGCTGTGGAGATCTCCAGAAGCCTCCTGGATGTAACCCTGGGCCTCCTGCTCTGGATATCGCTGCTGGAGCAGATGGATCCAGAGGTCCCTGCCAACCTCAGCCGTTCTGATCGCTTTTCTTGCCCCATGGTGCTTCCTTCCACCATGCATAGCTGCTACTCCTGTGGGGGGTCTCAGCGCTTCCAGTGGGAGTGTGGGGATCATGGCAGACCTAAAGTACATATTAAAAAAGTGCTTTGTTTTTTAAAGGAAATGCAGAGTAGTGCTAACAAGGCCAGTGCTTGACGCATGTGTTAAGAAAGACCTCACTTCAGCATCATTTTAATTTCCACTTGAAGCTTGCAGCCTGTAGCCGAACCTCCTGTGGTTTAATTACTCCTGCAGTGGTGGTGTTTCCTCAAAGCCGTTGCCAGGCGAGGGCAGGCGCCCGCTGGTTGCTCTCAGGGCAGCAGCAGTGACCGGCTGGTGCACCCAGCCTGCCCGGCACCTATGGCAGGCTGCGAGGAATTATCACCCCCATTACCGCACAGGTGTCAAGGAAATGAAGCTTTTCCATTACAGGATCACAGTAAATCACAGGGCGGGGATGACAGCCTTGTTAGCAGGGGCGACGTTACTGTAATTTACGTATAAATTCCTTCTTTGTGTCAAGATAACTTGGCTATCTTGAAGTGCCTTCTCTCAGCACAGAAGATACAATGTGTACACTGTAGTTATCCATATGTTCGCAACAATTTCATAGTTATATATTAATTTTTTAACAGGTTTTGTGTGCACTTTTGTGTTTGCCTGTGCAGACCTTGCTGGTGACCTCATTGTGTGTGAGCTCCAGGAGGGCAGTGGGTGCCTTCGTTCCTTTCTCCTGGGTTTTTCCAGTCACACTCAGCTCACAGAGCCATCATTTCCCCTTTGCTGGGGCTTTGTTTGGTGAGCTCACCAGATACGGGGCAGATAATTCTCTGCTGCATTTTCTGTCCCGCAAGTAAATGGTTACACACAGCTCTTCCACTATCAGGTGCCTCACACTGTAGAAGGCAGCTGAAAGGAGCAGGCACGGGCCAGGGTCTGCCTTCAAATTCTGGCTGAGTCGGACCCCGTGCTTTGCATGCTGTAGTCTCTCATGATTACAGGCTGTGCCATCATTTCCCATAGGTTCCCAAATAACTTCCTTTGGAAAGTTTTTCTTGCTTACAATCAAACTTGGCCTGAAGACTGGGAGCCATTCCACTGTTTCCCTTTGGCGATATTGTCCTCCTGCTGAGCAGTGGCATGGCTGTCAGGTTGCATTTTGGATCCACAGGAACTTGGGTAGATTTGCCTGCCTCCTGGTGGCTAATGCCAAATATCTGAAGGCACTTTGTGAGGGCAGCTCTGCTGTTTCCTGGGAATTTCTCTCTTCCCATGTGGTCTTTTCTCTTTTAGCAACAAATTTTTCACTCACTTCCCAAGCGTTTTGCAGGGAACTAAAAGCTTGGAGGTGGTGACTGTTTGGTCACAGGAAAAGGAGAGAGTGGTGGTTTGGTTCAAGCACTGTGAGCATGTGAACACTGAGAGCAGAAAGAAAGGAGCCCAGGCCTTCTTTGCGCGCACTCAAACCAGGACAGTACTAAAACAGCTGAGCCAGCAGCCTGGGCCAGTCTGAAGCTTTTGTCTTGATGGACAAAAGGAGCTTTTTTCATTTTTGTTAAACTAATAGGGTTGAACTAACAGGATGGAAAACACTGCCTTTGTTGCTGTCGAGACACGCTCCCGGCTGTGGCTGCCGTGATAGTGCTGGAACCCCTGGAGGACTGCAGGCAGCGTGTCCCTCACCGTGCCAGTAGGACTGAGCCAACAGCATGGGCTGCCATCCCTGGCTGAGGAGCGGTGACACTTTGCTGATAATGTCTGCTGTGCAAACAGTATTTGGGCTGTTTTTCCAATTAAAATCACAGAATATCCTGAGTTGGGAGGGACCCACGATGATCACTGAGTCTGACTCCTGGCTCCATACAGGGTGACCGCAGAGTTGAAGCATCCATCTCAGAACACGGCCCAGATTCTTCCTTGGACTCTGGCAGCAGCTCCACAGCGTGATCACTGCCCCACACAGCCTGTTTGAGTGCCTGACCACCCTCTCTATGAAGAAACTCTTCCTAATGTCCGTTCAAAACTTCCTGTCACAACTGGAAACCATTCCCTCCCCATCAGCTTACTTTATGGGGGCAAGAAGCAGACCCTAAAGCAAAACGGCGGAGCAGGACTGCGTGGCGGGGCGCGAGGGTGCTGTGTGATGGGTGGCTGCAAGTGGCCTTGCACCAGGCCGTTTTAAGACCTGAACTCTGAACATGTGGGCTGGGAGCACTGGGATTTCATGTTCTCTCTTCATGGCAGAGCACAATTCTCACCTTGTGAGAGGCTCTCCTCTTTCTTACTTTCAGAAACAGGATTTCTGCCTTAGATGTGAAACTCAGCAGAAATAATGATTCATCTGCTGTTCTCACACCTGAGAACAGTTGTTCACCAAGTGGTTTAATGTCTGAACCTTTTTAAAAAAACTGAATAATGGAGGCACTTTGTAGGCTCTTTTAGTGAACTGGAAACGGGACTTGAAGAGAAAAACATGTATGCGGTTAGTTTCGAGCCATGCTTGGCCTTCTTGGGCCCAGATGCTGTGTGGTCACTGGGCCCTATGGACACCAGGAAGACATTGGTGTTGTCCTTCAGAAAATGCAGCTTTGCCCGGGCCTGAAATAACAGCGTGGTGCCCAAGCTGTAGAGTTTGTGAGGAGAATTCTCTGAATCACAGAATCACAGAGCAGCTTGGGTTGGAATGGACCTTAAAGATCATCAAGCTCCAATCCTCTGCCACAGGAGTGCCACCCACCAGCTCAGGCTGCCCAGAGACGCATCCAGCCTGGCCTTGAGCACCTCCAGCGATGGGGCGCCCACAGCCCTTCTGGGCAGCCTGTGCATTCAGGGCAGCCTTCCCCAGGCAGGCCTGAGACCCTCAGCAGAGCCCAGCCGCAGTCAGGGAGGCGTCAGGGCTGAAGAAAGCCTTCCTGAAGAAGAGCAATGGGAACAGTTTGGTTAATTTCATTTTCTCCCCCCACATTCCTCCTTTTTTAATGGTAGGGACGCGTGGCCAAGATTCTTTTGTGAGCCTCGCTGGAGCTGCTCTGGAAATGATGAAGCAAATGCAAAAAGAGAGTGTGGAGAGAATCATTTTGGTAGGAATGAATTAGTTAGAAGCTGTAGTGCTGCCGTGGGGAAAGAGGCGTGCTTGTAGGGGGTTAAAATACTCAGAGGGTCTTGAACAGCCCTGGAGATAGGGAGGAAAAATGAGTTTAAAATTGCCAGCTCACTGCCACGCTGCGTGAAGGCTGCTGCAGCAAGGCGTTGTTTAAAGGCTGTGCTTTCAGCGTCCTCCTGAAAATGTGTTCTCGAAAACAGGGATTTGTGTCTAAATTGGAATCCAGACATACAAAACACTTCATTTATTCATGTAAATGTCTGCATAAAAATGCAAATGTGGTACCTATGGCTATTGCCTCTGTATCAGGCTACAGTATACCATATAAAAGGCATACTAATGAGTTTTCAGCAAATTTTCTGAAAGTACTTGAACAGTCATGGGCTCTGATGTATAAAGTTACCTTTTAAAGTAATTTAAAGAAATAGATACTTGTTTTTGCATCCCAGTGGCTTGGCTTCTTCACGACTTTAAAAATACCTCCAATTTAAAAGAAATTTGAATCTAGAGATCAGCTTTATTTCTAATTCTGTTGCTCGTTAACTTCACTCCCGGGTGTACTTCCAAGATACTTCCACCCTCAACTTATGCATTTATTTACTTAATTTGGAGTTTTGTAATTTTTTGAGAAGCATGTTTTGATCTTCAGGCAGACTCAGCACAGCCAAATCCCAGACAGATTCTTTACAGGGACGGCTGAGTGCCTGGTAGAACCATGGTGGGCAGAAGTGCTGTGCTTTCCAAGGAGTCAGTTCACAGTCAGCAGTTCATTTTATTTTTAAGCTTTTCTTAATTTGATGGGACTCTGTTGGAACTGCACATAGAAATAAGCTGATGCTTAAATACTGGTGGTCCGGAATGATCTGGATATCGGTTAGTTTTGTGCAACCTCTGCTAGTGCTAACGCTGTGCTGCCAATACTTTAATCTGTTTTTAAGAGCAAGAGTTAAAATACTGCTCCCTCTGTGCTGTCATTCACACAGCACTGCTTTTGACAAGAACAAGGAGGTTTATCTCAGGGTAAGGCCAGACCCTGTCTGAGCTGTCTTCCCAGGAGGACAAGCAATGAAAAATGAGAATTCAGGAACCTCAGCACAGCAGTGTGAGCGTGCTGCAGTGGCTGGCCTTGCACCGACCTGCAGCCTCCCCACTGCCAAGCAGCCCCCTTATCTGGGTGCTTCATTAGGAGTGCATGTGTAGTTTATGAGCAGTTCTTGTGAAGAAGCCATTTGATTTTTCTCAGTCAGGTGCTCAGATGACTCAGGTGACTTCCCAGGATTTCTGTGTAATGAGAATGGTTGGGTTTTCAGTGTTGAAGCTTTGTTTTGCAATAGGAAAAAAAAAAGTTTAGTGACTCCCATCGCTATGTATTTCAAGACTTGCCCATCCTATAGGGTTTGTTTTTGCAGTCTTGGATATTTTTAATCTTTAAATTGAAACTCTTTGCTCTGACATATCAGAGATAGTAGGTCTATATTTAAATATCTTGATCTGTAACATCCACTGCCATTTTCTTTTCTTCTCCCTCTGCTTGCTTCCCTAATGGCTCTCCAGTCTGCCTGCCCTCGCACCCTGCCAGCTGTGTTGAAGCCAGCCAGGCTGAAGCGAAAGGGCTTTGTGACAGGCTGGGATTGCAGGAGCAGTGTGAGACAACCCCAGCCATCACCTTCATCCTATTTGTGAAACCCCTGCTGCTCAAACTTGCCTTGTACTTGCTCCTTGCTGGGAGAAGCTTCCCAGCCCTGCTGTAGCATCCCAGTCCTCCAGTGGCTGCCTGGCTAGACAAGCCAAACCTCCCAAAGACACCCTAATGAGGGACAAGCCAGAGTTCTTTGTACTCTAATTAATAGAAAGTTAACCTCTCTTATCTCCATGTTTTCAGTGCTCTGAGCAGCACTTGTTTGGAGGGAGGCAGCTATCATTTTCTCTCTTCTAAACAGGTACGAGGGAAACACCCTTTGCCAAGAGGTTTTGGGAGGTTTCTTTGGAAAGTACATGTGTACACCCATATATGTCTCAGATTATCCCGGGGTCAGCATCAATATTTAATACAGGTTTTGAGGAGGACTTTTGTCTTTCCACTTTTTCTGTAGTCACACTGAGCTTGTAGGAAAGAGCTTTTTCTCATCAGTAATGGTTCAAAACTGTATTTTTGGGTGGTTTTTTTTTGGAGGAGGATGCAACAGGGCTGGGTGTCTATGAGAGAAGAAGCCTTCCCAGCCCCGTGTGCTCACCACAGCATGTGAACCAGTTGCTGCCTCAGCGTGGGAAGTCAGGTATCTGCTATAGATGCTCAGCCAGTGCCAATGCTTTGCCACCTTGGAGGAGTTCCCTGACCTGCCTACTTTGGTTTTTATGGCCATAAATCAACCGTTACTTCCATAACAGGGAAGGAATTCTTGTTCTGAATTTGTGGCAAAGGTTTAGGGTCTGACTACTCAGCTCACTGCAGCGTTGCAGACAGTACAGCAATTAAATTGGTTGGGTTTGGAGTTCAGATCTCTGTTGTTCCACATTTACGGATATTAAAGGAGATAATTATTCAGGCTCGTGCAGGATACTGGGAGCCTGAATTTATGCAGTAGCAAGATAATATTGATACAGTATAGACCATTCTTTGGGAAGTTATGTCACCAGTGTTTCAGTGGTTAATGGATCTGTGCTAGCCAGGATTTGGCACCAGACTCCATCTTGGTCTGTTTTTGAATCATTTTCATGGTGTGTAGTTACAATTCTGGAGGAAGGATACTGCATTGTGCCACAAGTGCTGTTTTTTTGTTCTGTGTGTGCATGTGTGCATTACCTGATTAACAAATTTTATAAAAATACCCCTTCTGTCCTTTCTCAATTTCGTTTCACTTTGACTGCTGATAGAGGTTTTATTTGACAAACAGCGAAATAACCTGGAGCCTTGGTCAGCCTTGATTTCTTGGCATGCTGGAGAAGGGCAGAGGAAAGGTTCAATTTATCATTTTGCGATGTCAGACCACCATGGAAAGAAGCAGGTGTGACCTTCTTCGCACAGAATTCCTCTCCCAGATTTCTGCTCACTAAATGGCTGATGGCGGCACAGCAGCACAGTTATCTTAAATTCCTTCTACCTGTGTTAGCTCACACAGCCTGGCCAAAGGGCGATGCTGCAGTGGTGCTGTCTCGGGGCCAAGAAACAGCCCCAGTGGTAGCATCGAGCACATCATACCTTCAGACTTGGGCCACCGCCACCAGGCACAACAGATTTCATCTCATCCCATAGCACTGCTGTCTTTTACTTTCCTGCCACTTCCAAGTGGTGCAATACATCACATATCACCAGAAGTCAGCGTTTGTTCCTTGCTGAAGACAAGGGCAGAATTTCACACAGGCTGAAAAGAAAAGCTTGCTGTTCTGAGTAACGAAGTTGGTGGGAGTGATCAGCCTTTTTCGCTAGTCAGGAGGAGGCTGTTCTTGTTCTTTAATTACTTTGATTTTTTTCTGCCTTGTGAGGAAAGGAGGAAAGAGCTTTATGGAATATTCATCAAGGTAAATCAAATCTGGCCAAGAAAGAGAGTTCGGGGAATCACTTTTTTAGAGCTGCAGGGAGCTCTTGGATGAGACGGCTGCTGTATTCTTGCCTGATGTATATTTACACACATGTGCACAGAAGCAGATATCCTAGCTTTGTCTTTTTGTTTATTATTGTTGGTTTTGGCAGTGAAGTTACGTAGTTCTTAAAGCGACACAGGAGAATATCCTCAGTGCATTCAGAAATGAGAGGAATGGAGTAAAGCTATCTCACTGAACTGTGATGTTGACAGTGCAGCACACCACATTTCTACACTTCTGAAATCATTTCTAGCAAAAATAAAACAAGCAATTTAAAATGAAGCTGCTGTTTGCTTACTGGGCCTCTTCACTGTGATAGTAATCTCCCCAAATTATTCACGTCTGAATGTTTAATGCCTACAAGTGGCAAAAAATTATTCAAAATGAGAATGCTTTTAAGCAATGACTCTTAGCTTTTCATTTTCAGCAGTGCATAATTAATGACATTTCTAGGAAAGGGTTATAGCCTTAGCACAAGTAGCAGTGACACAGCAAACTCTGCACGTTTTACTTGCCTGAAGTTGCTCTTCTTGAACAAAGCCAAGGCTTGGGTCTGTCAGCGGAGCAGCAGTGCTCCCTGTCACTGCAAATAGGCTCTTCCCAGTGGTTAGTGACTGCTGGTTTGAGGCATGTTCAGTCTTTGAGGTCTCTGCTGATTGCTGCCAGCCAGGGTAACAAGAACCCAGGCTGTCATGTTTGCGGTGCAGCAACATTCGGTCTCTGGAAGCCGGACTGAGCATACCAGACTCATTTCTCACAGGACACCGGAAAAGGTTCAGCGCAGACTGCAACCCAGCCAACGTGTTGATGTTTCAGAGCACAGACTAGAAAGGATTAATTTGTCCAATAACTCTCTTCCTGCGGTCAGGAATTTTGAGCTATAGCAACCCGTTTGGCAAATGACTTTGCTAACATCATCTGAAGAACCCAACTTAACTTGCTAAACATTTTTTATTGATGGGCACTGCTCTAAATATACCTCCCCCCATCTGAAATGTGGATGTGAGCTTTCACCTCGGAGGTGTGTGAGAAGGAAAAAGGAGCAGAGCTGCTCTGAGTTTGGTTCTGCTTTGGAGCTCGGATTGTTGGAAGAGCAGAGATTGCTGTAATCATTTGATTTTGTTGCATTTGTTTGTTTGGTGGTTTGTTAGTGGATTTTTTTTCTCTGCCTTCTGTGTTAAGAGAAAACTGTGTTGCAGTGGATGTAAATCTTGGGAGCTCCTTTTCCTGCAACCTCATTAATTTCTTGCATGTGTGTTCCTAAGAACATGCACACATTTCTAATGCAAAAGGGCAAGCCCGCTTGTAAGAAACGTATTTTCTCCTGGGCTGAGACCTGCATAAATGAAGAAAGGGTGTTTTGTACATGCTGGTGTGCATATACATGCCTCTGGGTCAGAGATGCAGCTGAGTGCGTGGTTCAGTGTATGAACCTCTCACATTTAGGTTAAGTTCTGGATTGATACTTCTTTAATCTCACAGCCATCAACACCTTTCTTTAAAAACGGTAAGTCAAGCCCTTTGTGGATTTTCTAGCACTGTCAGTTCCAGGAGTAGCAAAGCCTATTTCAGAAAAGGCTTTCTGCAGTGTTTCCAAATGTGAATGTGGCTTCTGCAGTTGTTCTCCACAAAAAGCACTTTTTGACAATCTCAGAAAATGTAAATTTAATCTTGGTAAGTTGATAAGTGCTTTCCCTGAATGCAGCCTTTCCTCCGTAGTGGGAGAGTGCATATTACATCAACATAAATGTATTCAGATAGATCTGTGTACAGGCACGCGACCTTTTGTTGAAGAGATGTTTGAGGATCATTTTGAAGACCCTATTATCCATCACAAAGTTTTGTGCAGATTAGGGAAAACATAATAGAGTTGTAAGTTTGGGTGGCTTTTTTCCTTGTGTAACAAAGCAAATCAGGGCTTTTCCTGGAAATCATTTCCCACAGTGTCTTCTGAGCTGTCATTATCTTAGGGTCTACTAAGTGCTATTCATTCATTTCTTCTGCTCTCTTCTAACTCAGAGTTAGCAGGTAATTCAGAGCTTCCTGTTGTAAATAATCAGCTCGGTGAAATGGAGAAGCTGGAATCTTTATTTTTACTTGCTGCTTCTCTTTGTGGTGCCAAAGGAAATTAGAAGTTTTTGAACAGCATTTTCAAGAATCTTCACATTCTCCATTATCAGAGGAGTTACAGTGAAACATCAGTCAGATTGCAGTCGTTTCTCAGAGATGGTGTTGCGTAGAAGTACTACCTGGCTTTTAAACATGGAACAGTGGTGAGGTGTTAGACCCTAACCCTAACCCTAATCCCAAACAGATTTTTTTCTTCAAACATTGCATCCCAACATTAGTTTCCACAAATCTAACTGAAAGCAAAGATTTCTTGGAGTGCTGTGTTAGTTGAGGATAATGTGTGGGTCACAGCTGAGTTGTTTCCCTCCAGAAAGTCATGTCACAGGGTAAGCTGAGTTTCCCTGTTTCTGGAAGGTACTTTGTAGGCTCATCCAGCTGGTCTTGTTGTTGGGTGGAGTGCACGGTGATGATAGTTCCCCTGAGTTCTCCCTTTGGGAGGAGCAGATGGAAGCCAGGCAGAAGGCCCAGGGGCATCTAAAGACAGGTGACAATACATTTGTGCATGTGAATTGCTTGAGTCAGCATCTGTCCTATAGCAAAGAAGTCATCTCGTCCACCTTTTCACAGTGCAGTGCCAGGATACGCTAGAATTGTCCTTCATAAGGGACGTGGGGTGGAAGAGCTGATGACTTCTGAACACTCCATTCACATCGGAGTGCCAGGCAGTCCTGTCAGATTGGGAGCAACCAGATCACCCAACAGGACTCATTTCTTCCAGGTCTGGCAGCTTCAGCTGATTGCATTTCTGTTCAATTAGCCAGAGCACAGGATATGGAGTATAAGCTGTGTTTCTGGTTTCATGCCGGCTTCTTACAGGACAACAGATGGCACCTGGTTTGATGTAAACCCTGCTGGTATAAAGTTGGCCTCTTAGAAATTTTTTGAGCAAATTTGTATTGCCAAGGTGAGTCTGCAGTGGACGAGCCCTTAGTGGTGCATGGGCATCGTGCATGGGGTGGTTGGAGGGAACATGAAAAACCTAGGTTTGGTCATACAGTATGGTTTTGCATTTTGCCCTCCAACTAACCTCAGTTTTTACTTATATGTCATCTGAAAAGGCTTTCTCTCAAATTTCTTCTGCTAGCATCTAACAGTATGCTTGTTTTAGGGACCCTAAATATCTTTCGTATTATTATTCAAATTGTTCTACATTCCTGTTGACTTCTTGGCAAATACTTGTCTTCGTTTTGAAGCTTCCTTCATGATTCTTTATTCTGTCCAGGCAGTATCAGTGCCTCCATAGAAGGCACCCTTACCTTCTAATCTGGCTCTGAAAGAAGCTCCATTTCAAAATTTGTGGAAACCAACCCTTTAATGTGATGACTGCATGAGCATAAAGATCAGAACATGGCAGAAGACAGAAAAATAAGAGGATTCTTCTTCTTTAGCTCAACACTTGGGAGATTTCAGCCCTGGCTGTGAATTCTGCAGTGATTCATGCATCTGGATGTGTGGAGGAATTCCTGGGTAGAGTGTGTGTGGGCATATAGATGCGCTGTAGTGAATGCTGTGGTTGACAGGGATTTGGGTGAATTGCAGGCTTCTATAGACAATAAGAACAAGAGGGTGAACTATGGCAAACGGGAGCACAATTAGCATTTCCAGCATGAAACCCCTCGGTCAGCAGGAAAGAGGAAAAGCAAAGCAGTTTGACACATGAGAACAAGACCATTTCTTATTGCCAGGGCTGTTCCCCGAGACTTTGAAATGCCCCTCTTTGTTGAGGAAGCATGCAAATGTTCTCATTATTTTTGGTAATTTGCATTATTAAAGAAAAGTTATAACCCAGACTCAAGCTTTCTTAGAGCCTTGAGTCAAAGATACCGTTTCACTTGCTGACACTGCATGCACAAATGAATCTAATAGCAAACTGTTGAGGAGTATTTTATTGTCAAGAACCTGTGCTGTGCTGTAAACAGTCTGAACTGTGGACAAACAACAGTCCTTTCCAGCTTTCTCATTAGATGAGGTTAAAGGCGCCGGCTCAGATTAGGAGTTAATTCTTAGTCTTAAACCAAGGTCCTTAATAAAAAAGCCCCTTTAGTAGTTTCTAATCCCAACTCTTAGCCCTGGGTGCTGCCAGAGCAGTCCCATCTTTGATTCTGAAATCCTGTCTCTGACTTTTCTGTAAGTCGGGCCTTGATTCCTCCTTGCTGCCCATGAAGGTGCTGGGGCTGTGTCTGGGTGCCGCAGCCTTGGCTGTGGGGCAGGACCCTGCACAGCCCAGCTGTGTTGGGGACCTCAGCTGCAGGGCTCCCCTCTGCTCGGGGGATGCTGGAAGATCATCTCTTCTGGGGCAGTCCTGGAGGAGCCATGTGTCCAGCAGGGCAGCAATGCGCCTGCTGCAGGAGGGAGCCCAGCCCTGCAGTGAGGGATTGAGTGATTGAGGCTGATGCCCAGAACTGCCAGCGTGGCCTTGGGCTTCAAAGATAACTCACTGAGAAGCTGCCGAAGGTTTTCCTATATGGTGCTCTTTCACAGGCTATGCACAGTAAGAACAGTGTTGGTTCAGGGTGAGATGCAGTGGCAGCCCTCCAAAAGACTGTGCTGGTGCATAGTATGCTATCAGTTGGTCATGCCCTGTGGTCATATCTCAGTGGATCTGGGCGTAGATGGGAGCTTTCTCAAGCTTTATCTCCTGCACATGGGCAGCAAATGCATGAATGCAGCGTGTGGTCTGTGGGCGTGCTCAAACTTGAGGCTATGAGATGAGATGGGCTATCAGGTCTCTTTCTTGTGAGACTCAACCTGTGGTACTGTGTTCAGCTCTTGGGGCCCCCAGCACAAGTAGGACACGGAGCTGGTGGGGTGGATATAGTGGAGGCCAGGAGGATGGGCTGAAGCACCTTTCACTGGGCTGAAGCACCTTTCCTATGTGGACAGGCTGAGGGATTTGGGCTTGTTCAGCGTGGAGAAGAGAAGGCTCTGGACTTCCAGTACCTAAGGGGCTTACAACAAGGAGGTGAAGGGACTTTATCAGTGAACGCAGTGATAGTAGAAGGGGGAATGGCTTTAAAGTAAAGCAAATTAAATTAGACATGAGGAAGAAGTTTTTTACTCAGAGGGTTATGAGGCTCCAGAACAAATTGCCCAGAGGATCTGTGGATTCCTCACCCCTGGAGGTGCTCAGGGCCAGATTGAATGGGATCCTGGGCAGTTGAAGGAGGGAAGATTTAGGTTGGATGTTAGGGGGAAGTTCTTTACGAGGAGAGTGGTTAGGCCCTGGAACGGGCTGCCCAGGGAGGTTGTGGATGCCCCGTCCTTGGACGTGTTCAAGGCCAGGTTGGACGGGGTCCTGGGCAACCTGATCTAAATGTGTATGTTTGGTGGCCCTGCTAGGCAGGGGGGTTGGAACTACATGATCCTTGAGGTCCCTTCCAACCCGGGTGATTCTGTGATTCTGTGATTCTGTGATTCTGTGCAAGGTGTGTCCCTGGGCATGGCAGAGTGATTGGAATGATCTTCAAGATCCCTTCCATCTTGAACCATTCTGTGATTCAGTGAATAGGAAGACGGTGATTTCTCTGAGCTAGATCGGCCTCTGCTCTGCCTGCAGAATGCCTTGTTCACTCGTAAGCCCTCACTCTTCTGTAAGCAGCACTGAAGAGCGAATCCACCAGCCTCCCTACTCAGCAGAGATGACCTCTCATGCCCAGGCCCCTCAATAACACAGGGACCAAGGGCTCCCCCCACAGCAGCCAGGCCAGGCTGCAGGGCTATGGGGCTGGGTTCTCCCTGCTGCCGTGGTTGCATGAGCAGGAACCAGGACCAGTGTTCTCATGAGTAAGGGCAGCATGGCAACACGGAGCTATTAAAAGTTAGACACCAGCACATTTGTCACCTTGCAGAACAGGCAGGGATGGTGTTGCCTGTTACACTGAGTGATCCAGGAGTCCGTAGGAGTGTTTGAATATGTTGAATCAAGGGAGGTGATTGCAATCGGGCCACTTCGTCTTCTTGACTTGGAGTATTTTCTTCTCAAGGGCATTTAAAACAATGGAGTACAGTCTTCAGCTTTGTAAGCTGCCACCTTATTATCCTATTAGTCAATTATGGCTGCTGAGGAGCAGGAGTAAGTGACAGCATGGCAGATTACAGCAATTTATTTGCAGTTCTCATAGTCTTGTACCGCATATCATCAGCCTGTTTAAATTTAATGATAGGGTTTTTGCATGTGTTTTAGTGCAGCTAAAGTTGTAATCAAAATGTTTTAGGAAAACCCCCACTGACCTGCATAAATACTTCCATCTTCAGCATTGCTTTAATGCCCTGTTGTAATCTTTATTAGCAGTGCTGACTCACTAATTAGGGGAAGCAACCTGCCTTGGAAAAAATAGATGCAGTTTTTTTTTTTACTTCTTTACAAAGCTTTGTGGAACAGAAGTTGCTGTTATTCCGTGTCGTGGCTCTTGTTTCTGAGCTGTTCTCTCACCACCCACCTGAGTGAAATTAAAGCCTAGAAGCAGGTATGCACTCACTTATTTTCCGTAAGCCTGGCACCATTTGTTCTAAGGGGGGAAAACTCACTGATGGAGCTGGAGAGATCAGGCAGTGGCATTGCTCTTGGGCAGGTGGCTGTGGGCCTTCAGCACAGCGTATTTGGTGTGCAGGCATTTCCCTTTGAAGAAATGGAGAATATACCAGGACTGGTTTGTCTCGGGTGTTTCATTTGTAGCTGCTGCTGATGGTTACAAGGTCTGAGAGCAGGCAGGAATTGCTCAGCAGGCTCAGGTGCTTAAGCACCCAGCTTCTGGAACGTTTAGGAGATTTCTCTTCAGGATTTTGGGTTCTAACTGGAATATTCAATAGCGTCATTCCGCACTGACATGAATGGGTAATTGGCAAACCATGAGCACGTCAGTCGTGTTCAAACCCCGGGCAGGGAAGATGGATGAGGCTGCGGCTGACTGCCGCTGTGTGCTTTGATGTAAAACAGCGACCTAAATGAAACCGGAATATGTAGGATGAAATTTAGGCTGAAGTGTTTCATGACATAAAGGGAGCTGTAAGAATAGCGGCAGAGCACCCAGTCTGTAAGCTGTGTTGCTTATACAAAGTGGAAGGGTTGGGTGGCTGAGAGGCGGCCTGCTCTGAAATATACATAAAAGAACGCATTTCTGCAGTAGTGCCCTAACTTAGTGCCTGGATCTCATCACAGCCCTTAAGCAGCAGAGACGTGGGTTTTCTGTCTCATTTTACCAAACCACCACCCACCTCCACCTAAAGGAGAATCTCCTCATCCCGCTGCCCTCAGTCAGTCCCTGTGCCGCACACGTCGGTCATCGCCTGCCCCCGTGCACTTGGAGAGGGGTCAGGGTAATCCGGCTTTGCTTTCCAGAGGGAACTTTATCCTCTGTGCAGAGGTGTGTCATCAGGTTGGGATTTAGACATTGCTAATTAGTGAGTGATGGCATGCCAAGCTGAGCTACATTTCCAGGAATGTATGCTCGTGTTTATGATACAAGGGATGGCTTACAAAGGGTGTTACTGTCTGTGAGGGCAGGAACAATTAAGTGGATTTTCTGTGAGCTGTTAACCAAGAGGCATAATACCATTTATTATCTTCATATTGGGAATATGTCACATAAAAATATAATTGATGAAAGTATTATCTTGCTTAATTGCGAAATCGAAAAAGCCACTTTCCCTTTATTTACAGATTATTAGCAGCAGTATCTCTCCTGTTTGGTCCATGGTGATTTGCACATAAGTCACACTCTTTGCCCGTTGTATTCTGCATATAATTCTCTTACAGGACTCTGGCTTCTCTATTTCAGAAATCACAACTTGTTAAGGACACGTTCCATTGAACTCTTAGGATATTTTACAAAGAACGTGATGCAATTAACATCCTACATAACTGATGGATTAGAAAGATATAAAAAATATTTTTTCTGTTCATTTAGTTCTCTATCAGACCTCTTGAAAGGGAAGGAATTTCACCTTAAAAATGTGTGAGGATGCTTTGTATAGTCAGGATAATCATTTTTCCAGGACTGTTGGCAGTAAGTTACTCTCATGATTCTGAGTGTGTTCTTTCAACAGAAGAAACTCACTTCTACTGGGAAAATATGATTGTGAAATATAGGAAGACTCTGAGGCAGAAATGAAATTCAAGTTGAAGAAAACAGGAAATAAAAGAAAGCCAATTGACCCCATTTTGGTTCTAAGCTCTTGCTTCTTTTTTTTTAACTTCATTTTTTAAAATAGTCTTTTTAAACAGAAATCCAGACTTTTCCACCACTTAAAATACTAAAACCAAAGGCAACAAGAGTTTGACTTCTCACCAAAAGATGGTCAATCCAGTACTTTCACTAAAAACATTTATTTCAGCGCATCATCAGTGCCTGCTGAAAGTAAATAATCAGTGAAGCTTTTCATAACCAACTTTAAGGAAGGCATTCTCAATTTAAGCAATTTTTCTTTGAACCATGGATTGTATTTTTAGAGAATGTGCAAGAACGCAGTTGGCACATCCAGACCTCTGATTTCAGACACATGGGCCTCATCTTCATGTGATGAGTTTCATTCAGGATGTGTGTGCTGATTTTGAGATCGCAGCCACTCCTGTCCCCATCAACCTGGAGATTCTGGGTTCTGCAGACAAGTCCTGAGCACCTGGGAAGGCTGTGCTGGAGGACAGGAATAAGCTCTTGGACAGCTTTGTCCCATTAGCGGAGGGTATCATGGGGACACCCACAGCGCCTGGCTGTGCTGCTGGCTGCAACCTTCCCGTCTCAGGGAGCCTGAGCACATGGATGCTGCGAAATGGAGGCTCTGGGGAAGGAGGCCAGGGAGGGCACGTTCTCAGGGTGCTTTGGCCTGTGACTAATTGTATCATTGCTTGTGCTTGCCATGGATGGGTTTGGGTGCTTCTATGGTGTCTTAAGAGGTACTGCCAGGAGAAAGAAAAAAAGCTGAAAAAGCAGTTGGTTTTATTCCGTCAGTGTGAAAACAGATTTTAAAAGAACTTTCAAGCAGAAGCTCACTGTCTGAAACATATGGACATTTTTCAAGCAGAGTAATTTATTAACCTCTATTCGAGTAAGCAGAAGCCTACTGAGATGCTGTTTTCAAGCTTGATATAAAATGAGAGAGAAGCATATTTTTGAAAGAAAAATGGCTCATCTGAAGTCTCTGTTCTCTGTTTCACACTTTTGCCCATCTGAGCTGAGTGGTTCAGGTGCAGCCATCACAAAAACAACCAGAAGGTCAGCAGGCCAGCTGGTCACTGACATCTACTGGGGAGCTCCAGGCTGGCCTGAGGCACTGGCTGATGCTCAGGCCTTGCAGTGATGTTTCATTGCACCTCAGTCATGTTCAGCTATTGCCCCCTGCACTGCAAGAAGCGACTCCCAGCATTGGTGCCACAAAGGAACTTTGTAGCCTCAGTGCTGTGGATAACTTGGAGCTCAGCTGCTTCCCAGCAGGACCAGACGTGCAGCAGATACTCACCCCATAGGTACATGTCCCTGCTGTCCATTTCAGGACTTGGCAGAAAAGCCTGGCTCCTGTCAGCCCTTGCTCTTGGTGTTTTGCAGCACCTTGCTTGAAATGTAGGTTTATTTTCTAGCAGCATTTCAGAATCTGTGGCGTTATAAGTGGTAATGGGCAATGGGCTTGAAACACAGAAGATTTAAAAGATTAGTTCATCAATGTGACGAAGTAAAGCCAGGTCTCTGAATACACAGCAAACTGCCAAATAGCTTTTCAGAACATGGACAGCTTAAAAGATAGCTTCAGCCCATCAGACGTTTGTTACTCCCCCTCTTGAGCTGCAGGAGCCGGCGGTCCCCAGCGCGCCTGCGGTAAGCAGCAGAATGTGAGGCCTTCCTGCATGGTGACAGAGAAATAGCGCACCGGTGGTGAGCTGTGCACATGGGGTTTCCTCACATGCCCACAAACCCGCGCCTCGCCACAGCTGAGGTTAGAGAGGAAGGAGCCTCTGCTGAGTGGGAATTGAGCCGTGAGAGCATGAGCCAGATTTTTCAGCCACTGACCAAACCAGTTATCTCCCAAAGTCCAAATAAAGCCTGTTACTTGCAGCGAACCATTTAAGTGTGAAATAAATTGCTGCTTTGGTGCATTTCTCTGAACTAGTTTGCTTGCACCCTTCTTTCTAACTCATGCAATCACATACTCTGGGCTCAGTGACCGATAGGGGAAAGCGGGAGGGCTGAGGCTGTACCACAAGCACACACTGTTGACAGCTCAGCCTGGCTGGGTTCACAGAACCATAGAATGGCCTGGGTTGAAAAGGACCTCAGTGATCATCTAGTTTCAATCCCCCTGCTGTGTGCAGAATCACCAGCCACCAGACCAGGCTGCCCAGAGCCACATCCAGCCTGGCCTTGAATGCCTCCAGGGACGGGGCATCCACAGCCTGCTTGGGCAACCTGTTCCAGTGCGTCACCACCCTCTGTGTGAAAAACTTCCTCCTAATATCTAACCTAAACCTCACCTGTGTCTGTTGAAAACCATTCCTCCTTGTCCTATCACTATCCAACCTTGTAAACAGCCATTCCCCCTTCCTATTCATATACTTCCTTCAAGTATTGGAAAGCCACAATGAAGTCTTCCCAGAGCCTTTTCTTCTTCAGCTAAACAGTCCCAGTTCCCTCAACCTTTCCTCATAGGAGAGGTACTCCTCAGATCATCTTAGTGGCCCTCCTCTGGACCCACTCCAAGAGCTCCACGTCCTTCGTGCACTGGATGCCCCAGGCCTGGTCGCAGTACTGCAGATGGGGCCTCACAAGAGCTGAGCAGAGGGGGACGATCACCTCCCTCTCCCTGCTGGCCACCCCTTTTTTAGTGCAGCCCAGAACACAGTTGGCCTTCCGGGCTGGTGGTTGGCCTTTCGGGCTGAAGTTCTCACTGGGAGAAGGGATCAAATGCCTTTAATGCTCTCTGTAGCACCAGGCTGGTATTCCAGAGCATGAACCTGGGCAAACACTTGTTGCCAGGTCTGCAGGAGCATTGAGGTGCTGAATATTAGGCAGTATTCATGCTGTTCTTGGAGGGGAGACTGCCTGCGAGCCAGGCTCTCTCACAGCCAGGTTTTCATGGTGTTTCACAGCACAGCACTCTTGGCTGGGTGAGGAGCTGGCTGGAGGGCCGGGCTCAGAGAGTGGTGGTGAATGGAGTCAAATCCAGCTGGCGACCGGTCGTGAGTGGTGTTCCCCAGGGGTCGGTGCTGGGGCCTGTCCTCTTCAATATCTTTATTGATGACCTTGATGAGGGCATCGAGTGCACCCTCAGTAAATTTGCAGATGGCACCAAATTGGCTGGAAGCGTGGATCTGCCTGGGGGTAGCGAGGCCCTACAGAGGGATCTGGACAGGCTCGAGAGCTGGGCTGAAGCCAGTGGGATGAGTTTCAACAAGGCCAAATGCCGGGTCCTGCACTTTGGCTACAACAACCCCAGGCGACGCTACAGGCTTGGGGCGGTGTGACTGGAGGACTGCGTAGAGGAAATGGACCTGGGGGTATTGATTGATGCTCGGCTGAACATGAGCCGACAGTGTGCCCAGGTGGCCAAGAAGGCCAATGGCATCCTGGCTTGCATCAGAAACAGTGTTGCAAGCAGGAGCAGAGAGGTGATTGTTCCCCCTATATTCAGCACTCGTGAGGCCGCACCTTGAGTACTGTGTCCAGTTTTGGGCCCCTCACTGCAAGAAAGATATTGAGGTCCTGGAACGTGTTCAAAGGAGGGCAACAAAGCTGGTGAGGGGTCTGGAACACAGGCCATATGAGGAGAGGCTGAAGGAGCTGGGAATGTTCAGCCTGGAGAAGAGGAGGCTCAGGGGAGACCTGATTGCTCTTTATAACTTCCTGAAGGGAGGCTGTAGTGAGCTGGGGGTTGGCCTCTTCTCTCGTGTCATTAGTGATAGGACCAGAGGGAATGGCTTCAAGCTACGGCAGGGGAGATTCAGGCTGGACATGAGGAAGTATTACTTTTCAGAAAGGGTGGTCAGGCACTGGAATGGACTGCCCAGGGAGGTGGTGGAGTCACCGACCCTGGGGGTGTTCAAGGAAAGGCTGGATGTTGTGTTGAGGGACATGGTTTAGTGGGAGCTATTGGGAATAGGTGAACGGTTGGACTGGATGATCTTTTAGGTCTTTTCCAACCTTAGTGATTCTATGATTCTATGATTTCCAGGTAATCCCAGGGACTGGCCATCCCCAAGCTCTCACGCTCAGCACAAGGTGATGCCGTAGGGCTGAGCAGCAGAGCTACCTGTGGTGCCTCTCCTTGTGGCTAAATCTTTTCTCTCCAACCTTTTTAATTCTTCATAATCAGTGCAGAGCGAAAAGTCAAGTTGTTGGTGTTGAGCCTTTCTGTGGCATTTTTTTTTTCTCTGAGAGCACGAAATGTCACACGTCTCTGAACAGTCTCCCAGTTGAAACATGAGGCACAAGGCATGCTGCTGGGCAACAGCCTGCCTCAGCTGCTTTGGGCAAGCATAAGGGGAACCGAACTGAAGCTGTGCAAGGGCTGATGGGCAGAAGTGTGTCCTTTGAGCCATGCTCCTACATTGTAAGGTTGAATGTTAGGAAAAACTTCTCCAAAAGAGTAGTGGGGCAGTGGCACGGGCTGCCAAGGGAGGTGGTGGAGTCACCATCCCTGGGTATTTTAGGAACAGTGTAGGAACTTTAGGAAATTGTAGGAACTGAGTGACATGTTTTAGTGGGCATGGTGGTGATGGGTTGATAGGTGACAGAGGCCTTTTCCAGCCTTTATGATTCTGTGTTTTTTCTTGCGGTCTTCTTACATCACTGTCATTTGTCACTTGGCATTTTCCAGCCAGTGACCAGGTGAAAGCTGATGGCAGAGTTGGGAGGATGAGGCTCCTAAAATTCCTGACCATGGGGAGTGCTGAAACATTCTGTACATTTTTCTGAAGGGGGTGGAAGGAGTTAGGACAAGATTTTCCCTGCGTGAAAGAAGAAGCATGTGGCAGATGATTCAGAAGCTGTTTCTGGTACAGACAGATCATTTCCTTCCAGAAATCGTGCGATGGGAGCGTAAGGGCAGATTCTCAAGGGATTCTCAAAACATTCCAGTGAAAACCAAAACCCCTGAGTTTTGGGCTTCAGCCTGAGAACGAAACCCAGTTTGCAGGGACTCCACTGGAAGATGATCCTGAAGTCTGTTAAAAAATAAACAAAACAACAAACCAAAACAAAAAAGCAAACAAACCAAAAAACAATAGAGAAAGAAATCAAGCAGCTCCTACCAAGGGACTGATGTAGACATTCCTGGCTTCACAAAGTGATGGAGTGATTCCTACCCTGATTATAATCCCAAGGGCAAAAAGAACGGTCCTCATCTCTTTCTCTTCTAGAGAGCCAAAAGCTGTGAGACTCTATGTGAATTAAAATGGCCAGCAGTCCTGTAGGTAGTTTATTGTCCCCAAATACAGAGTCGCTATGCTGTGAGGATGGAGGAGTCGTGTAGTTTCAGCCATGTCATAGAGTTTCAGCCCCAGTGGTGTTCCTGAGTTTCTTCTGCTCTGTCACCACTCCTTTCAAGTGCGGTTCCTGTAAAAACTTCCCACTGAGAAATTTCAACACGAAGACTTCTGATCTCTTTGAAGGAAAATCTCAGAAATAGACGTAGGAGCAGTTTCCCACTTCAAGAACAAAATCCTGCAAAAGTCTTCTCATGCAGATTTGAGACTAAATTATTTTTTCTCATTCGTAGTTTTGCCACAGTGTGAACAACAAGTCCCTAAAACTCTGGCTTCATCCACTTGCTATTTTCTCCCTCGTTGGAGTTTTCCTGGAGCACCAGCTGTGGGACTGGGTGAGCCCCAGGGCCCCCAAGCAGAGCCCCTCGTTCATGTCCCAGCCTTTATCTGGCTGGGCAAGGACTTATTAGGGCAGTTTTGTATACAAGTACCATAGAAATACCCAAAACATTAGACTGTGTGCTTGCTGGGAAAAGTGTTGTAAACATAATGTTTCTTTTATTCTGCAATGTCTGAAAAGCAGAGCCCTTTGCTGGCTTGTATGGCTACTGACATATTGTGGTGGTTCAGATGAACAGAATGTGTTAGCTCCTCTGTGATAAATGCGTTGGTGGCCTCAGCTTCCCTTCATACTTCTGTACAGACAGATGTCCCCATCATTCCATGTGTGTTCATTCATCTGTCTGGGCTTGGGGGCTGCAGCAGACTCTGTGGTGTCCTCTGAGCCTAGGCTGCCATGCAGCCTCTTACATCCTCTATCCCAAGAGTGGAGATGGGTTTTGTCCTGTCAGCTCAGAGCTTGGATCCACCCTTAGTGATGCTTCATCACTGCTGTTTGCAGCCCAGTGATCCCTGTAAACATGAAAAGCTTTGTGCAAGTTCAAGTAGAAGCTGTGTTGGCTTACAGGAAGATGTCTAACTTCACCTGCAGCCCCAGGAGAAGGTGGGCATGGCAATGAAGGCTTGGGAAATGGCTCAGCTGAAGCTCTCATCTAGGGAGATTTCATAGAATCATGGCTTGTATTGGAAGGGACTTAAAAAACAAGACAGTTTCAACCCCCCTCCCTTGAGCAGGGCTGTCACCCACCAGCTCAGGCTGCCCAGGGCCTCATACAATGTGGCCTTGAACAGGGATGGGGCACGCAGAGCTTCTGAGGGCATTCTTTGCCACTGCCTCACAGCCCTCTGAGTAAAGAATTTCCCTCTAACAGCTAACCTTAATCTCTTCTTCATTCTTTTGCCTCCAGCTTAGGAGTCTCATGCAGGTGGGCCTGTCTTTCCCACATCTTGCCAAGGCAATGCCTTGCTTCCACTCTGCTGAAGCTGATGTAGGAGGCAGGACACATGCAGAAAGTTCCTCGATACCAGAGGTACACAGAGCATTAATGCCCCCCTCTTTGCTTGAATAAATGAAGACTTGCACGCTTTTGACACCCCTCCGCAGTATGTTTGAATTCAGTAAATAAACTGTAGGCAGTCCCAGACAATTCAATTATAGACTGTCACTTAGCTTTAAATCATGGCTGCATGATTATAGGCAATGCCCTTTGGTGTTGTGACAATTTCAGACTTTTCCCCACCTTATTTTCCTCTCCCAGCAGCTGAAATGAAAATATTGAGCGAGTATTAAATAAGCTAAAGCTTGTCACGGAGATCTGAGAGCGCATACTGCCATTTGAGAGGCAAGCTAAAAACACTACGCATATGAAATGTAGTGTCAGTGGTAGACCCTGCTCGAGCAAGGTAGAAAGTGTCATCTGCTTTGTATGAAAAATGTAGAAGAAATTGTGCTCTCCTTCTGGGATCGTCTGTATCAGGACGGTAATTTACTGTGGCTGACATTAAGGCAGATGATGCTGAATATATTTTCATAGCTTAAGCTATCGCTAAAACAGGAGCTGCCTTTTATCAACCTTTTTTAAGGTCCATAGTTTTTGCACGTTCAGCCAATGGTGGACACTTCAGCAGCACACTAATGAGTAAACCAGAGAAGAGTCTAATTTTACAGTTTTAAAGTGGTACATTGTATGCAAATGCATAAATATGTGCAACTTACAGGACAAAAAGCCTCTAAGTAGGGAAAAACCCAACAATCTCTTGTTATTTGAGGGTTCGAAGGTCTTCAACCACAGAGGTTCAAGGCAAAGGCTAGAAATAACTGAGATCCTTTATGAGGACATTTCAGTGGTTTGTTTGTGAAGTCACGAGAGTTTCATTTTCAGTCCTGAGCGATTTGAGGCAGCTCTGCCTGTGACCAGCACAGAGAGCAAATAAACAGCTGCACAGCTTAATTCTTTGGTTTGGATATGAACAAAGATAAATAAATTTAAAAGCTTTTGGGTAGAGTAATTGGTCGTGTGGGACTGTGTGGACAGGTTCTGCTGACGTAACAAGCCGTGATCAGAAACTCAAACAGTTCAGCTCTCTGCCAAAGCCAGCCCATGTGCTGCTGACCTCAGAGCTGAGCATGTGCTTGCATGTTCCACATACAGCTCTACAGGAAAAAAAACTAAACAACTGGCAAAACATTAAATCTAGTTTCAGGTCCTGTGTCTGCTCTGCAGTCCTCTGACAACTTCTTTCATTCTCTTTGGAGTTGCTCTTCTCCTGGGTTTTATCTGTAAGGGAAACCTGGGGAAAAAGGAGGCAGCAGTATCCAGTGTGGACAGCTGGAGAGCGTTCCCTTACCCACTGACATGCATTTGGATGTTAATATCCACAAGGAGTGACTACATAATTGTTCTCCACAGGGCTGGCTGCTTCTTTTCCTCTGGGTTGAGGTGCACCCTGGAAACACGGAGTTTGTGCATCCCTGGCTCTCTGTGTGTTGAATATAACAGAGCTGTGATACTCTCATTATCTACTGCTCATTCTTTCTCTGATCTCACAGAAGTTCCTGGCCTCAATTATATTTAGAGACAATTAGTTCCACAGCTTAATTATAAGCTGCAGCTTAAGAAAAATTAAAAAAGTTTTAGCACTTTAAATCCATCTTCTTTTTATTGGCTGTTCTTATTGTTGCATTTTTTGCCTTTTTTGCACTGCTGGTTACTGTGCACTCCCCATCGGACTGGCTCTGGTGTCCTTGCCAAGCTTCAGCACTTACTGTGACACTGTTTTGATCACTCTCCTTAGCTGCCGTTGGACCCAGATCAAATTCTGGTTGGATGCATTTGAGACTGCATGAGCACTGTCACTTGTTGCACTGCTAAGCTCTCATGGTCCTTCCCTACTCATTTATCTCACTCCTTTCATGTTATTCTTGCCTTCTTAATGCTGCTAGAGAAGCTTCTGCTGAGGCGAGTTAATGACTGGTGGTGGCTAATTACAAACATCATGCTGGGTTGGGGATGGTGTTGGGCATATCCCTTTGGGAGCATCTTGACAGCTGAGGGCTTGCAGTGTTGAGAGCCCAGACTGCTCTTAGCTCAGCCACTGACCTGTTCTGTGATGTGAGAGAAGTCCCTCATTTTCTGTCATGTTACAGATGTAACTCATCTCCCAGTATTGCACTGGCCCTACTTATGTATGTGTATGCCTGAACAGCAGTAACTTGGTCTTAATTGACTGTGGTGGAACTGTAGAGTAATAAACTGTAATAAAATACTAAGTTGCTCGTCAAGCAAAGAAAACAGCTGTTAGGTATTAATGTCTTCAAGAGGTAATTCTGGGCCCAGTGTTTTCAGAGTGTTTTTGTTTGTTCTGTATACTCAAATAGTTAGTAACTCAGGAGGGTGTTTGTGTTGTTGTTGGCTCTTTTTGCCAAGCACAGCAGCACATCCCCTGTACTTGCAAGAAGGTTGAGCGTGGCTGTGACTGATGCCATGCCACGGTGAATGATACAATCACTCCAGTAGCCGTCAGAATTGGAACCAGCTGTTGTATTTGTACTCACACAACTGGAGTTGGGGGGGAAAAAAGCATTTCAGTGCAGCAGTCCAGAACAATGTATTCGCTTTTCTTTTTTTCCCTTCAGACACATTCTGCTCAAGTGTTGTCAATGATGACTTGAGATTTCCCAGCAAAGAGCTTCCCGCTGCAGGAGGCCAATCCACGTGGTGGCTCTACCCTCTCTGCAGGGAAGGAACCGGGGCATCCTTTGGGATGAGATGAGTTGTGCCAGCCCTGACTGTGGTTTATTTATGTACCGAAAGTCTCTCACAAGTTCAGCAGACACGGGGGCCTCCTGCAATATTCACGTTTCAGCACAAGGTGTGGTAGCTTGGTATCGCTAATGCATTAACCACAGGTTTACACCAAACATGCAAAAACAAATTAGAAATAGGGAAATACAAACACATTTTCTCATTAGAAGATATAAGTATGTGCTGACTGTAGTACAAATATAATTTTTATTCCATTTGTGTAACCTTTGGTATTTTAATGAAGTCCTGTTCCTGTGTGCAGCGTATGGTTCACTGTCAGATAATTTAACACTAAGAAAATCTGCCTTGAATAAATTAGAATATATTTGCAAATTAATTGGTTAATTAGATTTTAGACATCTCTTGAGGACAGGAGAGAAACAGATGTGTGCAAAAGCCACACAGATAGTTTGGGGATGAGTGTTTCTTGTAGAGTTTTATCACTCAGTTTTGTGAAAAACAGCCTTTCACTGGTGCCAAAGATTAAAGCCCCACTGCTTTAAATGCAGAACATTACCCTGTAATTTCTGTAGTGCTGCTGACCTTTTTTCTGGGACCCAGGCAGGGCCGTTAGGACCTGTTAGCTGAGTGGCTGTGCTCACAACAGGCATTGTGCCTCTTGAGTTTCTCTTTGCTTGCAACTGAAAGCATCTGCAAAGCCATGTGGAAACCCTCAGAGCCTGGCACTTGCCAAACCAGCTGCTCAGGGAAGGCAGGAGCTCAAGGGGAGAAGTGGATCCCAGGATTTAGAAGAGTGATCACTAAAGAAGGAAAACTGGAACAGGACAGGTTGTTTTCTCAGCTACATCGGTGTAAATCCAGAGCAACTCTGCTGAGATTCACACCAGAGTAACTGGGAGCAGCATCTGGCCACCATTGTCCACCTAACTTCAAAGCAGGGAATCAGCCCACTGGCCTTTCTCTCTCTCATTTAAGCTCTTCTCACCTCATTACCAGATATATGAACTCAGTTGCGCTCAACTTGGCGACTTGGAGTGATGGCACTGTAACAGCCAACAGACGATTAGTAAAAGTAATTAGAGATTCTGCAAGTGAAACTGGTACTTATGTATTGTTATTAACTTTGACCCCTGCAGAAGCTCTGATTAGATTTTGTTTGGAAATTGAGAGAATTCCAACTGTAAGAACCAGGATTGCTCCAGAGACTGAGTGGACAAGGATTTTCAGCTTATGCATGGTGTTGAGCTTCAGAGCAGCAGCAGAGGGTAGGTGACATTCATTGCATCTGTTCTTCAACCCTGCTGAAATAGCCCCGCATGCTCAGCCCAAGGCAGCAGGCTGACCACTCAATCCCTCTTGGAAGGTGGACTGGGATCTTGTCACTTCCCATTTGCAGTTTTATCTTGGGCATTCCAGTTTGGCTGCGTTCAGAACTGCTCAGCAAAATCTCATTGTTAAAAGCAATATTTGCAGTGTGCAGCAAGGCAAGCAAGAGCCCATCTGCGTGCGTCATTGATCATTTTGCAAACAATCCTCGGGCTAAGCACAAACTCACCCTGTGCTGGCTGTTCGGGGTCATCATACAGACGTCAGAGGCAGAAGCGTTTTTCCTGCTGGTGTAACCTCTGTTTGGCACCCAAACCTAGATGCTGCTGGGAAGAGCCTCCGAGTAATGTTCTTTGTTTGACCTTGGTGTGTTTTTCTAAGCAGCAGATAGAACAAAGTAACAGCCTCTCTGCTGCAGTGAATGAAAACAGCAACCAGATCTTTCAAGCTGTGCAGCCGGCAGGGTGAGGTGGCAGGGGATGCTCTCTGCTGTGCTGTCTCCCCTGGCAGAGAGCATCACAACAACCCACGAGGCTCATGTGCTGTCTTTTGGGCACTTGAAGACCAACATCGCATTTGCTGGGGCTGCTGCAAGAAGCTGCATGCTTTCAGGGTTTGAAGGTGGCTTTTAGCTAGGCTCTCACAAACGAGCAGTAAAGTGTAAAAACTAACTTTGATGTGTGGCTTAGCAGTGTGGAAATGAGAGCCAGGCTGTAGGCTGCCTTCATGGCCTTTGTGACCCAAAGGGACCTGGCCACTACTGGACACCTGCCAGCCCAAGAGCATATCCCTGCGTGGTTCTTGGCCTTGCAATCCTGCTCAACCAAAACACCCAGCTTGGCCTTTGCAGGCAGCTGCAGCCTTCAGCTCGAGGCTCCTACTCCCACGCAGCATCTGGCCATACCCTAACCCCACTCTGTCTTGACCTCAGCATTACCTCCTTATCTGCAAATTGGGGATTATGGGGCTCTACGCTACTTGGAGGTTAAATTGGACGAGGCAGGTGCCAGCTTGCAGCAGGATCTGGCTGTATGGCCAGGGAAGCAGCATGGCACTGCCATGCCCAGGCTCTGTGTACCATCACATCCACCTCCGTCCTGGGCTGCCTGCAGCCTGTCCTGGACATGGGTGGAGCAGAGGTGCAGTAAGAATAGTTAAAGTTGGAGAAGACCACTGAGATCATCTTGTTCAAGGTACAGATTTCTTGAAAACCTCCAGGGAGTGAATCCACCCCATCCCTGGGCAGACCCCAGGCAAAGGGGAATGCTCTTCTTCAGCTGTGATAAATGCAAGCAGAGGACTTGTGGGTAGTTCCCCATAGCACTTGTCTGCATGAGTAGTGGTCTGATGACCATGTGCTGGTGTCCTTGTGCAGGAATGAGTCTGCACATTTGTCAGGGGTCCGGGGGTTGATAAGATCAGAAAATACTGGCTGTAATAAAATGCGCAGAAGAAAGGGTTAATGTCATCACTACTCTGCCATAGCTCCTCTGTGGAGCTTTTGTCACATCTCTCATTCAGGCACTGTTTGCTGAGGCTTTGACATCTGTGGCAGTGCTGGGACACACAGCAAAGTCATGTGTTACTGCAAAAGCTTCATTTTTTCCAAATTCCTTCCAAGCTCTCCCATGACTACCTGGGGGAATCTGCTGAGGCAGCAGTTGCACTCTCCTTCCCCACGCGGTGTGTCGGCCGCAGTGGGGCTTGCAAGGGGTGATGGGCTGAGCGAGGCAAGGAGGCCCTGTAAACCACAGCCAGCTCCACACAGTGCCTTGGGCAGGGTGCAGGCTGCCCGCCTCTTCCCCTGGTCAGCTTTCTGCCAGAGACAGGGCTCCTCGACAGGGCGAGAGGAAGGCACAGCTCGACAGAAGGGTGCTGAGGCCCGATGCATGGGGCGGCTGAAGCCAGGCCGGGATCTGCTCTTCTGCTCTTCTCTACAGTCCTCCTCTGCTGGAGCCTTACTGTGTGAGGAGAAAATACTTTTAAATAGAACTGCTTGCTGCAAAGGATAATAAATGCCAATATTTCCAAGTAAATTATAGAGGGCTTGGTGCATTTCAGTGGAAAAGCTGGCTGTTACCAGACAGAGATCATAAACCTTTGAAAGATGCAGGGAGGAGAAAGCAAAATATTCCGCATAAGGAAAATGTGATTGTCGTAATGACTTTGCTAATCCCTGGGCTTCTAGGTTTATCCATTCTTGTTTCCAGTATCTGCAGATGAGCTCCGGAGGGTTTCAGTAATCCATTAAAAAGAGCATTTTAAAATTTCCACCTAGCCGTCAGATTTTCTTGTTTCTTTTTTCTTCCTTCTTCCCTGTAAATGCATGAATGGTGCAGTTAATTTTAGCAAAATGGTCACTGAAGAGTGAATCTTCTCATTTGGTACTATGGTCCCGATGATCATCCATGTGGAGCAGTCCTTTGGATTGTTCTATCAGAATGGCACAAACTTTAGACCTACAGACACATAACACTACTCTCCAAACAATGATGGGTACCTTTTAGACTGTACTTTCATCAGTGAAACCGTTCTTGAGTAACTTGAATGCATTGGTCTGAAGGAGCAGAGCTTCTAGAGGTTTTTTGTTACTGAATTCAGTCCACTAATGTTTAGTAGAGTGAGCTAACACCATCCAGGAGTTGCTTATCAGAAGCTGCTGTCCCTTTTTATGTCCCCACACATTTCAGTAGTAATCTCATTTGATGAAGTTTGCATGCTAAAATATTGGAAGTAGCGGTTTGGTGCTATGGACGGTCAGAAGGCAAAAGATATTAGAAGCTTTTACAGAAAATGGGAGGCCAGATGGACCATGAGATTACTTTGTCTGATCTCCTGTACATCACTGCCATTCTGGGTCACCCGGTTTACCCCTGGTACTGAACGCAGAATGGGGTTGAGTTGTGCATGTCCTCCAGGAAAGCAGTGTCTGCCCATCCGAGGAGCTTTCTCCGTAGAAAAGCCACCAGGAGCTGGGATGTGAGGACAGATTTCTATTGATGTTTGTTTCATGGTTAACTTCCACCTTCTGATTGGTGTTATGCCCTTTTCCGGCAGGTTGAAGAACTCTCATCTCCTCTCTCTCCCTGTAGAGACACTCGGCACCGAAATCAAGCTGCTTCTTACTCTTCTCTCTGATAAGCTGAACAAGCATAGGTCTTTAAGCCTCTCTTAGCAAGGCATGTACTGCAGTCCCTTAAATAATCTTTCTGTACCTGTTCTCTGTCTTCATTTTTTCATCATCCTTTAAGGTGCAGGGTATTAACACTGAATGTTTTCTGGTGTTTCTGTCTCACCAGCTCTGGTTATGCAGGGAATATGTCATCCCTGTACTTGGTGGTTGATGTGTATAAGGCTTTGTTCACTCCTGTCTAACAGCCTTGAGTTGCTTGTGACCCTGTAATCCTTTTCAGAATTGCTACTTTCTGAAGTAGAATGCCTTGCTTCAGATGCCAAGCACTACAGAGCATTTTGGTTTACTGCATTTTATTGTCCCTTTAACTATATACAAGATGTCTGTCCGCACTTCATGAGGATGCCTAAAAACTGCTGCTCCAGATCAGCACATTTTTAGCCTCTGATGTTGGCATAAATTCCTGACTTGCCCAGCACTGCTGGAGGAAGGCTCCTGTATCAGAAACCATCTGGAGTCTGCGAGAGGGAGCTGAGGGAGAGCAGCTGCTAGGAAGTTTGCAGAGCGAGCTGGCAGGCTCCCCTGTCCCCTTGGGGACACGGCACACAGCGCCCAGACTCGGTAGGGAATTGGCAGCCTGCTCAGCAGCCAGAGTGGGGTGCCACAGGTACTGCTTACAAGAGGTAGTAAGCCAACATTACCCAGTGTAAAAGCCTCCTTCGTGCTTATCTTTGTTCCTACTCTGTGCTTATCTCTGGAAGGTTCAAAAAAAAGGAAATAGGTTCATATTACAGATCTTAAAATTAATATCAGAATTAACACACCTGTATAAAAAAGAAGTTGTGTGACATCGCTTGGCCTCTGCTGTAGTCAGCATCGTGAGGGCAAGTATTTCCTTCCATCTGCTAGCTGTTAGCTCTTGGCCGAAGAGATGTCGTTCCTTGGACTAATCTGATCACTGCTGGCATCCCATCCTAAGCCTTTTTGTCTGGACTATCATGTTTTCCTTGGCAAGCCACAAAGCACACCAGAGCACAGGTCCCTCTGACTTGTGCGCTTCCACACCGATGCCTTTCTGCTTCCATTTGTCCTTGTGACTGGTGTGCTTGAGGAGGAATAAAGAGTCAGTGCGGTGCAGGGAGCATACAGAGAGCTAAGGAGTTTGGCCAGGCGGTGCTGGGCCTGCACCGCATGCATCCCAGCAGGGCTGGTGTAGGTGCCTGGCTGTATCCCAGCTTCAATTAAAGCTTTATTTGGGGTAGAGACTCCTCCCTTTGAAAGCGAGTCCTTTCATGTCTGTGCAATCTAATAAATAATTCTGGGGCAACTGAATTTGTTGCTTTCTTTAAAGAAGCATAATTATTTTAAAATGACAAACTAGTCCCTTTGTTGATAAATGTTTCATATCTTTGCAGCTATGCCTGAATAGTTTGTATAAATAATGTATTAGCTTGCAAACAGACATAGCATGTTCAGGCATACACTGCCCAGTGCGGCAGGAATGCTAAAACCTTAAGCAGATGATCCGGCACAGTTCTGGGGGCTGAGCAGTAGCAGGCATCAGTGTGGAGTTAGAAACATGGGCTGCGTCTAGGCAAATTCAGCTGGCTCACACTGCACTGATGCACTAGGGATGCAGATGTTAGCATCCAGGTATTCACTGTGAGCAGGTATGTGGCCTCCCAGGGGCTCTACAAGGCAAATGGAAAGCAGTACACAGAACTGGGCAGTCATCCAGTTTAGATAGTGCTCGGCACATGCTTCTGTGGACTGTTTTTTAAAAAAAGACATCCCTCTCTCTCCTTCAAAGCGAGTTTTCCAGGATTTTTAGTTTGTTATCCTCCTAACTCTACTTGTGGTACCTGTGTTTCGAAAAAGAAATTTTGAAAAGTAATAGTTGGGGTAATAAGAGATTTTTGTGTCAGGTCAGGGTCAGGCAAGAGAAGAAGGATAAGCATGTACATTGCTGGTTTCCAGCTGAAAATCCACCGTAGAAGTATGCACCTGTAAGTGTGCTTGCATGTGCATGCGGCATTTTCAGACAGTGATCTTGAGTGCCCAAGCTGGGGCCCTAAAGTCCCATGTGTCACCATTAGGAGTGTGAGTGAGACTCTCTTCAACTGTGCTAACTGGAATAAAGTTGCCCTGATCTGGTATAATGTCAATTGAGGACCACTGAGGTTGCATAAACAGCCCAATGAGAAGTCAAAACAGCCTAACAGAAGCCATCTGCAGTTCTCCAGGTGCACTGAATTGGGTGCAGATTGCACTTGACTGGCTCAGGAGGGAGAGAAGAGTCCTTCTCCAAAGGGGACCTGATGATACAGAGATGCAAAGCAATTGTGTTCGTCTCCTAGATGCCTTTTTTGCCAAGTAGAGCAAATAGTAGAAAACTTACCTTTTGATCGACTAAGTCAGCAGAAATGAGAGCACAGGGCAGGAATGGATCTGCTGAGCGACAGATCAGATTGTGGCTCCACTGAGGAGCACAGCCCTGGTTCTTAGCATGGCCCAATTTAGCTCTGTGTTAATGGTGCCAGGGACAGGAATGGAAGGCATCACTGAAAAACAACTGTCAGAGAATTTGTATTTCTCTTCCTGCTTTCTCTCTGCTGAAAAATGAAAAATGAAAATTATTTTAGTAGTCACTGTTGACTGCAATAAAAAATAAATCTGCTGACTTTACTGCCCTTCTGCGGTTTGCACTCCTGTACAGATTTATTGCAGAAGTTGTTGATCACTAAGTTCAGGAGATCAGGGCCTGCTGTCCATTGCTGGAAACCCCCCTGGGCTGTAATGGAGCTGGGATTTTATCCTAAATTTCAGTGTTGCAAAATTTAAATGCATGGAATTAGAGTTTTCTTTTTGTTCCTAGTTAAAGACCTAATCCGATTTTTGAGGTATTTTTGCCTCATTTATAAAAATCTGAGACCTTGAGGTAAAGGCAAGAATGAGAACTAATAAACCTAAATGATGATGAATCTGGACGTGTTGTGGTGTTACCCCTCGTGGAGACTAAGCTGCAGCTGACTGAGTAAAAATAACTTCACTTCAAAGCTGTTCCATGGATTTGCTGAACTAATTTTTCTTCTTCCAAGCATGGTCACATTTTGGGTCAGTGTTCCTAGACAACGTGGGGCTCTGCCAGCAGTTCCTGTGTAGAGTTCCTCTCTTTTTTTTTTTTTTTTGGAAATAAATCTAGTCATTCATAGAAATGAAATCCTGCATAATTAGAGCCAGTATTACACATCATCTTTGCTTTCCATTTTTAGATGCTGCATCTAGAGGACTATAACTTTTAAAGATGCCAACAAGCCACTTAGGAGCTCGATAGCCGTAATGGGAAAATCTGTGGAGCTGAATAGGAAATGATAAGCTTCATACAGACTATTTTAAATCATTTGGTAAAGGGCTCAGCCAGACATTCAAAGCGAGAATAGAAACAGTAGCCCCTTCTAGTTCAGTCCTCAGCAGTTTGTACTCTGCTATCCTGCTGGTCCTGTCCAAATCCTACAGGAGCTGGACAGAGGTGGTCTTCATGCCAGAGTCAGGAGACTGCTGGGTCCGGTTGTTGGACTGTGGCGTAAATGGGTGCTGAGCACTGATTTTATCCATGTTTATCTATGCAGGGCTTTTCAGTCTGGTCAGCCATTTCTAAGTTAGTTAAAACGCTCAGTAACCCAAGATACTCAAGCATGAAACTCTAGAAAACTGATCCTCTTTAGCGGTTTTTTACTGCAAGTTTTCAATAAAGAGCTATTTAAAAATAATTAAGAAAGATTTGGAGCCTTTCTTTTGACAGGCAGCGGGGAATGGTTGGCTATGGAGCCTGCAGGTGTTGGCGGGTGAGAGGTCTCACAATGCGCCTTTCTTTTCTCTGTGCCTGGAAGCTCGCAGGTATGTCCACTAATCTCAAAATTACACTGAGTGGCAGATGAGCGAAAATTTGTTTCTTTGTTCTGAAAATGCGGGATGAATTTTTCTTTGTTTGGGTCTTTAATCCAAACCGATGCTTTAATAAATACAATTCCAGTAGTAGGCTTTTTTTCTTCTTCCTTTTTTTTTTTTTTTCTTCTTTTTAAGTTAGAGGAGAAATCAATTAGAAAACTGGCTTTGCAGTGCCAAGTGACTGGAATGCCAGAGCATTTGAGGTCAGGTATTGGCCCAGCTGGGAATATTTAGGGTGAGTGTTTGATGCCCATTGCACTGGTGGAAGGCTGAAGCCTAATAAATTCACTGTGGAAGAGAATGTGATATCCCTAATTTTAAAAATGAGCTCTCTGTTCAAAGCATGGTCAGGAGTTACGTATTACTTTCAACTCAATTCTGCATTTTTCTGCACTAAATGCTGGGGATAGCTTAGCAGAAGCCTCACCTGAAGCCAAGGTTAAGGTTAAGAGATGTTTGATCTCTTCCCACAGTGCATGTGCCTGTGCCACTGCTCTTTGCCAGGTTCCCTGTCAGTGGGATGGAAGCGTGGCTTTGTTCTCCCACCAACATGATGACTTGCTTTATATTCAAATATTCAAAAAGGGCTTTCTGATCTCCAGAGAAACGGCAAGGTAGAGGCACATAATGAAACGAAGTGTAGTTTAATGTTAAAGGAGTTCTGTCAAAAGGAATCTGCCTTCCTGATGTCACCTGAAGAGATGGAGGATATGGGCAGGTTGGACTTGTCTTCACCTCGTCCAGCAGCTTAGAGTCGTAGAACGGTTTGGGTTGGAAGGAACCTCCTAAATACCATAGTTCTGAACTGCTGCTGTGGGGCAGGGCACTTCCCACTAGATCAAGCTGCCCAGGATCAGGGTCTGAGAGGCTATGGACACAATTGGGCCATTTGTTAAGTAAGCCATTATCCTTAAACACAAAGTGATGTTGGTGAGAAAACATGTACCCCTACATAAAACTGCTTTGCCTCAGGTGGTGTAAGCCCTGCACTGCCAGCGAGTGGGCCAGCTTTGGCAGGCTGAACCTTGTGCATGCTTTGCACGAGCTATAGAGATTTACAGTGCCTTCTGCATATATATTTAGATGAAGTGTCTCATGGTAAAAAATCGTTAAAATGCTTTGTGTTTGTTAGGTTGTACATCGATGTTAACACCTCGTGGATCTGAGTGTTTCTGTGCAGAACATGAAAGTGAGCTGAATACAACTGTGATGCTATTGAAGACTTTAAAGATGATTTAGATTTCAATGGCTACTGTCCATCCTAACTGCAACAAAGCTCCCTTGTCATTACATTAAGCTATGCTTGCCTGTTCTTGGTTAATCCAGCCTTCTGAACTAAAGGAGATGCTGGCACAGTTCCTTGCAAAGAAAGGAGAAAATATTTGTGCCTTGACACAGGTTGCTGAGTGTTTGCAAAGTTATGTGTCCGTTCCTATGTCTAGCAGAGTTCTGCAGCAGTTTTGTGAATATTGCAGCATTTTCAGTCTCAGTGCTCATAATTGGACTCAGCCATTACCTGTGCATCGAGAGCACTGCTCGTGCACACTGTCACTATTCTTTGACTGTAGCATCCCTTCAGCAGCCAGGGCAACATGGCTGGCTGCATCTGCGGTAATGAGCCAGGCTGAAAGAAGTACTCCAATGGCTGCCTGTCAGCACTTGGCAAGAAAATCCTTTTTATGTTAGTTTCAAGGTCGTCAGATATCATTATAGCCAAGTATTAAAAATTTCAAAGAAAGGAGGCAGTGTGTTTGATTTATAGAATAATTATCTAGCTTTAGCTCTAACTTGGCTTTGGCAATGGTTTTGCAAGCACTCGAAAATTAAATCCATTTTTTATGGCACTACAAGGTATTATCTCACAGCAAATGATAATTAAACACCTGTGAAATCAATTAGCCCTTTAAGCAGGAAAAAAAAAAAAAAAAAGTTTTCCAATTATGTTTTTGTGCCTCCAAACTTTCTGATTCCAGAACCAGTCCTTGCAGAGAGGGAAATGAACTGTCAGCCAGTAGCCTGTTAACCAGCAGCAAGATCACCTGAAAGCATCGTGCGGCTGTAAATCCCAAAGCAAGCAGATCATGGCGACGGCACCCTTCCAGGCAGGGTGTGCGAGGCTCTGGAGCTCCGAGTCAGGCAGCTGTCTGTCTGACACACAGCTGAGTTGTCAGGTTTCCTACAAAGACAGTTACTCACTTGTTGTTTCCAATGCCAAGTTTTACTTGACAGTTTATTTTAAAGCCAACATGCCTTAATGGAAACCAAGCAACGAGACTCCCCGTGTGACAGAGTGGGTTTCTTTTCAGCCTCTCCAGCCAATAGTTCAGAACCATCTGCATTAAGAATTCACCCATGGAAAACTGGC
Organism: Tetrao urogallus; assembly: GCF_951394365.1. NCBI lineage: Eukaryota > Metazoa > Chordata > Aves > Galliformes > Phasianidae > Tetrao > Tetrao urogallus. The sequence continues at coordinate 13,653,928 of NC_136815.1, forward strand.
CAATTGGTTAATGGCTGAAACTTAATATATTGGAAAACTAGAGAATGCTCTGCCATTTAGCCTTGTGTTAAAAGTGCTTCGTATCTGGCTTTGTCATAGCACTTGTGCTGGTCTAGATTCTTTTGGAAGATGCATTGTGTGTCTGTGGGTTCACAGATTTGGGGAGGGAGCCCTGAACATACTTGGTGAAGTGCCATAACAATTTTTGGCTCGGGAAGGAAAAGAAGAATCTCTAGTCCCATCTGACATCTATAGTGGTATGCACTGATACTCTTTGCCAAGATGAGCTCCAGCGTCTTCCAAAAGATGGATCACATGTGGCACTGTTAAAATAGATGCTGCTGGGCTGAGGCCATTGTATTTGTTTCAGTTTCTGCTGCTGTATTCTCCTCCCTCTGACTTCTGCTGGAGGTACCACAGGGCTGGCTTGCAGCACGTGCTCTGTCACAAGAGGGGCGGGAGGCAGCAGGGATGCTGGTGGTGGCATTCCAGGGCCTGGCCTGGCTGCTGGAAGAGCCAACACACATCTGTCCTTCAGGTTCTCCTGCCGGTGGTGTCCCATATTAGCGTTCAGAGGATTAAGTCAGGAAAGACGTACGCTGCTTTGTGGAGTACGATAGATAATAGCTGTTATGTCTGAGCAGCCGGACACGTGTGCTGGTCTTAACGGCCTGCTGTCTTTTTAGCCCTCTTTTCACTCAGTGGTGATGACGATGTTTCTTTGAGAAAGAAAAAGCTGTTTCTATTAAAACTGGTCGTGCGAATGTTTCCCAGGGTAGCTTGTGGGAGCTCAGTGACATGGGGAAATGCTCAAGCTGCGCGGAGGAATGCGTGGCATGGCTGAGTCACCGCGGAGCTGCCGGCTGCGCTCCTCGGCATGGTGGGAAGCGGGAATCCCAGGCAGCCTGACCGCATGCTGACGGATGGGGTCGGCCCATCCGAAAGGAAAAGCAGCGGGTCGAGGAGCGAGCATTTGCAGGAGGGTTTGCTGGGCGGCATTTCGCCTGTCTGCTAACGGCCCACGTGGCATTGCAGTGTTCACACCTGCGTGATAGATGGGGCCGTCCGCGTTTTCCCAGCTATGGGTGGGAGCAGGGAGGGGATTTTCAATTAAAGTGTGAATACATTAGGATTGATTACAAATAGAGCTATTTGTTTATGCTGCCTAAAAAAGTACTAGCTGTGAGCATGGTGCGCTTAATCATTGTGGAAGGAAGCCTGAAAGTTAATAAAGCACAGTGCTGATCCTTACAGAGGGATGTGAGCTTTGGGTTAGTTCTGCAGCTATTTTAGTTTTAAAACCATAACTCTTATTTTAAAAGCACGTATGTTTTGGATTGTAACGTGTTTGAATGGTGCAGCTAGGGCCCCATGTGAGCCATCCCCCACATGGGCACAGAATGCCACCGCAGCGCAGACATGGGTGGTGCTGGAGCAGTAAGTGTGGCCACTGCCAGCACTGTTCTCAAGGCAAGAGACCGGGAGATTTCTGGAAATAAATGCCCTGTTGGTGATCCCATTTCTCAGGTGTGCGTGGGCCCCAGACCCATTGCCAGGTGCCAGTGGGGCCTGTGGTTGTGTGGTGCCATCCGCAGGAGCCACAAGCCGTGGCCTAGGAGGATCCATGGTAGTGCAGTCAAACCTCCCTGTGGCCCTCAAGTGTTGCCAGCTGATGGGTGTGAGTGGTTCTGGGAACAGAACTGGAGAGAAGAAAACAAGGCTCTGGAAGAGCCTCCTTAAACCTTGGATGTTTTCTCTGCTTCTTAAGCCCCCCTGCCAGCTGTGAAGGAGTGGTAGGAGCTCATTGCCTCCCAGAGGTCTCACTGGGTCAGTCACTGAAATGGAGGTGAAAGCAAGCCCACAGCAGGTGTGATGCTATCAACAGTGGGACCAGAGCAGCCCCGAAGGAAGGAGCATCGTGCTGCCCTGCGGTAGCACATAGACATGTCAGCCCCGTCTGTCCTCGATCCTTTATACTTCCTGCTACTGCTGATTTTGTTTCCATCGGCCTTCTGTGCCAGATGCCTCCAGCTCTGCTTTGCAGTTGCCCTGGAGCTGCATGTCTGCCACATGGTCTGTAGGATCCTTCCCCGCGTGATGCTTTTGTAGGCAGTGTCTTCTCTGAGTCTGTACTTAAGCATGCAGGGCTATCCACTGCCAGTCAGTTAGGTCAGCTTTGCATGCTGCCCACGAATCAGCAGCAGTAAAATTAGCATGCTCATTTTAAGAATTTCAAAGAAATAGCTGTTTGCCAAGGGGGATCAGAAATGAGTCCTTCTGTACTGCACTTTGAGGTGGTGTTGAGTGACCTTAAAACACTTAGGTTGAAACTGCGGAGAAATTTGTCCATGAGAAAGATGCCTGGTGCAGTGCATGAGCTGCAGCATCTTATGATGGATATTGCTTTACTCTGGGTCTGCTTGTGTTATATTTGCAGGTTCTCCCCGAAGTGAGTGGAAATTTTGTGCCCATACATCAAGGTTAGGATGAGGCGCTCTCTCTCTGTATGCATGATGTAGATAAATTGCTTGATGACCATGAACCATGCTATTCCAGAGCTAGGCAATAAATCACAGGTTCAGCTTTAAAAAGCACAAACGAGAGCAAGATGCTAACTGGTTTTCAGGTGGGAAATGGTCAACAAAATCCTTTTATTTTCTTTCAAAAATCTGTCCTAACATCAGCAAATCAGATACGAAAGAAAGAGGGCCCAGTACAAAACGTCACTGACATATGGAGGTCTCTCTTCCACTGGCCTCTTTCTCTGCTTTCCTTTGTGCTCTGATTCTGCCACCGACGTTTTGTGGATATTATTGCGTTCCGGGATATTATCAGGATTTTACATTTTTAGCTTGCTAATGATTGCTATCATTAGAATACACCAAGAATAAGCCCTGTGACTGGTGTATTCCTGCCCTGGGGGTATTCTATTTTAGGTGTTTATTAAAATTTACTGTCATACAATATACAGTGAAAGCAATGAGCCTCAGACCTACAATGTGAAAATGAATTCTTTAAGATGGCATTTATTTTTTTTCCCCTATGTGCTATGTAACTGCTGACTGTAGAGCTGGGACGTGGGTGATTGTCAATGTGGCACACTGAGAAATGATTCCATGCCACTCGCATGGGATGTGTATATATGTGTTTTAACCAAAGTTGAGATACGATTTTAAAGAATGTACTTTGAAGTCTGTTTTGTAGTTTTAATTAATGCAACGAGGGTTTTTATTTTACTCTCAGTGGAGATAATCTTAATCCATTCACAGTGACCTTTTCTTGTGCAAATTAGCTGTACACGCTTGTTTAAGCAAATGGGCCTTTGCAAGATGTCTCTTCTTAAAGACGGAGCTTATAATTGAAAATTGGCTTACTCCCATCTGTCTGGCCTGGGTGAGAATACTAACATAGATCTGGGGTTTTTTATATATAAGTATAATCATATAGAGATACATACATACATACATACATACATATATATATATATAAACACACGTACACACAAATCCAAAAAACTTGCTGTGCCTGCAGACTATGATTAAATTAGATTATTACTGTTAGGAAATGTCAGTGCCACAAGTTAGTGCCAAAATCACATCTGTCTCCGGAGTCTAGGAAACCCTTTAGGAGGAAAGGTTATTTAGTCCTGACCCTTTTTTCTCGAACTGGGCATTCCAGCAAGGTCAATGCCATTTGCGGTTCTTCAGGTTTGCCAGAAGTACAATTAGCTAATAACTGGATGGAAACTGTTAGGATTTGATGGGTGTTTTTGGTAAATGGTTTTGAAGTGATTGATGGAGTCGGGAAAATAAACAGAAGAATCTTAAAGTTCTAGTTCAGAGGAGCAGGGGTCATTGCAGCCATGGTTAATTGCCAAAATTTGGCTGCTGAAGCAGTTTATCCCTCCTCCTCCCACCACCCTTTACAATAACCACCAAGAGAGTCATTGTAACACTCCCCCTCTTTTAGTGCCTGGTTGATAAGGAAGATTTGTATGGCAGAGTTTGAGTATTTTTTGCTTTGCACAAACTTATTATGCAGGAACGAACACAGTTGTGCATGACTTTGACTAAGTCTGGATAGAAATCAGGTTCACAGGGGTGCTGTGACAGTGTCTTTGGTGTTAATGCTTTTAATCCAAGTTTATTGTTAGAATTCATGCACACCTACATACATAGATACTGCGTAATTTTTCCACAAGCAAGATTGTTTCCTTGGTTCTGTGTCCCTACTGCTCTATAGTGTTCTCCCATGGTGGCTGCTCCTTGAGGCTGAGAAGAGTGAGTGAGAAGGTCACATGTGTGTGCACGCATGCACGCAGGGAGCTAGTTAACCTGGAGGTTGGCTCCTGGGGCAGAGATGATTTTATCCAGATGTGCCTCAACAGCTGTTTGCATTTTCATGCCCAGTTACTCTAGGACTCACCGCTAATTCAATCTTCTCTCTTCTCTCCTGTTCTTGTTAGGTATGATTACCGTGAAATGCTGCACAATGCCACTTTCTGTCTGGTTCCCCGTGGCCGCAGGCTTGGCTCTTTCAGGTTTCTAGAAGCCTTGCAGGTAAGAGCTACAGCATAAAGCATTGGTTTCGCTGGCTGCAATTCGACATGCAATCGCAGGGGGTGGGGAGGAGGGAAATGTCTTTCATTTCCCTCACGGACAGTAATCCACTTTGCGAAAGACTCTATTCATACTTCTGGAGCAATTGGCAGCTTCTTCCCAGGAGGGGCTGAGCACAGCGTTCATCTGAAGGTTGAATTGCATTACCTCCAGGAAAAAGGTTTCCCTGAATATGGCGAAGCCGAAAGGTTGGACCAGCTTAGAGCCGTATTTTATAAAGCTGTGAGACTTCCCATGGGGATGGTGACCTCTGCAAATAAGCCTTGGGCTAGTAAAATAGCTCTTCTTTGTCACTTAGCCAAAACAGACTTGCTCCTGCATCGGCTTTCATTGCTGCTTGCAGAGCATTCTGAAGGTGGTCTGGAGGTTGTAGAGCTCCAGATGGAATCATCATGGAGAGATGGATGTAGACTGATCTTGGGGAGTTTGCAGCATGTTTTGGACAGCACCCAAATCCTTTTCACCTTCTAAAAGCATTTTTGGTTCATAGTCTTCCTTTATTACTGTTGACCAGCAGAAGAGGGCAATGCAGTGAGGCTCTTTGAGTCTCTGTGGCAACCAGGTTCAGCAGTGTGATGATCAGGTTTCTGTCTCCAGGCTGACTGACACTGACCTACGCTGGATGCAGACAGTGTGACTTTTTTTTTTGCAAGCATCAGCTCATCCCTGGGGTCCTAAGCTTCGTCAATTGTACAGATGCTGCAGCTCCCCTCTGGGATTTGCATCTGTGTTTCCTGCTTGTAGGAGCCAGAGTGAAAGGCACTTTTTCCCAGCAGAAGGCTGGGGCATTTCTTGATGTCAGAGAGGAGGCAGATGAGGACACTGTAGAGGGTCCTGGCTTTAGGCACTGTTTTGCCATTTGAGAAGTGTCCTGAAGTTGGCAATAGAGCTATTAGTGAATAGCATCAGAACAGTTCTCTTAGAATCATAGGCTCCTAGAATCGTTTGAGTTGGAAGGCACGCTAAAAGGCCATCTAGTCCACCTCCCCTGCAATGAACAGGGACATCTACAGCTAGAGCAGGGTGCTCAGAGCCCCATCCTGCCTGACCTTGAATGTCTGCAGGGATGGGGCATCTGCCACATCTCCGGGCAAGCTGTTCCAGTGCTTCACCACTATTACTGTAAAAAACTTTGTCCTTATATCCAGCTTAATCTCCCTTCTTTTAGTTTAAAACCATCTCCCCTTGTCCTATCACAACAGACCTGTTCATTAACCACAAAGCATTCCAGTTGCTATCACAGAGTACTGTTTATCATAATGAAGAGCAGCATTCAGGTACCTAAGTGTAGGTGTATGATGTTGTATTTGAAGCCCAGCAGCACCCTTTTGACTTTCTGCTGCTTCTCCTGAAGGATTCAGATCTCCCATTAGGTGTTTTCATGTCTGCCAACCTTGGGTGAGTGTCTTGGATATCCTAGAGCATCTTGAAAGCACTGAACACTTACATTTAGTCTATGAATCAACACATGCTAACCTACAAGAGATCCAGGACTGTCATTTTCCTCTTTGCTCTACTCAGGTGAAGTTAAATAGCCCTCACAAAATCATAGGATCATAGAATGGCATGGGTTGGAGGGGACCTCAAAGATTACCCCTGCCACAGGCAGGGCCATCAACCTCCAGATCTGGTACTAGACCAGTTGCCCTAGGCCCCATCCAGCCTGGTCTTGAACACCTCCAGGGACAGGGCATCCAAAGCTTGTCTGGGCAGCCTGTTCCAGCAGCTTACAGCTCTCTCTGTGAATAACTTCCCCCTGATATCAAATCTCAACCTTCCTCCTTCAGTTTAAAACCATTCTCCCTTATCCTATCACTGTCTACCCAAGTAAAAAGTTGATTACCCTGTTTGTAGGCTCTCTTTAGGTACTGGAAGGCTGCAGTGGGGTTACCCCACACCTTTCTCTTCTCCAGTTTGAACAAGCCCAGCTCCCTCATCCTGTCTTCTTAGGGGAGGTAGGGAGCTCTCAAAGTGCTGTTCTGTCTCCAGCCTCTTTGGTGAGAGCAGTCAGATTGGTTTCTTTGGGATGACAAGTGGCTTCAGAAACTTCTGAAAAACGCTGCTTAGCGTTTTTCTTGAGTGGGCCACAAGTCATGCAGCTCTTGTTAGATAAATCTTCTCAGGAGAAGAAAGCAGAGAGCATACCTCGCTGTTCAGAACTTGGAGGCTTCAGATCGGCCAAGATAAAATGCAGGCACTGAGGTTTTTCCTGCCAGAGTAGCAGCAGTATACACTGATTATGATGAATTCCCAATTTCTGTCTGGCTCCAGGGCATGTTAAAAAACATAATCCACATTAGTGAAATGTTTTAAACATGAAAACACATTGCTAAGTGTTTTCTGGTTGGCTTTTTTTCATGCACTAATGTCGTTTTCTCACAGAAGATAACAGTTCTTTACACATTGTAAGCACTGCTGTAATGCAGATATGTGGCTAGTCTAAGATCCTCTATGTATGTTAAAAAGGAAGGTACAGAAGCCTGTGAAGTTGCCCTTTATGCCATTCTTCAGAAGGTACAGGGGGACAGACCTCAGTATGGACCATATTCAGAGCTCACAATCTTGGCTTTATCCAAAGAAAATGAACCAAAGCACAGGCTAATGCAGATCCTCCAGTAACAGGTTGTTCTATCACTTCAGCAGGCTTTCAGCTGGGATCTTACATTGTCATCCAGCTATAGGGAATGTCGTAGTGATCGTTTATTTATGGACACATGGCACTATTTACCAAATATTTGCAAACTTGCTCTCAGTGTAGAGGACTTTACACAACTCATAAAAGATAAAGTAATTTAGATAAACCATACTGATTAGAAATAAATACTAAACTTACATGCTTTTTGTTTGTTTTAAGACCAAAAGCAATTATTGTTTTTATAGGCAGATAATGAAAGACGAGCTGTGTTTGTGCAGTCACTCCTGTTCAGAGAGCTGTTATCAAGCAGGATGGGGAATTCACTCCTCCTAGATGGAAGAAGTGCTCAGGAATTGCATACAAGGGCTGCTCCAAAAGCAATGCCTCCTATCCTATGATGTTGGCCCCTAACGTCAGAGGCAGATAATGGTGGTATAGCAGTAGAGTGCGAACCTTCCTGCCTGTACTCAGTTACATGTTGTTGCCGTGTGACAGATGACAGCTGAGGGGCAGTTTGACAAAATGGCATCTGACATGGAAATGCATATGAAGCGAAGGGGTGGAATTGAATTCTTCCATGTGGAAAAAATGGCACCCAGTGACATTCGTTGACACTTGCTGAACATTTATGGAGACCAAACAGTGGATGTGAGCACAGGGGGGCAGTGGCTGGTGCATTCCAGCAGTGCTGACAGTGACAGTGGGTCACTTCCACTGGTGCAGATTTCTAGAAGCGTGGCATGCAGGCTCTTGTTCATCGCTGGCAAAAATGCATAGCTAATGTGGTGACCTTGTTGAAAAATAGTGTCTTGTAGCTGAGAATTTGTTCTATCAAGTAGTGTTACTGTGTTCTCTGTATCTGCTGTAGTTTTCATGGAAATATACAGGAGGCATTACTTTCGGAGTGACCTGCGTATTATGTGTACTTTCTGTAGGGTTGTCTCACAAGGTATTATGAAACTTGAGGGAGCTAGGTCCCTGCTGAATTCTTCACAAAGCCATTGAAGGCCGTTGGTTTGTATTAAATCCTCTGGGGTTATGTTTGCAGAATTTTAACAGCTTTGCCCTCAGCTGTTAGCATAAGCACCGCATTTCAGAATCACACTCTACATGCCAACTCCACTTTTGCTTAACTTGAATAATCCCAAAAAGGAAAAACATGGGAATGTGGGATATGATCTGATTTCTTCACCTTGTTGCCTTGCCTTCTGACAACCTTGCATGAGTGTTGGGAAGAACCCATGAAGAAAACAGTAATTGCACTTGGGCTTGTGCTAATTGTTGGCTGGGCTGGGTTACACCTGCTAACAAGTGCAGTGGTTCTGTGCAGGCTGCCTGTGTGCCCGTGATGCTCAGCAATGGATGGGAACTGCCATTCTCAGAAGTGATTGATTGGAAGCAGGCTGCCGTCATCGGGGATGAGAGGTTGCTATTACAGGTAAGAAAAAGACGGCGACCATCAGCAGATGAGCTGATTGTTGTCTGCTGCCACCTAAACGGACAAGGAAGATGAATCCAAAAGGTCAGAGCTGTAAAAGAATTTTTATCATGAAGGGATTGTCTGTGTCACGCCAGCGATGAACTCATTTAATATGACATCATTCGTATTCTGACCTGAAGGTCATGCAGCCAGTAGGCCACATGCTTGAACGCAGGGGGCTTTTTTATTTTGCCTAAGAGCTTGACATTTTCTCTGGTGGATGCCTCTCCCAAGCAGGGCTGTCTGGAACTGGAACTGTGGGGAAGGAGAAGAAGCTGAAGGCAGTTCCTGCTCTCCTTCAGAAAGAGCTGGACCTCGGGGCTCCGCCAGTGCTGCAGGAATGGCTGGCAGGCCTGAAGGCCTCCTGAGCAAAGCCATCTCTCAGGCCAGAGTTAATACCTGACAGTTTTGTGGGAAGGAGATCCTGAGTCTTTTTGACGTCCAGAACATGCAGCACTTCTTTCTGAAGCAGTGCTCACATCCTTCATTGTTAATCTCCCCAAGATCATGGAATAGAAGTGAGCTGAGAAACTAGAAATGCCCTGTTACCTTCAGCATCTGCTTTTGTCTTTAAATCTACTAGGTTTTTTTTTCTGTTTCCCTGGTGGACACTGTAGTCTTTCAAAATTCTTTATAGATTTTTAAAGAATGTTGAGAAGTTGATATTTGGAAAAGTTCTTGAAAAAATGCTTTCCTCAGCGTTTGTTGGAACACCGTTGCTCAGCCCAAAGCTGAGACCTACGAGATCTGCAGTAGCCACTGTGCGTCTCGTATGTAGTCATTCTGCATCAGTAGCACTGATGTTCTTCCTGACCTCTTGAAAATGTATTAATGAGGACAAGACAACATTTAGAACTCTTTTTCCAAAACGCGGATTTTGCAGCTTTGGGGTAGAGTGTGCTGTTTGCGGAGCACATAGCGCACTAGCGCACGCTGGCTTGTCCCATGGGAAGAAGGGTTCTGTTATTATTAATTCATTTCCAGAGTGGTGAGCTGTTTCCATCTGTGGAGAAGAGTGTTCAGAGGTGCAGGGGGGTTGTCACCCAGAAATTGAAGTACCTTTAAAAATCTCATTAGATGCCTACTTACTTGTCTGAAGATGTAAATATTTGTAAAGAGCTGGCCTAGCAAGCCTTGTGAAGGACTGCCTGTTGTCGATAATGGGACACAAGCTGCAACCCAGAGAAAGATGTTTGGATTTTGCTTCAGTGGACAGTGTTTTTTTTTTCTGAGCAAAATTATTTCTCTCTTTAAATGATAATAATTTGCTGATCTTCATGCTTTCCGGTAACATGCCATTCGCTCTCCTCACAGCTGCTTCCATATTGAACAGCTACTGCACCATTATTAACACTGTTTTTAAAGAGCTGGCAGAGGGCCTGAATGTCTGCTCTGGGAAATGTTTTTGTTATGTTACAGTTTTTCATTTCCTGTTTTAGAGCAGCTCGGATGTTTTTATTTGCATATTCTCCTCATCATAGCACTAGGAGAATTTAATCCAGCCTTTCTGCATTTATTTTTGCAAGGTGGTTGTTCCCTTCCCCCGACTTACTACTGAAATGACCTTTTATTAAGACGTCATCCAGTTCTAGTAATTCCAGTGTAATCCTGCCAGATTAGTATTAATACATCATTTTCCCCACCTGTCTATCTGGACAAGTAGATTAATAACTAATAAGCAAATGCAGTTAAAATGGGAGCTCAGATTTTCCTTTCCAGCTGTTGCAAGAAAGTGGGCACCAAGGCTTTTTTTTAACCTTGGCACTGGCATTGCCTGACTGCAAGCATAGGCTGGTCTGTGAAACCCTGACTTCTTGCAGTGCCCTTCTTAGGCACAGCGGCCTTCACATTCAGGGGTATGGTGGTGAATGGATATTGATTTCTTCTCTTGCTCTCACCTGTATTTACGCACATGGGAGGCTATGAATAATGATTGAATGTTTTAAGTTTTTAGAAAGAGGTGCTGCATTGCATCTGTGAAGTGGCTTTAATTGTATGATTGTTTTTGGTAATGATCATGGGTGTAATTAATATGTATGTATGGGTAGCCAGTATAGACTCACAGACTCATAGAATCATAGAATGGCCTGGGTTGGAAAGGACTCCAAAGATCATCTTGTTTCAACCCCTCTGCCACGGGCAGGGTTGCCAACCACTAGACCAGGCTGCCCAGAGCCACTATGTTCATTAACCCAGTACTTACTGGAATTTACTGAAAAAGTAATGAAGACAAAGAATATTCCCCTCCCTGAATAAAATTAGGTGCAGTTAAACACCATTCTGCAACAGCAGCGTGGTTGGTTAAAAAAACACGTACGAAAGCCTGGGTTTGGCTTCTGTTTTTCATACTTTTTTGAAGGGAGTGTTTTACCTGAAGACATACAGGGAATATGGTGAATGAACTGGCCTTGACATTCTGAATATTTCCTCTTGACTACAGTCATTACTTTCTTGGAAGCTCAAATTTCTTACTATATATAACAGTGTCTTTAGCAGAGTCAAGATTATTGCATCTGACACTGCACTGTGGACCCACTCTCTTTTGGGATGCTCTGTCTAGACCTGAATGCAAGCAATGAAGTAAAAAACATACTGATTCTTGTGGAAAATGCATTACATGCAAATTCTTAACAACTCCAATTAAATGTGTAATAGGAAATTGTTTGATTGAAGAGCACATGAAACCGAATAACAATCATTTCCACCTCTCAGAATGTTTTAGGAATAAGCAAAGTGTTTTTGGCCAGGGAAGGGTGGATGTGTTGGGATGCAGTTAAATTTCAGAGTGAGCTGGGATGTGCAAAGAGCATCACACAGCCGAGGCATATACTTCTGCAGCTCACGACTGAGCTGAAAGCTCTGTGAAAAATGGCTGTCTGAAAGTGACCTAATTTGAAATCACAAAGAGAGTAGGTGCAAAGGCACAGCTCCTCATTCCTGAAAGAAATGAGCACAGATGTGCAAAATATCTTAGAGGCCTTTCCAGTGCTGTGAGTAGCCCTTGTAATTGAAGCAAATTGCAGTTAAATTCCCTTGATAATGTCAATTTGCGTTGTCAAAGTAGCGTACTGGAGGCCGTGGTCAAGGTCCTAAGAAGTTAACCAGTGGCATGTATGCTCGTTAGCTTCCCTCCAGTGTGGAAGAGGGATGTGGGGATGGAGGTAGAAGGGAAGCCCTTTTGTGATCCAGCCAGCAGTCCCGATTTTCAATCACAAGTCACTGCAGCAGGACAAATGGGGTTTTCTTTGTAAGGCAACTTAAAATGTTGCTTTAATGGAGAAGGGAAAAAGAAAGCAGTGTTTTCCCTTGTGAGTTCCAGGTGTTGTGAGAGACATTACTCTTTCCTCCCACAATAATGAGTAAAATGCAATTTGATCCACAGGTTCCCAAAAAGTGGAGTCTTGCTTCAGATGTCGCTGTGTTTTCCTCAGGGCACTTAGTATTGCCATGCTGTGTAAATGCAATTCCAGATCCCTTTAATATACTCTGAGAGTGGGGATTATCGTTGGACCCAGAGTCCTGCAGGTTCCAGTCTGCTGAACTGCCAGTCCATGAAAAGCTGTGTGTGAGGGATTTATGGAGGAGCTGCTCACTGTGACACAGCGCAGTGCTGCGGAGTGACGGGGAGAGGAAATTTTTGCTTCCATAGAAACAACCAAAAACTGAGAGAAGGCAAATTAAAAAAAGAAAATCATATATTCTAGTGTGCCAATAGCAAACGTTGTAAAGGGCTGTGTCTCATCTGTATCTCCATCAGGGCTCTAACTGTTGGCACACACATCCTGTTGGATAGGAGCGCTGAAGCTGTGCAGCTTGCTAATAGAGGAGAGGGCTTGTCAGCAGCATATTAATTTGATGAGACTGCGTTGTTTTCTGAAGCTTCTGACTATATTACATCTTGTATTACAGATTCCTTCTACAATCAGGTCTATCCATCAGGATAAAATCCTAGCACTTAGACAGCAGACACAGTTCTTGTGGGAGGCTTATTTTTCTTCAGTTGAGAAGATTGTATTGACTACACTAGAGGTGAGTAAAAGCCGTCTGGCATCGTGCAGAGCAGCGAGGTTTCCTTAGTCATCCGGCTGCTCCAGTGCTCAGCCAGCATCAGACCTTGGATTTCATGACATGCAATTGGTCACTGGGGGAAACACTCAGTGTCTTGCTAAGTTTTCTTCCCTAAGGAAATACTTCCTTCGTTGTTGGTATCCACAGTAGAGAGCTGACATGGTGAAGAATGGGAGCTGTCTAACACAACGAAAAGTTGTCATGTGTGATCTTGCCTTCACAAGGCTTTATGGCTTACGAATCACTGTCCTTGTCATTGGTAGTAGATATGTTTTTTAAAGAAAACTTTCTAGAATTCATTTCAGAAAAAATAGGCTGTGAAGCTTCTTGACCATTTCATAGACTAACTGATGTCTTGTGATGGGGCTGTCAGTCTGGCTGAAGGAAAATAGGGGCTGGTAAGTTACTGTGTTTTATCTTCACACACAGAATAAGGGAAAGGTTTCTATAAAATATTAATAAATAATCATAATTAGACTGCTATTAAACAGGGAGACAGATGATCTAGAATGTGGAGAGAATCCTTTCTGAATTCAAGGGACACAGGAAAGATAAAAGGCTCTTTAGAAGTAGGACCCAGGCTACAATTTCAAAAGCAGTTTTCTCTTCTAATTGTTTTGCAATTTTGCACTAAAATTTTTTACACACAGTTACCACTGAAAGGGGCTTGCTTTGTAGGTCCCAGCGTATTCATCTTAGGCTAATTCTTCTTCATTTGCAGCCCTCTTTGTGCAGGGTTGTAAAGTCCCCCTTTTCCTTGCAGAGTGTGAAGGAGGACTGCTGCCCATGCTTTGTCGGTGGAGGTTGCCCATGGCAGACTCACTTCCAGCTGCTACAAGACAGTCATTTAGATTTTCCTGTGCTGGTGGAGAAAATCAGCCAGGGAACATTTATGGAGCCCATGGCATAGGTGTTCTTGCCACACTCTTTCCTTGTCCCCTCATGGCTTCATCCATGCTGCCTAATGAAAACAGCTCTTCACTTTTAGTCTCTCCACGAGTGCTGATGAAGTAGTGGTAATGATCACAGCCCACAATAAGGTCAGATTAGCAAAGCTGGAAGACCACATGACAGCTCTTGGAGTCTAATTCACTCTTAAAGAAGTACCCCTAGAGACAACCAGGTGTCCATCATCTGCCCCTTCCCTTTGTACGCCCCACTAAGGATTGCTAAAAGGAGAAGGCTGCACAGCTCTTCTCACTGTCCCTCTCCTTGTGCTGGGCTGATCCCAAGAGACAGCCCCCATGGCCTTGGTATCCATCACATCACGCTCCAGTACACACAGATGTGATTTTAAGTCTGCCTGGACCAGCTACAACATTGACCCACATAGGTGCTCAGGGGACAGGAACACCTGTAATAAAGCTCAAGCAGCTAGATATGCAACAAGCTGGAGTTCCTGCTCGGAGGCAAAAAAAGAGGAAAAGAAAAACGGAAATCTTCCTGCAAGGTTTAATTTAATGGAACCAAATAAGGTACACTTGGTGTTGAAGTTGTTTTCTGGGATTTTCCATTTGTTTGCAAGGGTGGTTTTGCCTTGAGAACCTTAGGTTTTTGTTTTGTTTTATTCAAGATTCTTAAAATTTGTAAAGAAAGCTACAAGGAATTTTGTTCGTATGAACAGATACTCATTTCACATTGTCCAGAGATAATTTTCCTTAGAAAAGGGGTAAAACAGCTAAGAGAGTGATTTTTGCTGTCCGAAATCTGCAAGCAATATATGCCTTTTTTAAAACCTAAGTCTTAAATTCCTGGCAAGAATATTTTTTTCGGGCTTATGTTATCCATCTTCTCTTGTAATATTGTGGTGTTAGAGTGCTCTGATGATACCTGCAGCTTGCTTCAATGCTGTGCCGATATCCAGATATGTGGTTATCAGTGTAGCAAAAGCCTTCACCAGATCAGGTGTCCACAAGGATATCTGCCTTGTATCCTGGATACCTGTGGAAACATGAGATGACATCTTCAGGTCCTTGACCTTTTCACAGCATTTAGTAACCTGAGCCAAACAGCTCATAGCCCAAAATGGGAGGTTAGAAGTGTTTGGCCAGTAAGCCCTCCTGCAGGTCCAGAGGAGCTGCATGGTGCCATTCACATGGTGTGGGTTATGAGATGGGCATTCATGTGGGTCTGTTCTAGTGGCAGCACCATCCATACACATGTGCCAGTGAATCTGCACTTTTTCAGCTTGGTCTTCTGTGAAAACAAGCCCCAGATACACACACCTAAGTACCTGTGCAGCATGCTCAGTGCTCTGCTCAGGAAGAGAGAGGAGGGGAGAGGACAGCACAAAGGGCATGCAAGAAGTGTGTGGTGCTTGGCTGAGGCATATTAGGAAGAGGCAGTGATTAAGGTGGTATATGAACTTTTGGAAATATGAAGGTGAGGGAGACAAAAATATTGGATTATTAATGAATTTAAAAAAAAATTAAAAAGGGAGCTCTCTATGGAGTTCATAACACCTTCCTTCTCTTATTAAACTTCCTGTCATGCCTCACCGCTGGAGACACTGTATAGCTGCTGTCTGTCCCTGCAATGTGGGTAATACTGTGCACTCTGAATTCTAATTGATTGATCCCCCATGTGATCTTTTTTTTATACACTTCTGCTCTCTTTCTGCCAAGTTGCCTTTTCTCCCCTCTATCACTGCAGACAGCTAGATTTCTTACGTAGACCAGGAGTGTGATAAATTAATCCCCGTCGGTGAGCCGTGATGTATGGTGCAGGTCAGCTCCCGTGGCCGGGAGATTTGTATGCGTGCTGTGCACCGAGGGCCGCGCACCCTGCATGGCAGCAGGGTCTGCTCAGCGTTAGAGCTGCTCTCGCTCCGGGTGCGCTGAGGCAGGGCTGAATGCGAGCCATGTGTTTCCCCTGCAGCCTTGTTGGCTACCAGCTCAATGGAAATCTCCGCCGTCTGTGAAAACCTCCTGACCGTGTAAATTCGCAGACTTCCCTTATCTGATTATGCTCCTGTTCTGAGAAAAGAGGAGGAAGGAGCTGCAGTATTTAGGCTTCGTGGTAAACACTCGAAAATAAGTGCTTTCTAGGTTCTGTCTTTGTTCGGGGGTATAACTTGCAGATGGGGAAACAGCAGTCAATTTCTTTTCTCCCTCACTGCTCCCACCACATAGGAGGTCTGACAACTGATACACCTCACTTTCCAAATAGCCAGATCCGCTCCTGTTAGTGATGGAAATATGGTCATTAAGACTGTTATTCCCACACAAAAATAAGTTGAATTAACTTAGACATGTCAGCAAATTGCTGCATGTTAGTAATGCTAGTTGACTGTAGGCAAAATCAAGACAAGCATACAAACGCCTGACATTTGCCCCGAGTTAACTGTGCCTACATGGCCACCAGCAGTGGATTGTCTAGCACAAGATAACTAATGCTTGAATTTATTTTATTTTATTTTTGTTATGGCAATCAAGAATTCCAGGGAGATGCCTGATCATGTTCTGTACTCACCAAATGTCCTTGAACTCAATTGCTTGCAGAGATTTCTAGATTGCTTAGACTGGAGCAGCTGCTTTTCTTTGGCTTTTGTTATTTGAGGTCTTTTTGCTTGCTTTTGTTTTTCCTATGCTGTAGATATAGACCTTCTTTAGTGTCATAGACGGTAAGGCCAGAATGGACCTAGGGATCGGATTTGCTCCAGAGCCACAGGGTTTCACCCCGATAAGCCCAGGTAAAGGCCAAAGAGAACCAACATGTTGCTGGCATTTGAGCCCTGTGCAGTGCATAAACCACCAATTCCATGAAATCTCCTTAGGAGATCCCAGAAGATGAGCTGCAGAAGGAGGCAAGGAAATCTCGCTTAGCTGTCTTAGCAGAGGATTCTCCCTTCAGCATCCCCCAGCCCCTTCCAATATCCTGTTGCCAGACCTGCCAATCTCTCATGTTTCCAAGGAAGACAAATCTGTAAGAACCCAACAGCAGTGTGGCCCAACAGCAGATTGTACTTAGAAGATTGTGTCGTCTTGGGCTGCTGAATTTGTCTAGTTTTAACTTCTCACTGCTGAATGTTGTTATGCCTTTGCAGCAAGTTTGGGAAAGCTCTTGTTGGTGTAAGAACCAGACTGGTTCTTACATAGTGGCAACTGATCTGAAGTAGCTGCAATTAGTTTTACAAATACAAATTAATTCTATGGCTGTGTATCTTTCTTGTGGCCTGTGGTATTCCAGATGATAAAGTAGATGACCTATCAAACTGGTCTGCCTTTAAAAGTCTGGGAATCTGTGTTTGTGGCCCTCCACAAAGATAGACAGCAGAGTTGCTAAAAGATCTTCTTTTTCAGCCAAGGAGCTGTTGCTGAACTGAGACGTAGAATCAGTGATGTATCTGAATACTAATAACCCTTTATAATAAGCAAAAATGAATAATTAGTGCAGCTTGATTTGCTGAAAGTCTTTGTGGTTTTGAATGCTCTTGTTATCTCAAAATAATACCTCGCTTTGTAATGCCATCCTAAAATAATTATCTTGTGTGAGTTCTGGATAGTAAAACTGACAATGCACTAATCAGGCATACTACCACTAACTCATTCTAATAGATGAAACGATTGACTTTAAATACAGAAGGCAGTGAATTGCAAGGTCCCCACATCCACAGAGAGTAATGAGGTGCTCTGAAGCCTACTGCACAGAGCCTGAGTTGCTGGAGTGGCGTCGCAGTATACTGGTCATTTTGAGAGAGATTAAGCAGGAATGTCTCAGAATCTGTGTGACTCAGCTTTCTGCAAACTGAATGATGATTCCAGTCATTTGGTGTCCCTGAAGCTTCTACCAGTGGCTATTAGAGTCTGTTAATAGTCATTGCCTCTCTTGTTTTCCAGATTATTCAGGACAGAATATTTAAGCACATATCACGTAACAGCTTAATATGGAACAAACATCCTGGAGGGTTATTTGTACTGCCACAGTATTCCTCATATCTGGGAGATTTTCCTTACTACTATGCTAATCTCGGTGAGTGAACTCTTCCTACACTGCAGTGGTAATGGGAATATCATTGATTCTTGAATAGGATGTGCCAGGTGACTTACCATTCATATCTAGTTAATGATGGTTCCTCTTTCCATTCCCTGCTCACTGCAGACTGGAATGTCTCTGACTCATCAACATGCATCATGTGCCTCTCGCTTGCAAATATTGTTTTGAAAAAAAATTGGGTCCCTTCATACTTTTCAGTTGCCGGTAATTAATGCCTGAGTTACTGACCCGTTCGTGGCCCAAGGGGACATAAGAAGGATAGGTTTTTTTTGCTTACTTTGTTTATTTGTGTTTGGCAAATTGGAAAAGTGGTAATTTACCCATGACACTTATAATTGGAGTGCATAGTGGGTATGGATTTATTCTCCATACTGTGTGTCCTCTTACAGATTCCAGTAGAGGGAATGAATAGAAGTTAGGTCCTTGGCTTTTTCTGAAACAGATTCAGTGATGAATTCTGTGGGGGGTGTGTCTGCAATCTGAAGTGATCCTGCTTATGAGACTGCTTCCACTTTTGGCACAGGCTGTGCCATCCCACTTGTGTGATCTGTGCTGCCCACCTGCTAAAAATTCACAGTTACCGTGATAAAGAAGGAGAAGAAGAAGGTTTCTGTGGGAATTTTAATGAAAAAGGACTATGACCCCACACAGATGAGTGTAGATAAGACTGAGAGCAGTAATGAAGGGCAGAAGCCAGTACGACCTGTTATTTCGGGCAGGAAAGTAAATCACAGCAAGACAAAAATATCAGAATTGAAAGGCAAGGATGTAAATAGAATTGTCAGCTCAGGAGGTAACTGAAGATGCACGTGGGTGGGGATTGATCCAGAAAGAGCAAAAGCCTTACAGCAGCTGTAATAGAACTAAGGAAACAGAACATAGTTCCGGAAGTCAGGGATGTACCTGTAGAAAATGTCATGCATTCAGAGCCGGGCAGCAAAACCAGACAGCCGATGTCAAGAAATTTCATTGAGCAAACTAGGTATTACCTGTGGGGCAAACTGAATGAAGGAAAGAAATCACAGGACATCTGTGGAAATAACAAGAGAAGGCAGTAACTGTATTGGAGTCAGGTGTTTCAGAGGAGGTGGGAGTGAAGTGAAGTGTCATCTCTGATCCATGACTTAAAGAGATGACCTAAAAGATTGGGAAGGCTTGCGTTAAGCACGGGTTGTTTTACCATCTCCAAGTCCTTTAATCTCTACTAAATGGGGCAATTTTGTCTTTACTGAATGCGTATCTGTTTGCTTCAGGTCTGAAGCCTCTCCCCACATTCACTGCCGTTATCCATGCAGTAACTCCTCTGGTTTCCCAATCTCAGCCTGTGCTGAAACTCCTGGTTGCTGTAGCCAAGTCCCAGTACTGTGCACAGGTAAGCAGCACTGTTTGTCAGTCACGTTGGAGACAGAACTACTGTCCCAGGAGTGAAGAGCCTATTGATTTCAGGTCTTCTCAGTCTACATTCAAACCCTTGTTTCTGTTCTCATGTTTCCTTTCTCTGAGATGTCTAGTGTCTGTGACCTGCATGCATGGGAAACAAAAGTTCTGAGTATGATGTGGTTGGAACAGAGACAATAATGAAACCCCTTTGTTTCAGGAGACAGGTAGAACAATGATTGCACTTTGAAGATCAGGTTTGTGTATGCTGCAAACTGCAAAAGGATGTCTGTGTCTCAAGAGTCTCTACATGATTACCTTTCCTCCTACTGTGGCTCTTAGACTCAGCAGTGCCAAGATTTTAGCTCCTCTGAAAGAAACCTCAAGGAGTTCAGTGGGAGCACCCTCTTACAATGGAGAATCACAAGTATTTTAGCCAAAGTAAATCAGTGACATCCATGTGACCTGGCTTAAACTGAGACTTCCTGAGTTCTTGTTCAGCTTACATTTACTTGAGAGGATGTATATAATTAGGATGAATGAAATTACTGTAGGAAATGTTGTTTTTATACAGATTTGTATCATTCTCGTTAGTCTGGACATTCAAAATCTGGAGATCTGAATCTGTACGGCTCGGACTGCATTGCCAAAAGCAGTGTGTGATCGTGGTCCAATATTCTCTTTCAGATTATTGTTTTATGGAATTGTGATAAACCCCTCCCAGCCAAACACCGCTGGCCTGCCACTTCTGTGCCTGTCATAGTCATTGAAGGAGAGAGCAAGGTAAGTGGACAGAAGCATCATAAAAGATTGCATATTTTCTCTGATGGGACCCAAATTTATTTTTCCAGCTGCTTTGATGAAAGCTTTCCCAACTCCACACCAGTCCTTTTCTGTTCCTTGGCCTCTTGTGTCAGCTTGGTCACAGAGTCATATTTCATGCACATGGCCGTGCTCTCAGAAATCCTCAGCCTGGCAATCAATGCCAGCAGCCTGAGACTCATAGGTGGGGTCCTATTTTGAAATGTGGTTCTGAGAGTGGGTAGTTCTGACCTTATCTTTGGAGATTACTCCCTGCAGATGCATGGAAGTGGTGATGCAGCTGGATTCACTGAGTTCTAGCAGTCAGAGGCAAGGCTTGGGGATCAGCTACAGACTCAAAAACAGAGGAAAAGATGAGAGTGAATAGTACTAACCCACCTTTGAAAAGTACCTTCTTTCATGGCCATGTAGGATACTTCTGTCAGCAAGGGGATCCCACCACGAAACAAAGGAAGGGACAAGGGCTGCTTTCTTGGAAATGAAACCACTGTGTCATCTCCTGTTGTGCAACAGACTTTTTTTTTGCAATTCCACAGAGCTGAAACAGACAGCACTCAAATTAGAAAAGAGGCTTCTTTTAAAAATCCGCAGTGAAGTGGATGATTCCTCTCCAAAGTCAGGCCTGAGAAAAGCAGGGCTGCTTCTGTGGGCTCCTGGGCTCTGAGTGACACACACGTGGGCTGGTCCCCTTTCCATCTCTATTATCTGGCTCTCAAGCTCTGCATTTGCAAACAGAACTTTCAGCTGCTTTGGCTGTACAGTCCTGTTTAGAATTCATGTTTGTATCTTCGGTCTTTTGCCCCAGTTACCTTAACAAGGGGAGAAACAAGGGCCCTGCAAAGTTTTCATCTAATGGCATGTGCCTTTAGCTAGCCTTATATATGTATCAGAAGAGTTGCTGCAGGACTGAGAAAGGCTGTAGTGGTTTTTGAGCCTTTGCACGTTTTTTTTTCCTTTCTGGAAAGCTTGCAGAGGTGAGATAGAGGAGAAGACCTTTGACCGGTTCCTCTGCGTTTGTCAAAATTGGCCCGGGCACTGTTTAGATTACAAATGAGTCTCCTGAGTACACAGAGGTGTGTTTGTAGTGGACAGTCTCATCTCTTTTAATATGCCAATGTATGCCAATGGCTTCTTGTGCAGAAAAGCTGCTTGTTTGGACAAAGTGTGCAGAGCCATAGCTGTCCAGTTCAGAGGTTGTACAAAGGAACTGCTTTTTTCATCTTCAGGCTTGACGGAAGCATACTGGCAGGCACAGTCACTATGTGCAGGGGATTGCAGAGGTCTGCCTTTACCTAACCTGCACTCCTGTCCTTAAAATCAAGATATATTATCGCATGCATTTTACAACAGAGAGCTTTAACTACTAAAAAAACAGCTGGGTAATTCTGTCTGTTTTCCATGGTCTATAAATGAATAGGATGAGAGTCTTGGTCTCCTAATGACCTCTTGTTCTGCTTTGCCTCTGCATAAGC
This sequence comes from Tetrao urogallus, assembly GCF_951394365.1. Classification (NCBI taxonomy): domain Eukaryota; kingdom Metazoa; phylum Chordata; class Aves; order Galliformes; family Phasianidae; genus Tetrao; species Tetrao urogallus. The sequence continues at coordinate 13,675,396 of NC_136815.1, forward strand.
AAAGCAAAACTGCCAGCACCTGCCAGCTCACCTCTCCCTCACAGCCCTGGCCTTCCAGGAGTGAGGCCCATCACAGCGGTGAAGAGATGCTCTCCAGACAGACACTGTGAACCTCCTGACATGGAAGGCAGAGCCCTCTCTGAATCGAGGCATAGATTTAGGGTACTGCTTCTGAACAGGCTGCAAGGGACACAGTACTGACCACGACCATAATGTACTACATGCAAAACTCCACTGTGTCCTTGATACCAGAAAGCGATCTCTCCCAAGAAGGCCTGCTTTTTGTAGTTATTTCTTGGCATAATAAGCTTGAAAGGAAGTCTATTATATACCCAGGCTATTTTTCTTAGCAAATGAGGGAAACAAATGGCATCGTGTCCTTATTACCACTCATCAGTTCTCAGAAGGTGCTGATTAGTCTTGTAAAGAAACCGTATGGATTCTCATCTCTTGCTGTTACCTTTTTGATTTCACTTTCCCATCCATTTCCTATTTCAGTGAGAACTATCCTGCCATGCTTTAAAAAAAAACATTCTGCATGTAGATTTTATATGTATATAGCTGTGTCACTTAAAAATGTGACTTTTAGACATGCTACACGGTCAACATAATTCTTGCTGCAAACAAAGCCCGACAGATAATCAAGTTCCTTAGTGTATTCTCCTTTTTTGATAAATAACAATGCATCACATGGCAGCAGCTCCCTATTGATTCAGCAGTAATGACCAGAGATGGAGCTGTGCCACTTACAGAGGTAGAGTCCTGGCAGCATGATTTCCTCCACACACATGTACTTCTTGGCTTCCTAGCCGTAACCTTACGAGCACTACAGAGTTCTTGTCAGCACTTCGTTGTCTCTAAGCCTCACACCCCATGGAAGAGCAGAGGTACATAACTAGCTTCCAGGGAAGCTCTGGTACATCTAATTCTCAGTGTGGACCATGACAGTTTGTCACATAAGGAAAGCAGCCTACTCAAAAGAGAGAGATGTGTTCAGAAATTATTCCTCAACTAGGAGGTGTAAACTGACTGCTGGGGTGACAAAAATGACATTCTTTCCCTCATGAGCTGAGTGGTCCTTTCTGTCAGACAGACATGCAGTGTGCCTCAGATGAAAGGACATAGGAGTGAGGAATGAAATAGAGTATTTCCCAGGGAAATTAGTCCTTTAAGTGATTTTTTTTCTTCCCTTTCCTGCCTTGGATACCCACAGGTTATGAGCAGTCGCTTCCTACCCTACGACAACATAGTGACAGATGCAGTGCTAAGCCTGGACGAGGACACCGTGCTTTCAACCACTGAGGTAAGCGCCTCTGACATCTGGAGAGTCTGCCCGGCTCCTTGGCCAATCCTGAGCACAGCAGATAGGCTCTTCTCTTGCTGGTGGCCAAATGTTAAGAGGTTTCCTGTGATACTCCTCAGATTTTCTGTTTTTCACTTGTTTCAGAAACCCTGCCACTGACTGCCATCAGAAGAGCTTTTCACCTCGGTTAATTGGCTCATCATTAGCATATGGTTCTTCCGCTCTTTATTATTTTAGTAGCATAGCTGCGGGCGGGTGTAGGCAGCCAGGAGCAGTCGACTTTAACTCTGTTCTCACTTTTCTGATTAGGGTAGGTTTTTTTTCCCCCTGTGCTACCGGTAGGATGTAGGTGGGGAAAGAAGGGGTGTCAGCAGCAGGGGATTGCTGTTGCTCCAAAAGAGAGCATTGCCATCTAATACAGCATTTGCTGGGGAATGTTTTCTTGCTGACTGTTGTGTCTTCCCATAAAGTTGGAGATCTTTGCTAGTTGAGGTGTTGGAGTGTTTGTGCTAAGAGGAAGATAGCGCTAAGGAAGAAAAATACTGTAGAAAAGCAATTTTTACAACTGGGATGAGTATTGATTTCTGGAACCTCTTCCCGAGAACCACAGGGGAAACTGTTGACAGTTTATATAGAGTGCAATATTTGGGAAATACATTATTAATGACGGCCAGGGAATAGCTTGAAAAAATTGATTTTCTTTTGTTTTCCCTTTTTTTTTCCCCCCATGTCCATGGTTATTCCTTTCTCCTCATTTCACCTTTATAAAAGCGCTTTCTTTGTCAGTGATGTGGACTTTTCATTGATATAATTGCTGCTAGTGAGGAAATGCCTAACATTAGCCACCAGTCACTGCTGTATATCCTAAGATGTCACTGAATTTGTTCTAAATGGATGAGATTGTAGGTGTTGTTCTCCCCGGTATGGTTTTCTTGTGCTGTGGTTAAGCTGCTCCAGATGGAGCCATGGTAGCCCTCTTCTGCTTTTCAAATGGCGTTGAACCTATGCGATACCAAGGTTACATCCTGGTTGCTCCTGCAAGATGAGGAAGAATACAGCTGCTCCCAAATCATGTATGTGCGCAGCCTGAGAAATCCTAAACACTGAAATGAAGACATTTGTCATGGGGCTGGAGATCCTAAGCAGCTTTTTGTTCAGGATGAAGAGAGCTATCTCAGCTCCTCGTGGTAAAAGCTGCCAGGGTTCATTGTACTGAGGTGGTAGGTACAGCAGTCCAGCCTGTGGATTGCAGGAGGATTTGGGGCTTTTGTTTTCTTTTTGCCTAGTATTTATCATCATCCTTATTTTGTAGTCATTTGGACTTCTGGAATGCATGTGAGACAAGGTTTTTCTCATTTGGCTTGGCTGTATTTTACACTGAACATTTTGAAATGCAAGTGTTTGTTGTTGTGTGACATAATGTATGCGTTTTTTTGTGGATTCCTCCCTCCTGTAAGCACGATACTGCGTGTTTGCATGGTAGGTTTTGGCTCTGAGCCTCCTGTCCCTGTGGTTTTGGTGGCTCTCTGAGAAGAACTGAGTTCTTTCTTCTCCTTCACTTCTCATCACGCAGCTCACACAAAGAAACAGCCTGTTTGAAATGCTGAGTGTGCATAGTGTGCACTATGAAACTTGCCTCAGAACTGACTGCTCATGGGTGGTCATTGTGGCAAAGCTTCAGGGACCAGAAGGAGCAGTTTAGCAGCATGGTCAAACATGATCACATTCCTGCTGGGAGGAGCAGTTGCCAGACACATCTTCTGCCCCGTCCAGATCTTGTGGACTATCAGTCTCCCCTTTGCAGCAGAATGGTGTGTGGTTGCTCTCTTGAGAAGAGCTCTGTCATGTGCACGGAGGGATGTTTGTGTGGGAAGTAATTAGAAATCAGCATGAGTTAGGAATAATATGAGGATTTAAGGGACTGGCAGCCGGATTGGCTTTTCCTGCTGATCAGCTGAGTGGCAGTGCTGCAAAATTACGCAGGATAAGGACCAGTTTGGGGTTTTTTCTGTTAGGATGGTTGGTTTAGTGGGTACAAGGGCAGATACTTGAATACATGAGTGAAGACACTGGGTGTTGCCGCTTTGTTATTTATTTAAGTTTGAGATTCTCAAACATCTCTAAAGAAAACAGATGTCAGGCTTTATAGGACAGGGAAAAAACCTTTAGCTCTTTCATGTGGTACTGATTTGGATGCGATCAGAGCTATCAAAAAGATAACTGGTTTGTGCACATTGTCTTTCTAGTTGGCCTCAGATTCCATGAAACAACTTGAAAGAAAGTAACCAGTCCTTAGTGTTGTGTTCCAGTACATGTGTGACTCTTCTGTTTCATAAAAGTGCTTGTAAATGAGGGAAGTCTGACAACAATCACACAAAATGTGACTATTCTCATAGCAGCTGTTCTTTGTCTAACCTCTACGCCCTTGACTTTGGCTGTATTCTTGAAAGGTTTTCCAGGCATTTTTGAGCAAGGTTTTGGTCCCTCTGGTACAGAAGGAACTATGCAATGCAGAAACAAGACCCCCTTTCTCTTGGATTTGAATGGAACAATTAGAGTTGTCTTTCTTTTTAAAATTTTAATCTAGCTTGAGCCAAGTTGAATTGAAGGGCCTGCCAACCAACTTTAACAGAAAATAAAAGATAAATAAAAAATTTTCCATATGTGTTTTTACCAAACACCTTTCAAATCAAATGCTGATGAGCCTTCTGCAAACTACTCCAACCATCCATTTCCTCTTATTTGTTTGGTGGGATTCCAGGGCAGCAATCCCGTATCAACCTTTCAGTTCTCTAAGGTTTGAATTATTAAGCTAGTTTCAGTGAGATAAATAAATAAATTAAAGAATCTTTATGTCAGCATTTAATATCTTCTTGTGATTTATACAGTAAAATCCATTTTTTTTTGAAGCACAGACTCCCATGGAATCTACCTCTGTTTTTATTAAGCTATCATTTTAACCCTTGTGGTCATACGTACAGTCTTAAAGGTGTCACCTCAGCACATTAAGGGCTCAATACAGATGGATAATATAAAAGAAATCCACATTGATTGCTTGTTTTAATCTCACCAAGCCACCCCTATAATTTAAGGTGTTTGATTCCTGATTTTCCAAGCTTTCTGTTGACAGTACTGAAATGGTAGGTAAGTGAAATGCATGAATATGTGCAAAAGGTTCAGTTATCCACATGGCTTTTAGCACTCTATATTGCATGTAAGTACGCAGGCCACTCTGAAAGTAATGCCTCCTATTTATTGTCATGGAAACTACAACAGATATAAACAGCATGCTATCACTGTTCGATAGAGCAAATTCTATGTAACAGCTTCATGATAATATTTTTCACATAGTCACCACCTGTAACTGTATTTTTGCCAGTGATGAACAAGAGACTGCATGCCACACATAAAAATTGACCAGTAGAAGTGACCCTCTTTTTGACAGCTGCTATGACAGTGTTGTTGATAAGAAAATGTTGCCCATTCAATCCACCCTTCGTCAAGCTGAACAGATGAAAGTTAGGAGGCACCAAATTTTGACTATATGCTGGGTGTGGTAGGACAGTCCAGCCCAGATTGGTGCTCCGTGATCTTCAAATGGGTCTGGGGCTTGGTGTTCTTATGCAAGAGAAGGATTGTTTTCTTCTCTGGGCTGACACTGGAAGTTCAAGCCTTCAGCTTAGTGTTGAGATGGTCAGAGTTGATGGTTTGTCCTGGTTACAGGAAATCCAGAAGGATCACTCCTTTCCTAACCCAAAGGACAGTGCACATCACTTTACTTGCTGATGGCTGCATCTTGAACCTTTTCTTCAATGAGGAATTCAAATGTCACCACTCCATGGAGTGCTGTTTTGACTCTGGCTCTTAATGATGACACCACGTCTCGCCACCAGTGATGTTGTGATCCAGGAAACTGTCCCCTTCAGCCTCATGTTGGTTCAATAGGTCCTGACAAACTTGCGCATGCTGTTCTTTCTGTTCCTGTGTGAGCATTTCAGAGACTCATCTGGCACAAACTTTGTGACATTCCAACATTGTCACCATTGTGTCCAACACTGAAGTCAGTATTTAGCCCTGTACATATTTCCCTGGTTGTGATCTATCTATTCATGTGGATGAGCTGATCAAGACGCTCTTCATTTCATCCAGAATGTGGCTTGTCTTTCACATCAGTGTTGCCACTTCTGAATTTCACCATCCACCACCTCACTGTGCTGACATCCATCTTTTGATATTCATAAGTGTTCAGCAAGCATTGGTGAATGTCAGTGGGCACCATTTTTTTGCACTTGGAGGAATTCAGTTCCATATCTTTGCTTCATACACACTTCCATATCAAACACTGTTTTCATAGAATAGCCAAGGTTGGAAAAGACATCCAAGATCACTCCAACTGTCCACCTACCACCAATATTTCCCACTGAACCGTGTCTTCTAGTACATCTAAATGTTTTGTGAACAGTTTCAGGGTCAGTGATTCAACCACTGCCCTGGGCAGCCTGCTCCAGTGCCTAACCACACTTTTGGAGAAGGAATTTTTCCTGACGTTGAATCTGACAGTTCATATTCCTGTCATTTTGTCAGTCTGCCCCCCTGCTGCCATGTACAGCATGACAACAATAGGGAATGGAATATTGGTGGGAAGGTTCAGCCTCTACTGCCATACCACCAATATCCACCTCTGACTTCGTGGGCCAACATCATAAAATAGGAGGCATTACTTTTGGAGCAGCCCTCGTACAAATGCATGCACCTACACCAGTTCTTTCTGTAACTTGAAAAGGTTTGATATGTAAAGGGCAAGCTTGAAAATGTTAATGTAATGCTGTGATGCTCCAAACTCCCTTTAATAGAAACCATTAAAATGTGCATAATTATAGGGCAAAATGTCAAGCAGTCAGTTTAATTTACTGATGAATACACAGAATTAATGTTTTGCAACAGTTCCAAGATTTTGAATTATGAATTAGTGGCTAGGTAATATTTTGTTTGTCGACATTTATTGGAACAGTTTTGGTATTCATTTGGTCTGTGCCTTTGTCTGCAGGTGGATTTTGCCTTTACAGTTTGGCAGAGTTTTCCGGAGAGGATTGTGGGGTACCCTGCTCGCAGTCACTTCTGGGACAACACTAAAGAGAGGTGGGGCTATACCTCCAAGTGGACTAATGACTATTCCATGGTATTGACAGGAGCTGCTATTTACCACAAGTAAGAACCCAAAGCATCAGCTGTTCTCCTTCTGTATGAAACAAAGTGGTAGTGGGGAATGAAAGACATTCTTCCGGGGAGGGGAAAAAATGGAAAGATAATAAATGGGTCTACTTTTTATGGGGTAATAATTTAAGTTCTCAGTTTAGCTCTGGGGATCTGGTAATCATTATTGCGCTTGTTGGGTCCCTTTGAAGTCGCTTGTATTTTGAGGCGGTCGGACTGCTCTTTTTAACATCAGGAATTACGCACTTCAAAGAGTTCCCGAATTCATTAAGCTGCTCAACTGAATGGCCTGTAGCATAGCAGAAAGGAGTTTACTTCCAGACCAGCACTGGATATGTGCTGGCTGACAGCTGCAGTCTGCAAAGTCTTCTGGCTACTCTAAAAACATAGTGCAATGGACACATCGTAGGCCAGCATATTGCAGCATACTGGAGAAAACCCCTGTTGTTAGAACTTCCGCAGACCAAAGGCATCTGTAGATGTTAGGAAAAAGTCCACATATTCTTCAGTACCTAATCCAAATCTTAGCAGAGGAGAAGACAGACTGTAGGGGATGATAGAGGTCCGAAGGAGAATAGTTTGAACAATGAGGACAGTAGCAGGCTGATATAATGGAGTTCCTCTGACTGAACAGTTTTGAAAAGAAAGATGGGGGATAAATTCATCAGTATTGGCAATTACAGTATGACAGTGGAAGTGCTCTAAGTCCTACTTCTTGATACATAGGTCTGCATTATTTCTTTTAACCGAGGTTTTTTTCTTTTAAAGCTATATATTTTGTTGCTCAATTAATGCTGTTTATAGTTCTGGTGAGGTATATAATCAGTTCTCCCTTCCTGTTAGAGAACTGAGGAAAAGGTCTGGTGTATGCAGAGTTGAGGACAAAATTTCTGCTTCAGTTGGAATTCATAATCTCTGAAAGCCCAGTGGCTTCTCTTAATAACCCTACTGTTACTTTCCAGATATTATCACTACCTGTACACTCATTACCTGCCTGCCAGCCTAAAGAATATGGTGGACCAACTGGCCAATTGTGAGGACATTCTAATGAATTTTTTGGTGTCAGCTGTGACAAAATTGCCTCCAATCAAAGTAACGCAGAAAAAACAGTATAAGGAGACCATGATGGGACAGGTATGTATCCATAGCATATTTTAGCTGTCGGGATGTATTTATAATTTAACATTTTGAATTCCGTATTAGGCTTACAGAATGAATAACATTCTGGCTATTTTTTGCAGTTTTTAGCTTGACAGAGCTATAAGTTACACTATAGATTTTGTTATTATAGTGAAAGAAAATCCAGAAGGAGTACTGGCAGGCACCTACTTCTTAATTTCTTACACTGTGTTACTTACAGTGATCCCAAACTCATGGAACGTTTATTTTAGTGACTGAATTTTAGTTAAACTCCCAGTTTTCTAATTAAATATTCTGGAGAGAAGACCTCATGGAATGCTAGAAGCAGAAGTAAATTCTGAAAAGATTTTATATTTTTAATTATTTTTAATGAATATTATATACCAGCAGACATATAATGGGATTATATATATTCCTTATATACTGGGGATATATAATGCATATTGTACCTCTGTGCTGTTTTGAAGTATATAGTGTGTTGCGAGTGCTGATTGTCACAACAGAGGTACGTTTTGTTGCATGGTGTCATTATAACTCACTAGCAGCCATGAAGTGGGTACTGTGGGGCCTCTTCCATCTATTAAGTATTCTGTAATTGCAGAAATGGATATACATTCTAGCAACAAGGACGCAGGTTAACTTGAAGGGTATCTGCTCTTCCCTTGTGTGAGTGAGCAATGGGAACAGGGACAAGTCCTAAATAATCTATCTGTGCTGCCACAATGTCTATTATCAATACTTCCTTACTTGCTATGGGAAGGAGGGGTCAGGAAGAATGAAGAGGCTTTCTTTTTCCCCTCACATTTTCTCCTATTAGCGTTGTCCATGTCTTTGGCAGGAGAGTGACTGTGCCACTTTGTAGACTCCATAATCTGTATGCCGCTGCACAGGAATGTTCTTTGGCTGTTTGGCAAAGGCTGAACAATCATTTTTCTTTTTTCAGCATGGGTAGCTTGAATCATCTATGAACTATAACTCTCTCCTAAAGACAAGTTGTTCATGCAGCTTTGGGAAATGTAATGGACTATGTTCATAATTCCTTGAAAGACAAATAAAAAAATTAACATAACCTCAGTGTTGTGACAGAGATTAACAGTCATATGGAAATTCATTGCTAATGGTCAGAATATCTGCTTTAATCCTCCAGCAACAAGCTTTAGTGACTCTGTATAATCAAGAGTCCGTAATCAATGCACATAATAAGCTACCACTTGTGCTGAACTGGACAGGCCTTGGATAAAGATCAAGTCTGATACAACAATCCTTTGGCAATTCCCTGACTTTATCAGCTTCTTCACGTTTTAATTAACACACTTTGAGCTTATGAATTGTTATTTGTTTTTAAAGTGTAGTAGAAACATAAGTGCTATAGAGATGCATGAGAAGTGGCACAAAACAAAATGGAGCAGCTTCACAGCATTTATAGCTTCCCTTAAATAATAGCTCTATTGTTTTCATACACGTACTCTAAGTACAGATATAGAACAATAATTGCATTCAGGCTGTTAGGTCTTATTTTTTCAGAGATGCTGATTTTCAATAGACTTTCATTGGAATTATAGCTGTCCTCAGCTTTAGAAAATTAGTCCATAGAATTTTGCATATATGCAACCTGTGGTGTTTTCCTCACATCAGAGTTTATCATGATGTAATGTGGAACTTCAGTTTATTTTCTGTAAGACACTACTGTCTTCTGCACTGGTCTGGACAGATGCGCTTTGTGGAAGCACTCTGTTTTTCCCTGCTGGACATTTGCAAACAAGTAATGTTTGGCATGTATGGACTTCAGTTGAGCTTAGTTACAAGCCACTTGAAATACATATCGATTTCTGGAGGTCTGGACTTTTTTCCTTTCCTTTTTCTTTTCCTTTTTCCTCTCCTCCTTCCTTTCCTCTCCTGTTCCCTTTCCGTTTCTCTCCTTCCCTTTCCTCCCATTTTTCCTCCCTTCTCCTCCCCCTTCTTCCCCCCCTTCCTTTCCCCTCCCCTCCTCCCTCCTCTTCCTTCCCATCCCTTCCCCTCCCCTCCTCCCTGTGATTTTTAATGTCTTGCTCTCTCCCAAAACAGAGAGAGATGAGGTGAGGCAGTGTGCTGGCAGGTGATGGGAGGCCTGCCCAGGATTGTCATGATGTGGGTGACACTGGACACAGTGAGACTCTGCTCACCATGCTGTGTGGCCCTTAGCATGGTTTTGGAGACCAGGGAGGCCAGCCTGCCATCAGCAGCTGCCATTACACATGGGGTGGCCATCCTCTGACTTGATGCCCCTCGCAGAGCAGATTTCTGTAGACAGTGCTGCAGGGCCGGTTTCTACCAAGCCCTGTTGCAGCTGCACGGCTCTGTGTCTCCCAGGCTGAGGCACCCACCCTCTGGTGCCATTTTGTTGCCTCCCTTCCAGTCACTGCTTAACTTCTGCTCCTCTCCACACAGACATCCCGGGCCTCACGCTGGGCTGACCCCGACCACTTCGCCCAACGGCAGAGCTGCATGAACACTTTCGCCAGCTGGTTTGGCTATATGCCGCTGATCCACTCTCAGATGAGGCTCGACCCCGTCCTCTTTAAAGACCAGGTCTCCATCCTGAGGAAGAAATACCGAGACATTGAACGACTCTGAGGAGCGCTGCCCATGGGGCCGAGCTGCCCCAGCCCCACACGGCCGCCGGCGCCTGGAGCCGGACTGTGCCGGGCCCGGCCGCACCCGGACATGGCGAGCGGCACCCGGCGGTGCGCGGCTCCGGACTGCTTCCCTGCCCGGCAGGCCTCTGTCGCTCACGACTAGGTTGTGTACAGTTTCATTATGGAACATTAAATAATTATTTTTGAAATGATTGCTATGCAGGTTTAAACTTTTTTAATGATAAAAAAAAAAACTATTAAAAACAGAGTTCTTTCTTTAATCAAAATTGTGTTGGTTGTGAATATTTCAAAGCTGCCATTTCTTTCTTTCATGCGCTTGATTGTCATAGCAATTTTCATTCATTTTTCCCCTGCAATGTTAAATGCTTGAATCTCACGGGGAGAAAATGCAGCAGGTTCAGGAACAAATTGAGCACAAGCAGGACAGAAATGAAGAATTATGTTTCTCCTTAACTGCTGATTTTTGTGATATTTCTTTTCTTCATTTTCCACAAGCCGGTTGTGGCCGCTATGGCAGAGCTCCTTTGGATGGGCAGAAAACCAGAGAGCCCACAGCGTGTGTAGTTCCTGCTGGCTGGCGCCTGGCTTTGGGCAGGGAGAGGAGCAGCCGTGCCAGGAGCAGGATGGCAGCGGGGCCTTCATGCACGCAGGAACACCGGGCTGCTCGCAGCAAGGCCTTGTCCCCATGGCCCTGCTGCTGGGCCAGAGCAGTATGGCTGGGGGCAGCGCTGCCGCCAGGCCACAGCCACTGAGTCTCCAGAAATAGCTTTGTTTGGAGGGCAGAAGCGGTGTTGGTGCAAAAAGGGAGCATGTTAGTTCTTGCAGAGCAGGAATTCGGCCTGTAACAAAGTGTTTTATATGGAATCAAACTGTGGGCTTCTCGCTCTCTCTCTCTCTTCTTTTTTTTTTTTTTTTTTCTTCTTTTCATTTTTTGGAAGTGCAAATAGTTGGAGAAATTCCCTTCTGGATTTCTGCACCTGAAGCAAAATGTGTTGTCAGAGATCAGTGCTGGCAGCAGCAGGTTCTCTTGGGTTTGCATGAGGCAGGGTAACTTGAGCTGAAGCCTGCCTTGAAAGTACCGGTGTAGCTCACTCTCCAAAATGGTTTTATCATTTCAGATGGAAGCATTTTTTAAGTTGGAATATCCCAATTGTTCACTTTTCTGTAATGCTTTGCTTATTTATGCGTTTTCTCAAGTGAAGAGTGAAAACAAAGGGTCAGGAAGGTGCTGTGATGGTTTGCTAAAACAACAAGCACTTTAAAAACATTTCACAGTCTCACATCTCTGTGAGGTGCATTGGAGTGTTCTACAGTGATAACCACCTCAACAGCAAGAACGTATAGTGACGGTGCCCAGCAAGGACCAGTGAACCTTCCTATACCTCATTCCTTGGCATCCAGGCTGTTCTGTAGCAGGGGTGAAGAGTAGCTGGAGAATGTTGTTACGCTACAGATGGCTATGTGCTGGAACAAGTTGCCCAGAGATATGGCATATGTTCCATCCCTGGAGACCTGCAAGGTCAGGCTGGACGGGGGTCTAAGCACCCTGCTCTAGCTGTAGGTGTCCCTGTTCACTGCAGGGGAGTTGGACTAGATGGCCTTAAGGGTCCCTTCCAAATGAAATGGTTCTGGATTTCTGTGATATAAATAGAGAGAGTGCAACAGGGCTAGCGTTTTGTTTAGGCTCAAACGCTGATGTACTGCACAGCTTTTATCAACTTCCTTAACCATGGCGTGCACAGGTTCTCATTTGTCGGAGCAGTAGCTACTGGTATTAGAGGGAATGCCATAAAGCTTAAACAATTTCTCTCGAGATGGCAAGATCAAAATCCCTAACTGAAAGTTGCTTTAGAACTGTAAAGTAGATATTACTAGATGTTTGTTTGCAGTGTGGCATGTAAAGACTTGCAAGGTGTGGTTGGCTTTGCATTTGTACAGCAGTATTTGAACATTTGAAGCGAGTTAGGGCGGGAACATCAGGTTCTTGATATTTTGCATCGAGTCTCAACCAAATCCTTACAGGAATTGATTGCAGCACGCATGGGGCTGCAGCCAGTAGCTGAGTGCTGCTGGAAGGAAGAGGTACCTCCTCAGCTCCATCCATTCCTGCCCTGGCCATAATCTCACCTTGTGCCTGCTGCCAGCCAGGGGCAAAAAAGTAGCTGGTGATTTTGTAGTGCCATTTTAGAGAGTTAAATCAGCATATGGAAAGTTCCATGGAGAGACAAGAGTAGGTAGACAGGATCAGGGAGGAAGGCAAGCAGTCTGTCCTCCTATCTCTGTATGGTGAGCTGAAATCAGCTCTCCACATCCCATAAAGTGGTACCCATGCTACTTTGTGCTCTTGAAAATCAGGCAGCTCCTCCAGGGACAGGAATATATCTTCTCAGATCTGCTGCAGCACGCGTCAGACACTGGATGAGGCAGGCAGGGTGTGTGGATGTGTCCTCAGCATCGCTGGGGATAGAGAGTGGGAAAGAGGAGCCCTACATAAAATGAGAATTGCAATTCTTCCTGTCTTTCAGTTAGTGCCATTTTGGCTGTTTAGCAATGAGAGCGGCTCATCAGTATTGGAGTGCAGCAAGTAAGGCCAGGCTTTTAAGCTGTTTGATGTTGTGTCACCTTCACTTTTCAGGGTGGCTGAGGGAGACTGCTAAAGCTCTGAATGAATTTTGAGGTCCTTTCTGTTTACAGATCACTAATTAAGCAAGAAACAATAATGGGCTTAGCTGCAGAAGGCTCAGAATAGATGCGCACATTCCCCTCTGCAGCAGGTTACCAGGCAGACCCATCACCCTAGGAAGGAATGTATCTCATATGTATTTATGCCCCAGCACCCATTTCAAGAACTGGATGCAGATTCAATGCAGGTGTTCAGCTTGGTATACCTGATGTGGGTGCTGTCAGACAGTGCTCCTGCGGACACCGGGTGTACTTCCAGGCCTCCTGTTCATGTCTGTGTCAGGTAGAGCCCTGTTGTTCCACAATCACCCTTTTATTACATCCTACGTGTGAGTTAATGGTTCTTTATCCTTTTTTTCCACACTTAATTCAGATGGTGCTGAAACAAGGTTCATTCCTTGTTGCTCCTTTTGTAGTTTTTTAAATTATTTTTTTTATTTTTCATGAACAGCAGGCTATGTTAGCCTTTACTTTACAGGTATTTGAATGCCTGATGACTTGACTGAGTGTTTCTCATGTGGCCTTTTGTAAGGGTTACTGACCTTAATTTAATCAGGGGTGAGATGGATGGATGAATGTGAACAGATCCATACCATCAAAGCAGAGCAAAAGTAGGGAGTAGAGTTTGGAAGAACTGATGATTTTTTAATTGAATTTATTTAAATAAAAAAAAATTTAAAAAATTAAAAAAAAAAGGAGAAACCCTTCCCAGTTATGATTTGAATGAGATCTGTTGCTGGAGGGGGGTTTTGTAATGAGAAAGACGAGACACAAAAACAGGGGCAAACTTCCAAGATAGAAAGTGCCTGGCTCTCTGTGCAGTCCCTTGGGCCTGTGTGAGATTCCTCTGCCCTCTTTCTATTTTGTGAAAAACTCTAGCTATTACCATAGCTTTTTTCCAAATGTGAATGTTTAAGCTATGTAACAATTCCATTATGAACACAGTGGTGTGCTAATGCACAGCTATTGAGCGCTTTGATCTTTTCCACTTGAAAACACGGTGGATTTGATCACCTTCAGATTCCAATTTCTTCCTCAGAGCCAACCTTGACGAAGGAATTAATCTTTCACCAATGAACGCCTTTTAGAATAGCTCGTTTACCAAAAGGTGTCGTTTCAAGAATGGAAGCAATCATTTGATGCTGAGACAATGACAGAAGCAGCTAGAAGTACAGTTTTATTCATTAAACCTTTACGTTCCCTGTGTAAAGCGCAGCATCTTCCTCTTTCTCCCCTTATTTCAAAAATAAAAGTGGAAACTCGCTCTTCGTAGCTCCTGAATGAATGGACAGCCCTCCTGTTAACTCCACCAGTTAAACATACAGCACCAGAGGATCGCTGCCTGCTCGTGCTCTGGGCTGATACGGAAGCGTGGCCTGTTGTGGGGTCATCCCAATGGGCATCGCTGGAGTTTGGCAGGGACGGGCCTGGGGCCTTCCTGCTGTCTGCTGGAACATCTCCCCGGGTCTTGTGCCTCTCACCCTTGTTTAAAGCTAAGTCAAGTTGGCCTTTGTTCCACTGGTCTGTCTTCACACACATTTAGAGTTCAAATAGGGGGATCTATGGGACTCATCAGAGGCCTCTGGATGCCCCCTCCCACCCTTTTTGTGATTTTTTAAGTGAGTTAGTGATGATCCAATGGGCCTTGTGACCTTGTACATAATCCTGTATATTTATTTTGAGAGACAATATGTATAGTGTTTGGGGGATGAGAATGGAAACCTGAAATGGGAATTCAGAGGTGGACAAATGTAAAGAAACAAAGAAAGAAACAAATACAATCTTATTTTGTACAAAATGTACATTTTGGAGAATTTTTTTCTAATGCATTACCGATGTTTTCATAGTGCTGCCACATCTTTTTTAAAGTGTTTCTCCCTCTTTGTTTGACTATTGAAACATGGTGCAATTAAACCTAAAGCAAGTGTGTGAGTGAGAGAAAAAGAGAGAGTGAGAAATTAAAAAGCCATATAATTTGGTTTACTTCATTAACCTGTATAACAACATAGGTTTGCCATCTAAAATAGGTTGTTTTTATAGATAGTGTCACCAAAGACTTTTTTTCTTCAGATTTATTTTGAAAAGTTGTTAATAAAGGACGTACATTTCTGTTGCGGTGTGGTTTTATTGTTAAGGTAAAATAACAGTTGTTCCTTGTAATGTTGAAATTGTAATGTTGAAAATGCACACTGGGAGCATGATTGCCGTGTTCCTTGAGTTCAGGATAATGAAGTGGATGACACTTTGCTGTATCTGCTCTCTCCTCGGCTTGAACTGAGTGATGTTGGTATGTATCTATCTGCTGTATAGATGATATACATGGTATAGCATCTATACGGTAACACTGACAGGTGTTTACTGTCTCACCTGAGGGCAGGAAAAACTCAGTCTGTGCCACTTGTAGGTCAGACAGTATCTCTGCATGGTGACACAGTAATTGGTAGGTAACACTGATTTGTAATAGGAGTCGCTATAATTGTGTAGAGGAAAAAAAAAGTGCTGCACCAACCCGAGGCCTTGGAAGGCTGATCCCCAGTGGCTGAGAACGTATTACAATATCGGCCCATGTTTTTTGTTACAGAGTTGTCAGAAGCCCATCACAGACACTGGGAATTGCAGTCATCCCACCTAACTTCTGGTACCTACAAAGCATTCCGGTCTATTAGAGCCAGACCTCGCCATCTCCCAGCATGGTCAAGGGGCAGAGCAAAGCATTTCAAGGGATTGTCCTCTTCACATACTTTGGACATGGACTATAGCAGGAAATTGCACCTTACATGGCTGGCTTCTCTCTGCTGTCCTGCTGCACAGGTACCAGCATCTGCTCTGATGAATCCCACAGTGGGAAAGGCCCTGATGACATCACTGCCAGCAGCGTGTGGGATTTGTCAGTGGTTTGTTTCCATCAGAGATGTCCTGGGCTGGTCTTATCCTTTCTGGGGTTCAGATTGTCAGAACATGGAGAAATCCTTAAACTGTCCTCCTGTCCGTCATGTTTCTGGCTTTCTGGGTCAGGACAGGTACCTCCAAATCCAAGCATCCCAACAGACACTGGTGTTCGGGATTGGCCATGGGTTCTTCCCTGACAAAAAACAAGAGCAAAGACCATCACCCTGAAAACAATCCCAGAACAGCACTCTCACTCCTTCAACACTTCAGTTCTTGGCTTGTAGCCATGTTATTTATGCAAAACAACTTGGGATGGAATTCATTTGTCTAGATACAGAGCATTACAACTGCAGGAGCTACCAGAAGGATGCTGTCTATGTTAGCAAGTTGCTAACTTGGTGTGAAGCTATAGTCTGAAACCTGATTTCACGCTATATGCATCTTAGGGCGAGACTTAGAAGTGAAGGTGGACATCAGTGAATATTCCAGCATTGTGTAGTTTTGTTTCAAGTGGAAAGGATCCAGTTTGTGTGCTCCACGGTGTGAACCAAAATGAAGTAAGGGGAGAAAGTCAAGGTAGTTGCATCAGAAGTGCAAACCTGAGCTGAATCAAATCTCTGCTATAGCTGTGCATCTCTGGCAGCCCATGTAGTCAGTGGACATCAAATTCCAAATAAATCACATGAATTGGGCCTCAGGGAATTGTGCCTACTTCATCTTTCTAGAGGCATATAGAAAAGCAGTCTGTCAAAGAAGGATGGGCTTCACTGGAGACTGGATGAGGGACGTCCCACACTGAGTGTCAGTTTTGTAATCTAAGCCACCACACTGAGAATGAAAACAGGTCACTGGAATGAATCAAAGTCAGACCAGGAAGTCCCTGTGACTTCACTTACTCATACTTAAGGATCCGGCCCAAAATATTTAGTGCATAATCATTTCAACGCTAAATGCACTTCTGACTGTAGGGCTACTTTGAAAAATCTCATTGAGTCTCGTTGTACTGTCCCGTGAATGAAGGTAGATAAGAGAGTTGGCACTGATCAACGTCTTGTTTTATTTTCTCTTTTAAATGTATAGCAGAAGGAAAAGAAACAGGTCTGTGCTTTCCCTTTCAAAAGCTACGAGCTAATTATATCCACAGTGCTGTTGGAGAGAGACAGATTTTGCTCAGGATTTGGAGCGGTGTGATGGTGGCATTACAGTCGTTGCATGATGTGCTTTATTCTGCACATTTGTTTCCCAGCATCGCACTCGGGGATGTACATGAGCTTTATGAGCTGCCTGCTCCAGGTAGTGCAGCTCTCTTTGCACATTACCTGCATTTCTATTACACATTAAGAACGGGTGGGTGTTTGTCTACTGCAGAGGCTTCTCTGTCAGCCCCAGCTCCTCCTGCCTCCTGTCTGTAATCAACCATTGTTATGCCGGTGGTGGTGAAGTGCAGTGATGGCCAGATATCTTTCTAGAAAAGTAAGATATGAGATTTCCTGAAATTTCACAAGGAGGTATTTCAAGAACAAAACATTAACAGCTGCTGAGGTAGTGATGGAAAAAAACAACAAAACGCTCCTTTGAAGTTGCAGCAGGAAGGAGAATTTTGACCCTGTCCGTACTTTTCCTCAAATCTCTACCATTCTCTCTGCTTAAAACCAGACACACTGGTGATGACAAACCATACATGAGGCAAAACAGTGGCTGGTGACTGAGGGCACATTTCAGGATTTGTTCCTTTTTGAAGGAGGTTCACACTCAGTTCCTGTATTTACTAAGCATGCTGAGGTTCATGGCATCACCAGTGGGTTTTCTTTTGTTGAGGACAGATAAGGTCCTGAAGGGAGAAAGCAGGACCTCTCATGGCATCTTGATTTGGAGAAGTGAAAACAGAAGAATCTGCAGCAACCCTGCTCTTTTTTGAAGATACAAACTTGGAACAGTGTGATCAGGTACTCAAATACTCTGTTTTTACTTCTACCACAATTTGTTCTTCTTCTGTGTGGGGACGAGGGTTTCTGCCTCATTTTACCATTTCATCGCCTAGGGCTGCTGTGTTGCCACACAGGGCAGGAGGTGAAGTACTGACCATCACACCCACACTGAGACTATCACTGATGGAGAGGCAGGGAATTGGGAAGAAAGAAGGAAAATGGACTAAGGAGGGGTATCTAAGATGGACTTTGAAATCCAAGAATTTAAATCACAGTAATGAAGGGCTGATACAGCTAAGAGAAACAGAATTCTGCTTCAAAAGGTGTAAATCCCTCTTATTTGTATTGAAGACGGTGGATGGTTTTCATCCTGAAAATGACCAGGATTAGACTTTCAGAGGATGAAATTATATTTTATTCAGTTATGTCTTGATCTTGCTAGATAACAAAACCGTCTTTACAATGTGAGCAGCACCTTGTGAGAGGCTGACAAGGAAACACACAATCCCCTGCTTCTCCTGAAACAGCAGCTAAAGCACTATGCTAATGCCAGCCAGTGACTACATTAAGATTACTTTTAATACGCAGCAAATCCTCAAGAGAAGCTGAAATAAAACATTCCACCCAAGCCATTCTATGATTTGTCACTTTATAATTTTTAAGGAAAATGTATACCAGTTCATTGCAATTCCGTCTGCTTCGCAGCAGTAATAGAATTGTTGCCATTAGGACTGAAACTGAATCTAGCTCAAGAAGATCTAAAAATTGGGAATTGCTTGTGATACCAAGCAATAATGTTGTTTTCAAAATCCACAGATGATTTAAATGCAATCCCCTTAAGTATTGAAATCTGTCTAGTTCGTTCCAAAGGCAAATATATCCAATATACGTTTTTCTCTCCTTCTCTTATAGCAGGGCCAAATTCTGCTCCCAGCAACACTGGAATGGATCCAGAAGAGCTGTAGTCATCCTTATGTGAGCCCTGAGCCCCAGGCTGTATCCCACAGAAGACTGTAGACCTTTCCCAGCTGTGTGGTTTTGGGGTGACATTGGCTCAAGGTTGCTTTGGGACTGGATCTTTCCCCAAGCCACTTAATTTTAGAGTAAATTTGTGTTACATCACATGGAAGGAACTCTAGAACAGATACCAGTAAGGGAGAGCAATCCTAACTCCCATCTTGGTGCACATGCCATGCATTGCCATCTCCACTCATTTATTCTATTTAACCTCTAAATGAAAGAGAGGCTTGGAAAAGCATAATGATTTATGGTGACACACGGCAATAACAACATCACAGTCACAACCACTTACCAAAATGTTTCAAAATCATTATCCCTGTATAACAGAGGGGCAGACTTTCAAAGTCTGGTCTTGTAAGGCAAAGGCACTCCATCCCGCTGAGTCCCAGTTGATTACAATTATGGATACACACTGTCTGCAGCTCCAGCTGTGCTGGAGTTTGCCTGCGTCCTTAGCACGTGGCTCCAGTGTGGGATTTTGCCATTCACCAGCAGCTTCTAAGCATCCTGCCCTGAAAGGGAGTCATAGAACCATAGAACTATTTGGAAGGGACCCTTAAAGGTCATCAAGTTCAACTCCATCCTGCAATGAACAGAGACATCTATGTCACCCTGGGGATGTAGGTGGCAGTGGGTGCACAGAGATGCTGGACCCTGTGGGCTCCCTGCCCAAACCACCTTACAATCATGGAATCGTAGAATCCTAGAATCATAAAATTGCTCAGGTTGGAAAAGACCTTAAAGATCATCAAGTCCAACCACAACCTAACCACACTACCCTAACAACCCTTCGCTAAATCACATCCCTGAGCACCACATCCAAATGGTTTTTAAACAGCCAGGGATGGTGATTCAACCACCTCCCTGGGGAGCCTATTCTGTCACCAGTGAGAAGAGACCAACTTGTAACTTGACCCACTGTAAGTACATTTCAGATATTGGAAAAGGTCAGTGAGGTCTCCCCTCAGCCTCCTTTTCCCCAGATTAAACAGCCCCGATTCCTTCAGTCACTCTTCATAGGGCATATTCTCCTATCCCTTCACAAGCCTTGTTGCCCTTCTTTGGACCTGCTTGAGCACTTCAATGTCCTTTCTGTATTGAGGTGCCCAAAATTGAACACAGTACTCGAGGTGAGGCCTCACCAACACTGACTACAGAGGCAGGATGACTTCCCTAGTCCTACTCACCACACCATTCCTGATACAAGCCAGGATGCCATTGGCCTTCTTGGCCACCTGGCACACTGCTGGCTCATATTCGGCCGACTGTCCATCAGAACACTAAGGTTCCTTTCTATCAGGCAGCTTTCCAGCCACTCCTTCCCAGGCCTGTAGGATGGAGGGAAGTGGATTTGATGGGTGGACAACCCGATGGATAAGCAATTGGTTGAAAGGCCGCAGACAGAGGGTGGTCATCAATGGCTCTATGTCCAGGTGGAGGCCAGTAACAAGTGGCGTCCCCCAAGGGTCTGTCTTGGGACCGGTGCTCTTTAACATCTTTATCAATGACATCGATGAGGGAATTGAGTGCACCCTCAGCAAGTTTGCTGACGACACCAAGCTGAGTGGTGCGGTTGATACGGTGGAAGGAAGGGATGCCATTCAGAGGGACCTCGACAGGCTGGAAAGCTGGGCTCGGATGAACCTAATGAGGTTCAACACGGCAAAGTGCAAGGTTTTGCATTTGGGCCGGAAGAACCCCAGGCACCCGTACAGGCTGGGAGGAGTGGTCCTTGAGAGCAGCTCGGCAGAGAAGGACCTGGGGGTCCTGATGGACGAGAGACTTAACATGAGCCAGCAGTGCGCTCTGGCAGCTCGAAAGGCAAATGGGATCCTGGGCTCCATCAGGAGAGGGGTGGTCAGCAGGGACAGGGAGGTGATTTTCCCTCTCTACTCGGCTCTTGTGAGGCCCCATCTGGAGTACTGTGTCCAGGTGTGGAGCCCTCAGTACAAGAAAGACATGGAGATTTTGGAAAGGGTCCAGAGGAGGGCGACTAAGATGATCAGGGGGCTGGAGCACCTCCCCTATGAGGACAGGCTGAGGGAGTTGGGCTTGTGCAGCCTGGAGAAGAGAAGGCTGCGGGGTGACCTCATTGCAGCCTATCAATACCTGAAGGGAACCTACACCCAGGAGGGGAGTAAACTCTTCAAAAGGGCTGACAATAGCAGGACTAGGGGAAATGGATCCAAGTTGAAGGAGGGAAGATTTAGGTTGGATGTTAGGGGGAAGTTCTTTACAAGGAGAGTGGTTAGGCCCTGGAATGGGCTGCCCAGGGAGGTTGTGGATGCCCCGTCCTTGGACGTGTTCAAGGCCAGGTTGGACGAGGTCCTGGGCAACCTGATCTAAATGTGTATGTTTGGTGGCCCTGCTAGGCAGGGGGGTTGGAACTACATGATCCTTGAGGTCCCTTCCAACCCGGGTGATTCTGTGATTCTGTGATTCTGTGATTCTGTGATGGCTTTGAGTTGTGACCAAAATGCAGGACCCGACACTTGGCCCTATTGAAACTCATACAGTTTGCCTTGGCCCATCGATCCAGTCTATCCAGGTCCCTCTGTAGCGCCTTTCTCCCCTCAGGTAGATCAACACTCCCTCCCAACTTGGTGTTATCTGCAAGCTTACTGAGGTTGCACTCAATCCCCTCATCAAGATCATTAATAAAGCTGTTAAACAGAAGTGGCCCCAGCACTGAGCCCTGGGGGACACCGCTCGTGAC
The DNA here is from genome assembly GCF_951394365.1 of Tetrao urogallus. NCBI lineage: Eukaryota > Metazoa > Chordata > Aves > Galliformes > Phasianidae > Tetrao > Tetrao urogallus. The sequence continues at coordinate 13,696,924 of NC_136815.1, forward strand.
CAGCAGCCAACTGGATTTAACTCCACTGACCACAACTCTTTGGGCCTGGCCATGCAGCCAGTGTTTCACCCAGCAAAGTGTATGCCCATCCAAACCATGGGCAGCCAGCTTCTCCACGAGAATGTTGTGGGTAGAGTGTCAAAGGCTTTGCTGAAGTCCAGGTAGATTGCATCGACAGCCTTACCTTCATCCACTAAGCAGGGCACCTCTTCATAGAATGAAATCAGGTTTGCCAAACAGGATCTACCATTCATAAATCCATGCTGACTGGGTCTGGTCCCCTGGTTGACCTTTAAGTGGTCTGTGGGATATCCCCAGCACAGCCCACTCAGAGTGAGCTGGGTTAGAAATCCTCACTACTTCAGATCTTGGGTGGAAAAAAAATTAAGCAAGCAAATAAAGTTATGCCAGGACAAGGAGAAGAACTCAGCTTTCCCAACCACCAGTATCTTTCTAGGACTGTGCTGCCTTTCGTACATCCCCGTTGCTCTGGCACTGGCTATTCCCCAGGGTGTCATGTAGACGAAGAAATCCATGCCTACACGTAGCTCTGAGGGCTGAGCTTTCTGAGGACAGCCTGCCTGGTTGTATATGGACTGACGCCACGTGAGTGAGTGAAGTCTCACTTTATTCTGCAGCTGACACATTTCTCAACGCTTATTTAATTTTCTAAGATTGTACCGAGTTGTCTTGGATTTTGATCTGGAAAAAAAAAAAAAAAAAAAAAAAAAGCTTTGCTGTTTTAGTCAAATCAAACCAAGGAAACTGTCAGAATTCGTGCAAGGCTGGAGCCCTGACTGCTGATCACAGAAAGGAAAACTCAGCTGGAACATTAAATCAGTGCCAATGTGGCCTCTGAAGGGTACTATTGAGTCTTGTGTGCCATGCAAGAAAGTTGTATGCGTGTGTGAACTCAGAAACAGTGAAAAACTGAGGTACCCAGAGAACTTGGTTTGCATCCCAAGACTTTCCAGACATGGCCTCTGGTGCTTTTCGTGTATTACGCATCAAATGCAATCGGCCACACCTCACACAGGATGATGAAGTAAATCCATTGGGTCACTAAAGAGCATTAAGTGCCATTTACTGCATCGATTTAGTTGTGTCCCTAGTCAAACTTATAATAACTGTCTCTTTCCCTTTTCCTCTTTCTGCCAGGCAGGCAGCAGCATCCATTCTCCTACCTGACAGCATAACTCAGCCCCACTGATAGCTCAGGCCCACGGCCATCAGTCCTGCCTGGTGCAGTGCAGTAGATCAGAGGGCTGTGGATACTTCGAATGGGGCTCGGTGTGGGCTGGGTGAGCAGCAGAGCCAAAGGATTTCTCATTGCCAAGGCATGGCAGCTCGGGCACTTGAGAAATTCAAACCTGCGCCCATTGATTTTGTGCTCCTGTGAGCTACGCTTTGCACGGGAGTTTTCCATTAACAGAGCAGGAGCTGTGAGCTGTGCAAAGGGAAAGTGTATAAGCAGGGTGGGTTTGGTCTGCAGAATGGATGTCTCCGTCAGAACTGTTTCCTCCGCAGGAATTTGTTTGTGTCGTTTGCACTGCAGCCGCATTTCCCTTTGTATTGCTGCGTGATTGCCAGAGCGGGCAGAAGGTCAGCATGCAGATTAATTCTCCGTGCACAAAAATGGTTTTTCTTTCTTTTATTTTCTTCTCAAGTGCTTGCACAACCTTCTTTACTGGAGTGCTGAGATTTTCTTTTTCACTTCGTGTTTCTAAAACACAGATGGAAGGAAGCGTGCCCCATTGTGTACTCTTTTGTGACTGCCCCTCTTCATCAGGTTTCCAATTTACACTGCTTCAAATTTAAGTCATATCGCATTAAGAGGTTTTGCAAATCATATGTGAGCAACGATCCTTCCACATTTAACTCTAGGCTGCAAGAAACCCTTTGACATGGTGCTAGGAAGTACACAAGTACTCAGAAGTAGGCAGTACATCCATTTCTTTCACCCCATAATTAATGTCAGTGTTCAAACACGGTTTGGGTTGAGAAGGTATTGCTGGATATGATCACTGCAGCACTGAGGATCCTCAGTTCTCTCCTCTGTGCTTCAAAGCAGCCAACTTCAGAGGGTTTCCCATAAAATACTCGCTACTGTGCAATATTACATTGAGAGTTCATCATCGTCTTTAAACTGATTTCATTGTATTTCTGTTTGTGATGGACATTTTCCACCCTTTCCATCTTAAGTGTGCTCATAAAATGAGGTCTGACGAGGCCTCAAGAACATCGTAGGGGCCGCTGTACTGGCACTCTCCAGCTGCTCTGTGCCAGGCTCATAACACAGAGCAGCTGTAAACCCACTCTGCCTGGGTTTATGTGTACTCTGCTACATCAGGGCAGCTCTCAGCAGCTGAAAAATGGGATTTTCTGTGCTTAATGTCTAGTATGTTTCTTGTGTCTAGGGTATACATCTTGCCCTCTGAAGGAAATATTCTCCTAGCAAAAGTCTTTCATCTATAGCCATTGTGATCATACACTGAATGAAAGCATCCAGCATTCCGACGGGGCTGCAGTGTGCTGTTGCTGTGTTATAGGCAGAGGCTCTCCCTATTGCCATAAGTAGCTCAGATGCTCCAAAGCTGACAGAAAGGAGCTCCCTGAGCCTTGGTCTGCCACAACCACCTTCCCCACCCTACCACCAATCCCATTTCTTTGTCTCCTTTCAAACAGAAGAAGGTGCCTTGCATAGCCCCTGCATATCTCCCACCAGAACACACAACATGTTTTGCAGGCAGCCCACTACAGTTTTTTGACTTTTTTTTTTTTTTTTTTTTTTGGTATGTGTGAGTCTTTTTTTGCTCTGCATGTGTTTGGTGTTGGCCAAATTCGTGCCCACGGAAGGAGGAGTGCTGCCCATGTACTGTGGCTGTGGGTTCTGGTCCTTCCTTCTTCCCTCCTGGACTGCAGGGTGCACCACGAGGCTCCTGCTGTGGCCCAGGATGGATCACATCCCTGATCTCGTGACATGGGCTCCCTGCCATCCCACCATCCCTCACTACGCAGAAGCGTGATTCTTCCCCAAGGCTCTGCTCCCATTTAAACACCTGTGGATAAGGACTGAATTTCTTGAAGTGCTCATCAGACAGCTGCCTCCACTGGGACACTCCACAGCACATTTAAAAAAAAAAAAATCATGAAAGAAAAAAGCCATCAGGAGCTCGAGCTGTTTGAGAGCCCTTGGGAGCAATGTCTGTTGTTTATTTTATGTCCATGCCTCATACCATGAGGCTTAGTGCTGGGCACATGTCCAGATAATTTATATGAAATTAACCCTTTTGTCCCCACCATGGAGCAGCTGATAGTAGTGCGCTCAGTGTTTTCTGGCAATGCTGATGGAAGATGAGAACAGCTCTGTTCAAGCATCTGAAGCAGGTTTTTGCTCAGTTGACATGATCAGGTAAAAATGAATTTCCCATTGTTTTTAACAGAGGGATGCTGGAAGAAGAAATGTCAATATTTAAAGGCATCTGAGGATGTTACAAGTCTACACGGACAGAACCATTCATGTTTTAAAGGCAGGATGAAAGTTTCTCCTGGGCAGTTTCCTACTGGGATGATCCAGGCAGGGCTGCTGAGAGCAGATTCTTGTCTTTAACTGTCTGGTGGCAGCAAGGACATCTCCTGGAGGGAGGGCAGTCCTGCTGCAAGCCTCTCTGTGTACTGCCCTGAGACCTGCTGATGGCTGGGCACCTCGTGGTTCCTTAGTGACCCAGTTCTTTAAAGCTCCTCTTTCTGATGGTTATGACACCAGTTCTGAAGTCCTGGCTTGCAAGCTGAGAGTTTTAATTCTTTCCCCGTCCCTGGAGGTGTTCAAGGCCAGATTGGATGGGGCCCTGGGCAGCCTGGTCTAGTATTAAATGGGGAAGTTGGTAGCCCTGCATGTGGCAGGGGGGTTGGAGATTCATGATCTCTGTGGTCCCTTCCAAACTTGGCCATTCTCTGATTCTGTGTTTCAGTGTTTCCCTTCCTTTGCTTGTTAGTGGGGGGAGTGTGGCTACTGGAAGCAGTATTCCTTTGGTCTGAGCAGGGTGGTGGGCAGGAGGATCTGAAAGCATTCACCCTCCTGCCCTGTTCTCCAACACAAGATGACGAGTCTTGCTGTCCTAGAAAGTAACACTGGTGACTAAAGCTATGACTCAATGACCAAAAGTAGTTGTGTCCTATCTTTTGCCTCAGGGATCACATAGCCTAACATAGAGGTACTTGAGCTCTACACATCTTCTTATAACATGATTACATTAGTCTACAATTCATGAAAAGGGGGCTGAGGAGAGACCTTATTGACCTTTTCCAATATCTGAAATGTGCTTACAGTGAGTGCGGGATTGGTCTCTTCTCAGGATGAGGGGAAATGGCCTCAAGTTGCATCAGGGTAAGTTTAGGTTGGATATCAGGAAACTCATCTTTAAGAAAGGGTTGTTAAGCACTGGAATAGGCTCCCCAGGGAGGTGGTTGAATCACCATCCCTGGCTGTTTAAAAATCATTTGGATGTGGTGCTCAGGGACATCATTTAGCAGAGGGCTGTTAGGTTAGCATGGTTAGTTCGTGGTTGGACTCGATGACCTTTAAGGTCTTTTCCAACCTGAGCAATTTTATGATTCTATGATTCTATGAACAAAATATTGATCCTTTGATCATCTCATCTAGTGCCTGATTTAGTGGGTGGTAATTCTGCCTGCAGCAGGAGGTTTGAACCAGATGATCTTTAAGGAGCCTTCCAACCCAAACCATCTATGATTCAATGATGAATTTGTCACATGCTGGGGAAGGCTGTTGCAGTCTTCACAGATGTAGGCAAGGAGTTGGCTATGGTCAAAAAGCATTGCTCAGTCTGACTGTACCTGGTTTGTGGTGGTAGATTCATAGCAGGCTGTCAGGGATTTTCTCCTACTGGGCACAGCATGACAGAACGCAAGGATGCAGCAGGGCCACGTTCCCTTCTTTGATCAATTACTGGACTCTTATAGGTATTTGGGCAAACCACTCTTCAATTTCCCAGCATCGGTTTCTCTGCCAGTAAAAGAGAAATGATGCCATCAGTTCTGCAAAGCACTCTGAGATGGAGGTTACAAAGCACTAATGAAGAGATGACTATAATTACATCCAAATTTAGAAAGAAAAAGGGCTCTTGTTCCCTTGGACTTAATGTAATAAATAAATAGATGTAGCAGCCCTGGCTTTATTGCCAGTTTCATCTGATTAGATGGAACTTAATTTCCGACATCTTTCCTGCTGGTGACCATATTATAAAGGCACCCCACAGAAGCAGCTTGATCTCTGGGTGCCTTGTAATTTTCCTGGGTCTGAAGATACTCTCCTGAAGGACTCATTTCCTCAGCATGCCTTGGTGGGGCTGGTGCTTTAAATCAGGCAGACCCAAGCAGCTGTAGCCCTAACACAGTCATTTTCCAGCTGGCTGCTGTTTGTCGCCTTTCCCTCTTTCCCAGCTGGTGTGTACTGCTGTACCTTTCTTACTGCTGAGGAGATGGTGTTATCTCTCATTGGAGAATTTCCCTGCCATACCGTTGCTCTGGATAATGTTTGTGTACAGATGATGTTTATGAAAGCCAGGGGGCAATTTACTTACTGCACTGGGCACTGTTTCAAAGTGTAAAATCATCCTACACAAATACCATTGATTAAACTGCTCCCTTTATTCTCGTAATTCATTATCAGAACAGGTTACTTGGGGTGGGAGGAAGTCTCCATCACTTTGGGCCTGTAAATCAGGGCTGGCTGTCTTGCCAAGGAAAGTGCTCTTGCCAAACTGCATGGCATTGGGCTGGATGGGGCATCAACAGGGAAACAAACAGGGTTCCCTCATGCAGGTGGACAGATGAGACAACCACAGTGATCCCAATGGCTTTAACACATGCAGATCTGGTGCTGCACTGTGATTGTGACAATGCAGAAAGCAGAGCACTGATTTATAAAACACCCCCCCTTTCCAAAATCTCTCCAAAGGCCAGGCCTGTGGTATGCATTGCCTGTCCCAGAAATGGTACATCCGTGTTGCACAGAAATCTTTGTTACTTTTGTTCCTTGGGCCCCTTCTGTGAAGCCTATCAGGAGATATATTCAAGGGCTTCACAGATAGGCTTCACAGATAGGCTTCACAGAAGTCCTTGACTTGCTGCCATCTGTGGAAACTTGAGTAATGACTTCCGTGATCCATGAAAAAGGCTCTCTCTTCACCAAAAGGGAAAGGCTGTGCTGAGCCAAATCTCTTGCTCTGGATTCTCTGCTCTTCTAGATCCATCTGCTTATTTCAGCCTAAGGAGGGGAAGATGTACCTTACTGCTTGCCCCAAGAAGGCTCTGCAATGGCTCCTTGCTTTGAGACATTTTCCCCAGCTCCTTGCCAGGTTCCCAGTGGGGTTTGTCTACCTCAGCCACCAGCTCTGACTGTCTGAGATTGTCCTGCTTTTGCTCATTCACAGAGTGCAAAGAACAGGTCAAAACTATCTTATTAATGTACTAAGAGCATGAAAAAAGTTATTATCTATGGCTGGGGATATTAATTCACGCTCTCCATGACATCGGCAGTCTCTCTATCCTCTTTGGAGCTGCCTGGTCTGTACATTCACCAGGGCAGGGGGATACCCTGCTGGCACCTGCCAGAGTGAAACTCCGACCTCCTGGCTCCCAGTGATGGAAATTGTCCTTATCACAGGTATGAAGTTCCTTAAGCACCAGACTGTAATAATGAGGGTGTGTAAGGACTGAAATAAGCAAATCTCTGCTGAGTCTGGATTCAGGTTTTGCTGACAGCAATTGCAGGCTACTATTGCACGTGGCACAGACAGTTGGCAGCTGGGGGTCTGCCTCAGCTCCAGTGCCTGAGAGCAGCAGAGCCGCTGCTGGTGCCATCAGTGCCACCATGGTGGGTGCCAGCGACACTCCTGTCACCTGTCCCATGGGATGGATCACCTAAAGCCCTACTCTCCAGAATGCTGAACAAGGAACTATCTATCTGCCCTCCTCATGTGCTATTTTGCTACAGTCTCTCTGAAATACTCATTCTCACTTGTTTCAAACATATCAGCCAGCAGCAGAACAGAAGTATCTCCCACCACAGCCAAGAAGTTCTGCACCTGAAGCTGCTAAGAACTCAGCAAACATCAGCCTCTTGCTGCCAAGGGGTCCTATTTTACATACAGGAGTCAAGTATTTGCTTGGCCCACATGTGAAGCCTGTGCACAGCTGGGAGCTGAAGCCACATGTCTGTAAGACCAGCTCCATCATGTTTTTGGATATCCCATTGTTCAGTCATTAATGGCTGTACTATTGCCTTCCTGTGCATCTCATATAAAGCAGCATAATCCATTTACATCTAAAACTAAATAATCAGCACACGGTTGGAATTTGCTGTTTGCTTATGTCTCTCGTGAGATGAGGATGAGAGGGAGAAGTTGTTCTTTTATCAGACCAATTAAAATATCTAGAAGAAAGCAGGCAAGTTCTCAAGCTTTCAAGCCCTCTGCCTGGTCTTAAAAAGAAGCAACCTTTCTACTAAGTTCCAGCTGCTACAGGTACTCATAACCACACTCCTTCTCATCGGCATCACCATCCAGCAGCCCTGCTGACCTCTGGCCCAGGTAGATGTGGGGCCACTAAGGCAGTGCAGGCTGCTGGGGGGCTGAGGAATGGACCTTGCCAGGAGTGGTGCTGGCCACACTTCCCCCAGCCTGGCACACACCTGTGAGAAGGATGGTACTGACAGAAGGCAGGTGTATAGGGGGGAGTAAATAAGAGGTGGCAGGCAGCCAGGGCTGTTGGTCCGAGGTTGTTCCTAGGCTTTCTGGCAGTCGCTAATCAATGTAATTTTGAAGGTTAGCAATTAATTAGTTGTAATATCAGTGTCACAGAGGCTATTTCAAGCAATCAGCTCCCAAATGCCTTCATGCTCACTGTAAATCACATTTCCTGATGCCTGGAGGTCTGGCCTGTGGTGCTGATGAGGTGTGCTGAACCACAGGCACTGCTGAATGCATTCCAGTAGTGCTTACTTTTAAAATGTGATTTTTGGCCCCGCTAGCTAGGAGGGAGCAGCAGTGCTTTCAGCCCTAACACTGTCAAGTCTGAGTTTACTGTCTTTTGTCCTCCTCTTCATTTAGCAAGATTGTTAGCACTTGAGATATCCTTTTGAAGATCTGAAAGAGAACATGAACGTTGCGTTTCTTGCACGCAGGCCATGGTAGGAACAAAAAAAACTGCATTCCTTTCAGAAAAATAGAGCAGCTTTCATTGTTTGAAATGAAATTTAATTTCGATAATTTTTTTCCTCAGAAGGAATGGAGATTTCAACAGTAATCTCTGTTATCCTCCATTAGAAAAAAAATGGCAAAATCAAGCTGGGGGATTAATCTATCTAAGTGAAAAAATGAGCCCTCTGGTTTTTGGCATGTGTATTGATCACAACGTGAAGATCAGCTCATCATGCAGCTCTGGGATCATCAGCTGCTTCCCAGAAAGTGCTCCTGTTCTTTTGACCTGTGTGATTACATCATTAGTTTTCCTGTAGGATAGAAAAAAATAACCTTGTATTTAGCAATGTGTGGACTACTTTGCATACCCTTTTTTTTTCCTTTTGATGGTCCAAGCATAATACCATCCATAGCAATGTGCTCTAAATGAAATGGTTAGTGGTCTCAAGCGGAATGGTACATGTTGGACAAGCAGCCCCTCTTAACTGCTGATGAAGACACTTTCCAAGTCATTGATGAAGACATTGGGCTGAGGCTATATATTGTTATAATAACTGGCTGCATCTCATGAATTTGGCCATGTGCTTGCATGATACTATCCCTTTTTAAACTTTCTTGACTACCTACCTTTGTAATCCTAACTTTCAGACCAACTGTAAGTAATTCAGTAATTTTCCCTCTCTGCTGCTGCATACCAGAAAGAAATGAACAAAACACAAAGCCTTAAGCACTAATCCCAGGGTTACAGGAAAGGTCGCTTTCACTACATAGGTCACTCTGAAAGAAATGCCTCCTACTTAATTCCACAGAAACTACAACAGATATAAAGAGCACACAATCACTATTTCACAGAGCAAATTTTCAACTACGAAACGCTACTTTTGAACAGTCACCACCAGTAGCTATGCACTTTACCAGTGATGAACAAGAGCCTGCATGCTACACTCACAAAAATCTGCATTGTCATAAGTGAGCCACAGTTTCACAGCTGATATAACAGCATCACTGATTGGAAAATGTTGCCCATGCAATCTATCTTTTATCAGCTTGAACAGATGGAAATCAGGAAATACCAAATTCTAACCATTTGGTGGATGTGGTAGGACTCAAGACCACCCAAGATTGGCACTGTGGTCTATAGCCTTCAAACTGGTACTGGGTCTGGTGTTCTCACATTGCAAGAGGAAGATTGTCTTCTCTGGTCTGACTCTGGAAGTTCAAGCCTTCAGCTTAGTGTTGAGATGGTCAGAGTCGATGGTTTGTCCTGGTTACAGGAAATCCAGAAGGAATCCAGAAGGAATCCCTTTCCTAACCCAAAGGACAGCACACATCACTTTACTTGCTGATGGCTGCATCTTGAACCTTTTCTTCAATGAGGAATTCAAATGTCACCACTCCATGGAGTGCTGTTTTGACTCCAGCTCTTAGTGGTGACACCACATCTTGCCACCAGTGATGTTGTGATCCAGGAAACTGTCCCCTTCAGCCTCATGTTGGTTCAATAGGTCCTGACAAACTTGCACATGCTGTTCTTTCTGTTCCTGTGTGAGCATTTCAGAGACTCATCTGGCACAAACTTTGTGACATTCCAACACTGTCACCATTGTGTCCAACACACTGAAGCCAATATACAGCTCCATACAAAATTCCCTGGTCATAATCCACTGATTTGTGCAGATTAACTGACTGAATCATAAAATTATAGAATCACAGAATGGTTTGAGTTCAAAAGGACCTTTAAGATCATCTAGTTCCAACCCCCTTCTATAGGCAGGGATACCTTCCTCTAGACCAGGTTGCTCAAAGCCCCATCCAGCCTGGCTTTGAACAACTCCAGGGAGAAAGCACCCACAGCTTCTCTGAGCAAACTATTCCACTGTCTCATCACCCTCACAGTAAAGAATTTTTTCCTAATATCCAGTCTAAATCTTTTCCAGTTTAACTCCATTTTCCTTCATTCTATCACTATATACCCTTATAAAAAGTCCCTCCTCAGCTTTCCTGTAGGCCCCCTTCAGGTACTGGAAGGCTGCTGTAAGATCGCCTCAGAGATTTGTCTCCTCCAGGCTGAAGAGCCCCAGCTCTCTCAGCTTGTTCCTGTAGGGGCTTCAGTGCTCTGATCATCATCATGTCTCTTCTCTGGACTTGTTCCAGTAACTCCACATCCTGCTTCAACAGCTCCATGTCCTTGAGATGCTCTTCATTTTGTGACGTGATGGCTGTGCATGACCATCCAGAATATTGTTTGTCTTACACTGCTGTTGCCACTGCTGAAATGCAATGCCCACCTCACTTTGCCTCCATGGCGTTCCAGCACGCTGCTCATCCAGAATCTGGGAGAGGTGTGGGGTGCGCTTTTAGCAAGTTCAGCACAGATTAGTAAACCATTCTGTATTTGCTGACATCTCTTGAGTTGTACTGTGTAGCAGGAAACCCATCCTTGCTGCTGGAAGCATCTGCCCAATAAACAACGCATGTGCTTTGTCAGGGCCTCATTTTACTTCATCTACTCCTCTGTCATGAGCAATATTGCCTTAATACTTACAGTGTTTTACTGGTGCTAGCGTTCATATCCCCTCAGAAGAAGAGCTGTCTTTACCAATGTACTGCACTAACATTCGTATACCGAATCCTTCAAAAATATTGACTTTTCAGAATAAAGTGGCAGAGGTCCAGAATTGCATGAATCAATGATCGAGGTGTATTCACTGAAATTCTCTTGGGCAAGAACTGACATGCCTAAAGATTCACTTAAAATGTTCTGACTGTACAAGGCACGTTATGATCTTGTTGAATAAAAATAAGTCTATCCAGGAAAACAGTACAATTCTGTTAAGTACTTTCAGATCCTATGGGACAAAGGTGTTCTACAAATATGAGATGATGTTTATTACAGCTGAGCTAGATAGGATCATATAGTGTGAATAAATCACTAAACAGTTGCACATGTTAAAAAAGACAGAAAAATAGCAACCACAACTTAGGATCTATTATATCAACCTGTAAGAGGAAATACCTGGGCTGGTTTCATATTGCATGGGCAATAAGCAGTCCCTTGGTAGGGACTGACTCTCTGAGGGCTGTGTTTATGAGACACAGTGATTATCAATTGCATTCAGTCCTTCCACCATTTCAGAGATTCTTTTCCCTATAGGGCTGTAGTGCTCAGTGTGCGCAAGGTGCTGTGCAGCAACTTTCAGTTTTCTGAAAGCACTCAGGAAGTGTCATATTTATAAGACCTATTTCATAAGGGGATTATGAAGGGGAAGGACTTCTGGAAATGCCTTCAGAAGCTGACGTAAAATGAGGGTGAGGAAGAAAGAGGAAAATGTTAATAAACATACAGAACAGCAGGACTATTCGGCACCATGTCGTGGCTGGAGGAAGATCCCCCAGTCAAGTGGCCACTTCTGGCAGCAGTAGGCAGCCCTGCTCTGTGCGTGCTGTCTTTGCAGCTGGCTGGATCATAGAAATCCCAATGGTATGTTGGCAGCTGTGAACTTTTCAGAGAGCACAGGGAGCAGAACTTGTCAGTGCAGAGGTCGGAAAGCATTTTTCTCCTCCTTTCCATTCTGTTTCATGCATACTGGCTCTGGATCTCACTGCTTGCTCACAGGTGTGGGGAATGTGATGCCTGGATGTCCTAAGCACAAAGGTGTGCCCAGGTTCACGGGAAAGCACTTGGCCGTCAAGGAAGCAGGTGCCATTTTAGCAGGTATTTTCTGCCTTCTCTGCCCCGTGTAAAATTTATCTCAACTGTGAGGAGGAAATTCTGATGGCTTTGGTGAGGCTCCTCCTGGCTGTGCAGACCTCACTGAGCGGAGACTCAGCTAATACTTTCTTTTCATCCTTTAAATCTACACAGTGAAATTTACTGTATTCCTGACTCAAAAGCAATATCCACGATGCAAATTGTTGGCAGAAGGAGAGTATTTTAGATCCAAGGTCAGCACAAATTTACACTGAATTCATTATACTGCAATTGGCTTGGAAAGGTTTTTGAATGCTAGAATTGTTTATACAGTTTCTATTTCTTTATCTTATGCAGAGTTGGTCTTACTCCTAGAGAGATATTTTGATGCTTTAATGGAAATCTTTAGTCATTTTGAGAATGAGAATTGGAAAGAAATAGGAGTGCTGAAAAGGACTCTGTCTCTTGCTATTGTTCTTTCTGGATCTGCCAAGAAACCACGGCTAACTTGCAGCACATGCAGCTGCAGGGTTTGTATACATACAGTAGGCAGGTGTGAATTAAAGCAGTGTTTTAGTAACTCTACTGTGCTAATGGCTGCTAGTTACATGCCCTGAGTGGCTCTGAGTCACTGTGTCAGCATCCATCATGGCAAATAATGGGAATGATGCTGGCTGACATGTTGTGCCATCCAAAGAATTTGGAAAATGAAGAATGTGAAAAAAATCCTTCTTTTTATGTTATTTTCTCTTTTAAGGAGATCGTCCTGGGTTATGCCACCTGAGCAATTTCTCACTCTTTTAGAGGAAAAACTTCAGTGTCAGCAACATGAAGAATCTTAGAAACAATCCACTGTAAATTCCACCACCCCAAGAAAAAATTCTGAAAATAATGTAGTTTGAGTGTATGGAATTTTTTTTACCAAATTAAACTTAGCTGAGAAAAAGTTTTTTGAGGCTGAAGGAATTACATTCCAGAAGAAAAATGCTTTCCTGATCACAATTCTATGTTCATTGCATGGAGCATGGCTGCCCTGTAGCAGTCTATCTTTAGAAGAGTAATTATGAGCTATTGGATATTGAATTAACAAAATGCCTGCCGGATTCCAAAAGTAGAAGAGTGTAAATCAATAGTAGATGGAAATAAAAAGTGTTGTCTAATAGCTAGATGACGAAAATCAGAGCTCACATGTTTGGATGCTTCACTCAACCTGAGATACTGATTCATGTTGTGACCTTGGGCAATCTTTCAGTCTCTCTGTTCAGTTTTACTGCATAATTAAGAAGCAGCAAGACTTTTCCAAACCCAAACACAATCTTGTGTATTTAAGGAAATTGATTTACAGAAACTTTTTTTCTTTACTCCAGTTGTCCTAAGCAATTGATTCTTTGGAATGTTATTCACATTCTGAAATGAGAGTGGAGTTGTAAAGAAAGAATCTAGCAGGACTAAGATGAGAGAAAAGGAGAAGAGGAGCAAATGAGTACCAGGAATGCTGACTGTAAGCTGCCATTCTGGGTCTACATTCCTGGAAAGATGTCTTCTTGATCAGGTGTAGAGCTGAGTTAGCTCCACATCTAGTCTGGAATCTGCTTAATGAATTAACCACTGATTGTCCTTATTCTTTACTTGAATTCCTGCACTATAAAGTATACTAATGCAGGCCTGGACATGGTGGGTTCTTAAACTGGAGGTCCTGCCTGCACAGGCCTACTCAGAGAACAGATGGATCTCCAGCTGCTGTAGGGAAGTACCATCTCCTCCTGATAATCTCCTGATGGGATCTTTCCTGCAGCAAGTTGCAACTGAACGAGTGCTGGAGTGGTATAAATGCAGAACAGGATATCTCCAGTGCAAAGCGACAGAGCAAGGAGGGGGACAGAAAAGTAATGTGTTCTCCTGACTATAGTATGCAGAAATTCTGGAAAACAGCACCAGGAAACCATAGGATGTACATTCCCAGGTTTATGCACTAATTATATTTCTGGATTCTGAGAATATTCTTGTACAGTGTTGCACAGACTCCAGGTCCCTTGCTCAATTGAGTAACAAGGTTAATAATTTACTTGTGTATTTCTTAGGGTTTTTTGTTGTTATTTGCTTGTTTTTTAGCAAGTAATGTGTTACAGCTGAAATTAATTACGTTTAGGGAGGAGTTGGTACCAGATGTGACAGCATCTAAAGGAGTTGCACCAATACAAGCACTTGAAAAATCTTCTATAAAAGGAGTCAAGGAGCTGGGTCTGGGTGTGATTTACTTCTCTGAATGTTGAAGGGGGCAGGTTAGATGGGAAAAGGGAAATAAAAAACAAAACCAAAAAAAACCTTGTATCAGATGTTGCTAATAATAGGATGGTGCCTTCAGACTGTAGAGAAAAATACTGGAGTTTGCAGAGGAGAGCTTTTCAGCTTTGATATCTTATAGCAAAAAAGAAAGAGACATTTAGCATCAGCAGTGCAAGCAAAAGGCCTTTAATTGCTCAAGAAGTCAAACTGGCTTGCAGATATGTGGAGACCATCAAGTATTACTCTATCCACTAACACCTGGCAGTGGTGTCCACTCCAAATAGCTGCATGTGGAAAAAAAGGGCTCTGAAATATTTTAGATTTTAAGCTAATGTTTTATTACAATCCAGATTCATCGATCTCCCCAAAGGTCCATCAGGACAGGCAACAAGAAGAACTTAGCACCTTGAGTATAATGCAAATTTCTTAGCTGGATGCTAGTTTCAGGTTAAATTAATCTGGTCAGTGGTGTTGCTATGAGAAGAGCTAAGAGATGGAAGCACTGGGATGGAAGGTATGGCAGCACTGAAAGCGGGGAACAAGATTTAAACATGGAAGCAGAAGATTTGATGGGGAAGACATGGTTTCCCATTCAGCTATGTAAGGATTTTTTAACATCTATCTCTTTTTTTGTACAAACGGGACTTTTTTCTTTAGGAAAAGGATTATCTGTGTCTTTCCTCGAACCTCGTCCCAAACAGTCACCTGGATGGCTGTGACCAAGCTGATACTTTCCTTTTGACTAAGTAGGATCTCCTTAAATAATTTTATACTGTTTTTAAAAATTATTTAATTTTTTTTTTTTTTTTTCTTCCTTAAGTTCCTGTCCTCTCCCTTTTCCCTTACTGACAAGGAGTCATGTGGAAGTAAACAATATTAGGAGTTTATTTAAAGAGGACTCCTTTTGATTTTGACTTTTGATTTTCACTTGTCCTCTTTAAAAGATGTAAGGTCAGCTCTTTGTTATGCAAAGTTAATTTAGACCAGGGCTTCTTTCTTTAAGAGACAATGCAGCCTTTCTCAACATTTTTTTTTCCCTCTTTATTTCCACTCTATAAATGGGAAGATTTACCAAGAAAAAAATATGGAGAGCTTTGTTTTCCAGTTTTCAACTGAAATATTTTTTCCTCAGTAAGGAGATTTCTTTCTTTTTTTTTCTTTTTTTTTTTTTCCCAGTTATTTCAGTCTGAAATTCCTTTCTTAAAAGAAAAGATGTTCCTAGTGTATTTAAATTTACTTTGCATGTGATAATGAAATATGCACCCACTATATTAATTTCACACTTAAATAGTGGACCTTAGTGTGTACTTTGAGAGACTGACAGCAAATACTTGACCTCAGGGGTAGAACGTGTAGGGAAAGGGTGAATGAGATTTTCATTGCCTTAGACTGAAGTTGTGCTCTCAGCATATTACAGCTCCATTTCTCCTTCCCACACTATCCAGCTTCCCTCTTGCATTGACTTTTTTGCCCTTTCTTGGGGTTACAACCCAAAAGTTCAGCAGCGCCCATTCAATCTACTTATTCTTTCCTGATCAGTCCTGTTTCTACGGCACCTTTTCTGAAATGAGGTGACCCAACTTAATGCCATTTTCAAGACAGTGGTTGTTTTTTTCCTTATTCACTTTTTTTTTTTATTCTTTATATCTCACCTTCGATTTGAAATGTTCGGAACACAGTTATAGTATAATAATGGTCAATAGTAGAACATTTTAGTGACTGTTCTGCAGTATAGCCTGTTGGTAGGTCACTACAAGCTGAGTTTGATTCTCTTGTATTAACATCTGACTCAAAGATTTTGTGGATGATATCTACCTCCTCTCTTCTTATTTTCATCATTTGTCTACTGCAAATAGTGATCATCTTCTACCTTTAAAACAATGAATGCAAATTATTCCACAAGGATTCAGTGTGATTATTTCCCTCTGCATTTGGCTTCATTGATCTGAAGTTTAACTATTTTTAGCCAAATTTCAGAATCAGAATCACAGAATTGTAGGGGTTGGAAGGGACCTCCAGAGATCATCGAGTCCAACAAATTTATTGAAGTCTGAGTGGGGAAGCATTAAAATACTCTCTCCTTCACTCGAGCTTTCCATTATGATTTCTGTTTGTTACCTCAGTAGTACTCTTGCACTGTTTTCCTTCTTCTGAGTTTGCAAATCCGCCTTGTCACTATCTGTAAAACTGCATATATATGCCAAGGCCTTGCCAGATTAGATATTGAGATATCTTGCTCCAAGCCTGTCAGCACTGTTCTGCTTATTTGTTTAACCGTTTCTCCTATTCTGTACAAACATACAGAAAGCATAAAGAAATAGCCTACGACTCCCAGAGCACATAGACAAAGCGAAAAACCTAGATAAAAGTTAGGATGTGAAAAATTGTCACAGGAATTTGAAACTGCTGACTCTGAACCCTAGCTGCTGTGCTTGAGGTCTAGCCCTGCGAACACTGGAGCAGTGACTGTGATTCCCCTGGAGCTATGCTCTGGTAATTCATTATTTATAGATTTTCCTCTGTGTGTGAGTGCCTACTCACAAACAAACCTCGCCATCTAACCTAGCAGTAACAGAGTCACTGAGAAGGAGAAGTTACTGAATGCCTCTTTGCTTCATCTTTACTGATGAGACTGCCCCTTGGGAGTCCTAGACCCTGGTGTTGAGAGAGTCTAGGGAAAGAAAGACTTCTCCTTGGTCAAGGAGAATCTGGTCAGAGACTGTCTAGGCAACTCTGTGTGCACAAGTCTATGGACCCTGGATGTTCTGGGTGTCATCTCCAAAAAAGTGGAAGCTAAGGTTAACAAGAGAAGTCAACATGATTTCAGCAAGGGAAAGTCATTCTTGAGCAATATGGTGGCCTTCTATGATGTCATGAATGGCTGGGTAGATGAGGGGAGAGTAGTGGATGCTGTGTACCTTGACTTTCACCAAGCTTTAGACACTGTCTCCCATAATATCCTCATAGGTAAATTTAGGAAGCATGGGACAGACAAGTGGACAGTGAGGTGGATTGAGAACTAGCTAACTGGCAGAGCTCAGAGATTTACGATCAGCAGCACAGAGTCTAGTTGGATGCCTGTAACTAGTGGTGCTCCCCAGAGAACTGTACTGGTTCCACTCTTGTTCAACATTTTGCCATGAGCTAGCAGTGTGTTCTTGTGGCCAAGAAAGATGATTATATACTGGAGTGCATTAAAAAGAACACGGCTGACAAGGGGGAGAACCTCCTTTTTCTGCTCTGCCCTGGTGAAACCACATCTGCAGTCCTGAGTCCAGTTCTGGGCTCCTCAGTTCAGGAGAGATAGGGAGCTTCTAAAGGGAGTCCAGCAAAGGGCTACAAAGATGATGAGGGGCCTGGAGCATCTCCTTTATGAGGAAAGGCTGAGAGACCAAAAACAGATATGTAAAGAGTGATAGCAAAGTGATGGAAACAGGCTTTTTTCAATGGTGGCCAGTGGCAGAACAAGGAGCAATGGACACAAATGGTAACACAGGAAGTTTCATATGAACATGAAGAAAAAGTTCTTTACACTAAGGGTTATAGAGCATTGGAACAAGAGAGGTTGTGGAGTCTCCTTCTCTGGAGATATTCAAACCCCACGTGGAGATGATTTTCTATGTAACCTGCCATAGGGAGCCTTTTTTGGCAGGGGGACTGGATGATCTCCAGAGGATCCTCCCAACCTCTACAGTTCTGTGATGCTGTGATCTACGACTGCACATTTAGCAGTACAAGCAGTGATTATCTTTCTTTACTTGATAGCTCTTCTGTCTCTGATCTTCTCTTGGTAGGAATTCTCCATCTGTGGTGATAGACTGTACCTCTCACCCAGGCTTTATTTCAGCCCTTTGCTCTTTACTCAGTTTGTAACCAGAGAATCAAATCTATCTCCTCTTGCTATTCTTTAATTCTGCAATTATTTTGCTTTTATTTGCAAGACATTTTGAGCTGTGGATTTCAGGAGATGTGGTATGCAAAATAAATGCCTATTGATCTAGCAAGGCTGAGGGTGTCTCATTGATTCCAGTGTTCTTGGTACTATTCTTTGTCTGTTTCATGCTCAATATCCCTTAGCATTTAATTCATTCATTTGTTGCTGCTCCATACTGAATATGTCTTCAATGAGCTGTCCAGAATATTTCCCTTCTATTTTCCTTTGGATGTTACAACTAATTCAGAGCCTATAAATGCATACAAGAAGTTTTAAACTATTTTCCACAAACTGCAACTGCATAGAATCACAGAACCATGGAGTGGCTTAAGTTGGAAGGGACCTTGAAGACCATTTAGTTCTCCTACCCCAACCCTGCCATGTACAGCTGAGTTTCACTTAGAATGCTGCTGTCCAATTTTCTAGATTGGTTAAGTCCATTTGGAGCACCTTGTCCTATCAGCTAGACTACTTGTTTTTGTTTCATCAGCATATTTTATCTTTTCCTGTTTCCTTTCTTTGGGTTAATGAATGGATATTTTTTATTACACTTTCTTGATGACTTGCAGCATGATAAGTTGTTGGTTTCTGTAAGGTAAATGGAACCACTATCTATTGAGAATGACCTCACACCTAAATGGTAATCTTTGGACAATATTGCTTGCTGATCTGCTGGGAATGGGCCTATTGAATTCTTATGCTGCTTTGAATTGTAATTATTTACACACACGTTTTTTTGTGGGCTGCATTTACCTGAAGATCTAACAGAATATTTTTCTTGTGAATAGAGTCAGATAAAAAGTCCTTAAACTACCAGAATTGAGGTGGTTTTTTTTTTTTTCCCCCCCTCTATTTTATGGCTAGAAATCAAAATCATTTGTTAAATGATTATAAAAGGTAACAGGATAAACTTCTCTTAAGCCTGAAGTCCTGCCCCTTATGGGAATATGGCAGGAAAGTAGTGATATTTTCAAAATATGTTGCCAGCATTCAGCAACTTGGGTTGTCTTGGAGATTTCCACAAAGTTGATGTGTTTGCATTTAGTAGCTCTCTATGGCAAGCAGATAATTGACCAAGGATAAAGAAAAATCTGGCAAAAATGATAGAAGTTGTCTAAGTGTTTTATAGTCTGGTATCTGCTCTTGATGAGGTTCTGGTGGATTCTCCAGAGGTGGGAAAATAATTCTCAGACGGTTTCAGACCTGGATCACAGGTCTCCATTGGAGGGAACGTGCCCATGGACATACCTATGTATCTCCAAAACAGTTGTCATCATCAGGCCTTTGGGCCCAGGAAAACTGCTCCTGTTTCAGGAGATGCTCCTTTGGCTGGGTTGTTGCCTGTCCCTATTTTTTTATTTTTATTTTTTTGCTGCTTGGAGGAACTTTCTCTGACACTTCCCTAAGTCTGCATAGCAAGTTATGGACATTCCTAATGGAATCATCTTTTTCATCTTAAATGGTAGGCCTTACCCTTGCTCCTATATGACAGATCTCCTCTTTCATCTCTTGCTTTCTAAGCTACTAAGCTTAGAAGCTTTCTAAGCTTAGAGAAGCTTTCTAAGCTTCTCTGTTCTTAATCTTGACTTTGTCATTGCTACTATCTCTTTCGCCGGGTACCTCAAGTGGTTTATTCTTTAGCATACCTAAGCTTCCAAACTAGAATGAGGTTTTCCATTTCTGATAGTCTTCTCAGCTGGCTCCCTTTTGAATCCCACAGATCATAGGATTGTAGGATAGTTCAGGCTGAAAGGGACCTCAGGATATCTCTGGTCCAACACTTTCCCCAAAGCAGGCTCAGTTGTAAGTTCAGATTTCTCAGGGTTTTGTTCAGCATAGTCTTGAAAAGTTCTCTGGATGGAGAGTACACAAGCTCTCTAGGTAACCTGCTCCAATGTCTGACTGTTTTCGAGGGGAAAAAATAGATTTTCATCATTCCCAATTTGAAATTTTCTTATGTCTCATTCTCCTACAATGCATCACTATGAGATTTTGGCCCCATCTTCTTGTTGACTTTGTCATAGGTCATGGGAGGCAGTTGTCAGGTCAACCCCAAAGCCATCCTTCAGGCTGATCAAGTCTGGTTCCTGACACAGAAGTGCTGCAACTCCTACCAACATTTCTCCAATTTTTCAAGTCTTTCCTGTATTATTTTAACTGTACTGACAGTTAAAACTGTCTAGGTGTGTTCTAACAAGTGCTGACTAGGCAGATTATCCTTTCCTCTGTCTTTTGGTAGTGCCTGCCTAGCACAGCCCAGGGGACTGTGTGTTTTCTCTGCTGCCAGGCCACACTCTGTCTTGTGGACAGTACTTTCTGTTAGATTTCCCAAGGGCCTTCAATAAAGCAAGTCAGCACCAGCCTCTATCAGTGTAGGGCTCTGAGTTTCCAGCTGAAAAAAAATGCATTTGTACTTGCTGAGTTTCATAAGGTTCCTGTCAGTCCAGCCCTCCAGCAAGCCTTTATGTCATCTCTGCTAACCTGATGAAAGTGGACTTGAATACTTTCTCCAGGAAGCAGATAAACTTGAAATATGTATAGAATTCAGGAGAAAAGATCCCAGAGCACAGACCTTTCCTGCAGTCCACTCATGTCCTGTGCAAAGTACAACTCATTAACCACTGTTTTCTGAGCCCAACTACCTAAACAAGGAGAGACATAGATCTGCTGGAACGTGTCTAGAAGAAGGCCACAGAAATGATCCGTGGAATGGATCACCTCTCCTACAAGGACAGGCTGAAAGAGCTGGGGCTGTTCAGCTTGAAGAGAAGGCTACAGGAAAGAAGGGGACAGACTACTTAGCAGGGTCTGTGGTGATAGAACAAGGGGAAATGGCTTCAAGATCAAAAGGAGTAGATTTAGGCTATACGTAAGGAAAAATCTTTTACAGTGAGGGTGGTGAGGCACTGGAACAGATTGCACAGTGATGTGGTTGGTGCCCTGTCTCTGGAGACTTTCAAGGTGAAGCTGGATCAGGCCCTGGGCAGCCTAGCTGTGGTATCCCTGTTCATTGCAAGGGAGTTGGACTAGATGGCCCCAGAGTTTCCTTCCAACTCTAAGGATTGTCTGATTCTATGATTCTATGGTAAGTTTTAGCTGTGTGATTGTCCATCCATTCAGACTATGACATCTTCACTAGAATGCAAGAACATTGTTGGAGACAGTGTCAAAACCTTTGTTAATGTTGAGATAAATGACATTCAAAGCTTCCCCTTTGTTCGCAAATCTGTTCCACAGAAACATTTTCAGGATATATTTATCACTTTCAATTCTTTGACCTTCAGTTCTTTTTATGTTCAATTTTTCTTACTCATTTCTCTTTTTGGCAGCATTTCATCCTCCTTCTTCATAAACAGTAAAGCAAAAAGTTCATTTAATTTGTTCCTGATGCTCACCTTTTCCAAAATCTAGTATCTGCTCCTCTACCACTGGAAGGCTGTAATTATTCCTTTATTGACTGACCTCTTCTTTATACAGTTGAAAAAAGAATTTCTATTATTTATCTGAATTTTGAGTGTGATCTTCACTTCATCCTTTTCTTATCTATTTCTTTTTGTTCGGTTGTGGGGTTTTCATTTGTTTTTTCTTCTTTTTTTTCCTTTTGTTACATACATGTTGCAGGTTCTCCATGTCATCCTCAGTACAGTATCTGCTGCTTTTTAAAGAATCTAAAGTAGATTCTTATCTTTAATTTTTTTTCCTAAAAGTAGGCTGATGTAATTAGACTCCATACCCCTGCAGACAATTATTTGACAGGTTTTCTGGATGTGCCAAATGGCAGTAGCTGCTTCCTTCACTGCCTGGCAGAGCTGATCACTGGAAAGAAACGCGGTTACTTTCTTTCTGTAATCCACCGCATTGTCCATCCTCACCAGGGAAGGAAATTTGAGGATTTATTCAATTGCTGGAGGCACCCGTGTAACATAGTGGCAGCCCCTAAGTCTGGTCATGGAGCTTGTGTTTAGGGTTTGGCTATGCTTGGCTTTCTGATTTCATAAAGGAAGCCATTAATAATCCCCACTGGGAGATAAACATTTTCCCCTCCAGCTCTTTACCACCCAGGAAGATCACAAAATAAAGCCTCCTGCGAAGGACACTGTCTGACATTCAAGCAGGGAAGATTTTTGTCTGTGACTCTACAGCAGTCAATGGGCAGCTGAGAGGAGATGCCCAGGCCTGGCACTTCTCATGGCTGCCCACACATGACTCTGTTTGTCTCACTGTCCATTGCTCTCAGAGTCATCCTGGTGGCTGTATAAGGTGACTCAATATCTGATGGATCCTGCTGCCAGAACAGCTGGTACACAGGCCACACAGCCCATGAGTTCAGTCTCCTAGGTGGGTGGCCATTCCAGCAGCATGCTGTAGGCAGGACAGATGTCCCCTTCCTCATCCCAGCCACAGGCATTTTGCTTCTGAACTCATAAACTCATGCCTGTCTGGGACTTCTCTGCTTCTAACCTGGTTCCCACTTGTGCACTGAGCAAGTAAAATGGATGCTGAAGGATTTCAGGAAGGAAGGTGTCCCATTCCACTCAGCATACACCAGGCAGAGATGTCCCTTGCAAGTACCTGGAATGTTCATTACGAGAAGTTGAAAAAAACTCAGAGCTTACTCTTATCCTACTACTGAACACATTGTCTCAGCTGACCTTTGGCCTAAAGCTTCAGATGACCAACTGAACACCATTACTGCGTTGTGACTACCTGTTATTCTGTCCTGCATTTCTCCTTATAAATCATAACTCTTTCTATAATTGTGGCTACCTTCTCAGTCAACATTGTTTCTGTTTGTGAACAAAAAAAAGAAGGGGTGAATAGTGAGCTTGAAACAAATCACTGAAGTTTCCAATGTGAAGCAGAAATCCCAAGTGCTCGTGATCTTGAATCTGCCTGTGGGGAAAGAAAAATACGTGTGTTTTGTTATTCATAGATTCAAAATAAAGATGTTACTTTCCAGCACAATAGGAAAGTCATCATGCAAGTCTTTCAAAATTGTTTGGTGACCTTTCTAGCCTGTCACAAGTTAATGAAGACTTTTTAAAATAAAACAAAAAAAAATATATCAACTGTTATTGGTATGAAAACTAGAAATACTTATTTTTATTGTCATTGGGATGAATTTGTTGGTATGAGAAAACAAGAAGTACAATGAATTTAGCTCATCCAATGTGATGCATGCGCTTAGGATGACAGGAGAGAGAAAGATTGACTCCCACAAGTCACATTGTTTTCATCTTGCAGGAGATGTTCCATAAGTATATCCAGGCTACAGCAATTTCCTCCACGGTCAATGCTCTATTCATGAAATTATATTTATTATTTTGGTTTATGTATGAATATTTTACTGCAACAGAAACACTGACCCACTAAGTAGTCACAGTTTCCCTCTGTGAAAGTTTAGATCATTAGGTTCAAAATTAGAGATCTTCGGACACGGCTCTGCAGCAATGCCCAGTGTGAGCTACCCATCATAGTTAAACATGTAACACTGCTTTAAAAACATGTTATTTGTGAGAAATAAAGCAGCCATTCAAATCTGCTGGGAAAATTTACCAGCATAGCTACAGTATCTTCTCATCTGCTTTTATTTGCTCTCTGCTTCTGTTATTGATCACGATAGAGAAAATGCATTCAATGGAAATTACTCACCCTGGGTGACTAATTTTCTAAGGGAAGGTCACAGAATAAATGATTTTTCTATATAATAAAAAAGGTAATAAAAACACTCAAGAATACTTCTAGATTATTTTTCTCTACAATTTGAGACAGACCCTCGACTGGCATAGGATGGCAATTTTTTTTTTAGAACAAAAGTTGTAAATAAATATACTCTGAGCAGCTCTGAAGCATGAGACTCAAACATAAGACATGTGGCCTGAAATTTGCTGTTGATCAGATTTATCCAGCTTTTTTTTTTCTTTTTTTTTTCCCCCTCAAGATCAGTTGTTTCATGGAAGAAGTCCCATCTTTACTGAAGCAAATGGAGAAAAACAAATCCCTCTGTCTCCACTGGGGCGTATGCAGAATTAGCGCCTACATGTGCTGCTAGCAAAAATGATGGGAATTAAGGAATAAAAACAGTCAAGTCAAAACTGTAGTCCTTAACTCAGAAAATAACTGTGCTGTACTTACCATTTGTGCTCACATGAGGTGTAGGTGTCCTGGTCTCATTCATGCTGAGTACCCAATGCCCACAGAATACCAAAGTAGGTTATAATAACCTCAGAAAGAAAGGGCTTACGCTTTGGTGGTATATCATAAGACTGCAGGCAAAAGCAAAGAACTACATCTGCTGAGGATGTGGTATTTTTAAAAGAAGAATGGAGAAGTGGACACAAAGATACAAAGGAATACTGCATCCAAGTATAACTGCTGATGGTCTGGAGACTTGAAGCAGCCAGGAGATAACCAGTAGTCAAGTCTGTCTATGTTAAACAGCAGTGAATGAAGTTATTGCAAGGTCTTGTGCACTACAATGCACTACAAACTTCTTTTAATGAGATAAATTTTAATTTGTTAGAAGTGTTATTGCCCTTCTAATTTTTTTTTTCTTTTTTGTGTGTAGCATATGCATTAGATTGCTTTTTGGAGAAGTAATTTCTAGAATCACTTGTTCTGTTTCCTAATACAGCCTTGCAGATAGAGTCGTCCATAAATCTAGGCACAGGATGTACAAAGATGTAATGCAAACCTCACAGCCTGGCAAGCTGTGGTTACTCCACGGAGAGCAACTGCAGTTGCTGTTATCCATGAGTCACACAAACCTCTGTTTTATTATCACATCCCTATTTAAAAATATGGAACAAACATCTCTCTTCAAATAATAATAGAAGAGATGACGGTTCCATGCCCTGGAGGCATGAGTTTCTGAGGTCAGTAGGAACAGCAACAAAATATCAAAACAAAATGAAAATGTTGGAGGTTTGTGGATATCTCTGAAAAGTAATTCAGTTGCAGTTTCATTCCAGTGGAACTCCGAGATCTGGAAAATAGTCTGGATGCATCAGAAATTTGCAGACCTCATGCTCTTAAAAAAAAAAAAAAAAAAAAAAAAAAAAAAAAAAGTTTTCATATGATTCTTAATTATATTCTTTTTTTCCAATGAACTGAGGCAGTTTCAGATGATTTGTGGCAGGAGATAGACAGAAATGATGAAAAGTCAAATGGGAACAATGTACACTGATGACTTTCTTTGAATCTCTGCATGATGATTATTATTGCCTTTTGCTAGTCATAGTGAGGAAAGCATACCAGTGAATAGGTAAAAGGTTGATCTACATTTCTTCCCCATTTCCCTAAGAATGCAAAGGTTTGTCTTTATTTAGTTTCTTTCACTCCAATGTAGATCCATTAGAAAGTCAAGGATCAGGCTATTGTGATAGACATCCTTAGTGCTGTCACACACTGATGACTTTCTTTCCCTCCATCCATGGGTTGTGGAGAGCTGGTGGCATACAGCACTGGCTCTTATTCCACTCTGAGAGCCTAGGACCCATTCAAATGACTTTCCCTTTGGGAAGTCATATTTTCTTTCTTTCTTCCAGGGTCTCAAAGGGCAAGTCTCATTAGTGATGTTGATATTTAATCTGGCTCTGGTGAAGTACATATAGTGGTAGGATGCATATGACTGGAGGGACCACCCACTCAAAGCAGAACTAACCTAATCCAGGCTGCTCAGAGCCTTACCCAGGCTCATTTCAAATACGTCCTCCAAAGATGGAGACAGTGAGGCATCCCTGGGACCTTGCTTCCTCTGTGAAATCTTCTTTACTCATACTAGGCTGAAATTTGCCTTGCAGCACACAGCCAGTGACTGTGTCCTTATTCTTTTGTTGTCACTGTGAGGAAAGGACCTTGGAGACCAGCCTGGTGGGGCTGGCAAGGAGCACAGTAGGCAGTGCAATAGGTCAGAAGGTGCTAGACACCCTCCACTGATGACGGCTCCTGCTTTAGGCATGCTCTTCATGTTAATTATTATAGATTGGCTCCAGCAATGGAATAAGACTTCAAAGTAAGAGCGACACTATTAGTTTTTTAATTAAGAGTCAACTTACATCACCTTTAGCAAAGCAACATTCATACCCAATTCTTTTTGCCTTCCTAGTTTCAACAGTGCCCTGTGGCACCAAAGACATCCACAGCATAATTTAGGAAGGAATTTTCTCTTGTATTTGAGTTGATTCAGTTTAATTTCATCGCTATTCCCTTTCTACCACCTCCAGCTCCAGCTTGTGCTTGAGAGAGGAAGAGCATGAATGTCCCTACTGCCTTCTCTGACTAAGGTCTCATTTTTCATCCCAGCTGGTAGCTGGCTGTAGGTTCCTACTCCAGATGACCTGTACCATAGGGCTCAGCTGCTTTACAATCAACTCTGGTAGCACTGTTGCACAAAT
Organism: Tetrao urogallus; assembly: GCF_951394365.1. NCBI lineage: Eukaryota > Metazoa > Chordata > Aves > Galliformes > Phasianidae > Tetrao > Tetrao urogallus. The sequence goes on from NC_136815.1 coordinate 13,723,453, forward strand.
GTGATCTTACAAGAGGGGCAGAGCCAACATCTGAAGGACAGAAACCACTGCAGCCATTCTAAGCTAATTGGTTCCTGTGCATGAAATGTGACTTCAGGTAAATGACCTCAATCATTGCCATTTTTCTACTAGGAGAATGTTTCCAAGACTTTTATTGTACCTATTGACCTGCCTTGCTTTCCCAAAGCCTGTGGCTCTGAAATATTCCGTCTGAAATAAGGGAGCCCGTAATTCACACAGTGTTTATTTGACAGCCTTTGTGGAGGCAGGGTAAGGGCAGACAATGCTAGGGAGGCACGTTTTCCCCATTTCACTTGCTGCCAGCCCAGATTGTTTTGTCTCTTCTGCCTAAGTTGATGGGGTCATGTTGTAGGCACAGACTGAAAATGTCCTGCAGTTGTAACGTTCAGCATTCTGACTGCTTTCTGAGCCTGATTCACAAACAAGTTTAACAATCAAGTGTGGGTGAATATTTTTTCAATGCAAAAATTTTTAGAAGAATAAGTAAACCAGTGATTTATTGAAGAGATGTTCTTATTTCATAAATATTTCCACAAAAGCTTGAGGAATCTTAATTATACAGCAGTTCTTCATCCTGTTGTGAAGGAGCAGAATTATAACTATCTTCCCTTTCCCTGCTCAGCTGCTCTGTGATTTCTGATCATACCTCTAATTGCTCAGAACAGAACCTGTTATCCTTAAAATGAATGTTAAATGATTCAGGAATCATATTTTTCTGGAGCAATTGTTCCTCTGATCTCGAAACAAAAACCCACAAAGGGAGAAGCATCACTCATTTTGTAAATGGCAGTTCTGAAATCTGTTGTATTTCATCCCTTCATAAAATGTACACATTTTACAATGTATTATTGGGTCGTTTTTAATTTTCCTCTAAAGAAAACCATGCTAATTAAAGCCTGATTAGATGAGTAGTTAGTGAGAGATACAGCTGCCTGCAGAGCCTGGAAGATCTGTTAGAGAAGGTTTAGCAATTGAAGCTCATGGGAATATACAGCTTAAACTTTCCAGAATGAGACTGGCCACCCAATCAATATTTAAACCTTTTTCACGACCTTTTCTCCCTGTGATTTTCACTTGTTGCTCAGCTAACCAAGAGCCTGTGCTATGACCCTTTCTATTTTAGTATGCCTCTTCTGCAAAGATTGAGAAAGGAATGCTTCTTAATGCTGAAAATCATTAGAATTATTACACTTCCCAGTTTCTTTGTTCGACTACAAACAGAATTATAGATGAATACAGGAGTCTGGAGTCTGAATATTTCATATCGACAATACGCCAGACTCCACTCTCATGTACATCAGTGCAAATCAGGATCCTTTTTTTAAGAAATAGTGTAACTACTTTAGTTTTTTAAAATTATTTTGATAAAGTACAAAGTCAAACTAGTACAAGCATAAATAACATTATTTTTATTTATCAGTTTACAATCTTGTTTGCTATTGAATAACCCTTTGCTGGTAGGTCAGCAAGGGGAAAATGTAAAATGCACAGAATATTTCCTCTAATTTCCTTTAATCTCATGCTGAGTTACTACCAATATGACTCTGACAGAAGCAGTACTTCCTGAATATGGACTCTTGATGAACAATGATTTTTTTTTCATGACAGCTTTATTTGTTTGTTGAGAAATTGCTTGAGAGCAATTGTATATCACGAAGGTGTAATTGGGTACAGCAAGCTTATTCCTTTAATAGGTTAGGCAATAATTTCACATCACCCTTTAGTACACAGGGCTTTCATTCTGTTAAACTGATTGATTACTTTATCAGGATTCATTTGCTGGCATTTGTGTTAAGCAGTGTCTTGCAGAAGGAAGAACACAACTTGAATCTTTCCTCATACAGAATCAGTAGGAGATGATGGTGAAGAAGCAGACAGTGCTGCACAGAGAGATCTGCAGAGAGTTCGAGCCAAGAGTTTGTTCCATCTCCCTCCATCCAAAACAGAACCACTTAGACCTACTGCTTGCCTTCCCTGTCAGACTTTTGTGTAGGTAGTTAAATTCCTGCTCCTCATTTGCAGCCTAAAGCTGCAGATATGCAAAACTCTTTCCACTAAAGCTGATGAATGAAACAAACATTGATGCCAACAAAAGCAAAAGATGTGTTTTTGGAAATTCCGCCCTGTCAGGACCTGAGTTGCCTCCTAACCTATGACAAAGAAATTGTCCCATGGTTCTGAAAAATATCTGTGTTTGGACAAATGATGTTCTGACAATCACCTAAATTGGATTGTGCTGAGGAAAAGCTGACCTTCTCCTTTCTCCAGTAAACGTGTCCTTCTATTGGAAGTTGATAAATAAAATCAGTCAAAAACCACTTAAAATTCCGCTTAGAATATTTTCCTAGATAGGAGCCAGAGGGAGAGGAATATTAGCCTAAATTCTGTCTTGACATAAATCCGTTGAATCTAAATTAATCTATCTCTTGGAGTAACGTGATCATGGCATTGGATGAAGCATCATTTTGGCATGGTACCCAGGGCCTAAGCTAAGTTGCATCAGCACAGAATTTGTTTTGCTACCACTGCAGTCAGAACACCAGTTTCAATCTTAGTATCACGTTAACAAATTTTCCTCGTGAAGTTGGATAATGATGATTCAGCAATAAAAGCTCATTTTGATTTTCTTATAATTTTAATTTACAAAATTGATCCAGAATAGAAATCGTAAGGGTTTTCTTCCAGAACCAAGAAGGATGTTTCTGTGAAGTTTAAAGAAAATCTATTAGGTCCTGTTAGAACGGCAACTTGTAAAACAGTTAAGCTGACTTACTGTTTCGATATTCCTTACAATATCTTTTGCGTCTCGTTTAATGTGTTATCACATCACTGTCCTCGGAGAATTTCCAGAGAGCCACAACTTTTTGCAAAGCAGAGTGCTAGCTATGCGTGAAGAACTAGTCATCAGTTGAAAATATGCTATTACAAACCCAAAGCACAGCCTGCAGAAGTGAGGTTACCCAGCTATTACCAAATCTAAATTCCCTGGGATGAATCAAGACAGTTTCTTATCATAGAATCATAGAATTGCTCAGGTTGGAAAAGACCTTAAAGACCATCTAGTCCAACTGCAACCTACCATACTGCCCTAACAACCCTCCGCTAAAGCTAAAGCATGTCCCTGAGCAATCTCTGCATTGTCTTTCTTGTCTCTATATTCGGCCATGTAACTGTTCCTCTTCCTCTTGAGGTACAGTTTTCATGCACAGTAGTCACACAGAGCAGTCTGTGCAAAGTTGATCCTCATCTACTCTGTGTTGTGGCTTGCCAGAAGGCTTCACTTCTCATCTGTCATGAAGGATACCTCATGTGCTGCCAGGTGGGTTGCATAGAGGGGCTATGTCATCCCACTTTTCTTGCCCCTGTCCAGAAAATTGCCATCAGTTTTTAAAATGGGCAAGTGGATAAAGGCAGCCTCACATCCCGTGCACACACTCTGCCTCATTTAGCACCTACATGAAGTAAAAAAGAAAGTTAATAGAGCTGCCAAACCAATTACATTAGATTAAATTAGATTAGTGAGCCAAAAAATTAAGACATCATGGCAGACAGGTCTAGGAATGCTGTGGCAAAAAGGGATATGGGACATCCAGATCTAGAAGAAATAAATTCACTCAGTGATCTACCATTGAAATAAAAATACTTTTAAAATGTCAGATGGAACTAAAATATTTTAGACATATGGTGCATTAACCAAATGTTTAAACATTTGCCTTTAGCTGCATAAATGTAAAACTGATGGAATGTGTTTAGCAAGTGATACAGATTATCTTTAACAGCGTTAAACTGCACATGTTCATTGTAATGAAAGCCAGTTATAAGTGCATACAACGCAGACTACATATCTAATCTCATCTATTGATGATATCTACATTTTTCTATTGTTTCTAAAATTGTTTGTCATCTATAGCTTAGAGTATTTTTGCTGACTGAGAAGATGAAAATCAAACATTGGTAACCAACACTCAGAGAAATGCTTTGGTTTCTCTAATTAAGGCACAGGGCTCCAGAAAGAGCTTTGTATGCACATGCTATAAATGATCTTGGGAAATCACAGCAACTCTCTGGGCTTAGGTAGTTTGCCAGATTGCAGAGATAGCCAGCTGATAAATCAGAGAAGCCTCCTGTGTCAGCCTCCACCTGATTTATACAGATGCATTGGGAGTTTGTAGGGAGCTTGGACAATAACTGCAGAAAATATATGCTCAGCAGGGATTCTCGGATGAATAATCATCCTTCCTACAATGTATAAAAACTTCTGGGATTTTCATGAATATCCACTGATTGTCTGAGTAGGAAATAATATGACTTGTGGACTTACAGAAAACCAAGCTCCCTATTGTTAAGAGTAATTCTGCAATATAAGACTCGGTCAACTTTTTCTGTTGTACAGCTATTATGTTCTTTCTAAAAATGGTGTTCTTTAAAAAGTGCAAACCCAAACAATCTTACGGAGTTTGAAAATAGACATCTTGACAATCCTTACTTTAACTGTCCGTGAAACCTTCTCAGTCAAGCAACTGAGACCTCTGCAAATTGTATGGCTCGAGATAATATTTAGGTCTGGTTAGGACTCCTATATCCTATAACTGAAACTCTGGACAGGCAGACAGATCTATTAGGTAGGAAAGGACAGGGACCGATAAGTGAAAGGGGAAGAAATGTAATTGCCATGATACCAGGTAGTAAGCAAGTGACCCGACTGCAAAGAAGTAAGGAGAGCTCCTGGGTTAACCTGTGTTAAACAGTAGCTACACTATATCAAAACTATCTGCAGGTGCTGCAGATATGCTTGAGGAAGGCTGCCAAACAGAGCATGGTAATAACTAATGGTCCAGGTCAGAAAAGCTTTAAGTCTTGCTTTGAAATCAGGCAACAACAGAAAGCCAGTGATACCTCATGGCAGTGATGGATTAACCCGTTTGCTTGCCTCGTGACAAGACTGAATATAATGCTTCCTCAGCTTCTGCACCGAAGGACAAGAAGCTGAAAGCTGATGTGCTGGCATAACTGCACTGGGTGGCAGCTCTAAGCAGGACTGCTGGGCAAAGCGCAGCCTCACATCTGCCAGGAGTGCTGGGCCTCCAGGGGCTCCCCAGGATGTAGGTCTACAGGCCTCTTTCCTCTCCAATGTTTAAATACAGATGGCTTTCTCTGTTGCCAGATACACAAGAGGGAAGTTTTGGAAGTCATCACTTTCCAGCTGCACTCCCCAGGCATGCTGAGGCCAGGGAGCTATAGGCTGGCTGGCTGGCTGGTGGAGACGTCTGCTCTGCATGTGTCCTGCAGCTCAATGCAGTTGCTGGCCAGCCCTGCTTCTTGGGCTGAGCCGGTGTCTCTCCCTGGGGCACCTGGAGGTCCATGCTCCTCCAGGTGCCCATGGTGAGGAGAGGAAGGCTGAGACATGAGGCTGAGGCCGGGCCCGGCAAGCTGCCGGCTGCTCAGCACGGGGCTCTTTCCAGTGACAGAAACATGCCCAAAGCCATTACTCAACTGCCTACAGCAGAAGAGGACCATATGTAATAGGACAATTTGGCCTCCAGTTGGTTCAGCAGGTTTCTGTATCACACCAAGAAGTATTCGACAGTATCAAAACTGACATTTTTCTGCATTTCTATTTGTTTCAGTCAAGGACAACAGAAAGTAAATGCAAAAGCAAGCTGGCAGTACTGGAATTAGTTACCTTCAGGAGAGCTGGGAATGAGGGTTTGTAAGTGGCTTTTTTAGCTACTTGTGAGCATTTTAAGCCACTTGTTTGAGCTCCTGATATGAGTCAAGGGGGGAAATGGGAATTTATAGAGTCTGTGTGTCAAACTGCTGAGCTTGGTCTGCGACTCTTCACATGGGCCATGTCATGATGATTCTGGACCCACAAGACATGTTTTCTTGCACCTTGAGAGAATGTGTCTGGCTGAAAAGGGTCACTATCTAAATCCTGCACTACTAGAAGACAGCTCATGCTCTCAAGGAGCTTTTTCTTCAGTCTTTTGCCCCGTTTCCTCCTTTTTAAGTAATTTTTCAGGCATAGGGACCAAAGCAGACATGGACAATACCCACAAATCTGCACAGTTTTGTCTGCCAGAAGAGGCTTCTGCCTGTAGGAATGTAGCCAACTGTTTACCATGGCAATTAATTGCCATTTTGGTTTTCTTCCTTCTCTAATGATCAGTTTTGTACGTTAAGATCCCAAAGCAGGTGCAAAGATGGATAAATGCTGTTTGCTGATAAGGACATAACAAAGAGCAATGGCAGTGGAGGGGCAATAGCCTGCCTTTATATAGCTATTGAACTTTCCATACAAGCAGGCATTTGTTTAGCTCTTGAGAGCAAATCTCTCCAGTGACATTCAGAATCTCCCAGACAAAGGAATGCTGAGCACAAGGCTTATTACCATCTTAATACTGAATTTCTGTGAGAAATACTTCTATGTGAGTTAGCCTTGTTACTCCAGATGATTTCAGTGAAACCGTGCTAGAGAATCCCATATAATTTAGAAAGAGGTGACTTGAAACCGGTTCCATGAAAGGAATGAGTTTTATGTGAAAATAATACATTTGGCTGTGACAGACGTACTGAAGGAAAAGTGCTTTAAAATAATACATGTGCCTCAGAAGTAGTGGCTATCTGCCCATCCTTCCCTGCTTGCACCAACTTACCCAGATGTATGTGTTCCTCCTCACTTGGAAGATACTCTCTACCTCCCCTGCCTTTACGACTGACTGGCCTCAGTCCAATGTCTCGGTACTATCATATTTCTGTCTGCATGCCTTAGTGTTCACAGCTAAACTAATCATGGCAACTAGAGTTGGTTAAGTACCTGAATGTCTAGATGAAGGGAGGAACACTACTGGGGATGAATTTCTCTCCTTTAATGCTGACATGCACATAAACAGGCTAGGTCAAATCATCCCCAACTTTTATAGCAGCTGCTATGCTGATGGGCGTTATCATGCCCCTTACACAGAGCGCTTTGAGGGGTCTGATTTTTACTCTCTTTTGCTCAAACTGTGTGCACAGCAGCTGCTATGTGATAGCGAGTAATGGAGCAGATGGCACTTACTGGACAGAAGTGGCTGCTGTCCAACGAATACAATTTTCCACCAAATAAGGTAAGGGCAGCATTTTTTTTTCTTTTTTCTTTTTTCTTTTTTTAATATATGTGGACTTTGCTTTAATGATCTTCTGGCTGCCTCACAACTGTACCTCTCCCATGGTTATATGCCATTATCCTGGAAATGTTCCAGAGATTGAAGCAAGTCCATCATTCAGAACAGACTACTATCGTGATGGCTATTCTTGCAAAAAGGACAAAAGATGTTCTGCAACCTATGACCTACCAGACTGAATTCAAAACCTTGGATGCAAGAACCAGAGAGGTGACTTCTGTTCTTCAAACACAGAAGCCATTTTTGATAACGCATAACTACAATTTTGGGATCTTCTGTTTCACCTGTTGGCATCTACAAACAGCTTCCTGCATAACAGTAGAACAATAAACATAATTTGATTTCTCATCTGAAACCTGAGGAAATCCATGGCCCTCACAAGTCTTCGTGTCTGTTGCAGGTGGATTCCGTTCCTGCCAAAATCTCTTTGGGCTTAGAAGCATATAGCCACTGTAGTGGCTGTCTTTGCTTGATGCCACTCCTTCATTAAAAATAGAAAATATTTTTTGAGGGTTAAAAATTGGGAAGTATTTGTTTTGTGTCATTTCTTATGTGAAGCTAGTGGATGATGGTAGAACCACTAATTTAGCCCAAAATTTGGAAATAAAAATAAAAAGATAAATGAACTCATATCAGTGAGGGATGTTGGCAAGCAGTGATCTGCAGTGATCTCTTTGAAAATGCTGGTATTATCTCCATGAAGGTGATGGTATTTCTGCTTCTAGAACTGAAAAGCCAAGATAAAATCTTTGTAGGTATAGTACTACATTTGTGTGCAAAATAATAATAGTAAATAATAATAATAATAGTAATAATAATAATCTGGTTACTTATTATGACAAGAAGTACACTGTGCCAAACGAAACTAGAAGAATTATAGAATCATAGGACTATTTAATCTGGAAAAGACCTTCAAGATCATCAAGTTCAATCATCAATTAAATCTATTAAGTCCACCAATAAGCCACATCCCTAAGTTCCCTAAGTGTCAAGTCCACATATCTCTTACATACCTCCAGAGATAGAGATTCCACAACTTCCCTGGGCAACCTCTTCTAATGCTTGACCACTCCATGAAGAAATTCTTCCTGATATCCAGTCGAAACTGCAACTCTGCTGCAACTCTGGACCGCTTCCTTGCATCCTTGAGAAATGAGGCAGACACCTACCTCACTGCAACCTCCTTTCAGGCAGTTGTAGAGTGATGAGGTCTCCTTTCAGAACTTTTTTTTACCAGAAAAACAACATCAGCACTGTTTTCTAGTTACTTTGCTGGCTTTGTTACTCTTCTCTGGAGGTCTTCCAGCTACTCAACATCCTTCTGGTACTGATGGGCCCACAACTGAACACAGTACTCAAGATGTGGTGTCAGTGTCACATAAAAGAGGACAATCACTACCCTAGTCCTGCTTCCACATTGCTTCCTATGCAAGCCAAGATACCACTGGTCTTCTTGGCTCCCTGAGCACACAGCTGGCTCACGTGCAGCTGGCTGCTGACCATCACCTCTAGTTCCTTTTCTGCCAGACAGCTTTCCTGTCGCTCTTCCCCAGGACTGTAGTGCTACATGGAGTTGTTGAGACCCAAGTGCAGCACCTGGCATTTAGCCTTGTGGAATGCTGTATAATTTAATGCAGCCCATCAATCCATCCTAACCAGGCCACTCCAGAGAGCCTTCCTGCTCATGGGTAGAGACTCTCAGGTAGAACACTCCTGCCAATTTGGTGTTGTCTTCAAACTTGCCAGGGGTGCTTTTGATCCCTTTGTCAAGATCGTTGTAAGAATATGAAAAGAAAACTGGCCCCAGTACTGAGCCCTGGGGAACACCACCTATGTTTGGTGGACAGCTGAATTTAACTACATTCACGATGACTTTTTGGGCCCAGACATCTAGGCAGTATTTACCAAAAGAACTGTACATCTGTGCCAGCCACGAGCAGCCATTTTCTATGGGAGAATGCTGCAGGAAAAAGTATCAAATGCTTTGCTAAAGTGAAGTAATCAACCTGGACAGCCTTTTCCTCATCCACTAAGAAGGTCACTTCTTCATAGAGGGTCAGGTTAGCCAAACGGGACTTGACTTTCATCAGTAAGCCCATACTGAATGATTTCTATCACCTGGTTGTCCTGTACGTGCATTATGATGGCAGTCAAGGTGATTTGCTCCATGACCTTCTCTGGAACTGAGGTTAGACTGACAGGCCTGCAACTCCCTGAATCCTCCTTCAGGCCTTTCTTGTAGATGAGTGTCAGATTTGCTAAACTTCCTGTCAACTGAGATGTCCCTGACTATCCAGGACTGCTGGTAAATTACTGAAAGTGGCTTGGCAAGCACTTTTGCCAGCTCCTTCAGTATCCTTGAGTGGATCCCGTCTGGCCCCAAAGATTTGTGTGCATTCGAATGGTGTAGTAAATTGCTAACCATCTCCCCTTGAATTACAAGGGAGTGGTATCACTAAAGTAAAAAAGTCCAAAGGAAAAAGAACGCTTGGACTACCTGCAAAGCATGTACGTTTCTTAGTAGGGGAAATCTTCTATAAAGTGAGGCCTTCTCTTCATAAGGTATGATTTTTGGAGACACTGCCTGTGAAATAAAAATAACTTACTGAAATGGATCATAGAATCTTATTTGTATCATAGTGCATAATCGTAGTGTTTGCTTCAGTCTTTGGGGCTTTTGACATGTAAGCCTTTATATGCATAAGTTTATTGCTTCTTTTGTTATGTTGATGGCCGTGAATCCCTTACTCTTTGAACTAGATTTTTGAAAAGACAGAGTGGAAAAAGTGCCCTCAGTAAACATCTGTTAAGAGTCTGAGACACAAGAAAGGAAGCTTTGCTGTCAGCACAGCTTTCTTTGTTCCCAGTAATCTAACCAGTCATCTCCTGTACTTGGAGCTATCTTGTCAGCTAGGTATCGTTTCTCTTCTGTGGACTGAAATCAAACTGACTTTTGTGTTATTAATTCCCTGAAGAAACCAGAACCTTCACACTTCTGAACTATTTCCCAAAGTGTTTCTGTTTGGGGGTTTTATTTCACATTCCATGCCAGGATTGGGTGCACAGCTCCACACTCTTTTTCCCATCTCCCTCCACATCATGTGGGCAGTGTTACAATTTCCTCCCCATGCACAGCGCACACAAGGTCCTTTCCTCCTCAGTGGCCTCTCCCTTAGCTCTCCAGTCAGCATTGCCAAGTAGTAGAGGAGGGAGTTGAAAGAGATTCTCTGAAATGAAATCTCAAGTCAGCTCAAGCTTTCTTCAGTATTTTCTTTTGGACCACACTGCAAACCAAGTGCATTTCAATCTTAGATTTCAGGTTGCAGACCCATGTTTCTGAGGTTTTTCACCCCTTCATCATTTCCTTAATATACCATGGTTTTCAGGTGACGATTCTTGGCCTGGACTGGAAGTTAATTTGAGGTCTATAGCTCATGCTCTGCATGTTGATGCAGAAGTAAGGCATACTGGTGGACTCCTTTTATACCGTTCTCTGATAAAATCATTTATATCCTTTATGAGCAAGTATTTGAACCATTAACTTTAATCTGACTGCCATTCTCTTTTCTTTGTTTTAACTGTATTTACAACTTCCAGGAATATCCTAACCTCTCTCTTTTTACCATGAGCTTTTCTCAGAGGTCCCCAGCTTCACTTCAGGCTCCCCCAGATGCGCTTAGCAACCTTTCTCATGGCCACAAAATTTGACTTATAAGAAGTAATTTTAAAAATAGGACCATAAATACATATTTATATTTCCAGGGCACTTATCTACTAGCGATTTTCTGAAGCCTTTACATTAAAACACAATAAATCAGGTAAAAATAGGAAAAAAAAAAAGCCAATCAGTGCTGAAGGCCATCCAACAGAAATGGCTCTTGCACTGCTTGCAGTTTGTCATTGATTCTCCTTTGGTTTCTGAAACCTGCTCCTTGAAATGCAGCTGCATTGCGCAGTCACTGTAGCCCAAAGGAGTAGTATGTATATTGTTATTTTTTCACATAGACACTGGACCTGAGATAAAAGGTATCTGGTCTACAGTGTAGAAAAGTAGCTCAGAGCACTCTTTTGAAACAAAACAGAAATAGAGCTGAAGAGCCTTGTTGGCAGGCAATGATTTGCAGCTATGAAGAGAGCTTTCCTGTCACTGCAGAGGCCAAAGGTCTCATTCATGCTGACCAGTGGGGCAGGCCTCCACAGTCAGTCTGGTCCTCAGAAATAAACTCAGACTAACTTGAAACACCCAATGGCTGTAAAAAAACCCTCGATTTTTTTGCTCGATACCTGCCCCTCCAAAAATTATAAGTCCCCTGGAAACACAGAGCCTCATCTGGCAGCCTCACATGCTTGTCCTGAGTACCCAAAAGCATCTCAAGAGATCAAAGATGCCTATTTGTGGCTAAATGAATTGAAGCAGTTCTTCTCTGCTTTACATTGCTCAAGAAAATTGTTTAATCTCTGCTAACAAAGTTAGACCTTAAGCTGCAGCTGAGTTTGCATGGATACTGCTTCCCTGTGGCTCTCTCTTAAACAACTTCTGAAGGGTTCTTTGTTCTCCCTTCCAGGCTGCTAATGCCAGTAGTGGCATGATGGAAGCCATATCAAGTCATGACTGGATTTCTCTGAAAGCCTGGAAATTGTAATCTAGGGCTTTCCTCCATTACTAATGGCTCACAAGAAAATGGCTCACAGAGCTATGTCAGCAGAATCACAGGTGATCATATTAAAAGAGATTCATTGTCAGTGTGTTATTGCACACTGCTATGCTTCCAGGTAGCAAGCACTTCTTTAGTTTGCTCTCAACATGGGAGTCATTAAAGCATTCTGCTGAAGTAAATTCTGTTCTTTCTCTCTTGTAAAACCAGGAACAGAGCATCTCAGTATGCCTACAACACATTTTCCTGCCCTTTCTGTAAATGGGCTGTCTGCTGTCCCTCATTACTGCAGAGTCAGTGCCTCACATGAGTGAGGCAGGAAAGCTGCCATTAATGGTGAAGTCCAATGGAAGAAAAACTGGGAAAAGGAGACTCAGACTCTTTCTTCAATTTGTTTCTTACACTGATGATGATCCCTTATTGCCAATTAATGAAATGTGATGACGTGATCAACAGCTAGATAAGAATAAAGAGAATCAGACTGAAGGTTTACTTAATATTTTTCTTCTTGTGTGTGTAAGGAAGAGTGAATATATTTACATAACAAAGACTGTGAGAACAAGCCAAACTTACACAAATACTGAGAGCAGCTTTTAGCCATTCTCAAGTCAGGGATTTTCAGTGCAAGGAACAATTGCTACTTCTCCCATTAACTTATCAGGTGTCCAGTGAAACAATGCAAAATAATAATAATAATAATAATAAATATATATATATATAAAAAAATAAATAAAAGAAAAATATTTGTCAAAGAAGTCAGTATTAACAGGATCCCCTTTACTCTCATGTTGCTTCAAAGACCAGTCAGGGATTTCTAAGGCAGCACTTAACTTTATAAAATCTCTGCTGATTTCCAAAAATACATCACATGCATTCAATAATTCATTATTTCTATTTTTACTACAATTCCTACTTATTTATCTGGTATATGAGTCCATCTTAGAAGTCAATAGCTCCCTAGATTTCCCCAGGACAATGGGAGTGCATCGCAGCTTTCCAGTTCCAAAGTGGTTTTAAGAGAGGAGTTGAAGTGTCACAACCAACCATTCAATAAGTTAGCAGAGTAGCTCAGTAGTCAGATTTTTAATCTGCATATGTTTGTTTCAAAAGTATCAGAAAGCTTCATAATAGTGCCTTAAGTGATTGCTTAGTATCTGTCATGTGATGTTTACTCTGGTGAGAAATGAGTGCCGTGGAATGTCTTATTTTGGTATGATTTTATCAGTTTTGGTTTTATTTGGCTTCATTTTCTCTGAAAAATATAAATGGTGCTCCATATTTATTTTAAAGACAGCAAGGTTAGGGAAACAAAGGTCTCGAGGGAGCTCATCCCAGGCTGACCAGTTCCTGCACAGATAACTTTACCCCAGTTTTTTCAGTGAGCTCCATTTCTAACAGAAGGACAAAGTTACAGACTTCAGCAGATGGTTTCAAACTCAATGAAAACGGATTGGCTGAGAAGCTAATGCTGAAGTTTGTCAGAAGGATCTTTCTTATTAACATATTAATCTGTATTCTGGTGCACTGTGGGATGCCTAAACCACCACTCTTAGTGTTCAGGAGCCAAACACACATTCCTTCTCGTTCTGTCTGTGCTGCTCCAAGCAGCTGCCGAAAGGGACATTTCAGAAAGGTTTGAAGACTCTCTGTGTCTGAGAGGTTGAGACTGATGCTTTCTAGTTCCAGTCGCTAAAGTGCTGCTGCTGTTGCCATTCTAAATGCTCTCAGGTGGAAGCTAAGCAACAGAAAATGATAAAAAGCAACCAAGTACTCAGTAGGAATTTGATATGGAGGGAGGGTATCTAAGCTTGTTGGTGCACTCGTAGATTTTTTCAGACAAGCAACCAGTATTAGACTCTAATTTCCTTTAGGCTATGATTTTCATGGGGCTCAATTTATTCATAGGCACCCAAAGAGTTTAAAAGTCTCAAACAATCCAGAGAATTCTTAATGACTCCAGACAGGTCCATAAAGCAAGCATGCTCTGGAAAAGTAATAGCGATCATAGTAGCTGCATAGATTATTTCCTAGAGCTTTAAATCCTCCCTCCAGAGCTCACAACCAGACGGGGTTACCTGGGTCATCCGGTGCGTTGGATACATCCCAGTAGCAGCTACAAGCTGTTGTGGTGACTCCCAGGTCTCTGCACAGATGACTCTTTATTCCCACCCCATCCAGTTGTAAGAGGGCTGTGCAGTTTAGTACGAGGCATCAGAGACAGACCAGATTTCGGTTCCTTCAAAACACTGTAAAAATGCAGTCACTGCCGACAAGTTCTCCCTGGTTCCTTGGCCCGCTTACAATTTGGGTAGTTACAATCTGCCTACTTACGGTCTCTCTGGAGTTCCCACTGGCAGCATTATTCTTTTTCCACTTCTTATCCTAATTTAGTTATCTTGCTGTGTACTGTTAAATGCTACCACAATTTGTATCAGAGGCGGCTGCACGTCAGTTTTGGGTGCAGTGATCTGTCATTAGGGGACCCTGATCTTTCAGGCTTCACTCCTGTGAATAATCTGATGCCATGTAATTAGGCTTCCAAAAGGTTGGCTCTATTACTGGGCAGTGCACTCAGAAGAATGGCTTTGCCTGAGTGCTATAGAATTTTATATCTATACATCTGCATATATATATTATATACATATACATATACCTACATATATATATATATATATATATATACATATATATATATGTATATATATATATGTATATATACACACATATATATATATATATACATATATCTATACATCTGCATATATATATATATATCTGCACATCTATACAACATCCTTAACACATAAATGAAGTCTTTGTTTAAAATTGCAGTTTCATTTTTTTTTCAACATGAACATAACTGCTGGGGAAAAAAAAAAAGTGAGAAAATGAAGAGATTTACCTTGTTTGTTCTGCAACTACCAAAGGCTCAGTGTTTGGAATGCTGTTATAAACTGAACAAAGACTTCCACTGTCTTTCAGTTCAGATTGAGTCCAGAGGAATCCAGAATTAAAAATGCAGCCTGCTAGATTTGAGTATAAAAATGAATTAAACTAGACTTGGACTAGATGATCTTAGTGATCCTTCCAACCTTAATGATTCTATGTTTCTAAAACCAAAGCAATGACTGTTCTCATGAGTTTTGCCCAGGTCTTTATGTATGTACTTAGGTCCTTTCCAGAGATGGGACAAACTGTCCTCTAGAGGGGTCCATGTCTGTTGGTGTATCACAGACAAGTTGCTTGGCACAGAGACCATGGAAAGGAAGAAAAATCGACATCTACTGGTAAAAGAAGTTACTTAAGAAGATGCCTGGCTTTCAGAGACAAAACTAGGTGAGGTGCTCCCTCCCTACTGCCTTCTACCCAGCAAAGGCTCAGCCCCTTTGTACTGATCAGAGGAAGGAAATGAAACACAAATGTTTTCTCCCTTCTGCACACAGTAGAGATGGTAGCAAGAGTTCCTTTATAAAGAATTTTGCTATAGCAAACGGTCCTGGTGCTGAGGTTACTGATTCTAAATTCTGTAGAGCACTAGCAGGACTAGCAGACCTTTGCTGGGCATTATTTACTTACTGTTAAAACAATGTTTTCATTTAGAGATAGAGACACCAAGGCAAAGAGGTTTTAGATGCCTTGCCCTGTCTCAATACCTTTGTCTTTTTTCATGTGTCTGTATCTGTTCCCTCAGTCTCTCACAGATTGGCCCCTCTATCCCAAGATTAGTAGAAAGGAGTAGCTTTCATTCTTCAGTTGGCAGGATGGAGTACAACCCTCTTGACTAAGTAAAGAATGGGAAAGACAAATAAATTTTCTGTGCGCAGTGCAAATTAGAACCTTGATTTTTCTTTCTTTTGCAACAACAACAAAAAAACCACATCAGTTTATCTCAATAGGAAATAGATTCAATATGGATGCACATATTTAAAAAACACACAACTTGAAGGTAAGTTATATGTAGTGAGTTACACATGCATTTGTTTTCAGATGCAGTTGATATCCATACTAACAGGAGATTTTTAGGTTGATATACTGTTCTGATGATTGCCTCTGTAGGGTGAAATGCATCCTTAAGCACTGCACTGTCAGAGTAATATCCACAAATCATTCAGGGCCCATCACTGGCAGACAGTAAATATTTTATACCATATTGAAAAATAATATTTCTCCTTCTTAAGTTTTGCACATGTGTATCCTTTGAGCAACTCTAGGAATAGCCTATTGGGATTCATAAAAACAAATAGCTCCCTTTATGCTTTTAAAGCTTTCGTCACATGGACTCCCCAAAGCCCTTCCATGGCAGCAATGCTAGTCACTTAGTTTGAAAGATGAATATATTAGGGGGCACACAGAGAGAGTAAAGCTTTTCTTCTCAGTCCCAGCATGAAGATGTCACCTGTGCCATATGCAGGGTACTGTCACTAGCACGGATGGTGGCTCTGCAGGGAGGAACGGCCCAGCTCTGCAGAGATGCTTTGAAGTAACATACAAAGAAAATGAACTGTGTGCCTAGGTAAGGCCATGAGGCTTGGGAGGGAGATTATTAAAGTGTTATCTTTCCCTGTTTTTTCCCTATGCTGTTGTTATTTTCCACATCCTGATCCATCTTTGTACTGTTGTGGTTGCAGCTGAAGATGGTGAAGGGCCTGGAGCATCTCTCCTATGAGGAAAGGCTGAGTGAACTGTGTCTGTTCAGCCTTGGGAAGAGAAGACTGAGAGGGGACCTGATCCAGGTCTATAAATATCTAAGGTGTGGGGGGCAGAATGGCGAGGCCAGACTGTTTTCAGTGGTGAGTGGAGACAGGACAAGGGGAAACGGCTGGAAACTGCAGCATAGGAAGTTCCGCACAAACATGCACAAGAACTTCTTTACAGTGAGGGTGACGGAGCACTGGAACAGGCTGCCCAGGGAGGTGGTGGAGTCTCCTTCTCTGGAGATGTTCAAGACCTGCCTGGATGCCTACCTGTGCGACCTGCTGTAGGGAACCTGCTTTGGCAGGGGGGTTGGACTCGATGATCTCTGGAGGTCCCTTCCAACCCCTACAATTCTGTGATTCTGTGATTCTGTGAAGTGAAATTACTGGTTTTGCTGGTACTTTTTTCTGTAGATGTCTCTTATGTCACACGAGATAAGAGTGGCACTGAGTGGGATTTTTGTGGTGGCCTTCATGCTGTTCCCTGGACACTTCTGTCTTGCCTGTATTTGGGAATGATGTTTAGAACCGCATTGCTGAGTTTGAAACTGCTCACTGTGGCAAGCAATGTGTGTGTCTTGTCAACCCCAAACCAGACAGCAAATTCAATTCTGCCCCTCCTCATGACCTGTTAAAACAGAAGGTAGCATGGCTTCAAGTTATTGCATCATTGGTAGGTCCTAAAGCCTGAGCTGAGGATACCTGCAGGAGAGCAGATGTTGGCTGTGTCTGGTCTGGCTGGACACCACACAGTAGTGGGTTTGCACGAAGGAATCTCACTTTGTGAGAATCTCCTTCACCACCTCACAAATGATTTCTCCTGACTCTGAAAAACTTCCTCTCCAGCAGAGCAGGCTGATGCTGCCTGGGCAGTCCTTGTGCCTCATGGGCTGGAGAGGAGGGAGGCAGCTCAGACATCTATGTGCTGCAGCCCTCAGAAAGCTAAAAAATGATGCTGGAGCTGTGTGCTTTTAGCTGCTGCTGTTGATGAGAATGGCCCAGGTTTCACTTGTTGTGCCTGTGGTATTGAGAAACAGCAGTGTGTCATTGTGTCCTTGGAAGCTGCAGATTATAAAGGGGAGAACAGAAATAATGATAACAATAATAATAATAATGTGGCTTCCCAAACCTTGTTTGGTAAAGCAGTCCAAAGCAGCCCTTGGGCTATTCCTCCAAACAAACTCTCCAGCATGTATTCTTCCCTTTCAAATATTTAATGGAGTGTTGAGCCAGCAAGACAGCTGGGAAATTTGAGTTTCTGACTGCACAATGGCAGCAGTGTCTATGCTGTCAAAATTAACTCTGCATTTTTTCCTTCTCGTGCTGGAAAAAAGATCTTCCTAGCCTTTGAAAAATGTGCAGTGTGCTCAGAGTTCTCCTGTTTTTCCTCTAGTTCAGCTCAAACGAATACGGTTCAAAAATTAAATTGTAATGCTGTTCGGGTAACTAGTGATGTTCCAGTATTGACCACATGAAAGTATACTTTCACATACCGTACAGGGTGCATGGAAGGATGAGCACTGTGGATCACAGCCTGACTAATGAGGGGATGGGCACTGCTCAATAGCTTGGAAAGAAGCACCAACCCAGTCCTACAGACATTTCCAAACCACACAGTATCTGCTATTTCTGACTTGTTCCAGGTTAATTCTGTGCTGGGTTGCACTGACCTGAGGAATTTCATTGTGCTGTCAGGGCTTTTGCAGCTGATTTTTTCTTACTGATTTTTCACACATCTAATTGCAGTTGAATGGTGGATTTTGTGATTCATCTATCAGCCAATGCATAAACTGCATCAAAATATCTGACACATTAATTGGCACCTTTTTGCTTGAGCTGCTGGACAAAGAAGGCTGTACAGAATCTTCTTAATATCCATTTTAACCTCTTTGTCTTTGATGGTAAAAGCACATGTTCAGTTTGTAATATACGTGACCCCCTTGAGGCTGCTTTCTAAAAGTCCCAGGTTCTCTGTGGTGGAAAGCAGTGTTTTTCTCTTTAAGGGAAGGAGGGAGGCAGGTAAGGAGGGAGCGAGATCGGCGCTGGATATGGAAGGCACATGTAGATGCAAGATGCCATTTATCATTATTTGATATATAGCAAAATACAGTAATTTCGTTTAGCAGCAGGTTTTAAGAAGATTAAACATGCTAGGAAAATTGTTTTAAAATAACAATGTAACAGGATATTGTAAATTATTTTGCAGCAGTCTGTCATGCCACGTCACCGTAATTCTTCAATATTTAATTAAAAACCAAAACAACTTAATATTTAAATCCTGTCAAGAAAACTAATTGGATACAGGGACCAGCTGCTGGAGAAGTTTGGATGTCAACTTCAAATGGTAATGTGAGTGGTTTGCACTGGCTTCTGGGTACACATTCAAAATACTCCATCACTGCAGTCTTACAGAAAAGGCTGGGTTGTGTATTATAAAATCTGAGCGTTTCAGCCAGAGAGATTCATCTTTAATGTCAAGATACACTAATCCTGTTTAATTTAAGACTGATTTTTTTAAAAGCAGTTCTCACTGTAGAACTCTGTGTGATGATATTCCCCCTTGGGAAAGATGATGCTCATTGGTATCTGTGAAACCAGGTGCTCCTGCATGCTGCAGACCTGCAGTTTCTCCCTATCTCTGAGATTAAGCTATTTTAAAGCAGGGATGGATATTGTAAATCATTAGTCCCCTTGTTAGCATTTTAATCATGGCACTGGGCTGAGCGATCCGCCTTCGTGAGTCCAGGGAGATGAGTTTGGAACAGAGGTACCCATAGCAGAAACATTCCTGCTGTTGTCCCTGCTGGAGTGGGGCCAGCCCCACCGGCCAGGCTGTATGCTAAACAGTGGAAGTCCTGACATTAAATGCATTACAATGAATCACACGCCTATTCAGGGTGATATGTTGTAGCTCCATGGTCTCAGAGCTATGTACGTATTTTAAAAGATAAGTTTTAAATTACAAGTGCTCTGTACAGCTCATTTGTAAACTCCACAGCACTGAGTACTGCAAGGTACCCATATTTCAGTGTTTATCAGAAAACAGAACGCTGTCTGCAAATTGCTCAGGAATAGGAAAAAAAAAGTGTAAAATAATGGAAACTGGCATAATAGGGATTTATAACCATTGCGTTAGTGGAACAAGTAGGTTTGGTATTTCTCCTACCTTTGGAGCATTGTAAAATACTCACAGTAAAAGACACTTCTTTCTAGTAAATTGTTATGGCTTTTTTTTTTAATCATTGATTTATACTGAAGTGCTGAACCCCAGCTCTTTCAGTGCTAGCTGGCAATTAAGATGAAAGCACTGTCCTTTCTGAGAACAGCATTCACCCAGGTAGTGTGGAGATCTGATGCTGTGTTTCAGTCTCTTTCTCAGCACTTGCTTGCAGAACAATAGAAGGAACTGTACTTGATTTCATTGCCTGAGAATTAATGAAGGGAGAAAAAAGGAAAAAAAAGGCTTAAAAATTTATCTTATGGAGAGATGAGAAATGGGCTTTACAGGGAGCCAATGTCACACAGTATGGAAGCTAATAAAACAAATTCAGAATATATGCAAATTCTGTGCATTGGGCAAATTAGTGGCAGTTGAATTAATCCTGAATAAGTGTCCAGCACTTGTGCCGTTCTGTCTAGTTCTCCAGCTGGTGCTAATTTCTGGTTATGCTCTTGTTGCTGCTTTATGGCTTTATCCCGTGATAACCTGAAGTGATTGCAGGCATAAAGGCCTGCTCTCAGCTCATCTGAGACATCTCAGAACCTCAGCCTGGACTCCTGGTAGCCTGGATCTGGCCCCAGGGAATGCTTTTTGCCCTACCAAGCCTTGTGCTCAGGCTTCAGCCACCATCCAACGAGTGGGAGATGCGGGAACCCACATGATGGAAGAGTGCAAGGCAGCAGAAGCAGCCTGGCGTGGCTGGCTGAGCACTTTTGAGCATCACTGAGAGTGATGCAGGGAAGGATATGCTGGGAGTTAGCCCTGCTAGGTGAATCAGGAGGGATGTGGACCTGTTGGAGTGCGTCCAGAGAGGGCCACAAAAATGATCCAAGGGATGGAACAAGTGATAGGACAAGGGGAAATGGTTCCAAATGAAAAGGGGAGATTTAGACTGGATATAAATAAGATATTTCTTACAATAAGGGTGGTGAGGCACTGGAACAGAGAGGCGGTGGATGCCCCATCCCTGGAGACATGCAAGGTCAGGCTGGATGGGACTCTGAGCACTCTTTTTGAGCTGTAGGTGTCCCCTCTTACTGTAGGGGAGTTGGACTAGATGGACTTTAAGGGTCCCTTCGAAATCAAACGATTCTATGATTCCATGACCTTGGTGGTGTTGGGGCAGGGTCTGTCTGCAGTGTGGTGAAATGTCTCTGAGGATATTCCCATCTGAAAGCCTCCCTGTGCCATCATTGTCCTTCACCATGCAGGATGAGCACCCAGGAGGCTGGACAACAAGCCTCCTCTGAGCTTTTATCCCAAATTAAATTCACTAGGGAAAGAATAGATCCTTCCATGCTTTGGTTTGGCATCAGGTGGTGAACACCTCGTTGTAACACTTGTTCTGCCATAGAGAACAGTGTTCCTCTGCGTTAGATTAGTGTACATCTTCCACATGTAACTTCTGCTAATTTAATGAATTATTTAGTGGCGCCACGCTCACAGGCTTGTGCCAACGCGATAATAGAATTTTGTACCGGCTATGGGCACAGCCAGATGTTTACAATTTTTCTCCCTCTTTCTGCACAGATTTTATGCAAATTACAGAAAGAACAGCACTGCCATCACCACCTCCCCCGTTAATAAATCCCATCATGGACTCTGCGCCTCTACCACCCAGCCCACAGGGACAAGCTGCCACACGCGAGCCCTGCTCTGTGCAAGTCAGGGCTGCCTGCTGCTGGGATGGAAGGGGCCACCAGGAGCCATTTCATCACTTGCCCACTCGCTCTGCTGTAAACTGCGTGTAACTGCAGGCTGCACGTTGACACGGAGGTGGTGCTGGGGAGCTTGGCAACCTCAGGAAGAATTAGATAAGCTGCAAAGCAGAGGGGCGATCAGGAGGTGATGAAAGAAGCACAGTAGGAAATTCTGAGCTGCAGAGTGTGACAGTTTTACAGAAGTGTTTTTCCTTTCCTTTTCTTTTTTTTTTTTTTTTTTTTCTTTTTTTTTTTTTTTCCAGAGATTGTATTTCCAGCGCTGGTGTGGTTTTATGGAATAGCTACAAAGAGAAGAGCTGGCCCGGCTTCCCCTGTTTCCACTGCATGGCCCCCTCCTTGGAGGACTTACTTGTGAATTACACTTACAGAAGTGAGAAGAGATTCAAGCTGTGCCTTTACAGCTACACTGAGCGGGGAACAGGGGCCGGCAGCACCAGTTGGTGGTTTTGGCATTGGGGCCGCTCCTGCAAAGCTGTATTCCCCACTTCACTGTTGCACGGCTGCAGAGCAGGACCCAGCTCGTAATGGCTTCCCTGCTTCACAGAGTACTTAAATATGATCTTTGCTTGCAACAACTTCATCACTGCACTTAAAGCTAAGCAGATGCTCCAGCGTTTTTCTGATCCAGGTCCTTGGTTTGATAGCATTTTGTACATGAGGTCAAAGTTAATAAGCACCAAGCCCACTACATGACAAAGTGAGAATTACCCATTTGCAGAGATGTAGAAATGTCATTTATAATTCAGGTCTTTCAAGGAAAGGATAATTGTCCAATTTTGCTCTGCTGTATGAGAGAGAACAAAAACAGGTTATGTGTTTGTGTGCTCTGCGCTTTTTGGCTTTATGTATTGCCTTATAAATTGTTCCACGTTTTCAGAGGATTGAAATCCACCTGATACCATAAAACGCTGCCTATAAAGTAATGCTGCAATAGCCATTGGCTTTTGTGGAAGTGCTATTCTTGCTCCAGACTTTATCCATGGTCCTTGTCACGCTGAGTGCTCATTAATTACATGCTAACTTCATATCACAGTGTAGAGGCTGATGATAGATAATTCCATGCCAGCAGAATCTGTGCTTGCTGGTCACTTGAATGCCTTGCCAATGAGGTTCCATTTCTGTTTACTCAGTTAATGAGGATCAGTATTATGAAACGCATGGCAAGGATTCAGTATGCATTACCAGTTAATAGAGACAATTGAGTGGAAGGAAAACTAGTTTCTGATGTCACAAAATGTCTCTTGCGATGAAGCATTTGGAATATAATGTTTAACATTTCATTTAACGCTTACAGAGATTTGTTTACCAATTAATACATATTGTTTGTGAAATTACAATAACATAATAATTGCTCACAGGTACTGCCCGATTATACTGGGTGAAGCCTTCCACTTCATTTTTCTTGTCCATCCAGTCTTGCAAATTCTCCAAACAGGTCATCAGATATCTGGTGCCAGGATTTGAGTATGTCTTTTTCTGTCTCTACATCTAGACTCCTGAAAAGATAATAAAGTCCCTTCCTTTTTATTTATTTATTTTATTTCCCCTCCCATAAACCTAAGCTCTGAAATCAGTGGAAGCTGAACACTGAGCAATATTACAAGTTAGTCGACTTAAATATGCTATGGCACTTATATGTATAGCAGATCAATAGAGACGTGACAAGAAATCATGCAGTCTGCATAATTTCTGGACTTAGTAGGACTAGTATAATTCCTGTTGTGCATTGTACAGGCTTTTGTTTGTCACCCATCGACACTCCTCTTTGTCACCTTTAACAGGCTCAAATATGGGAAAACAGCTGGCAAACTAAGACTGTTCACCTGGTTGCTTGACCATCCATCTTCTGATTTAATAGCTTTCATCAATACCTATTTTTATTTTGAAAAAAAGAAACAATAGACTCAACTGAGACAGCATTTTACCACATTTTTTCAGCAAGTCATCATATCAGTTTAAACTGAAAAGATTTGTTCACTCACAGGTGTATTTACTTTTCTGGCATGGAGAACCTTGAGAATAAGAGGAAAATAAGAATACGTTGGGGGAAATAAACAGTACTTTTATATATAGAAATAAATAATGTCTAAGAATCCTCTTGCCTCCTACCTGAGTAGACTAAAATCCTAGAAGCTTCTTATATGCACTGACTGACTAAAAATAGAGAGCATATATCACATTATCATTCATACAAAAACTGCCTGCACAGGCTGCGTATTCCCTGAGCTGCTGCAGGCAGGGAGGGTGTTCTGTGGCAGTAACAGTGTGTGTGAGTGTGCTCTTCCCTTGCTTTGGCTCAGAAGTAGGGTATTGGACAACACACACCTTCGGGCTGGTGTGTTGCAACCAGTGGTAGCTTTGTAAGCTTGAAAACAGAAGTTGCTAGTCAAGATGCTGGCAATTATTTCAGTACTAGTAGTACTTTTGAAGTATAAATCAAAGCTATGGAGAAAGAAAAAGTGCAAGAAAGAAAAGCAGTTATCTTCTGGTTTTGTATGCTTCAGATGGTGTACTTTGTGTCATTTTGAGCACTAGCAGGTGAGTGCATGTCATGGAGTTGTTCTATAGCCAAAGAGGTGCTCCTGAGAGCATCTAGGAGCCTCCAGACTGCTGGCACAAATCGCTTGGGCAGTGGGGAGACTACATGGGCCTGTGGGTGAAGGGAGGGGTGTGATTAGTTTCACTGGGTAGAAAAGTCATGAGGAAGCAGTCTTGTGGTGAGGAAGGATCCAGAGGATAGCTTAGAGTACCCACCGGGGATGAGCCTTGGTGTAATACAATATGAAAAGATGATGAGAGCTGGGCCTCCTGATGTTATGTTTGACATTTTTACTGCAGGAAGACCCTGCAAGTTCTGAGCTGATGCTGGCTGTGCCTTGCCCCACATGGGTTGGCAATTGCTCATACTGGTATGCTGTGGCAGGTGACTTCTCCAAGATCACATGGATGGAAATGTGACCCAGTGAAGGGAACATTCACTGTAACAACAGCTCTGGGACCACAGACATTAGTCAGTGTGGAATAATCTACAAAACATTCACGGGGAAATATTTGTTGCAAGGACAGTGAAGGCTGGCATGGGGTTCTGAAGCATCCAGCATGGCTTTCTGCAGTTCATCCAGTCTTTGCTGATACTGCCTGCCTGCGAGGAACTTGCAAAGATGTAGAAGATGTACAGGAGGTCACCACAAAGAGCTAACAGTAGAAAACCTCCATATCCATATCCAGTCCTAACATTTCCATTGAATCTCCATTCATTTAAGGAGATCTCACTGGTTTACTCTGGTAACTGAGTACAGCCTCAGTTCTCGTGGTATATTTTTAGTTGGAATGAAGATGAGTAACACCTCAGAACTAGAAGGACATGCGACCAGTCTTCTCTTCCTCTGATCTACAAAAGCTTCTGCTCACTTTATATATGAAAATTATTCTATAACATCAGCCCATGCTGCTACAGACAAGCCTGCAATACCTTTGGAACATGAACCCAAGTATATCTTTTGAAATAACAGAGACCGGTTGAGAGGAAATATGTGTATCTTCAGATGAACTTCCAGAAAGGGTTTTCCTTCATTTCAGCTTGCAAGTTTTGTCAGACCTGGGGCCTGCATATGTTCATGGTTCAGGGATGAGGGAGGTGACCAGGGTGGAGTGTGAGAAAAAAAAAAAAGATTAAAATCCAGTAAGTAGGAAGGAAGCTATCGGTTGTGCAATCTGATCCATATTATAGCTCATTATTATTATTTGCAACAGCAAATGTTGATGTAAGTACTGCAGAGAGCCAGTAATTAGTAGGCATGCCTTTCCAACTGCTGCAGCATGTGGTCAATGAGTTCCTGCCTCCAAGAGATGTTCTGTACTGTAAGACAAAAGATTTATGCTACTGATAAACATAAAGAGAGATTGAAATACAGCAAGCTCTACTGCCTGTATGCCACATTGGGAATGAGATCTACACCTACACATTGGGATAAACAATCTTAGGCTGGAGTCCTGGTTGAAGGTGAGGCTCAGCATCTTGGATGCAAGTCAGAATATAATTCTCTGGTTTCTTCCCCTCAGGCTCCCACCAATCTGTTCAGATGCATCCAGAAAAAAGAAATCAAACCCACGTAACTTGGAATGCTGTTGGGTGGCTCAGTGACATTCAGTTATGTGTGCTCAATACCACTGTCTATACGGCTAATGTCCTCCACAGATTCTACTTCTCTCTTGCAGAGAATTCTGTTATTTACATTTTCAGTCAAGCTCTTTCTGCTACTTGAGGTTATACACATTTCACAAGGCCAGTAAAGAGGGCATGAACAAAGAAAATGACAAAGTAATGGAATGAGATGAAGTGCGGTACCTCTTGCTAAGGGGGTAGCATCTGAGCAGGGGGTGACATGGTGCCACACTGGGGCAGGAATGGGGCTGTGACACATCACTTGGACGCTTACATCCTGTACAACCTGATATACTATACAGGTGAAAGGGCCTGAATTCCCCTTCATTACTCGGTAGGTCCCCATTTGCCTTCAGTGAAGAATGTGGTTTTGTACCGCAGATCTACCGTATGGCACATAGCTTGTCCAACATCCTACAAAGCTCAACCCCAAATTACAGATTCTTCTCTGCAGAATGAAGTCCCTTAGAACATCATGAGGATGAAGGACACCTTGTAGAGTTCAAGTTCTGCTAGTCACATAGCACAGCATCAGACACCTTCCTGCTGGTATTTCATTAAGCTACATCTTAAAATAAGTTTGTTATTTTCTTCTACTTCTGTTAAAATGCAGATCTAGAAATTAACTCCTCAGCTTCTTTCAACTTTTGGTCTAATTTTAGACAGACATGAATTTTTATGCCAGCAATGGTCTCCACATTTAGCTAGCACTACTCCCATGCTCATGCTTGCCTCTCCGATATTTTTATAGAGAACAACTGTATTCTTTCTCTGTCTCCATTCTGCTAAGCTAAACAAGCCGACTTGTTCTAGTCTTTGGCTCAAAATACGAATGCTAAAAATCCTTAACATCCTAGTAGGCCTGCTCAGCTCCATACTGACTCCAGGTACATCTCATCAAAGTCTTATCTGATGGCACTGATTTTGTCATTTGCATGTGGGAACTACCCTGCCTGTATATAGTTTAGCATGAGCAATAAAGGACATGGGCTATGGGCACATGACTGTCCTCCGACTATGAATAATTACGCATTTGCCTCTTGTTCAACTCTTGACAGGGGCACATTTTTGTCTCTCATAGAAAGAATTTGATTTTAAATTAATAGCATACTGACAAAAATTTTAATAAATTACATTCTGCTGTTTTGCTTTATACTGGGAATGCACAACTTAGAGATCAGAGAGATTTTTGTGTATTCTTCGTTTGGCTTCCTATGAGCCCATGCTTATGAAAGCATATGCTGCACATGTGTGCATGTATATTTGTATATGTGTTACTAATAAATTTTGAACCTCTTGACTAATTTCAACCATATTTGACATGGGGATGGCAATCTCGGAGGTACTGAATCCCTACAGTTCTAATAAAAATATGCAGCCAAGTAGAAGAAAGAGATGTGCTGTCATTTCTACTGAAAGAAAGCTGCTCCAGCTTTGTCTAACTCTTTCTTGGATGCTAGAAAACCATTATGAAAGAGGGACACTATGGTAAATCATTATTTGAAACTCACACATTTTTATGTGCTCTGTAGTCAAGCCAGGACACAAATTCGTAGGAAAACAGCCTCCATTAGTTCTGCTGCTCTAAGCTATTTGCTATATTTACATATTTGCTCTCTCTCAGAGAACTGGTTATCTCTGTAAATTCATATCCACCCTCCTCTTCCTGCTGCCTTGTGATGTGTCTGGAAATGGTGTATACAACAGATATATATTTGAATACATCACATGAAGGCAGTTTCGTCTTTCTCACACACACACCCGTCTGCATCTCTGTATATTTCTGCTGTAGGAATGCTCCTACAGCATCTTTTTATCCTATTTTACATCTTTTTATCAATCTACAGATTTTATTGACAACCATACAGACAGCTACATTACCACCATTCATTTCTTCTCCCTCATCACTACCAGGGAGCAGACCTATAGATGGGTAGCCACAGCCATACACAGGGCACAGAAAGAATGTCATAATTAGGATGTTATATGCACTTTGCGGAAGCAGATGATTTTGTCTCAGGGGTCACAGCTACAGCACTGCACTGTTTGTAGCTACCACAGAGGTTCTGACTAGAGTCAAAAGTTGACCACAAGTCGTATATGCTGTTAGTGATACACACCAGTTAACAGAGTGTCATGCCAAGTGACTTAGTACAATAGATCTCTAACCACAGTACTGCATATGGTACTGGGAATCTGTTCCGAAAGCTTTAAAAAAGAAAATAACAATCTTTCTTGGTTATTCAGTGTTTGCACAATAAAAGGCCATAAATAAAATGCTGCTAGCAGGCTCCATTTTCCCTGATTACACAGCTACCTGCCCATCAGTCTATCAATCATACAGTAAATCTCTCTTTCCATGAAGTGTTTCACATTGTGCAAAATCAATACGCTGTCAGAGCACTTTGCTGCCTTACTGGTGACACCAGCATGGCATTTCCCCAAGCGAGTGCAACTTCACGTGGGAGATAAAGATTCGCTCTGACTGAGGCTGTGTTTGGTGGAGGTCTGGGAGGTCACATCCCTGTGGGGACTTTGTCACTTTTTCTTTCGCTGGGTAGTATTTAGGCACCTAGCTTTGAGTAAAAACAAAATACCTTGTGTAGCTGTGAGTGTAAAAATCACCATTTTAGTTCTTGCACAAAATGGAGGGTTAGGTAAGCTTTTCTGGTGAGTGCAGATTAAACTGAGACTTTTGAGTAGCTATGTTGAATTTTTCTCTAAGACTTTGACACTTCAGACTATTCAAACTGTGGGGCAGACAGAATTCAGTCAGGCTGAATTTGCTCCTCAGATTCCACTCGTCCGTACACCCCAAGTTTCCCCTTGCTCATTGCATAACATCATCAGGGACTGTGAGCTGACTATGAGTTGGTTTTTAGCTCCAACTGCCTTCTTGCTCAGGGTCCCATCAGCCCTTTGGCTAGCAGACCCCAGGGCCACCACAATCCCATGTCTCAGCAAACTCATCCAGACTGCAGTGACGGCAGCAGCAGCAGTGAATGAATCCCCGTGAGCTCCCAGCTCAGCACTCTCAGCGTTAAAACATTTACTGCATGTGCAGTTCTCAACAGCTCTTAACTCTGGCAAATCAAAACCAATTTTAACCGGAATACTCCAAGACACTTCTCTGCAATGAGGGTTGTCTGTCTGACAAATTCAGACTTGCTTCCCCCAGCTGTTTTGGCATTAAAGCTATTGGAAAAGGAAAAGGAAAAGGAAAAGGAAAAGGAAAAGGAAAAGGAAAAGGAAAAGGAAAAGGAAAAGGAAAAGGAAAAGGAAAAGGAAAAGGAAAAGGAAAAGGAAAAGGAAAAAGGAAAAGGAAAAGGAAAAAGGAAAGAAAAAGGGTTGCAAAAATTTTCTTCTTTATAGACACAGAAAGGAAAAATCATTCTCTTCATATCAAAACCTGCTGATGGCCTCACGCCAGCAAGTCAAATGAGACTTCAATTGCAGGACCAACTAGAAAAATTTCTCCCTGATCAATACACTTTCACAGTGTTATCAGGAGTTAGCAAGAAGAAACTGGAATACAAAGACCTGGCTGAGCTTATCCACCACTCCTATTGCTCTGTCCCAGGGCAGTCCAAACTTTTCAGGGCTGTGGGTGGATGTGGGTTTTGGGGCACAGAATTGTAAGCTGCTGAGGTCTGTCACATCAGTCCCACATGCCACGTTAGGCATGTAACCCAGACACTCTCACAATTTGTGGCCAGGGCGTCCAGCAAGTTTTTGAGGATTGCAATAAGCCTAAGATCTGTACAATTAAGCTATTATTTTGTTTAGCTTCACTGGCACATCTGTGGGTTCGATCTGTGTATGATCAGGCTGTGAAAACAGAAACCAAACAGGAATACTCTGAGATCTTATCAGCAGCGGACTGGGACTTACTTCGGTCAATCTATCATCCTCAGTTTTAAACAGAAACAGGAGCGTAGCATGATCATTTTATTGATTGAATTAGAGGAAGCTAGAGCTGGCTGATCTGTGTGATGACAAAGATTTTTTTATTGGATTATTGCAGGCACAAGGAGAAGAGGGGAAAGAAGAATTAACATAGAGGTGAGCAGATATTATGCTTGGTGCTTTCGTGCTTGGACTCTCCAGCAAGAGCTCACTGCTTTGTCTGCTGTGTTGCTTCGTACTGCCTTTCTAAATACCACCAAATACATAGCCAAATATACACATAATTAGCTGCAGTTTCTCAGGAGTGGATGCTCACATTACACTTTGTCAGCATCCAAACAAGACTATTGTGGCCTAAAAAATAAAGCAAAAAACCCAAATAATCAAAACCATTTGAAGATGAACACACTGTTTAAGGGGCATTTTATTTTCACGAAAGCCAGGTGTTTAAAAACTATGGTGTTGCATGACACCTACTGACAACCGGGGCATATCACAGTCCATGGAACACGGGCAACTGAGTCACTTGATTTATTTTTACTGGTGATCTATTTTTACATTTCTTAAAAGTGTATGATTGAAAATGAAGAAACTGATGCTTTGTACCAAGTGAATATGTGACAGTGAGTGAGTAACTGACATATATATATGCATATATATATGTACTCTACCTTACGTTTTATATACCTCTTTTACATGCTAAGTTTATAGACTGGTTTTAAAACCACTATGTCCAGCAGCTTCACTGATTCATGGTATTTATGGCTGAGGAAGAATAGGAGTAGCAAATGTTGCAGTCAGCACAAGAGAGCAATCTACAGGTTATGCTTTTGAAATGATAATATATTTTATTTATATGGTACTTGTCAGTCATAGAAGCCTCCTATGAAATACTACTGAAGTGCAACACAGCTAAAACTCCATATTAAAATGACACAGTCTGATTCTCCACTGCCTTGCCTGCTGTGCCCTTAGACAGCAGAAGTCAAACTGCATGGAGAAGAATCCTGTATGGAATGGCTCACAGAATAACATCAGCAACATTTTGCATCTGATTTGCTGTGGTGTGTTTCCCCCTGCTAAATGGTCAGTAACAATTCCGAGCTGTGACTATTCCCAGTGCTGAGCTCTGTCAGCAGTTTTACTCCCAGAACACACACTAATTGTTTTATCAGCTCTTCTGTGGCACTGGTAAGAGAGCTGAAGGACAGCTGATTGGGGGCTTGGAGTTGGAGCCCCACCAAAGACTTTCATCTTCCTCCCTTTGTCACGTGCCATGATTTCACCAAACAGTTCTTTTAAGATGAAGAGTTCCCGTGTGACGGCTCAAACTAACTCAGCACAACAGAAGATGCAGAAGGGAACGTATCTTATGAGGATCATCAGCACTGTTCAAACCTTAAATGAAATCAGCCAACAAATAAACAAGATGTAGTTTTATCAGGTGGAAACAGAAATCAGTGGAGCTGTTAAGTCTGCAACAGCTGGGAATCAGTTCTTTAAATAAATTTCACAAAACCGCTGCTACAACTGGAGCATTTCTCAGCTCAGAAGGCGGAGAGTGGGCCCCGTGCCCAAGGAAAGATATCAACACTGCACATTTTTGGGAACGTCATTTCCATGCTGTGAAATTGCCCATGTGCTAGACTTGTATGGATTTCAATGGGAATGCACGCCGTCAAACTACATGGCAACAAGCCCATAAAGAGCTTTGGAGTGGATACCAGAGATAGCATCAAAATCACAGTGAAAATGGGACCAGTGGCTAATGCTACAGCCTAAATTGGTCCCGTAATTCATTTACAATACTGTCAAAATAAGGTTACAGCTGTAGGGATCTCAAGTGTCATTGTCAGCTGCACAGATTTCTTCTAAGAAGGAAATACAATGGGAAAAAATGTGTCTTGTGGACAATCCAGTGCTGAGGGGAAAAGACGCACAAAAAATTGCTTCATTAAAGTTTTGAAGCTGACACCTCATGCAACAAAGGTCCATACAAAACACACAGCTCTCTCTTTTGAAAGGCACAGCTTCCATATGCAGCAACGACATATTCATCAAAACTCCCTCAGCAGCTCTATTTTCTTCAGCACTGAACACCATCTGCGTATATCCTATGTGTTTTTCTGACTTCCACAGACAATGAGCACATTATACATATCGACATGCTCAGTTCTGCTAAAGAATGGGCCCTCGCTGTTGCTCAGGATGACCCTGAATCAGAAGTCCCCAGATGAACATGGCAGCTTCCTGCTGAAGGGCAGAGCCTCCTGTGACAGCAGTGCACAGGCCAGCGGACAGCCCCATGGTGCTCATGCCACACTGCGCTAACTGGAAAGGCTCCCGCTGCCACGAGGGCACTGCATGAAGTCTTCAAGGACACTGCTGATGGGTTCAGGCCCTACCACGAAGGCTGCCAGTGATGAGGCCAGCGAAGAGCAGCAGGACAACGTCTGATGAGAACAACGCGGACTGAACGTAGGTGGGACCTTACCACAGGTGAGGTCTAATTGACTGTGTGCCAGCGGAGGCCTATTGCTTGGTCCTTTGAGAGATGTGTGGAATACAACACTGGGAAACTCCTGCAGAAAACACTTCTGTGTGGGTTTTATAAAGGTTTTAATTCCTCGGGGATGAATTCCCAATGTAAACATTATTTTATTAATCTAATGCTTATGATTTTATACTAGTGCTTGAAAGTTATTTGAAACATCCATGGGGAAATATCATAGTGTTAAGCTTAAGCCACAGACCCCGTGAACATAGTTCCCCCCTAATTTGCTCTGTGTGGCCCTGTGGACTTGAGCAGGCAGCAGAGGAAGCAGAGCAGACAGACGTGCCCTCGCCATGCTCACCTTGCAGGACTCACCAGTCCATCCACCCGCATACAGCCACAGTTTGTCACTTGTAGAGAGGAGCAGTCCCTAGAGGGCTGGGACATATTAGACCAGAGATGTGAGCGTGTGTGGGTGGCTATTCCCATCCCAGGTTCTTTAAAAATTAGACTTCAGTTGAGGCAGTTAATTTAACTGTTTATTTACTCGCTGTCTTCTTGTGTTTGGAAAAGATGACTCACCTACTACCTGATCTGTGAGGGTATATTCTGCCCAGTGGATTCAATCTTTTGGGGAGCAATGAGTATTGTCACTTGTACCAGGCTTGTTAATAAGCATGCTTTACCAGGATCAGGTCGCAGGCCTGCTGTAAATAAAAATATCCATCTCCTTGCCTGGAGCATATGTGGAATTCCAGGGATATTCGTGTCACACAGCCTGTTACAAGGCTTCAGTGCCACCATAGCAGCTCCACCCAGTTTTCCTCAGGGTAACATTTTAAGCACCTTATTCCTATTTTTAAAGGTCACAAAACAGAAGTGAGGGATTTCACTATTGCTTAGCAGAGCAAAGCTCTCACAGGATTTTCTGCTGCGTATCCCATGCTATTCAGGTTCCTTGTAAATTGCCTGGAGGCAGATGACAGTGCGACATAGCAGGGCTGGCCAGCAAAGCAGAGAGTTGCCCAAGGTTGAGAGAAAAAGCAAGAAATTAACAGCATGCACAATTATTCAGGATTCGAAGTTGTCCAAGGAGGTCCTGGATGCCCCATCCCTGGAGGCATTGAAGGCCAGGTTGGATGTGGCTCTGGGCATCCTAGTCTAGTGGTTGGTGACCCTGCACACAGCAGAGGGGTTGAAACTGATGATCATTGAGGTCCCTTTCAACCAAGGCCATTCTATGACTCTATGAGTCTATGATTTCTGGGGCAGGAGAAGAGTGCATGAGCCAGCACAGCATGCTGCAGCCTGGTGGCCAGACATGTGGTGAAGGTGAAGGATGTCTCCTCTGTCAATGCTGTTCTCTCCTGAATGCTGTGTAACGCCCGCGAGCACGTTTGCATTGGGCAACTACACTGTGCCAGGCAGCTTCTAGGGAAACTGAAATTCAATTCCAAGGCTTTTTAAATCATCCAAATGGTTTCTGGAAAATTCTTTGGCTTGCGCCGCCTCTTGGTCTGCCAAAGAGCATCCAGCCAAGGTCTGGTGCAGGAACAGGGCAGAGTCCTTCCAAGTAGGCAGTCTGCTTGTGTCACCAACCTCATCAACGCAGGCCCCTTGATACCAGCCATCCCCTGTGACAGAGAACTTCTGGGTGTACTTCATTCACTGGAGTGGCTGTGATTTCTATATTCCCACTCTCACTTTGTGTTCTGCACCAGGTAGGTCTAAAAACCAACTGTTGTGGTACTTCACTTCTAGGTATATTAATCTCCCTCTTGCTTTCCAGCTTCATGAATTTCATCGACAGCTTGGTACCCTTGAGGGCCTGTCTGGGCCTTGGACAAAAATTTCTACAAAAATTAAGCATCTAAGGTCACAAGAAAGGTCCCTGAAGACCTAAATGTAATTCATAGGGTTTGTTAAAAAAGAAATTATGATTTATTAAACATCTCCCATCAGTGTTGTGCACTTCAGTATTTTCTGAACTTGTACCACCAGGTATCTTTGAAAACCTGTGTTTTATTCCATATAGGATCAAATTTGGAATGAGTTTTGATGCCTAAAAAGACATTCAAGTTCAGCCTGAGGGCATTCCTAGAACACTCCAGCTCAGGGACCGGGCAGCTGCTGGTCTGCACCAGCCAGGACACTTCTGAGCCATGGTGTGGTCCAGCCAGCATCCCTGGCAACTGTCTACATGTGCCCCCAGTCTGCTCAACCGGTGTCAGCGCTTCCCTTGCCTGATTTGCTCCTTTGTTAATTGTTAATTACAGGCACTCATGTGCCCCCAGACAGGCCAGAGTTGACTGCCTGCCCCTTGTGCAGTTACACAGTCACAGAATCTTAGAATCATAGAATCATTTGAGTTGGAAGGGACCCATTATGGTCATCTAGTCTAACTCCCCTGCAAGGAACAGGGACAATTACCACTAGATCAGGTTGTTCAGAATGCAGCTATTCATTGCTTTCCTTACACTAGCATACTACAAAGTGCAATATAATGGGATAATGTGCTAAAATGAGATGCCAGGACTGTCTCTTCTGAGGGCTAGGCTGCCAAACATTACACCCACTGGATGTTAAATGAAGGAGATGACTAAGTGTTCGCACAGCGGCTTTCTGTCACTGAAGAGTTTGGCAGGCTGACGTAAATTGAAAGTCTGCTGTGGGCAGATTTCCTCCTACTATTTTTGATTTCATGCAAATAAGAATGGCAGGACACCAGGCAGTTTCTACCTGTGACTGACATATTTAGTGTTGACAGTTCCACACTGTTTTTATATCAAAAAGCGCTGATTTAATAATCCATGTGGGACAGTTGCAGATTGCAATATCTCATCCCAGACCCATCTCCAATTTTGCTCCTTCTCAACTCCCAGCAGGCTGCATTCAGCAGAGCAGCACGGCTTGCTTTGACACATGCATGTCTATAAAACCTTGCTGTCTGCTGTGGAGTTGCCAAAGAGAACACAGCGGTGCAATATTTTCTGCTAACAAGCCTTTGTCCTGTGTAGTTCACTCACCAGTTCTGCTAGATAAAAGCTTTGCTGTTAAAGCATTAGGGGTAGGTTAGTCAAACAAGCATTCCCCATCTTCTGACTGATTCATTTGAGGACGTATTTACTGCTCAAAAACATTTAAGCTAATCTAAATGGAAGGAGGGTCAATAGTTGCAGTTCTGAGAGTGCAGGTGCAGTTCTGAGAGTGTTATGAGAGTGATGAGGTTCTGGGACAGGCTGCACAGGGAGGCTGTGGATGCCCCATCCCTGGAAGTACCTAAAGGGAGCCTATAAACAGGAGGGGAGTCAACTCTTTGAAATGGTAGATAACAGCAGGACAAGGGGAAATGGTTTTTAGTTGAAGGCTTGAGTTGAAGGGCCCTGGGCAGCCTGGTCTAATATTAAACGTAGAGGTTGGTGGCCCTGCATGTGGCAGGGAGGTCGGAGATTCATGATCCTTGAGGTCCCTTCCAACCCAAGCCATTCTGTGATTCTGTGAAGTATTCAAGATCAGGTTGGATGGGGTCCTAGGCAGCCTGGTCTAGTATTAGATATGGAGGTTGGCAGCCTGCCTTGGCAGGGGGGTTGGAGCTTGATGATCCTTGAGGTCCCTTCCAGCCCAAGCTATTCTATGATTCTATGATTCTGTGATTCTATGATTCTCTGTGGAGAGGAACAGGGCACTAGCTCTCAGGATGGTGAGGAGCAGCTAACACAGCTGATACAGGCTGCAGGGAGACCCATTGCAGTGGAAAGCAGGATGTGCACAAGACTGGAGAGCTGTAGTGCCAGCTTCAGCCAGCCAGCATTTGGGTATGTGTGGGTGCTAGAAAAATTGCTGGAAAGGGATTGCAGCAATATCCTGGGTATAAAGCATTCTGCTGTTCATAAGAGGCATTGTTCAGTCCTGAAGCCAGAAGCAAGGCAGGGGTGGAGGCTGAACCCACCTGCCTACAGGCATCTCCAACAAGGAACATGCAACTCATCCAGTGGCTTGGTGTGGGTTGCAGTCAACAGCTCAGGGTTCAGCCTCTGGAGACAGCAGGCAATACATACTCTGGCATATGGCTTCAGCCTCCACGAGGATCCCTGGGGAAAGCTAAGCCTGCTTCATCCAAACCCAGCTGTCTGTGTGCTCGCAACATAAGAATTCAGCCAAAGGATGTAGAATTTCAGTGATCAATGCAGTGTGCAAAAGAAAAGTGCAAAAACCATTAATGATCAAACTACTTATGCCTAGGGACTGACTAAAATGTCTTATTTATGGTTTCATAATTCATAGGATAGTTCTTTCTTGTACTGTTGAGATGGCCAATCTTAAAACAATGACTCAGGGCTACAATGCTGAGGCCAAAACCTCAAGCAGTGTTTGAATTTTCAGTCCATCTTCTGTTTATGTTTTTCCCTTGAGCAGATGACATCAAAGTGGGAAAGAGAAGTGGGTGGCCCACGACATGGCTGGTGCTAATGGCAATTAGGAAACTTCATAAGAATACACTTAACTTTCAAACACATCATCCACAGTTCTGTAGCTTCACTAAGGAGTGGTGAGGTTGCATTTAACAAAAATACTCAAATTGTCTTTTATCATAAAGAAATTCATATCATTTTGTACAGGAGTTTTAGAATTTCCCAGATCTGAACAAAAATGCCACATTGTATTGATCATGTTCATTATTTCCTCTGGTCCCCTTTTGTGCTAATTGCATCCACCACATCAGTGAGAAAACATCTGTATTAGGTCACCATGTGTCTCCTGATTTGTGCAGGCTGTATTCTTCTTTACTGATATCTAAAGCATCGACAAGAGTCAGCCCACCTTTAAGCCTCATCAGTGCCCACTAGTTCATAAACTTCATTGACTTACAGATACTTTGTTATATTAATATTCTTCATCTTCTCCTTCTAGGCTGCTCTAGCTTCAGTTTTATTTGTAGGCTGCCAGCACATGGTGGATTATTTGGATGAGGTGAAAATTTCTTCCCTGTTCTTTAAATTTGTCCAATAAACTTGCCTGGTTTGGTAGTTTTGGTTGCAGAAGTTCGGCACACATTTTTGATGGAGTAATGTTAACCACAAATTGCTTGCATTCAGAAATAATGCATGATAATTTTGTTCTTTTCAGAAACTGTCACACTACATTCACTAAAGGGAGATGAATGAACTGTTTGGGAAGAACTGTTTGTCAATAAGAAGTCAATACAAAATCAAGACAGAATTTATTCTTTACCTCTCCATACTGATTTATTGTGCTTTCAAACATCATTCAGATAGAACCCTCTAAAGGCCTAAGAAGAAAGATATTGATGTCTCTGGAGCTTTCTACTCATAGGGAGACAAAAGGTGCAAATACTCGTTGCTTGGACAGCAAGCCTAGACTACCACACTTACTGAATTTCTTTTGGAAATCAGGGAATCGTGACCATCTTTCCTTTTCTTTTCTATTTCTTGAGAAACTTTTGGGCATAGCAACACCGAGCAATCTCTCACAAGGACTTCTAGACATTAATTAAACCTCCTGAGACTTGTCTCTCCCTGTTTGAGACAAGATCCATCACTTCACCATGTGCAGCTTCTCTCAGGTTCACCCTTGTCAGCTATACAACAAAAATTGTGGTCACATCCTGATAATTTCTCCTCAAGGCTACTGATCCTCCTCTTCATTTTCATCTGCTCTTTTTGCAAGCTATTTCAAAGGCCTCAGTAAATCATCTGCCTCAACACTGGCACCTCTGAATTCTTCTATCATTTTCCTTTGGCCTCCTGCATTAAATTTCAGCACTCATAGTTTCTTTCAAGATCCTCCAGAACAATGCTCTGACCTATAGCACCAGCTGCAATATTTCCTCCTCTCGTTCCCACTCAACCATTATATCACACCTCAGTGATACCTTTATTGTCTCCTCCATGCCCCATACCGTCCTCAACAACTGAAATGCCTTTTTTATGCAATTCACTAAGGAATGAACCTCTATTTTCATACATCCTTCCTCACAACACACCTTCCTCTGTTGACTGATGAAACTTACATCCCTCCCGCCCCAGTATGACATTGCCATTCAGGTAAGGCCAAGCACTGTTCAAACTAGGCAGTGATATCACACTGACTACTCAAGAACTCCAGGCTTGTATTTATAATTCATTTTTTTAAAGCTACTGGAGATAGCAGCATTCTTCATGCCTTGCACAGAGCCAACCTTCAACAACTAATAACATGTAGAGTCCTACAATTAAGTACTATTATCCTTCTTATTTTACAGATAGATCAGTGCTGTTTTTCAAACCAGAGAAGCTTACCAGATGAAAAAAAAAAAAACAAACACCAAACATGGAATGAAGATTTAGATCTCCTGAATATTCCACAATCCCTACCCAACTTGCTGAGGCTAAGTCCAGGACACTTCTCTTCTCCTGCCATGAGCCTCTTCTCATAATTGGCCCTTGCTATCTTCTTCCCTTACTTAGACTTAGAAGACACGTGGCACTGCAGGCTCATCCCTGCAAGGGCTGGTGGAGAATCTCAGCCAGCTATTGGAGTCCTGTCAGGCATCACAGATCTAGTGGCTTAGCCAAGAATGCTTCTTTCCACTGGTGAAAGTTGTTTCTTTTTTTCCTTTTCTTTTTTTTTTTTTTCCAGTTGCACAAAATGTGAATAACAGAAGCTTAGGTTTGCAATTTTATGTGTACAGTTCTTGCTATACAGGTATGTTTGTCATGAAGAGTTTATAGGATTCAGCTTTTTATGTGTTGGTCAAGAGTGCATGAAGAAAATGTAAAACAGAGGGTGTGCAGTGTATTTTGTCTAATGGAGTATTTTCTGGCTGTTTGGCAAAGATCTGGTGAGAAGGTGTTGCAACCATGTCTTGGGCCCAGGCCTGTAACTGGAGATCAATTCTCACAGTAGAAGCAGTGTTACAGGACCAAGTGCAATGCTAATGGATATTCCAAAGACTGTAGAAAAAGCTCCTGCTTCCATGTGAGCTGTAACATAGATTTAAGGGCCAGTATATCTGTACTGCTCTTTGACCAGGGAAGCAGTTCACTGTACCTCGAGGCAGAGTTTGAAGGCACAAATACTCAGTGCACCTTGCTTCAGTGGGCCTTCTTACAGTACCATCTCTCTCTTTATGCCTTGGCAGTTGCTGCTGTTGCTAAGGGGAATACTTGCTTGGTTCGCATTGTGTTGTGTTTTGTACTCTTCCTTTTTCTGGATGCAGCTGTTTGATCTGTACTTAGAAACTGTATCTTCCAAAAATAAATAAATCATTAAAATAAGCGGGATTATACAAATACTGTGTCATCTTCCAGTTTCCATGAAATACTCAGGTGCTATCTAAGGCTCACAACTACTCAGTGACATTAAGGCTTAGCAAGTCTGTGATTTCTTGTAAGCAAAACTTCAGCACTTTGTTACAATAATATAAATATCTACAATGTGGAATGGGATTTGAACGCAGGATCTAAAACAAATACTGCCACCTTAGTTGTTGGACACAGCACTCAAAGAGCTCTTCAAGCACTCAGGTTCCATGTACCCAATATTTGGCTTGGCATTCTGGTACATTACAAAAGCACAATCCACTGTGTGCTCAATCAGTGCTAAAAAAGAATGTAATTGCACATGTAAATGACCAAAATTATCCATATTTCATTAAATGCTGTTATGAACTGATGTAACACAACATCACAATTATTGTATTTAACAAATCTGTCCCATCACAGTTTTCACTGTGATTTGCTGGTTAATAAAGCAGCTTTCTGTCATGGAATAAAGAGGCAGAAACTTATCTGTAGCAATTTTAAAGGAGGCTCTTGCTTGAAGGATTTTGTGTTTGTAGCGTAAACTGAAGGTCAGGACATATTTCTATCCAAGGAACCCTTCATATCACAACCAGTATAGGATCATAAAATTGTAAAATACCCTGAGTTGGATGGGACTCACAAGGATTATTAAGTCAGACTCCTGGCTCCACACAGAACCACCCAAAATTCAAACGCGGTCTTTGAGAGCACTGTCCGAATGCTTCTTGAAGCGTGGGGCCGAGCCCACTGCTCTAGAGAGGCTGCTCCATGCCCACCAACCTCTGGTGTGGAGCTTTTCCTAATAGCCACAGTTTCTCAGGGAAACTGTTCCAATGTCTTAACACTCTCAACATAAAAAATTTCTTCTTATATGCAACCTGAATCTACTCTCTATCAGTTTAAAGCCAACACCCCATGTCCTGTTTCTGCAGGCCCTGGTAAAAAACTCTTCATTTTTTCATCTTTTTATATATCGAAAGGCCACAGTAAGGTCTCCCAACAGTCTTTTCTTCTGTAGGCTAAACAGCCCCAGCTCTCCTAGCTTTTCTTCGTAACGGAGAAGTTCCAGCCCTCTGATCATTTTTGTGGCCCTCCTCTACACCTGCTCTAGCAGGTCCATGTTTTGTATCTGCTCCCCAGATATGGATACAATAATTCCAAGTAGGGTCTCAAGAGAGCAGAGAGAAAGATCTCACTTGAACTGATGGCTTCTTTTGATGCATCCCACAATGGCTTTCTGGTCTGTAAGTGCACATCGCCTGATCATACACAATTTTTCAATCATCAGTAGCCCCAAGTTCTTTGCAGGGCTGCTCTCAATCCATCCATCCCACAGTCTGTACTGAAGTTGGGGATTGCCCCAAACCAGGTGCAGGGCCTTGCACTCACTCTTGTTGAATTTCATGATGCTCACATGGGCCCACTTCTCAAGCCTGTCAAGATCCCTCTTGATGGCACCCTTTGCACTGGTGTTTCAATGGCAGTAGTCAGCTTAGTGCCTTCTGCAGTCTTGCTGAGAGTGCACTCAATCCCCCTATCCATGTCACTAATGAAGACATTAAATAGTAGCGGTCCTAGTATGGGCCCTTGAGGGACACTACTCATTACATTACATTACTCATTACAGGTTTCCATTTGGACATTCAGCCACTGACTGCAATGAATATGGCCATCCATAGGAATTAGCAGTTCCTTATCCCTCTGATAGTCCATCCGTCAAAGCTGCAGCTCTCCAATCATACATATGCTTCCTAAGCTTTGCCCTTCTAGCAAGTTTGAGGAAATTTATGGGCTATAAAAGTCAATGTTCTTGGACACTGTTAGATCAGAAAGAGAGGCAAAATCCAGAACTGAAGACTTATAAAGCTTTAAAATATTCCGGTAACAAACTCTCCCTCATTAAACTAGAAGGCAGCCAACTAGTGCATTTCTGATAATCTCATATGCTTTGATGCTATACAAGTA
Source organism: Tetrao urogallus (assembly GCF_951394365.1). Taxonomy (NCBI): domain Eukaryota; kingdom Metazoa; phylum Chordata; class Aves; order Galliformes; family Phasianidae; genus Tetrao; species Tetrao urogallus. The sequence goes on from NC_136815.1 coordinate 13,764,764, forward strand.
GACATCATTGCTAAAATATACAAAATCCTGCCTACAAAGGCCAAATTGAGCACTCCCTCAGAAACAATTTTTCTAGCAATTAATTGCAAACTGTAAATTAAGATTTCATTTGCCATCAGCCTCAGTGGAATAGAGCTTTCATCCACTTTATATCGGCTTATAAGGTTTCTTTTCTGTTTTCCTGTTTGTTTCTGGCACGAGCCAGTCCGGAGAATAGCTGCAATCTGTCATCTGGTAGTAGACACTGAATGTACGTCAGGGGGGAAAAAATTAAAAAAACAACAAAACCCAACCACAAAAAACAGCCTGCCAGCTCTTACAGCCTTAAACCTTTGGTGCAGTACAAGGATTACAAGATGATTTAAAATCTGCATGTGTAGGAAATGAGGAAGATGGGCTGACTCTACACAGAAAATGGATTTGGGACAGACTGAGATTGATGGCTTTGTGACAACGACAGTAAAGTTAATAGCTGATATACTCAGACAACAGACTCCATTTTAAATTTAAAATTGAAGTGTATACTGCTGACAGCATCATACTGACCATTCATTGCTAGACCTAATTTCTGCATGGTAATGACTACGGCAAACTGAATAGATAATGATGTACATTGCAGAACGCTTGGGAAATGGAATTAACTGCTTTGCATTTACTGTATTTTTTTCTTGTTTTAAAATCAACTGTGTAATGATTAGTAGAGGTGGCTATCCTTGAGAACTCCTGAAGGGTAAAGATTAGTCACTCCTCTGGGAACATCTCTGTCGCCTCTATTTCCTTTCCTCTTAGGAGACAGAAGGGGTGTAAATTTTGCTTGCAACAGAGTGGGAAGGCTGACACTGTTAAAATATAAGGCCTCAGCAAACCCTGGAGATGATGTATCACTGTTCTCCTGGGCAGCTGCACTCTATGTTCAGATTTGCACTCTGCAGATAGTTTTTCAACAGCCTGAATTCAAACTCCAAGTGCAGGTGGTCTTGGATCTGCAAGTAGAAATCTGCATGCAACAAAAGTGATGAGTTACTCACATATTCAAATAAAAGCCCGACAAACAAAAATATCTGGAAAAAAGGGAAAGGAAACCCCTCCAGTTTTTTGTAGAAGCAATTCTTTCCTCTATTACTATTATTACTCCTTCCTCTATATCTAGCTTGCTTCTCAGGAACAGAGACACCCACCAGTTTTGTATATCTAAGGCTGCACAAATAGAGACCTTTACTGGCATCCTGTATAGGCCTGATCAAAAGAAACTTTCATTCACTCCATGTCAGTGGTTAGTGCCTTTTGAAAACTACGAAGACCTTAATGCAAAGGGTTTTTACAAACTGACACATATGGTGCATGGATCCAACCAACTTCAGGAATAAATACTTGTACCTCAAAACAGAGTCTGACTATGAGTGCATGCTACTGACTTACGCTACCAGTTTGGGTTCTGGCATAACAACTCTTCTGGTAGGTGCTGTACTAGCAGGTAGCAGAACGGCAGTACGTTCCATAATCTGTTCCATGGCTGTATTTCAAAGTATTGGCAGGCTGAAATTTCCCATTTTCCTTGCTCCCATCTGTGATGTGAACACACAGAGCTGAAGGATTTATGGCTGCTCTACATTTATTTCCTTTCAGCAGAAAAAATATCAAAATTGTTCAAGTTCAAAAGCTCAAATCTAAGTCATAATCTCTTCCTATGAATTAACTCCAACTCCATTCCGTTTTTCTAAAGATATAAATATAATTGTATTTGCCTTATCTACCTTGCATCAACTTATTACTTTCAAAATGCTACAGTGGGGCTAATATTTTTTATGAAATCTAAGATCCCAAATGATTATGATGAGACCTTGGGACTGTGGCAATAGTAAACACATGTAAAAAGCCATTTTCTTCTCCATGTGGAAAGTGCAACGCCTCTTCTATTTCCATCCTTTACTCACTTTCTGTGATTGCTGGAGGGCATTTTAGATGCAGTTGCTCAGACTATTCAAGACCTTTTAAAAAAAAGTTGTCATTTCCTAGAAAGTAATTTCAGCCTCCCACACTGAACAAAAAACATACGTGGCATATGCAAATGCTGTTCAAGCAGCATGTGTTTTATATAACAATTTATACGACGATGGTTGCTTTATAGCTGAGGCCAAATGCACTCACATTTTACACATACTCAGGTCACCCTCTGTCTCTGCACTGGAACAAACATGCTCTCCCAGTGTGGATCGTGACAAGAGCTCACATTGCATGACATGTAAGTGCTGCAGTTGTTTTTGATCTCAGCTGGGGAAGGATGGATAAATAGCCTCACATTTCACTTCAGTCAATGACCTCACAAGTTCTGCTGGGTCAATGGACAGTAATCAGGAATCAGTTACTTCTTCAGCTTTGTAGCAAGAACACAGAGCAGTTCTTCACTAGGAAATGAACCAAAGCTAAGGGCGGGAGGTGGGGGATGTGGAGTAGGGAGGCGGGCAGCTACTGCTTCATTTCCTTTTCTGCTCTGATTCCCCTGTAATAGAAATTTCATGAAAACAACTTCACCTGAAGAAGAATTTCAGCAACAAATCATCACAAAGAAGCCACGAAAACCTGTTTAATGCTTACAGGTGGCACCCAGTGCAGCTGATGTCAGGAGCTCATCATGTGACTAATAGCCATCTGATACACAGATAGTTTACAACTGTAGAATCTAAAGATAGAAAACTATGGTTAGTTTAGTCTACATCTTGCTTTACCCAGTGCAAGATCTATTTATTTATTTATTTATTTATTTATTTATTTATTTTGCATTTTCTCAATGCATTTTGCTAGTCTTTTTGTGCTGTTTAATTTTAAAATTTCCACATAACCCAAGAAACATCTTCTAAACTCCTGGGGAAATTCAGATTTTATATCTTAGCATCAAGAGTTTTCCCATCCCCATCTCCCTGTTATTTCATGAAATAAATAAAGCAGTTGCTTATCTTCTTTCACTATTCTGTGCTATAGCAACTCCAAATGACATTAAGTAATTATCTCCTCTACGCATTCACCCAAGAATTTCCAAATTTGAGCCTTGTTTTGGCATTCAGAAGTTATTGTATTGATTTCTTTTTTTTTTGTACAGTAGCACATTGGTATTCTTCTCTTTCACTGTGTTAGCAACATGCTGACCCCAAAACTAATGCAGTATTTCATGCAGATTTACTGGACTCAGAGGAGTCCTCTCATTTATACTCCCCACCATGCAGTATTTGGTCATGCACCCTGGAATTTCAGTGGCTTTTTTCCCCTGACTGCATCCCTATTATCTCTAATGCAAGTTCAAAATGTGTTTTCCCAAATCCTCTTTCTCTGACACTATTTTAGGGCTGATTTATGCTCACCTAGCTTTTGATTATTGCTGTTCTATTTCTTTGTATTTTCCTTTTATTTGAAAGTTTTCTCACTTCAACATTGTATTTCAGTAATGGGCTGTTTTCATATCTTCTTTCCTCTCTCCATCACTGTAAATACCACTAAAACCTCTACATGATGATAAAAACAGCTGCATTACTATTCACTGCTGTTGAGACAACTTTAAACTCACATATCTTTCTTTCTATTTTGTCAAATCTGAATTTATTTTTCAAGATTTCATGAGAAAGCATTTTGTTTAATATCTTTATCAATGATATTGATGAGGGAGTCAAGTGCACTCTCAGCAAGTTTGTAGATGATGCCAAGTTGGGCAGGAGTGTTGATCTCCTTGAGGGTGGGTTAGCTCTGCAGAGGAATCTGAATAGGCTGAATTTAGTTGTATTTCTTCAGTAAGACTAAATGCCAGGTGCTCCGTGTGCTTGATAATATCTCCAGGCAGTGGTGTAAGCTCAGGGAAGTGTGGCTGGAAAGTTGCCTGACAGAAAAGGACTTGAAGGTGCTGGTCAACAGCCAACTGAACAAAAGCCAGCAGTGTGCCCAGAGGGCCAAGAAGGTCAATGGCATCCTGGCCTGCATCAGAAATAGCGTGGTCAAAAGGCCAAGGGAAGTGATCGTTCCCCTATATGTGGCACTGATGATGCCACATCTTGAGTACTGTACTCAGTTTTGAGCCCCTCAGTACAAGAAAGATATTGAGTTACTGAAACATGTGCACAGAAGAGCAACGATGCTGGCAAAGGGACCAAGCCAGGTGAGAAGCAGCTGAGAGAATTGGGCTTATTCAGTCTGGAGAAGAGGAGGCTGAGTGGAGACCACATCACTTTCTTACAACTACGTGAAAGGAGGCTACACTGAGGTGACTGTTGGCCTCTTTACTCGAGGGAATGTGTGGCACCGGGAGAGGTTTCAACTGGATATCAGGACGAATTCATTAGTGGAGAAGTTGGTCAACCTTTGGAACAGGCTGTCCAGGGAGGCAGTGGAGTTGCCATCACTGGAGATATTTAACATATGTGCAGATGTAGCAGCTGGGGACATGGCTTATTGGAGGACTTGCAGTGTTAGGCTGCTGACTGGACTTGATGATCTTGAATATCTTTTCTAACTTAAATGATTCTCTGATTTTGTTATAGACGTGTAATGCTCTCCTTTCAGCCACTCACCTTCAGTTCTATTTCAGAACATTAGAGCCTTGTAGTAGGGCAGTCATTTGAAAAGGGAAAGTCAGAGCATGAGGAGCTGAAGAGGGTCAAGTACAGCAGGCTTCTTATAGGATTTGGGCAAAAGAGCACAGTTTATATAACCTCAGCAGTGATTATCTGATATGAGCTGCTAGGGGCATTTGCAGAAGCAGAAGTCTAAGCAATTAGATAACTTCCAAGTTAAATGTGAAGGCATACGGTGACCTGAGATGGTCCCAGTGTTAAGCACACACACAAAAATGTGCCTCTGTTTATTTGCCTCAAATATGTCTATGATCTTTACTGGATCAAGTCCAGGGAGAAGTGCTGTAAAACACATATTCTGCTTCTGACCACATTCACAATGCAAACACTGCTCACAGCTCTTAGTACTGTTATTGGCTATGTAGTGTTATTACAGATACCAGAACAGATCACGAATATAATGTAAGAAAAATCCTTAAAATTTACATAGAAACTAGATTTAATGTATAAGTTTGACTACACCATGTCTAACTCTTGCATTATATCCAGTTATCCATTATATTTTCTTAAATAAAAACTGGCACTGGTATATAACTTTGTCACTTTCATTAACATCAATCAGCGTAGATCAGCCAGTTTGCTATTTTTATGTATAAAAATAGAATAACCTTCCAACTCAGCAAATGCTTTTCTTTGCTCTACCATATAACTTCACTGCTGTTAAATAAGAGAAGGCACTACTCACTTTCTTCCTCAAATATTTTTCTGCACTGATGTATCTGTAAATTACTTTATAATTCCCCATTTCCTTTGTTAGCACAAAGTAATTAAACTAATCCATCCTCTGTAAACCTCAGTTGACTCTGTGTCCTTTATTGTCATTGCATCCTTTTTTTTTTTCTTTTTTTTTTTTTTTTTGACATTTTTTCTTAACTTCTAATCCTCAAATCTACATCTGAAACTTTGTTTTCCACACCAGTTCTCAGTCATCCTTTGGCTGCAGTCTTTTTTGGCTCTTGCAGCCAACTAGCACAGTGATGAAATCTTGGTTCTCATGAAATCAGACTGACGGTCTCCACCTAAATCCACTATTTACATAGATGAGTTTCAATAGCACTTGTGTACAGTCTCCAGTTTCTCATTAAGTAAGAAATACTATGATAAGGAAAGGTTTTTCTGCAGGACAACAGAAACAGTCATGGTTTATTAAAGCACTCTGGATGCGGCCTTGCTGCCTCTACAGAAGTCAAAAGGAGGTAAACTCTTTGCATCTTTCCTTAACATAACATCAACCTGCTCTGCACTCAGCCTTTTTTATGTAAATAGACCTTGGACCCTCGCATACTGCTAGCATGTCGTGCTGGGTTCAATTCACTTACTGACCACAATGTTCAGTATCTGCTGTATTACATACGAAGATGCAGAACTAATGGTTTCCTGTTGAGAGTGTGTTAACTTGGTGTGCTCCCATAAACACACTACGAAGTATTCAACATCCCATCTCCACTGCTCCTCTTCCATTCCTGGCAAAACTGGAGCCCTAAAAAACCCCACCACAACCCTTAAATGCTTTTATAATCCAACAACAGAACCATCCTAAATTTTGGTTCTGCTCCCAGGACTGTCTGCAGTCTCCGTCTAACCTGGAATGCACAAATAGTCTAACAGTCAATGACACATAAATACAATTTTAAAGCATCTACATAGGTATTGTTTTGCTGGTATTTGTAAATTCTACATTTGGTGTCATTTCATTAACTAGCAGTTAAAGTTCAGTTAACATTAACTAAAACATTACTTTTCAGCACATGCTCATGACCAATAATTCAAGTGTTCCACTGTTAAAGAACCTTTCCTAAACCTGTCATCTTCCTGATCAGATCCTATACTTATTCACAGATGCGGTAGCAAATGAATTATGTATACTACCTTTACTTTCATCTGTGTAAGTCAAAGTGTATGCTTTTGGTCTTACACTTTGCAAAGTTACTGTTTTGACAGTATTCCCTGTGATAATTTACAACTCTGTCAATTTCTACGCTTTGCAATTTAGCTACTGTGCTATCTATTCTCGTAGTGGTTTAAAGTGTTTTCTCATCTCTCCCAGATGAAAAATTGTAGTATAAACCTTGGCTGCTGCCAGCAGCAGCACAGTGTAAGCTGAATATTGTACTGGCCTGACATCTACTTGCCATACTTGCACTCTTTTCCACATTTTAGGTTGCTATTGCACCACTGATACACAATAAAAATGCCAGCAAAATCTAAAAACTTTTAAAGAGAATACAAAATTATTATATAGGCAGTGAAGTATAGACTAATCTCCATTTTCTACAGTTATTCCAAAGCTAGAACAAAATACTAAGAATTTTACCTCACCATTAAACTCTTGGTTCCATTTCAGAGTCCATGTGAAATGTTTCTTTGTCTGAGTGTATGCTTATACATACACCAAAAAGCTGCCACTACACTTTGCATATACAAAAACACGCCTGCATCTTAAAGAACAACAAAAAAATCTCTACTAGAAGCCCTTACTTCCTTTTTAAAGGCTTTCTTTGAAAATTTAACCTGTTTTTTTTTTTTTTTTTTTTTTTTTGTTTTTTGTTTTTTTTTTTTTTTTTTGCTTTACTTATAAGCAACAGCATCTCTCATAGATGAAAAAATCAGCCATCATCTCTGACAAAAAGAAATTACTGTAGTGGCTAAGCTAAGTGGACAACAAACAGTTTTGCTGCTAGCTCTGCCACTGTGCAAGCTATCCACTCTTCCATTTGCAATATGGGCAAAACATGACAGACCTTACCTGCTGGGTGTTTTGAGATTGACTTACACCTAGCATTTGTCACAGGCACCGATCACTTAACACTAGGCAACCAACCAAAACATTTTTTAAGTGCGCCTACCTGCAATGATACAGGCAAGACTGGACATCCCTTCATCTGTTAGATCTAAAGCCTTCAAGTGAAGAAATAAAAGTTTGTACCTAATTGTACTTGATGACAGGATAAAGTTGTGTATTATTAACCAGGTAATCAGACTTACTGTTAATAGCTGATATGACTCATTGCATGTCAGTGATTTTTACCTCAAGGAGTAAGCAAATTGGTTGAAATTATTAAAAAGCAAAATAAAAGACTGATAGAACAGATCAGCCTAAAACTTTTAAAACCATGTATCTGTAGTCTGTAAGAATTCAGTACCAAAACCCACATATCTCAAAAAAAAAATTCATTTAACTGGGCTCTTCAGAAGGTTCTGTGCAAACCCTCCAAACATAACTATTAAGGAATCTAATCGGGCATGGAATGAGAATTTAAAGTTACGTGCATGAAGCAAGTCATGAGAATGGTCAGCTTTCAGACTGCATTAAAAATCAATTGCCCTAAGGATTTGTATTGAAACGGTATTACTTCAGATATTTGTTAATCTGTAAAGAGAGGCACTGCGCGCTCGCAGCATCTATGGACAATAACAGCACCAGAGTAGAACAATAAAAGATGAAAGTTGGAAGAATAACTCAAGATAATAGTAAACTGCTCATACACTCCAATGTTTTTTGGGACTGGAATTCACAGGAGAAGGATTAATGAAAATTGCACAAAACCAAAGTACTGCAAACATACAGAAAGCTACAAGAATACTGGACAGACAACAGTTGGAGCAGTATTCAAGAGATGATAACATACAGTTACAGAAGGAGCTAAGGTCGAGGACATATAACAGACACTTCATTACTTAATAATATCCATGAGAAGATGAGTAATTTTAACGTAGGTTTTGATTTTGCTCTGATTTATCTAATGCTACCAACATAACAACAATAGGATAAGATGAACTTCTGAGGTGCAGTACCTTGTAATTCATGTTCCTACAATAGGGAAACATATTGCATCACAAGATCTGATAATTTATTTCAGTTCTGTAGTTTAATGAAGCTACTGTTCTGCACTGCAACTTTCCCATTCTGTATAGGTTGTTTGCACTACAGACTGAACGCAAGCAGATTATATATTTAAAATGTATTTTAATATATTATTAAAAAAATCCAGAAATGCTTATTTTACACAGATCTAACTTGCATAGCAATTCAAATTACTCTAAGTTACAAAATGTATTGTAATCAACCTAAGCAAATTGTTCAGGTACAATCTGCAGGATGACTCTTATGAAAACAAAGCCAACACCATATAAGTCATCACACACACACAAAAAAAAACATTTTGAACTTGAAGGTACTGCTTCCATATAGTTGTAGGAAAAAATATTTATTCTTAAAATGAAGCATACTCAAACATATTTGTATATTTTCTGTTATGGAGTTTGATTTTCCTTGTTCAGTTCCTCATTGCCAACATGGCATTTATGTCCCAAATGAGATTCCGTAACTGATCCATGATCTGCTTCAGTTGCTGATTCTTCAGTTTCAGTTTCTGTGGGAAGATTTTATGAGAAGATTTTTGTCATCAGTTGAAACAGTACACTCAGGATTTCAAGAAAAGTTAGTGTTATGAAATGCTATATGTATCTTTTTGTCAGCTGTCTGTGAGCAATATTAGATAATACATCTTCTTGAAAGCACACTCTTAAAATACAAGACTCAGAAGTTAAAGACCTTTGTTAGAGAGGAATGCTGTTTCTTTTCACAGCACTCTTTTATCAAAACACTTGATCCCTTCAACAAGAGCAAGCTTGTGGCCATTGGCCCTCTAACCAAAGTCCAAAAGACAGCACTTGATGCAAAGAGAAGGAAATGAAATTTGAGACCAGAAGAGCTCAGGGAACAGCTAAATTTATGCTAATATGCACTGTACAAGCTGGGTGCTCAGAAAAGCAAGGTATTAAAAGTCAAAGTCTGAAAAACCACAAAGTCAATCAAGCTTTTCTACACCTTCTGCCTACATCAGTCAATTCTGATGAGCTACACGATGCTGTCCTCCCAAGTATGCTGAACGCTATACAACTGTGTACTTGCTGCAAAAACATCTGAAGGGACAGAAGAGTAGAAAATGCACTTTCATCTGAGGAACCAGAACTTAAAAATTATGTCTACAGAAGATCAGTGCATTAAGCCAATGCACAATATTCCTAACTGTTCATGTTTCACAGTAATACACATATTTATTATCCAATTTATCCATTTTCCTGCTCAAATCAAAGCTGCCAAGTAATAAGTTAGTGTGTATTGTTAACAACAAGCCCATGCCCTTCATTCCGTTCAAATTTGATATAAAGTCAGCCTCATCACATCAGAGATAGAATTCATAAGGGAAGCCCAGATTTCTAAGTAAAGCCAAAGCAGAGGAAAGACTTGCTGTCATTCAAAATGTCTCAGGTTTTACATCACTTTGTTTCTTCTGTACTACACAAACAGCAATACATTAAAGGAATAACTCAGCTCAGTAACTAAAGTAATTGCAACAGTGACAAAAAGAAGCAACAAAAGAAGCAGCATACTGAAAATCAGAGCCCTGTCTTTTCAGGTGAACAACAACCAATGTTTTTTAAGCGTCCAGCTGGTCAGGCTCAGAAAGAAGTCGGGGGGGGGGGGGGGGGGGGAGAGGGGGGAAGCCTATTCTTTTCAGACCTGCGAAAAGTCTTAAGAAATACAGTAATAAATTTAAGAGAACACTGTGCTTTGAGAAAGGGAAATATTTCTGAACACATTTCAGTGGACACGTTCCCTGGACGCAGAGCCCACACTCTGACTCCTTTCTGACTCCTCAGAAGAAGGTAAAATAGACGTAGGTTTGGAACTGATTCGGAAATTCTAAGCAAGCATTTGATTGACTAAAAACCATTTTAAGTTACAACGTGCATTTCTCTACTCTTTTTCCATTTGCTAATTGAAAACTGCACTATATAGAGCAAAGATTCCTTTCCAAAAGATAAGAGGGAGAACTGAGAGAAGAATGTAGCTATGACAATACTTAAATGACATAATTTTGCTTCCCTGCAAAACATAATGACATAAGAATTCGATGCTTTACAGACTACAAGGGATGAGATAAACAAGCATGTTCATACCTGTGGCATTTAAAAACGCATTTCCATTTCCCACCCTCAACATTTAATCTCAGAGAAATCAAGGAATGTAACATCCAAACAACTAGCTTAATGCAAACTGTCACTCACTGATACCGAGGGCACATCAGTTCATTATTTTCCAAAGCCTTCACCAACAGAAATGAAGGCTGAGCAGTCAGTGATGATTACGTGTTAGACAAAGAAGAACCATTAACCTCTGGTGCTGCAGACTGTTTTCTCTCCATCCCTTTTTAACTGTACTGTTACACGCTTTTCTGTAGATATGCCTGTATGAACTTTGCATAAGTTACATTCAAAAGATTCATTCTATAAGACAATAATTTTCATTTCTTGTGCAACTATTATGAAACAGGATTTTTACGCTAGACAAGTGAACCCCTGAACTGGATTTCATTTGATTTCAAAGTGTCTGTAAAGAGGTGAGTAATATATTTGTTATTATATCTATCTGAAGATAACTTTAAGTCCTTTTCTTTGGTGTTTTATTTCCTTAGCTCTTCTATTCTACTTCTTGCAGAGTCAGAAAAAACATCTAAGGTGAAGCACCGTCTCTGGATTGCAAGGCTGAGAAAAGAATAAATGGCAAGGGGAAAAGCTCCACTTCAGAGAGTGCAGCATCCTAGCTGAAAAGCACGTAGAGATCTTTGTTAGCAGTCTATGCAGTGTGGACCATTGTCTATCACAGCCTGCTAGCAAGAATCATGGCATATAATTAGCATGCCCTTCCTACGCTGGCACTGGCAGTGCTGGTCTCTGTTTAAGGCTCTAACCTTAACCAATGAAGGACATCTCCACTTTGCTGTGGAAGGAGGCGAAATGGCCTTCTTGGGAAACCTACAAGTTCTGAAAGAAGCTTCTGCGCTGCTGACAAATTTCCATTTGAACAGATTGCTCGCAAAGTTGTCTCCCACTCTTTCCTCCTTCTCCTGAAATGACTTAGTTGATCTCTGGACTGTTTCTCAGGATTAATGGTTGTATGAAACAAGAAGAGGCACTTCATCCTACATAAATGCTACAGCTTCTGCCTTTATCTGTTTTAAGACAGCACATAAAAATTATCTTATTTGAGGTAGTTTGTAACTTAGGCACATTCACCTTATATCTGACAGGCATGTTTCTGCTGTTCACCTATTAGAAAGGTGATCTGACCAAAAAAACAGTCCTGAGGGGTTTTCTCCAGTGACACTTATTTCCAGCGTGATTACCCCTCCGCTTTGACTGATGGCAAATACCAGTGCCAGCATGAGGCAGTTGACAAGGATTACACCCTTTAGCAGCAATATGGACCTCAGTCCTTAGGTCAGGTAGAGCAGTTTTGAAAACATGAATATAAGCACAAAAAGCAGTAGGTGAAAAGAAGAGGGAGAACCATAATATCCACCCAGACAGTACCTATCTTTCAAGGAATTCACAATAAAGAACTTGATGTGTTTTGTACAGATTTGGATTCAGTAAATTATTCAGCTTTGACCAAAATCCATTTTTGACTTAAACTCATTTTTGGTTCACATTCATTTCATTGGAAATCAAAGCTGTCTAGGCTAATCTGCAAATTTCTATCAGAGATGTATCAAAACTTTTATTTGTGAAATCACTGATCCCATCTCTCTTCATATTAAGCTCAGTTATCTTTCACATTTTAACCTAAACATCACTATGAGTCATTATTCTGTACCTAATTTATTTGTTAAAATTCTCTTCTTCTTCAGCCTAAGATAATGATGTGGAAGAGTAAGACTACATTCTAGCTGACACCTGTAAAGACATCAAACGTATGTGTTTGTGCTTTAAAGGCATCTCTTCTGCTTGACAAAAAAATACTATGCCAGCCATAGTTTATTCCAGCTTTGTCAGAAACCTTTTTCAAAAGAGCCCTTCACAATGAGATCTCTAAGGCAAGGAGGTGGGAAAACAGTTTTTTAGTCAAAAGACTCACAACACTATGTGTAAAGGGCAGAAAAAAGCTGTAAGGGAAAAAGCGAATCAGTACTTTGCTCCAACTCTCTTGAAGCTTTCAGGTGATGTTCTAAATTATGGCCATTCAATTTATATTAAAGAACACTTTCGATCATAATAAATACACACATATGGCTATTCATGTATTTTTCAAGTGGTTTAGAAGAGTACTCATTGTTAACACACTAACTTCTGGGCAATTAAATATAATGTATTCATCATTCATTATCTGCAACTTTTTCTGATCTTGTTCTCAGACAACTGTTCTATCCTTCCTGGAAATGAGAAACTGAGTTTTCAGTCTCTCTCTAGCCTTACAGTGAGTAGGAAAATGGCTTATGCTCCTGACAACAGCAGGGACAACAGTGACAGCCTGTGTTCCACTCCATGCTCAACACGCTACACGTATTGAGCCATACAGCAAAGCCATGTATCCATTGCTCTGCTGCTCAGAGAGATGAGTGTCCATTAAAACAGTTTAACGTTTCCTTCACACTAATTAACTACCTAATGAAGATTATAGAAAAGACAAAGCTAGATTCTTCTTGAATGTGCACAGCAAAAGGATGAGGGGCAGTAGGCAAAAATTCACAAAGCTACTGGATATCCACCTGAGTAACTGGACCTATAATAGCTGGCCCTGCTTTGGCCTAGGGATTGATCTAGACACTAAGCCTAAATTCTCTGTCCTTGCACACAGCCATTTTGGTACCCAAAACAGCAGGAAAACATGCTCAGTGCAGACTGATGTGCTGAGACAGTGTCCAAAGAAACAATTCTTCCTCTCTTGCTGAAGTGTTCTTTGGTACACACTCATATCTGGGGTGAAAAGGATCCCACAACTACAAAATAAGAAATACACATAAAGGCAAATACTATGACAGATAGTTTTAAAAGAAATCAAGTTTCTACATAGGCAAAAGTAGTTTTTAGGCAAAATTCTTCCCTGAAGAGATAGCATAGTTGCAAACTGCTGTCATATGAAAGGACTCCACAAAACAACATTGGTTCCAGTGCACAAGGGTTTCATTATCAAAAAAGCCCTGAGGTAAATTCGTAGCAACTTAACTCAAAAGGTTGCAGATTGTCTTTCCCACTCCTAGCAAGATCATGGTTAGCCAGTTAGCAAAGATTAATTAAAAATATCTAGCATAATTATTTTCAAAAGGGCCACCTGCAGAATCTAAAAAAGCCCAAAGCTACATTTGCTCCATTTCTAAAAACAAGCAGTAAAAAAAGACTGTCCATAATGAAGCAACACAGATTACAACATTCTCAGTCTGTGATTTGATATTTTCTGCTGTCTCTCCTATCAAATATACTACAAAACTTGAGCCTGACATCTCAAAAATATTACAGACGATGCTGTATTGTGAAGGCAAGAAACCTGTAGGTATAATATTATATACAGACTAAAAAAAAAATAATATGAAGGCAATAGAGAAAAAATTTGCAATAGCAGCTAAATTGCCATTCGCTGCTGCAAACAGTAATTATATTAACTAAAAACTTACAGGAATTCTACTAGCAAAACAGTGCAAATACTACATTGATACTGGAACAGTAAACTATTTATTACAGAAAAAGAGTGAAATTCCTCACCAATTTCCAACTCTGGAAAGCAAATACTGATACCCGGAGTACTGCGTTCAGGCTTGGGGCTCCCAGCACAGGAAGGATGCAGAGTTGTAGGAGTGGGCCCAGAGGAGGGCTACAAATCATAGAGTGGGTTGGAAGGCACTGGTTCATCTAGTTCCAGCTCCCCTGCTACAGGCAGGGACGCCTCCCACTAGACTACATTGCTCAAAGCCCCATCCAGCCAGATCACAAAGGGGCTGGAGCACCTGTACTATGAAAAAGGGTTGAGGGAGCTGGGCTTGTTTAGTCTGGAGAAGATAAGGCTATTAGGAGACCTCACTCCAGCTTTCCAGTATTTTAAAGGAGCTCACAAGCAGGAGGGAGCCTGACTTTTACGTGGTCTAATAGTGATAGAACAAGGGGGAGTCACTTTAAATTAAAAAGGGAAAAAAATAGGTTAGATGTTAGGAAGAAATTCTTAACTCAGAGAATAATGAGGCACTGGCACAGGCTGCCCAAGGAAATTGTGAATATACCATCCACGGAAGCATTCAGGGCCAGGTTGGACGGGGCCCTGGGCAGCCTGATCCTAGTGAGTGGCAGCCCTGCCCATGGCAGGAGGTTGGACCTAGATGATCTTCATCATTCCTTCCAAAGCCATTCTATGACTCTATTATAAAGAAATAGCCAAGAGTTGTGGGAAGTGCAGGAAATAATTGTTTCATACAAAAGGTAGAGTTAGTGGGTACAAACAATATACATTTTTGTTTTTCTTACAATAGTTGTGCACAGTTATAAGCATTCTGTTCTTGTATGGCTAAAGTCTCTCTCAATTTACATTTAATAGGTTTCATCTTAAGTTACAGTTGTTAGATATTATTGAATTGCTAGGACAGAAATTCATTACCTTGTAAACTGATCAATACTTTTAATTAATGGACAAGTACTTCTTAGCCAATATTAGGTGATTAAATATTCTGACCTAAAAGTTAAGTCTAATACAGCAGATTAAATAAATAAGATGTCACTGTGTTAAACTGATATCAAAAACAACTGCAGTTTTGGTACTCTGCTACATCAACAGGTTCTTCTACCCTAAGAGTGAATGGTAAGTACAGGAAGTATGGGATGGTTCCCACTTCCTTAAGTGAGGCTGCCCCTCTTTCCAGAGAGCTGCCGGAGCAAACCAGAACTGTACAGTTTCAAGTCAGTGATTCCTGAAAGGGGGTAAGTTTTTGTGTGAGCATGAAACAAACCTTTATATTATCTACTAGTTTTGTTTGTGCTTCTCACTGGGAGGAGGTGTTCTTCAAACACACATAGGTATCACTAGAAAGACCAGACTGCCTGGGAAGTCAAGCAAGGACTTAAGCAACCCATGGAAGGTCCAACAATTCTGATGTCTCAATAATGCTAAAGCACTGGGTTATGCTGTTCATAGCAAACAGAGCGAGATGAGATCAGGACAAGCAGCTGAAGGGAGAAAAGATAGTGAGTGAAGATGTAAAAAGCTTCTTCATCTGTCAATTGGTTTTCATGTCCCAGCATTTTCATCAACGCTTTATGTTACTGAAATTTTGTTGAAAGAAATTAACCAAAATTGAATTGGAGATGAATGTTACAATTACACAGGACTGAAAAGCTATCAGGAATGCCAGTAAAGCAACAGAGAAGGCTATTTAAGCAGCCAGAATCAGAAATTAGATTAATATGATTCTACCTTTTTTTTTCCTGTGTGTGAAAACATGGTTTGCGTTATTTCTAGTCATAAAACATTTAGCATTTCCCCAAACTGCAGTATATTACAATTTGAATTTTGAGATTGGAAAAAGAAAATAATAATTTTTAAAAGTGCAGTTTAAAAACGAGAGGCTTCAATTTCCCTTGCAGCACATAAGCATTTTTTCACAAAAATACTACTGAACGTTCAACTATCTTCTTAAAATTTATTGTTGAAAATCTGAAAATTATGCTTAGGCACTTACATGCAAATACTGGATTTCAGTCCAGATTTATGCGATGGCTTGAATACATTTTTAATTGCTAACTTACTACTAATGCTCCTGTAACATCATTAACCTTCTTAAGATTTAAAACCCATCATAAACATTTATGAAATTCACTTCCCAAGATCACGCCAGGGAGGTTTAAAAACACATTAGCATACAAGTACAACAACAAGGGCAAAACATGTCATAAAACTATCAAAAACATATCAAATATGGACAGTTAAGCTTATTAGCACTTAAAGATTGCAAATAAATGTGCATAAATTCTCAGGGTAACATTACATACAATATAATGCATACCACCCTGCTACATCAGCACTGAACAGAAAGAACACAACAGGAAAGCAGACAACTGCTTTTCTCCAAATTCACATAGTACTCATTTTTGCCTGTACAATATACATGAATTTTTCTAAATGAATGGGTTATGAAGAGTTTGGTACATCTTTAACTGTTGAAGACAAATGCAAATATTGAAAATAATTCAAAAGCTGTAAATCCAGTGATAATTCTCTCCAAAAATATTTTAGACAGTCACCTGTTTTGTTCAGTTCTTTTTGTAGATTATGGCTGCTTTTTACCAAGCACTTACAGATACTACTGCCACACAAATACTTAGTTAATCCTATCTTTGTACTTTACAGATGGCAGGAACAATGTTTAATGTTATGATCTGTTAAAACTACTTATACTTAATCTCAATGCAATATTATCATCTACTACAGCATATTTATTTTTAGATTTATATCTGTCTATATTAATTGTACTCAATTGCAAACTGCCACTCAAACTGAAAATGTAACAGCCTCTTTATCATATAGTACATTTTTTCTGAACGTGTCAAGATTCAATAAATGCTGTACTTCACAAAAGAAATGCACTTCCTCACATTGTCAAAATACAGGAAGTAGCCCAGAAAATCCTCTACCAACACACATCGTAATTGTGATAATACTTACACATCTGATGTCTTATATCCATTTATTAATGCATTTGCCTAATGCATATTTAGAATTCAAGTAAGGTACCTTATCTCCATCTGTATTGCCTGTATCTACTGGGTTACCATGACCTCGATATAAAACATTGATTGTCCCCCTCTACTTTGCCATAACAAGGGTCTGAATTGCAGCACTGCAGGAAGAATGGAGCATTGTAGGAGCAGGTCCACAAAGATGATCAAAGCACCTCTACTATGAAGAAAGACTGAGGGAGCTGGGCTTGTTTAGCTTGGAGAGGACGAGCTCTGAGCAGACCTCACTGCAGCCTTCCAGTACTCAAAGGGTGCTTATAAGCAGGAGGGAGCCCAATTTTTTTTACCAGTCTAATAGTGACAGAACAAGGGGGAATAGCTTTAAACTAAAAAGGGAAAAATTAGGTTAGATGTTACTAAGAAATTCTTAACTCAGAGAGTGGTGAGGCACTGGCACAGGTTGCCCAAAGAATCTGTAGATGTTCCTTCCATGGAGGCCAGATTGAATGGGGCCCTGAGAATCCTGATCTAGTGGGTGGCAACCCTGCCATGGCAGGAGGGCTGCAAGTGGATGCTCTTAGGTCCCTTCCAACCTAAGCCGTTCTATGATTCTGTGAATACTCAGAAGAATACATACTGTTTTAAAAGGAGTCATAAGTTAAAATTGTTATGGTACCTAAAACCTACAGTAGCCAGTGCTGCAGCTAAAAAAAAATTGTTTAACAAAACTAATTCTAAAATAGTTATGCGGCACATATGGTCTTTAGTACAGCAGTCTAGAAACCTAGGCTTTGTAATGTCAAAGTGACATTTCCTGTTTTACACAAATTAATTTCAACTTCCTTACCTTATTTACTTCCATGATTTCCCTTCTCTCTTCACTAGCAAAACGAAGCTGACTAGCAGCACCACGATCATCATGCTTGGAGCCATCTTCTTCAACATATGGAATAAGTTGCTAAGAAGACAAAAAAGGTCAGCTTTTAAAAAGAAGAAAAAAGGAAAAAAAAACCTGAAAAGGGGAGGTACTAACAGTTTCCTTCAAAGGTTCAAACATCCTGAACAGAAAGAAGTGCAGACAGGCATACTTCATCACCTCAAAACCAACAGCCTCACAATGGCCTCAGTCAGTTCTGTGCTTCAAAAAGATATGACAGCACATACTGTCACACCTAGACTGCAGGCAGAGCTCAGTATTAACATTTTAAGAGGTCAATCACAGGTAACCTTGGATTTTTGAACTCTATAGACTGTGATTTTAAAGCTTACTGCTCCACACTATGAAATAACACAAACATGAAGTTATCATTATTATCAAGTATTTCAGTGATGTCCCAAACATAATTTATGACAGACTTTACACATGGAGATTAAATACTTGGTTAATACCCTAATTATTACTTTCTATTTTATTGGTTTTCTGTTTGGCTGTTCTTAAGATCAGGCCCACAGTTATCTAATAGGAATTTCTCCATAGGGATTTTCCACTGTAATCTCCTCAAGCACATAATGCACTGCATTTTTTTGTAAGCTTTTGAGAAGTCAAGATCTTCAGTAAAGAGTTTCTAAATGAATATCAGTATGTTCTTGATCAAAAAAAAATTTTTAAAGACTCAGGAAATGTACTAGCTACAAAACTCATACATGCATTGTGCCAAACTCTTCCAAAGTAACACCTTGTTCAAAAATAGTTATAACGTACTTACAATTTAAACATCACATACACACATGGAGTCTGTTGAATTTTCTGTCCTTAACTGAGAAAAGCTAAAGCTGGTAGCAAAAGTACACCCTTGATCACATCTACATACTACAGACAAATGAAATATTAGTAAGTGATGCAAATGAGCAAGACAGTTCAAAAGTCAGGGAACAGGTTGCTGATATAATGCATATTAACTTTTTACTCAGGTTGAGGTGTAATACGAAGCATTCAGCAGCAAACTTCAGCATTCTGCTGAAAACTCTGACTTAGCTCTGAAAATCATATTTTCTTCCATATATGCTTTTGGAGGCCATGCTCATTAAACTTACTGAAATGGACAAAGAATGCCGTGTTACCCTCTGCCCTGTAAAGCAAAATAGCATAGCTATTAAACACTCTTGGAAAAAGCTCCTCCTCTTTCTTAAGGAAAAATAATGCCCTGAAAAAATTTTTCTCCTTTGAAAACCTCCCATCTGTAAGAAAAGCTCTGAATTCAAATAAAGAACTACACCTAACACACAAATAAAGCAGTTCTCTCTAGTGAGAGAATTCTGTAACTGTATCTCCTTCACAACAATCTTATAGCTTATTATGTTGGCTAAAAGAAAGTTGATAAGATCACCTATTAAACTAGCAGTACACATTAATGAAATATAATATTTTTATACTGTTAGTAGACACTAACTTAATTGATGGAAGGTAATGACACAGTTTCTTGCCATAAACAAGAAGCAAACAGGAAAAAAGAGACAGAACAACAAAGTGGTTTTGGTAGTGCAAGTTAAGAAAGGTGTAACATCAACCTAAATTTTATAGCCTGGGAATTCAATGGACTCACCTTGGGGTTTCTGCCTTAAGTGGCAGCAAACTAACAAACTGCTGCACACCCTTTGTAATACAGCAGATAACATGCAGATAAATCTATCCCAATGCTATCTCATAGAAAGTAAGGAGTTACCTTCCCAATCTTAAAATAACTACTGAAGTGGGTATCTCACTTAGCATTTACTACTGACTACTCAGAATAAAGTACAATGACAACACTGTCACTGATTAGCAGCAGTGATGTTCAAAATCACTTCCCAGTGTCACGGAAGAAGACAGGCTGAGGAGCTATGGATGTATATATATTTTAAAAGCAACAAAATCTAAGCAAAAATTGAAGTATTTAAGACAAGTGGATCGGTGACAATGGAATTGCACATGTTTTCAGACATCAGTCATGCACTTGCAGCCCAGAAAGCCAACCATGTCCTAGGGTACGAAAAAAGAAGCATGGCCAGCAGGGCAAGGGAGGTGATCCTGCCCTTCTGCTCTGCACTGGTGAGGTCTCACCTGCATCCAGATGGGGAATCCTCAGTCCAGGAGAGATGTGGACTTGTTGGAGTGCATCCTGAGGAGGGCCACAAAAATGATTCAAGGGATGGAACACCTCTCCTATGAGGACAGGCTAAGAGAGCTGGGGCTGGAGAAGAGAAGGCTCTCGGTAGACCTGATAGCAGCCTTTCAGTATCTAAAGAGGAGCTACAGGAAAGAAGGGGACAGACTCTGAAGCAGGGTCTGTGGTGACAGAAGAAGGGGAAATGACTTCAAGCTCAAAGAGGGGAGATTTAAGTTAGATAGACAGAAAAAATTCTTTTTACAGTGAGGGTGACAAGGAACTGGAAGAGGTTGCCCAGAGATATGGTAGATGCCACATTCCTGGAGACATTCAAGGTGAAGCTGGATCAGGACTGGGCAACCTGGCCTGGCTGTGGATGTCCCTGTTCATTGCAAGTGGACTAGATGGCCCTTAAAGGTCCGTTCCAACTCTAAGGATTCTATGATTTTATGAATTACTACAGAATTAGATCATGAGCCACAGAATAACTGCCTGTCTTGTTCAGTGCAGTATCATTAAGAAGGCTAACAATTGGCAGTAAGGAGGGAAGAGCAGCGTACATACATTCCACTAATGATTTAGAAATCGGGAGTCAGTTAAGTAAAAGAAAAAAGCCATTAAGTAATTTGACTGTTTAAAAAAGTTTGTCTATATTCGTTAAAGATAAGGTTAGAATGTCAAGTCATTTAACAATATGATTGAGAATATCAGTGAAAATTTGAAATAAGAATTTAAGAAACATAATAAGAGAAATGATGTGACACTTTCATTCACCCTGACATGAGGAAAGTGAGCATTCCGTCAACTTCATAGCAACAAATACTAAGTCACTAAAAGGAAAAAGAATTGCAGCTACTGCAATTGTTTCACCACAGACTTACTCCGCTAAAACAACCTCTTAAAAGAAAAACTTCCCCTGACCCTTTTTTTCCCCTAGAGGAAAAAAACTGGTGAGTGCACAAAGCCTGAGGTAAACAGCTAGGATTTTAAACGAAGTCTGATCTGTAATTTGTAGATATAGAAAGATACTCACTTCTATGGGAATAGGATCGAGTCCAGCACAGTTTTCATTACATTTGTCATAGACTAATCTCAGTTTTCTGAAGAGTATTGATAGCTGACGGAGATGCTCCTGTAGTTTTCCCAGTCTGTCTTGATATGTTCCAGTATGATAAGTTACACCATTTGGCAACTTCAGAGAACCAAAACACAAAAGAGTTATAAATATTATTTTCTCTCATAGGAAATAAAAAAATCTAAGACAAATGAGAGATTTTTTGTGCATTCTACTATAAGACCATCACAATATTCTCACAGTCTGAAATTTCTATTTTCTTTATCTGTAAAAATCTGAATCTTATTTGCCCATCTCATGTGCCAAATCACTGCTCTCAAACAGCTTCATGTCTTCCACATCCTGGTCATTATCGATCACTGTAACTTTCAGTGAATGCCTTAATCCATGCTTAAGCATGGCTGCTGTTGCAATCTGAGAAACTTTCTGCCTGAACCCAGGTCACATTTCAGACAATCAATGCGAATTCAATGTAATACTCTGTGTATCTACATAAAATAATTACAGAAGGAAATTTCAGGAGACATGAAAATACAGGGAAAAAGGGAATTGGAGTGATTACTTGCATGTTTGTCTCTGAAGTTGAGAGCATGCACTTCTGCTGTCAACAGAGAAACATGAAAGAAGTTTGTACATTCTCTTCAGTACGTAATCAAGAGGATTCTGTCCACTTTAATAATGAATAGAATGTCACAACATTTTAAGTGGAAAATACTACAGAAGAATGATATCACTGATCAATGACAACTCCTTTAAAATTACTCCGTAGAGGTTAACAAAAACAGAGAAACATAAACATCATATAAATACACTTCACTATTCACTAAACAGTTATCTTCCCCTTATCTCCAAATTCGAGGGATGTGGATTTGATGGATGGACCACTCAGTGCATAAAAAAAATGGTTGAAAGGCCGCAGACAGAGGGTGGTCATCAATGCTCTATGTCCAGGTGGAGGCTGGTAACGAGCGGCATCCCCCAGGGGTCTGTCTTGGGACCAGTGCTCTCTAACATCTTTATCAATGACATCGATGATGGAATCAAGTGCACCCTCAGCAAATTTGCTGACAACACCAAGCTGAGTGGTGCAGTGGACACGGTAGAAGGAAGGGATGCCATTCAGAGGGATCTCAACAGGCCAGAAAGCTGGGCTCAGGTGAACCTGATGAGGTTCAACACGGCAAAGTGCAAAGTTTTGCACTTGGGCCGGAAGAACCCCAGGCATCCATACAGACTGGAAGGAGAGGTCCTTGAGAGCAGCCCTGAGGAGAAGGATCTGGGGGTCCTGATGGATGAAAAACTCAACATGAGCCAGCCGTCGTGCTTTTGCGGCTCGGAAGGCAAATGGTATCCTGGGCTCCATCAGAAGAGGGGTGGCCAGCAGGGACAGGGCAGTGATTGTCCCCCTCTACTCTGCTCTTGTGAGGCCCCATCTGGAGTGCTGTGTCCAGGTCTGGAGCCCCCAGTACAAGAAAGACAGAGAGCTGTTGGAGAGGGTCCAGAGGAGAGTCACAAAGATGATCAGGGGACTGGAGCACCTCCCCTATGAAGATAGGCTGAGGGAGCTGGGCTTGTTCAGCCTGGAGGAGAGAAGGTTGCGGGGTGACCTCATTGCAGCCTTTCAGTACCTAAAGGGAGCCTACAAACAGGAGGGGAGTCAACTCTTTGAAAGGGTTGATAACTGCAGGACAAGGGGAAATGGTTTTAAGTTGAGGGAAGGGAGATTTAGGTTGGACATCAGGGGGAAATTCTTTACAGAGAGAGTGGTGAGGTGCTGGAACAGGCTGCCCAGAGAGTTGTGGATGCCCCGTCCCTGGAGGTGTTCAAGGCCAGACTGGATGGGGCCCTGGGCAGCCTGGTCTAGTATTAAATGGGGAGGTTGATGGCCCTGCCCGTGGCAGGGGGGTTGGAGATTCATGATCCTTGAGGTCCCTTCCAACCCTGGCCATTTTGTGATTCTGTGATTAATATAATTCTGTGAAACAGTCATTAAGTACATTTGGAATATATTTACTGTGGTAGAAATGACAATTCAGCATTTGTGAATGTTCTCCTTGTTTACTAAATACACAGGAACAGCCAAGTGTATTCAGAGTCGTATATGTGTCTCCAACCAATCCCTTTTTCAAGACAGTTTAGCCTATTCATGTATTTAAATGTCCCAAACTATCTTCGTGTGCACACAATCACTTAGTAGTAAAAACACGAGAAGGGAACTGATGATCACCAAATTAGAAATAAAAAACTTTTCTCACCTGCATGTTCCTCAGTAACTGGAAGATTTCCATGGTTCGAAACACAATGTCCTGCACGGTCTCCTGGCCGATACGGCACAGAGATGCTGTATTGACCTCCCTAGCTGCCTGAGCCTGCGTTCCTGAGAATGCACCGGGAGGCATCCCTGCCCCGGCCAGAGGTGGGGTTGACATCTCTGGATGCCAACGGGTCCCACTGAACCAACCTGCACACAGATAAGACAACGATGAAGTATTTGTCTGAGACTATTTTAACAAACAAACTTCTTACCGTGGCTATACCTCCTCTGCTCAACAGGTCGTCTTGTCTGAGACAAAACCATTCAACAAAAATTAGAGGGCTCTGTGACATCCCTTGGCTTCGGACAGGGCTCCTTAAATCATCAAGGTTTTCCGGGCCTCACGGAGCTGCACGCGGGGTCCTGCCCCAGTGCTACATGGCGATACGCAGGGCTGCCCGATTTCACACGCGCAGCTCTCGGCTCTCCTGCCCCGCCACCCAAACCGCAGCCTGCGGGCCGCTGTCCTGGCATCGCTCGGCGGCTACAGGCCCGTCCCGGACAAGCAGGCCAGCCGGCGGCCGCCCAGGCGGTACGCGAGGAACCGCGCGGGCGGATCGAGACAGACACAGCGCTAAGGCCACCCTCGGCGCCGAGCGGCGACCGTTACTCACAGGACCGAAGGCCGGGGCGCCGCGTCGCCGTGGAAACGCGGAGACGGAAGCAGTGTGCGGCGCCCGGAAGAGCGGGCCACACGAGGCGGAAGTGACGTCACGGCAGCAGGGCGGGGCTGGCTGGCTGCGGCTGCTGCTGTGGCATTGGGCAGGTGGCTGAGGCTGGGCGGGTTCACGCTTGTGGCGCAGGTTTTGTATCGAAGGGGAGCGGCTGGGCAAACTTGCTTTTGGCTGGTCACGTTGGGAAATTGCTGGTTACGTACTATCCGTTTATAGGTGTACCACTGCACTTCTTGTGTAGGTGTATTTTCACCCGTATAGAAACGCCTTCTGGTTTCAGAGTATTTAAATGCATGTAAGATGCTTCTCTGTTGTCTGTCCTGGCTGCTTAGGCTATGCTAAGGTAGTTTATAGTATCGTAGAATCGTTTGAGTTGGAAGGGAGCCTTAAAGCCCATCTATTGCAGCTCCCCTGCTATGAGCAGGGACACCTACAGCTCCATCAGGTGCTCAGAGCGCAGCCCAGTTTGTCTCCAGGGATGAAGCATCTGCCACCTCTCCGTGCAACCTGTCCCAGTGTCTCACCACTCTTGTCATAACAACCTTCCTCCTTATATCCGATTGAAATCTCCCATCTTTTAGGTTGAAACTAATTTTCCTTTTTCCTATCAAAACAAGTAGTTGGGTTGGTGCTGTTTCAAAGCACAAGCAGTGATTCCTGTGCAATGAAAAAGAAACTCCATCTAAAAGACACAGGGCAATGTTTGTGAGGGCTGGTAGGTATTCAGTAATCACTGCACTACATGGTGTTTATTGTCTGTCTTTATAATTGAAAGTAAATTTCTTCACAAGCAAAAAATGGGGTCAAAGTTTCTCTTTTTGCATTAATGTCTTACCTAAAACTCTGGTTTTGATGATAAGAACCTGAAATGCAGAAGAGGGCACTTAAAGTAGTTGTGCTGTAGTAGCTGTAATAAAAATGATGTTATGAATGATCTTTTGTACAAAATGCATTGCATTTGTAGTGCTGTAAAAAAAAAAAAAACAAAAGCAACAATAAAAAGCCAGAAATGACTCATAATATACCACCCTTGTTTAAGAAAGAAGGAACATTCAGGGACAGAACTGTACAATGTCAGAGACATTTTGCTGCAGAAAGCATTTCTTTTTCCTTCAGATTAATGAGGGGAAACACCACCCCGTTGCTTAAACTGAAGTTTTTGTTGCCTGGCTACATTCTCTTTGTAGCATGCTCTTTTAGCCAAAGCACAGTGTAAATAATTATGAAGTATTTTAACAAAATTTTAACATAAGAAAAAAAACAACAACAAAAGGAGTGTCTTAAACTGAAAAAAAAATTGCTCGTAAAAATGAGAGGGAGATATTTTCAGACAGCAAAAGAATATCCCACTGTGTCTGGCTAGACAACGCATGGGAAAAGCAGCCCCCAGAGAATTTCTAAGGGCTTATGTGAAGGCTTGCATCTCAGTTTACTGTACATTAAGGAAATGATGCAAGAACTGTTCAAGAGCTGAGCACAAAGGATAATGTTTTCCTTTTTTGATTGTGTGCCCAAGAGCTCTGTTCACACTGCTTAACTTGCTGCTCCAAATCCAATGGCATCTTAAGTTCCAGAGAGTAATGAGCGATTCAGACCACCTACTGTTCAGTGCTGCCAGACACAGGCTCCATGTACAGTCAAATACTAAAGTATATGACTGCTACTTGCAGTAGGCAGTTGAAATGTAGAGCCAAGTCTGCATGCAAAGAGTGCTGAAGAATGTTGCTTAGGGGACCTTCACGTTCTTCACTGCCGATCTATGGAACCATCTAAGTCTGATTTTTCACTACTAGGAGAAGGAATCTCCTTTCAGATAAGGAATGCTTTTATGGTTGGATGAGAAAAAGATGAATATACATTTTGCTTTCTAAAAAAATCAGTTAAGCTGTCTTTGTGTGTCTTCAGTTTGGTCTTGGACCAAACTACTTTCATCTGGAAGGTGTCCAAATCAGACAGCTCATCTTTCACATCCGTTTCAGTTTCTGTGGCATCAGTTCAACCAGTGTCTTAGGATGCTGCCAACTACTACACAGCATGAAGTCCTTGTTTTCTCTCTTCCTACACAGGGTTGAAGAGAAGCTAACAAAAAACTAACAGAGAGCATGCATCTACACAGGATCTTCTAGTCCTCTGAAGTTTAAACCAAATTTCTAATTATAACTTTTTGAACAGTAACTAGTTCAGACGTTATCATTTTCAAAGTAATAATTAGTTATGATACTGTAGTATTTTAAGAGATTCTAACTCAAACCATGAGTAACTACAAAGTTTGTGCGGCTGTGTTTTATCAACAAAGCAAAAATACTCAATAGAGAGGTAAGAGAATATTTTGTTTTCTTTCAATTTTCTGTAAAACAGTCAATGCGCTTGCAAGGCAGCATGAATCATTCTATTTAAAAGTAAACAGAAGTATTGGAATTCCTGGATCATCATTTGTTTTGCTTGTGTAAAGAAAAGTATGCTCACTCTCAGGTTCCCCTCGTGGTATTTCTTAGCAGCAGTGCTTTGATACCGCTTCCAGAGTGACAGATGGGCTTTGGGGAAAAGTGTTAACCAGGAAAGGACTTTCATTCTCAGTCCTGTCCCATTCTGTGTTTATGTGTGGATTCAAGAAAAAATAATGGGACTTTCTGGAACCTTAGCCAACAATAAACAGGCAAGGCACAATTTTATTGTTACCAAGCTGTGATAGATAGCAGCGCAGCACATAAATTTTTTAGTGTGTTTGTGGCCAACACAGACAGTAAAACTGGGTGGAGTTTAATTCAACAACATTTATAGGACAAAGGAAGCATTTCAGGACTGTGATTAGGTGAGATGGATTGTGGGGTTTTTGTGTGTCATGTGGGCTTGGAGTGTTGGTTATTTTTCCCATAGTGTTGTTTTCCCCAGCCAGACAAGCATCTCCATCAACTGTGAAGGAAGCAGTTTAGAGGGAACCAGGACCATCCGTGATAGTGCTAGACTGGATGAGATAAATCACATCAGCTGGAAGTCCAAAGCATCAGAGCACAGGGTGTAATCCATGACTGTCTGATAGAGGATTGATGCAGCAGTTATCTGGATGGAGGAGAAGCTGTGGATCACGCAGTTATACTGCGTGCCATTGTGTGATTCTGTCGTGCAACTCTTTGGTGCTGCGGATGGTAAAAGGACTGGAAGAGATCAATGTGGAAGCCTCCCTGCTTGCTTCTTTTCTCCTTCGTCCTCCATAGTATCCTGTGTGTTCATGCAAGCAACTTCAATGAACAAGTTTATCTGTATTTGCCCTGTGTTGATGGTGCATTCTGCTGAGGGTGAGAGATGCAGGCAGTAACCAAATTCAGTGTTTTGCCATAGCCAAGCCTCTGCATGTTCACAGAGTACACAGAATGATTTGTAAAACTGAATTTCAGAAAGGCCTTATGATGTTCCCTTAGATATCGTCAGGACCTGCATTACCTGCATAACTAAGTCACATGCATTTCCCACACTATGAAAACACGGTAAACTTTACGAGCTTTGTCAGATTATAGCTGTCAGGTAAGTGATAGTTCAGTGTACATTTGGTGAGCTTAACAGATGATGTAGCTTGCTTTCTTTTTGTCCTTTTGTAGCAGATACTGCAGTTCCATTTCTTGATCCTAGCAGGTTCATTACATCATATGTTCTCTACCTCTTCAAAGTTTTCTTTTTGACTTTCACTTCAGAAATATCATCCTTGGTCTATTTCATGCTTCTTTTAACACTTGTAATCATGCCACAAAAAGTCAGAAAGTGTTTTTATTGGTCGTTCACAGCACCTAAGAACTAGTTTCATCTTCCAGTTTTGGTATGAAGAATGTTTACATGGTAGACCATTATGCCCAGTAGTCTGTATTATCAGAGAATCATAGAATCATAGAATCAGTCACAGAATCATAGAATGGCCTGGGATGAAAAGGGCCACAATGATCATCTAGTTTCAAGCCCCCTGCTATGTGCAGGGTCGCCAATCACCAGACCAGGCTGCCCAAAGCAACATCCAACCTGGCCCTGAATGCCTCCAGGGATGGGGCATCCACAACCTCTCTGGGCAACCTGTTCCAGGGTGTCACCACCCTCTGAGTGAGAAACTTCCTCCTAATATCTAACCTAAACCTCCCCTCTCAGTTTAAGACCATTCCCCCTTGTCCTATCACTATCCACCCTTGTAAACAGTTGTATTCTCAGTGTAATAGTGACGGAAGAGTAAAGAAAGGATTAAAAGGAAGTGCCCACTTATTTTGCAAACATTCAGTTGCTTGTCTTTGAAGAGACATCTTGGATTCCCAACATAATCTCAGTGTTGTGACCCAAACCCACCAGCAGGCCTATCCTGTCTCCTTTGGTCTCTCTCTATCCAGCTCCTCTTCCACAGCCTATAGCTATATCGGTGCTCTAAATGCTAACACTGCGATGTATGCAAGCACAACAGCATCATTTTTTTTTTCTTTTGCCTTGTGATAGACATTCAGATATTTTCCCTGGTACTATTTTTTCCTGAGCAAATGGTATCTTGTGGGACTAACTGTTTGGACAAGGAGTTTTTCCAAATTGCAGTTTATATAAACTGTATGTCTTCATCAGCCAGATGTGCATTAATGATGCCTGTGGTTGGATTTTCAGCATGCTTGTCTGATGGCTTCTCCTGGGGCTTGCACAAAAATGGCTTGGAAATGGAACATTTGCAAAGAAGCAGATGCTGGCAAAAGAAAGCATTACAATGAGATGTAAAATATGTGCACTGTAATTTATACAGGCAACTAGCTTCTGGAAAACTTGACCTCTGTCCAGCAGAGGACAGAAACCTATCCAAAGAGACCCCTGAAGCAGTGACTGGTACCCAGTGGGACAGAGGTGGAGGGACTAATTATATTTTTGCAGCTGTTACACCAATGCTGGAAGTATGTTGGTGACAAATGACTTTGTGGTGGACAGCACAGTAGTTAATATAGGAGAAAAGCTAGTGTACACTGTGGTTTGACTGCTTATGTGCTATTAGCATTATAATCAGGTGTGCAAGGGTGACTTTTCTCTTCAGGGGTCACTGCTAGCATGCAGTTTCCCACTGACCCTCTACAGTTGGAGACACAGTTCTCATTAAGGTGATGACAGATTATATTCCTGTGTCTCACTCCATAGACATAGAGAAGGATCATGTACTATTTCACAAAATATGTCCTTGTTGTGTAAAATATCCATGCTGTGCTCTGTAGTAGGTGACGTTTTGTCCTAGACTCTGAGAGATGCAGCAACCTGGGGTTTCTTCATCTGCTTTTAATGGTTTATTTCTTCCTCTGATTGTAAACCACTAGTAACAGGTGAAAACTTTCTGACTTTACAGAAACAACCCTGTGCCACTGTCAGTTGGGGGGGGGGGAGAAAGGGGAACCACCTGTCCATCACCTGCAAAAAGTATTTGTATTCTTACAGTACTGTAAGCCTCATTGTTTCTTTTATCTCTGGCAAGATATGTTTTCTTTCATCTGTAACTTCATTTTTATCAGCAAAATTAATTGTATTTTATTCTGTGTCAATCTATTCAGATTCTGTGGCTTCCTTTCTTACATGTTCTACAACTGTTCCTGCATGAGAATCAGATATTGCCTGCAAATTTGGATGGCATGTAAAACAGATATTAAAAGCGGTAAGATTGTCTGGTCTAGTGCTACAAATCTAGTTCTGGGCGACTTTTGCATTCTGTAGCTCCATGCGTATGCGTATAATCATTCCTTGAATCATTCTGCCTCTGTTACATCCTCATTTGGACATTCATTCACATAGTCTATTCACCACAAGATGCACTGTGCTCATCTTATTTTCTTATTGGTAGCTTTAGAATGATTTAAAAAGAAAATGACATGTTATTTAGTAATGGCAAGTACATTATGGTAGCAGTAGAAGACTCCAGGAAGAAGCATAACATCATTCTACTGTGTGAATGCAGAGAACAGTCCCTGTCCTAAACAGTTTGCAATTCGGAGATTGTGTATTTAACAGCGATGAAGATAGATAAAGGAAGGATCTGATAGTTTCTGGGTAAGTTGTTTGGAGTGTCCTAATTTACCACGAAAGAAGTCAGCTGTATAGATGGTGTTACAGGAAAAGTTATGAGGACATGAAAGATATGTGGTGCGGATCCTGTCCACAAAGGCCATCATCTCTCAATGTAAGTCAAATGCCACTTGTGTCTTCCCAGTGATATAAGACTATGCGAACTAGGAAATGGAACAACAGATAGAAAAAAAGCATAGCTGGAGGCAGATGTTTGAATACAAATCATCCCTCCAGGCTGATGCACTACTGCAGGGTTCCTGGATTGACTCATTGACGTTATTTATGCAAAACTTCTGGCCATGTTTCCTTTGTGTAGTGTATTTCAAGTGATACATTACAGAACTGAGTGAATTCCTTATATTTCTCTAGAGTTTTCTATCTTGTTCCCATACAGCCTTCTAGATGTATCTCATAATTACTCAAAGCAGTAGTTTTCCTATAGTAGCGTGGAAGCTAATTGCAACACCTCGCCATTTTTACTGACCACATTCCCAGCTATTGCAGTCTTAGACAATTGCAAAACTCATCATCTTGCCTGGTCTATAGTAATTGCACACAAGATTTTAGGCTTTTCTTCTTTAACATTGTATATCCCAATTTTATTGTGGAGTGTTGGAAATTGTTTTGTAGCTTGCAGCACATACTGTGTGTGAAACAGATGTTCAGTAGACTCTATATGGCTGCAACTGTCCTAATAATTGTTTATTGGGCTTCTCTCTGGTGCGAGGCCAGTTGGCATGGAACAGGCCACATGCACACTGTTTGACTCTAAACTTTGGAAAAGAGTAGCAACAGATGTACTACCTAGTGGGAATGATCACTGTCTCATGTTAACTTCCAGACAGTTGGTTGTAGAGTGCTGGCTGAGCAGGGCAGACACAGAATCACAGATTTGCAGAATTAAAGGGACTGGAAAGGACCTCTGGGGATTGTTTTGTCCAGTCTCCTAGTAAAGCAGGTTCCCTACAGTAGGTTTCACAGGAAAGCATCCAAGTGAGTTACGAGTATCTGCAGAGGAGACTCCACAACCTCTCTGGGCAGCCTGTTCCAGTGCTCTGTCACCCTCAGAGTAAGAATTCTTTCTCATGTTCAGATTGAACTTCTTGTGTTCCAGTTTGTGCCCGTACCCCTTGTCCTGTCACCAGAAAGAGCCTGGCCATATCCAATTGACACTCACCCTTAATATTTGTAAGTATTGATAGGACTTCTTCTCAGTCTCCACCAGGCTGAGCAGTTCCAGCCTCTCCTCACACAGGAGATGCTTGAGTCCCCTCATTATCCTTGTGGCCCTCCACTGGACTCCCTCTGTACGTTACCTGTCTTTCTTGGACTGGGACTCCAAAATTGGAGACAGTACTCCAGATGTGGCCTGACCAGGGCAGACTAGAGGGAGTGAACCTCCCTTGACCTCTGGCCATACTTTCATAAATGCACTCCAGTCTACTCTTCTTTATGAAATGCAGTCTCAGCTTAAAATATACCCATAATAAACATTTTTAAAATTTGTTCTTATAATCAATATCTTTGAAATGCAAAATGAAATGGAAGAGGAGAAGACTATTAAAGAGGAAATCTCATAATCTTGTAATCTATAGCATTTTAAAAAGGAGGGAAAAAAAAGGAATATAGAGGAGTTGGAGTTCTGTTGTTTTTATTATTTTAGAAGGTCTTTAACATGAAATGTAGCATGAAGGAGCACAGCATTTCTGAGCTGTGTGAAGTGAGCGAGAAATCTTATGTTACTTCAGTTTCAGAAGTTTGTCAGTGTCTGGAGGAAGGATTCTTTTTGGAATGCAGATGATAATTAATGACCTGAGATCGTGTTCTAAGATTCTAAGATTCTAAGATTACAACTCAAAAAGGCTTATTAGAAGAGTGAGCATACTGTCACATACAGTGTGATAGCATGAGGGTCTCTGAATGTGCTAATAATATCCAGAGTATTCAGAGGATTTCTCCTTTGGATGGAGGAAGCATATTTCCAGTCATTGTGCAAAGGCTGAACCCCTGCCAGTAGCAATACTTCTGCTGGAAAGGATGATAAAAGGCAAAAAGGAATCTCAGCTGCACAGGGCTCAAATATCAATTTCTCTGCTTCTTTATCAGGATGTTGTGGATAAGCAGTACAGTGTTGTACCTTTGCCATAGATGTGCTGTTGACGTTGCTTCAATAGGGGCAGTAGAGGAGCTGCCTCGACCTTAAAAAGACTCATGGCTTAATGTGTCTTTATGGATATGCAAAAAGCAAGGATGCAAGCAGACAAATTTTAAGGATAGAAAGATGCAAAATTATTTAAAATTACATGGTACCATAGCAAAGCATTCTGAGAAAATGCAACTGTTTTGTGAATCACTTCCTACTCAAGATATTTGAAGATCCAATGAATTATCAAAGGAAATGAAAAACAGAAAAGCACAAGTCCCGCATTGGTGTTCAGCCTTACTCCTCCTCCTCCAGGTGGATCTTAGCTGCTCTGCAGAACTGGCTGAAATATTGCTGCTTTCCTGAGTGACACAATACTATTTTCACATACCCTGTCAATGCTGACGAATCATCTTGACTCCAACACTGAATGCTGTGACTGTTGCATTGGATGGTACTGTGGTGTATCTTCAAGTTCAGAGCAGCCATCATGGGTCCATTTAGCTCAAACTGCATGCTTCTTGCAATAACTAGAAGGTTTGGTTTGGATTTTAGAAGTCACTATTAAAAATGTAAAAATAAAAGGCCATAAATGCAGGTTTTATAAAAAGTATATGCCAGAAGTCGGTGAAGATGTTTCAATTGCCTATTTTCAGTATTCAGTGAGAACTGCAAATGTGGTGTAACCAAATAGAGTTGGTCGGAAACCATATTCTTCTTGTTTTTCATTTATTTTTAACTTCTAAAATCAGGGGAAAATATCTTTCTGAAAGCACTCATCTTTTGGTACATGATGGGAGGTATAACTGAAGACATTCAACAGAAAAGAAGCTTTCCATTAAATGAAAGTTTTGGATGGAAAGTTTCTGTTCACTATTTCAATGACATTTCCCATAGATTTGTAATAACAATAAGAGGAAAAAACTATCATCGTGAAGCAGACCAGAAAATAGCAGCATGAAAATAAGCTAATTAGTTTGATCGCTCCAAGGAAAACAAAAAAAACCAACATGATAAAACAAGCTAACAGAATGCTATTAGAGTGTTACTGGCACATGTGGCAAGTATGTAGCTTAGGGATAGGAACTGGAACTTTTAAAAATGTTATGGTAACACTAACCCTTTAAGAGAAGCCCTTTCAAAAAGCATTAAGAAATGCCACCTGTGTGGTAATTGACTTAAGAAAGGCTCAGACATTAAAACAAAGGTGATCTCTTCATATGGTGCTTCTAACAGTAACAGTTCATGCATAGTTCTAAGACCAAAGAGATATAAATGTATAGAAAAGCAGTACTTTATTGTATAGAATTATTTTCCCATTTTTAACTTCAGCAGATATTACCTCCAGGTTTCACTGCATGAGCTGAGGATCTTCAGAGCCACATGTCTTTATTTCTCATGTGCAGATGCCAAATTATTGTATGTAAATAATACATTAAAAAGTTAGTTTTTTAATTCAGAAAAATCTGTCAAATTCATTTTGCAGCTTTAA
The DNA here is from genome assembly GCF_951394365.1 of Tetrao urogallus. NCBI lineage: Eukaryota > Metazoa > Chordata > Aves > Galliformes > Phasianidae > Tetrao > Tetrao urogallus. The sequence goes on from NC_136815.1 coordinate 13,798,725, forward strand.
GAGGAAGAAAGTCTGAGTATAGAAAGAGTGCTTACAGGTAAAAGTCAGTGCCGTGTTACTACTCCTGCAGTTGAGAAGAAAAGAATATTTAGTTTCATTTAAAACGATTATAGTTTACTGTTATAAGCTCCACACATTATAGGAAAATCCTTCCTTTTGACCAGTAAATACAATGCTTTCAAGTACTCCTTTTTGTTCTCTCAGCCTGAACACATCTTCCCAACAGAGATGCAACTCAATCATCCCAACTTTCTTCTTCATCTTAATATTCAATGATAGAAATGTATTTAGGGATGCTGCTTCCTTTAGTGCCAGAAGTGGTAGAGCAAACATGCAGTATTAAGAGAGCGTGGGAAGAGGTCCTTCAGCATCTGATATCTGCTGAGTAATAGCTGCAGGCATGAGGAGAATTAAAAGCTTATCCTCAAGCACGAAAAGAAGAAAACTACAGTGCAAAGGTCAAGTCAGTGTTTCATCGTTTGTCATTTAAGTTGAACTGTTTTTTTAAATCCATATCCTCTGATAGCATGAAGTGTGAAGATTTCTAAGTGACTTATCTTTTGTCTATATGGCAGTATAGGACAGCAGTGGCACTATCTTGTGATTAATGTCTTCGGGGAAGTGGATAACAGAAGGAAAAAATGTATATTGGGGTTGATGGGAATTGTCCTGTTTCCACTGATGTCAAACAGCCAGCTATCAAGTGGCAGGGCAAATTTACATGAGCTGAGGATCTGTGCCATCCTGCATTTTATTAACTGACAATCCTGACTGAAAGCTAATGAGGCCAATAATTAAAGACTGGATTCTCGCAGATTCAAAGTGTGATCTGCAGAATCAAAATCATGGTTTGGGAAATTTTGGAATGTGGAATTGATGAGCTTGGTCCAGCTCAGAATAAATAAGGGGCTGTTTATAAAATATATATTTTTGCTGGGGTAACTCTTTGAAATTCAGACTGATAGTACATTCTTCTTGTAAAGTCTAGCTAACACAAGCACAGTGGAAGAATTGTGGCTTCTTCACAGGATACCTAACCACTGGTATGGATACTAATAACATAAGATACCTCTCTCTTAATTTTATTTATTTATTTATTTATTTTACATTTTTGTTTCTGTTTAAAATTCTCCAGAATTAATTAACCCTACAGTTCACCCTTCCATGACCAACATAGTTTAAAAGTTGTAATGTATTGGCCAAATTAATTAACTCAAGCCCAGGCAATGTATTTCAGTTGTTAATCATATCAAATCCACATACTAAATGCAAAAAAATGACATTAGAAACAGGACTACTGATACTGAAGTAAAGAATAAGGCTGAATTGAGTCCTTATTGATCTAAATATCAGGTCTGAAATAACTGTGCTTCTCAGACTCATGATTCCAGAGGGACCAACATCCTCCAGAGTGAATATACCAAGGAGTCAGTAATTTATGATGCCTTGGTTTCAGCGTTAGAGTTTAGCTCTCATGATTATGTGTTGCATATATTTTACACTGTACATGTACAAAATTGCTTATTGATTAACAGATGATCCTACAGATGATCCTGCATCATTCCAGCTGTACATCTGCACCATGTTGTTTTTAGAAGAAACTCCAAATTGGTTTCCATCAGCATGAGAACGTTTTATCAGTGTCTTAGTGTGGATGTAAGTGATGGCTGTAAACTCATACGGATAGCTAATACTCAGGACTTCATCTGTCTCGCCGCTCTGCACCTTTCCTCATTGTTTGGGGCCACACTAAGGTCATTGAAAAGCACTAGCAGTTTTATTTTTACACACTGTCTGAAGAAACAGTCAGGTTCTTACTGGGATGCTTTTGGCAGATCCTTCTGCTGACCTCAGCTTCCTGCCACGTCCAACAGGGGTAGTTAACAGTGTCCCTTTTCTTCTCTTTGTTTGTATCCAGCTTCTCCATGTAATCTGCTTAAAAAGATTCAGTGACCATTTCCATGCTAATGATTCTAAGTCTACCTTTAATGAATCCCTCATCTCAGCTGGTTTTATGGGCTCTGATCCAGGGAAGTACTTAAGCATGTGCTTAGCTTTGAGCTTATTGACATTCCAGACTCAGGCCAGCATCACACTTTTGAGAGCTGTCAAAATAATAACTAATTTTATTATTGAAATTGCTGTGCTTTGTGCTCTAAGGTTGACACAAAAATCGGATTAGTATTGACCCTTCTAAATAAGGGATGTTAGAAAGTCATTCAGCACACAAATGATTTCTGAAAAACTGAAGAGACCAACTACATAAATTAAAACCAAATACATAAATTTAAAATGAATTATATGCAGCTGAATGTCACGTCTTAACAATGTATCCAACACAAATCTATGTTCAGGAGAGTGAACTTATGAAGACTTATGAACCACATATGATGTATTACATATGCTGTATTGCATGTTAATGTTTGTATGTGTGTATCTGTATCTGTTTGTACATACCTGTATCTCTATGAAACATATAAATCTGCCCTGTCATCTTTATACTGTAGATCACTATATTCAAAATGTAGAGGAAGCAAATGAGTCTTTCTGACCCCTTATGTATTTTGACTCTTTGAAATTCAAAGAATTATCTGAACAAGACTGTGCCCATCTGTTTTACCACTGGGAAAATGATACCAACTTGTGTCTTGTCTTGTCTGTTGATTATTTAATAAATGTCAGCAGCTTGATTGATCTACAGCAATCGTGTTACTGCTGGTAGTGTTCCCTTATATACCACAAGAACGTGTCAGTGTATACTGGTGTGTTTATAATGAGGAGAACATTTTCAGAATGAACTTAACTGAAGTGTTCCCTAGCTGAAGGAGAAGGAAAAAGTAGAAAATAACTTCAAATGAAACGTTCCATAGGCACAGATATGAGCCTTATTTGGCCATATATGGCAAGACCTAAATTTGAACACAGCCTTCATATGAGCCTGAGAGCCAGGAACAGATTGGCTTCCTGGCGAAAAGTGAACGAATTACTTCAGCAGCCTCTCTTCATTATGTTGTTCCTGATGCCTTAAACTTTGTTACAGTGATAATTGCTGCTTCTGGATCTGTAAGTCTTCTCAACTTTGGATCAAGACTAGAGTTCAGCTCAGGCCAAAACTCTTGGTGTTCCTGATTGTTGTGGCATTAACCTTTCCTGCACTGGAGGGACTTGTACTCTCTTTTTTATCGGACTGCACACTCTTCAAACACACAATAAGAGTGTTTTAACATTTTATATTCTGAACAGAGATGGCTGGTAACAGATGGAAGAAGGGCATCATTGTTATTAGCACATTAAAGATCTGGGATGGAGAGTAGGTGGTGAAAGGATTTCCTTGTAAGTATTTGTCATCTGAAAGCTGTGGTGTGCAGAACAAGCTTGTTGTCCAGACTTTCCCATTAGCCACAGGAACTTGAAAGAAACCTGCAGGAAAAGATGTCCCCAAGGTCGCTGAAGATGCACTAGAGAATAGCTTGGAGTGGACAGGTGAGTCAGGAAGGTCTTATTTCCAGTGATAGTGGCAAATCTACCAGAGAAGTGTGAGGCATAGCTAAAAATTGGAAGCAGACGTCCAAAGTCTGATGTCATAAGTGCAACACTGTTCTTTGTTTTGAAAGATGAATGCTAGGTGACAAAGAAAGATGGAAGGGGAATTTTCCTGCTGAGACAAAACTGAGAGTTGTTGATGTAGGTCTAGAGCTTATAACTGAGAAATCATGTCAATTTCAGAGATTTGAAATGCAGCTGAAGCCAGTTGAGAATGTAAAAAAGTGAAAATGTGGCTGTGAGCCAGACAAAGTGTGATTGGTTAGCAGGCAAGCAGGTTCTAATTGCAGTAGGGAGCTGAAAGTGACAAAACAGACCATCCCCCTCATCTTGGAAAGATGGCTTACTGTGCCATGCGACAGTGGCAGTTAAAGGCATCTCATTTAAAATGATATAAATTGAGAAGCAGTCTCTTTGTTGTCTGACTGATGAAGCCTCTGAGAAAGCAAGACCTCCTCCAGAGGGGATTAGTGATTTAAACAGAAGGTTTGGTGGTGCTAAAGGATAGCAAAGGTGAAATGCCCTCATGCTGAAGAAAAAATGACACTTTGCTATTAAGTTTTTGTTCTCAGGATGAATTTTAGGCAAGAGAAAGAAGAGTAAAGATGTGAAAAAGTAGAATGTCAGTACAAGAAAAAGAAAAACTGTAAAACCATTTAGGTTCATTTGCTGTGTAATAGAACCTATTTACAGAAATATCTACAGCAATCCTCTTTAATCTGAAAAATTGTATAGTCCTGCATGAGTTGAAGTTAACAGGACTTGTATCTGAGTGAGATTTGATTTTTTCTACAGGGACATTTTCTGTGATACTTCTGTTTTGTTCTGTTTTCTGGTGCTGTCTGTCTTGCCATGCACATACACTGTATTTTGTTCTATGTAGAATAATTTCTTCACTACTTGTGCCATAAACGTTTCCCTTAATAAACTGCTGATGGTCCTTGTATGAAGCACGGATAAATACATGAGTACTCTGCTTCATTCCAGCAAAGATCCTTAAATGCAATATTCCCTTTACAGCCTGTCACCAGCAGCTTTTTCAAACCCTTCATTCATAACACAAGCAGAGACTTCAATTTGAGATATCCACTGTGGCCTTTACAGCCAGTGCAGGTCCTTCCCTGCTCTTGCACTGTTAGAGGATGAGAGTGTGTAGGTAGGTCTGCATTACTCTGGCATGAAAAATAGTATTTTCAAGGAAATCTTCAAGGAGACAGTGGAATCCATATTAGAAAGTCCACTTGGACTCCCTGTTCATTGCAGGGGAGTTGGACTGGATGAACTTTAAGGGTCTCTTCCAACTCAAAAGATTCTATGATGACTCTCTAATATGTGAAAGCAAATTGCCAGCAAAACTGCCTCAATACAACCTTCTAGTGTAGAAGAGATGTGGACACTAGTGACTAGAATAGCCTCACTGAGCATCTGGACATGAAGGTATTGCTTTTATCAAGGCCGTCACTAATACCTTGTCCAAGCTTTGTTTCAATTCCCCCATCTTGTCCCATTTAGGACATTTTAATGCTTAATCTGTCTCAAGGGGATCCTAAGGTGACTAATGATATGATCTGATTCCACTGTCATATACCCAGCCTAAGGTCTCTTTCAAGAAGTGCCAAGTGCTCTTCTCTAAACATACCATCATTCTGTGAAAAATGCCAGCGGTTGGAGTTCCTGAAATCAGGTAATTCTAAAAGCTAAATCACTTTTGAGAGTTCTGCCTTTAGTCAGTTTCAAAAATTTGGAACAGGACCTCTGACTTGAGGGCATTGGATGCTAAACAAAGGATACAATTTGTGTTACTTAACATGTTTGCATTATTTAGCAGATAGGCATGGCAAAAGCTGGCACTTCATCTCCCGCCTTGCCTCCCTGCTGTGCGCTTTCAGTCCTGGACAGGTAAGGATTCAGTTTCCATTCTCATGCTCCCCGTATTGACAGATGAAAGAGACAAAGAAAAGGGAACAAGAATTCAGACAAGCAGCTTGGAACAACAAGAGATGCATATTGCCAAATGCCCAATCCATCACCATCAGCATCACTGAATTCAACATCTTTCTGCGCTTTCAAATCATCATGGGCTTTATAGTTCTCTCCCTCCCCCAGTTTCTAAATCTCTTTGTTGTCTTGTATCATTTTTCTTTCGAGTGGATATTATTTTCTGGGCTTTCTCTTTGCTTCCACACATATTTTTATGCAAGTCAGAAAAGATGTTTTGTCACCTGCAGCTAAGCTGCCAACTGAAACTGGCTGGCATGTGCACATTAGGCCAGGAATCTGCAAGCTTCACTGGCTGCTAATAAAGTGGCGGATTGATGTTAAGGTTGTCTGACTGCTAAGTCCCTACATATAGAGTCAGCCTTGTTAGCCTTATTATTTATTTATATTGTACTGTGGGTATATGTGGCACTTTACTAACAAAGAGGAGATGAACTCCCTGCACCAAGCCACTTATGGACTAATTTAGGTTGTGATGATGTATAAAAGATTAGTGAACACATGCAAGCAAATAGCAGCGAAGAGGAACTGAGTCATATAAGGCTCTGTGAAAGCAGCAGAGATTTAACACTGGTGGCTTTAAGGACATGCTTCATGGTGACTGTGTTAAAGTCTCTGTGTTGCAGCTCCAGAGAGCTGAATTCAACAGCTGAGTCCTGTTCAAGTAATCTAGGGCTTAACAGTGCATACTGTGAACTGCTGTACTGCTTCGAAATAAGGTGTTAACTGTGCTCTTCATTTTCACGTTTGGCATCTTGATTTCAGTGGCTCTGTGCCAACTTGCATCAGCTGAGGATTCATCCCTAAAAATAAAAATCTCACTGGCTTCCCACCTTAGCTGGGTTCTGAGGGGATGGCTGCAAATCCTTGTGCTGTTTAATCTGATGTCACTGGGATTTGTTTGTTCTTTATCTGGCAGTATAAGGTGAATACTCTATCCAGGAGAGGTATGTTGGAGAATAACATACGTTATGTTTTTCAGCCTTAAAATGCATTTTGTTCTGTTATTGTACAAGATGCATCATTTCAATTCCCATTTTTTTTTCCTCTTGACTTGTTGACAAAGCAATGAGCCATCTCTAACACTGATCTCTAAGGTATGCAGACATTCTTTTCAGCAGGCAAAGGATTCGTTTATGACAACCTGTTATTCTTATCCCATTGTTCCACTTTCTGCCTTATCTGTTTATGCTTCTTTCTTCACATTAGACATTCATTGCTGGTGGGCTGTGTTATCAAGTGCTCCAGGACATCTTAGCTAAGGGATGCATCTCTCTGGAGTAGCATGTCAGAGAGATCTTCAAAGAAATCTTAACAAAGGACGCATTTGGAGGCAAGAGGAGCCTGGCTATTTTAACTATTCTTCCTTTTGATCTCTGAAAGTAGATTGTGAGTTTGACTACTCTGTATTTTCCTGTCGGATCCCTTGACTCTTTTTCTAAAAGGTTATGTTGGTTACTTTCTAATCCAAAGGGACTCTTTCCCCAACTAAATGCATTTCTGAAAATGTCAGCTGAAATTCCCCATCTTCTATTCCTGTTTGTTTTTAATATTCTCATTTTCGTATTACTTGAGTCTTACGGCACCATCAGTTTTCAGATCTTCCAAAATTTCCTGAGAAGTCTGATGCCATGAATGTCATATTTGTCCTTATCACTTTGCTATCTGATGCAGGCAGTGTTTCAGAATGCAGTTTATCACTTCACTTCTACTTTTACTGCCCACTTCCATACAGCTTCTCCTGCCCTCGTGCAGCAAACAGACTTGAGAATCCCGGTGCCAAGCTCTCTCTCTTAGTGTTCTCTTTTTACTTTGCTTTAATTAAAAAGTAACGACAGACATTGCTTCAATTCTGTCTCAAGATAAGCTGAAGTAGAACTTACTATTTAAGAGTGGTGAGCCGAATGAGCTCAGCTTTAGTGGCTGTTGTCTATAAACTGCCTGCTGCTGTTAAATTAGCATAACTAGAAAATTATAGGAACAGAATTACTGCAGATTTTAATTTTCCTTTTGAAATTTGAATAAAACAAAATGGCAAATTAAGAAAAAGATCATTAATTAAAACATTGTCTTCTTGGTCAGCTGGCACTTTTTTTTCCCAATGAATTCAAAAATTTGATGTCTTTTTTGACTTTCTTAATTCTCCAAAATTAGAAAATAAAATGTGCTTAAAGATCAAAGTGGGTTGAAAAGTGGAACTAATGCATTTATTGCTCCAAATGGGAAAAGTTCAATTTTTACACCCTATCCAGGCTTCTCTTTTTTTCTTAATTGCACCATCTGGTCTAATGAAATGTTGCCTCTTCTTTCAAGCTGATTCAGTGATGGATGTGGGTAACATATATATTTAAAAATCTGAACTAGTATGCTGTTCATAAAACCATTACAGTTTTCTCTGTGTGATAAATGGGATGACTGGTGTTAAGAAAGGTGAGAAAGAGAGATGGAATTCTTAAAAGATTGATGAATGTTAGTGAGGGATGCTGTACCAGAATGTGGGAACTTCAGAAGGAAGGCTAAAATGGTTGTAGGAGTACAAGAAAATTTGTTTCCTTCTCCAAAAACTAAGGTGGGTTTGTTGTCAAGTCTTTTTATTAACCATTTTTAAGATGGTTGGTTACAGCGTCTGATGGAAAAATCTCTTGATGGCTGTAATCTGCCACTTTACTGTAGTCAAGTACTTCCCTGGGACCTCTTGATTCCATTTCTTCCTCCTTCAGACATCAGAGCCAACGAATCAGCAGTCTATATGGGTGATGTGGTTAATCCAGCCAGAAGGGAACTGAGAGAGATAGGAGGAATCTTAATGAAAGATTTATTATTCATAATACAAGTAAATGCTGCTCATACTTTTTATTATAGCTTTCCAGTCAACCTTGAGCTGATTCATAGCACAATAAGCCATAATAGTGACCAGTTTACACAGTGGAAATCAGAGAGACACACACCAGAAAATCAATGTGTAAAACTGAAACATAGCATGAGAATTGGTGTCTTCAATAGGAGATAGTTTTAGCGTGTGCTTCCTTGCATATGTATGTTTGTAGGGAAAGAAATGATGAGGAACAGCTGTTTTTCCACTTCACATGAATAGTTTGACACGTTCCCCTGCGGATGGCATAGATGAAGGGTGCACTTGTACAGGTTTGATTTCTTGTACTCAGCATAGCTCTACATGGTGTAACTGCACAGAGAGCCTGGAGTGACTTTTAATCCAGGTAGCCTTGGGCTTACAGCTTGTTAAGAAGAGTCTCTGCCTGTACCATGAAGCTGTGTGTGCATTAGTTAATATCTTGAAGGCATTTCCAAATGTCTCAGACTGGGGATCATTTCACTACTTGTAGCTTCATGTTGTATCATTTTATCTCATTCCCTTTCAGTCATTTTTAAAGAGGTGGCAGTCCCAAACAGCCACTTCACCATCAGGTTCATTCCGAAGGCTGTGCACATACTACAGAGCAGCCAGCACAGGGAATGTACATCTGGAACTGGAAGTTTCTGTGCCAGGAAAAGCCTAACACTAGAAACCTGCTGTATGAAAAAGGAGAATTCTCTTCACTGAAAGGATAATTAAGCTCTTACTTAACAAAGTCACCAACAATGCAAAAAAGTTGACAACTATCTCAATTTGAAAGGCTCTGCCAAGTTTTAATAGGATCCATCAACAGACATTTTAAATAATGCCAAGAATAAGGATTTTATCGATGTCTCAGTGAATTCTATATTTCCATTCAGAAGCATCATGGTCATCTAGTAAAAGAAAAATAGTTTTACCTGACCAGTCTCTGAAAATAATCTCACAATTTCCATGTTTGTTATTATATGAAAAATGTTCACTTGTGTGATGATATATAGGAGTGTTAGACTATGGTGTTCATGAAATACGATTATTTTATCTTTTAGTGCAAGTTGAGTTTCATCCTTACGGCCCACAGTGTGGGAAGCTGTTGCACATATATACAACAGAATCTGTTTCTGAGCAATTTCCAAGGGCCAGAAGAAACAGATCAAGCCAACCAGGCTAGTAGATGTTTTCAAATATTAAACAGAACGTATCCAAAGGGAAAAACAAAAATTATTTACAAGATAAAGGAGCTGCTTCTTTATCCCAGTCTGTCCTCTGAATGCAAATTCTAAGGATATATTATGAATGGGATACAATGCAAAGGTTTGATTGCCTTTAGTATGGGTGTATTGGAGTTAACTGAGCAAGTTTGGATCTGAGGAGCTGTAGTTACCAAGTGTTTATTATAAAGAATTTTATCCAACATGATGTAGCTAGTATAATTGTGCAATGTGCTGTTGGAGAACCTGAGTATAGTCTTTACCTCACCTAGCCAGAGAAAATGGCTGTAGGAGGAACCCTGATGCGTGCTCTATCCTTCCTCTATTGCCCTTCCTCCTTAACCAGTTTGTTGTCCCATTTGTTCCTGAACAGGGTGTGATGAGCTCTCCAGAGCCACCTCGTGCACTCATTTCTAGTGCTTCACTCTCTTTGCTACAGCATTTTATCTATTGTCTGACCTTGTGGCAATTTAAGCTCATTACTTTTTTGTCTTATTCGGGATGAATACAAAGAGCGCTGTACTTCGAAAGAATTTCTTACATATCTGAAAACTGTTAGTCTGTTTCTTTTCTCTAGGGAAGATGATCTTTAAAAGTAATGCAAAAAGAAATAGCAGTCGTAATAACGATCAAGTCCTATGCACTGACACATCTTTCCATGCTATCTACTTTGTCTTGTGCCCTCACCATGGGATGGCGTAGCAATCTGAGTTAAAATACAGGTTTCTATCCGATCGCCTTTCCAGAATATAAATGTCATTTGCAGGGCAAGAACTCCCACAAACCTGCCCAGAAGTTTCCCCAGGGCTCTGCCCACCCTGGCAGAGCTTTTGCTCCTCTCCCGGCGGTTGCCTTGAGAACAGCAAGATGTGAGTGCCACCTGGTGCTCGCACTGCAGCCTGGCAAGGAAACAAATGCCTCAGCAGCTAAAGAGGATGTGGAACTTTCTGTAAATCACCGTCAGGCTTGTATTAACCAATAAAAATAAATTCCCTAAAACAAAATATAAAGAATCTCACTGCTGTCAAGAAGTCCAAAGCCTCTGAATTATTATTATTATTTTTAGTGGTAGGGAATGCCTCTTCTTCATCCAAGCTACAAAAGGCTTTTCACTGAGATAAACAGTTTCCAACCTATTTTGAAGTTGATATGTTTAAGGCTTGAAACAAAGAAGATTGTTAAAAGTAATCTCTACCTCCCACTCTCTGATGTCAGGGTTTTTTTTTTTAAGCGAAGTTGACTTGACACCAATTAAGCAAGCGAACAGCTGAGGAATATGAGAATTGTTCTGAATGTTGTCATCCATCTCTTCTAAGAGGTTGATTGGGTCTGGAAAATTACAGAACGTGCATGTTTTCCAGCTTCACCTGAGGGGTCATGGGTGAGTCAAGTTTAATACCTGGTATTCAGGTTGCAGCTGCCATTTCTAAAGGAGAATAAATTACTGTTGCTATTGACAACACATCAACGGAGTAATTGTAAATGTAGTAAGTTGGCCAATAACTTTTATCAGAAAATTCCGATTTGAAGATATAAAAATGCTAATTAGATGTATTGATTATTCAACGTGTAATGAAAAAATATTGAAAGGTCAAATTCTGGAAGAGATGAAATATTTTATATCAGACTCGTCAAAATATTTATATATCGTTATACGTTAGAAAAGGTTAAACAGAAGGGGAGAAGGCTACTTCACCAATATTGAAATAATTCACTGAAGAACATTCTCAGTAATTTTTTTATATACTTTTAAATCTTTTCTTTTCTGACATTTTCTTCCCAAGAAAGTCTGTGTTTTATCTCTATTCTCACTTAATATGAAAGCAAATTCAGAAATACTGATTTTCCCCACAGAATAGAAATTTCATCCTTTGATAACCTATCATGAATGTGACTGCCTGCCAATAATGTGATCAGACACACTAATAGCATGTATTGCTTATCACTGTAATATTTCTGTAAGAGCTATTGATGACTCACAAAACCAGTGCATGTTGATCTCAGTTAGTTGGACCAGCTTGCATGTCTGTACAGGCATTTCTTTGCAGTGAGGGTATTCCAAGATTTTTAATGTTTTAATTTATGTAGATTGATCCAGAAGTAATGCCTCCTATATACTATCAATACCAGTTGGGGGATGAAAGGATTGAACACAACATTGCTGAAAAGGACCTAGGGATACTGGTGGATGGGAAGCTGGACCTGAATCAGCAATGTGCCCTCACAGCCCAGAAAGCCAACTGAATGCTGGGCTGCATCAAAAGAAGCATGGCCAGCAGGGCGAGGGAGGTGATCCTGCCCCTCTGCTCTGTGCTGGTGAGGCCTCACCTGGAGAACTGCATCCAGATGTGAAGTCCTCAGTGCAGGAGAGAACAGACCTGTTGGATTGCATCCAGAGGAGGGCCATGAAAATGATTCAAGGGAAGGAACACCTCTCCTATGAAGACAGGTTGAGAGAGCTGGGGCTGTTCAGCGTGGAGAAGAGAAGGCTCTGGGAAGACCTGATAGCAGCCTTTCAGTAGGTAAAGGGGGACTATAAGAAAGAATAGGACAGACTCTTAAGACTGTGTTTGCTGTGATAGGGCAAGGGGAAATGGTTTCAAACTTAAAGGAGAGATTTACACTGGATATAAGGTAGACATTTTTTACAGTGAGGGTGGTTAGGCACTGGAACAGGTTGCCCAGAGAGGTGATGGATGTTCCATCCCTGCAGATGTTCAAGGTCAGGCTGGACAGGGCCATGAGCACCCTGCTCTAGCTGCAGGTGTCCTTGTTCATTGCAGGGGAGTTGGATTAGATTGCCTTTAAGGGTCTCACCCAACTCAAATGATTCTATGATTCCATTTATTTGCATGAAAACTACAAGAGATACACAAAGAGCACAATAATATGATTTGATATACCAAATTCTTAGCTACAAAACTTTTTTTTTTTTTACCATAGCTGCCACCATTAGCTGTGTATTTTCACCAGTCATGAACAGGAGCCTGCATGCCATGCTAATAAAATTCTGCACCAGCAGAGGTGACCTACTGTTGCTATCACCACTCCTGAAGTGCACCATCCACCTCACTGTGCTCACATCCACTGTTTGGTATCCATAAATATTCAGCAAACATCAATGAATGTCAGTGGGTGCCATTTTTTCTGTATGGAGGAATCCATTGACACACTTTTGCTTCATACACACTTCCAGGTCAGATGCCATTTTGTCAGACTGCTCCTCTGCTGCCATCTGTCAGATGGCAACAAAATGTAATGGAATATTGTTGAGAAGGTTCAGCCTCTATTGCCATACCACCAGCATCTGCCTCTGACATCACGGGCCAACATCATAATATAGGAGGCGTTACTTTTGGAGCATCCCTCATGTCTAAACAAAATCAGCATTTTTTTATGGCAGAAAACTGGGAAAGTGGGACTGGTAACAACTGATGGTAATGTGGACAATTAGGAATTGAACTGCATAAAGCAGTAAGACAGAAAAGAAGACCACAAGAAATTAGTATGCTGGGTCGGAGAGCTAAGTAATTGAACTAGCAGAGGAGGGAAAAAGAAACAGGATCATTTTTAAAAGGCCATGAGCCTTACTAGTATATTATGTGGTGACTCAATATCTTCTCATGCATTACAGTATATGAATTTTACATTAGATTTATCCAAGTATTTTTTTAAGAGCCTCATCCTGTTGCAATTTTACTGTTAGGTGTTAGGTGTGTGCAGCAGACTGACAGGGGAGATGGGCCTAAAAGCCTTCATATTCAGCTATCAGTATACCTGCACATATTGCCTAGAAACTGCAGAGCATCAGTTGTCTTGTCACTGACTGGCCATTCAGAGCATCCTCCATACAGTAGAGTTAGTACACAGAAATCTAAGGAATGTCAGGCTTTTAGTCAGGAGCAGGAAAATACCAGCTTAGCTGCAATGGGAAAACACCTGGGCCATCAGCTTAAACCTGATGTACCAGGCCACTGAGGCTGCTGTATTTGCCAATTACTTTTGCAGCTAGGAAGACTGTGCAACAGCTGGACACAGCTTCATAGAAGAAGCTGATGTCGCTTATCCCACTGTCAGCAATTAAAGAAGATTCATTAGTAGATACTGCAATTGAAATTGATTTCTGTTATGAAGTGCACAGGGATGCACCTGTGTGAAGGGTGTTCCATGAAGATTAATGGAACTAATAGACATTTGATTGGCTCTGAGTAAGATTTTGTCTTGTATCAAAATAATTTGTGACATTTTAGAAGTACTGCAAAGTAAATTGTCTGAAGATAAAGTTATGTAGCAACCCATGAGTTTAAGAGATGACATGTTTGACAGAAGGTGATCCATTGCCATCACTGGAACTGTACTGCTTATCCAGATTGGCTGACTCCAGGCAAGTGCAGCGTGCAGGAAGCTGGTCTCACTGCCTGTTCTAGCCTGATCACATGCTAAGCCTTAACACTCAATTCATCAGTTCATCTTGAGGTATTTGCTTCAATCTGCTTCTACCTACATATATTAGTTATCTAAAAGGTAGCCACTCTATGCTACTCATCTAACTTCCATCTGTAAGCACCTGCAAAGGGAAATCAGAGCATATGTGGTGCATTTCTGCTCAGTCCTTCACAAGAAGCCCAGCTCCATTAGCAATCTGAAAGCACTGGGAGCTAGTTTTACGGACATAGATTCAAGCAGTAAGAACTCATTCCTACTTTGTGACATTGTTTCTATAATAGAAATCCTTAGAAAACAATGTTTTTTTAAAATTTTAATAAGAAGAGGAATGGGATGTCTCATCTGGGAGCTCTTGTGGGTATCCAGGCTGACGACCCTGCAGATGTCTTTGAAAAGTACACTTGAATTGATGTCATCTCAGATCTGCTTCTTTTTCCTGCTTCCAAACCTTTTCACTCCCCCAAGCTAAATTCCTACTAAAATTCTGAGCCCATAGTATGTCTCTGAAATTAGTTCGTCTCTTTCCATCTCAACCCCTGTCCTAGGTGCTGGTCTCTAGTCATCTCATAGAGTATTTTCTGTAGTATCTCACTACCCAAACCTTGTCTCATATAAACTTGCCTTGTCCAAGAACTGTAACACATAGGATACCTCTTGCACAATTATCAGTTGGTTTCTCTTCTCCAGTAGGTCCAAGTCACAGTTTCTTCATTTTTTGTGGCAAAAATAGTTGAGATGAAAAAAACTGTTATTACAGGGAACAGGATCTTTTCACTTGAACTCTTCTTTACAGAATCCCAACATGACTGAGATTGTCAGGGACTTCTGGGTCCCTGTAGCCCAAACCCTTGCACAAACAGGGCACCTAGAGCAGGGCGGCCAGTACCACATCCAGGTGGCTTTTGGAGAACTCCACAGCCTCTGGGCAACCTGTGCTAGCACTCCCTTGGTCATTTTTGTGGCATTTTCCTAGACTCTCCAGTATGTCCATGGGTTTCTTGTACTGGGAGGCCTAGAACTGGGCACAAGGCTCTAGATCACCTCCCTCAAACATGCTGACCATACTGTTCTTAATGCTGCCAAGAATACCATTAACCTTCTTTACAACAAGGACACTTTGCTGGCTCATGGTCAACTTAGTGTCCACCAAGACTTCTGAATTTTTTTCTACAAAACCTCCTTTCTATCTGGGTGGCCCCCAGCTTGTACTGGGTTCAGGATTTTGTCCTTCCCCTTGCTGAATTTTGTGAGATTCAGCCCATTTCTCCAGCCTATCTGAGTCTCTGTGTGGCAGCATGACACTTTGGTGTACCCACCACTCCTCACAGCTTTGTGTCACCTGCAGACTTGCTGAGGGTACCCTCTTCTCCATCATCCAGATCATTCATGAAGGTATCAAGCAGTGCTGGACCCAGTACGGACCCCTGAGGTACACCACTAGTTACTGGATTCCAACTAGAGTCTGTGCCACTAATCACTACCCTTAGTGCTTGGCACAGTACCACTCCACATGCACCTGTTCATACCCAAGGGTATGGGGAATTTAACACTGGTCCCTTACTTCCTCAGTTCATACTGAACCATGGTATTATTTTTGAGCAATTTCATTAGCATACATTTCATTCTTGTTCTGAATAAGGGCACGATAATGCTTTATTGTATGAATAGTTGCAGGAAACAGATTTCCCCACCTCCTCTCTTGCCATTCTGCCCTTCATATCTCCACTAATCTTCAGCTTTGTACTTCTGGCATCTGGCAATTCCTGGTGCCCCTGGCTGAGAGATGAAACCTGCAGGACTGGAAGGAAGATGCTGAGCCTTTAATTGATTCCCAAAGCAACGTGCAGGAATCCACAGGAGGATATTCTATTGATCACACAACATAAATATTTGGTATCTAAAGTTGGTCTTGGAGAATTGTTCAGATTTTTCAGTTTTAAGTGAACAGACAGTTCCAGAACGTGAGGTTTGGCTCTGAGGGGTAACTGAATTCTTATCTCATATTCATTTTTAGATCTCCATGGCTTTCTGTACTGAGTTTGCACCTGCTTTCAAATGTTTCCCCCCTTCAGCATTATATCTGAAATGAATCACCTGAGATTTGAATATTTGACATATGGGGCTTTTCTGCCTTCTCAGCAGTGAAGTTGGTGAGTTACAGTCATTCATAACTTGAGCTCAGTGTGTTGACCATACCAACATGGTTGCAGATGCATCATAGCTAGCTTTGTTAAACACTACATCAGCTGGGAATCTTTTCCTTTCTTAGATATATTTTTGGGTACACACACACACAGATGATACCTGAATGAATGAGCTCGCCAATATTTTTAATTTTGGGTTTCATTTTATAGCTCTTTATTTTTCCTTGCACTTTTAGTTTTACTACATTAGCTTTGAAAGTGTTTCTCCTGATGTGAGAACAGTCAAGCTGAGTATTTCTAATGACCTTATTATTTAAAATAATATGCCACTGGGTGTGTGACATAAAGATGTCAAGTAGATATTAAATGCAGTCATACTAAGTAAGGTTTTATTGTCTATTTTATTCAGCTGGAACAGAAAGTTACTTGCTCCTTTATAATTAATCAAAACACTTTGAATAAGCTCTCAGGTCTTTTAAAAACTCTTACGTGTGAATCCAAGAATTAAAAAAGTAACAAAATATCTTTGTGAAGTCTTAGAGTGCTTCACAGCAAGGATGAGAGTAAGCACTCCTAGAAATATTTAAGATTAAACAATATTTATTCCGAAATGACAGAAAATGTTGCATCTCATGCTGTTTAAAATGAATTGTTCTTTTAGAGAATTAGAAAGTAATTTTAAAATGGTTTCATATTTTCCATTCCATTTTTCCTGCAGTCCTTCCCTATCTCCTGGAGGTAAGCATACTGCAGAGTGCCATGAAGATGAAGACAGCAGCAAATGAAGAAGAGAGAAAAACTTCTGCGGTCTGAATACCTTTTTTTCCCCCATTTACTTTAGAAACTGGAATAAAAATTAAGATATTATTTTTGCTAAATAAGTAGTATGTTATTATTATTGTATTATTGTATTTTGAAGTTTAATATTAATTTTATAGAACATATTTAATGGGATGCTAATATAGATTTATATAGCCTGATGGCCAGCACAAGCCAAGTGGGATAATGATGTGTGCTCACTCAGGCAGAGCTGAAGGGCTGTAACAATGTGGGGCTCGTGAAGGTCACCCTGTAGCCTAAGAACATGGGGATGTAGGCCAGGATCAGGATCCACACAGGGTCAGGGGTCAGAGCTGTGCTTAGGCATGGCCAAAATGGCTTTGCAGGATCCTCAGCAGAGGGCAGAAGTGCTGCAGTTGCAGCATCAGCCGTGTTCTGTGAGTGGGTGAAGTCGTTGTGCTTTCCACCTTCAGACCTTTCTTGAACACCTGCTTAGGCTTTGATACCTACAGGAATGACAGCACCAGTTATAGTCATTGAAGTTCTAATGTCCTTTTCCAAAGAAATGTGCCTCAATCATCAGCAGTGCCGAATTATACACCATCATGCTTCTAACATCTTATTTCTGCTGTTTCCTTGACCAAAACCTTCTCCAGAACATCTGCGGGCCTCGACCCCGCTGCCTTCAACCTTCCTCATGGGTATTTGGTATGGAGGCTGGAGGCCTTATGTTGTATGGTGGCCGTGGTGTCACACTGCCTTTCCACACAAAGCCAGATTTAGCCATCCACCAAAACCTCTGTGGAAAGGTCGGAGGTAGTTGTCCATCACAACAATGCCTGAAGAGTTAAACTCCATGATAGCAGTACAGAAATAGTAAGTCCAATTAAGGTAATCACCAGGGAGCAATTGAAGGAGAAATAAAATTGTGGTGCTCTCATTTCCATAAGCAAATGAAAATAATTTAGATGACTTGTATCTAGATGAAGGAGAACGCCTATGTAAAAACTAATTACCCTCTGTGCTAATTACGACAAAGAGGATAAAGGACAAACCTTTGAAAAATATCCAAAGATATTAAATGGAGTTTTATTAATAGATGAAATGAGCTGAAAATGAGAGTTGTGATATATTGTGTTAGGGCCTAGATTCAATAAAAATTCTCTCTGGCTTCTGCTTCACAGCAGCCCCATAAAATCAATTTATTATATGAAGCCAGATGGGTCTTTTATTGAACCTGGACCTTATTCATTAAATAAAAGTAATTACCATCAAATGTAAAAGAACCAATACCTGCTGCTTTATGAATCAGTCACCATCCTCATACATTTAACTGATAATGAGAAAGAAAAATATATATTTAAATCAATAGACATACAGTTCATCAAATGGAAGAGCAGGGCCTGTAATACATTTTCTGGTTTAATTTGTTCCTAAGCACAGGGTTCGTTTAAATCATAATATCTGCTTCAGCTGTTGAACTCAGATCAGCCACCAGCTCCTGGCATGCTGAGCACGATGGCTCTTCCTCTTTTCCCTCTAAGGACTCCCTGGTCCTCTGGCCTCAAACAAAGGACAAGGACAGGGACTGCAAACACAAGCCGTGGCAGCAAGCACAGCTCACATTTTTGTTTGAAAGGAGCTTTGTTGTAATATCAGTGTTGACAGTGCTTTGAGCCGGGGGCAGCACCCCCTGACTTCTCAAATCTTCTCTATACCTCAGATGTTGTTCTGTGCGGGACCTGACATGAAATAAAGCATGATACAAAGCCAGGGAACCAGCTTGTGTCAGGTGCAGTTATTTGGGGGAATCATACCTCAGATGGGCCATGAATACCTACCAAGTTTTAACAGCATAAAGGTTGAAAGATGAAACGAAAAATTAATCACGCTGCCTAGTCTATTTCTTTGATAGTGAATGACAAGTGACCACACATGGGAGGGCTTTTTCTTTGCACAGCTGAAAATGGCACAGTATGGAAGAAACCAGAGGAAAACTTAAGGAAGAGCAAGCCAGTGCAAGGATCTGATGAGAAGCATGATGTTTTCAACACAATTGGGAAGGCAATAAAACTGGGCTGGAGTTAGACAAGGAAGAATGTTCCCAGCAGAGCTGGTGCTGTTTGCATAGGTATGGTGTACAGGCTTTTACATGTGTCTGCTCACAGACAGATATAAACCAAATGGAGTGAGCAGACTTTGATTTCAGTATTTTTTAATACCCAATTTTTTTACATTCTGAAGTATACTGAAGGCATACTGAATTAAGTCACTGTCTCTACTATTTGTATGAATCACTGAATTTGGTGAAAGTAATCACTTCAAGTCAATACTAGTGACAATAGCATAATTCAATACATTATAACTTAGAACACAGGCCTTGAAATCCAACTCGTTGTCTTCAGCTGGTGTTTGTAATACAGCACCTTCCTTCTGCTGCCCTGGAGGAGTTTGTGTTACATCTGTTCAATTACATCTGAACTGTGTGCTTTATAACATGCAGAGGACAAAAACTTCTGGCAGTTAAGTCACTGCTTGTTCAAGTGCAGCCTCTGGTTTAAATCTGACCTGGAAACAGGCTTCCCTTTTCATTTAGTTTCTGTCTGCATTTTTCCCTCTGTCTTTCAGGATGATAATAATGATGATTTGTGTTGCTGCTACCCCACTGTGTCAGCTATTCTCTGAACACTGAACAAAAAGGTTTCTCTGCAGGACATTTCCACTGCTTGTTTACGGCCCTTATTCCCTGGGTAGCAGCAGTGGGATTCCTGCTTGGCAGAAGAGCTGAAATACTTATCTGGCAGAGGTGGAAGCTGAATTTTCCTAAAACTTTAAAGCACTCAGTAGGGTCAGGCCCTGAGCACTAGGAGGTAGCCCGATCCTACAGTGAATTCTTTAAAGGCTAACAAAGTAGATTAGTTTAACCACTTGCCAGAAGAGTCCCTGATGTCTTCAAAAGAGAGAAATCTCAGAGACTTTGCTCCTCAAGGCTGCTGAAATACATGCGCTTTGTACTTGCTGAGCCTTCCGCAGCATCCATGATCACATCACAAAAGGCAAGGTCCTTCTCTGGCACTTGAGTTTCTTCCCTGATGTGAGCTGGCTTAGACTTGATGTACCAAATGATGGCAGATGGCTGCATTGTGTGGAAGCACATTGATGGCTCAAGCTCTGCCACCCCGTGCTCTTCTTCTCTCCCCCACGTTTTCCTCTCAGCTCTTACAAACTTCAAGGCAGTGTCTGTGCTTGATGACTAAGTCTGTTCCTGGGGTGGCAGAAATGGCTAATGATCAGTACTCCTTCAGACCTTCAAAGACTTAATCTGAATCTATAGGAGCTGGAGCATAGGTGATTGTATGGAACAGGCAGGAGCTGAAGCCCACAGACAGTGCTAGGGTATATAACTATATATAAATCCTGTACGGTTATTGATAAGTTATTGAAAAGGACTTGTGCAGAGCAATAAGGAATGCCAAACAAGCCACCGGGAATGGTAACACAGGAATGTTCCCAAAATCTGTTCCCCTTGGAGCCCTGCATGGTAAGAGAGAGGCCAGGGCCCCTGGCTCCTGACAGCAAGCATGAACTTCTCTCAAAAGCAGAATCAAGCTCAATGGTAAAGCACTAAGGATTTTTGTTCTTTAGTGCTCAACACATTCCCAAGAAGATGACATGGTGCCTTGAGTCTTCCTGCCATGCTGTTTACAATAAGCCAACACTATGCTAAAAATTCAAGCAGTTTCCTTCACCCACTCAACTAAGAAAAAAAATCTGTAATGCTACATCATTAGTAGGTGGATCCTATTGTTGTACATCAGGTGTGTGCCAATCACATCTGTCAGCTGTTTCTGAGGGATATGGGCACTGCTCCACAGCAGCTCTGAGGTTTCAGCAGGGGCTGGAGTTTTGTTGGCACAGATCACCAGGTCTGCATCTTCCTGGTGAACTTTCAGGCTTTAAGCAAGTGGCAGCTGTTGAAAATGAATGTTGAGGTTGTACTTTAAACTGAGATAGCTGACAGTTGACTGGCTGTAGTGCCTTACATGTGATGGATGGATGAGTTTGATGGATGCACAAGAGCAGGTATGAGCATATAGGCTCATGGTCCACTTGCCTTCAGACCAAGAAGCTATCTCATGCGTAGCCCAAACACAAGCTTTCTGGATACGCTTGGCAACACCCTGTCAGGTGTATTTCGCACACAAAAAGCATAGAAGACAGGTCTCACCTCTTTCTGCAGCTTAGCTTTCCTGTCTGCTGCTGTAGTGGCGAGTCTGGTGCTATCGGCATCATCAGATTGCAGGGCAAAGATATGTCAGCTCAGTTAATATGACTCTTGTCCCTCTTGTGAAGTGTCTGAAACCTGCATAAGGAGCTGGGCATGCTGAAAGAAGTTCTGAGGATGTCTTGAAGGTCAGAGTCAAGACGCCAGGTGACAACTTGATGGCAGCATGAGCCTGGGCGTGAGGAGAGATCTGCAGGCTGGGTGCAGTCATTATGTAAATCCCCGTACTTCACTTTCAAGTGCTGAGAGATATTTAATTGTGGTGTGCTGGCTGTGCATTTTGTATGAGGCTTCTATTAATCACAGGATCAGCCTTCATTAGAAGTCAAATTAATTTGTAGGCAATAAGTAGGAGGATTGTTCTTTCCCAGTCTTAGAGAGCTCTAAAAGGGATCAGAGTCTTATGCTGTTTCTTTTTTTTTTTTTTTTTTTTTTCTTATTTTTTCCTTTTTTCCCCCAGAATGCTATATCTTAGGTATTGATTCAGGTATTATCCTCTCTGCTTCAAAATGTTTCCTATTAGAGATTATGAAGAAATATACTTGACAGATAAAATCTTCAGTCCAACGAAACTGTGATCCACAGAACACCTCTTTCCCATTCCCAACTAATTCTTCATTCTAGTTTTGTCTTATGTGATATAGCCTTAACCTTGTCATTTTCTGCTCGGCTTTGATACCTGATTAGGGACGTTTGGAATATACAAATCCGCCCTGGTAGAGATTTCGGAATGGCAATGAGCCTCTAGATGGCAGAAGTGCTCTACCGAAAACTCCAGCCCTTCGTTAAGCAGCAAGCTTAAGCAGCACCGCGTATCAGCTGCGAGGAAAAGGTGCACCGGTTATTGACTGGTCCGCTGACCTCCTCCTTCTCCAGCTTTAATTGCTGCAGCAAATGATCCGTGCTTTGCAGCCATGCCGACACCATGCCCAGCGGTCTGAGAGAGTTTGAGAGTGGCTTTTGCCTCTCTGCAAAATGACGTTGCAGTTGTTTTTCAAAGATGAAGAAAGGCTCGCGGCAGAGGGCAGTGTGTGGGGTTCTGTGTTTTGGGCTGCGATCTGTGTGCTGTTAATGCCACCCCTGAACCTTCCCGGGCAGCTGCATCTCTTCCGATGCTTTAAGCCCCTGGGAGGTGATCAGCAGCCTTCAGACCTTCCAATATGAAAAACCTCACCACCTTTACAAGTGGATGGTGCAAATGCTGGGGTCTTTTGACCTTAGAAACAGTGCAGAAAAGTTTCCAATGCCCTTTTCTCTCTGATAGAGCTGCAGCAATTTCTGTCCCAGTCAGTTACACCTGAAGAACTCAGTTAATTTTGGCCCTGATAGAAAAAGAAGAAAGCCCTCCTGTAAATCCTGGTTGTAAGTTTGCTAACTCCTGTGCCCATGAATAGTGTTACAGTTTGTTCAGGATCCCACAGCCACCTGGAGAGAAAATCCAACTGCTAGGGCTTGCATGGAGCCAGAGTAACCGACTGCAGAAAAAAAGTCCAATTGCTGTCTGCAGTGAGTCTGCAGTCTCACATCTCGGTCTGGGTAGGAAACAATTTGAGATTTTAGAGTTTTCTGTTTCAAAGGAAGGCCTTTTGATGTGTCTTTTTGGTTGATGATTAAAAGCAATTAAATGGTACTCAAAACACTTGGATGGGACTTTAGTCTGCCATATGGCAGGCGTGTCCTAACATGTAGGCAGCTGCAGGGATAAAACAGTCTTTCTTGAGATTAGTATTAAATACATTAAGCAAGGAAGAGGCTTTAAAATTTTTCTTCCATACCCAGTGGGACTGTATACAAAACATATACAGGAAGTCAAATTGAGACCCAGCCCCACAAATGTAAGTGTGGAATACTCATGAAAGTGGAGATTCTGGTCCCAGATCCAAAGCAGGAGCCACTGCCCAAGGCAATGTTGGGCCAGGTTTCATTTGGCTCTGACAAAACCAACTCCATGGGCTCCTGCCTCAGGCACTTGAACCAGTGCTCCAGACTGCCTGAGCCCTGAAGCCATCACGTACTTCTCCAGACACTTGTGATAACCATGAGTCATCCAGGCTTCAGTTTATCTGCACTGAAAAAAACAGCATGGCAAGGAAGCAAGCATAGCAAGAATTTTGCTGCCTGCAGATGCTTTTCTTTTGACAACATGTAAAAATGAAAAGCTTTTTATGATGGCTTTTTGCCCACCAGGTCTTCCTTCCTTTCATGGACCCTAGGGATGGGCCAGGAACCAGGCAGCAGTCAATAGTATTGATTGTACATTACAGCTTTGGTGGTGTCTCAATGGAAATCTTGTAGTGAACCATTCTGCACTGTTTAGCTGCGTAAAAAGCGGCATACATTGCCCCGGGAAATTCTGGAGTTGTGTTTGTCATGTAGCAGAAACGGAGTTAATCATTCTGCAAAGACACAGCAGCTCCAGCAGAGGTAGTTCTTGGGCAGCCTCACACAGCCAGCGAAACCTCCTGAGCATGATCCTCCTAGCCATCTTGATGAACTTCCATGGGTCTGTTGACCATGCTGACCTTGTTTCTTGGCTTTCTCTTTTTAAGGTGCCGTTTGTATGTCAAGCAGCAGTTTTCATATTCTGAGCAAAGGGCCTCGGTGCTGGACTTTGAGACTCCCAGAAGTATTGCAATAAGATACATGACAGCAGCAAAGACAGAAATACCCAAAGTAGCCAGCTTGGCAGCTAGCAGCATGGCTACTCAGGATGCCCCATGGACCTGTCTAGCACACACAGCAATCCGGGCAACTGCAGCTTCAATGTTGACATTATTATTAGCATTACTGTCTATATTGAAGCTGCTGTCACTGTTTCTGCTTGCTTCTGTACCATTTGAAGCCTTTGTCCTTGTTCTAAACACACCCCTACTAATGACAGGAGACCAAATTGTTGATCTATTGAGTTTTTTATTTTTTCATCCATACTAACCACTAAATCAATGCATCATTATGAGGCTTAAGGGTTTGCTAGCCAATTCTTCAAGTAAGAAACAGAATCAAGAACTTTTCTGCATTTTATCCAAAAAAAGATCTTTACATATTTTCACACTGATCCAGATTTTAAGGCTGACATGGCTAAGACTTGGGCAAACATCAGGCAGCAACCATTTCAGAACTGCCTTCACGGCGGTACACCTGTCCACTGTACTCTGGCCTTGCAATCCAGAAACAGCCATGTTTCAGGGGAAGCTGAGCTTTTTCCAAGAACACTATGTAGGGCACAAATAGTTCAGTTCCTTCCATAGATATGCCATGCTCTTTACTCAAATTCTCAAAAAAGTTAAAAATAGAGCCAGGAATTATTCTTTGTGTTGTTCTCCAGTTGAGGAAAGTTTTGTATTGCATACAGCTTGGCCAGTGCTTAACAAAATGCCTAATGCTCTGTAGTGATAAAAATGAAATCCTCACTCCCATTCACATTTAGAGGACACTTGAATGGCTGTTGCTTGGAGCTTGAATTAATCTGAGAATTTGTTAGAAGGAATGCATGCTTTATTTTGGCAGCATATGATAGTTTTAGAGTACTCTTCGCTCTGAGAGTCTCTGAAAGCACAGAACATCCTCAGGGCTGGAAGCCCTTAGAGGCAGTAGGGTGATACTCCATCCGCAGGCTGTGAAAAGGAAGCACTGCACTCACAGCAGAGCAGAGCTGGGAGCAGAAATATGGATGGGATGCCCTCTTCAATCTCTGTTCTCAGAGCACCTCTGCCATGTGATTTCTTTCAGAAAGTTGTTAGGATCTGGGTCAGAACTGGCTGGGTATTGAGCCTCTATGACTCCTCAGGCTCACTGCTCTTATAATTAGGATCACAGCATCATAGAATGGCTTCGGTTGCAAGGGTCCTCTAGGATAATCAACACATAAATAACTTCATTTGCTTGTTCTTACATTTCTTATACTTCATTTGCTAACTTCAGCAATTCTTTCCTTGCATCCTCCCAAGACGTATGTAACTCAGGCAAACCTCACTTCTCTAAGATTTCTTCTTCTGAATTTGAACTGTCCTCCATTACTGTAGTTTTCACAGAAACAGCCTTCCTTCAGAACCAGCACATCCCACCTGTTCAGGGACAGGAGGATTAGCCCATGGAGTATGAGGCTGGAGACAGTCACTAAATTCCCCAGGAAGCAGCAGCTCAGGCTGTGCACTTTTTGATGAGTGTCCTGGGGTAAGCAGGGGCCACACAGAAGGGGAATCTAATCTCTACAGAGATCTACTTCGTGCCCCCACATCAATCTGAATAAAGCTGTATTGGAGATTCAGAATTTTACTTTAGAGTCCAGAAGTCAGTGTGTTTCCTTTTTTCTCACTGAGCTCCTGCTGAGGGATGCACTCTGGGTACCTGCAGAGTGTTTCCATGAGCACAGCTGGCAGCCAAGCAGCAGAGCCGTGTGACTGTCCTGCAGAGAGCAGCCCTATGCCAACCAGCCCTGGAGGAACTGCACATATGCACACAGCTATCTCTGTGTCTGTGCTTAGTGACATCTTCAGTTCCCAAAAATGGATGCATAAAGTGAGCAATGTATCTACATGTGTGGGAATTACTATTTTCTACTCTTTCAGTTGTTTGCTTTTTCTTAATTCACATGTAAACAAACATTTATCAGGAAAGATATCACTTCTCTGGTGTGCTGTACTAGTAGAGAGATATTTATATAGACAGACAGATATCTCACACCATAAAACTACATTACCTTTGTTAAGGTTGTAAATATGAATATTTTGCAATAGGATAAAGATATCTGAGCTTTGGTCTTCTTATGCATATCACAGAACGCATGCTTTTTACACTAAAATTGTGCAGCAAATACAGATGATATAGTTCCAAAGACTGTTGTCATCAATGTCTGTTTTCTGTAAGCCCAAGACTTCTTTCAAAAGATATTATACTTAGCAAAAAAAATAGACAATAATTTGTCTTTCCCTCATTATTCAGTAGATGACCTCATTCACTGTAGAATTCTATTAAGCTTCATTTTTTCCCCCTCAGCTCTGAAGTCTCTGAACTCTATACAATGTTCATTGATTTTGCTACACTTCATGAGGTTAGGAGATGATACTCTATCTTCCATTTACAGTCATGGAATCAAGTCTGTGGGAGTTTAACATCTCAGCTATCAATAAGAGCCAATTTGAGAAACAGAACTGGGTTTTTTTTCATGGTAGACGACAGTACGTGGCTCTCAGTAGAGCTACCTGCAGGACAACATCTCTGTTACAGACTGACTGCCCTTTGACATTCTGACTTTGTTTCTAATCCGTACTGAGTTGAAACCTCTTTGAATTTTACTGTGAAATTTTACTTGGAACTGTCAGAAAATGTGTTGGTGTGCCAGACACTGTGGATACATACAGTGTTTTAATTCTGATCAGAGATAAATCGAATCAGAGATAAACTGAATCAGAAATAAATTGAAGTGATTCTCTTGATCATCCTCATTGACTGAATTCCTTTTGGGTGAAATGTGACTGAAGTACCTGATGCTTTCCAGCCTGCTGACAGACACTGAGTCCACCAAACTATGCTAGAGTTAACCCTGCAAACATTCATAACTTGGGCCTTGGTCGCTCAGCACTAGCCCTTTTTTTTTTTTCTGGTTCATCCTCTCCATGCTACATCCCTTGCCAATGCAGACACAGCCTCAGGCTGATGTCCTTGCACAGCTGCCTTCCTCAGAGCAAGACTTTCCATGTGGTACAATCACCTCAAATTCTGCAGACCAGGGACTTGACCCTCCTGCCATTGTGCTGTGCTCATGCCCTTACTCACATATTCTACCCACTTCTCCTCAAAAATAGAGACCATGAAAGCCACCTGTGCAATATTTTGACTTGGATGAAGTATTGTCATGCCAAAACATTTGGAGCATCTCTAATTAATGTGCTCTGATCACATTTACCACTGTTTTTAGCTGAAGTGGTGTGCATACGATCAGTGCCTCAGAGCTGCAAATTCAGCCAGCTGGAAAAGGAGGAATTCAGCATTAGCGGCTTTGCAAGGTTTGCTCCATGTGCTTTGCTCAATGACTGACAGGAGCACTGCAGCTGGGGCAGCTGCTTCTGCTGTTTCTCAGGGCAACAATTTGCAGATGTTGGAAGGTACCACCATGACGAACACCAGTTTCTGCCATTGCACAGCACTGATCCATGCCCGGCACACGTCTAGCCTATGTGCTCAGTAACTGTGCTCAGCAGTCTTTACCCTCAGATTGAAGATTGTTCATATCCAAATCTTCTCGTCAGATATATATAAAATTCAAATAACATCTTTCCTGAGGATGTGTAATTTCTCAAAGTCTCGTATTCCTTGATCAAATTTGAGGAGATATGCCCTAAGACAGGAAGGAGCACCAGCTTGGATTCACATCTCCATTCAGTTCAGTTGAAGGTGTTCAGGAAACATGTAGATGTGTCACTGAGGACCATGGTTCAGTGGGCAGTATTAATGGCAGGTGAAAATTGGACTAGATAATCTTAGAGGTCTTTTCGAACCTTAATGATTCTATGATTCTATTATTGTGTCCCTAGTTTTCCCAAGTCCTACTTTCTAAATGTGAATGTCCAAGTATTTTTAAAGGGAAAATTAACAGATTTTATTTATGGACAAAAGAGCATGTATTTCTCCCACTTAATGTTGAAGATCAATGTACCTCAATGTAATGTTGAAGATCAATGTACTGTTTCAGCTCATATTTTCCCCTTCAGCTGTGCAGCCACACTACCAACAAATTACAAGCAACCTGAGTGGTTCTTAAAAATAGTGACAGCCCAACAACATCATAAGGGTCTTCCAGCAAGAAGTATCACCTTTAAGAAACACCAGAAAAAGTCTACTCATAAAAATGGGACATAGCACTGTTTTCCTAAATGTATGGGATAGTGCACTTTGGGGAGCTGGTGCCTGAGGAAGGCACTGCCTTGCTCCCTGCACGGTGAGCAGAAAGTAGTGGGCTCTTAGAGAAGGAGGCACACCTCAGTGCAGAATCCTGACCGAGGAACTCTAAATTAAGCACTATAGGGGTTTTTCTTCCACATAGTCATCTTTCCGTAAGGGATGTGATTGACAGACCCGAGCTGGGAGTTGCCTTGGGCTTCTTTTACAGAGAAGAGACAGCACCTGAAAAGAGAATTCAGACCGATTGTAAGGACTTTTTCTTCACAGGTTAAAGTGCTGAAACTCACGGGGATGTTCCTGTGTTCTTGGGCTGGGTCTTGCCATAGCAAATTCTCCTCTGTGGTTTCCCAGTGAGTTTTACAATGTGGTAAAAAAAAAGAAAAATAAAGCATGTTTTAATAAAGTTCCACTCATGATTTTTTCTTTTCTATCAGCTATAATGGCAAAATGTACACTGGTGCATCAGTCTTTATGATAGAACGTGGGCAAAATCTATTTAAAGGGCATTTTGTGTTTGAAATCAAATTATGGCCTTCAATAGACTGAATCTCCTAAGGAGAATGTTATCTGTGGAACAGCCCGTGAGACCCAGGAGCAGTAAATCACACAGGCTGACTGATACCCATCCAGCGACTGGAAAACAAACAAAGCATTAAACGGGAGCAACTCTGACAAGGATACATTACAGCCTTTACAGCGAGGAGGTCTGAAAACTTAAAACTCATTAGCATAGTGCTTATCTTCAAACGAAGCTCAGGGCCATCTGAGGCATTACAGATCAGTGAACTCTATTATGATAGTGGGGAACCTGATTGAGGGTTCAATTAGGGCGAGAATAGCACAATGCTCCAGCAAGCAGAGCTTCTCAGGATCAAAGCAGCGCTGTTTCTCGATAGAAAAAAAATGTGCTTCTCAATCTTGTTAGAGCTCTTTTGAGTATTAATATCAGTGACCCAGTGGAAACAGCACACTTGGATTTTGAAAAGATTTTTTGATAAGAGCCCTCATAAGAGACTATTAAAGTATAATTGAGAACCATCAGGTAACACACATTAGTGAAAATAGGTTGAACTTCTGATAGGCTGAAGAGCTCTGATTTCTCAAAGTCTCTCTGAGGAAAGAGACATAAAAGTCAGCACACAGAGCTTTGAGCAGAGATGTGCAGCAATTGTGGGAAATAAAGAGGGGGCCTGAGTTATCAGACAAGAAATGGTACAGGAACCCTGGGCTGTGCTTGAAAAACTGACACTGAGCTCAGGCGGGTAAGATTGCCCTCTTTGACTAATACGAATAACTGCGAGCCAAAGCCACACAAGATCGAGCAAATGTTTTCCCTCTTTCTTCTCTCCTGTACATCTGAAGCTACAAATTGATTATTTTCCTTTGCCCTCCCTCCTTTTTCTGATACCCAAGGATTGTGAATTTATGGGTTAAGAGGAGGATGAGTTCAGGAGGAAGAGCCAGCAAGCAGCTCCTGGGCTTGCTCCCATCCAAGATTCTGGCCATGCTGAATGGAGAGCAGCTCCACACAGGGTTATTATAGATCCATGCAGTGAACAGAAAAGAGCAGTTTCTGGCATCTTCGTGCCTCATTCTGCTTCTTCAGGGGTGTTACGTTCTTTGGGCAGTTACTGAACAGGCTGTGTTATGTGCAGTTTAAGCAGATATTTCCATCAGTGGTTTTAATAGCAGTGTGGGATCCTGACTTATATTTATTGTGGACTGACTATATTATTCACATATTAAAAATCATGATAATAACACACTGTTTATATATGACATTATTAAGTGATTCTGCGTAGGTCTGCTATAATAAACAAGAAATCCAAATGGGAAGGCTGGGAAAATTCAAAATTAATTCAAAGGGTTATTCATTTTCATTATTTTAAATAATAGCAATAGCAAATATCACTATTTCTTAATTAGAGTAGCCCCAGTAGATCTTAAAATGCCTTCTATAGGAGAAAGATCTCATTATCTGCCCTACAAATGGGAAAACAGAGGCACAAAGTAGCAATTCCTAAAACTAGAAACTAAGTCTATTTGTTTAGGTTCCCAGGGCTGGGAGCTATCTGATAAGCTGTATCTCATAGATACTTCCTCCTCAAAATGTATGTTGGTGCAAGATAGATTGTTAATATATTTCTATGAAAGTATTCATTTAGATTCAGTGATGTTGTATTTTCTGGCTTAATGCTGAAGTCAATACATAAAAAAAAATCTCAGCATCAACATATATATAGAATTTCATAGCAAAGATTTTAGAATAGGACCTCTGTTCCCTGGTTGCTTTTAATGATCATGCAGGAAGAGATTGGCCTGAGAAGTAGTTAAGAGGATTAAGATAGTCAAATATGTGCATATATATTAAATCCTTTTTATGTGCTATTCCATACACTTATCATCACAAAAATGGGAAGAGGAAGTCCTGTGATTTGCATCACCTACGCAACTTTGTTCTCTCTATTATGGCCTGACAGGCTGAACAGAATAATAAATATTTTTTACTGTTAGAGAGTGAGCTTATCGCTCAATCTAACATTTCTTTTTCTCTATGATAGTCCTCTGTCATGTCAAAATTCAGTGCATTGCCTGTTCTGGGTAGAAGTCTGCAGTTCCCACATTCTTGGACAGGGTTATTTTATCCTCAATATCATTTCCATGTCTTTCAGGTCTGAATTTAAGAGGGTCAGCTCTCAGGGATCCTGCAGCAACTGTACACAGCATCCAAACAGCCTCCTAGAAACAAACACTACTAATTATATTGCAACAGAGCTTATTAAAAGAAAAAGGCTTAAAACCAGAAGAATTCTACACAACTTCCATTGTTTGCAACCCCATGGTACCCATCCCTGTGTTCCAGGGTAGCTGCTCCAGTGGCTGCAGGAACCATGCCTCGTGGCGTCACCACTGCCCTATCTGCTGATCTAAGCTGAGCTTCTGGCTCCTCTTTGCACAGACTGCTGCCTCTGTTAGCTGCGTGCTGTTAGGTGGCTCGGCGTGCTTTCCTTCACACTGTGTCCCAGACTTTCTAATGTACAGACCTCTGCAGTCATGCTGTAAACACCTCAGAGGGCTAATAGGCACTATTAATAACTGATTGCAGAGCAGCTCAGCATTTACAGTGCTGAGTGAGTAGGTAGCATCCCACTGAGACTGCAGGAAAGGATTCATCCGGACAAATAACTGTCTCATCTGGCCAAATTTGTACTGTAGAGCATGGGAAATGTTACCTGCAAAAAAAAAAAAAAAAAGAAAATCACAGTGAAAAGTCAAAAATTGTTAGGAACTTCTAATTCTAGATTCATCCTAGCCCTGATGACAATGGGACTGAAGCAAAGGAAAGCTTCTGTCTTTGTCAGACAAATATTTGGAAGAGTTAAATGTGAACTAAGGAGCACAATGCAAATTAAAGTAGTACAACTGGAGTACAGTTGTTTATTTAATACACAAAACTGACACTCATTCACACCTGAGGAAAGGAGAAGAGGAAGCTCAGAGGAAACCATATCACTCTTTACGACCCCCTGAAGGGAGGTTGTGGTGAGGAGGGAGTTTGTCTCTTCCTAGGTAACAGCAAAAGAGCAAGAGGTAATGGCTTTAAAGTTGCACTAGGGGAGGTTCAGGTTGGATATTAGGAATAATTTCTTCTCAGAAAGAGTGGTGTGGCATTGGAACAGGCTGCTCAAGGAAGCAATTGTGTGGCCATCCCTGGAGGTGTTCAGATAACATGTAGATGTGGCACTGAGGAACATGGGTTGGTGGGCATGGTGGAGAAGGGCTGATGGTTAGACGATCTTAATGGGCTTTTCAACCTTCACGATTCTATGGTTCTGTGATTCTGTGATAAGCTCCTATGACATTTTTTAGAAGTTCCCATTATTAATGGGATGTAGAGTTCAGTTTTAAACTACATTTTAAGATAAGAAACTCTCATCTACCTTTGGAAATAGATGCAAGGGGCTGAAATACAGAAGGGAAAGTAGGAAACAGGGACTGTTTAACACCTAAGGAATGTGAGGACAACAGTTTCAGCAAAACACCTTTGTGTACCAAAATCAATTAGCTTTTGGAATTAGGTGTTGGAAACAGTGGGGCATCATTGTTTTCCTCTCTTCCTGCCTGCTCTCCATCCTCAGAGGAGGTGAGTTTTAAATGGCCTTGTCTAAACCTAATTGCAGTTTTGTAATGACTAATTCCCAGGCTATTTAGACACTGAAAGATCGATTCTCAGACATGTCTTTGAGGTGTTTGTTAAGGGATGGAGGATACTGCTGAGGTCAGTCAGCTTCCTGGTTTTTAACTTGCACAGGAAACTCAGGTTAAAAACTCCGTTCTGGATGATTGATCCTGTGTCTCAGGGAACCTGCCCTCACTAACCAGCTTTATTCTTGCAAATTTCTCACTCTCTAAATTAATTAAATGTGCACTTGATGAGAAAGCAAGTCTCACAGTGAAACCCTGACTCACACTGACTTGTACGGTGGGGGCTAGAATAAAAACTTCCACCATGATTTCCTATATCTCAAATGAGGACTCCAGCCATAAGCTATTCCAGTGGGAAGCACAGAAAACTTTCTACTGGTCACTTCAGGCCTAGGTCCATGTATACACCAACAGGATCAGATGTAGTTGAGTGACTTTGAGAATCTGG
This sequence comes from Tetrao urogallus, assembly GCF_951394365.1. Classification (NCBI taxonomy): domain Eukaryota; kingdom Metazoa; phylum Chordata; class Aves; order Galliformes; family Phasianidae; genus Tetrao; species Tetrao urogallus. Next base: position 13,831,540 of record NC_136815.1, read on the forward strand.
CTGAATGTTGATGCCCGAAAAAGCTGTTGGAGATGAGGAGCAACTGGATCCCCGCGTAACTTTGTAGATGACAGCAAGCTGGAAGAAAGTGTTGACCTGCCTGAAGGCAAAAAGGCCCTAAAGAGGGGGTTGGATAGTCTGTATGGATGGTTGAGTCAACTGTGTGAGCTTCCCCAAGATCAAGTGCCTAGTCCTGCATTTTGGTTACAATAACCCCATGCATTGCTTCAGACAGAGTAGGGGCAGAGTAGCTGGAAAGCTGCACAGAGTAAAAGAACTTGGGGGTGTTAGCCAAAAGCTGGCTGAGCATGAGCCAGCAGTCCCACCCTAGCAAAGAGGAGAAGAAGGAGATGGAGAAGTTGTGCAGCTGATAGACAGTTATTAATAGTGCCCGTTAGCCCTCTAAGGTGTTCATGCTGTGAGAACATGAACATGAACGTGAGCCAGCCAAGAAGGCCAATGGCATCCTGGCTTGTATCAGAAATAGCATTACCAGCAGGAGCAGAGAGGTGATCATCCCCCTTTACTCAGCTCTGATGAGGCTACACCTCAAGTACTGTGTTCAGTTTTGGGCCCTTCATTACAAGAAAGATATTAAGGCCCTGGAGTTTGTCCAGAGAAGAGCAGAAAAGCTGTAAAGGATCTGGAGCACAAGTCTTATGAGGAGTGGCTGAGGGATTTGAGATTGTTCAGTCTGGAGGATTCAGAGGAGGCTCAGGGAAGACCATATAGCTCTCTATAACTGCCTGATAGGAGGTTGTGGTGAGGCAGGGATTGGCCACTTCTCCTGCTTCAGTTTCTTCTCAGAAAGAATGGTGAGTCATTGGCACAGACTGTCTAGGGAGATCTTGGAAGATGTTCAAGAAACATGGAGATGTGGTACTGAGGGACATGGCTTAATGGGAATGGTGGGGATGGGTAGACAGCTGGACTGGATTATTTTAGTGGTCTTTCCAACCTTAATGAGTCTATGATTCTCTGATTCTATAAATATGAGCATCTCCTGGAATTGTGAAGAGAGCAAGTATACTCTTGCTGGTCAGATCAGGGAGGACAACAAAATGTGTGCATTGCAAGACTGGAATGAAAATCTCTATATTAATGGCATGAAGAAAATCTTGCGGTTTCTTCTGCAACTGAGCCCAATTCTCTTACACCTTACATTAGCCAAACAATATTTCACTTTTCTAATGCTTCATAAATCAACATGCTGAGAGTTGGTAGTAAGGAAAGAAGGACTCAGGCTAAGGAATATTTCATTTTTCTGTTTAAAGGTCATGGTATTTGTTAGCGTGGGTATTTTCTGGATTTGGATCAGGGGAATGGAAAATTGTTCAAGTTGGATTCCAGATACCTGGCAGATGGAACAAGATGACTCCCTTAGGCACAGTGGCTATGTCAACAAAACAGTTCTGTGGGATTAAAGTGATACAGATAACTTCACAGATTCAAGGACTGAGTGTTTGAATACAGATTTTGCAAGATTATTCTGAATTAGCTTACAAGAAGCTTCAGGACATATTAATGTTTTGAAATTTTTTTTTTAGTCTATGCTCAACAGACTTTCTAGTGACAACAGTAAAAAAAAAAATTGTAAAAGGGGAACATCGAGAAAATGGGAAATCTTACAGTTCCCTTTTAAAATGTCAGTATGTAGTTCACTGCCCTGTCAATGCTTTACTATTTACAAATACACTGAATACAACTGTAGTTTTCTGCTGTAAATTACGTGCATACTGAAATGATTCAGTGATAAAATAGATATCCAATTCTTGATTTAAAATGAACCAGCAGAAATGCTGCCCTTGAATTCAGTGAGGGCTGGATTGGCACCTGCCTAGAGATAACCAAGGGTTTTCCTGGTCAATCAACTATTTACAGGTTTCATACTGCTGAAATACTCATAGGTGATCATGCTGTGAGAAATAGGGAACATTTCTATTTTATATGATCTCTTTTTTTTCTATTTACAGAAGTTTCCATTAATTGTTCTTGATTTCCTCCAAGTTCAGAGAAATGATGTCACAGGTGGATTTCCATCTCTTCAGCACTTGAAAGATGGTATGAAAGAAGACTATGAATAACTACAGAAACTTGAATGAGCTGTGTCTGCAAGGCTGGATATTTCTTTACAATTACTGCTGCTCAATCCTTTTATTTTACTTCTAAACAAAATGCAACTCCCCTGTAAAAGCACAAATTGTAGCAAAATAGTATAATTTGTCACTTGCACTGCAGATCTCTAATACATATTATGAAAGTTGGCCAAAAGGAGTAAACCATGTCATGTAAGTCATCCACAAGTCCATGAATCTCGATGAGATGCAACCCAGAGTTCTGAGGGAACTGGCCAATGTGGACCACAGTCCATCATGTGTCTCCTGAGGTATGGATCTACAGGTCCCTCAGCCCCATTAGTCATGGAACCAGGCCCAACTGGACCATAAACTGTTGGCAGAAGACCAGCACAACTGCTTCCATTTTTTAAAACTCAGACTGATTCAGTTGTTGGTGAACAGACAGCATTCATTCTATCAGTAGAAGAAGTAATGGGACTGAAAATCAGGGAAACTGTCACACTTACTGGTCTAACAAACATCGTGAGGCTTGAATGTAGTTGCTGGCATCCTGTTCAAACAAGAATTATCCAAGAATTGAATTCAAGTAAGTAAGAAACTGAAACATTAAAATGAGAGATATTTCATAGAATCACAGAACCACAGAATCATCAAGGTTGGAAAAGACCTCCAACATCATCCAGTCCAACTGTGAGTTTGTCTCACTTGTGGAGAAGAAGTTAGGGAACTATAGTTTAAAGGAAATATCACAGAGAATATTAAAATGCTAGCAGGCACTTTTCCTATTCCCAATCTTCAATCAAGGGGGAAAAAAAAGAAAAAAGAAAAAAAAAAGGAAAAAAATCATTGTTTTGTTTACTACAACTTGTGAATTTTTACTTAATCTAAGTACGATGCTTGGTTTATACTGGAAGAGCAGCTTGTTATGGTAATAGCTTTGAGCTCTGTGAACTCTCCTAATTGAGTTAAGCACTCCATTGTGTCTCACAAAGTCCTGTTCCGGGTTCCTGTTATCCTCAGTCAATGCTCATGTTCTCAGTGTGCAGTAGGCTGTAGGCTCATTTTTGCACCTATAATGAGTTATCACCTCTTGCTGAGAATAAAAGCAGTGCACACAGTGTTCCTTCAGTCACGGAGCTGATCTACCTGGGGAGGAGGGGAAATGATTAAACTCACTCTGTACCATCACACGGATATTGGAAGACATTCTTTTTTTTTAACTTCTTGTTTGCCATAGAACAAGCCAGCAACTGAATGTGAAGCTCTCTCAGTGCATGCTTAAAAATATAAAGTAAGCTGATGCTTTCCTATCGTACAGCAGTGGGAGTGGTTATTATGATGATGTGTTTATTTCCTGCTAATCGGCTGCTTGCCTTCAGTAGGAGAGGCAGAATTATTAGCCTTTGTCAAAAGGTTTTGTAAACAGTTTATCAAAGTGAATTCCTTTCCAGCAATGAAAACAGTTCTTCAGTTTTCACATAGCTTTCCACCAGCCATATTTGTGTCTGTGCATTTCATTTCTTTGAGAAGAGTATATTCAAAAAGTGCTTGATGGATGCTTGCAAATGAGGCAGTCCTTGCTGTAAATGATCAAAATGCAATGGCTGAAGATAGTTTTATCCTATTTCTGGCTTGACGCTCTTCGTTTTTCAGTCAGATAACAAGAAATTCACACTGACAGATTATTTGGATAAACCAAGTCCTCCAAAACATTTAAAAGCTATTTTACTTCTTTGTAGAAACGTTCTCTTCAAAAGTTACTAAATAACATCCAATTTGCCCTTTTTTGTGTTATAAAGACTGAGTTTCCCCTCTAGTCTAAAAACTCATTCTCCAATCTTAAAATAGAGCTGGGTTTTGTTCAGATTTGCAACATCATCAATAACCCCGAGGCATCCAGTCTACGTTCTAGAGTAGCAATCACATTGAACAGATGAGTGTGATTAGAGTTTCTGTAGGTGATGTAAACACAACATTCCAGCATGAATTTCAGAAATGAAGGGGAAGTTGCACGAATGACTTAACCTGGAACTTGCAGAAATAAGAGAGAGATAAATGTATCACAGAGAGATACATTTATATAGTCACGTGGACTGTCTCAAATTAGTAAACAGTACATTTTGAGAGTTGTATATTTGGAAATATAGGAAGGAATAGTTAGAAGCTGAAGCAGCCTCCTTGGAAATATTGTGAAATCTCATTCACTGGAGGTCTTTTAAAGCACCTTAAATAAGTATCTGACAGGCATGTCTGGTGTAATTCATCCTGTCTCAGAGCAAGAGGAGAGACAGTCTCTTCCAGCCCTATGTGCCTACAGCTCTGAAATGGTCTCTTATTCACTTAAAAAGAGCTTTGTTTACAATGTACATCTGCTATTTCTATGGGCTAGCAATAGCGACAAGTTCTCAAATCAGCTGCACCAGCAAGGGGTTTATGGTGATGTCACGCCTGAGGAGCTGACACGCTGCTGAAAAGCATATATGCAAAATATTTTCCAACAGGCAAGTCTTCTCTCCAGCTTGCTCATACAATTTCAACTTTTAAATTGTCTTATCCTTAGATTTAGATACTTTGAATTCACTTACAGGCTCTAATATTATTTGACAAATACAACAGTTGCCATTCAACGTGTTTCTAACTATACCAAAGAGCTGTGATGGGATTTTCAGAGAGTATTTCATGCAGTTCAGTCTACAGAACTTTATGGATGGAAAGGCTTTAATGAAAAGCCTGTATTGCTTTTTTTTTTTTTTTTTTTTTTTTTTTTTTTTCCCCGCAGGTTGTGTCTTCTTCATCCATACTTCAGAGCTCTGTGAAATAACTCCAGCAACTTATCTAGCTTTTGAAGTGACCGCAGCACAACTCTGCTATCTGACTTACAAAGTTGTGCAAGTGAGTATTTATGCTGGCAAATCTTATTGGAACTTTTCGGGAAATCTACAGCATTTATGCCATGGAATGACAGATTTCAATGCTGGGATTTTTTGAGGCTTCTCTGTTGCTTAGGGTACAAGTCACTCGTACTGTTTTCTTGCACACTCATATTTTAAATCATAGGAACTAATTGGAATTAATTTGTCAAGCTCATGCAGTCAAAAAGTAAATACTGAAATTGGTGTATGTATCTGTGACTAACAATACTTTTAAAAATATGATTGTATTTAATTATCTGGAAGCTGATGTTTTTCTCTTTCTTTCTGTAGTCTTCAAGAGTTTTTGATTTGCAGAGCTGGAAAACTTCCAGTGAAATTCAGACAACAGTAATAAGCATCTCAGTCCTAAAGTGGACCACCTCTTTCTTCCCATCTGTCAAGAGGTCCTTCGCAACTTCCTTGACTGCAGATTTGAGCCGACTGTTTCCTTTTCACACCTCTGATGGAAAGGCACAGAAAGGAACTAGTTATTACAAGAACTGCACAATTTTCCCAGGCTAGCAGCACTAATATCTTTTTCTTCTTGTAGCACCATCATTCATAATATAAACAGAGAAAGAGCAGCACATGCTCTTCCACAAGCTATCTTAAAACCTGTGTGTAGATTAAGGGTTTAAAAAAAAATAAAAAATCAATCAAACAAAAACACAAAAAACAATCTCTAAAAGAAGCTAAGTCTTCTTTTCTCTGTTCATTGCAGCTCCACTTAGCTTCACTATCTGTCAGAGATGATTTCTGCCACACGTCTTCACATTGCAAAGCTGGTGCTGATATTATAGTCATGTGACATTAATTAATGTTCAGGGGAGGCTGTGCACACTCATGAGGACAAACAGACCACAGAATCCTATGTTTGGATTAGGATGCCCTGTGCTGACAATGCCTGCTCTCTGGCAGAATAAATACACATGGGAAAATCCGTACATGCTTACTGTGCTCACTTTTACACAAGTCCTTTTTTAGGGCTGCTGCTGACCAGAGTATATTGGGCTAGGAATACTTTTGGTCTGACCAAACATTGTTCTTCAATGTTTATTGGTTGTGCCACGGAAGTGATAACCAGCACACACAAGCCACACTTCCATCTGTTTTTTAGCAAAATTATCAGCCCCAAACCTCAAAAGAAGCTCTTCAGATTTAATCCTTAAAGAACCTTATTTGAGTGCCTGTACTATGTCTCTATGCTCACCACAGTAGTGTGCAAGCTAAACAATCTAGGTCGACTGTCAGAGCAGAATCTTCCTTTTTGTATTCTGAGCAATCAGTGGAGAAGCTTTTTGCTTTTCAGAAATCAGAGGGAGCCTTTGAGACCCAGCTGGGGCTGAGAGCCACCTGTGTGAGTCTCCCTCTGAGGGCTAAATCAGCTTCCAGGTATGTTGTCTGATTCATAGGGGTCTGACTGAGTCCATTGCTTGTGGGCAGAGAGGTAATATGCAATTATTGCTGAGGTCCATGAATCAAGGCAGTCAGAAAATTCCTTTCTGCTTTTATTTCCTTTTCTTTACATAACACCTTCTCTTCACCCTCTCCTGCACAGAACTGACCCCGGGACTCAATCTTGTACCACTGACATCAACAACAGCACTTTAATCAACTTGAGAGAATATCATACCCCATGTTCACCCAAGTCTATGGCAGCTTGAAAATCCACCTGCCTTAAGAGATAATGTACCTTTTCCATCCAATTTCCTACACCAGCCACAGGGGCTCTTTCAAGTTGTTACTTTTTGATCTGTTTCATTTTATCTCTGTTTTCTTGACTCTGTTGCATTTCTTTCCCAGAATACCAGTCCAGAACTGTTATGATGTCATCTGCAATGGTAATTCCATCATTGCTATGCAGTAAAGGAGCATTGTAACGTGAGATGATAAAGTTCAGAGTGTGTCTGCTCAGTTTTTGTGTGGATATATCCAGAGTTCTTCCTTACATAACGATTCACCCTCATGTCAATCCAATGCATTTAAAATCTGCCTCTGGATAATGGGTTCATAGTGCCAAGTCAGTATCTGACCTCAGAAAGCCCTCATACTTTATATTCCACGGTAAAATTCTGTTCTACCTAACAAAGCAATCTAGCCAAAGGCTTAAAAATGCATTTTTGATACTCTGTGATTCCTTCCCAAACCCCATCCCTTTAGCCTGTGGTTTCACAATACAGAGTGTGGAGAACAGACTTGCTGAATCCCTAGTTCCCAGACTACTCCTTTGCTATCTGTTAACTGATTACATCCATGACTGCAGTAAGAAAATAAATATTTCCTGTATCTGTGGCCACAACAGTCTTTCTAAGAATTGTATGGATTTTCTACGAACATTTAGAAGATATTTCTTGGCATATTTCAGTATATATTACAGTATAAGCCCCTAGCATTAGCAAAGGCTGGCCCTTTTCTTATTAGAAATCATGAGAATCACTACTTATACACTGCTCTGTCTGGTCAGCCCTGAGAACCATGCATCCTATTCAAACATCAGGCACTGAGAGCAGCTCTGGGCATGATTTTGAGGCGTCATCCAAGGTCCTCATCCCAAGACATCAAGGGTTAGAAACTTGATGGCACCATGATATAGTCTTCCCCTCAAAGGCAAAAGTTTTCCTGTGAAGAATCTTAGAAGTTTGGGCATCTCTGAACCAGAGTTCACATTGCTTCTACTGAGACCTACTTATTTTAGTCCGTGAGGTCAATTACAAAGACCATTGGCAAACAACAAAACCCAAAGACTATCTCCAAAGAATTGTACTTGCATGACCATAAAAGCACCCAAAGGCCTGGAGAGATAGGAGTCTGTTTGTGGGGCTGAAGCATGGTATGTGAGTATGAGCACTGGGAGGGAAAAATCAAGATAAGGTTCAGGCAGCTAGGCTTGCTTGTTTAATTTGCATAAGTTCAATTTGGTAATATTTCAGAAGGTAACAGCAAAAAATGTCATGGGAGTACTATGACTGTATGCAGAAACCCATGATTAAGGATTTCTCTTGTGCAAGTATCCATCTTGCAACAAGACAACTCTGGACAAAGCAGAAATCTTTAGGCAGCTCACCTTGAACGTAAGGGTCTCTTGGTTGTTCCCTGATTTCCATGCTTACCCAGGACTGGGCTGTTATTTTGGGGTGTGATCAAAGATAGAATTGTAAAGATTGTTTCTTAGTTATGCAGTTAAAGACAATATAGTAAACAGCCACTTCAGTCAATTCTGGACAACCTAAGCTCGCTCACTTTCAGTGGAAATGATGTGTCTACAGGGTCTTCAGAGGAGCTGTGATACGAAGAAACTTCATTACATTCACTGTGCTATAAACTCTTGTTCAGGATGAAATAAATTACAGTCTGGGCAGGAGTTTCCTTCTCCTGAATATGACAGTGTAATGACAGTGAGTTAGTGAAGATCAATGAGATTCACTAAATATGGCTTCTAAAAATGGGAGAGTGGAAGAGGGACACCAAGTAGAATAAAGGGCAGAAAAGGGAAAGGGCCTGCAAGGCTGAGAAATGTTTTGCTCTGCTCCGGCATGCAAATCCTAGATGCCAAAGGAAGGATGGAAGCAGTTCTGCTCCACCAACAGGGATATAGCTGTGTTCATCATTTACCCTCTCTGTGAGATTACATTTCTATCTCCATCTCTGCCAAGAACACGTGCAAACACACCACCAGCAAAACTGTAGTTGTCCCAGTGGTGACAGAATCAGCCTGCATAGATTATTCTATGTTTTCACAAGTAATTTCAGAGTAGGTGTTCTGGTATGACAGGTCCAGTTTGCCTATGCCATGTTTCATGCCCATGCCAGAAAGAACACACGTGACTTGACATCAGCAGGAGCAGTGAGAGATAACCTCATGACAAGACCCATGGCAAGCCCAGGTCTACCACTCCTGCACAGGAGACATCTCCATGAAGACCTCCTCCCAAGGCCCTGCCTCATGGCAGTCATTGCTATGTGATGTGCATGCAGATCAATGAGAGATAACTGAGAACCTGCATGGGCCGTGTAGCTTTGCAGAGAGAAACCACACATGGGTCTGGGTGTGATGTGACAGTGTGAACATGCAGGAAATCTGATCTTGTGGATATGGCTGGAGAGCAGCCTGGATGCAGCATGATCCAGAGTCCGGGGAATTAGACCACCCTCCTTGCTCAAGTGTTCGAGCCATGTGTAGTCTGAGGCATCAGTGATTACCAAAAAGTGGGATTGAAGAGGAAATACCCTGTGAAAGAAGACAGCTACGAGTGGTAACATGAGGGGAAAGTGTTGGCGCAGCACCAGTCTACTTCTGTATCTCATCCTAGTCTTGTCAACAAGACTTATTAGCTTGGGCACAGTGCCACACTAATGTTGCTTTTGGACCTGCGTTAGATTACATCTGGCCTTTTCAGAGTGTTAGCAAAGGGTATGGTTCAGTTTGTTCCTTCCTGTGTAGACGTGCCCTAAGGGGGTTGGAATAGTCACTACTCATGGTGGAATTTGCTCAGGAGACTGTTTCAGCTTAATCACAGAGATCTACCAAATAATATTGACTAGTAAGTGGAATAGCTCACTTCTGACTGAAATTTAGTAGGGTTAGTCTCTTTTTATCAAGTCCAAGGACAGTGCAGTTATTTTTATTAAAGCAAAAAGTTCATTAATTTGCCAAGAATCACACATGCATGTGATTTAGTGTGGTAGATTAAGCTTGAATGTCAAATGCTCTAGGCATACACTTAATGCAGCACTGAACCTTGCAAGGGACTGACATAAAGCAGCACTGAGGCCGAGTAGTTCTACAATGCACTCCCTAAGAACAGTGCAGATAATCAAGATTTCTTATATTTATTTATAATCTTCAATCATCCATTCTTTAATATCTCTTACATATATATCTATCAGTCTGATAGTAGTTCTCCAAAATGTAGAGGTGTATTTTTCTTAAGGCAATTAAGGCATATGGTCTCATCCAGAAGGAAAGGAATTACTTCAGAACACCAGAAGTAAGTGATGCGAATTATAGTTTGAAAGCAAAGTCACAGAGGGGATCCCGTTAGCAGGCAAATATGCACAACAGGGCAATTAATAGCAAGTTCACAATTCAAAAAGTAGAGGTGATACTCAGGGTACCTATTCTAGCCATGCTTGACACCTGTGTATAGCTCTAGTAACAGTAAACCTATCAACCTTCTGGGACTGTCCATTTATGCAATGGATCCAACAGGAATTCTAGACATGTTTTTCTATTTACAGTTTATTTCAGGACAGCATGAATATCTATTCCAAATCTAGGAACTGTAAGTATTACATGTTAGAGATGGCTGAAGTACAAGACTTCTGGCCCTGAAGGTGGTACCTGCTAAAATATGCCAAATCCAATAAGCTTTTCACTTTTTTTTTAAAATTTTTTAAAGAAATGCTTTAAAAATACATTACAGGTAGCTTTCTGTTTTCTTGTACTAAATACAAAGTCCTCACCATCTTCACAGTAAGTGCCTAGATAACTAGATTAATCCACTCTTGTACTAAATACAAAGTCCTCACCATCTTCACAGTAAGTGCCTAGATAACTAGATTAATCCACTCACATTTTCTGTATAATGCATGTAGTTAGGCAGTCCAGAGTGAAACTATTACTGGAGGAAGGAACAGTCTTTCTGCAATGGCAATACCTAGGTACTTTCTGGGAATGAAAAAGACTCCTTGTCTCACTTTGGTTGGAAAAAGATTTGAATGTATAGAATTATGCAAAAAGATAAACTTATTGAAAAAATGCAGACAAACCACCATTCACATGGCCCTCTACAGAGCCCAGCTGCTTACAGTTCTATGAAATGTCCTTCAAGTAAGATAAATTGAGGATTAAAATATGGACCTTGAAAGATCTTGGAAGTAAGGTGTGCTATACATATCTAACCCATACTACATAGTATCTCCTTGGAGGATGGAGGATGGAAGCGGGCTCTATGAGCCTTCTGGGCTCCTTCTAACTCAGGTTATTCAATGATTTTTTTCTACTTTCTACCTGAACTGCCTCTATCAGACAAGGGCTGTGGTGTCAAACCATAACCCAATTCTCCTAGAGACAGCAGGACCATAGGGTGGTCATTACTGTGCTGTTTCTGAGAGCCACAGCTTTCAACATCTGAGGTAGCAGGCATGCTTAGCTTACTGTCTCTTTTTGCAACTATTTTGACTGTTGCACAGTAGTCTTATATTGTTTTCCAAGCAATTTTTTATTTTAGCACAAAAGCGTTGCAGAGCAAGTAAAGCTTCGCTCCAGGGACTATGCACGGGTAGCACAGCTCCATGACAGCACAGGGAACAATGAAAAGATTTAGAGACTAGTCTTTGGAAAGGGCTCATTGCAAGAATGAAATAGTTACCTATCTGCAGCATGTAAACTAATAAAATGAAGAAGGATATGGTGCACAAGCCAAGGCCAAGAGAAAGAAAGGATGCCAAACACAGGAAACTTAAACAGAGAGAAACATCACAAGAATCAACAAAACAGGCCAGAGAACTGTGTCTCCCTGCAATAAGTAATGCAGACAGTGTGGAACAGATGCTATTTCAATGTCATCAGCAACTTGACAAGCTGGATAAATAATTGTTGCCAAGAAAAATAAAAGCATGTGCTGTCAGTGTGGGTGGTTGCCATGATTGCTGTGGCCTCTGGTTCAAATGCAGTTACAGAGATGATGAAGAAGAAAATAAATATGGAAGTAGCTGAGGAAAAACAATTAGCTTCCCACAGATGGGCCTTCAGCACACCATAAATTTTAGCTGCCTTTTCCATCATTATTCTAGATGACAACCTGAGAAATAACAAAATATTGAGAATTATGGATACAGCCATTTCCTGAGTTCTTCTCATAAAGGGGGCAAAAATGCTGGCATGGAATAAGAATTGTTGCAAGGAACTGCAACAAATATTTCAGGTGTAAAACTGCTAGATAACTGATTCTCACTCAACTGAACTGTAAGTGCCAGTAAACAAACCCCCCTGCAACTGTGTGCCATAGGAGTATTGATATGCCATCTTTTGAGTCTCTCAGAGACCTCAAAGTCTTCTTCCAAGCATTTCTACAGTTGCAGCTAGCAGTGCTCTGCAGAAAGGGGCTCAGTGCAGCCTTCTCCTGGAGAAACTGGCTGCTCATGACTAGGATAGATGTACAGTTCTCTAGGTAAAAAATGGCTGAATGGCCAGGCCCAAAGGGTCATTGTGAATAGAGTAAAATCAGGTTGGGAGTTGCTCACACATGGTGTTCCCCAGGATTCATTACTGGGACCAGTTTTCTTAATTCTTTTTGTCAATGAATGTCAGTGGGTTCAATTTTTTCCACATGAAAGAATTCGGTTCCACACCTTTGCTTCATACACATTCCCATGTCAGACAGCATTTTGTCAGACTGCTCCTCTGTTGTCATCTGTCACATGGCAACAATATATAACAGAATATTGTCAGGAAGGTTCATCCTCTACTGCCATACCACCAACATCTGCCCTTAAGTCATAGACCAACATAATAAAATAGGAGGCATTACTTTCAGAGCAGCCCTCGTATTCAGCAAGGTTAAATGTTTGATTCTCCACTTGGGTTCTATGAACTACATACAATTGTACAAACTCAAGGAAGAGTGGCTGCAAAGATGTGTAAACCAGTGGTGTGCCCTGGTGGCCAAGAAGGCTGATAGCACGCTGGCCTGCGTCATAGACAACTGGCACCAACTTTATAGAAGTGATTGCTACCTTGCATGTGGCACTGGTGAGACCACACCTTGACTACTGTGATCATTTCTGGGCTCCGCACTGTCAGAAGGATATTGAGTTCCTTGAGCCTGTGCGTCAAACACAGTAAAGAGACTGGAAAACAAGACATGAGGTGCAACTGAAGGAATTGGAGTTATTTTGTCTGGGGAAAAGGAGTACTGAAGAGAGACCTCATTGCTCTCTGCAACTATCTGAAAGGAAGTTGTATCAAAGTGGATGTTGGTCTCTTTTCTCAGGTGACAAGTAATAGGACATAAGGAAACTGCTTCTAGGTGCACCAGAGGAGGTTTCAATTCAATATCAGGAAGTATTTCTTTGCAGTATGTAGCTAATCACTGGATCAGTTTGTCCAGGAAGATACTGGAGTCTCCGTCCCTGGAGGTATTTAAGACATATGTAGCACTTAAGGATCTGGTCTAGTGATAGACTTGCAGTTAGGTGGATGGTTGGGCTTGATGATCTTAAAGAGTCTTTTCCAATCTAGATGATTCTGTGATTCTATAAGCACTCGAGGATCCATGGAGAAGGCATTCCAATGCCTTGGGAGTATCCTTCTCACATCATACTGAAAAATCAGCTTTTCATATAAAATATGACTGGAAGTAGAAATTTAATACTGTGTAGCCATTGGAGAGTCCCTGTTCACCATGCTCAGTCTAGAGATGTTGTCTCTATATCTCTTTTGTTTGAGGAGAATAACTCCACATCTAAAACCTCCTGGATGAAAATACGTCTATACAGATTCATATGCAAGATCACCTGAATGTCTGTGTTCATTCTCCCATATGTCCCCCAAATCCTGTAAGATCTGAGAACTAGAGCTGGGTTTATGCTCATATCAATCCCATATAAATGTTATTTAGAAAGATGAGACACAAGGAAGGCATGAACTTAGCCAGTCTCTTGCACATACCATCTCTGTCTCAAGGACAAACAATATATTTTTATATATTCTCTGTCATCATTTTCAATTCCTTAAGCATTTAAGCCATCAAAACTCTTCATCTCATGCCTGAGCAATTTCAGTTACATGAATACAAAAGTGGACGCAGGTGTCATTTGCCACAGTTCCAAATAATCCATGGGGTAAATTGTCAATAACAAAGCAATCAGTAAGTGATCATCAGATTGATGGAAATGTTGTTCTTCGCCCATGGCACTTTGTGTAAGTAATAGGGCTGGCTACAATTACCTGTGCTACTGATTTGTCTCCTGTATTGAACATTGGGTGATGGAAGACAGTGTAACGCTTCAGACTGCTAGTGTTATTCATACAGTCAAAATGCATGCCTTGCCTACTGCCTTGTGATAATAAATGTAATAATAATAAATAAATGCTACAAATGTAGCAAAGAGAACTGAAACCTCTTATGTGAACACTTTCAAACTTCAACATCCAAAATCAAAGATCACGGTTTAGCTTTACTTCATCATCAGTTGTGTTTGAAGGCCTTTCTCCATCCTTGTTGCAGAAGAAATCTCATACTCAGCATTAGCTCAGATCACAGATTTTTGCCTGCTCCCTGGTTTTGTTACCAAGCCAATTGTTTTGGAGCTGTGGTTTAATATCAGTAGAATAAAACTAGAACAATAACAAATATTGTTGTCTTAATGATTTATTAAGAGTACTAAATGCTCCTTTCCAGAACAGAGCGGGCAAAGAGGCATTAATGGACAGCTGGAAAGAACAGTCTCAGACGATCTAGGGGAGGACGACTGATCCCTATCAACCGCTCCTCAAAAGCCACTGTTCCACACAAGGAGGTATGGTTAATGCCTCTCTGACTCTTGAACTCCTGCCCAGTTTCTCTGTGGGATCCTATCACTAACGTTGATAAATGCCTGCCTAAAGCAATAAGGCCACAACATATTTGCTGCTTTGAACTAAACTAATTTTGCCAAACCATTGCTCCTAGCTTTTCATGGTTCAGCTAGCAGTTACATGTATATTGACATTTCTTTTTACCTCAGGCCAGATGAGGGAGAAACAGCTTCTTACTTTGTAGAGCACTTTTGTTCCAATTGTGTGACAGCATTTGGTACTGCATTCAGGAAGGAGAGGGAAGGAGATTTCCACAGAGATAGAGATGTCTTCTAACTTTTCTGTTCCCAAAGAGGGATTCTAGATTTTATGAAAGCTTACACTTTTGTCGAATTTCTCAGTGGGTTAAATTCTATCTTAAGGAACTTTTTGTGGAAAGAGATCTAGGTCAGACTTCTTTCTCAGAAAAGTAAATTTTCTGTAACAGCCTGAATCTGATGGCTGCCTAAATAAGCTCTTATATCTTGTAGTATAAGTTAGATACCTATGAAATCTGTTCTTGATGACAGTGTTTGCAATATGCTACACTCAGTATTTGCCAGCAAAACCAATTTGAAGCAGATTTATCTTCTGAAAAATTGACCTCTTCCTTCCCTTGCTCCCAGCAAATATCTTTAATGAAAGACTAATGCAGAGTGGACAGTGTGATATATCTTCACTTTTCCTTATCTCACCACAACTTTCTATGTACGAGATCCTATTTTTCTTTTTGTGTGCTTTTAATGAAACATTTGGGAATTAGGAAATTTACTGTCACTAATTTCAAGCACAGGCTAGAGAAGAGTATGCTTAAGTACCAGAAGAGCTACATCCTGTTTTCATATGACTTCATTCACAATTCCTGTATTAAAGGTGTTTGACCTGAAATCATTTTGATGTCTTGACTTTAATGCCAAGGAAGAGGCAATCAGAGTTAAGTCCATAGTGTGTGGTTCATTCTACTCTGCATCAAGGAGCTGTGCTGGAGACACATCAGTTTCAGTTTAGCTAACTTTCCTCATTGAGGCGAGAGAGTAGTTGGACATGGAACATGTCTTCCAGGCATTGCTTCAAATAAGCAATTGGACAGACATAGAGTGTTTATCATACTTTTCCTAAGTGTTGTCCACTCACATCTAAAATATAGCTTGGTTGACAGCTAAGTGTGGTCACTTACCACTTTTTTGAGAGTTGCTAGGGGCAACAGCAATTGCGTAGAAAAGCTACATTTCAGAACCCGGTGGGAATGTTTCTATTTTGGGCTCCAGTAGACTTTCTCCTCTAAAGGAGGTAGAAGAGGTTGACAGCATGAAAAAATCAATCAGAAAGCTGGAGGAAGGTGTTGGAAGATCCAGATTTGTTCTTGTAAGACTTGTCAGTTCTAGAGACTGATGTTTCCTTTCAAGACAATTTCCACAAGGCTGCAAGTAGTGTGTCTCTTTTACAGCATATTCATGTGCTCTTGAAAAAAAGTGAATCACAGAATATAGAGGCATGTGTTCCAATGCCATGGCAAGATCTAGATTAGACTGAAAGGGAAGACCTAGAAACTGAGCTAAAAAAAGCAGCCTATGTACATGGTGCTTTAAAGCTAAATCGTATTTACTGTCTTGTATTTTCTCAGCTCTAAAGGCACAACCCCAAGCATACAGCCTGACTCTACAAGGAGCTCTGATTGAGGACTCTATATAGGCATTTTAGAAAATGAGACCTTGAATACTCTTGTGTGAGGTAAGCCCCTGTTAAGGACTAAACAGCTTGTGTGTTTTATACCCAGTCCACGTGCAACCCCCTCTCCTCTCATATTCACAGACCCTTTTTTGCTTCTAGCATCTACATTTTCCCTGGCAGCAATATGATCAGCACCCAGAGCAGTATCCAGGTGTATCTTTTGAAGTACCCTGGGTTTCTTGCATCCTAACCATTCAGAAAACACCTCCTAGCACACGTCAGATAAGAGGAATGATGTGGCTGGATTTTCCCCAGAGCACCAAGACCTCATTATAGTGTGCCAAGACATGGAAAGAAGGCTCAGTTGCAGTAATCTATCTGAGTCAGTCAGACTGCATCAGTCACTGAGTCCTCTGGACTCTCTAAGTACATTCTTGGTTTTAAGGATTAAAGTAGAACTGTGCTTGGCTTAGAGTTAAGCATGTGCTGAAGAGTGCTTTTGATGCACAGACTATTCTGTGTTGAGACTAAAATGGCAAAGATATTTTAGCACAGAAGTCCAAAGGACTTCAAGGGAACCATCCATATCATTAAAGGTAGGTACTTGCTGAAGTGCTTTGCTGAATATGGGCATTTTGAAACATTCTTTCCTATTTTTTTTTTTTTTTTGTACTTGAAAAGTCATAAGAATAACTGAGAAAGCCAAGAAATAAAGAGAAAAATATTGAAGAAATATGTAGGGACATTTGGGATTCTGGACATAAAATATCTGCAGAAACTATTTTATGCATGTATGCCAATTCACGTGTGTATAAAACAAGTTTTGTTAACGGTATTTCATGAATTGACTGTGGGATGTGTAATAGAAGTGGGACATAATAGAACCACGAAAAGAACATGATGTGATTGAGTAAGTCTTCTAAAAGATTATACAGCCTTTGTCAGGAGAACAAATCTTCCATTCCTTGCTTTCCAACTTTCATTACCTTCGCATAAAGATGTAACATTAGAATAAAGTCTGTTCAGAAAATTCTTTCAGTGCATCACCAAAACACTGAAAACATGAAAATCAGAATGATTACTGTAATGTTGATTACAATTAATGCAAGCTGGATATTTGTTTTGATTTCTCCCTTATTTGTTTAAATAAGAAGATGAAAGCAAAAAAAATTAATTCATATACCATAATTGGTATAAAACTGTAACCTTGCATCTTGATAGTGTTTTACTATGTACTGGATGGATAATCCTGTAGGGATGCAAAGGTAAATAATAAGAGTGTGCTGGCTACAGAATACAGAAAGATCTGATGCTCTGAGAGGTGGACATCCTGGGGAGAGTTTTTCTCTAATGCCAACTACCTTATATGTATGAGTCCATTTGGTAAGAAAAAGCCCCTTTTCACCACAAATCCATTTTAGCTTTGCCAGATATAAGAGAGGATGAATGATTTTTATGATACAGTTAGAATACTCTAAGATAGAAATGAGGTCTTGATTCAAGGAGATTTTAATTTAGATTACTCCACTTAGAAGGAGTAATAAATTGAAATGAACTCTGCAGAGCTCATGTTAAGAATGAATTATCATGCCACTTCACTGAAATAATAGGTAAGGAATAATTCTAGTTATGGTCTTAGTCCAAATCACCAATTTTAAATAAGTACTGTACAAATTATTTGAACAAGAGAATGACAGATAGAATATCTCTGAAAGTGAACTCTGTGAAAAGGGAAGGCAAATGAAGAAATAAATGTTTACATGAAATAAATCAGGAGAAAAAGCATAAGTAATTTCCTTACTATGCTTTCTTATTAACAAATCCCCTGCTGTCAAATGACATATTAATATTTAATAATATCTCGCATATGGCTACTAACACTAATACTTATTTATTTCCAAAAATTCTTCCCTTTTCCCCATGTTTTTCTGGGTAAGATTTCCAATGAGTTATTCCTATAAAAACTCCTTTACAATAACTGGTTGTTCTGTTCTTTTTCCTAAGATGTCTTGTGCTGATTTAACCTATCTTTGTTTACATGTTGTCTATCCATGCATGTTTACAATATGCATACTCACCACTCACTCTGGTATATAGAAACATACGTGCAGACATTTCATTATATAATTTCCTCTTGACTCATTTAAAAGCCTCCAGTACCTTGCACATTCATTTTACTATATTTCAGTTTGAGATTTATTTTCTTCACTCTGTACATTTCTCTGTGTATCTTTAATTTTCAAAATGCATTAAAATGGAAATACAAGTTCTAAGATAGATAACAGAATTGAGCAAAAAAAGGGGTTATATTCTGCTTTTAATTTTTGTACAATAACAGCTTGCTGAAATTTATGGCTGTGGGGTATTTTTTGTTTGTTTGCTTGTTTTGTTCTGTTGTGCCTTTTTTTTTTTGCCATTTTCAACAATATTTTTTTTTGTGTTAAAACTGAGGGCAGTTGTTCAAGGCCTAGTTTACTAGACATTCCAGGGATCCTTTTAGACATCTAAACTCGGACTTTTCACACTTTTTCCCAGTGGCTATGAGGCATCTGGAAAAGATCACTTGCTTGCCATGAGTAGGTGATCTCGATTTATGACAGAGTTAAGTATCACTTGAAAAGCAGCATTTATAGTCAACATTTCAAACAAAAGCTTGCGAATATTTGTCTCTTGAGTGCTACAGAATATCTCACATAACAAGTAGGATCTTTGATTGTCTCTTAGCTGAGCTATCATCTACATTAAAGCTTAGCTTTTTTATTCAGATATGTCTAGTTAGAATCAGTGTACATATTCCATTGTCCATTCCATGGCTACTTAGAACTTTAAGAAATCTTTATTACTTTTCATTTTGTCCTTGCTCCTACTTCATTTTGTTGCTTCTCTTATGTGTTTATACCAGTTCCCATTATTTCCACATGGACATAGTTTAAGCCAACTCAGTAGAAGAATAAAGGCTCCGATCTTGCCAATTTTTTAACGCGTTCAGAGTCTAGTTGGGCCTTATTCTTTTAATCATTTCACCTACAGTGATGAGCATTCAAAAGTAAGAATTGTTTCTGTGACATTCTTGGAGGAATCATCCACTTGTATTCATTTGGAAGAAGTAGTTGGAAAGGAAAAATTTGGAGCAAAATTTATTGTATATGTGAGCTACCATAGCTTGTTAGCAAAGGAGAGGATACAATGACTAGGAAAAATAACCTTCGTGAGTCAACATCATTTTGTAGCTGGAACAAAAGAAGTTTTATAGAGATCAGGGAGTAACATACAGCCTTCATTCCAGATTTGGACAGTGATGGAATTTCCTGCAATATTAGTAGAAAAGCAGATAAGTACTGAGTCATCATTAGAACTATAATTTTAAGTTTTGAAGACATTATCTATTGGTGTGCATGCAGTCTCCACCAGTGGAAGTTTTCTGGAATACCCAGCTGGATAAATCCTCAATCTGGTCTTTGAGCTGACACTACTTTGAACCTGAAGCTGGACTAGACACCTCCTGAGGTTCATTTCAGAATGAATTTTCCCATGATGCTTACTCTTACCATTTCCATCACAGAATCACAGAACTGTAGGGGTTGGAAGGGACCTCGAGAAATCATTGAGTCCAACCCCCCTACCAAAGCAGGTTCCCTACAGCAGGTCGCACAGGTAGGCATCCAGGCAGGTCTTGAACATCTCCAGAGAAGGAGACTCCACCACCTCCCTGGGCAGCCTGTTCCAGTGCTCCGTCACCTCACTGTAAAGAAGTTCTTGCGCACATTTGTGTAGAACTTCCTATGCTGCAGTTTCCGGCCGTTTCCCCTTGTCCTGTCTCCACACACTGTTGAAAAAAGTCTGGCCTCGCCATTCTGCCCCCCACACCTTAGATATTTATAGACCTGGATCAGGTCCCCTCTCAGTCTTCTTTTCTCAAGGCTGAACAGACCCAGTTCACTCAGCCTTTCTTCATAGGAGAGATGCTCCAGGCCCTTCACCATCTTTGTGGCCCTCCGCTGGACTCTTTCCAAGAGATCTCTGTCTTTTTGGTACTGGGGAGCCCAGAACTGGACGCAGTACTCCAGATAAGGCCTTACCGGGGCAGAGTAGAGGGGGAGGATCACCTCCCTCGACCTGCTGGCCACACTCTTTTTAATGCATCCCAGGATGCCATTGGCCCTCTTGGCCACAAGGGCACACTGCTGGTTCATGGCCAACCTGTCATCCACCAGGACACCCAGGTCCCTCTCTGCAGAGCTCTTCTCCAGCAGGTCACCCCTCAACCTGTAAGGGTGCATGCAAAAATGATAATGATAAAAATGATTTTCCATGATAAATATTAAGACCGAACTGATCTTCATTATGGAAGCTGAGGCAACCTGTGATCAAATACTTTCTAAATAAATGAAGAGTGATGTTAAGTACATAAAAGAAAAGATGCATTCTGGAGTCATCCTGGTTTAATAGGATTATAAACAAAAATAAATCTGTAGCTAGGAAGCTTGTTGATTACTGTGCACACACATATATACATAGAGTGCCTTTATGTAGTAAATGTACCATAGCAACACAGGAAGCATAAAGTGGGGAAAAATGAATGTGGATGATTTCTGGCTAACAGAATTAAACCAGTATCTAGAACAAACTCTGCAGGAAAGGTCAATTAAATACCTAGGAGAACATGCAACCAGGGTTTACAGAATGTACATTGTAGTAACATAATTTAATACAGTTCTAGGTTTTTTTTAAATATATGTATGTATTGTAAGTAATTTGCAAAACAAATTAAAACCAGCAGATTTCAGCTGCCTAAACTTTACTCATACTTTTGGCATGTTATCATAAAAGATGTTCTTAAAGGCAGAAAGTCTGCAGAGTAGTAGTGGTATGGCACAGTGATGAAGGGAAGATTTCACTAGACTGAAAGTGTTGTAAAGGTGACTAGCAGTTTGGAGAAAGATGCTCTTCGTGTCCATTGAGGGCTACTTTAGCAGGATACTTACAATGAAAATATTGTCAAATGATAAAGACTGTTAAGATGCCATCAGTACAAAGAAGGATGTCATCCAAAGATGAGGATATTTTACTTCAAAGGACAGGAGAATATTGAGTTTAGGAGTGACAGAAGTGGAATTAAACTCCAGAGAATATACAGCAATATTATATACCTGAACACTAAGAAACTTCACTATGTGGTAAGAACTTAATAGATGGAAAGAGCAGAGGAGGTTGTTCTTGCTATTCTGAGGAGTTCATGCCTGCAGTTTTGCATGCACTGCACTTAACATTAGATTTCCATACGGGTTGGTGCTTTGTGCAAACCTCTCTCATTACCTTGTGTTGTGAACAGGTGGACAGAAAGACTTTGTTGGGTTTGTATTTTGAAAGGCTGTTACAAAGATGAAGGAGCCAACATCTGCTGAGGTAGAACAGACAACCGCATGGGAAGCAATGATATCCAGAAGTCCCTTTCACATGTTTGAATACTATGCTCAGAAAACAGAAGCAATGAGGCCTCTGAATTTACTGAGATCAGTAAGAGAGCTATAACACCACAGCAACAGCGCAGTGAAGTTAAACGGAAGACTTTGCAGGAAGGCATGGGAGTCTATCATAAAACAAAGCCACTGTCATTCCTTCATGGTCACAATTTTATACCCTCATACTCACAAGCACTAGGACATATGCTCTCAGACAGTCTGTCTAGCATCCAAGATGCCTGAATCCATCTCATCTGTCCAGGATTCCTGGTGGAGGACAAAAACACCAGCTATCCAGTCCTCATTTTGCCTCCTGGCTTGGGAACCAAGTGTTGATTTCTGCATGTGGACCCCTGGGGTCTAGTGGTGGTTAGTGTCTTCACCCAATCCCACCTCTATGAGTGGTCACTGGTGTTCACTCACTGTCCTTTTTCTCAGACTTGTCTGTCCTCAGAAGATGCATTTAGCTGTGTGCAAGGATTGTGATGAGCTGCCAATTAGTAAGTGTCTTCAGAAAGTCAGACATTTCCATTCATTACCCACTTACACTAATCTTGCATTCCTTTTACTTTCCTCTACTTGTTCTACAAAAGTTTTTTATGCACTACCAGTGGTGGTCAGATCTAAAATATATCAGGGTACCCTTCTTCCTTCAGAGCAGAAATGGTACTAGCAAAGAGTAGACACTTTCATTTAAGAAAAGATACATTACCAGAAAGGGGAGAAAAATGAATTTTCTCCACGTCAAAAAAAAATGAATTCGGGTCTAGATGTAGAATTTATTGCATCTGACAAGAGAAAAATACATGTCTTCGCTGTTTCATTCAAAGGGTATTGACTGGCAGTGTTATCCAAGTAAACCAGTAGCTTTGGACAGGAAAATATTTGGAAAAAAATATGAGCATTCACATTCAACAGTACTTAAATTTGGGATCTAAAACAACTCAGTCCTTACTGTCACATTTATATGTGTCTTTGTAGCTTCTCCAATAAGTAAGAAGATTTTAAATTTCCTTATTACTGTCAATCAGATTTACACTTTGCATTATTCTAGAGAGAACCATATTTCACTACAGAGTTTGTGGCCAAACGAGTAAATCAAGAATGTCCAGGACTGGCTTCCAAGACAGAGGCCAACTGCTATGCCATAGCCTGCACCCACTTATCCAAAACAGATTAGTTGTTATGGTTGGCAATGGAAATGAGTGCTCACTCATGACAAATTTTGAACTTGCCTGTGAAGTATTTAGGAAGAAACTAATTGACTTGCTAAAGAATCATGCCAGAATTTGTTCTAATAGTTTAACAGTGTAAATGACTGAGTTATCGTTCCCGGGACCCATGGGCACTGCTTAATTTAGCAGTATAGACAAAGCCAGTGAAAACTAGGTTGATTGAAAGAATGCAACTTCTCTCAGCATTTGTGTCCAGAGAAGACTATAGACACTGTGCTATGTCCAGATGTATTGCATCTGGATGGTTTTTCTCTATTTCCTCCATGTCTATTTCCAGGGTGAATATAATAGCATTAGTTGTCCTTCTAACTTTCTTTCAGGCAACTACATAGATATTATTTAGAAAACAATTAGATTTTCTGCCATATTACATAATAGCCAATATTAGTAGATATAACTTTGATTTTAATAAGAAAATACTTCCATTTCTTAGAACGAGCAGATAAGTGGAAAGGGTCATAAAGTCAATCGCTTTGAGTCCCTTCCTCACATTTGATTAACACTAATTGCAGGGAAGCCATTTGCTCCTGATAGCTAATAGAATATTTAACCTTGCATGTTTCCTACAACATTAAGATTTTATTTTGTTGCTGCTTTTTCTTTTCCTTCTAGCATGGTTCTTAGCTACAACCAGTTAATCTCCATTCTACTGTCTCCACCATTTAACAGAGATGGGTCTGAGGTTTATGAAGAATGTATTCGATAAGTAATTCTTTCTCCTGGTAATGTTCTGAAAAGGGTTTTGAGGGTGATTTGGAGAAAAAAAGGTTCACATAGGACTGAGAAAGATAATCTTTTCTGATCTCTTCTTTCTTTTATTCTTTTTCTTATTCCTTCGTTCTTTTAAACCTCCACTCCTTTCCAATCACAAACTGGGACAGGACTGGACTTTCTCATCCTGTACCTTGAACAGCTCATTGGTTTCCATCTTAAAGGACACCAATTCATTCATAAAGGAACAAATCTCTGCATTCTGGTAGTTTTCCTGCAAAATTCATAGCATCAGCAACAAGGAGTATGTGAAGTCCTTGCAATTGCCATCAGTGGTGGCAGAAATCATCTCCAAGTGCACAGCAATTAGAATTGCCCTAGGAAATGAGATTGGTTACAGAAAAGAAGATCTGTTCAGCTTCTTAACATGCAGCCAGTGTGAGCTGCCAACTACAAAATGCAGTTGCCAAGTTACCAGGGTCAGGTCGTGATTCATACAGAAGACAGCCATATTAGTAAATGCTTCTAAAATAACTAAAATTTGGAGGACAATTTTGCTTGTACTTTAATAACAAAGCATCTGGTCTGCTTATGATTTATCCTGAATAATTAGCTAAAAACTTTCAGCTTTCTGTCAGAATGAATGATAAGATTATATAGATAGTCAGTTCACAAAAGACATCGGTGAATGGAAAACTGACATCCCACAAACAGGCACTGCTGTCTGGATAAATATAGTGAAGTCAGCAGCTTACTATTGATTGAATATGGTAGCATTCCTTTTTCATGCAAAGTCAAATGCCTTCTCTGCTGAATTCAGTGATTAGTGACCTTTTGGGCTGGAGTCTTAGGAGGGCTGTTCAAAAAATAATGCCTCCTATTTTATTATGCTGTCAGAGGTGAATACTGGTGGGATCCCAATAGTATTCTGTTACATTTTGTTGCTGTGCAACACATGGCAGCAGAGGGGCAGTCTGACTAGGCTGAAAAACAGTGTTTGGTAGCTGATAATTCGCTCTATCAAATGGTATTATTGTGCTCTTTGTTTCTGTTGTAGTTTTCACGGAAATGAATAGGAGTCTTTACTTTTGGAATGACCAGTATAGATGCAGGATTGGCAGTGGGTCTAGTGGGCATCAAGCGGGCAGTGCTGTGCCAGAGCTTGGAGTACCTCTGGGTTGTGAGCTGTCCTGCCTTTCTATAAGCAGCTCCTCATGAGAGTGGAAACCAGTAAGAAGCTGCCTGGCACAGCCTAACATTGTCATGGCTGATGGCATCATTTATAAGTTAGGTACCTAGGCACAACCAAGAGAAGCTGAGCTGTGTCACATCTCTCAGAGCTCTGCTGTTTGAGGGGAGGGACAAAACATTGCCTCTGGAGACACAGCACGGATAGGTGGACTATCTGGCTCTCCCTGGTTTTATATTATCATTTATTTATCAGTTACCTTTGGACTTCTACCTCTTTCCATCAATTTTATATGGCACTGAAGTGACTAGCTTTAACTACGTGCCTTGATATTACACAAAATGAAAGCATATGAATCCTTCCTTAAATTATTAACATCTCCACCTTAGGAGAAATAAACATTTAAAAGACTTCTTTTTTTTTTGTATCCCACAAGTAAATCTATAACAATATTGGGACTCAGCAAGTTTTTAAAGATTCATTGCTGCCTTAATAACAAATATGATACCAAATCATTTCTGCAATTATGATAACAAAACTGTGCATGAATTGAATATTTTTCACCACACCATAACATAAGCTATAATATGCATTCAGTGTAAACCTGCACAAGCTTCAAGCTTAGCCTTTCTCATCTCTCATACTTGTAATGAATTCAGTCAGGGATTTTTCTGTTTGCTTGAACTGCCTTTGGTTTGATCACTGGTTAAGGCAGGTTTATGCAGATTCAAAGCATATGTACAGAATATGATTTCTCAGCTATTATTAATTTTGCCCAATCCTTTTCTTCCCAGAAAGTGCTCCTACAAAAGAGCTATTTCCTTTTTATATACTACTTTTCCTTTCCTAACTCTCTAGTTACATTTCAAGAGAGTGAAAGGATTTGCTTATAGCTAGGGAAATAAATCCTTATTCTCTAGTCTTCAAAGACACCTGAAATGGTGATCTTCCAACATGTTTTTAAGCAGAGTGCCCTGCAATACAATGAGGGGGCTCAAGATTTCATCCAGAAAAGGGGAAACTGCTGCAAACTGATTGTCTGTGACCTCTGCTGCTTCTGTGGTTACAGGTGTGATGCTGCACTATAAAAAGAAATGTCTTATTCCATTTAGAGGTAGAAAAACTGTTAGAGACTCAAATCTCATTCCTGATATATTAATCAAAGAGATAGGTCAGAAATTCCTTCGGATGGTTGGTTTAGGCAGATAGTTTTTATGGGTTTATATGTAGTTCATACTTAGACTACTTAGTAGAAATTTTCAATCAATAAGAATTAATTCTCAATTATTGTTATTAATTGGACACTCTCATTCTTTAGCTTTTTTAAATCAATTCCCATATGTCTAGGTAATGAAATGTCATTCTGCCAACCAAAGCAGTTGTTATACTGCAATGCGGTGAAGGAAAAATACAACATGCTGGGGTAAGGAAAAATTGTCTCCCTTCATCTTAAGCTTCAAGCAAAATTTTGACAAAATTGTCCAATTATTCTAAGGAAACTCAGAGAAATAATGACAATATAAATCCCCAGAGGTGTTTTCATTCAGGTTACAAACACTGGGACTACAAACATTAATATGGGAGCTTTTAAAGATCACATCCAACTCATATGATTTTATGATTCTGTTATATACATATGTGAAGTAACAGGGAATGTCAAAAGAAGTAAAACAATTGAACACGGATGTGAACTTACTTTTCTTCAATTGGATCTTTCCTATAAGCAAACTTGTATGTTTTCATCAAGCTTTTCCCTTGTATGCTACAAAAATATGCTTCTACTGTACTATCTTTTTTCTCGCTCCATTTCTAACAAGGATCCTGAGAAGATTTTCTTTCTGATGTTTCTCCTTTTATAACAAAAGCAGCTTTCTAGTAAAACAAAAACATTTGTGGAAAACATCTGCTTCCCCTCAAAGCCTGTTTTTTTTTTTTTGTCAGGAAACGAAATCGACGCTCAAAAACCTTTAATCCAGAAATTCAAAGTTCATCTGATTTATGCTGGCATATATTTACACAAAGCTCATATACGTAGGTTTAAGACACTGCGTAAGCTCTCAGTACTAATATGTTCCATGGAATTACCAGCCTCATTCCTGTTTATTCATGACACATGGGGATGGGTCATCTCCATTTCTGCAGCTTCTGTCATTGTAAACCCAGACTGCTGCTTTCTGCCATATCTTCTTGTTATTTTCTTGCTGTCATCCATAGTCAACAGTCCATCCATCACCATTGCTTTGATGATTGCCAGAGCCACTGCAGCAGGACCACACTGTCAGCTTGACATCCTGCATGTGGAATGATGTGTCAAGGTTCACCTTCCCATTGCAGCAGGGATTTCAGGCAGCTCAGTGCTGTGGGATCATGCTATTGTTGGGAGCATGCAGATGAAAAACATTCTTTCTCCTGGTTTTACGATTTTTTTTTTAAATTATTATTGTCTCTTTTGATTTGTCCTTCTGTTTGTTCTGATTTCTCTCCTGTGCTCATGTTGCTACTTTGAGAGAATCTCTTACTAAGAAATGAAAGGATCGAACTGGTTTTTATTTACTCCTGTTAACAGGAACACTTTATGCCATCGTCATTAGTTCTGATTTATCAGTAAGTATCAGCAAAGTGGTGCTGTAAAATTGTAACTCCCCTGAGCTTTCATTAGCTTGCATCAAAGCAGTTTCAAACAGTATGTTTTAAACTAGAAAACAGTGTGTTTGCTTTCATCTTCTCCCAAGTGCACAAAAAACCCTCCACACACTTACCTATATGTATGAAATTATCCAGATATATACATAAAAAGAGAAAAGCAGGGCAGACTCAAAGCATAAGGTGACACAGAGGTAACCATCCCACTGGCACAGTTCAGTGTCCTCAGAGTCCCTCAGTGAAGGAACCTCTTGAACACTGTCTCAGTTATGTCTGCAATTTGCAAGGATGCTCCAAGGGCTTCCATTTTAATCAGTCGCAGTCAATTAGTACACTTACATCTTTTATTACATTCTTTGATTTAATAAAAGAAAAAGAATAAATATTTAAAGATATATTTTGGTATTGTGTGTCCTTTTTCTCTTCCCAGTGCATATTATTCTTATTCTCTCAAGAGGGATATTTTGAACAGTTTTCCCTTGTACTCAGAGCCTTGTACTATTAAAATGCCTAATTGGTCCCACAGCATGGGAATAAATCATCCCAGAACACAGGATCCTGAAAAATATTTGTTTCAAGAGAATCTTCCTTTGTCATTCCCTTGTCACGTGTTTGTTGCTTTTCCCAGTGATGTAGCCAGGATTGCTAAGGCAACGGAAAGTTCTTGTTTTGAAGTTTGGGGAATGATGTTGCCATGAAGGATTTGCATATTCCCAATCAGAGTGGTGTTTTTTCTGACTGTAGTCAGCACAGTGCACGTTTGGCTAGGAGACTTTCTGGTTTTCCTCCTTGAGAGGAAACTAAGATGTGACAAAAGTGACAAAGCTTAAACATCTGCTCAGAAATTATAAAAATAGAAGTGATACTTTGCAACCTACTGTAGGGAACCTGTTTTGGCAGAAGTGGTGGACTTGATGACCCTCCTGAGCTCCCTTCCAACCCCTATGGTTCTGTGATTCTGTTAAGGCTTTGCTTTCTACTTTCTGTTCACAAATAACTATTTATCAGTGGAAATCTGGAGGCAGCCACTCTCCACATTGTTGAAACTAATGGACAGCATCACCACCAGTAAATCAAATATTTGATCACTTTATAGCTTTCCAGATACGACTGCAAATAAAAAGATGAACTATTCCAAGTAACAGAAAAAGTTAATGAGCATCTTCTGTATGATCCTGAAAACGGCATTTAACACAGCATAAGGAGGGAAATGTCTCCAGAATTGGAGAAAAAGTCTTTTGGAAAGGAGCTTCAATCTAAATGTTGAAAGACATTGAATTATACATGGTGCTAATGAGTACAATTTGATGTAACTCTCAGAAAGGAAAATCACATCTAACGTCTCTATGGCTAAATTTGCACCTGGAAGTAAAGGAAAAACAGCACTTCATTACTGAAAAAAGGACCAGGTATCATTTCCTGAAGGCAATCAATTCTGAACTGCCAGTAAGTGGTCTGCTCCTGTCCGTGGTGTCCACACAAGTCAGGAGTCTGTCAGTTTCTCTCACAAAAATTATGACTAACTCCGACAGTACTTGGTCAGAAAAATTTCTGTTTTGGTAAATATGTGCCATTCAAACACATGAAATTAACAAAAAAATTATAATAATTTAAGTTTAAGCATGCATATCAAAAATCATAGCTGTCATCTTTCAACAAAGATAGATTTCAGAAAATTTCAGACTCTCCCAATCCTAATTATATGCTTGTGTGTCCAATATTAGCTAAATCATCTGCTGTCTTATGAGGAAAGTTCCTGAAGTACCTTAGATATATTTTTAGAGGCATACAAAATTAAATCAGAAGAATGGCCTTTCTTTTTGCAATTGCCAGGAATTTTCTGATTCTTTTTAGTATAATTAATTTAATTAATAATAATAAAATAATTAATAATAATTAAATGGCTCATGGACCAAGGATAGGCTGCCAACTTGGGTGAGAAATCACCCTCAGGAGAACCAAAAGGACAGAAGGGCACAACCTTCTATCAAAGAAGACAAGAGGATTTGATTATTGCCTATCCCCAAGCATTCAAAGGTCATGCTCCAGCTCCAAATAATATGAGGCTGGTGTGAAACTCACAAGGTTGAATGAAAGGTAAGATTTATTATATTTACTACCTGATTCTTAAGCCTAGTAGGAAGGAGGTGTTTGTGTTACATTTCAAAATTTCCCAGTGACTGTTAGGTTTGGACCTTGTAGCTACCTTCTATTCTTTACAAATAAAGGAGCTTCAGGAGCTGAGATTGGCACTGCATCACTTATTTTCAGAGGTAAATTTCCAGAGGTAAATCATAAACTATTGCAAGAATGAATGAAATGCTGACAGTTGTCAGCACCGCATATACTGAAAAGTGTGAGGAATCTGACTTTGGCTTTGCAGAAATAAATAATACAAAGTGCACTTTCACAGCAAGCAGGACTGGGGGCATGAAAAGTTTCTGTCAGATTCATATTCCTATTTCCACATGAACCTTGCCCACTGCCCATAGTTACCTTTTCAAATGTCTGTCTGAAACTTTTTACTGGTCACAGGAAGATTAGGGTATGTTGAAGAAAAATATTCTCCTTTATCAGCAAGTTTTCTTTCCTGTGTGCCTTTGCTGAAGGATTTTAACAGCCTACAAGTTTATTTGTGTGTACAAAAGTACTGTGTTCAGTTTTGGGCCCCTCACAATAAACACATTGAGGCCCTGGAGCACATCCAGAGCAGGGCAGTGAAGCTCTGAAGGATCTGGAGCACAGATCTTATGGGAAGCAGCTGAAGGAACTGGGATTGTTCAGTCTGGAGAAGAGGAAGCTCGTGGAGACTTTATTGCTATACAACTGCCAGAAGGGAGGTTGTGGTGAGGTGGGGATTGACATCTTCTCTCAAGTAACAGCAATAGGACAAGAGATAATGGCTTTAAAATGCACTAGGGGAGTTTCAAGTTAGATATTAGGAATAATTTCTTCTCTGAAAGAGTGGTCAGGCACTGGAACAGGCTGTCCATGGAGGTGGTAGAGTCACTGTCCCTGGAGATGTTTAGGAAATTTGTAGATGTGTAGACTGAGGGACATGATTTAGTGGGCATGGTGGGGATGGGTGGATGATTGGATTAGATGATCTTAATGGTCTTTCCAACCTAAATGATTATGTAATTCTATGATTCTGTTTGTCAGAAATGGGCCAATCCCTATTTTCAGTAGTGGTTTAACCTCAAATTATTTTTGCAGAAGTGAAAAGCAGTGATGCACTGGGATAAAAGAAGACAATTCAAGACAATCCAACTCCCTCGATAAATAGTTATTTTTACAATTCTGTAACTTTTTTTTTTTTTTTTTTAAGAACTTATTTGTGCTGTGCTTTTCAGGGTGACTGTGTCCTTCATGGAGCCGATGCACTGCAATGGGAATTTTACTGGAAGAGCAGCATTTCAGTGCCCAGCAAAACACTGAGGTCCATCTGCTTGCCGGCAGCAGGGCTGAGTCCCCTCTGCCTGGCCACCACAGACAGGGTCAAGCAGAGGACAGAGCTAAGATAAAAGGTTTATTAAAGTTTAAACAACCCAGCTGCTATGAGGACATCTTTTATTTGTGCTGACATCTTCACTGTCAGAAGGAATGACAAAGTACTCATCACTCACTTGCTTTCTCTAGGACTGAGGGAGATGGCAATCGTCAAGGACTGTGCCGGGGAATTTTGTCAAGCTGAGCCATGGGATTTGATGGTGTTTCAGCAGTTGTTGAAGAACTGGTAGGGCAAGGATTGTCAGGAGGGACACCAAAACACCTTGCATCTCTGTTCATTACTGATGTCCCCAAGGAGCCTTGTAAGAGAAACTTTGCAGAATGTGGTGAGGAACTCCAAGTAGGGATAGGGTCAAGAAAGCCAAGGCAAAGTTTGAACTAAACTTGGCAAGTGATGCGAAGAAGAAGAAAGGCTTCTACATATATCTTAACCAGAAAAGGAAAGTCCAGGAGGGTGTACCTCTGATAACAGCAGACAAGGAGAAGGCTGAGGTAGTTTACAACTGCCTTGGTCTTCCCTGATAACTGCTCATCACACAGCCCTCAAATGCTTGGTAGGAGGGGAGTGGGGAAGCAGCATCCCTCCCGCTGTAAGCAAAGATCTGGTTTGTGACCACCTGAGGAACCTGCACATCCACAAGTGTATGAGTCCCAATGAAATGCATCCCAGAGTCCTAAGGGAATTAGCTGATGTAGTTCACCAAGCCACTCTCAGTGACGTTTGAAAAGTCGTGGCAGTCAGGTGTAGTCCCTGATGACTGGATAAAAGGAAACATCACATCCATTTTTAACAAGAGAAAAAAGGGTGACCCCAGGAACTACTGACCTGTCAGTTTCACCTCTGTGCCAGGGGAGATCATGGAGCAGATCATCCTGGAAGCTATGCTGAGGCATACGGAAGGCAGGGAGGTGATACAGTAGAACAAGCATGGCTTCACCAGGGCCAAATCCTGCTTGACCAACCTAGTGGCCTTTTATGAGGGTATAACTGCTTCAAAGGAAGAGTCACTGATGTCATTTATCTGGACTTCAGTAACGCCTTTGACACAGTATCACATCCACAAACATCCTTCTCTCCAAATTGGAAAGTTATAGATTTGATGGGTGATCTGTTCAATGGATGAACAACCGGCTGCAGAATTGAGTCCAGAGAGCGGTGGTCAGTTGTCAATACCTAGATGGAAATCAGTGATGAGTGGAATCCCCCAGGGATCAGTGCTGAGACCAATATTCTTTAATATCTTGATCAGTGACGTTGACAGTGGGGACAAGTGCAACCTCAGCAAGTTTGTTGATGACACCAAGCTGTGGGGTGCAGTCAACACACCAGAGGGTCGGGATACAATCCAGAGGGACTTAGATAGGCTTAAGCAGTGAGACCAAGTGAACCTCATGAGGTTCAATAAATCCAAAAGCAAGATCTTGCACTTGGATTGAGGCAATATCCACTACCAATAGAAACTGAGGGATTGATGCATTTAGCACAGCTCTGCTGAAAAGGACCTGGGGGTACTGGTGGATGGAAGCTAGACCTGAGCTGGCAATGTGCCCCCGCAGCCCAGAAAGCCAAACATCCTGGGCTGCATCAAGAGAAATGTGGCCAACAGGTTGAGGGAGGTGATCCTGCCCCACTGCTCTGCACTGGTGAGGTCTTGCCTGGAGTGCTGCATCCAGATGTGGAGTCCTCAGTACAGGAGAGATATAGACCAGCTGGAGCAATCCAGAGGAGGGCCACAAAAATGATCCAAGGGATGGAACGCCTCTCCTATGAGGACAGGCTGAGAGAGCTGGTGCTGCTCTGCTTGGAGAAGAGAAGGCTCCAAGGTGACCTGAGAGCAGCCTTTCAGTATCTAAAGGGCAGCTACAGGAAAGAAGGGGATGGGCTCTTTAGCAGCATCTGTGGTGAGAGAACAGGAGGAAATGTTTTCAAGTTTAAAGAGGGTAGAAGTAGGTTAGATATAAAAAAAGAGTTTTTACATTGAGGGTGGTGAGGCACAGGAGCAGGTTGCCCAGAGATACGGTTGACACCCCATCCCTGGAGACTTTTAAGGTGAGGCTGGATCAGGCCCGGACAACCTGGTCTGGCTGTGGATGTCCAGGTTCATTGCAGGGCAGTTGGACTAGATGACCTTTAAAGGTACCTTCCAATTCTAATGATTTTATAATTCTATGATTCTAAGTGAAGAATCCATTTTGGATCTGCTGAGAGAGAAGCAGCACTTGAAAAAGCAATCAGGTCCCTAATTCTCACTGCACCCTGAGTCTCTGAGGATCACTGCCTGAATTTTCAGCACTAGCTCTTGTGAAACAGTGACAGTATAAAACAGCATCAGTATTTCATGTCCTCTTTGATCTTTCCCAAATTGGTTGTTTCCTCACTCTCATTTACCACTTCCTCACTGAGAGGTTTCCTGAGGTTCTCAAACACATTCTGAGGTAGAAATATAAAACAGAATGTCACCGGGACACCCTCTAGGCCATGTCTCTTCTGAATTAAACTGAACTGAGCATTTGTAAAAGAGAAATTAATCTGCCTTTCTGTGAAGGCTTAGGGTCTGAAGAGCAATTATCCTGCTTTACCCTCAGGCTTTCTCTCTTCAAGAGTCTGCAAGTCTGTAAGTACCACACCACTCCTAGCTCCAAAGTTTTGATAGGTCAAGGCAAGGATATCTAAGGTCTAGTGGGAGGTTCCTTATGAAGCAAGAGAGGCTTCTCCCTCCCGGTCATCCAAAGCAGCTGGCAAAAACATGTAGTTTCAGATGCAAGTGCAGACATCATTGTAAGGCAGAGACCTTAGTTATAGGATGCTTCTCTCTTGTTTTTCTCCCTTGCTCTAAGACTCAAACTATGGCCTTAAATCAACCACTATTTTGCCATTACCCTGAGAAAAGTAAAGATTTCACCTGCAGATTTTTCCTCTGTGATAATGTGCAGAGAGAGTGCATGACTTGGCTTCCCAGGCAACAAAAGAGAAGCGAGATTTTCCATTAAAAAAGATAGTTTCCTTTTAAAAGCTGATTTTAATCTCCTTTTGATACCCTGTCTAGGAATAGGACAAAGCAGTGACTCTGTCTGTTCAGTATTGCTAGTTTAGAAGTGAAGTAACTTTTGCTAGCAGTAGGTGAATTTATGCAAGGATTTTTATAGTGATATAAGATAACATATTTGTTATTTGGGATAAAGCAGATCAGAAAAAAATATGATTTTGAATCTGGATCTCAGGCTGTAATACTTTTTTTTCTTTGCTCTTACAATAGCTAATATTTTGTATTTCATTGTAGTTACTGTATGAGTACTGTAAATGACCTTTTGTTTCTCTTCATTAACACATGGTCTTATTTGACTGTAACATACTGAGATCAATAAATGCTTAATGTGTTAACTTCACAGACAAATTTTATGTGACATTTTGCTAAGCCAGCAAAAGGAATGGAGGACAGACTGGGATGTGCAGTTAAATTTGAGAGGTATTTCTGTACAATAAACATGGAATTGTAGCACGTTTGACAGGTTTATTAAATTATTTTCACATCAGAAAGTCCTCCAACCACCTGTTTATGTAATTAAGACAGGGTCATCTTGCACTTCAAATACATTTTTTAACTATCAGGATTTAGTTCCTATCTGTGTCATAGATTTTGTCTGAGACCTTGGATAATGATCAGAGGGCGGGAGCACCTCTCCTATGCAGAAAGGTTGAAGGAACTGGGCTTGTTTAGCTTGGAGAGGAGAAGGTTCCAAGGAGACCTCATTGTGGCCTTCCAGTACTTGAAGGGAGCATATAAACAGGAGAATGAATGACTATTTACAGGGGTTGATAGTGATGGGACAAGGGGGAATGGTCTTATACTAAGACAGAGGGGGCTTATTTTAGATATTAGGATTAAGTTTTTCACTCAGAGGGTGGAGGTGCACTGGAACAGGTTGACCAAAGAGTGTGTGGATACCCCATGCCTGGAGACATTCGAGGCCAGGCTGGATGTGGCTCTGGGCAGCCTGGTCTGGTGGTTGGTGACCCTGCACATAGCAGGGGGGTTGAAACTAGATTATCGTTGAAGTCCTTTTCAACCTGGGCCATTCTATGATTCTATGATAATCACATATTCTCTCTGCCTCTCACTTCTCTACAAACTGAAGTAGGTAGAATAACTTCTTAGCTGTGAGAATGAGCACGTTAGCATTCATAAGGCACTTACACAGGGGGTCCTTTATCTTCCTTGTTCTAAGATGGAGCTAATGAGAAGAATACAGGGACACTGGATGAGCAGCAGTGAGATTAGGAAAGTCAAGGCTCACATGGAACTCAGGTTGGTGAGGGATATGAAAAAATAACAAGATAAATAAAAATAAAACAAGATAAATAGAAATCATCGGATAAATACAAAGGAGAATTAGCATGGAGAAGACTGAGGGACTCTGAGTTTTTTGCCTCAGTTTTCACTGGTTGTCAGGCTTCCCATATGTCTTGCATCCTTGAATCTCTAGGCAGGATTAGGGGGAGCAAATTCCCTCCCTCTATATGAGAAGAGGAAGTCTGAAACCTCCTCATGAGACTGAACATGTACAAGTCTATGCTGTCAGATGATATGCATCCCAATGTCTTGAAGGTACTGGCTGATCCGGTTGCCAAGTCACTCTCCATCGTATTTGAAAAGTCATGGCTGGTGACTGGAGAAAGGGAAGCATCACTCCCATTTTTGAGAAGGAGAGAAAGGATGACTCGGGGAACTAAAGGCTGGTGAGCCTCTCTTCTGTGTCTGGGAATGTCACAGAACATGCTGCTGAAAAATGCGTTAAGGCACATGTGAGACATGGAGGTGATCCAAGAAAGTCAGCATGATTTCAAAAAAGGGAAGGTGGTGTTGGCCAATCCAGTGGCCTTTTGTGATGGAGTGATGGACAAGTTAGGGCAACTGATGTCATCTAATTGGACTGATTCAAGGCCATTGACATAGTCTCACATCATATCCTGATCTCTAAATTGGAGAAACATGGATTTGAAGGTTGGATTATTCAATGGATAAATAAACGGTTGGATGGACACAGCCAGAGGGTTGCAGTCAAGGATTCCATGTCCAGGAGGCCAGTCATGAGTGGTGTTCCCCAGCAATCTGTCTTGGGACGAGTGTCTTAACACATTTATCAATGACATAGACAGTGAGATTGAATTTGCTGATGACACCAAACTGAGTGATTCAGTTCATTCAACAGAAGGAAGGGATGCCATTCAAAGAGACCTAGACAAGATGGACCCAGGAAAATTTCATGAGATTCAACAAAGTCAAGTGCAAGCTATTGCGCCTGAGTCTCTGCAATTCCAGATATGTGTACAAACTGAAAGAACTCATTGAGAGTAGCCCTGTGAGAAGGACTTGATTATTCTGGTGAAGGAAAAGCCAACAGTATGCACTCACGGCCCAGGAGGCCAGCTGTATCCTGGGCTGCATCAAAACAGGAGAGGCCATAGAAGAAATGGAGGTAATTGTTCAGCTCTACTCCGCCATCATGAAGTCCTATCTGGAGTACCGTATCTAGGTCAGGGCCCCCCAGCACGATAAAGACATAGAGCTGTTGGAGTATGTGCCGAGGCGGGCCATAAATATGATCAGAGGGCAAGAGTGCCTCTCTGATGAAGAAAGAGTGGAGAGGTACTGGAACAGGCTGCCCAGAGAGGTTGTGGTTGCCCCGTCCATGGAGGTGTTCAAGGCCAGATTGGATGGAGTCCTGGACAGCCTGTTAGAGCATTAAATGGGGAGGTTGGTGGCCCTGCAAGTGGCAGGGGGGTTGGAGATTCATGCTCCTTGAGGTCCCTTCCAACCCTGACCATTCTGTGATTCTGTGATTCTGTGAAAGGCCAAGGGAGTTGGGCTTGCTTCTCCTGGAGAAGAGTCTGGGGGCAGTCCATTATTGCCTTCCAGTAATTAAAAAGAGCTTATAACCAGGAGGAACACTGACTTTTTATACTATCTGACAGTGATAGGGCAATAAGGAATGGCTTTAAAGTAGAAGAAGGGATATTTAAATAAGAAGAAGGCGGGAAATTTTTCACTCAGAGGGTAGTGAGGTGCTGGAACAGATTGTCCAGAGAATCTGTGGATGTCCCATACTCGGAGGCATTCAAGGCCTGGTTGGATGGAGCCCTGGGCAGCCAGATCCTGTGAGAATTGTCCCTGTCCATAGGAGGGAGCTGGAAGTGGATGATCTTTTAGGTCTCTTCCAACCCAAGCCAGTCTGATTCTATGATTTTGTGGTTCTGATATAATGTTCCATCAGTAGTTCATACACAGTGAATTTCTTGCTCTATTAATGTTTAGGCCTGATCCTACTTGGTTTAGACTGAGACTGTTCCCAAAAAGATAGTTCTACAGGTCTGAAGACCTTTGTTCACTCTGGTGCAGAGCCCCTTCTCCTCTCCAAAATACTGGGTTGTATTCTACCTTGATTCAACTCATTTCAGAAGATGAAAGCTTTCTGGGTACCCAGCATTGCCATATAGCCAGTAGTAGGACTTCATTTCAAGAGAGTATCAAGGCATAGCTGGAAGGGTAAGAAAACCATGTATAATGAATTTGTTGTTTTTTCTTCAATATAAATTGAAAATTATCTGCATAATTTAGCATGCTAGGGGACATGAGTATCTGCTTTGCTGCACAGCAGTTAGTTAAAATAGCCAGCAAACACATAACTTGGTTACATTTTGATCACATCGAAGATTTCATAGTTTTCCAGAATATTTTAGGAGCCCAAAAGATTGCCATTGAAAAGATTATCAAGGAGATTTTGTATGGTGTGTATGATGTGTTACATGTAATCACTGGGTGCATTCAGTGCTGTTTTGTGGTTCTTTGCAATTTACAGCTGTTGTGTGCTCATCTCTTCCCATTCACACAAAGTGAATTTCATGACCTTGTGTGTCTGACACAGACCTTGTTTAATGTCAGTATGTCACGGAGTACACAAGGGACACTAGAAAGGTGATGTGCCCTTCTCTCCCTTTTCCTATAGCTGACAAATGGCACATAAGTATTTTTTCCTTCCTCAATAAACACATTCCAGGAATCCTTTGGGTAGAATCAGCGAAACTAGTACATGGTGCTATGGTCCCACATGTCCTCCACATGATATCTCCATGGTATGAGCCACAGCAAAACCCTGCTTTTATCATGTGCCATTGCCTATCAGTGATGGTTAGCTGCAGTGATAAAGCAAATCATGTTTTGTTACTTGTCAGGCATTTAGAATCCCAGCAGCAGGAAGCAAGCTGCTCTGATCCTGTGAACAAAGTAATTACCAACTCCTCTCCACCACAAATAGCAAACCATCAGTTACTCATTGGGTCAGCTGTCATCCTACTTGAGATTCTAGTAATTCACATCACCACCCTCTGAAGTGAAGTTGCCTTCCTCCTAGAGCCAGGAGAGAAAATAAAAAGAAAGGGAAAGAAAACAGAAAAGCAGGAGCTATGTGAATCCTTGAGCTGGTCTTTGAATAAAAGCACACAGAAAATTCCCAAGAGGTAGGGGTCAGTGCTCTGAGCATCACTGAAAATACTGAATATAGCTAAAGAATTACAAAAAAAAAAAAAAAAAAAAAAAAAAAAAAGGAAAATAGAAGCCAATTTTCTCTGTTATCATGGATGAAATTTTCTTTTCATGAAGATTCATCATCAAGACATGATCTATCTTAAAACAAAGAAAAAAAAATTAAAACAAAAATAAGAAAGAGATACTGGCCAACCAATGGGCAGCATTCTTTGAATTTTGTCAATTCATCTAGAAACGAGAAACATGTTAGACATTTATTTGTTACTGACAGCTTGAATTTTTACAGTAGAATCAAAACCCAATTTTTTTGGATTCGTGAAAGAAAACAGAGTGCATAGAGCTGTCCTGGGGCTCAGCTGCAGACCAGATTGCCTCAGGAGAACTTTTTAAATATGTCCTTAAAATTTAAAAGGAAAGCATTTCCACAGAGAGGTTTTTTATGTAGAAGAAAAAGGACTTGTTGAAACCATTCATATTTACAGAATGCAGTGTAAAAGAAAACGTAACGAAAACCAAATAGTAACCAACAGATACAGTTTACCAAAGCTGACCTACGTGTTTGGTTAGCTGTAACTTGTGGCAGGGTTCTCAGAGAGATAATCCTTACCTACACCTTTTTGTGTTTCTGGGGCTGTAACATCCCAGTGACCTTGCTACATGCAGGATGTACTGATGAAAGTGCTAGTAGTATTAGTGAGAAAAGGCAAAATCCTCAGAACAGGTACTCTCCAAAATCAGCTTCTGCCTTATAAAAGCAAACACAGCATGCGTGCTACATCAAGTGCCTTCCAGCCCCTTCAGAAAATTTGGCTTTTCCCTCATCTGAGGATAGGTTGCCTATTTAAGCTTGGAAAAACGGCAGTAATGAAGCTCTGCACACATGTTGCGTCCCCTGAGGAAGAAGTGCTGATTCATATAAGAGGATTAGAGTAACAACTTCAGTGAATTGATGTAGGTTGCATTCATTGTTGTATTAAACTTTATATTAAAGCCCGATTTTCAGCTCCCATTGAGAATTCATCACTGAAGTTGGTGTTTCTTGGAAGTCTGTACTGCAAAATGCACAACATTCATCTTAGCTTGTTACAATCACAGTGATAAGATGGATATCTCCTAATATATGACCAAAGAAAATTGTAAAAAGACACCAAAGTTGCTACTGAGAAGATTAATTAATCCTTAATGGATGATTCCTTTGCCCATAGACTTGTTTGTGATTATCATTTCAGGCTTTGCAATGCAAAAAAGGTTTGACAGGCTGAAGCGTGGCAATGAGCAGGAGAGAGGCTGGAGAATACGATGTAGGAAAAAGAGGCTGAGTACTGGGTTTGTTCAGTCTGGTGAGTAGTTAAGCCCAAGAGGTCTTGCTGTTGCCCAGAACTACCTAATAGAAAGGAAGAGAGAAGGCTGAGCCAGGCTCTTCCTAGAGATATACAGGAACAGGATGAGAGCCAACAGATACAATATAGAATTCAGGAAATTCCTGTTTGATATAAGGAGAATTTATTTTACTGTGGCAGTGGTCAAGAATGGGAAGTTATTACTTGAAGATGTTGTGGAACATTCCTCCCTGAAGATAACTAAAACACAACAAGTTTTAATTGCTCTAACTGGGCCTCTACTGAGAAGGAGGTTGGAGTAGTGACCTCCACAGGTGACTTCCAACATAAATTATTCTGTGAATTTATGAATTTATGCTGACAAGATGTTCTGATTGATTAATTCAATGGCTTTTGGTTTTCAGACAGAGACATTGTTTTTCTGAAATATCAACAGAGAGGAAAATGAGAGGAAGAAGCTTCTTGCTTCCAGCTTCTACTCCACTGGGTACCACTATGACCTGGTACTGGCACAG
Organism: Tetrao urogallus; assembly: GCF_951394365.1. Lineage (NCBI taxonomy): Eukaryota > Metazoa > Chordata > Aves > Galliformes > Phasianidae > Tetrao > Tetrao urogallus. The sequence goes on from NC_136815.1 coordinate 13,871,909, forward strand.
ACTGCCCAGGGAAGTGATGGAGTCACCATTCCTGGAGGTGCTCAATAAAGGTGGAAAAGTGGCACTGAAGGGTGTGGTTTAGTGGGCATGGTGGGGATGGTTGATGGTTGGATGAGATGATCTTAGAGCTCTTTTCCAACCTTAGCAGTTCTATGATTCTATGATCAGTTTGGGAATTCACAGTCCTGAGCATTACTTGGGAGATCACACTTAGGCAGAAGAAAGGGACTGAAAGTTCACCACTGATGATGGCTAAATGCAGCATCTGGAGCATAAAAGCATTTTATGCGTCATACTCCTTAAAGGGTTTGAGTGAAAGAATAAGGCCTTGGAAAAGTCTTGTGACACACTTTATGTTTCAGCTGCAGCTGCTGGCTCAGGACCTCAGGAGGAGCAGGGAACCTTATTACGGCCATTTGGTTGAACCATAATAAAATAAAAAGTTATAAAAACTATTCTGTGACCAAGCCTACTTCTGAAATCTGAGGAAAATATATCGGTGAAGTAATAGGAGCAGATGAAGCCTGAGAGCATTTTGTCTAGATTTTTCTTTAAGAACTCAGCACAGCTCTGCTTTTCAGGTTAATCTTAGTGCTTCATCTCATTCCACACTGGCGTACTTGCAGCTGAAGGAAATATTTTTACAGCAGAATAATTCACAATACATCTTCCCCTAACATATGAGCTACTTCTTATTTTATTATTTTCCTCATACTCCCCATACACATTCACCAACCCAAATGGTGTTCGTTATGTAAGCTGTCAGGTTATCAGTGTAATGTTGTGTTAGGGATTTAGGTAGAGAAACAAATTCCCTTGGTGTTCAAGGAAGATTAGAACAGCATGTGTATGTGATGGATCTGTGGGCTGAAAACTCATTCATTTTTGCTTTGATTATGAAGGCAAGGTTAAATGTGAACTTTATTAGCAGAAGTATGGACCAGAGTCTTCAAAAATGAACTTTAAAACCTCTGCAAAACCGTATTTGGTGCAGCAACATCCCATTAAAAATGCAATGTCCTTTCTCTCCAGTTTCTTTTTCTTCCCTGAAGCTGCCAAAATTGCTAAATATTTCAGTAATCAGCTTTTCTAACACCACTTATTTTTCTCAAAGCCAAATCATCTGGATGCCTATCCAAGAACAGTGCTCTCAGGCTCCTGTGGACTCTTTAAAGCCTGAAGGATGTAAGACAGAACTCCTTTTGATGCCACAACTTGGTCTGGATATTTCACAGAGGCACAGTGAAATATTCCCAGCAGATAGATGTTCCATATTTTGGTGAGGTATTGGAACAGGCTGCCCAGGGAGGTGATGGAGTCACCATCCATGGAGGTGTTTAAGAAATTATAGATGTGACACTATGGGACGTGGTTAGTGAGCATGGTGGGGATGGGTTGATGAATGGACTAGATGATCTTAGTTATCTTTTCCAACCTTAATTATCCTGTGATTGTGATACCCTGCTATTTGGACCCAGCAAAAACAGAGGCTCATGCAAGAGACTGTAACAGCAGCAGTGTGGCAGGTTAGTAGTAAGCATGGCAAAGAAACTTCAAAAATAAATGGGCACTTAGATAAGTAGGGCAAATCTGTGTAGGAGAGTTAGATTGATTCTCAGAGTTTTCTGAGGAGTACTATTAGCCTCCATGGAAACTATATATTAGGTAAGTCTCTGCAAACTTGTAAAAAACTTCTTGAACAGTCTATATCTCTGGGTGTTAAAAGCTATCAGAATAGTAGAGATCCTAGAATTGCTCCCCAGTTTGCAAAACACTCTCCTGTCAGTGTCTGTTGGTTTTGCTGACAGACACATCAGCATTTATGGTGAACTCACACCCTTAGGCAATGAGATGCAATCCTCTACTGTGCTCATAGTGAAATCACAATGGAGGCAGTGTAAAAACACCCTATCTTCTGAGTCTGAAACACAAAAAATACCCTTGAGCCCCAGTCTCTTTCCTCTGCCTTTTGGAACAGTCACAAAATACCAGACAAGAAAACAGACTTAATGTCACTATTGAACCACGAGATTTATCACCCAGTGATATCCAAAGACCAAAGACATTTTGAGCATTTAGAAGCCACTTGGGTTAGCTGTGAATGAAGGATGTAAGACTGGATATACTTCTGATACAGATTTTGTAGAGAGATCCACATAATGATTGAGGCTGCCATATTGTATTCCATGGTGTTCTCATACTCAGAAGCAAATCAACTAAGTTGATCGTTACCATGAATGTGCTGAAGAACCAACTACAATGAGCAGAAAGTCTGGATTTATTTCACCATAAAAAGAGCAAGGTATGGATTTTAAAGTGGTTGTTACCACTTCAGTTACTTTCTGCTCATTGTTCACCTCTAAATAGCAGTATGCATCTGTCTGTTAGAGAGCAAAACTACCACTTGAAATTGTTTCAATATCTTTCACATATTCCTCCACGAGAAAAGTAGATAAACTGGTGCTTATATCTCATTGTCTTTACTGTTTGTATACTTATTCATGATCAACAGAACAATGAAAAAAATCAACAAGAAAGCTGAGTCTTAATAACGTGCATTCGAACTCTCTCTCCTAGCTTTCTGTGTGAAGTAATACAAACTGCACTGAGTTCTTTGGCTATTGGAGTAGAAGTCAATACCATTCACAGCTGAGCTTCTAACCACCTCAGCCAGAGAAGCCAGTGAAGATAGCAAAACTATAGTGAAATATCAGAACTACTGTAAATCTTTTTTTCTCCTGCTCTTGTGGTAAAAGGATATGTCTGTAAGCTGGAACTGAATACTGGCAGCCCCTAAATTTCTGCCCAGCATGCTAACCGTTTTGCCGCATTTTCTATATCCTATGATGGCAAAGATTTCTATCATCTGTATTTGTCAGAAAGTTTGATGTTCTGCAGAAAGGGAAGACATAAGGTATACTTCAGTGAGGACTGAGTTTATTTTAATCTTGTGTTTGTCTGGCTATGGTGGCTGAGGGCAGCATCATAGAATCCTAGAATCAACAAGGTTTTTCAACTGCAAGCTGCAAGATCATCCAGTCCAGCCATCCATCTACCACCAATATTTTCCTACTAAACCACATCTTTCAGTACAACATCTAGACATTTCTTGAACACCTCCAGAGATGGTGACTCCACCACCTTCCTAGGCAGTCTGCGCCAGTGCCTGACAACTCCCTTGGAGAAGAAATTTTTCCTGATATCCAACCTGAACCTCACCTGGCTTGAGGCCATTACATCTCATGCTATCATTATTACCTGGGAGAAGAGGCTGACTCCCACCTTGCCACAGCCTTCTTTCAGGCAGTTGTAGAGAGTGATAAGGTCTCCCCTGAACCTTCTCTTCTGCAGACTGAACAATCTGCCTTCCCTCAGCTACTCCCCATAAGACTTCTGCTCCAGACTCCTTTAGCTTCTCTGCCTTTCTCTGAACACATTCCAGGGCCTCAGTGTCTTTCTTGTAATGAGGGGCCCAAAACTGAACACGGTACTCCAGGTATGGCCTCACCAGGGCTCTGTACAAAGTGATAATCACTTCCTTGCTCCTGCTGGTAATGCTCTTTCTGATACAAGCCAGGATGCCTTTGACTTTCTTGGCCACCTGAGCACACTGCTGGCTCACGTTTATGGAATTAATCACAGAATCGCAGAATCACAGAATGGTCAGGGTTGGAAGGGACCTCAAGGAGCATGAATTTCCAACCCCCCCTCCATATGCAGGGCCGCCAACCTCCCCATTTAATACTAGACCAGGCTGCCCAGGGCCCCATCCAATCTGGCTTTGAACACCTCCAGGGACGGGGCATCCACAACCTCTCTGGGCAGCCTGTTCCAGCACCTCACCACTCTCTCTGTAAAGAACTTCCCCCTGACATCCAACTTAAATCTTCCCTCTCTCAACTTAAAATAATTTCCCCTTGTCCTGCAGTTATCTACCCTTTCAAAGAGTTGATTCCCCTCCTGTTTGTAGGCTCCCTTTAGTTATTGAAAGGCTGCAATGAGGTCACCCCGCAGCCTTCTCTTCTCCAGCCTGAACAAGCCCAGCTCAGCCTGTCTCTGTAGGGGAGGTGCTCCCTGGTCATCTTCATTTAGCCAAGCATTGACCAATAACCCCAGATCCATTTCCTCTACACAATCTCCCAGGCATTCTGCCCCAAGACTGTAGCATTGCCTGGGGTTGTCATGACCAAAGTGCAAGACCTGGCAGTTGGTCTTGTTGAATTTCATCTTATTGGCCTCAGCCCAGCTATCCAGCTTTTCCAGGTCCCTCTGTAGGGCCTTTCTACCCCCAGACAGATCAACACTTCCTTCCAATTTGGTGTCATTTACTTTCATCACATGTTTTCATGTTATAGATTGTGCTTAGGAAAAGGAGCTTTGTTTAGGATACTATTTTAGCAAATTACACACAGTCTGTGATTACTATAGCTGTTCTACCTAGTGTGGTAAAAGCATCAAAAGAGCAAAACCCAACCTGAACTGCATGCAAAAAAACATCCTGTCACTCAGCACCAGTCAGTGTAAGAGATGCAAGTTCCTTTAAGTCCTTTTGCACACATGGGAGATGCTAAAAGCAAGAGAAAGCTCTGTCTTATTTTTCAGGCAGAAATCATACTAGATATCAAGGACAGAGACTGTGGACAAAACAATGGGGCTATTGAAGCTCAGTTTTCAGTATTAGAAAAAAATTCAGAGACAAAAGTTACTTTTTTAAAAAGAAATAAGAGAAATATTCCGTTGTATTTTCTTGATTTATTGGAGGGTTTCTAAACCCCCAGAGATTAGATATTGCTGGAATGCAATGGATTTTTCTCCTTATTGTTTGCTTTAATATAAAAAATCAACTCTACAATTCAAGATAAAACTGTGAGTAAAAAAGAAGTCCCCCTTAAGTAAAAGATCTTCTGGTACTAGTAATGTCATAAACCTGTTTGTTCTGAATGACTTTATTAATTTTGTAGGTTCTTTCAGGAAAAAAATAAAGTAATGTAAGAATCAGGACCTAAATTTCTAACGTAAAAATAAAACCTTGAGGGGAAAATCTACCTGCTTATTCTTTAAGGAAAAATATACAAAAACAGACATCTCCCCTTTTGCAAATCCTCTTTGAAATGACCCAACGCATTCAAGTGATTTAATGGTTCGAACTGCAAGCAAACATGTACTCAGTTACCTCTTTGAAGGAACATTTGTAAAACACAGTTAGTCATAAGGTGGGGTTACAAAGGCACTCTGTGCTTACAGAGCTGCAGCCTTTGTTACTTCACAGACTCCTAACCAGCTTTGACTTTTCATTGACTTTCTCACCTTTAATTTAAGACTGCATTGACTTTTCCTGTCACCTTAATCCATTTCTAGCATCAAATTGCTGCACAGCTAGCTATAATGCTACTTGTATTGACTATATTTTTTCCTCTCAATAATGTTTTGTTATATAAATTGAAAAAAATATCAAAGAAAATTCCTCCTGTGTTGCTGCTTTTTAATAGCTACTATTTCCACTGTTTTTTAAGTGTTTTCTTCAGTGTTTAAGAATTCACTCAAATCAGTATTTTAGTGGAAGCTGTAAATGAGATGCTGTGGAGAGGCTGTGCAGATTATTTTATCCCCAGGGTTCTTTATAAATGACAGCTGCATGATGGGGAATCCTTATCAAGTCTCAGAGGTTGTTTTCCAAGGAGCTGAAATCTCATTCTCTAGCTGAATCCCAAGTGGTTTCCAAGTAGGCTCACCGTGAAAGGAAGAGGGTAACAAGAGACAATGAAAGAGATAGATGCTTCAGTTCTGGGACTTCCCAACTAGATAAACCTCTAATGGGGAAAAGCAACATTCCATAGGCTTTTGGGTCCAAACGTAAGACTCATAGTCCATCAACAGAAGGTGACTGCCCAAATCACCTCCACTTATGGCCAGCTACAGATGAGCTCCTGTGGGATGCGGGGACTCTGGGGAAGTGAGAAATGTGCCATGGATAAGGTTTGCACTGGCAGTATCTAGAAAGCAAGGACCGATGTCCTCTGTTTCCTTGTCCTAAAGTGGTGGCAATACGCCCTCCTTCTGTAGCTCTCCCTTGCAGGAAATACGGATTTTTACACCAAGAGGAGCAGCTGGGGGTTACCTCAATTACAGTAACCAAGGTCTGATTAAAAGAAATTTCTATGTTACAGAAGAATTGAAATTATGTAAGTGAAAAGAAACAGAATTATATATATACAGTATTCTTCAGGCAAAGACAGCGTGGAATAACACAGTGTTAGCTGAGACTCAAAATACACTGGGGAAATTTAAAAGTTCCTTGAAAAATTCCACAAAGAAAGATAAAATCTTTTTTTTTCCCCTCACCCTCGGGATTTAAGCTTAAATTTATTGTTCCATGGCAAGGTATCTCTTCTATCCATTTAGTGAATCATAAAATGAAAAATTCATTGTTCTTGTTTCTAGTCAAAAAAGTGACTCATACTTGCAGACAAGGCTCAGAATGTTTGCATGGTTGAGTAGCTCTGCAGCATTTTTATTTTTATTTTTATTTTTTTTAGAAAAGGGAAGGGACAAGATAAAAATAAGTTTTATATTTTGTTCGGTTGAAGGCAAATACTGCTGCGTTCACTCCTCTCTGTCTCCTTGAGTAACCATGTTGCCATCATCCAGGATGTCTCCTTTGCTTGGACACTACAGGAGAGATGTACTCAGGGCCCCGAAAAGCAAATCTCTTCACCCACAATACTGCCAAGGAAACTTACGGAATCATAGAATCATTTGAGTTGGATGAGATCATTAAAGGCCATCTATCTAAATCCCCTGCAATAAACAGTGACACCCACAGCTCTGCCAAGTTCCTCAGAGCCCTGCCCAGCCTTGCCTTGAAGTTCTCCAGTGATGGGGTACCTACTTCTCTGGGAAACTTGTTCCAGTGCCTTTATTGTAAAGACCCTTTTCTTTCTGTCCAATTCAATTCTCCCCTCTTTTAATTTGAAACCATTTTTCCTTGTCCTGTCATGATAGACCCTGCTAAAGAGCCTGTTCCCTTCTTCCTTACTGCCTCTCTTTAGATACTGGCAAGCCACTATCAGGTCTCCCCAGAGCCTTCTCCTCTCCAGGCTGAACAGCCTCAGCTCTCTCAGCCTGTCCTCATAGGGAAGGTGTTCCGGTGTCCTCGGTTCCAAGTTGGGTAGAACTTTTGGGGGACTATGGTTCTCATATGAACCTCAGTTGTGCCTGGTACAATCCCTGCATGCTTCAAGAATACAAATTAATGGCATTACACCACTGTTGAAAGGCCTTATTGACTCATGTCTTTTATACAGTATTGAATCCTGTGTGGCTCTTAAACCTCTCTGTCACAGCTAATACCAGATTTCAGTTATATCTTTGCAATTGAAACTCAGCAGGAGACTAATGGATGACCAGCTATTTTCTGCTAATACACAGTAGAAATGAATGTGCCTGATCAATTCTAAAAAACACGTACAGTGAAGAAAGTACTCAGAGAAAGTCGAAACTCTATTCTTTCAAAGACAACATTCTTTTTTTTTTTATGATCTTAGATTCTGCATTTAATTCTGTAAGTGTAGTTGAAAGGGCAGAGGGAGTTGTTAAATTTCCCTTCACATTCACACTCTCCTCCCGCCGGCACCCCATGGAGTTGTTCCTGCTGCTCATGCATTTTGAGGGGAGCTGCACCCCTTTGTAGACTGACTGCAGCTCTGCAGCTTGTTCCCAAGTATTTCCCAGATGACTGGCACTGTGATAGCACTCAAGTCCACAGGAATTCCCATTTATGCCCTTATCATTTTCTCTTGCTTCCTACAAAGGAACTGCTTTTGCAGAAAACCTCTATGGCAGAGGAAGGCTGGATGCGACATCCCCATAAGCTCATCAGTAGTTTCTGCTGCTTCTTCAAAGTGCACCACATCCTTCAAAGCACAGTGCATCCTTCAAAGTATTTCTTACAGTTCCCTGTCAGCAAATGAAAAAGTAGGGCAGGAGCCAGAAGTTAAAGATCTGGGTTGCATGCTGCTGCTGGGAAGCGCACCAGTTCCACAAATTCTGACAACAGAATTACTGCCTGGTCCAGCAGCTAGCCCAGAGTTCTCATTTCTCTTTGTGGGTGAGCAAGTTGTGATATGATTAATGAATTCTTGCTCTTTCTCCTTTAGACAGAAGCCACATGAACAGTTCCAGTCAGCTTCAGTCTTCAAGAAGAAAGTCGTACAGACTATAACTAACAGAAGGAAATAACAAAATAATAATTAAAAGAAAAACTACAGTGCTTCACAAGGCCTACATGATTGTTCCCAATAGCTGAGAAAGTCATAGGTATAATGTGCAAGGAGTCCTATGCCATCCGTCACAGCAGGACACCTTTCACAGCTTGTCATGGCACTCATACCTTGGGTGTTTTGTGTCCCCGATCCCTAGAATAAATGGATTCTCTTTCATTTTGTAGTGTTTGACAAGGAGAGAGAGCACATCATGTCAGAGCAGACTGCAGTGCGCTTTGGGACACAAATCTAGTGAGCCCTGCTGCTACAGAAGGATGCAAATCATGAGGTAAAGCGCCTCCAATGCCCCCAGGCATGTTTTACAAAACAGTCCTTTTAACTTTTGTTCCTTCCTTCTTTTCATTTTTTTTTTTTTTAAATTTCTTTTAAATCAAAAGTGAAAAGCCAAGATTTCATTGAAAAGCAGCCACTTTCCTCAGTAATGTAACAACTGGGATGTGCATCTGAATGTAACCATCTTAAAACTCCTCTATTGTATAGAATCATAGAGAGATATGGAATCATTGAGGTTGGAAGGACTGCTAAGATCACCTGTTCCAACCATCAGCCCATGCCTGTGACCACCCTAGAATATGCCACTCAGTGACACATCTACCCTTTTCTTGAAGACCCCCAGTTTCCTAATATCCAACCTGTACTTCCATTGCAGCCATTTCTCTCACTGGGCTGCTCTCCAAAGCATTCTTCAACGCAGTGCATTCTTGCTAGATACAGTCTGACACAAAGTCCTGGCAATGAGAAGTCCTGCTGAATGACCTCGAGAAGGTGATTGTTCAGGAAGCAGTTAAGCAACTCAATGTTTCTAATTACTTTCTTGATTAAATTGTGTTTACTTAGGTGGGAAAGGATTTTATTTTCTTAGGTGAACGTTATCAGCAGGCTTGAGATTATGAAAGAGTACCTTAAACTGGAGCTAGTGCAGATGACTTTTTGGATATTAAACTTATAGGTAACTTCAGTACAAACTAACTAATGTGCAGTACTTGGAAGATTTTTATTAGGATCCCATTTTAATTGTGCTTAAAATAAAGTCAAATGAAAAGATCATTCATACCATGTTGTCAGCATTGTCATGGAGTAAAGGCAGCCTCTTTCTAAGGAGCTTTTAATCTAACCGCACAGAGTGAAGAAGAAGAATGGGAGAGGCTGTAAGCAGAAAAAATAAGTGAAAAAAATACGATGTTTGCATTGGAATTTGAATAGGCACACAGTCTAGGCCTTGCAGAAAAAAAAAAAAAAAGACAAATGGGAAAAAAGTAGAGGAGCAGGGGACAACAGTCCAAGGGGATGAAAAAGGAGAGGAAGAAAAGTGTGTATGTGTGCATTATTGCTGAGTGAAGCATGGAGAAAGGTCTGGTATAGCATGTCAGCTTTACAAGCAGGAAATGATTCTTATGAAAAGGACTACGCCTGTGGTCCTAAGAACAGGTTTGCACCTTACATGTTTCCATTTTGAGTCACTATAAGTATTTGTCACCTTTTGGTGAGCATCTCAGTGCAGCGTTGGCATCTAGGCCATTTGTCAGTGCTAGATAAGGATAATCCATCTTTGTCTTGGTCAGATATGTGGTTTCTGCTCAAAAAAGTCCTGCAAATTCCATATCCTCCAAGCTTTACAGGAGATTTTGGTTGTAGAAAAGATGGAGAGGGTTGCTTGGAGGTTAGAGAACTATATAATTTACAAGCTGCAAAATGGCTACATAAACATTTAGAGGGACATGAACATACTTACTTAAAATTTCAGTGCTGCCAGTAATCCATGTACTTGTCCATGTGAAGTGAATTCCACCAAAATACACATAGATATGGAATTAGACTACTTTCTTGATAAATACTTCTCTTTTTCACAATAACTCCAAGAATGGATTTAGAGAAAGCAATTTTTTTATCAGTTTTCTTACAATTATTCTGCAGATGATCAAAAGAATGTAAAGTTAATAAAAACAGAAAAACCTATAAATTGTCTCTGAATTCCGTGGCCCTGACCTTTCTGTACCACAGCAGCATTTTTGCAGAAATTTCAGACAGTCAGATATTATTCTGAAAACAACCTCATACCTGGATGGCAGCTGCCTTCTCATTTCTTTCTTACACCTTCCTTTGCAGCTTTCCCCTACTCTTTTTCATTAAGGATCAATATTTTGGGTTAACATTTTCTTTCCTCATGTCGTTATGTTTCATCACTTTTTTCCCCAAGTTTTAATGTAAGTCTTCCCTGTCCTTTCAATTCATTTGGACAATATCCTCATCAGTCCTTGTGCTGGCTGCTTCCATCCAGCTTTTCCACAGGACTTTGTTACTTTCATGTTTGAAACTTTTCCTAAGACAAACACTTGCTTTTAAACTTCTTGTTTTCACCTCTATCCCAACTTAAATCTCAGAATTGAATCTGTATCTCATGGAGATGCTTCTTTCACCAACTCATTAACTTTTATGTTGTCCTTGATAATACAACTGCGCCCTCAAATTCCCCATTATGTCCAGGTCTGTATCCTCATCTCACTCAAAATATTCTCCTATGAAGGCCATACTATTACCTTGTCCTCCCCTTTTAATAAAAAGGATGTCCACGCTACCAATCGAGCACAGCTGTGCTGGTTTTGATAGGAGGCAAGCATGCTAATTTATAGCAGCAGAAAAACTGGCCAAAATTAAAACTCATTTCTTCATTCCAAATTTTTTACTGTGATCTGATTTATCTATGTCTTATCTTTGGAAGTTTCAACTGTTAAGGGCAAGAATTGTCTTTAGCATTGTACTGAATACCACAATTGCTCTCTTTGTTCTTACAAGTCACTAAATAATGAGATACTCATGAAATTCTGTATTTTAATACCTTATCTTTCACTGAGAGGTTTATCTAACAAGATCTTCCAGGAAGCTTCCACGAAGCAGAATAATTTGCCTTTCCCCTTAACAGGTAATGATTGCCAACTTAATGTATTGGTCTCTCATCACATAGTTATGAATTATCTATCCATAGCCAAAAGCCCATAATAATAAGTTCTAATCTTTTTAGGATGATAAAGTAGAAAATTAATGTGAACCTATTGCAAATAAAACTTGAATTCCATAAAAAGGAAGATGTTTTTATACCTTAATGCTTAATAACTCAGTGCTCTTTCTGTTCAACTGTCAGCTTAGGAACTCAGTAGCACCTGGTTTCACACACTTTATGTTTAAGTAAGAGGTTAATAAAGTGTGCCCTACAGCTGTGGAAGCAAGAAGTGTGAAGTGAGAAAACATTAAGTCCAGTTCTGCATGGAAACTGAAGCTGCACTATTATGGTCAAGAGCAGAAAGTGACCACGGAGCATACTGAAGAGGAAGATTTAACATACACCTTGGTCAGGGTATTTGGGAATTTGCTGCCCAAAAGGGAGGTATGTCCCTTCCCTGATCAGCAAATGACTGTGTGACATGCCAAAGGAGTTTTAATTATCTGATATGACTTCAGAGATGTAGCATTAGTGGGTTGCACTCCACAGTCATTACTAAGAAGGGTGTTAGTTCACAAGTTGTGTTATCAACACAGGTTGTGCTGATGTTCATAAAGTCCCCTAAGTCTTTTTTTGTCCTAATTACATTTTCATCTTCTAGGAGCGCTTGGTCTTTTTTATTGTCACAACTCAGCAGCACCCTGTGACAAGGACTTCCAAAAATCTGCTACACGTGTTCCATCACAGTCTGTCATTGTGTTGGGCAATATGAGTTACGGGTTGTCTCAATGGTTAGAATACTGCCTGTGTCTGGTAGAAGAGTTTGGCTGGGGGCTAGCTGAAAAACTAAATAGAAGTAGCCATGAAATGAAGAACTATTTGTCAACTTTGAATGGAATTAATCTTTTTGTGATACATGCTGCAGAATATGGTGCGCATCTGAGGAGGAAGGCAAAGAAAGCACGTATCAGCATGCCTTTGTTTTCCAGATCTCTTCATCCCTCATGCAAGTTTAAATTTTCTCCTTTATCCTGAGTAACAGTGTTGAGCTTTGCTAATACCAAATTTACATTTCATTACCTTTTTTGATAATTAGTCTGTGGGTAATTTGAAGGTTGATTAGTTTTTGTTACCTGTGATTACAAACAGGGACTCTTTAATGTTGCTTTAGTGCCAGCCTGTCACGCCAGTGAGGAGTAATTTAGAATCTCTTGTAATTGAAGGTAGCCACTGATGGACAGGTAATCTAGCTGATGGATGGACCCAATACCAACAAATAATGGTCCATGCACAGCTCTCAGTGGCAGGGCTTTTTAGTGCAGTTAATTACCATTTATTATTAATCAATTACAAATAACCAGCACATATAGTCTCCATTGACCTGTAAGAGTGGTCATTATTATGCATAACATAATGCTTCCTTTAATTCCTTGGCTCCTGACAGAAGACACAGTTTTGTTTCTGATCCTCTCCTGATTCAATCTGAATGGTGATGGAGTGGAAGCTGTAGTGCTCAAACAGGGCTTGGGTGATGTCTTTCAAAATCTTCTGACTGTCCACTGTGTCTGCTATAGACAGCAAGCAGAAAACAATTAAATTAAATATAGTGTAATAGTTTGAAGAGTGACAGAAACCATTCAAACGGCCTAGCACTTCTATGAAGCAGCTGATTTTGAGCAGTGTCCCTTGTCCTTTCTATCCTTCTACATGGCAGCAAAGGTTTGTTCATTTGAATGTGGTTAGAATATGCAACTTTGGCAAGACCCAACTTTAACCATCAAAGAAATTCAGATTGACAGAAGATAAATTCTGGATGAAAGCAAGAATACTTAATAAAGATTTGTTCATCCAGTCAGGGAGCAATAACTGTGCTAAAAGATTGGGAATTGGCCTACTCTTCCTGGGAAGGTAGGGCTTCATGGGGTCTTTGCCTATGAAGCACTATGTAAGTAGAGTTTTCTCACATGAACTATAGCACATACATGTTGCAAAAAGCAAACAGACAAGAAAATTGATGTGGATAATGGGCAGTTTGTCAACAGGAATAAGGACATTATAAAAAAGATATTTTTAAAGATAAAATGTTTGCCCTGGAGTTCTCTCTATGCTCCAAACTATGTTTTAAAGATTGTTTTACATCTGGAGAGGCATCAGGAATGCAGATTTGGCCTGTAGGTTTTTGTTACTAGCAATCAACAGTTTTCACATTTGACAAAACAATTCCAAAATCAATTTGATATTCTGAGAATAGTCTGGTCTGGATCTAATTCTTTTAATTTATTTAAAGTACGCTGTAGTTTACCTCCTTGTTCCACAGCCTCTGCAGTTCCAAGTTTTATGCTAACTACAAGTCCCTGTTATTTTGGCAGGATTTCTGAGGGGACAATTTGAAAGCTTTTTATTTTACTTTTCTTATTTTTCCACTAAAATAATGGCATTTATTTTAACAAGAACAGATATACAGCCAGTTGTACACCAATCAGAACTACCTGACCTTTCCCAGACAGCTGCTGAATACTTCTTCCCTGTTTACAGAAATTTACTGACCTGTGGCCACATGAGCAGATAGAATCGTTTGATTCATCGTCAGAGACCAAAGATGAAGGCTGTGAACAGATTCCACTTTCTCAACTGTTAAAATTCTTGCTTTCACTGCATCATAAGAAAGTTCTTTCTCTGTTCCTTAGAGAGAGAAATTGTGGGGAAAAAAGATAAATTTTAAGAGAGAATAAATATGATCATTAGAGGAAAACACATCATGAACCTTTCTTCAGTTAGATGTACAATTTTTATTAAAATATTCTGTCTTGGGAAGCCCCTTTATTTCGGAGTTCACTGTAAACTTCATTTCTATTCTTTGTATTATAATTCTCTATAGAATGAAACTTATGCACGTGTTAGGAGATATTTTGCTGGTCCCATGTGCATAGGCAGGTCAACTGTTTAATCAGATCATGTCTTGATTCAGCACTGATATCTTTTGTGAGTGCTAATTTTATGGCCTCACCTGAGAATCTGTGAGGAATTTTGTCCTCTATACATGATTGAGAAACATCAGTTTAATGGAGAGGCAAAGACAAACAAAGATTAAGATGGTTTGTCCTGGGAATATTAAATGACATAAAACAAGATTACAGGTTAGTTAATTAGTAGATAAGTGATTGTCTTCTTAAATGGGCCTTCATACAAAATATGATAATAATGATGACAACCCTTATTCAGAATGAGGACCCTTGTGACGGGGGTACCTGCGATATGAAATTCAGTGTTCAGTCCAAATTTGCCCAAAGAATTGAATTACGGGTCTTCTCTGTCGTGAGACATGGGAATTTAGAAGTGCACCTTTATGCCTACTTGAACAACTGTGTTTATCATGTTTTGCTTGGATCAGTAAATTGACAAAGTATTTTTAATGACACTGATTATGAAGTATAATAATGATAAGTGTTGTATTGATTAATTGGGTCTCTCATACCATAACTGATGCTAATAAGTCACTACTTCCAATATCCTATTTCTCTTTGGAAAATTCTGGGCAGAAATATGCTACTTAGGAGGCAGAAGACTGGCTTCACCAAATTCCCTGGAGTTCAAGCTTGACGAGGCTTGTGGCAGAGCATGTGAGTACTGCTTACAGCAGTTGGCAATCTCTGCTCTGAGAAAAAGATCCCTCAGGGCTGCCAGGCCTCCTTGGTAGTTTGGTTTTTCAGTAATCAAGAGATCATCTGTTTTGTCAGCAGCCGAGATACAGACAGCTGCTGCCTTCTATCCAGGTACACTTTTACACAAATGTAAACTATCTCTCAGTCACTGAAAGAAGGTCAATACTAGAATGAAGCTTTACTGTAAAAGAATGTTGAAAATTTCCTTTCTTGAACCAGCAGTAGGGGAAGAATGAAAGAGAATTAAATAGGCATGCAGATTGTAACACCAAGTAACTTGTATACATTCAAAACCTGCTTTGTTACAGCTATTTTTCCTTTTCACCCTAAATCTTCATTGCAGAGAGAGATGTCGTATTGCATTATTCAGTGTATAAGGAAGGCAAGAACATGCATTTGTGACTTGCTCCAGACGTTTGGCCTTGCACATCAAATGTTCAGACCCATAGCTGGCAGGATTAAATATTACTGAGTATAGCTCTTGTTGCCTTCATGTTGATGTGCTGGGAATTGTCTATTTCCATGTGCCCGAACGTGACTAGAAAGCTCCATTGGTTTGCTTTTCTGGATGGGCATAACTGAAAATCTTTGAAACTTCTGCCTCTTGCACCCTGTCTGTTTTACAGACACGGTTCAAAGCACAGCCTTTCTCTTTTCTTTGGTCTTTTTGGCAGAGACTTGTTTTTCACATGGGTAAAGGAATTACACAATGAACAAAGCAAGTAGACATTTATTTTGCTGAAGGGATAATATAATGTTATGACAAACTAAAGCTTTAGTAATACACTGGGAGTTTGTTAATAAATCACCAGTAGACCAGTTTTTACAAAAATTGGAATGTGTAGAAGTTTTCTGGTGTAATGGTAGAAAAGAATTCAGATTAAAATTTTAATTAGAATTTTAGCATGATCACACTTACGAGTGTTGGAAATTGATAGAGAGGCATCCTATTATAGTTTTGTCAGCAAGAGAGAAAGAACAAAATATAGCCATTGATTCTGGAATCAGGTCCTACCTTCCATTAACACAACCAAAATATCCCTTAAAATGGTGACGGTGGTTGCCAAAACAAAGATGGAAAACACAAATGTGCAGATTGGATCAGCTATTTTGTATTCTGGCTAAAAAAATACGAACACAATACTTTGTTAATTTCATTATTGTTGGTTATTGCCATTTTTAGTTAGTTAATCTGTAAGAATAATGCATTCCATTCTTCTAGTACAGAATCAGTGTTGACCTCATTTGCCAGTTAGCACAGGGGGTGAGGGTGCTATGAGTGTATGAGAATAAAGAGAGAGACATGAAAATACCCTTCTTTCAGTTCAAACACCAAGAAATGGTGACACTCCCAATAGCCTTTCCAATTCCCAAGAACGAGCATAATTGTCCTTGACTAAATTACAATGCGTATCATTTAAACACAGAAAATATTTACACAGAATCTAGTTTTACAATGCTGTGAAAAAAAAATCGTTATCCTTAATTGCAAGGAGAGCAAGTGAACTAATGAAACTAACCTTAAAGAAGATGATAAGTGCACTAATTAGCACACTAATACTCTGGAATAAATCCCCAATGGCATGCACAAAGGCTGCCCGCAGGCTGGCATTGCTTGGAGCTGGTTTTTCCAGAGAGGCCAGTGAGGTTTCCCTGGCTTCTGCTCCGTGGCTATGCCTGTGTCCAGTTTGGTGCAGAATCAGGCTTAGTCTGCAAAGGATGTAAAACTCGGAGGTTATCGTGTCTTTGAGAGCAGTGACATCACACACGTCATTACCTCTCTCATTTCTGAATGCTGAACAGTACAATCAGACACACTAGGTAATAACACAGAGTGGCTAAGCAGATAATTAGTAAGTATTTGTGTTTTGCATACAAACGGGAAAGTCTGTGAGTAGGGGAATTAATGAGAACTCATTTTCTACGGAGTTCTTGAATCTTCTGATGTCTAATAAGATATGAGATAGAAATAATTATTTTTATTCACAGAGTTTCCGTTTTTGTAATTTCCCTCCCCAGTTTGGCAGCAAAGAGAAAGTAGGAGAGCAGCGGGATCTCTCTTCTCTACCCAACCCATACTCTCATAAAACTCATTACACACTTGATATTTTTGAGGTCAATATCTCTCCATCATCTATTACTGAAATACACCAGCAGATTCACTGTTAGAAGTTATTTATTTGGAATGGAAAACAAGGTAACTTACAGGATATTGGCGAACACAGCACAAGCAGAGGTGATGAGCATCACTGCAGCATCAATATCATAATTGGGGTGTAGCAGCCTCATGCTAGCCAAATATGTCAGCACACCAGTCACAATCCAAATGATTACCATAGACATCAAAGCTCCCAGAATTTCTATGAATTTTAAAAATCTAATTTTAACAGTAATCATAACAGAAACACAAGAATTATTAAGGGTATGATGCTAGTTGTTCTAAGTTTGTGAATCCTACAGCCAAGAGAGTTACTTGTGTGTAAGCTGATCGGTGCACATAAGGAATGGGCCAAGACATATTTTGGTCACAGGCAAATCAAGTGGCTGTCCTGGGCAACCTTATGAACATGGTGGCCTAACTGTTTTCTACCTTCTTTTGTCTGCTTCCCAATGTGGAGCTCATGGAGCGTTTGGAGAAATTGGAGAGAAGAAAAGGCCTGTTGTAGGAGCTTTGGGAGGAGTAAAAGGAACAGGAATGGGAAGAAGGAATAAAAGAGCAGCTCTTTTACATCCTGTGTACTTGCCTGTCCCATCCAACGTGTTGTGAGGGCCCAGGAACCAGCCCTTCTCCCACTGTGAGATTAGCTCAGTCAGAAGAATAGAGGTGGGAGGGAAGGAGAGAGACATGGCTCACTCAGACCTGCTGGAAGACATAATCCCCTCCAACAGCTTCCCTTATTTCTGCCCACCTCCCTTCATTTCACAATTCAGAAAACCAATGAGTGCCCCCGACAAGGCCAGCAAACCCCTCCTACCTCTCTCCTGAGACTTTTTCCAACCAATGCCACTAGTGGTGATAAAGACAAAAGAAGTTATTTTGTCCCTGGGGCAGCAAAATTCAATTTTGTCTCTATTGGCTCTGAGTTGTGCTCAAGTAAATCCGACGTCCCCAATGCCAACTTTTATTAAACTGCCATAGGCAAGGTCTGGGGATGTTTGTATGAACGTGCAGAATGTTTTTAACAGGATGTGGAACTAGCAATTGCCATGTGACTTGAATGGGTAAATGCAGCACTTTATGAGCACAACTGACACAATTCCAAGGAAAATGAAAATTCACAGCGAAGAAATAGAGAGCCATAAAGAACAAAAACCACTTGCACAGATCTCCACTGATAATCTGTGAAAGCAGCTAAACCTCAGTGTACAGTTTTGAATGTATTTTCATGACAGTCACAAATTTTGCATCAGTCTGGGCCTCAGAGGCTTATCAAAATAACTATTTTGTCTAAAATTGATGATTAATGAATGAAACTGCAACCTCCTGGAAGTCTAGTTTTACTTAAAAGGACATAGAGAAAAGCTAAAAGTGGTATTCAATACTTGTGGTGTTTCTATTTTCCAAATTACAAAATGAAACCTTGCAAACTTGGCCCAGAAGAAGGTGCTGATAGCTATGAAGGAGCCAACAGCCTCTGTGAGCACCTGCAAGAATGTCTGTACATGTGTATATACTCCACCACTGTAAAGTCATTCATGTGCATGTACTCCACCACTGCTAGAGGTCATCTTTACATTATTTTTCAATGTAGAAGCTTAGCAAAATCCCAGCGAATCATCCAGACCAGTTCAGTAGTATTAAATATTTTATTTTAAATATTCTCACTCAAATTTACTCAGGACTGCTAGCACCATCAAAGTACAGCATGTGATACCAAGGGATTGCTTGGGAAACTTATGACTGTAAGAGAAAGAAACTGCAGCTGAAGAGAACTTTCCTGTGTGGAAGTAAGTCTGACTCATACATCAGTCTCATTCAACACTGTGCTTCTAACCATGCTGTTAAAAGTAGCTGCATACCCAAAGGATTTTGTAGGACTGCTGCCCTGACTTATTCTGCTGCCTAGCTTAGGGCACTGGAGGCATTCAGGTGGCTCCTGCTAAATCTGAGCCTTGTCATACAGTTTTGCATGACAAAACCATTCTATCAGTCTGAGAAAAGAGGTAAAGTACTTCCAGTCAGTCAGCATGCAGTCAGTGACTGTGACCCACCCGACTGCTCTCGGCTACTCTGTCAAGGCACCCACCTGCATATTAAACTGGAAACACACTTCAGAAATTGAGCAAGAAACATGATAACTATCACAGAATGAAATTAAATAGACACTGATATTGGATATTGGATGCAGTTCTCTCATTTGCTACCTGCTCGGTGCCACCCAAAAGTTAACTGCTTGGTGGGAGGCTTGGAGGCCAGCCACAGTGAGAAGAGACTGATCAGGAAGCTCGTCAGGTCCACCAGGATGTGTGCTGCATCACTGACCACCGCCAGGCTGCCAGCTATCTGTCCACCTGTGGGAAGCACATGGCCTTGTCATGGCTCTGGTCACATCTTGGAGTCAACTAGATCAAACATGGGATCTAGGGAGTATTTCATTTTGACAGATCAGACCTATGACTCAAAACTCTTCATAAATTGCTTCATTTTGTACCTCATTCATGCAGAGAAAGGTACAAATTAATAACAATGTATTCGTCCCACATAGATAACTGAGTGTCTTAAGGACAATGCTGTGATTCATAACTGTTGTGTTTATATTACTATATGGACTATTTTACTACAACTACTTTAATATCTTTCTTGGTGAAAGACAGACTCAGGCATCATATTTCCAGTATCCTTTCACTATAGTATTGTAGATTGCTGGAACTGATTCCTTATTTATAACAGGGAAAGACGAATGTTATTCCTGATGACTGGATGCCAGACCTTTTGTTTGTCACAGGCAAACATTAAAATTGGAATAAAAGGGAAGTTTCCAGCATAAGAGCTGTGATAAACAACCAGCCATCTTAGTAAGGGCATGGAGAAAAATGTTCTGTTTGCAGGACCAATCTACCATTTCATAGCTGTAATGCGTGGATAATTTTGCTGTTGGAGCTGAAAAAAATGTGGCTAAATGTCATTTTACTTTGGGGGTGAGGAAGGTGATTTTCATGTGAATTCTGAAAAAAAAAAATAGGCTGTCTGAAATCGCATTTCTTTTACCCAGCAAGCCAAGTGCTATTTTGCCAAGTCCTTGTAACCATGTCTCAGGGCTAAAGGCAAGAAACTGAAGATTGTTCTAAACGAACCCCCGCTGCCAGTGGCTGCAAGAAAAGACACGGACCACAGGCAGAAAGCTGTCCTGCCAACTTGGCGTAGCAGGGGAATGTTTTCATCACAGAATTAATGTAAAAAAATGGGAATGTGAAATGATCAAGACAAAACATCTAGTTTCTGCATTTGACAATTTCTATTGTCAGTGTATTTCTATCCTTCTTCAGTTGTTCAATTAACTTCAGCTCACTTACTTCTCTTGACCAGTGCCCACATGAAAATAAATGAATCTAAAAAACACTGTAAAACCCAAAATGCTTCTTTCAAACCCTCAGCAAAACACCGCTGCCAAATGGACATGTAGAGAAGTCTCTTGTTTCCTTATACATGTAAAGTTTTCATGCCAGCAAGACGCTCTACCTGTTTGATTTCTTCATATTCAGATTTTACATTGGAATGCATTATACTGTGCGGTTTGCCCCCCCAGGGAAACGCATATCACACATATAAGGAACATTTTGTTGTTGTTGTTTCTTCTGTTGCCTCCCTATAAATCCCACTTACAGCTGCCTGTGAGTCACTCCCCAAAAGGGAAAAGAAAGGACTATAGAATTTTGCTGCATCCCATTCGCAATAGTAAAATGTAAAATTCAACAACATGAGGATTTCCCAGAACGTAAGCAGATGTAATGGCACATTAATTTTTTTGTCATTACATAGATTCTAGACCTTCATTGTTTGCAGGACAGCTCTTTCATGGGAGGAAAACAATTCTACACAGCAGAGGGAAACAGGCTTGTCTGACAGTGCACAGATGTTAACAGCCAGGGCATCAGCTACCTTTCAGCAAACAAAGGCACAGATCACAAGCTGCCTGCAAAGCCCTATTGCATTTTAGATAATGTATTTCCATGTTCCTTGGGACAACCTTACAAAAGCTTGCTTCTAGCCTGCTGTCTCTGAAAAATGTTGGCAAATTATTATTTTATGTATTGCTGCCATAGCTGATGCCTTGGGTGAGTTTCTGAGATCTCAGTCCATTTATCTTAGCAACTTGGTCAAGTCTTTATGTTCCTTTTTGACGTGATAACACATGCTAGGTTTGTTTCTTTATCCAAGTGGAAAAAATGTACTTCGAAATTCATGTTTGGTCCTTAGCCAGTAAAAATCCTTAGAAAGCACTTCTATATCAGGGCTGTACACAGGGTGTCATTGGCTTTACTAATATCTCCAGATCTCTGGAGTTTGCAGTGGAATTACATTGGAAGAAGAGAAGGTAATAGTCTTTCTGAGATGGTTTGTGCAGCAGGCTTGGCCAGCAGTGCCCCTTTTGAGAAGGCAATGTGGGACAGCACAGATGGTTTGAATGAAAAGAAAAAAAAATCACAGGGAATATCTAGGGGTTCAGTGAAACACAGTTTGTCAACATCTTTGAGAGTGATGTAGCTTTTCTTTCTTGTGTAACATAATAACACCTGAGAAGTTGTTTGTTCCTAAGACTAAAAGGAAGGGGAATATCTTGCTTACTC
The DNA here is from genome assembly GCF_951394365.1 of Tetrao urogallus. Classification (NCBI taxonomy): domain Eukaryota; kingdom Metazoa; phylum Chordata; class Aves; order Galliformes; family Phasianidae; genus Tetrao; species Tetrao urogallus. The sequence goes on from NC_136815.1 coordinate 13,893,580, forward strand.
TCAGGAGGAGAAACTGTGCAATATTTACAGGCTTTTATTGCTCTGTATCAATACTCCCAACAAGCGGCCTTTATGAGTTACTATTACTCATGATGGCTGTTTACAGCTTTGCATACCACAAAGCAGTAGAAAATGTCAGTCACTCTCTGGTCAATCATCAGGCACATGCTGACTGGCCTGATGATTAAAAAAATTAAATGTGTGGTTCATAATTACAAAAAACTCCGTAGACTGCTGTCTGTAACTGCTGTTAATAACTGGTTTGTCAAAGTGTAATGGTCTGAAGCAAAATGGTCTTCAAGCCTGTTACTTAAGCTGTCACTACAAAAAGCTGTATGATTCATTAAGCAAAATGAAACATTTAGTTAACGTATCATCTGTCCTTCCAATTATCCTCTAGCATTGCTGCATTCACCAAACTTAGGCCTGCTGATTACATGGTTTTGCTAATAATGCGTTTCTTCTGGCACTGGAAATTACTGCATGGAGGTTGGTGGTGTGCACCAATTTTCATGGGCAAAATGCACATGACCTACAAACAAGCAGGCTTCATGCAGAAGAAACCTGTGGGAAGAAAGAGATGGAGAAATCTCTGCTGAGTTTGGCAGCTAAGAGCAAAGGCAGAAGTGCAGTGACTCCATCAGTGCTCCCAAGTCTCACTTGTGAGGAACGCAAAGCCTTTCTATTTCATTTTCATGGGGACTCCACAGGCAGGCTCTGGAAAAACATGGGTTTCAGAATCACAGAATCACAGAATCACAGAGACCTTTCAGAGACCTTTCAGAGACCTTTCTGGCCGATTTTTTCATACCCCTGGAATACATGTAGCAAAGACCTGTGAGATTCCTCGTTTCTTATCTTACCTCACCATAGAGAAGGGGAAACTAAAGAGCCAGCAACTATCAGGTGTCTATCAGTATCACAGAAGCAATCCAGAGGGCAGATCAGGGGTACAAAATGAAAGCAAATGCTTTAGGAGAGAGCCAAAAACTTATCTTGGATGTTGTATCATAGGTCCAGAAGTGAAAGCTAATTAGACAGGGGAATAATCTTCAATTGATCCAGAGGCACACCAGCAGGCCAATTTAAGAGATAAACGTGCTCTGGTATAAATACATTGACTTAACTGAGGAAAAGCAGATGGTGAATCTGGCCGTGGATTTCCCCAGATTTTGTAAAGACTGTTGCATTTAATATCAGACCCTGCTGCACGCGGCCCTCACCAGTGCTGAAGGCTCATTGGCCTGAATAAGCATGTAAAATCCTTTTATCTTTTCCCAGAAAAGTAACTTAAATTATTAAAAATCCTTTTGTGACATGATGCTGAGACATGGCAGCCACTTTTATCTGAGCTGAAACACCTGAGAGAACAGTTGAGGCCATGAACCGATCCTCCTAGTCCTACCCAGATGCTTATTTTGTTAATTTAACTGGAGAAAAAAATATATTCTTTTAAAGACTGGAGAGGAAGGAGTGTTACTTGATCCCAGGTGGGGTCACCTCTGTGCACTGAGCATCACCGTAGGCAGAGTAAGTGCAAAAGAGCAGGAGTACAGATGTGCTGGGCACACAACTGAGCAAAGATACTCCCCTGTAATCTCAGCAACCATGAAGATGATGCAAATTACTGATGCTGTGTAGAGCTTCCTCCGTGCTCGGTGCTGCTCCCCTTTCCTATCCTCATAGGCCTGTAAGTAGCCATGACAGTGATATGCTTGATTAGCTTCAGCATTTTCTTCTTCCTGCTGCTGCCTCTCCTCATTGAAATTCTTCTGATGCCAGCTCATCCTTTGGGATTGAAAGGAACAGAAGGTTAAAAACAGAAAAACCCCAGTTATTTTGGCTTCTAACCCTGCAGCCCCAGAAAGTATGTAATTAATGCTTCTGTAAGATAAAAGCAGCACTGGGAACAGTGGTTCATCGAGGAGGCTTGCTCATGCAAGCAGGACTCGGTGGGAGGGAGCTGCACATGAAATGAAGCTCTGGCAGAATTTCCAAGCTCTCCAGGCTCTCCTACATCATTTACCAGTTTATGAAGCGGAGGGTGACTTTCTCTGGCTTGTGTACATTGTGCACATAATGAAAAAGGTGACAGAAAGAAAAGGACTCCAACTGCTCAGCACAAGAATTTCAAAAAGTCACACCTCAGGCAGATACCAACCAAGTTCAGCGTAGCATGGAGGTAATTCTGAGGGAATTTTTGGTTTTCTATTTCCAACAGCTTTATTATGAAGACAATGCAAAAATAGATTTTTTTAATCTTTTATTTTGTTAATATAATTGACTAAAGACATTTCTCTCCTCTCTCTGCATGCAGAACTGTTTTATCTCAAATTTTCACTCAAGCACAAAATCTCTCCATCTTCCAGCAGGGCCTGAGCATGGAAGATATTAGCTAAAAGGTTTCAAAGGCATTTAAAAAATCAAAGAAATCAGTTCTTCAAAGCTCGCTGAACCCTTTGTGCCATAAAAAAGAGAAAAGTTCAGCAGAAGCAGCTCTCATAGAATCGTCTTATCCCAAGGTAATTTCCCATCTGATCTGACATCTGATCTGTCACAAAACCTCAGTGCTGTCCTTCTTTAGGGCTTTCCTGGGAAATAAGGGATGGGAGAAGGGACACGCGGAGCTATGATGCATTGAGGCTGCAGGAGTTCCTGAACAACCATCACATGTGGTACTTGCACTAGGGCAGCTCAGAGTTCATTCTTGGAAGTCTAAAGATGGTTTGCTAAGTAAGAACAGCCCCTTCTCTGTATCTCCCAACTGAGAAGAGCCCAAATAAAAAAAAAAGAAAAACCTTAAAAAACCATTATGTCACTCCAGCTACAGCATTTGTGGCTGCTGCTGCTCATGAGAGTGCACTATGGTATCCAAAGGGGAATGCCCAGATGGATATTTGTAATGTTCATATAATCACATTACAGCTATTTGTTTCACTACCCCTTGTAATGACAGCCTCTTTTTCCCATTCAAAAGAGTAGAGACTTTTCTTCAAGAAGAGCTGTTTCATCAGCTGCATGAAGGGGAAGTGCAAGCATCTTAGTGACTTTGTGTGGTGTTTCTGTACTGTTGATGGAAGTGGAAAATTGCCTGAAATCTCACTGGAAATAAATTGCACCAGTGTCTGCCAATCAGCAGTGATCAGTGTCAAGAAAAAAAGGCACTGTAGTCACAAACCTTTCCAGCTGCCTTTTGGGCAGTTGGAGCGGCCTGCAACTGCTCCGCTGGTCTCACCAGGGCATTGCACAGCCCTCATCCACTGGCGAGTAAGGATCAGCCCATTGGGTTCTTCAGTTCCTCAGAGGCTCTTGGCCTATCTAATCAATAGCACTTTCTCTGCTTTCGTGGCAGCTGAGCCCTGCAACTGTACATAGTAAGTGTGGGTTTGGGTTTGTAAATATTTTTGAGATGTTCCAAGGGTTCAGCATGTTCCCCTGAGTCAGCTTGTTTCCCAGCCAGGTTAGCATGCGGTCTCTGTTTGCTCAGCAGAGGCCACTGATTCCTTGTGCTTGCCTCCGAGAGCCTGCATGAAAGAGCGATCCCTGATGCCTTGGAGACACTTAGTTTTCTCAGTCTTTTTTTTTTGCTATGTTTTTCTTTTCATGTTTTTTTCCCCACAACAGCAAATAAATGGGAGCTGAGCCATCTGGGGAATGGGCTGTCCATATGGCAGCCAGGGTGCCTGCAGCCAGTCGTCCTCCAGTGCCTGAGTTTTGCATTCATCGGACTCCTCGTGTGCACTGTGTCACTTGCACACAATGTTTTGCTGATGAATTAGACTCAGAAGGTACCACAAACTGATTCCTTCCAGATGGCTGAATAAAATACTGTAGTTTTCTCACTCTCCCCAGGAGATTGGGGCATGCAAGGTTTTCTTTCTTGTGATCCCTCTCTGGAGTTAACTTCCAATGCTCTTCTGCAGTTTGCATGTAAAATTAATTTCCCTTTAATTTGATTTTCATCAGCTGGCACTGATTGTAAAAATCATCTTAACAACATGAGTCATGATCCTTTCCACAGCCTGTCAGGGCAGGGATGCCAAAATTACCCCTGTCAACTTCGGAGCCACCAAATCCTCTCCTTGCTGCTAACAAAATGGGCCACTTCAAGCCCCTCCATCAGCAAACAAAGCCTCACAGTTCTGCTTAGGGCTAGGAAAACACTGTCCACAGACCTCACTGAGCAGATGCAAAAGCAAATGGAGGCAGCATAAACCCACAAATGTGACACTATTCTATCTAAAAGTGCCTAAATGAAAGTGGTCTCATTGTCAGGGGTGGTGAGTGTTGCTGCTCCCTTTGAACTCACAGAGCAGCATCCGGCCCCACGAGTTAGGAAGGTTCCTGCCAGCTCTAGTGCATAACCATTCATTTTATTTTATTTTTTGCTTCTGAGACCAGTCTGCCACTAATTAAAAGAATCTAAGAGACAGTTTTGTAAAAGAGTGAATCAAAAGCTTAAGGTGCAGAGATCAGCTGTGACAAACTGTAAACCCCTCCTGAGTGCTTTAGAGCAAGATGTAGCCTTTGAGCATCAGATCTCTGCTTCAGCACACTGCAACAAGAGATCCAGATTAAAAGATTTTTTTTCTCTCCATTTCAAATTCTCTTTCCTTTAAAAAAGGCAGTCAGGGAAAACATCAGAGAAAGGCACCTACTGAGTCATGCATATACGGAGGGAAGAAAATATTAATACATATTGTAAATTCCACACAGATCATTAGCAAGAGCTTTTGATTGCAACTTCCCTTTGTTTGTTTTCACTTGATCTGTTGGGTGCTTTGATCTGACAAGAATAATTGCCATCCTAGACTGCTATGAGAACCCCAGCGAAAAGAGCAAAATGTGGAATTACTACACTTCCTTCAGGAGAGAACCTCTGTCACAAGGGACAAGAGTAATTTTTGGTGCCTGAAAGGGTATGAAAATGTCTTCAGCGATAAAAATTATTTAAGCCATAGTCACATCCCTTATGCTGACACAACTCTGATTTCAACCGAACATTTAATTCATCTTGAACATTTCTAAGTCACATAATACCTTGTTTATAGCTTGTCCATCCAGATTCTTCTTTTCCTCCCACAGTATTTTGAGCACAAAACAAAGGCAATATTTATGTATTTGAATATATTTAGATGTCTATTAGATTGCAATTGTAGCTATGATGATCTTATCTAGTCTCATTTTGAGAGTCTGAGCATGTATGCATAAATCTATTGTGAACAAATTTCCTTCTGCATAAAAGTATGGCAACAGCTGTACAGAGTTACAGCAAAAGTGTTCAGAGACATGTATCCAAACTCTGTTGTGAGAACAAAGAGACACACACAGACAAAAAAAAAGGAAAGAAGATGTCCAGAGTGGTGCTTCCCTGATGCTTCTCCCAGGCTGCACAAATCTGGAGGCTGGGAGCTAGCTGAAACACAGCTTATTCCTAACAGCCCTTCACAGGCCTTTCCTCCGGGAACCACAACAACTCAAGGCACAAGTACATGCTGGGGGTCACTCAGCTGGAAAGCAGCTCTGCAAAGAAGAACCTGGAAATCCTGGTGGACAACAAATTGAACATGAGCCAGTAATGTGACCTTGCTGCTATGAAGGCTAATGGTAATCTTCCTAAAATGTGGCTAGCAGGTCAAAAGTGTTGACCTGTCCCCTCTACTTAGCATTGGTAAGGCTGCACCTGGAGTGTGTTCTGTTTTCTGGGGTTCCCAATAGCAAGAGAGACATGTATACACTGGAGTGTTCATCAGAAGCCACCAAATGATGAAGAGACTGGAGCACCTCTCCTGTGAGGAGAGGCTGAGAGAGCTAGGAGTGCTCAGCCTTGAGAAGAGGAGGCTCAGGGGAATCTATCAATGTCTATCAGTACCTAAAGGGAAGGTGCAGAGGATGGAGCCAGGCTCTTTTCAGTGGTGCCCAGTGCCAGGACAAGAGGCAGTGGACACCAAATGGAACACAGAAAGTTCACACTGAATATGGAAGCACTTCTGTTGTGTAGGTGACAGAGCACTGGCACAGGTTGCCCAGAGGCCGTGGGGTCTCCACCTTGGAGATCTTCAAATGTCACCTCAGCATGGCCCTGGGTCCCCTGCTCTGTCTGTCCCTGCTTGAGCAGGGGTTGGCCAGATGGACCCTGAGGTCCCTGCCAACCTCAGCCATTCTTTAACTCTATAGTTCTATGAATCTGGCTGATTTAAAAGTGGTTAGTTCCATAGATTAATTATGATTTATATAAAAATAATGCAATCTTTGTTAGTCTTAAGCTGTCTGCCTGATGTTTTAATTAGTTCAAATGTTATAAATTTTGAATGACCATTCCCTGCTTACCTTTATCACGTCAATCATGCTTTTATGTATCATTGGTATAAAGCCTTCACCATCAATTTCCTGAGACTGAGTTATTTAATTTGTTTTATACCATTTATCATCTTGGTTCTAATTTATTTATTTTTTCCTGAGATGAAATTGGAATAACTGTACTATGGAGATGGTGTATGGCAGACAGTTCTTCCTAGAATGTCTCATGTCAGCTTACATGAGGCAAAAAGCAATCGTATGGGTTTTGCTGAGATCACCATGACACTGCTTTGTCTAGATGACAAGCCAGTATGAAGGGGATAACCACAGGGCCCACAACCAACCTCTTTCAGAAGTTACAAGAAACACCTAAAATTTTCTTAATCACTGACTTTCACAAGGCACTAAGAGTGGTGGAAAGCTTTTATTCAACCCAATAAGAGTTTGCATATCACTTGCAGGAAGGCAGAAAAAGAAGAAAATATTCCCTATACCAACATCATAGAAAATCAATCTCCACCTGATTACACTCTCTTACAAGTTCTCTTCAAACTTTTCATTTAGTGGTATGAGCCTGGATGACAGGAATCAAGTGCAAGTCTAAGCCTTCACTGATAGATAAGAATAAATGCTGGTCAAGTTTAAATCCTGTTAAAAGCTTCTACATGAAGACAAGCTCTAAAGTACACATCTTTCCCACTTCCAGCATCACACTCTTTGTGCCTCTTTTCTCAGAGCGCTACCATTATCCATCCGAGTTGAACATGATAAGATTCAGATCTTCTGTACGTCATAGACCCTCAGCAGTTATGTGGCACAGATGTCAGGGTGATTTAGCAGAGGGCAATAAAACTTTATTTCCATCATGTAGGTTCAACAGCAGAAGTAAAAGTAGGGGTAGGTATGTCACTGTAACTACACATTTAGACCAAGATCAATTAAAGCTTTGAGTCTTTCTAGCTCTGTATATGCCTGTTTTTTCATTTCAGTTACAGTAAAATAAAAGCAAAATTCTTGAGACAAGAAGCTTTGAGTTTCTCTTCTTGTATGGTAATCAAATCCCACTGTAATGACACATAAATAACATAATCAGAAATGCACATCAAGCCAAAATCCAACTCACAGTGTACTTGGTACAATCTGATACAAATGCATTGGTTAATGAAGTGTGATATTGAATATTTCTGGTCAACATTACACTGATCTGTTGCCAGCAAGAAATAAAATGGTCTAGAAAACTCAGGAATTTGGTCAAGACGTTTCTTAGGTTTTTAAGAGTTATTATCCAAATCACTTGATAGGTAATCAACATATCAAATAATTAACTATCTGAAGAATTTATTTTCCCACAACACTGTCTCGATTGCTAAAAGAAAGTAGAAACCTATCCTAGGCCTAATCTAAAGATAAATGAATCTCCTCTGATTTGAGTTACAGACATCTTTTGAAAAAGGCAGAAAGTTCTCAGTGCTCAGCTTCAGATTCTGTTACAATTGTGATTAATATTCTTCTTGGAGAATGGTGAGAAGTTGGATATTGAGTTCGATGTAAGGAAAAATTTCTTCTCAGAAAGAGTGGTGAGGTATTGGAACAGGCTGCCCAGGGAGGTGGCGGAGTCACCAACCTGGAGGCTTTAAAGAGAAGAGTGGATGCTGCACATGGTCTAGAGTGATCACAGGCATAGATTGATGATTGGACGAGATGATCTTATTGGTCTTTCCAACCTTAATGATTCTATGTGGATTGTGTCAGCTACCCTGGGACAAGTTCTGTTTAATATCTTTATCCATCACCTGGGGAAGGACATAGAGTATGCCTTGATCAAATTGACATATGATTCCAACCCGGAGGTACAACTGAGTTGACAGATAACCTGTGAAATTCAGCAAGGATCAGTGCAAAATCCTACATTTGGAACAGACTTTTGAGACTACATCTAGAATACACTGTACAGTTTTAAAGCCATCAGTATAAGAAAAAGCAATAAAATGGTAAGGGATCAATTGATGGCCACCAGGATGGCTGAGGGCTGGAGCACTTTGCCCTGCGGGAACTAAAGTTCCATCCTAGAGAAGAGGGGGCTTCAAGGGAACCTAGTAGCAGTCTGCTAATGTTTATTAAGAGGTAAGTGAGAAGGAGGTGCTTAATTAATTTGTGTGAAGGAAGGATGAGGAAATGATCATAAATTAAAACAAAAGGGATGGAGACTGAATATAAGGGGAAAAAATGACTATGACAAGAATTCAGTATTGGAGCAAATTGTCCAGAGAGGTTGTGCAGTCTACATCCTGTGAGATATTTTCAAGACTAGAGCAGATGAAGCCCTGAGCAACCCTGTTGGATATATGAGCTGACCCTACTTCAAGCATGAGGTCAGAGCAGAGACCTTCTGAGGTCTCTTCCATCCTGAATTATCCTGTGAGCCTACAGCTGACCTGATTTTCAGAGAGCTCAGTTAAAGACAGGCCCCTTTTAAGCATTTAAAGTTTGGCAGGAGAAACTTCAATGCATCCAAACCCGCTAGTGACTACTGACAGTCTTGGCATGTCTAAAACACTCTCCCTCACAGGCTGTGCACAGGGAACAGGGCCTGTATTCAGATTTTCTACTCACTCGATTGAGATAAAAACAGCTTTGTTCCCTGTGTATTGTAATAATAGCATTTATTAAAAAGAAAGAGACTGGGGGCTGGCAAAGAAAGAGGCAATCTGTGTGCAAAATAGATTCTGTTGAAAGCACTGGAGCTGTTCATTAAGCCTACACACAGGGAATGGAAAAATATGGTAATTTATACCAATGGCTAAAATGAGCTTATTGCTACTGATCGGCTTAAGACACCTGAGGCTGTGCCCACTGCTGGTCTGTGCAAGCTTGAGCCCAGCAGGCCGCATCCCCATTGATGGATGAGGCAGCTGAGAGCTTATGAGTTTGGATTAAAGGGAAGATAGGGCTAGTTGATAGTGACAATCTGCTATGGGCAATCTTAACAGGAAGATCAGGCAGATAGGGCCTCTATAGAAAGATAGGTACAGCCTTAGGTTCACAAGCCCTGGTTCTCACGGAGGACTTCAATCATCCTGCAATCTGATGGAGGGACAACACAGCAGGACATAACAAATCCAAGTGGTTCTTGAAATGTATTGATGGTCATCTGTGTGGATGAGTAATCAGCTCTCGCAGTTAATAAAACTTCACCTGGTAAAAAAGGCCATAAGAGATACGAGAAAAAATGTCGCACCTTTCCTAACAGTTGTCTCTGCCTCAGGGCACTCTTCCCTGTACCTTGTAAAAGTTTTGTCCAGAGATGCCCCCTGTGTCTTGAGAGGCCAAAGGACTTCAGGCACTGAAGCTGTGCCCACACAATTGCAAGCTATTGAAAAGGCTCTGAGACACTTCAGTAACAAAAATGAATTGTAGAATCATGTGGTATTTTTAAAAACAGAAACATTACCATAAAAATCATTTTGGACAGTGCCATTTATATTTATGGAACTGTGTACTAATATTTAAATAATAACACAGACATTCAAATGACTAAAATATGATGGAAGTGACTCCAGTATAAGAACATGGAGAGATGGATTTCCATTGGAATCAACAGCATTTATGCCTTTCTGTCCCACGCATTTTAAGAGAGCCAAGCAACAAATAACCTGAAAACCAATGAGATAATGGAAATGTCAAGAGGTGCTAAGCTGTAACTGAACAGATATTTAAAAAAAAAAAAAACTTGCTGCGCTGAGTCAAGAAGAAGAATGAAAATAAGTTTAACTGTAAAGCTATTTTGTGGCTGACTGATATTCATTTTGAACCCAAGTTATAACACATTTTATGTTTTCAGAGGGTCTTTCTTCACTCAGGCAAGCATTTACTCATAGGACCTGTGGCACATGAGAGACACATCAGCTTCAAGCCTAACAGAGTATCCACACGAATAAGGTTTTGCAGGATCAAGTCCCTAGTAGCATCACATTTCTTTCACAGCAAATAGAGTATTTAGACATTCAAGCATGAAGAAACTTTGAATCAAACATTATGTCAATAGCACTATAATAATTCAGCCTAAAACTGTAACATAATCCATGAGGTTTTGCATCTTTCAATAAATCTACTCAGCTTATAAAATACATAGCAGGAGACACTTGCTTCAGCAGCGGATAGGTTCAGTCCATCACAGACACAGATACACTAGGCTGCTGTACGGTAAATACATCAAACATTTACTAAGAAAGTTTGGAAATGAAAAAAAATCAAACAAAACATTTGGAAAATAGTGAAAGCTGTTCCCCATACATGCAGTGAAAATCCCCATACTTCAGCTTTGGCAGCCCGTCTGCACATGAGTGACCCTCATGTTTCTGACAAAGACAAAGCAATGGCAGAGAAGGAAGCACGGAGCTGTGTTACCTGTCTAGGGCTAAGGAGTACCTCTTGGTGTCCCTCTCACTCACAAGGCATGCTCGCTCAGGACCCTTTTTTGCAGCCATGAGGACTGGTGGTGGGGTTTTGCTTGCTTTTTTTCTCCCGCAAGTGCTACTTGTTCCGTTGGAAGTGGATGCGGGGAAAAACGTCCTTGTAACTTATTCAGAAGTTTCTGCCAAGTGTTCTTCAATGAAAAAGTTTTAATAATCTTCTCAGTAAACCAAGAGAAAGCAGCTTTCCTATTGTTAGTGGTGTCACTAACATGCCGAACAGTAATTCGTTGAGGATGAAAGATTGGAGGGCTTGAGCCTCTTTGCCTCTTTCCTTTCTTTCTTTCTTTTTTTTTTTCTCTTCCATGGGATGATGCTGTGACATGATTTCTGTCACATGGTGAATGAGTGCTCTCGCACTGCTGACTCAGGGTCAAGCCCAGCTCTGTGCACACTGACTTATGCACACTAAAAGGGAGAGAGAAGGGGAATAAAAGCCTGATTTGCCTGGAAACAGCCAAAACACTGTTTGTCTATCTGCTTCCTCGGATTGGAAGGAAATCACACCTCCCTCACCCTGATTGGCACAATCTTCCTTCTGCAGCTCCCCGTAAGTATGGTCCCAGGAGGAGAAGGCCTCACTGCAGCCTGGCTTCAGGCACATGCTGTGGAGCTGGTAGTGAACTTTGTACTGGTGCTGCCAGCATCTTGCCTTATAGAAAGTAATGGAACACAGACTAGAAATATGAAGTGAGCAAATGCTGGGTGCTGTGTTTCAATACTGCAGCTCTTTTTTTTGCCATGAGTAGCCTAGTTGGTATGCAACGAGCTGGGATCTCCCCTCCTTTTGTCCAGCTTTCAGAGCATGTGGACACATACCCTGCCTGAGGTTCATTTATGGAGAAGGCTTTGTACATCACATCCATGAAAATCTTATTTTTATGGCATCCACATGTTGCCTTCCATGTGTCAGCTGTGCCAACACTTCCCTTGAGCCTGTGAGCTCAAGTATCTCAAATGTGTTTCTCAATAGTCACCAGAAAATGGTAGAAATACGCAATTTTTTTTTCACAGTGTCTATCATCACTGCCTCTCTACTGTCCTTTGCTCAAGAGCATTTTCCCAGATTCTTATACACACCTACACACCTTTAAAGCCAATTTGGTGAAAGAGATTGATTTTCTAGCTCATTTTTGTGACTTCATAGCTTCTTCTGGATATTACAAAGTTGTTCTTTGATGTTTTTTTAAAGTTGCAGCCACTTACTGGTGCCTGAAAAAGTAGATGGCTGGCAAGACTAGTTTTGAGAAGAGCCTCAGCTCACAGGATGAATGCTATCATAGAATAACTGAATCATTAATGTTGGAAAGATCAATAAGATCAACTAGTCCAATTATCAGTTCATGCCTGTGACCACTCTAGGTCATGTCCATCAGTGCCACATCCACCCTTTTCTTACAACTTCCAGAAATGGTGACTCCACTACCTCCTTGGGCAGCCTATTCCAATACCTCATCACTCCTTCTGAGAGGAATGTTTTCCCAATAATTGGACTACAGACCCAGGGCATCTACAAAAATGTTTCAAAACAGAAGTACCAATTTACATTCCTCAAAAGAAATGCCATTAAATAGCAATTTTCATTCTACAGCTAACAGAGATGGAAGGACAAGGAATGCAGCTTCTCCAGCTGTGCATCCTGGAACATGACACAGGCTCATAATTCATATCCAGTAAGGGCTTCTGCTGGCACCCCATCCCATAAATGCCACCATTACAGCAGTTTCCCTCTGTGCTTCCCAACTCACCTTTCCTTTAGAAATTATCAAACACCAACATTCTGTCACTGATTAGAAACTTCTGAAAAATAAACCTGGACTGGGACCTTGTTTACACCAAATCCCAGTCTTTCTAATACGCTACACCAAGCTATCAAACCTAAACAGCCTCAGTTTAAAGAAAACTTATAATTCACCTCAGAAAACTGTAGATAAAGACTATTTCTGTTTCGAGCACTGGAAGCACGTAACTTTTGTTAGTGAGGTAGATGAGCTTCCATCATTTTGCAAAGGGATCCTGCACCTTTGCATAACAGTGAAACAAAGTCATAGATCACTCCCAAAACTTTTGTTTTCTGTTTATTGTTGTCAGTGCTGAAGGTTGTACTTTTCAGGAGACAGGCTGTGAGACAGGATAAAAAGAAATCTCTTCAGAGCTTTCCACAAATCCATGGGTTTCCTCCTTTTGCAGACACTAAAACTCATTAAGAGAGAGACAGCAGCTATCTGTAGAATTATTCAGACCATCTCAATAAATTCATCTTCTGCTTTCAGTAATAATACAGTTTGTTTCTGAATCTACATTAAAATGTCACATATCCAATCATGCCAGTTCTAACAACAGCAGTCAAGGACATTTCTCCAAATTTGCATCCAATACAGACATGTGAGACATCACACTGACTTTTGCAAATGAAAGTCTCTTACCATTATTATCTAAAATCTCCATCTGTGAAAAAAGAATATCCTTGCTCCCATTTCAGCTCTAATCAGCCACACTTTAAAAACGGAAAAATAAAAGCTCTCATCCTATCATTATGACAGTAGATACTGAAAGCCTTAGATGTACAGAGGGAAATTCTGAACATCTATTACTTGAAAATGCCAGTGAAGGTAGTCAATTTTATCAGGCACAACATGTCTTACAGATCATCAGCAAACTTCTTCTTCACCTTTCTCTGGCACCAACTTAAGTAGTTCTGCACTTCACTGCCTGTGAGCTGGGACACCGCGTACTTGTGATTTCAGGGACTGATCGTTAGAATGTTTGCATTTGTAGTAAAAATATGCTTGTTCACCCACGTGGAGCTCCAATGCCTTTGGCTGGAACCTTTCCAGGCATAAGATATCGACAGTGGCGTTGAGTGTTTTCTCAGCAAGTTTGCTGATGACACAAAGCTGAGAGGTGCAGTCAACACACCAGAGGGTCGGGGTGCCATTTATAGGGACCTAGATAGGTTTGAGCAGTGGGCCCAGGTGAACCTCATGAGATTCAACAAATCTAAATGCAAGGTCTTGCTCCTAGGTGGAGGCAACCCACAAAGTGGGGGATGAAAGGACTGAGAGCAGTCCTGCTGAAAAGTTCCTGGGGGTACTGGTGGATGGGAAGCTGGACACGAGCCAGCAATGTGCCCCCACAGCCCAGAAAGCCAACCTATCCTGTGCTGCATCAAAAGAAGCATGGCCAGCAGGGTGAGGGAGGTGATCCTGTCCCTCTGGTATGTGCTGGTGTGGTCTCACCTGGAGTACTGCATCCAGATGTGGAGTCCTCAGTGCAGGAGAGAACAGACCTGTTGGAGCGCATCCAGAGGAGGGTCACAAAAAGGATCTAAGAGATGGGCACCTCTTCTATGAGGACAGGCTGAGAGAGCTTGGGCTCTTCAGCTGGAGGAAGAGAAGGTTCCAAGGTGACCTGAGAGCAGCCTTTCAGTATCTAAAGGGGAGGTACAGGAAAGAAGAGGACAGACTCTTAAGCAGTGGGCCCAGGGGACCCAGGTGACCCAGGTGACCTAGATGACCCTCTTAAGCAGGGTTCTTGGCAACAGAAGAAGGGGAAATGGATTCAAGCTCAGGAAAGGTATACACAGGTTAAATATAAGGAAAACATCTTTTACAGTGAGGGTGGTGAGGCACTGGAACAGGTTGTCTATTGGTGTGGTTGATGCCCCGACCCTGGAGACTTTTAAGGCAAGGCTGGACTTGCCCCTGGTCATCCTGATCTAGCTGTGGATGTCCCTGTATATTGCAGGGGAGCTTGACTAGATGGCTCTCAGAGGTCCCTTCTAACCTTCTATGATTCTGTGGTAAGTCATTTTGGGATCCAAGGCTGAAGGCCTTCTCTTATGACAGATTGTGAGAAAAAGCACTTCTCTTCTTGTGAAACTAGGAATGTAGTAACCTTTTATAAATGACTGTCAAAAGGAAAATATCTGCCCTGATTTAGAGCCAATTTAAAAATCATTAAAAGGATGTTCACATTCCATATTTTAAAATACTGAATTTTTAAACATCAGTGTTTTTATCTTGGGTTTGATTGCAATATTTCAAAAGAGTGGAGACTTATGATAGGCACTGACTATGTCACTATTGAGGGGAGATGTCCTCTACAGTGTTTCAGGTTATTTCCAATTAAACAGTTTTTGGAGAAAGAAAAGACTTCTTACTTTTCAAGTCCCTGTCAGAGAGAGACTCTGCATTGGGAATGAAGCTCTAGAAGAGCATAGCATGGTACCATTTTGTGGCATACACCATTACCTCCAACAATAAAAGCCTATGCTGCTATCAAACCAAATATGAATTCGTTGACAGAGGGTGAAGAGTATCAGAAACCTACTTTCCATGCTGGGAAGTATCTAAACTCAGATTCTCTTAGGCTCCTTGTGAAGCAAACGGTATGAGGCATCCATTCCAGAGCTCAGGCAGGCATCTCTGAAGAAGCTCAAGACCTTCTATGGATAGTGAGAGACCAGGTGTGCCCAGACTCGGCAGGGAGCATGTAATAAATGTATGAGGAGATATGGGATGAGTCTAGAGCTCAGTGTGGGTGTCTTGAAGGATACCACACATACAAACCTTGCAAATGTCCTATGGCCAGTGTCAGACCTCTTGAAGGACATTTTTTCTCCCAGGTATGATATGAATACATGTTTAATCCATACAGTCACAAAAAAGAAAAGAAAAAAAAAATCAGGTTTAGCACTTTCTGTCCCTTTTTATTTTAATTATTTAAGCTATTTATTTTATCATATCTTCTTAGGGCCAGCATTTCAAAAATGCTCGGGATAAGCTTCCCAGTGTATCATCTGTCATGGTTGAATCCACACTGCCCAAATGACCCAGCTCTGATTAAGTTCCTCAGGCAGACCAGACCTTGAGAAATAAGTAATGCCAAGAAATGTTATTTTGTTACAACTGCTTTGCTTTCCCGAGACTCTGGCAAGCTACTTTGGTGCTGGAGTGTCCCAAAACTCCTGTTGTGCAGTAGCAAATAATCTGCCCTTAGAAAAGGATTTTCAATCTAGGCTGTAGCTTAAAAGAAAAGAACAGTACAGTGGAAAAACAAATGCTAATAACTCCTCAAATGTTATTGTCAAAGAGTGTGTCAGCTTTTGTTATAAGAATATATTATTATCTTTCTCTGAACACTAAGTGTTTTTTCCTCCCTCTTTTCCATTGCTACTGCAAAGGGCTTCTGCTTGTTTTTGTTTTTATGATGCCTTAAGTTGGTTGGGGAATTAAGCCTGTAATTGCATTGCTAACAAGTATTTCTTAGATACATTTATTTTTCCTTGGGGAAAGAGACTGTTAGGAAGAGAATACACATATTCTGGCAGCAAATAGAGAGCTATGACATTTGGCTCCTAAGTTACTACCTGGATATCATTTTAATTGTTTTCTCCTGCTAATAAAATATAGGAACTTTACTGTGCTAGTTCCCTTATTACACTTGCAAACATAGATTTTGTTGTCATGCTCTTCCTAAGTATATTTGGGTCATGAGTGTACATTACAATATATATTGAAAACCAGTTTGTTAAAGACACAATGAGGTCTGCATTATTTCTCACCACTGCAAAACTAATTGGTTTTTTTTTTTTTTTTTCTCATCTATTGCCTGCACATTTTTATTTTCCATTTTACCATCCCTATAATTGCAATTTGAATTAGGGAAAGTACAGAGCAACCTGGTAAAAGCATTTGTAGGGACATCTTACATAAAGGCTTACCAAGCATCCAGGAATTCTTGTGCGTGCCACTGTTCAAACACTGCCCACATCCTGCCTTTCTGTGCCATGCAGGCCATAGCTCCAGCACTTTTCTTTCCTGGAGAACTTCTAAACTTTTCTTTGCAAAAAAATATGTAACATGAGATCCAGAGGCTGCTCTTGTCCACACCCAGTATGAATTGAGGGCTATTACCACTGCAACCAATGGGTTTTACAGGGATTTAGCTACAGAGCTGGCACGCTGTCTGGCATGAAGTGACAGGCAGGCTGGCTGTACTCCAGAGGTTGCCACTCTTGCCTCAAGGAGCATCAGGCAGCTGTGTCCACAGACAAAAGGACAGTGCCCAAAGCAGTCACGCAAGCTTTGAACTTGATTCTGACACTTTGGAGAGCAAATGGAGGATCTAAATGTGGTGCTCCATTTGTCTCTGGTAGAGGATGAAAGGCCAAGAGCAGCATGAGTCCAGCTGTTATACCAAAGACTGCCACTCTTGCTTCTTAATCTGGCATGCAGTGATGCACCCTTGCAGGGGCTCCCAGTGGGCCACGCCAGCTGAGTTTCATGGCAGACAACACCACGGGGTCCTGGGTTCAGCACCTCACATTGCAGCACACATGTGATCCCCAAGGGCAGTGGCCTGGACTCCCAGCCAACGTGGCAGGATGCAGGGATGTCAGCCCTAGAGCCTGAAGCCCTCAACGCATGGAAATTGTTGAAATGGTCCTAGTTTAGGGAAGCAAAACACACTAGATAAGCTATAATTTTAATGGTATTTTCCACACACACTTACCTCTGAGCTGCCTACCATAAGCCTGTTTCCTGCTAAGGTTCTCTGGATACCTTTTATATGGTGCATACACAGCATCTGGAAATTAAATGAAGAGTTAAATAATGGCTCTCTTGTGCATGAAGCACAGTAAAAATTACAAAGAGAGTTTTTATAACTTTTTTAGTATAATAAAGTTAAAGAGACTGAATGCTAATTTTATGACACGAGATTTCCAGATTGCTCCCAAGTCAGCAAGAAACTATTCATAATCTTTTATTATAGCATTGTCATGATGACTGTAATCAAGTCCCTGAGCTTCCTGATGTTACCAGGGATGGTAAATACCAATAAGTTTGCATTTAGTACGACATGTAAATAGTCTGGTGCTTGCTTTTTCTAATACTAAAATTGGTTGATAAATCTGGACCTACTTTCCTTTTTTCAAAGGATCTGGGTTCTGCAGATATCTTTAGGATAACGACATGTGAACTGATTTGGTTGAAATATATATCGGTGTTCCTACTATAAAAATATTCCTTCTCCAGCCTCCCTCCTCCTTTCCCCACTGCCCAGAGTGTTCTTACTATAAAAATGTTCCTTCTTTAACTCCCTCCTCCTTTCTTCATTGCCCAGAGTTTTCAAATATGAATGATAGTTTTTGTCTAAGCAAAACCTGGCAGGAAAACACCTGAGTATGCTGGCTATTACAAAGTTTGGTTGCATTTGCTCACTAGGTCGAAGGTCTCTCCTATATGTTCAAACCAGCACACTGAGGCTTCAGCTGGCTAGAGAATCCTGCATTGCCTCTGGGCTAAACTCATACCAAGGGGAGAATCAGGTTTGTTGTAATGCCCTGTCCTCTGTGTTCCTAGCATATTTATGTGTTATCTGTCAAAACAGGCCTTGTTATTGGGGTTAGCAAACATCAATAAATGGAGTGCTTGCTCCAGGCCATCTGTGCTAGTGCTGTACAGATCACAGTTTATCACAGCCATGGTGTTTACACGTAGAAAAACCCACTCCTCTCTGTTCACTAGCACTGAAACCAGAGCTGCTCAATCCTATGGCTGGGTTGTCCATTCCTACACTTCTCTAGCCTCTTCTTAAAAGCCTCAAGTGCTGGATATTCCTTACGCAGTCTATTTCCATGCTTAATTACTCCTGCTATTAGAAAACTTTTCCTAGTGACTAACTTAAAGCTCACTGTAATTTAAGCCATGATTTCATAGCAGATAATTAATTCCTTCACCTTCTACAGCTACTTTCTATGTGCTGGAGGCACGGATTTTGTCTCCGTGTTCTGTCCCTTTCAGCAGGCAGCTCAGGTTCCTCCAGGCTGTGGTTTTGGCCCATTGTGTCCCCTGGACACACACCAGTAGCTGCACCGTGCCAGGCTGGGTGCATGCTCCAGCTGAGACCATGCCAGCACTAAAAGGAGAAAGGTTCCCACCATGTGTATCACAAACAAAATGCTGCTCATACAACTCACGGCAGTAGATACCTGTCTGGAAACAGTACAATCTTATTGACTTTGGTTCACCTTGTAATTTACTAAGTGTTCCCTTTCCAAGTCAAATCTTCTCCTATTAGACTGGTGCTTACCTGATGTTGGTGGTTGCATATTTGAGTAGATTACTATCTCTGCCTGTGTATAAAAACCTTTCAGGTGGCTTGATTGAATTGCATATTCCTTTTCTGTTTAAATATTTTATCCAATTTGTCAAAAGCGTTCTGAATTCCAATCTCATTTTGCAGTCATCCAGGTAACATTTTCCAGATGGAGGTCATCTAAAAAGTTAATAAATATATTCTGTATGCCACAGTTTATAGTGATAACACAAATACTAATACTGGTGCAGAACAGACCACAGTGGAACACTGACCTAATGAATTAAAGTGATTTAAAGTGTACAAGTTGCAATGGATATTAAACAATTAAAACTGAACTCACAGACATGGTTACCCACCTACAGCTATGGCAATGCAGTGAGATGATAATACGTAGCCTTGTAAGGAAGCATCTAAAACACTGAGGTGCTGCAAGTCTGGCAGAAACAATGCTAACACAGTGAAAATCTTTAGAAGTTGTCATGACAAGTTAGTCTTTTTTTTCCACCAGCAGTGTAACTGCTTTCTTGGACCAGACCTTGACTAGGAATGATAGATAACATCCTGGAAATCGTGCTCAGTGTTTTCTTTAACTCCAGTACCCAAGAACATAGGGAAACTGCTAATCTGAATCTGATGACTTTCTGAAAGCTTGCCCTTCACATTCACCATGTGAAGAAGACTTATGGAGAGGGCTTACTGTGGGTTTGTGTGGCTACAGTTCCCCACCATACCCTACATGTGTTCCTGCTCATGTGGCTCTGCAGATGTCCCTCTACATTAGGTGTTCTGCACTGAAACACAGCATACTTCACCCCTTCCGCAAGGCTCGCAGTAAGGCTTACTTGCTATAAAAGGATTATACTTTAAACAGACATTAAAAATCCATTGTTTATTTTTACTTATTATGAATTAGGCAAGATGAGGGGGGGAAATCTCCCCTAAATGCTTAAGAATATTCTTTGTTGAAAAAAAGTAAAAGAAAAAAAAAAAAAAAGAAAGAAACATTGCTCCAAAAAAACCTTGTTTGCAAGGTTATTTTTCTTAGGGGGAAAAAAAAAAGATGTTTCAGAAAAAAAATTGGAGTGGTTTTATTCAATGTCATCTGCTTCTGAAATTCCTGTAATGACCTTAACTGTGGCAGTTCTTGATCAGCCGGCAGGATATAATGGCTTGATACATGAACTAAAGCAGGATGAAAATCAAAGAGCAATCATCTTTGGGAGGCAAAATGTCACCAGAAAAACATCAGTTATCTGGAGTGAGTTCAGCTGAGGGCCACAGAGATGCTGAGGCCAGCCCTGTGAGAAGAGACTGAGAGAGCTGGGCTGGTTCAACTGGAGAAGGGACTGTTTTAGGGGACCTGACAGCAGCCCCATAGCCAGGAGGAGATTGTCAGGCAGATGGAGCCAGGATCTTCACAGCTATTCCTGGGGCTTAACAAGAAAAAAGAGAAACTGAGGCTCTGTATAAGAAGACTTTTTCCCCCATGAAGACAGTCAGACGTTGGTTGCCAGGGTTGTACCATCTCCATCCTGGAAGGATGGAAGCCCCATTTAGACACAACCCTGAGCAATCTGGTCTGATCTCAGTGCAGATCCTGCTTTGAGTAGGAAGGTGGAATAGAGACCTCGGCAGATTCTGACCACCGTGAATTTTCCAGTGATCCTGGGATCAGTCCATGGCAATTACGTCAATTTCCATTTTGGAGGTACTCAATCCTTTAGCTCTGGATCTCATGTGTTCTGAGAGAAGAACTCCTTGAGAGTAGCCCTGTGGAGAAGGACCTGGGGGTCCTATTGGATGAAAAACTAAACATGAGCCAGCACTGTGCTCATGCAGCTCAGAAGGCTAATGGTATCCTGGGCTCCATCAGAAAGAGAGTGGCCCAGCAGGAACACAGAGGTCCATCTCTACTCTGCCCTTGTGAGGCCCCACCTGGAGTACTGAATTCAGGTCTGAGGCCCTCAGTACAGGAAAAATGTGGAGCTGTTGGAGAGGGTCCAGAGGAGAGCCACAAAGATGATTAGAGGGCTTGAGCCCTCAGAGGACTGTCCCCTATGAAGACAGGCAAGCTGGGCTTGTTCAGTCTGGAGGAAAGAAGGCTGTGAGAGACCTCATTGAAGCTTTCCAGTATTTAAAAGGGGACTATAAGAAGGAGAGGAATCAGCTGCAAGGGTAAACAGTGATAGGACAAGGGGGAATGGTTTTAAGCTCAAGGACGAAAGGTTTAGATTGGATGTTAAGGGGAAGTTCTTTACAGAGAGAATAGGCTGCTCAGAAAGGCTGTGGACACCCCATCCCTGAGATGTTCAAGATCAGGCTGGTTGAGGCCCTGGAAGCCTGGTCTAATACCATGTCTGGAGGTTGGTGGCCCTGCCTGTAACAGGGGGGTTGGAACTTGATGATCCTTGGGGCTCCTTCCAATCCAAGACATTCTATGATTCTATGATTCATATACATTATTAACTGTTTCAAACAGTGTAAATAAGCTGAGCAGCACCTATGTTACCCAATGAGGAGATGCTGGTTGTAATGTAGCAGTAAACTGTCTGCTTTAAGAGAGAGAAATGCATAATGCAGTATGAGGAAACATCTACAATTAAAATAATTGCTGTGCTTGAACATGACACTTTCAGAAATATCTGTAAGTTGACAGAAAAAGTCATAACTTACCATTTTCCTCGCACCAAATCTACAGTAGTTTTATATTGCAGATTTGCAGTTTTATAACTTTCTAGTGTAGCAAAAGATGATTTATCTGGTCTATATGATACAGTTCAAATGTTCTGTGATAAAAATGAGCTATTGATCTCAGGAGATTCTAATTTAGATCAGTTCACTTAAAAAGAGTAATAAACTGAAACAGTCTGAGAAGCTTATGTTTCAAATGACTTATCAAGGAGTTAAAAAATTTAGTAACTTGAGCCAGCAGTAGCTTTAACAGTAGCCAGAGCCCCAGATTTCACTGAGCCCAACTTTTCTGAACGATTGCCACAAGTATGTGTCTAACATCCTATTCTATTACACTGATGTCCAGAGAGATGCTCATTTGTAGTAGATCTTAGGAAAATAAACAAAGAGTAAAAGACATTCTGGAGAGCTCATACTAAAACCTTAGCAATGATTCTGAGTAATGGAGGCTTGGGCATGAAGACCAGTAAGTAAAGTCAGAGGAGGTCAGTCCTATTTTGCCATAGATTTTCCATCACTGCAACTTGAGGTTCTGCCAAAGATTTTAGGACATTTCTAGAAAAATCTTGATTACTTACACAGCCTGGAGTTTTATTGCTGAAAATCTGCCTAAATGGGTACTTTGGCAGCCCAGATCCTCACAACCACATCTTCATTTTAACCGCCTGGCCACTGCATTTTAATGAAGTTTATGAAATAAACATTAAGTGAATGGATTAAAAGATGAATGTACAAATTGTTTTCAGATTGTACTCTGTTATCAATAACAGGCTGCGTCCTACAGAATAACATGTGCTGTTCAATATCCCTGTTACTGACCTGAATAATGAAACCGGATGAAGATCCTCAGATGTGAAAATAATGAGCAAAGAGGGACTGAAAGCATTGGGGAGTATTAGAATTTTAAACAATAAATTGGAGAAAATATTTGAAATCAAGAAGACGAAATACATCACAGGTGAGCAGTAAAGTGCTACACTTGAAAAGAGGAATATATTTTAAAAATGACAAAGAGCTGTACAGGAGAAGGGTAAGGGAATATTATAGGGAATCATAGTCAATATGATGTAACTGATGTCATAGTGTTTCCAGAAAGGTGGCTTTTATTTTGGAAAATGCTGAGTAGTTTTCCTCTCATCAATACTTCAGAAGTTTGACAAAGAGACCTCATTCAGATGTTTCATATTCATAGAGAAGAAGATGCTTTCCTTGGTATTAAGAAACATGACATCTTCTGTAGGGGATGACAAAATCAAGTGGGTTTGACTCAGCTAAGCAAACTGACAGGAAGGCAAAAGGAAAGTGGTATCACAGAGATTGTACAGGGGTTGAAGACAAGGACAAGAATTGAATAAGGGCAATGAGTGCAAGAGGAGAAAGCTGGGAAAGAAAACTGTCTAGTTTGAAGAACAGTTAATCAATTCGCTAGGAACATGTAACCTCAGTCACTAAAGGTCTTTGAAACTGTTTAAAAGAGGTATGTGTTTGTCCTTCAAAATGCTCTCTGAAGAGGGAGCCTTAAGTTACTGACTTCAGGTAGACCTCCAGAAGTAGAAGAGGAGAGTCTGAAGCAAGGTGGCAGAGGAGGTTGTGGGCAGTCTTGCTCAAAGTAGAGTACTTACAATAGACATCTAGGATGTAAAGGATCCAAGTTTAACTATTCATAAAGAGAATTCATTCAATTCTTTCAGTCAGGACACTATCAATCACCAGATTATATCTAGAAGGTGGCAGAAGATCTCTGTTAAAGACACCTAACTTTCAGTAATATAATAAAAAGTGCATTAGCATAAAAGCTGAAGTCCATTTTAGGAGTTTCAAAAGTGAGAGAATCTGTTTTCTCTCTACGTTGAAGGAGAGCTGCTCCAGTGGAGGTGAAGTTGTTTCTTTGGTGGCTGCTGTGCACATACTGTCAGTGCCCCAGGAACATTGCTCCAATAGCAGACACAGACAGAGCATTTAATAAAAACAAAATTGAGAGTATTCGCATGAGGTAATGCTCAAATCCTTCAAACAACATGGCGGTGGGTGTCTCTGTTGTGAGGGTCCTTGCAGTATCTTCATCTGGACTCGATGAGAATCTCCTGACCACTGCTCTGGCACCCTTGGGAATTGAGGGCTAAGTGTGGTGGGTGTGCACCCAGGCACAGCCCCCATTGCCAGCTACACCACTGCTACAGATGGAGAACTACTTGAGCTTCAACCACTGATCTCACAATTGAAAATATACAGCTTTTGCTATGCTCCAGAGTGGAATCCCCATTAGCCGAATAGTCTCTGTACTACTTATTGCCCTATTAGTTTCCACGGTAGTAATTTTACTCCTTCTCAAAAGATTCCATCCTCTAGACATTCACTGCTTTTCATTGTAGAACTGAAGCTCTCTTTTGAAAGCTTCACTTGCTGGACTAATTTAGAAGCACATAAACCTGTTGAGGTAGCAAATTAATTATGGCCTGACTGCATCAGGCACTAATAGAAATATAGTTTAAATGACTATTTCAGGTTTGGTAGATAAGACTCTTCTCTGAAATGTAAACTAAACTTCCTGACCCATTAGTAATGGCTGTCTCCAATACATACACAGAACTGAACATATTTAATCCTCACATGCATTTCCCTGAATGGGGAACTGTACATTTTTCTGCATTCCTGAAGGCTTTTCCCTCATGAATTTTCCTACATATTTAGTGTATAGAACACAATATAGTACAAAATTCAGTTCAAACATTGAAGCTCCTGCTTTGGAACTTCAACAGCCCTCACAAGACTTTGATGCTTCTCTCAGCATTAAATGAAATGCATTTATTCACATATGCATGAAATGGTTGCATATTGTGACTAGGAGTTTTGAAATAAATGGTCCCACGGTGTTTTGGAGGTTTTGATGGGGGAAAAAAAAATAAGATGGCAGATATTCCAGGTGGAGGAGAGAAGAAATGTACCCACTGTATGAGCAAATATAAAAATATCTATTCCAAGGACTCTCACTCTGGAGGAGCTGATAGATCTTTAGATCTGTGATCACCTTGTCTTCCAGATCTTCACTAGATACAGAGTGGAATCTCTGAAGAGATGAAAGAGATTCACACTGAGGAAAATTCACATCGAGGATATTGATCTTTGATCTAGTAAAGCTCTTTGGACATGAAATAACTAAGCTTCTAACTAATTTGTGCTATATTTTCTCCTACTTAGGCAGTAAGCTGAATAGTAACTATGACTTTCCTGGAATTCATTTTTCACTTACCAACAAAGATACTACTCCCCCTACTATGCAGTGAACAGATTAAGAGTATGAGATGGAATATCACATCACCTAAGACATCTGATGCAGCTTGTCTGAAGAGATAAAGCACCTAAAGGAATTTATTTAATATACACCCACTGGGAAGTGCTGTGAGACAAGTCTGTAAGCTAAGACCTATTCAAACTGAAATATAGACGAGCCAGAGGTAGCCCATGGAGACAAAGTTCTGAGGATTTCAGGTCCTCTAGCTGTTAAAGCAGAATAATGACACTGGCCTTCTCTGGAAAGCATTTTGAAATAAAAGGAACTCAGTATCGTTGTAGGAGAAAAAACAATTGGGAAGTTGCAATACTCAACAGATAATCTGTCAATATAAATATCCATTAACTGCTGAAAAACTGCTTTAAAACAAAGCATTTTTTTTGCAGTCTTTCAGGAAGGAAAAAAACCGCAAACCTTCTTTACAGAACAGCTTCACTCTTTATAGGAGCCGAGGGGATTCATACCGCTTTCAGCATCACATCATCTGAAAGAAGGATTATGTTTATAACCATAAACACAAAGAGCCCCACAAGCACTACTTGCTGCCCACTCAGGGCTTCACAGACACAGCCAGAAGAAAGCTCGAGGGCCCTCTGGAAATGACTGTACCCACTCCAGCTACTTCTGTGGTCTCTCAGTCAGACTAGAAGGACAAAGACTGAACTGAAGCAGATCTCTCTTTTGCTGTACTGCTATTTTGGCAAGCAATGAACCTACACTGCTTTGCATAGCGCTATGAATAAAAAAATCTGTATATAGGACTTGTCTGATGCTATAGCAACAGTGCACGACTGATACATGATTATGATTCCAATAAAGGTGGGCAGAATAACTTGATAAGCTTCATGAAAGTGCTTCAAGGTAATAACGTTTCTCCAGCCAGACAGGCATCTGCCTTTCAGCACACCATGGGTGGTCTCAGCAGAGGAACAGAGAATCTGTGGTGTCAGACTTATTGAGCTATACTCATCAGCTGTTGCTTTTGCTGACTTTCAGAGTATTATGGACTCCATGTTTAGAAGTCCAGTTTTTCTGCACAGAGAAAACTGCTAGATTGTTGTAAGAAGACGTGCAAAATACCAGTATTGATATTTTCATAGCAGAAAATGTTTAACTGTTTTCCCCATCTATCAGATTTTCAGAGGGGAGCTAACTCCTCCAATGGACAGCAATTACATTTCCAAAAGAGGATTTTGGCCAATTCATGCACGAAAGTTACATACAAGGGGATCCACGTACTTACAGTGGAGTGTCTAATTTAGCCTGCATCACTGCAAATGATTTCAAGTAAGAAAGGACCCAAATTCAATCTAGAGATTATCTGAATTACATTATGCTGGAGAAGAGCCTGCCCCACTACCCTGCAATTCCCTCTTGCCTGAATTTGTGAGCTGTATTAAAATCACTCTGTGTTATTTCTCTGCCATATTTTGTTAAATGTCATTTCCTCCATGCCTCGCTTTCTCGTTATAGACCACATTTTACTATTCCTACTAAAATTCCACTCGCTTGACATCAGGGTAGTAACACAGGTGCAGTAGGAAACTGCTGCATTTACACTCACTGCTGCTGACTGTTTAGACCTAGTAAAGGAACTTGGAAAAGATTAGGCAGTATATCAGCTATTAACTTATGGGCTATTTCACACTTCATACACATTTTTCTACTTTCGGAACTGTGTTGCTCCACAAAACTTGTCAAAGTTTAGTGACTTTCAGAGCTTGTGCTCATACTGTTTGCATTAGTTCACTGAATATGGATTTTCAATACCTTTCACATTCCTCCAGTTTTTACACTTATTCTTGTCAGCTATCACAATCCAAAACAGCAATATGTCCCTTTTTATTTTGTTCTAATTGCTGCTAACAGCTTACTGATGGAAGCAGTGTCCCTCCGACACTTATTGTCTTGGAAGTTGTTTATGTATGAGCGTTTAATGCAGTATCAGGAGAAATATTTATCGGTAAGAGAGCTAGACTAATTTTGTTTTTCTCAATTATTCATTAGTACAGACCTAGGGAATACCTCACTGAATCATAGAATAACACAATCATTAAGGTTGGAGAAGAGCTCCAAGATCATCAGGTCCAACATACCACTCATGTTGCCCATTAAACCATGTCCCTTAGTACAACATCTCCATGTCTCATGGACACCTCCAGGGACAGTGACTGCACCACCTCCCTGGGCAGTCCATCCCAGTGCCCGACCACCCTTTTGGAGAGGAATCTTTTCCTAATATCAAACTTGAACCTCCCCTTCTGCAACTTGAGGCCGCTCCCTTTCATCCTGTTGGGATGGCAGAGGTGAGAATGCTTAGTCATTAAGGTAAGCTTGTAAAAGTACAGAAGAACCTGAAAATGTATATAGCTTACCAAAGACAGTAAAAAATTCACAGTCATCTAAGCTCAGCTGAAATCAGTGAGAACGCCTGGTAAAATAAAAAAAAACAAATGAAAATAAAAAGTGGCAAACCACAGGCAAGATAATGCTTACCATAGGCTTTTAATTCTAATGATTACATATACAAATAACATGCAGGAAAAAGAAAAAAGGCATTACAATCCCAGGAGCTAAAAATAAAAAAGAACAGTTTTTAAATGGGAGATTTTTTAGTGATAGTAATTGGATTTGTGCAGGAAGCATTTTCCCCCTCCTGCAAAACTGACTTCAGACATTTTTCACATTCTGTGAAGCAACAATAGAAATCCTCTGAAGCATTTTTCTTGAGTGACTAGACAGGCCCAATTACTTGACGTGTTCACGTTGATAACAACTAAGCATGTGCTATAATGAATGCTGCATAAATATATGTCTATGCTTATGATGTTCACTGTTTTAATTCAATGTTGTTAACAGCATTATAAATGAAACAAATGAAAAATGGGACCCAGCTTCATGACCACACATGGCTCCTGTCAGACTGCACAGCTCCACTGCCTTCCATCAGATCAGATAAGGCAAGATCTGGGTCTATTATATCTGAAGCCATTTCCATTCAGCCCATGGACCTGCTGATTTGTAGAAGGCTGTTATCTTTCTTAGAAGCAAGTTTCACAGCATCAGCTCTAAAGAAATGTTGAAAACTTCTCTCTACTTGCTCACAGTCTTGCTGCTGGTGCAATTAGCTGTGTGGGAGGTCTTGATTGCAGGATGATGTCTCAGAAAGCTATGATCAGTCTTCTGAAGGACCAAACACGCTGCTATAGAAATTTTCATTTAGGATGTCATGGGAGGAATTAATGCAGAAAGGAAGAATCTTAAGGGCAAAGAAAAATGCTTGGATGGCCACGTGTACCTGTGAACATTTGGGATTCTTGTTCTAGACTGCAGAACAATTTGAGATAATTATCTTAATGAGCATAAAGACAACAGGTCAGAGAGGGCACCATTTTCTGCTCTTAGAAATAAGAGTCTCTTCAATTTCAGGAACTATCATTCTTAGGAAGGAGTTATTTAGTGACATTTCATGTTATCAGTATGGTGCTGCCTTCAAAAGCTGCTTCTGAACAGTTATCTGTTCTTCTAAACAGCAGTGTAAAAAGCAGTCATTAAACAAGTTAAACTCAGTGAGGTGTTAGTAGAAAAAGTAGGGTCTTGGCCCAAACAGTTAGAAGATCCTTACCTGATTTTGTAAACTATTCAGCTTTACACCTATTTGGATTACTCTCTGGAACTCACTATCCCACACTACACATCTGTAATACAGAATTTGTATTTTAGTCAATTCAGGCTTCATTTTTAGTTTCTGGGTGATATTTTCTTCACTTTAGTATTTCATTAAATACAAAATGAGGTAACAGCTGTTTTTTTCCATGTTGTGTTTAAGGTCTTAATGCTGGTTTAAACAAGGACAGTTGTGACACCTGTCAAAGAGATGCTGCCAATAAAATTCTGGGTATTTTGTACAGTAGAAAATATAAAGAGCATCTCTGAGTGAAATGCCATTCAGTAACATGGCTATAAGAGAGGCTTATATCCCTATTTGCTCTCACCTTGAGATATATCAGAATGGAAGTCAGTGTCATAAGACAATTCAAGGTTATTTTCTTCTAAGCACCTCATGCAAATTGTATTGAGCAGCAGGAGAGAGTTGTTTTTAATAGTGTAAGAAGCTCGAAGGTGAATTTTGGAAACATATCAAATATTCTACCACTAAATATTGTCCTTTTCTGTCAAGCATATGGAAGATATTCCTGACTGAAGCTGAAGGACACAATCAAGTTCATATTATTTTTAATAGAGTGATGAGTGCTTAAGCCAATTGCGATAATAAAAGAACAGGATAGCTCTGGAAAAAATGTGATCATTTCTGTACTACAGCTGTTCACTGATACAAGTGTGGGAACTTTCAAAGGAGAGGCACGAAGCTAAAAAGAGAAAATTGCCCTTTCATGATCAACTGTGCTGTAGATGTTTAAATATTTGGGGAGGGTCAAGTATTTGCATCATTTGTTGAGTTCCTGACAAAGACTTGAAGAGGTTTCTTCCCGTTTTCACATGTAATGCCTTCCATTTCTGAATTCATCCTTTGTTACAGCAAAGACTTCACGTGTCAATCTCATTTCAAGAAAAAGCTGCCTAAAATTAGGTATCTGCAAGTAATTTGTAAAGTTGGTGCCTAGACTGCTGTTACAGTATTCTCAGTGGAACTTAGGGTGATCCAGCTAACAACACGGTGAGGGCCGAATCTCTCTACTGACTGCAAGAACCAGATTTTCCTCTCCCTAATGACAATTAAGGTTCCATTCAGTTCACAAACACAGGTGTCCAGTGTCATTTAAAGTGACCTATGAGATCTGGCAAATACAGTACATTTGTGGAAGATACAGTACAGTACCTGCAACAGAACTTAATTTTTTGTATTTGCAGCTGAAGGCCAAATGAACATTTCCACAGGATCACAAAGACATCTCAGAAAGCATTAGGCATCTATATTTAGGCACCTGGGTCAAGGCCTTATGACACCTTAATTTAGGTATCTCAATCTTGATCTGAATGGCTGTACTGAATACAAAGGATTTTTGAATCTGCATTGACTTTAATCACTGATTAAAGCCTGCAAGCATCATATGCTCCTCAGAGGGAGGCAGGGACTCCCTCTGCAGTAGCAGATTATGGGGATAATCTTCATGGATAGTTAATCTTTCCACGTAGGAAGTACTGCTGTTAAGCTTAAGTGCCTAAAGAAAACCAGTTAGAGAACTAGGAAAAGAGAATGAAAATATACAGTATCATCCGCTCAAGCAAAGAGAGCATATTGACCATTTCTGTTAAACTTAAGATGAGACAAAATATCAGTGTCATAGCTATATTAAATAGTCTTTATAAAGTGGAGAAAAAAATGAAATGTATGAGTCAGTAAATAGGAATACAGTTTTCCAGACCGCCTTTACCAGGCTAGCACTAGCAAAATAATTAACAGATAACAAGCCAAGTATTCTTAATAAATAAAGGCTTACTGGAGCAAGACAAGTAAAATTGGAAAATTCTATTTGCATTCCAAGCCACAGTCTCCCATTTCCCATAGGAACTGAGAGATGATTAGCGTGTCTGAAAATTAATTCATGATTTTGATGGGCTACGTATGGATTCAGGTACTTCACTTCAGCATAGATCAAATATTTTGTTACCTTCAGTCGTTTCCATTAAATGTGCTACTATGGAAACAAGAAGCAGCCATGTCTGGGATTCCTGGAAGTGGCAAAATAGATAATTCCTCTGATTAGCAAACATTCTGGCAGTATACAACTCAGTACTTAACCTCTAATGGGTCATGGCTCAGACTGACAAAGAAATACAATGAACTGTTATTGAATTGTTACACCATTCTTAACACTATCTGATTCTCATCTTAAGATCAATTTATATTTTTTAGCTGTATTGTAAACCTTGGTAAATCTCTGAAAACAGTGGCGCTCCCAGTCTTAGCCCGGCTGTGGTTGTAGAGGTCATTCAGGTCACTCTTCTCTCCAGCAGAGTTAAACACATGCAGTCAACCAAGCTCTCCATTGGCACAGGCAGTTGAGGCACCATACACCTGCTTAGCTCCAATCCTTTGAGAATTTGGAACTTCAGCCAATTTATTAGGCAGACAGGATTGACAAAGTTTTGTCAACAGACCTGAGGAGGAGAGTTGCTTCCAGTGTATAAGGGAGTAGTAAGCCACTGTAGGCATGTAGTCAGAAGTATTCCTGCACTCGAAGAAAGAGTGGAGTTGAAGTGTGCTTGACAGGGACAGTAAGTCTGAAAAAATCCTCACAGAAAATAGTCCATAAAGATATTCAGAAGTTAAAAAGATTTCAGAAAGAAATTGTAGGAAGGGTTTGTAACCTAGAGAGAGGAAACCAAATGATATGATCCTATTTAATGTTTGAAAGCCAAAGAATATTGCAGAATGGTTGAAAACATCTACAAAAGAAATAGACCAGATAATAAACTTTCTAAAGAAATTGCAGGCAGCTCTGTAATATTAAATGGCTGGAGAGTGAAGTTTGAAAATAAACTGGGGAATTAATTAAACTGACAGTTAAAATAATTGAAAATAGAGTAATTCCATTTATTTTCTAAATAAATGAATTTAGGGGCAAAAGGGTTTTCTCTGGAAACTCTAATGTTTTCTAACAGAAATCATCTAATACTGGTAATCCAAAAGTCCCTCAGTTTTCAGCTGAAGACTAATAACTTTCAGCTCAAATTTACTGTCCAATGCCTTTATAATTCTGCTTATCAGTGTGTTGCCCTGCTACCCTGAAGATTACTTCTTCCATTATGCTTCTTTTTACAGAAGGTCTCATAATGTGTACAGATTTCAAATAAGAGAGTAGTATAACAAGAGAGACTTAAATTAAGGAGATTTAATTACGATGAATTCAAGCAAATCACAATTCCTGTGTTGGGAGTCGCTTTCAGAAGCATTCTGAGAAGAGATTACACTGATTTCAGAATTCAATGTAATTAAAGAGGGGGAAACATTTTTTAAACAGTTCTGTTTGGCACTTGTTTTGATTAAGTCCTTGGAGCTCAGTCCTTTCTCAATCAAGACCAGTTATCACCTTAAAATATGGATTTCAATTAAGAAACAGACTGGTATTTCTCTCATATATGTGAAATTCTTGTTGAAATATAATCATGCTCTTGAAAATGAGGTAAATGGTCCATCTGGCCTTCCCTTAATTAAACTGTAAAAAAGACTGGAAAGTTGTAGAGCCTAAGAAGTAGAAAACTATTGCAGAATTGACTGGGTTTAGTTTATATACTTATGCATGCTAACTTTTCTGTCAAGTATACTTCAGTGAATATAACTGAAGAAGATTATATGTTTGATGACATTTCACTAAGCCAGGAGCAAGAATCATGGAATCATGGAATCATAGAATCACAAGCTTGGAAAGGACCCAGAAAATCATCTAGTGCAACCATCCATCCATTACCATTGCTACCACAAGCACTAAACCATATCTCACAGCTCCTCATCTAGCATAGGTCAGTTGAACTGTTGAACTTTATGGACTGTAGGGCAATTTTCAAAAGGAAAAGGAAAAGGAAAAGGAAAAGGAAAAGGAAAAGGAAAAGGAAAAGGAAAAGGAAAAGGAAAAGGAAAAGGAAAAGGAAAAGGAAAAGGAAAAGGAAAAGGAAAAGGAAAAGGAAAAGGAAAAGGAAAAGGAAGAGGAAAAGGAAAAGGAAAAGGAAGAGGAAGAGGAAGAGGGAAAGGGAAAGGGAAAGGGAAAGGGAAAGGGAAAGAGAAAGGGAAAGGGAAAGGGAAAGGGAAAGGGAAAGGGAAAGGGAAAGGAAAAGGAAAAGGAAAAGGAAAAGGAAAAGGAAAAGGAAAAGGAAAAGGAAAAGGAAAAGGAAAAGGAAAAGGAAAAGGAAAAGGAAAAGGAAAAGGAAAAGGAAAAGGAAAAAGGAAAGTGGAAAAGAGAGACGATATCATTTACGTCAAATGCATGGAAACCTGGTCAGATTTCATTTTGTACTCTGCTGAAATTTCATCCCTTGCACTATTTAGGTGCCTTCTTTGACTAAGTTCCTAGTAATACTCTAGGGAAAAGTTACACAGATGGCAGAAATTTGCTACAAGAAAAATTTACTGTCATTCCTCCCATTAATAGATGTGAATGTAATATTCATTAAAAAGATTCCAAACTTCAGTCATCCCCTAATGATCATGCAAATTCCCTCATCAATGCATAATAGAACAAAAGAGATCCATGCATTAAGAATTACTTCTACCACTTTCTGTGGCATTTCATTAAAATATCTTATTTGAAACAACCTTTTGCAGATGTTACTTAGATTTTCTTATGTGTCACATCAGTATATGGACAGCCAAAAAGGCAGGTGCCTCCCCACAGTTCTGTTTGGTTTGATTCTGCCACTGATAAAATCCAACATAAAAGCTTTGAGCTTGCTGTTGATTTTGACTTCTGCCATACAAACTAAACAGCAGGACCACCATTTCCTCCATGATGAGGGTAGATTTTGTGAAATTTTTGCGGAACCAACAAGAAGAAGTAAGCAGTGAGAAACTGCGCTGCTCGATTTCACCCTGTGTCTTGAACAATGAAGAGAAAGTACCAGTGCCTGGGAGCTGGTAGGTAGTGATTTCTGTGTCTTTGGGTTGCTTTACATAGCATCTTCATACTATCTCAAAATATCAGGAATTACTTGCAGCACAAATCCTCTCATCTTTCCAGAATTATGGACAGTGGTGAGAAAAAACTGCAGGGACTGCCTCAAGAAGTAAGTGTTGATGGGGAGATATTCAAGTTAGAGCTAGGCTATCAATTTTAAGCGATTTCGACTCAGGAACTTGGCTGCCAGTGGGTGTGTAAGAGGAACAGATACCTTAAATTTGATCCAATTTAGGTTCCTGCTCTGAATTGCTCTCAGGATGTTCTTTCTCTTGATCACTTGAGTAGCCCACAGACTAACCTTGTAACTTAGGTAAGGTCTCTGAAAACTCCTCGCATTGACTGAGACCTCTTCTTTCTAGCACATTTCAGCTATTACATGCTGGAATAGCTGCTGGAAGATCACATATGATTGCTGCCTCCCTTTTGCTAGAAAAAGCTAAAACTTAATTCACCATGAAATAAGACCATGTGCTTAAATGACTGATAAAATGACTGTGAAGCTGTTCAGGCTTTTTGACCTTTGAAAAAGCATGAAATGGCTGAAGAGATGAGCAGAACACCAGGCCCTTGATGGTGCATCCTTCTGGTCAGTGTACCATGCTTAGAGGTTAGGAAAGCATCACTCAGGTCACATCACACTGTGTATGAACCAGCGCTTAGGGTTGATCTGGTCACTGTACCAAGGTGTCTCAAGCAATGCAGGGAACAGCAGTTATATTTCTTCAGATGAGAAATTCAAGTAAAACCCCTTGACCTTGGTGTGCTTACTCGCCTTTGAGGATTCGAATTTCATTTTCCCTTTGTCTGTGACAGCATGTTTGAGAATAATAAAGCAAGGCTCTGCTCTTATTTCAGGTGAGGTTTGTTTATCAGGTACCAAGTTGCTTTAAAAACAACTGAACTTCTTTGTAAGAGAGAGTCACCATGCATTAGAATTTCTGTTAGCTTTCTGCTGAAGTCTGTGAGTACAAGAACATTTCAAGATCAGGATTTTTCTTTTTGATGATGACATTATCCAAAGAGGGCTAGGGCAGAAGGGAGGAATGCAAAGTCATGCCTGAGTAACTGTAATCATTAATAACTTGCTTATTTATAATTAGATAAAAAGCCTCCCAGGTTTCAGTTGTTAGTTCAGTGGATTAACAGCACAAGGACATCGACCTGTCATGTCTTTGCAGGAGCAGCTTGCTGAGTGGAGATGCAGGAGCAGTGAGTTTTTTTATGCATTCTGGGCAGGAGAGGATCAGTCCTCCTTCAGAGAAGCAAGGCAGAGAGCACTGAGTGTGGGGGGATTCACTGTAAATTTGGGTGGGTCTTTTTTGGGGGGTGGGGGAAAGTGCGCTGCTATGTTAGGCTCTATGTTAGGTTTGGAAATGGTTCTAGGTGTAAAAACGACTTACACCATTTTTATGGGTAAAACATTATTTTCCAAAGATTTTCTTTCAAAATTTGAAAAAATGTTAGGCAGAAAAGGGGTCAAAATCAAACAAGCAATGAGTGTAATTTGTATCAGATTTGAAGAAAGCAATGATCACTCCAAGAGTTCTCCAAGAAAGGAGATATGAGGACTGCCCCAATAGTCCTCATATCCTCATATCTAATGCCTCCTATTTCATTATGCTGGTCCACAATGTCAGAGGCTGTTGCTGGTATGGCAGTATAGGGTTGAACCTTCCCAACAATACACCATTACATTTTGTTGCCATTTTGAGGCATTGAAGCAACATCTTTTCCTCAAGCAAACAGAACATTTCAGATGATGTTTTTACTATAGATTGGCATTTGCTTAATCTTCCTGATAGAAGACAGCACTAAATGTCTATATTTGGTAGACCCTTTGAACCTGTTTACCTCCACTGACAATAACTAGGTTGGTCTTGCTTGTTTAACTTTTTGGATGCCAAAGCCAATATGGAATAAAACCAAAGACTTCACACAGAAATCCTGATGGGCAGAGTATCAAATCTGAATTCCAGTACAGAATTCCAGAAGGGAATTCACCTTTAGGTTTGATTTGTGTAGCTATTGCTCAGATATGAGGGTAAGTTCAGGCATGTAGATTGCTCTGAAATTTTATATAAACTTTAAAATAGGAAATGAGGATGGAAAGATCAGTATGTACCAGATAAACAAATTTATTCATTACTAGGCAGCAATTTTTCAGTAAATTATCAACCTAACCTCTAACGGAGCAAGATGGGCCTTCGTAATAATAGAAATATGTCATAAATATTGTTCTTTAGAGAATATTACTTATTTTTTCCAAATCTTTTCCATTTCCTCTCCATTTTTTTTTCTCCAATCCCTGTCAGTAGTAAACCTAGACTAAAAAAAAAGCATGTGTGTTGTTGTTCTCTAGGAAACAGTAACTTTCCAATCGCTAGCCTCAATTCTAAACAAAATATTAGAGCAAACTGGTGAAACTTGCCAGTCAGTGAAAGTCCAGATTGATTCAAAGTAACAAAATCTTTTCACTATGATAATGTCATACATAAGAAAAAAAAAATGTTGCCCACTGTCCACAATCTTTCATTTATTGAATAAAATTGGAAAATAACGAGCATTTTGACGCTGTCAGAACAGGCCAGCTGGACTTTTTCCCTTTCGAAAAATGCAATCAAACTGTACTCCCCAAATTTAACACCACTGCATTTTCCAATTAAAGAAGTGATCCATCAGCTGGCTCTTACTTACAAAGCCTGACCCTGCCAATAGCAGCTGTAACAATTGATAGCGACCTAAGTGGGTTAGAGTTGCAGTTTTGGTCAAACTTCTTTGCTGGCTTAAGTTTTTGTAGAGTCATTAATGGATGGGCCAGGGTCCAGGCTAGTGGGGGTGAGTAACCTGCCTTGGAGCCCTGCAGTGGTAATGCCAGGACTAATGCAACCTGTTAGCTTAATGTCAGCTCCTTGTCCTAACGATAAGAATGTGCTGGTGCCCAGTAGCCACAATCTGCTAAGGATCTAAGCTGTAGCAAGAAGATGGTCAAAATCAATTTTATTTTATTTCTTGGTGAAACCAGGAATGTAAGTAAATAATTTACTAAGGAAATTAAGTATTCAGTTACGAATTCAGTGACACACTTTTGCTTCATCTGCACTTCCATGTCTGTCCCCATACTGTCAGACTGCCCCTCTGCTGCCATCTGTCACACGGCAACAAAACTGTAGTGGAATACTGGCAGAAAGATTCAAACTCTACTTCTGTATCACCAACATCCATTTCTGATGTCATGGGCCAATAAAATAAAATAGGAGGCATTACTTTCAGAGAAGCTTTTCAATTTTATCGAAGTCAAAACTCTTTTTGGGATGATGTTTTGCTGAAGGCTCCCCAGCAGTGTCACTGCTTGTCAAGGTACCTAGGTTTTACCTAGGTACACAGTGAAGTTCCTGCTCTGTGGAAGGAAATTGTATACAATCCCAAAATACAGGAATGTCATGCAATAGTTAATACAATGCCATTACCTCAGGCTACTATCGTAAAAACTGTGGGTTTACAATCTGATAAGAAAAATATTCTGTCTACTGCACTCAGCTTCAGCTTCCCTAAGTCTATAAACTAGATCCCCAGAGCCTGATTCCCAAGCTCTAGGTTTAGCACTCGTATCTTTTTCACTATTACAAAGCTCCAGCCTTCTTCTGAGTCAGAGACTTTCCTAACGGAAAACATGGGGGCAGACTGCTTGCACACAGCCACCACATAGACACTTCTTGCTTTGTCTGTTGCTGTTACTCATAACGCAACTTACCTGGACCAAAGGCTGTGAGGTTGCTGGTATGGTCAGGATTGACAGTGATTTTCTACAGCACAAGAGGGACCTGCACCAATTCTGTGGGACAACAGCTCAGAGAGGCTGAATGGCAGTCAGAAAACCTTCTTTCAAATGCATGTGCCACATGAACATTTAACATGGCCTTCACTCTAGGGCATTTCTTGCAGCTGTATTTATAGCTGCAATTTAGAGCCACTTCATTTTATGTTGTATAGGATCAGCAGGATGATGAACATTTCCGAGTGTGTCACATCAAAAGAAACAAATGCTCAATCATATTTATCTTGGTTTGTATTTATGGATAAAAGCCCTAGAGACCATTCCTTGAGATGATCAGCTGCGAGTAAGTATATGCAGGAAGCTGGTAGAGGAGATGATGCTTTCCTAACTCTCTGAAGGTGAGCTGGAGCAGTATCTGTTCTGTTGCAGGGCAGGGATGCTGAGCACTGTGTCCCACCAGTATGTACTAAAGGAGATGTTGACCAGAGAAGCTGTGGGTGACCCATCCACGGAGACATTTAGGGCCAGGCTGGATGGGGCCTTGGGCAACCTGCTCTGGAGAGTGGCAACCTGCCCATGGCAACCGGATGGGCTTTAGGATCCCTTCCAACCCAAATCATTCTGTTATTCAGTGATTCTTACAGTGCCCAGGAAAAGGAGCAACAGCATCCAAACAGCAATACAGACTTTCAGAAGTGTTTTCATTGATATGATGCAGCTGACCAGCCCCGCAGGAGTGCAAGAGTCTGTGACCACTGGCCACATTTCACATGGAAATGCCCTCCAGGTCACCAGAAGCTGGAAATGTCCTCCCGTGCTCTGATGATTTCCTCATGCTCTTTAATTGCATGATCTTTCTGGCTCCCCTCACACTCCTGCATCAGAGTTTCATCATCCAAGCCCTCAATTTCTGCACATTCTCTGCTCTGAGCGGTCCCATGCAAAACACACGCTAGACATTCACAATTGCAGCAGAGCTCTTTTTCTACCTGAGCCAACACACATCCTATGCAGCAGCTACACATAAATACTGCACACACACAAAGAGGAACTACGAGGTTAGAGTTGTGAAATAGATGAAGTATGAAGGGAAAGGAAAGGAGCTGATTTTATGGGTACATTAGCAGGGAGAAACACCAAAGGAAGAACCCTTCACAGCAGTGACATTTGGAGTCTAAATCAAGATGACATCCACAAAGAGACAGCAGAGAGATCTTGCTGTTCCTGTGATTGCTGCGGCTGCTATTAGGACTCCTGCCATTCAGTGAAGCAACTGCTGTTGTCTTTAGGGGCACCAATTTAGGATCCGCTCCAGTGGCTGTAATTTAATAGTAAAAGGCATCAGAGGCTGAAACTGGGAACTTGGCAAGCATGCCTGAGAGAAGAGCGCTTTTGTGTGCGGATCACTAAACCTTCAAATCCTTGCCACAGTTCCACTTTCCTCAGTCTTTTTTTTTTTTTTTTTTTTTTCCTAGGAAACACACAGCCTCAGAGTGTCAAAGAAAGCAGCACAGCTCACCAGCCAGTGACAAGATGGCATAAGTTTATGTCGAGCTGCAAAACCAACCTGAGAAAATCGGGGAGCTGAAGGCAACAGAGCTGTTCCCTCTATAGTTACCCAGGAGGGCAGAGCTTGGGGGCTGTGAGTGAGTCAGAAGGGGCTGGGTGCTTTGCAGGTCACTGCTGTCCTGCACAGCCAGGCAGCACCCCTTCCTCCCACCCTGTTCACATCCAATCTGTACTAGGGATATTTTCATTTGATCAGTTCTCGTAAGATTGGTGCCCATGGTAGTTTTAAGTACAGGACTGAATCATGGAGTCACAGAACCACAGAATGGTTTGAGTTGGAAGGGATCTTTAAAGGCCACCTAGTCCTACTACCTGCAAGAACAGGGGCACCTACATCTCAATCAAGGTGCTCGAACTCCATCCAGCCTGGCCTTGAATAACTCTGGAGACAGAGCATCCACTACCTCACTGTTCCTGCACCTCACTACCTTACTGACTTTTTCCTTATATCCAGTCTAGATCTTCCCTCTTTTAGTGCGCCACCATTTTCCCTTGTCCTGTCACAACAGGCCCTGTTACAGAGTCTATCCCCTTCTTTCTTACAGCTCCCCTTTAGACAATTAAAGGAAACTAAAAGGTTGAATGCAGACTGTGGCCATGGGTCACGGTGCTGAGTTTCAACCGGCAGCACAGAGCAAAGAATTCTCCATGTCTGTGGACTGATTTACTCCCCATAAATAACCAGTGGAGCCACTGGGCTGTGGCTGTCTCTTACATCCTCTCCATTGTCTTTACCACTCATTTTGCATGGTTCTGTTTAAAAAGTCTTCTTGGAAAACTCACATTCTCTGAAAAAACATGAAACAAAACCCCACCCAACATTAACTCTCCACACAAGCAATGCAAATGCAGACTCCTTTCTCCCAAAGCATAGACAGCATGCTGCAGACAGTTGCATTTGGTTTAACAGCCTTTAAAATAAAACCAGAGTAATCAAAGCACCTTCTGGAGGGGCTATGTAATGTGACAGTGCATTCAGCTGACGCTGCACCACTCTCTGCTGGGCTTTAGGGAAGAGAAAAGAAAGGGAAACATGAGTGACTTTGAGCACCACTGCAAATGTACCTGATGTTCTACTTGAATTAAACATTTCATTTACCTGACACTGTGACTGTGACCTTTTCAGCTGCAGTTTGGCTCTAAATGACTGATGTTCTCCATGTCACACACATAAGGTGCAGCAGACTTGTTTTTTCAAAAAATGGAAATAACTCTGCAAGCATTTTGTCTCCCTGCTTTGCAGAGATAGAACAGTGAATGCAGTAAAAAGGTAATGGTGTGGAAGAGATAGTGCTGCTGCTTTCCAAGGGTCATGTCTATATGGCTGGTGTGTGGCACTTCCACCGTTCACCGAATTAAAAACACTGGTATGCAACCTGAAGACACATTGGTATGACCTCTGCAGTGCCTCAGAAAATTCAGGTTGTACTCCCAGGGGTGAGCCCAGTACCAGAATTAAGGCATGAGCTGGGTAGCTGCAGGCTCTTCGTAGCCTTCTTTTCCATCATCATCCAGGGCATGTCACTTACAGGTGCCTTTTTCAGTCAAGTACTGCTGCAGTTTCTGCAAAATGAACCAGATGCAGATCACTGGCAGAAGAAAGTGTGTTGGGATGCAGAAATTATCTGGGATGTTATTTTTGATTTAATATTCCCAGCCAGTTCAGTCACAGTGCAGATGTTACCATCCCAGAAATGTCCCCAGAACATTAACAGATTAGTCTGTAATAGTCTGGAGACTTGATGTCTGCATGGATAAACTGGAAAGATGAGAAACTGAGAGGATGAGGGGATCTTTACTGAGACCCCACAAAGGGACACGAACAGGAATTGACACAGACAAGTGAAGGAGGCTGAAGGCAGCCTTCCCCTACAATACTGATGCTGAAAAACAGGTCTCTAAATGGAGGTCAAACTCCAGCCATAAAACAGCCACAAAAATAATGCGCAGAGAAAGCAATCGGACTGAATCATGATGTGGCCTATGTTCTATAGCTTTGGATTCGGGAAACTGGAGGAAATAAAAACTGAGAAAACACAGGACCAGAGATCTAAGACACTCACACAGCAGGATGGCAATAAAGGACACAGATAGGATGCAGTCAGCCCGATGTGGGCTCCAACTTGTACTTCTAGAGGCAAGTTGTTCTTAATGCTTAATGGATCAGTCCTTTGAGATAAGCACTCAAATCCCTCTTCACACCCACAGGGAACTGTATCACTTTATAGGTTTTCAAAGAGAGATCCAATCTGTCCCACACACATATCCCTCAACTCATTACTGACTTGGCTCATTACCCAGAATGGACACAAACTCACTGCTCCCATGGCCATTGGCTCCAGAAGGTCCACAGGGCTTGTGCCAAAGTGGCAGCAATGTGTATTGGAGGGCAGTGCCCCGTGCCACAGGGGTGATGGTGTTTGCAAACCACATCAGCAGAAGGTTTTCAGTGGTCAGCTCTCCTTTCTCACATATATTTGTGTTCATGCTGTGCATAGAGTGTGCCCACACTCAGTTAATTCACCTGTACACTCTGACTAGGAAAGCTATATCTGCTGCAGATGAACAGTATTTCTTATTTAAACAGAGAGTGTGAGGTGATAGCCAGCTTCCCTCCCACATACATGTTGTCTGATATCAATATAAGTGACTCACCTTCATCTGCTCACAGAAAAAAAAAAAAAAAAGAGATTACACACAACCTACCCAGACCCATATTTCTCTTCAGAAAACAATTGTTATCCCTTTTCTCCATATATATTTTTTTAAAATCAGGCTTTACCTCAAACCCCAAAGCTTTTCACACATTCCTGAATACCATGCAGGCATCTGGGTTCAGTGTATATTTTGTTTTTGTGCTTTCCTATCCATTTCCTTTTTATATTTGCAGAAGCAGATTTCTGTTAGGAAATATGGGAATAATGAACGATATCCTCAGCCCTTCTTCTGTGCTTTGCAG
This sequence comes from Tetrao urogallus, assembly GCF_951394365.1. NCBI lineage: Eukaryota > Metazoa > Chordata > Aves > Galliformes > Phasianidae > Tetrao > Tetrao urogallus. The sequence continues at coordinate 13,935,380 of NC_136815.1, forward strand.
TAGCTTCTATCCTTCTTTGTGTTCCCTTACAGCTTATTCTCCCACAGGAGTCAGAGGCAAGAACTCTCTGTGCCCTGTTTGCAGCTTTCCGATTTCCCGCTGTTTTCCAATATTGTGGGTGTTGTTTTGCTCCCCAGGAAAGAAATGTTTTTCTTCCTTTATCATAGTTATCGTAAACCTACCACAAACTCCTTTGCAGGCAGCTTGTAGGAGCAGAGTCTGAACTTGCAAAGGGCAGTTATGAAGTGGTTATCTATAGCAATAGTGAGCTTGTTTCAGAGCCTAGTGATTAGGCAAGAAGACTGTTTATTTTGTGTGTATTTGCTAGGTTTTGCCAGTGGATGACTGCTCTGCATAGGACTCTTATGTTATCTAAGGAGAGACTGTATGGGCCACTTGCCACAGAAACACTCACTGCCATTAAAAACTCAGCATGGGTTTCAGTTATTTATCATTGTTTTCCCATACTTAAAGGAGATGAGATAGCTTTTGACAAATGAGAACTATCTTACTGCTAAAAGATTATTCAGTATTTTTTCAGCCATATTTAAGCTGCTTAACCCTATTGCACATGCCAATTATCCTCTGCAATTTCAGATGTTGTCATCACAGTCAGCATTCATGTGGCACTTTGCAGCCCTGCAGGAGACCAAGAGCCCTGCTCCCAGGAAACTTCCAGCCCACGAGCTAAACAGTAGCAACCAAGCAGCACGCTGCTGGTGAATAGGGCAGGGATACCCAATCACCCTCCTGTTGCATGGGGAGACTGTGAGGTGAAGAGTCTTCAGGCACACAGAGACGTGTGTGGAAGGCTGACTGATGCCCCAAGCAGGGAATGCTCAGGACCTCTGCCTATTCTGGAGACGTCTTTGAGATCATAGAATCATAGAACCATTAAGGTTGGAAAAGAACTCGAAGATCATCAACCCATGCTCTCCATGTCCATTAAACCACATCCCTCAGTGCCACATCTATACATTTCTTGAACATCTCCAGGGACAGTGACTCTGCCACCTCCCTGGGCAGTCTGTTCCAACACCTCACCACTCTTTCTGCAAAGAAATTTTTCCTTATATCCAACCTGGACCTTTCCTGACACACAACTTAAGGCCATTTCCTCAAATCATAAGCTGTTGCCTGGGAGAAAAGACCAACACTCAGCTCAACACAACCTTCCTTCAGGCAGTTGTAGAGAATGATAAGATCTCACATGAGCCTCCTGTTCTCCAGACTGAACAATTGTAACTCCATCAGCTGCTCCCAGTAAGACTTGTGATCCAGACCTATACAGTTTCACTGCCCTTCTCTGGACACTCTCCAGGGCCTCAGTATCTTTCTTGTACTGAGGGGCCTGGTGAGGGAGGACACAGGATGGGGTGGCACCCAGAAACCACGCAACCTCCTAGGAGCACAGCCAGAAGGCAAAACACAGGGCCTCCCTTCTCAAGCACAGCTCCACAGTGTAAGCAGAGGGGTGAAGATCTGGCAAGCAGGACGAAGAAGGTGATTGTCCCCCTTTAGTCTGCCCTTGTAAGGCCCCATCTGTAGTCCATGCCTGGGGCCCCCAGCACAGGCAGGATGTGGAGCTGTTGGAGTGGGTCCATGAAGTTGTCTGCAGGGCTGGAGCATCTCTCCTATGGAAAAAGGCTGAGGGAGCTGGGAGAAGAGAAGGATCTGAGGAGACGTCATTGTAGCCTTGCAGTACTTTACATGTAGGGAGGACTGACTTTTTACATAGTCTGATAGTGATAGGACAAGGGGGAATGGTTTTAAACTAAAAGGGGGGCTGCACAGAAGATCTGTGGGTTCCCCATCCCTGGAGGCGCTCGAGGCCAGGCTGGATGGGGCTGTGGGCAGCCTGAGCTGGTGAGGGCAGCCCTGCTCATGGCAGGGCATTGAAACTCGATCTATAAGTTCCCTTCCAACCCAAGCCATTCTATGATAAGATTCTTAGCTTGGTGGGATTTGGCACCTGAGTTCAGGTTAACAAAAACGCTCTGAGAAATAAAACAGCCCTCGCAGGGCTATTGGGGCAGTACGCCGATGAGGAAAAAACATTTCCTTCTTCCAGTCCTGAGTCACACACCCACACCCCCCGCTGCTCAGCAGCCAACTCCTGCTCACAGGGCACACGCTGCCACATTTCTGCAGCTCATTTCTGCAGCCAGCAGAGAACAAAGAGGGATTCGCAGAGGGGACACCCCACAGAATGTTACCTTATTTCCTTACTGGTTTGCCAGCAGCCCGTTGGCAGGTCCCCGCGTCCCTCTGTCCCCGCGCAGCGCGACGCGAGGTGGCAGCAGCGCCCCGCGGATGGCAGCAGCGGCTCTGTGCCGCCCTGCTCGAGGTGCTCTCCGCTCATTTTCCGGCCATTTTGTAAAAATCAATGCTCAGATAAAGCGGGAAGAAAAAGTTCCTTTATTTTTTGTTTGTTTTTCTTTTTCTTTCTTTTCTTTCTTTCTTTCTTCCTTTTTTTTTTTTATTTTTCTTTTTTTTTTATTATTATTTTTTTTATTTTTCCTGGCTGTCTGTATTGAACTGTTGTGTTGTCTGGGGACAGAGGAGCCGTGCCGGAGCTCAGAGCTCTGCTCGAGTCAGCGATGCTGCTTACACGTGATGTTATTAAATATCAAATTAACATTCCATTCAGCAAAGCTGCTCAGCTTCAAAACGCAGCTACTGCAGGGACTCCCTGTTTGACAGGTGCCGTAGGCAAGGGGAATGTGACTGAAATCCAGGGGTGTGCTCCCAGTGTGACACCCCCCGGTGCAGGAAGTGCCTCTAATTCCATCTTCCGATTTAAATTACATTTTGTTAACAGTCCCAGTTTCATTGCCACATACAGAGCACGGTGGAATTCGGTCCGTGTTTTCACACCGCTGTCCAACTGCAGCAGCACGTTACAGCGAAGAATACTTTTCTAATTGGAAGGGCATGAGAAAATACATTGTACTGTACAGCTATTTCCAGCACAAACAGCCCAACTGTCTTGTAAAGTTTGAATAAATCTTTAGATCAAGTTCACCTCCCGAATGACCCATAGATCAGCGCTGAGCGCTGCTCTGGGATTCGATTATTTATTCATGATGTTTTCCCCACTCTCATGACAAAAGAAAGATTTAAAGAGCCATTATGGTGTTTATGGACGTGTTAACCAATTAAAAGCTCAAGGTTGCATGCTATTCCTTCTGAGCAACAGAATAAAAAAAAAAAAAAAACACTCAGGAGAATGATTGATACAGTTAATATATTTATTGGCATTAGTACATTCTCTTTTATTGCTGGGATCAGGGTGACATCATTCATCACGAAGACAGTATAATTGTCTTTGAATGTTATAAAAGGTGAAATTCATTCTCCTGGAAATTAAAGAGAACACTGCAAAGCTTCAGTTAAAAAAAAAAAAAAAAAAAAAAAAAAAAAGGAGACTGAAAGATACAGATGATAAAATGTACCAGCTTTAAATTTCTGTCCATAAACCTGGAATAAAGCTACTGAGAATTAGGCCAAGATGAAGATTGTAATGCAATAACCTGAAATTAGTTTAGGCGTTCCCCTAATCTGGTTTTTCATGGTGTAGGACTATTCATCATAAAATCTGTTTTCCTTCATTGGCAGTATTTCAGCTGTCTGCTCGCTGGATGAAAACAGTAAAGAAGGAGCAAAGACACCAAATGAAATACATGGTATTTGCTCTGGCAGGGCTGCCTCACTGTCAGCAAAGCAGAGGGAGCAGCATCGTCTACCTGGTCTCTGCTCCTTGGAACCCTCCATCCCTTAGTCCCCTCCCCATTAGTCAGCCTGGATTTAGGAGAGGGACTTGACTCCCCAGTGCAGTTACTTTTATGGGATTTTAATTTTGCTTAGATTTTGCTTTTTTCTCCCTGGTTAATTTCTTATCTACAAAGGGACTTTGAAGACCTTCATGCCACTCCTTTGAAGATGATCTTCGCCACTCTCACCTGCATCTAGCAAATCCCACTCCGTGAGTCTGGATCCGGACCTCTGTCAGTCCTATGCTGCCTAAGAAATGAGATGCAGAAAGAGAGCTGACAGGTGGAAAAAAGGCCAAAGTTCCATCCCCAGGGCTCTGCAGGCTGCGTGGCACTCCTCCTTCCCTGGCTCACCTTTCCAGCCCTGCCTGCCTGCTCTCACCCAAGTGGGAAAGGAGGTTCCCATCACAACATGGCTAGCTTCATTCCCCATGTTATATAGTGGGGTGGACGATCCTAGCACTTAGAAGATCTGCCCTCTGAATTATGCAGTGGCTGTATATGCCTTAATCCAAATATGTCTAAAATTAGTCTTTAATCTTATGCAAGCCCCGATGTCCCCTGAAATGAAACTGTCAGAGCAATTCAGACCTCACTAAGTAGTGTTAATTAACACCAGAAGAGAAACACAAAAGATTCTCTTTGATCATCTCTTGAAGATTTTTGTGCTTACCTCTAATTTCCTTTTCTAATTTGAAATAGCAAGTTTAAGTGACAGGTCTTTGTTAGAATAATAAATAAAACAATGTATTTTGTTCATATTCCTCGTTTAGCTAAAGAACAGTAATTATGTGCAAATATTACAGGACTGACTGAGGTTCAACCTGCAAAGGGGAAGACCTGAGATTCTTCAGGAGGCAAAAATTCCAATTAAACATGACAGTGTTAAACCAAATCTACTTCTTGTTGTTACTCTCCTTTTTAAGGTTACTAAGAGAACCCATAAGTTTGCTTATGAGTTCTCCTGTCAGAGGTACAGCTTCTTAAGCACTTCAGGAGGGTTCATCTGTCCCATGGGTGTTTAAGAGTCACAAGATGGAAAATTGCTCACACCCTGGGAACACAAACAGAGAAAGCTGTGAGCGCTCACTGAGAGTAACCTCTCCTGGAGCAAAGCTAGGGGAAGTGTAGCTGTCCCTTCCCTCCCACTGCAGTGTTAGAAGTATTTGTAATGGGGCAGGCCAAACTCAGGCCAAAGGATGTTCACTGTGAGGAGCCCTGATGAACAGGGACACAGCCCCAACATGTTCCCAACCCTTCAACTAGAAACTGCAAGGGATGCCGCTGGCATTTCCCTTGGGAAATTCCCTTTGCAAACCTTTTGGGCTTGAACCCAGGCCAGGCAGGGCAGCTGGGTGGCATGGCCTTGTGTCAGGTGGATAGGGTGTCACAGCCACACAAAGGCTGCTCCCAGGTTTGTCTTTATATATAAATGAGATATGTAAGAGGAGTATCAGTGTGGGTACACCGGAAAGGGCCACAGCATTTTACCCTCTGGTATAAAAAGCAAATGAGGGAAAACATAAAACTCAAATCAAGAGGCAGCCCATCCAGAGAGACCCAAAGGGAAATCACCCATGTCTATCCTATGTTAAACCCAAAATTTCAACATATTGAGTAAAACTCATTGTATTCTCAAAAAATGGGGTTGGTTTTTTCCCCCATTTTAGGAAAATCCAGAGACACTCCTATTACCTAATGCAGCTTTTTAAGTCTCTGACTCAACAGGGACTCTGCAGCTTTCCTGGGCAAGATAATCATCGCAGGAGATCATCTTCATGTCTCAGGAAACACTGCTGACAGAAGTCAGCAAGAAATGCCTTCCTCCTCTCTCCCAGTAGCTGGTGTATTTCATAACCATCCAGATGCATTATGAGAACTTTATGTCTTTCTCTAAAACAAATGGTGGAAAGCATTGTCAGAGAAAGCACAGATGGATTGTATTTCTCCCTATCATATATCACTATGGTTAGCTGGAGATTAAATTTCTCTTTTGCATTTAGGCAATCTTCCCTTTATTTTCTTACTAATAGCAGCTGGAGGGAAAATGCTATAAATCCCTTTGTCACATATGCACCGCATGAATACTGCCTACTTCTCATGAGCAGCACTAGCTCTGCCATCATTTAAATTAGAGATTGGCCTCAGTGTTAGTTAACAGAGCTGGGATCTGTGTGATGCCCTCCCCATATCAGTATCACACAGCAGATGTGAGGGCAGGAGACAGGGCTGCAAATACCGGTGCTGCTCATATCGACTGTTCTAATGCTGTGGTGTTTGTGCTCTGTGCTTTGTGAACTCCTGAAGATTTACATCCCAATCCATCCAAATCACCAAGCAAGGCTAAGTTAACGTTGACAAAGCCGTATCCTTCTGTGCTGAACTTACAGTTAGAAAAATGGAGCTTGCTCCTACACTGCTTAGAGATTTCTCTTCCGAATCTGCCGCACTTAATAGCCAACATGCGGTGAGTTCCTTCCTGTGGAGATTACCAGGAGGAAGATGGACAAAGCTAAGCCAAACCCAGACTGCGCTGGAAGTGCTTTGTCTTCACTCAGGAAAGAGCTGACCAGGATGTTTGAGCCACGACTGAATGGAGGTGCCTCTAGTAGGGAATTGATCACGTTCTATCCCTTAAAAGTCAAATCCAAAGCAGTCAGTAAGCTTTCTGTGCTTCCTGTCAGGCAGAAAATATCTGTCCACAGTTGATTTCATTATGAACTATTAATTATCCACCAGTCCAAGCCACAGACTGGCTGCTGGTTATTTGAATTCTGTAATTGTTTCAGCTCCTTATCGCTTACCAGTCATTAATCTCAAATAACAATAACCATTTAATAACCTTTTATTACCAAGAAAACAGATTCACAGTAGTTTCAGAAAAATTTCTCTTCAGGGGAGTCCTAAGAAAGACCAGCTCATGGCATGCATGTGTTTAAAAATTTAGTTTCTGGTGGCAGTGGCCATTAAGTTATATTTATGTGCATGTGTTGCAGACAATGCTCAGTGCTATAGCACAGCAACATCTCTGCCAGGAGCCTCTAGGTGCTGCCACAGCACAAATAAACAAGAGCGAGTGGTGCTTTCATTTCATTGTTTGGGTGAGACAGCAATCGTTATTTTCAAGTAACCTGGTGTCCTAACAGGGCTTTAAACAAGTACTCAGCAGCAGTATTTTTCCTTTGCACTTCTGTGGTCAACAATTAAATGCAATTATTTGTCAATTAAAAAAAAAAAAGAAAGAAATTCCATCCATTGAATCATGGAATCATAGAATGGCTTGTGTTGCAAGGGACCTGAAGGATCATCTACTTCCAACCCCCTGCTACAGGCAAGGTTGCCAATTTCTAGATCAAACACTACATCAGGTTGCCAGTGTCCTACCAGCTTGGCCTTGAACATCTCCAGGGACGAGGCACCCACAATCTCTCTCTGGGCAGCCTGTGCCAGCACCTCACCACTCTCTCTGTGAAGAACTTCCCTCAAATCTCCCTTCTTTTAAACTATTCCCCTTGACCTATCACTATCTGTCACGTTGATATCCATTCCAAAATGAGAAACTACTTAAATACATGTCCTGTGGAAGTGTCGATATATTTTCTGAGTTGTATAAAAATTATATAAAGACGTTTAACATGCAGCCTAGATTTGAAGGTATTATGACTTATTTCCCCCCTCCCTAGCTCTGTATTTACACAGATCTGGTTCTCTCTAATTCTAACAGGGAGTCTCAAATGTTGATCAGCTATGGATAGGAAGTGTTGAGGCTGGGTGACTCATAGTACCAGATTTTCCAGCCTGACTCCCTGAGATTCACAGTGCCTTGCTCCAAGCCTAGCATGTTAACTTCCAGAAGGTGCTCCATCACGAGCTGAAAGATTCATGTGGGAAAAACCTGTTTCTTCCACCTGCCTTGCAGTGACAGCTGCTCCCCATCATTGTTATTATTTATGTTTCAGGGGATGAGGGGTGCCTTGTTTCTAATTTGAATTCATCTGCCTCCTGGTTAAAGCCCCTCTCTGTGAGATTTAAGAGTCCTTTATTGCCTGCTGGGAAGATGAGTGTAAACTTGGCCTTGAATAGAAATGAATTTCAGCAGCGACTGAAGTGCTGCCCCAGATGGGGGCTGAGATTTCTCCCCTCATGTCACAGCTCTGTGTGTGAAGGCATGAGGAGTTTGATCAGCAGCTGAGGCCATGACTGACCCTGCAAAGTCAGTGGGATAGAAAACTCATTTCGTAATATTGAATTATGAGAAGGCTGCTTAGATCTCTTCTGTCTAATAATACCAGATGAAATTATTCTTGCAATTACATGCATTAAAAAAAAAAAAAATCTTCTCTCACCCTTCACTCCCAAACTTAGAAAGACCTGCTGTAACTCCTCTCTTCATCAGCCCAACTGCAATTTGTCCAAGCAGAAAAGAAGTGCTGTTGTTATTTTAAATTCCTAGCACCAGCTTCCAAAATGCTGATAAGCCACTAATACCAAGCAAATGTATGCTGGTTAATTAGAAGTGAAGAATGCCAAAGCCATCCAGTAGAGTGCAATCAACAAGATTCACTGGATGAACACCTTGTTCTTCACTGCTAAAGAGACAAGTTGCTCTTCCTCCTCCTCTTGGCAGCGATCAGCATGAAATAAAGCAAATGAACAAATGAGGCTTCAGCCCCAGAGATAAATAAATACATCACCTTTCAGAGGTGAGAACTCGAAGACACATTTCCACTTTTTTTCAGAGTTGTCCTGCTGACCAAGGAAGGTTTTTCTGCTCAATTTACCTAAACCTGACCTCCAGCATCTTCAGGAGGTTCCTGGCATGGGAGCATGGCTGGGCTTATACCCCACAGCTCCCATAGATAGTGTGGGGAGTAAGGCAGAGGGAAGACAACACCTCTCCTTGTTTAATGTCCCTCTCCTCTTGTCACAATGAGATGAGAAGGTATTACTAACACGATTTCAGAGTACCTGGACTGTGCAGATCCAACAGTTCCATATGGGGCTTTGGGGAGAAAACAAATGGGGCGTCAGGGCTCTTGTCATGCAAGTCAGCTATTTGATACCTTGAAAGCAAAGCTCAGTGGGATCACACAGTTGTGGTTAGGACACCTGCAGAAGTAACAAAGAGATAGAAGGGCAATGAATGGCCCAATAGTGTACCCATAAAACCTTCATTCTTGAATTTCTCTTACAGGTGTCTTTACAGCTCTGGTGGCCACACATAGGCATGATGTTTGGTTGGGGTTTTGCAGGGAAAGTGAGTTTTTAGCCAAGGCTACAAGGATATGTCTTATCAAAGCAGCAGCTCATCGTAGCTTTTTTATCCTTCAGCCCCATGGAGACGAGAGCCCCGCTGCGGTGTGCCCTGAGCCTTGGCTGCCACCCATTGCTGAGGTCTTCTGTATATAGCAACAGGTCTAGCATGGAAAATATCATTTTTCTCAGACTTGTTTTAATTTGTTTAAATAAGGCCATTAGAAACAGCAGATGGGTGTTGATCACACCTGATGTGTTTTGGGGAAGTAAATTTGACTGCGCTGTTTGCATGAAGTGAAGACAGTTTATTAACTCAGCTGAACCACTTAACCCAGCAGAGGCTGGATTGCCAAAGATGCCATAAATTGCAGGGAACAGGGAGTGAAAACACTGAAGTTATTGTGTTCCCATTGGATTCAGCAAATAAAACAGAGCTGTATAATCCTTCCAGCCGTAACCAGCAATTCCCCCAGCAAAGTGTGATCTTGTTAAGTTTCTAATTACAAAGGGAAGAAGGCAGAGTTTCAATCATATTTGTGTCTAGCACTCTTTCTTCTAGGAAAATCAATATGATTTCCAGGCACGTTTGCAATTTGGATTTAAATGATTTCCACTAGAATGTTTCACACATATTGTTATAGAATGATACATTTGAAAGGTATTTTATTCCAAGCTGGTTTATGGGTACTCTGTGAGGAACAGTAATCTGGTTTCACTGTTCGGCTTCAAATAGGTTCTCTTGCTTACCCCGAAGCAACAGTGAGCACATGTGGAACGAAGAGCATTCTTTGGATGGAGCAAAGACTTTTTCAGGTGTCACTATTTCATTTCTACATTACATATTAATTCTTTGCCCCCTCAATAGCACTCTCTGGTCGGTATCATATTAGCTATTTCTTTGTGAGGAACTCTTTGGAGGTGAAAAAAGATTTGGTCTATTTTTGTTCTGTTTAGATGCAGATGTATCTCTGAGCATAGACATAAAAATGTTTCCCCTGACATTTATGTTGGTTTTTTTTGCTGTTGTTTGTTTGGCATTATACAACACTAAGTAAGGCACAGACAGCAACTTTGTGACCTGGAGTTCTCAGGTCTTTTTCCATCAAAACGGACAAAAAGGAGTGATGGCAGTTAGGGAATTGCAGAGCAAGACCAGCATGTCATTATTGATAAAGCATATCTGCAGATATGGAGGCAAAGGACAAGGAAAAGCTGTGCTGCGCTGGTGAAAGGAAGAAAGTGGAATATAGCAGAATGTGCAGAGGAAGTTGATATCCATGGAGATGAGTGATATGTTTAGACTGACAGCTGAGAAAGGCAGTTTTGACAGACATACATTAGATGAATTAGAGTAGGTAGATGCAAGTATAGATGAGATTATTTTAACCTTCTCTTTCTACTTCTTTTCAGCTAAGCATAATTTTCTATTACACAGCATTTAAAATCTTAACTCAGTAGAACGAAGTTTTCACCAGGCTCTGGAAGCTGGGGCAGTTGGGGAGTCAGAAGACATTTTCTCAGCTGGGAGGTAAACAGATCTACATCACTATTTCTAATGACAGGATGGATTTGTACTCAGACTCCTGAAATATGAGAGCTGTGGCAAACATCTCAGTATTTTTGGAGGATTTTTGTGTAAGCTTGATGATATGCAGAGTTTCTAATCTCTCCTGGGCTTAGCAAAGTGTTCTAAGCATGCTGTATGAATGATTCCTTTTGAAGTCCAAAACCTTTGGCAGTTTAGCTACAATTTTGCAAACAATTTAGGGAAGTTTTCCAGACAGAGGCTGCCGGCTGAGTCCTTAGAGACTCCATAATGACAGGACTAAGCAACTCAGTCACTAGAGAGTCATTAGACAAGGCATGAGACCATATGAACATCCCTGAGTTTGCCTTGAGGACTTCAGAAACTGATGGATTTCTCAAAATTTCTTAAAACATGACGCTTCTTTTGTAGCAGTCATTCTTGCAAAGAGTCACAGTAAGACCACAAGAAAAGTTCAGTAAGGCTCAGTATAGTATGGAATGCTAATTAAGTTCTATAACCTGGGAACATCTTCACAAACATTTTTTTGATGACAGATCGTAGAATCATAGAATGGCTTGGGGTAGAAGAGACCTTACAGATCATCTGCCTCCCTGCCATCCCTGTCATAGGCAGGGATGCCACCCATCAGCTCAGGCTGCCCAGGGTCCCGTCCAACCTGGCCTTGAGCACCTCCAGGGATGGGGCACCCACAGCTTCTCTGGGCAACTGTGCCAGCGCCTCACCATTCTCTGAGGGAAGAATTTCCTCCTGACACCCAATCTGAATCTCCCCACTTTTAAAGTCATTCCCTCTTGTCCTATCACTATTAAACAGTGCAAAAAGTTGGTCTCCTGTTTATGAGCTCCCTTAAAGTACTGGAAGGTCACAATGAGGTCTCCATGGAACCTTCTCTTCTTCAAGCTAAGTAAGCATACTTCTTCCCTCAATCTTTCCTTATATGAGCAGTGCTCCAATAGTGTGAAGACAAAACTCATGTCATTCTAATTGGGTTGAGCATTGTATGTTTTTCTAATATGAGGTAATGGAAATTTATGATGGGGATATTACAAAATTTTTCTTGCCTTGTTGAGGACGCAGATCAAGACTGAACTCTCCAAAATCTATTCATTTTTTAAGTAAGCTCCTGAGTTTTCCTGTGGAGATGTATTCACCATTGGAGGCATTTGTTGCAGTTGTCACACTTCTCATGTCCCCAAACTTCACTGCTCTTCCATGGCAGCACTGGTGTTGGATTCCCACGTGTTCTCACACATCAACCTCTCTTAAACCAGATGACACAAAAAGCCATCCTAAAGTGCAGGTTTTGTATGGTTCCAGAGAAAGACAAAGGTGTAATAGCTGGAAATCATTTCAAATATGCCTTCTAGAGGTTCTTAAAGTCAAATCCTCTCCTGAAGTGTAACAATATGTTTTGCTTGGACTGAGAACAGAAACAGAAATAGAGCTATACATCAATTTGTACAACATTATGCCCATTTAATTGAATTAATTTAGAGATAGAAATACAACAGGATGCTGCGCACCCAGCTAGAGAGGACACAGCTGCTGTGCACTGAGCAGGTGGCGGCAAGCTCTGCCCATCTCAGGAGCTGCAACAACAGCCTTCTTGCCCCCTCCATCATCGCTTCTCGGCTTAGGCTGCATTGCTCTCCTCTGAAGTTAGAGGTCATCATCCACACCGGTGCCACCCTGACTGCAGCACAGAATCATAGAATCGTGGAACTGTTTGATTTTGAGGGCATCCTTAAAGGCCATCTAGTCCAACTCTCCTGTAATGAACAGGGATGCCTACAGCTAGAGCAGGGTGCTCAGCCTGTCCAGCCTGACCTTCAGTATCTCCAGGGATGGGATATCCACCACCTCCCTAAGCAACCTGTTCCATTGCTTCACCGTCCTTATTATAGAAAACTTTTTCCTTGTATCCAATCTAAATCTCCCCTCTTTTGATTTGAAATCATTTCCACTTGTCCTCATACAACCCTGCACAATGCTCACAGTATCTTACCTGTCCCTGGGCACAGACAGCTCACAAATACACCATGCTATAAAAATTAAAGTGAACTTAATAGCTGACTAAGTATCACCATGGGCATTTTCTGGTTGTGTTGTACTGGAATGGAGAGAGCTGCTGCCACGTGCCATGTAATCTCCTAAACACAGCACCAGCCACTTGAGCAGACATCCGTGACAGATCTGAAGCTTGGCTTTCCAAATGTCATGTACTTTTTGTCCACTGAGGTTAATATAAGAGTGAATAGCGTACTGCACCTTTGTCGTGCAGATCCTGAAAACCTCTCCACATGCAGCAGCTATTTTTAAAAAGTACTACAAGCTTTTAAAAATTTTTGAGATCTGAACTGCTTTTTGCTTTCAAATGCCTGTAATAACTTAAAATAGTTTCCTCCTTTTAAGTGAGAGATTTTTTATTATGTGTGAATTATTTGTCTTGAAGTTACAACATCCATAATTGTCTTCTCATTTTTTTCTGTTTGTTGCAGACATTAGTACAGCCTGAAAATAAACCACTATCTATAAGAATTTTATGCATTTGGCAGAGGAGTTCCAGGAACAAATAGATAAAGAATTAAAAATAATGAGCACTGTCTAAAAATTAATGCTTTTCACATGGTCATTTCAGTACAATATATTACAGATCAGATTATCTGGAAAGCTCCCATTCTCATGTAATAAAGAAACTCATAAACCTAAAGAGCAACCAGCCTGTTTCAGATTGCTCTCAGGTCTATAAAGCTTTGAAAGTTCCAAGACAGAGATCCCAGTTCTGTCCATGATGGGTTGATGACTGGACTACATGATCTCAGTGGTCTTTTCCACCCTTCATGATTCTGCAGTTTCCTTCTGCACTCTATTTACAAGATAAAGGACCTCAAAAGCTGGTTGTTACAGTCTTATTTCTTTCTCGTGGACACAGAGACAAAATGAAGGGTAATGGTTTTAAACTGAAAGACAATAGATTTAGACTGGATATCAGGAAGAAATTCTTTGCTGTGATGGTGATTAAAGACTGGAACAGGTTGCCCAGTGCCCAGTGGATGGCCCCTCCCTGGAAGCATTCACGGCCAGGCTGGATGGTACTTTGAGTAACCTGGTCTAGAGGGAGGTATCCCTGCCTACAGCAGGCGTGCTGGAACTAGATGATCTTAAAGGTCCATTCCAACCCAAAGCATTCTATTATTCTATAATTCTCTGACACAGAAAACATGAGGATTTTGAGGTTCTCCTAAGATGGAGCAAACTTGGACCTTTCTCATGTAGAACTCATTGACCTGCTGCCTTCTGCAGGAGATGGGAGAGCTTGGAGCCGCTTGGTCTTACGATCACTGCCTCTAAATTCATCTGCTACTTCAACTCCACCACCTAAAGCTCTCCTCCCTACATCTTTCCATTTGTTACCTAACTCATCAGGAAAATTCACAAGGTGAAGACAGCAAGCTTCAAGATTCAGAGTGCATCTGAGCAAAAAATGGGAGTGGGTGACATCAAGAAGAGAGCAGAGATGATGGCACTCCATTCTGTTAGGAGCTCCCAGGACGCTGTTTGGCTATGAAAGAATAAACAACTCCAAACTGCTTCACCAGCAAAAGAGATACAGGACCTGCTTGAAGAGCCCTTTTACACATCCCTTCCAGAGCATCTCCTCCTGTCTTGAGCATTTGTTAGAACTGCTAACTCAGTGCCTGTTCCCATTTACTGCTAGGTTGGGTTTTTCCTCTTTGTGTCACCTCTTTTCAGAACTTTTCCAACTTCCCTTTACCATCTTTAGAACAAATCACATCTATGCTCTCATTCATCTGAATTCTGGGACAGTAGGAGAAAGTTTTTGCAGCATGTTCCTTCATTTCTTCTTTTCAGCTAGGATTTTTTCTTGGCTTTAATGTTCTCTCATACAAGCAAACTTTTGGGACCTGCTGTTTCTAGGTGCTGCATCTCTCTCACAGTTCTACGCTGCTTGCACTTGAATCACAGATTATCCAGATTGAGTCCCTGTTTTTTGTGTCAGTCTTTCTGGCCTAAATCTGGAGAAAGAGACCTGATTAGCAAAGTGCTGATGCTGTGTTTACTGAGTCCCCACATCTCAGCTGGCAGAAGTTTTTTTCAGCATGGTTTCCAGCTCACCCTGGTGAGCTAGCAAAAAAGCTGTCTGCCAAATTAGATTTTACAGCAAAACACTGCTTGTAATTTTCTTTCATTTTGGGGGGCAGCTTTGCTGGTGGCCACACCACGAATGCTTTCTTATCATACAAACAGTCTAATAGTGATATTGTGTTTCTAGTACAAAACTGGCTTATTGTATTTGAAACTTTCATCAACTCAGCAGATCTCATAAGTTTATCACACTCAGATTTTCCAAAGTCTCTCACTGAGCTTTCAGGGACATCTATGATCCTGTGGTGTCTTTTTGCACAAGCACAAATATTCTGCTTGCCACATAAGACCCTGATGTGCAAACCAAAACTTAATGGCTACACTGCAGTGGAACAGCACAAGTTGCCACATTTTAATTGCCCGCTATTCAGGAAATGCACAAAGCAATGAAATGCTTGGATTCTGGCCATAACTCCATTCTCCCCTGTAGTTATGTCCTCGAGACCAGATAACAGATCACAGAAATTGATTCTCGCTTTCCATCTTTTAAGAAGACTGTAGTTACTTTTCTAGGGCAGCACTTCTTTCAGAGGCACATTTTCAGATGTCTGTGGGTGCGCAGGGCACTGGCAGACACAGGTTCTGTGCACACATTTCATGAATCTGACAATAACCCACCTATATTTGAGAAAGACACCTTCCTCTTTCTCCCTTCTTTTCAATGCTTTACATCTCATTATTTGACATATGAAGTATGCCTGTAACTTTCTATTATAGTTTGCAGTAATGGATATCAGGATAAGTTTCTTCACCAGAGAGTGGTTGGGCGCTGGAACAGCCTCCCCAGGGCAGCAGTGTTGGTCTCATGCTGCCAGACTTCAGGAAGTGTCTGGACAATGTTTAGTTATTTGATTTTTGGGTGGTCCTGTGTACAAGACAGGAGTGGGACCTGATGATACTTATAGGTTTTCCCTTCCCTTCCCTTCCCTTCCCTTCCCTTCCCTTCCCTTCCCTTCCCTTCCCTTCCCTTCCCTTCCCTTCCCTTCCCTTCCCTTCCCTTCCCTTCCCTTCCCTTCCCTTCCCTTCCCTTCCCTTCCCTTCCCTTCCCTTCCCTTCCCTTCCCTTCCCTTCCCTTCCCTTCCCTTCCCTTCCCTTCCCTTCCCTTCCCTTCCCTTCCCTTCCCTTCCCTTCCCTTCCCTTATCTCTCCCCTCCTTTTCCCCTCCTCTCTCCCCTCCTTTTCCCCTCCTCTCTCCTCCTGTTCTATTCATCAATACTGGGCATCATACTGGAGGAGTTGGAAACTTGAGTCTACAGCTCAAGTGATAAGATAAGAGGAACTGTAGATCTAAGATAAATCTGAGTTACTAATTAAATCTCACATTGGCCATGGGAAGCAAGTAGTTATTAACTTAGCAGAGGGAAAGGAAAACGGAGGGAGTCTCCTAAGGTCACGCTGTGGAAGAGATTAAATAATAATCTCACAGCTCAGTCCTGAGTTCACATTTCCAGGCTGTTCTTGACTTTTAAGATATGTAATTGAGCAGCACCAGAATTATGGTGTAGAGTTCTATTAATAACCACTAGTCAAAAATGTGGTACATCTAGCAATAACAGCTGGGGGAAAAAGTAATATTTCCTTTTTAATGTATTTCTTTTGGTACAGCAGTGTTTGATATTAATTAAAAGAGAGACCCCTGGGCAGTGTGGAATAATAAAAGCCTCAGTCAGTCATAGATGAGAATATTCTAAAACTTCATGTATTCCACTTTCAGGCACGGCTTTTGGTTTGGATTGAGGCTGTTCTCTGTATCTTGTTGGCCTGGTTTTAAAATTCACATTTCCTGGAAAGTCAACCAAGTCACCTGCAGGGTCTCAAGTCCAATCAAAGCGTGAGTAATTTATCTAAGCTTTGCTGTCTTGCTATTTCTGTATTCCTTATCAAATAATTTATGTGGAGCTTTACCTATATTATAGCTCACTGACGCGAGTAATTTCAGAGCTTTTTAGCAAAATAAATCTCCAGTGAAAAATATTCTTGGCTAATAACTAACATAAAAACGACAGAAGTATTTTACCATCGCCATAAATTGTGAGTTAATTTTATAGCTCTGATGAAGTGAAAGTAATATTACAGCCCTCTGGTCCGAGGCCTGTCAACAGCAACAGCTGTCAAGTAACAGGGCAGGTTGTCTGCCATAAGATTGTATGGGTCTTGAGAAGATTGCTCAGTCAGAAGGATGCAATGTCTTCTTTATTAGAGTCAACTTTGATCTCACAAAGTTGATCCAGAGCCATGGTCTACCCTGAGGGCCTCTAGATGAGCAAAATTTCCGGTGGACTGTTAAGCTCAGAGCCACTTTGACCTCCCTCATTTGTGATCCAAGCTGAACCCAAAGGTTCTCTAACTCAGACAGATTTTCCCTTCTGCCCTTCTCTCAGCCCCAGCACTGCCCAGCACAGTCTCATTTTGCAGGTTTGTTGTGTCCAGACAATCTCCTAAATGTGTGGTTCTCATTAGGGTGTAATTGCTCTGGGAAATCTGAGAGTCAGATCCTTTCCATGCAGAAGAAGAGAGCAGCAATACAAGCTCTTGGAGTTTGATTCTTGTTTCTTCTCCTCACTGCCTTCCAATAATTCTTAGCCTCAAGACAAGAAAACTCATGTAGTTATAACTGCATTGTCCAAACAGGTCTATACTAACGTTGCCCAGACCTGTGAGGGTGCACATCAGCTCAGTATCGCTGAGTGCATCAACAGCTTCTATCTGCTTCTTCATGCTGGTCCTTTACAATAAGGAAGACACTATGTCTTTTTAAAAGTTGTACTTTTTTAAAGACAGAAATCTAAAAAAAGAGTTTGAAATCTGTACCACTATGCCAGGCATACAGTGAAATACAGATAACAGCTAAAGTGATGATTGAATTCCAAACTCTTCCTTATTTCAAATGAGATTCAGGTACATTTTTCACATAAATGTGCTGCTCTGACAGAATGAAGCAGAACTTCCAAAATTTGGGATGATTATTCATTCTAGATACTAAGACTACACAAGGCAATTCTGTGCACTCAGTAAGTCACCTCCACTCATTACTGTCAAAGACTTTGAGACAGTGTATGACACTCATCCAACCAATGAGTTATTTCGGCACCACTGCCATGATCACTCTTATCTCTACATCTGAAAATCTTTTTGAACTAAGTATTGGTGAAACAGCTTTATGTTGGCATCCAAGACCCAAAGCAGGAGCTGAGTGACACATAGGGTAACAGGGCCAGCACTTCTCCAGGTCTGAGCAGACCTGTCCCAGCCTTCTGTTTTCAGGAGCTCTCCTTCAAGAGCTGCATTCCCATAAGACTGCCTACAGAAGGAGTTCAGTGCCACGAGATGTACAGCCATTCAAGGATATACATATAGAGGTATATGCAATCAATAGCACATCAGTAATAGTTCTGCATGTCTCAAGTCAGTCATCTCACTCTGTTGCATAATGTTCTCATTCCAAACCACAATGCTGTGGAAGCCTAAAAATCACCATTTGTAACTTTCTGTTCTTTTTAGACATACAGTGACAGACAGATAATTCAGACAGGCACAAGCTGAAAGCAGAAATACAAGACAGAATTTTCAGTAGCCGGCCAATATATGAAAGCATTTACTCTGCATAGAGTCATAGAACATGTATAGATTCCCATAGGACACTGATGTCCATCACCAAATATACATAATGGAGTAAAAAAAAAATGAATTAATCCAATTTATACAAGAAGCAGGTATCAAGAATTAATGATATTTGCATTTCTTACTAGGTTATACTTAGTTCTTAGCAAAAGGTGAGGGTTGGATCCATTGTGATTTATATTTTCAGAACACATTGAATACTTTAAACAATCCAAGTTAATTAAGGAAGGCTAGGACCATTACATAATTAACTACTAATTACATTCCCATCAGCAGAAGTGAATGACCCTCTGAGCCGTGGAATGAGCAAGAAGATTATGACTTACACCTTCTGTTTTCTGACACGAGGAGCTGCTAGAGCTCCAAGGGGGGCACACCCCATCAGGGTGAAGCAGTGCTCAGAGGATACTACAAACCAGCATGGACAGCAGGTCTTCAGGGGGATTCCCGTCCTGCACCCAGGAAAGCAACAGAATGGCTGACAGCTGGGGTCAGAATGGTTCCTGTCATCCCTTTGGACACTGTTCCCTTGCAAAGACATACTTCATTGCTCATGAGGTGCAGAAATTCATTTTTAAGAACATAATCCCAATGCAATCTGTGGAAGATACTGCTGAAGACAAAATCCTATTAGTTTTTGGGTTTTTTTTAATCTCTACATCACTTTTCACCCTCTTCCATTAACATAATTGAGAAAAGAAATGAGGGAGTAAGAGGCGTAGCCAAAAATTTCTCATCTTTGAGGTCTGCTGTGAATTATTCATTCTTGTACCTTATTTGAGCTCTAGGACTCTGTCAGCAGTCAAATGTGCACAGCAGACAAAAATCAATAGACTCCCACTCAGGAGCAAATCTCTTCCCGTCTCCCATTGCTGATGTGTTCTGTAACCTCTGGCAAGGCCACTTTCCTCTTTGGCTCCCACTCTATCTACCTGCAAAAGTGCATGCAATAGCAGCTTTAAGAGTGCAGTCTCACTTCCCAAAGGCTGAGAAGCAGACTCCTCTCCACTGAGCAACTTTGTGCACTCACTCCGCCCTTGAGTTATGTACTCACCCCTTCCCCATCCTGCTCTTCTCCACCTTGGCCAAGGCCAAGGGCATGGATTGCCCCATGAGCTCCACAGGGTAGAATCATTGAATCATGGAATCCTTTGAGTTAGAAGAGACCATTATAGGCCAGCTATTCCAACTCCCCTGCAATGAACAGGGACATCTACAGCTATAGCAGGTTCTTCAGAGCCCAGCCCAGCCTGACCTTGAATGTCTCCAGTGACAGAATTAAAGCACAGAGCATCAGAGGAGCAACCTCTGGCACCTGTCCTGCAGTGGATTCCCTCCCCCTACAAACCCCATCAAACCTGTACAAACTGAGCAGGCATCTGCCAGCACAAAACCTGCTGCAGAGCTAACCAGAGTCTATGCTCATATTATCACTATAATTTAGAGACCTAAACTGTACATAAGATATGGGTAACTGCAAGCCTTAGTGGCTTCATAATCACTATATTTCTGAGGACTATGACAACTGTATTAAAAAAAGAGATCATTTTCATGGATCCTTATGTAAGATCATAAACCAGGTTTCTACTAGACAGCTCTGCTAATCTCTAATATCCATACTGTTTGGGATGCAAGAGAGCTAAATTGTTATCCTTATAGCTTTGAGCAGCAGTAAGGTAAGAGCAGCAATTTTAATTAAAATTTTATAGGCAAACATATTTCACAATTTCTATGTGTCAAATGGTTCTCCTCACCCTGCAGGTTTCCCTGCTGCTGGTCAGAGCAAAATGCTTGCATCTGCAAAATTGCCCATTTTGTCAAAACACACAACAAAACAACAGTAATTTTCACATCTTTATCTCAGGCTTCTGTAGAAACAAATTTCTTAATTCTATATGTGAGGTTAAGGAATCTATATCTTCACATCATTAGTTTGCAATTGCTTTGGAACAAAGACTATTTTCGTCTGCCTAGCACAATACATATCTCAACTTCAATACACTGAAAACATCATGAAAAGTTTTGGAAATACTTTACTTTAAAATCATTTTACAGCATTATGACATACAGCGAAATAAAATATCCAAGACATAATTGTACAAACCGTAGTAATGATCATATAATGTGAGAAATAATACAGATCAATGAATGCCTGATTTAAATGCTGTGGGTACGTCTGCTGAGTCTCTATTATATTTCTTCGTGGTTTGTTAGTTTTCTCATACTAATTTCCATTTCTGCCTTTTCCCTTCCCCATGCAGTTCTCTAAGATGTACTGCTCTCTCTTCTTACTCTGTGGCTGCCTAAACCACATTCTCAGCAGGCAGCTGCTATAAGCGTTGATGTTAATTCTTTCCATAAACCGAAAAGTTTGGAGTTATTTTCTTCATATCAGCATATTGCAATAGATCTGTCCGATACCATCTATCCCTTCTATCATTCTGTTCAATGCAAATTCATTACCGTGTCATCTTGGTTTAGCACAGACTAAGCCTATTTAGCACAGTTTTCTGCATGCATAAGTAGGAAAACCTCAACATCTCTCTCAAGTCCTTTGATTTTGTGCTGACGTGAGCTCTGGTGATACTGACTCAGTGTGAGTCTTTATTGCAGGGAGTATTTTGAGAAACTTTTTAGCTGCAGAGCTAGATATTGTGTTTCACTGGATTTCAAACATTAAATAATTATCTGCTAATGGCCAAGAGAAGAGGAAAGAGACCTGTTTACAAAGCTTGTACACATTCTGAAATTTGAAAGAATGGCTTTGAAAAATCTTTATGCATAATTCTAGACTCCATAAAGATGAAGAGGCAAACAGGAGGGAGAGAAGAAAACTTGGGGGAGCCCAGAAGTAGCTTGAGAGAAGGTGAGAGAAGGCAGAGCCAGGTTTTGCAGACAAACCTCACAGGAATACAAGAGGCAATTGTCATAAATTGGAATAGGGGAGATTTTGAGTGGTCATAAGGGAAAGTGTTTTCATCCAAGGAGCAGTGGCACATGTTACTCAGGAAGCTGTGGTACCTCTTTCTTTGGAGGTCTTCAAGCATAGGCAAAAGAAGATGAGAGCAACCTTGCTAGTATTAGCTGGTGACTTCAGATCAAGGTAGGATACTTCCTGAGTAACTTTCCCACCTCAGTGATGTAATGATTTGGGCTTGGCAAAATGATGCCTGACATTCATATCATTTATGGTGTGTTTTGAATTGTAGCTTTGCACTAGGAAAAGGTACAGATGGGAATTATGGGTTAAAATTGATAGTGATAAGAGGAATAGGGTTAATAAGCAAAACAATCTCATTTATTCCTTGCTGAAACATAAAAATATTTAAATGCCAGAACACTGAAATTCCAGCCCCTACTCCAATGACTTTTTATAGAAACTGGAGTAAGCCCAATGAAGAGAATGAGGAAAGAATCAATTGCAAATGCTTTTGTGAAACATGGACTTTTCCAGCCCCATACTCCACCTCAAACTGCCCTCCTCTGTCACCAGGTGCTATGCATCCCTACTGCCTAGGCAGTAGTGAGAGATAAGAAATAGAGGTGGAGATATTTGTCCCCAGCCAGTTTGGCCTTTCTCTCCCATTCCTCTCAAGGAGCTCAGCTGGGATGCAGAGGCTGGCGTTCGTATTCTGCTGGGCTCTCATGTCCTCTGTGATTGCTGATTTATTGAATAAAAGCTCATCACTACTATTCTTCCAGTGCTTTCTGCATTTTTTGAAAAGATTATTCTCCCTGTTTCTCACCCCATGGAAATTAAATACATCGCTTCAGTTCAGACTTTTCACATATAATGCGTTGAAAGTAATTCCTCTACACACAAACATTACCAGAGAGGACTGAATGGGCAAAATCCTCAGCCAGCACAGGCCTCTGGGCTCCATTGCTTTTTATGGAACTGCACTCAAGCTGAAGGTCTCATGAAACACAAATCTGGCAACTGGTCTGACATCCACAAAGTGGGCATCTTCCCTCTCATACCAAGAACGCCAGCACCTAACATCTCTATAGTGACAAAGTTCACATGCACAACCCCAGTGCATGATGTACCCAGACGTCTGGAGCCAAACACTGGGACATCTGTTTTCATCAAGCAACCTTTCATACTTAGTGGATGTGTTTGGCTGCCTTGTGTTGTGTTCAGGTGCAGTACTCCAAATATATGCAGACACTAATGTATTTATTTCAATGCACAATTATTTAACTTCAGGCAGCTGTGACATCCAAGAACTGGCATGCACAGTGTTCTGGAGTGCCACATCTGCATTTATTAAAAGATTCCACGTCAATATGAGCTAGATAGTGTTTGTATACGTTTGGAAATCCGCACCTGTATGTGTACTGAGATGTCCTCCCAGAAGGCATTAGATTAGTTGTGTTTCTGTCTCTTGATTGAAAGGTAAGCACATATGGGTAGTCCTTTTCTGTTCCTTTTAGAAGGAGAAATACCACATTTACACTTCTTGGCAAGTCAGAATCAGCATGAAAGAGCAAAATATATATGTTCAGGAAAATGTCTGCCTTTTCTTAGCTGCCAGCACGCATTCAGAGCTCAGAACTTCAACAGTTCTTTATACAGCAAGAAACCCCTTGCTTAGTTTCTCTTGGTAGTTGTTAAGCACCCCCCAGTCCTGCTGCTTTTTCAAACTATGCTAAATTTTCCATGATCTTATTTTCCAATTAGTCTGTTGTTTACCTCTTAACAACCTTGCTGCACAAGTTGTTTTTGCCTGAGTAGCAATGATGAACAAGACTGTCATTCTGTTAGCAGACATTTCCTAAATGTTTTATCAACTCTCTCAGTATCTTTTCCTAAGTTGTCTATCTTTGCTCATTGCCCTTGTCTTTATTTGTACTTGTTTGTGATCAAATGACTTCAGTATTATAGCAAGATCCTCATCCTCTTAATTTTAAACATAGGGAATCTCAAATGATTCTCTGAACAGCCCTCTTGCCTTCTACAAATGCTGTTCTGGTCACAGTGTATAGCTACATGCCATTATTGAATGAGCAACAATTCAATTAATCCTTTCAATGAAGTTCTGCATTCATTTCTTTTTCCTCCTAAACCCATGAAGCCACTTTGTTTGTCCAGTAGTTCAGCAGTAACTTCAAAAGTTGCTGCTTAGACTGAAGAAAATATTTTTTTTTGATCTTCTCATTGTTAATTGATCAGCATAGTTAAAAGAAAAAGCTTAAAAGAAGAAAAAAATGTTTTAATGGCTTAAATATACATGCTCAGAGTTCATGAAATGCTAAGAACAAAGCATTAAATCTTTTATGAGATTAATGGTATGAGGAATACTGACACCAAATCGACAGTACTCTCTATAAGGGGCACTGGCATTGATTAATACAGGAACACTGACACCAATTAACACAGAAGCAAAACAAAATGAGAAGACAGAGATTCAGACAAAGTCCCCAATTGACAAATGCAAATAGGTTGTTAATCCTAAAATACTCATGTGGTATTTACAAAATATTTAGACTAAAGGCCAGCTATTGTGTTGCCAGTCTGCTTTTGTTATTCTTGGGAGGAAGCAGCATTATGTCAGCAACAAGGAAAAAGACATAGTTTTGGCATTTTGTCCATGGAAAGAGAGGAAAGAACCGAGCTGTTACAAAAGGGCCACCACAGGCTGCAGCTGGAGGACCCAGCTCCAGCAGGACCTGCCAGGAACAAAAGCCACAAAGAAAGGGAGTTTGGCCAGGGAGAAATTCAACAGGTTTCAACTTACATGAGCAAAATGCTCTCAAGAAGATTTTTTCCCTTTTGATATAACCACAGTTCTATACGTAATGGTGCAATGCCATCATGGTACAGCTTTTCTCTTGTTTGATGAAGGCAAATAGGAATGGAATATACATGAAAGTTGATACCAAGATATGGAAGTGGCACAACTGCACTGCAAGGGTGATGAAGGGTTGCAGGAGGGCTACACGGCTGGTGAAGAGCAGCACAGGGCAGAGCCCAGTCCTGGTGTGTCCTTGAATGAGCTATCTTACAAAGTCTAGACAAACAGCTAGATGATTCCAAGGCTCTTGCTGAAATCTGCTTCAATAACTGAGAGTCTCAAGGTGTCACCAACACTTTCTAGTTTGCAACTTTTCTTTGCTGTTGCTTTAATTTCAAAGCAATTTTCTGTTGAATCTACATGGATTTGCAGAATGGTGTAAAACAGACAAAAGTGAGATGAGAGCTACCAGACACTTTCTGCTGCTGCCTGATTAATAACACACACTGGTTCTTAGTTTCAAAATTGTTGCTGAATTCTTAGTAGTTCCTCTTCATTGCGCCAAACGGTCCTTTATACCAGCAAGCTGACAACAAAGTGCTTTACTTTCTTCAAAAAGCACAAGCCGGTAGATTTGCAGCATTTTGAAGTTGCTGTATCTCAGGATGCGCTCTTCTTAATCATCCTTCCTTCTAACAATAAAGTTTCCATTGAACCAGACAGTCATTCAACTCTTCTACTTTTAAAGCTAAATGGAAAGGGAAAAATACCAAACTGGTACAGCTGAAACGTACAACTGCGTTGTACGTAGGATATCATGTAAATGTGGATTTGTGTCAGGATTATTTTTTTTAAACAGAGAGGGAAAAAATATTGACTCTATGCATCATAGGTAACAGTATGAAAACATGTCTAGCAGACTGACAGATGGAGCTGGAATTATATTTTGTATTTCCATATGTGCGCGGTTAATGGAAGAAGCCCAGAGGTACAGCCCTTCAGCATCAATGCAGGGAAGTGATCCCTGTCCTGGGCAGCTCCAATGCCAAAGGACTCTGCTTTGCCTGTAAGAGCTCTGCTGGAGCATCCTGACCCGGAGGGAGTGCTCCACCATTTAAATGAACATTGCTCTGTTCACAGATTGCCAAACTAATCGGGGCCAGAGCTAGAAACACACCAAGGACAACTGCTACCTATTCTTACTATGTACATGTAATCAATACTTTTTAATGTGAAGATTTGTTGTCTGTCTGCTCTCATGGATAAACTTAGGCTTGTATTAATTCAGAACCTCCTTCAAAGAGAAGCTAAAGAGCCTAGTATGTTCTTTGACTGAGGAACATGAATATTTAGTTTTGTTCTTACTCAAGTTGTTGCCAAACCCAAACTTGAAAATATATGCAATAATGAAGCATTAAGACATTTTTCATATATTTGAGGTAAGAACAGTTTAACTCAATACCAGAACATGGGCAGACATTGTTTGGTGTGAGGAGGATGCCATTTGCACAAGAACCCACTCCATGCCAGCCAACCCACCACCACTGTCATGCTGTTTGTTCACCTTTCCAGAGGATACACCCTCTCAGATATGCTGGAATAATTAATCCTTGCTTATTTAGTCAAAATTCCAACTAGAATTGACAACACCACATTTTTCTAACCTAGGTCTGGTTAGTACCTAGACCTGGGTGAGTTTTGCTCATGCTGAATTTCACATCTGCAGAACAAATGGTGGGATGGTGCAGGTACCAGGGGTTGGAATTAGTGATCTGTGCTGGCCAAGACCAGACCAGGAATCATGGAATCATAGAACCATAGAATTGTTCATGTTGGATAAGACCTTAAAGATCATCAAGGCCATCGTCAATCTAACCATACTACCCTAACTCTAACAACTCTAAACTAAATCATGCCCCTGAGCACCACATCCAAGTGGTTTTAACTACGTTCAGGGATGGTGACTCAACCACCTCCCTGGGGAGCCTGTTCCAGTGCTTAACAACCCTTTCTGTAAAGAAATTTTTTCCTGATATCCAAGCTAAACCTCCCCTAATGCAACTTAAGGCCATTTGCCCTCATCCTGTCACCTGTCACCAGTGAGATCAACCCCACTCTCGTTGTAAGCACCTTTCAGGTACTGGAAGAGAGCAATAAGGTCTACCCTCAGCCTCCTTTTCCCCATACTAAACAGTCCTAGTGGTTCTTCCTATGGGATGGGGGCCTGAGCACAGCCATGATGATTGTAGCATCCACTGATGCACAGGGCAGAGATCATCTGGATTTGGCTAAGCAAGCCAAAATGAGAATGAGATATCAAAGAGCTGCATCATTTAGTGACCAAGTGTGATGCTGAGCTGTGAAAAAATGATGCAGCAACTCCCTTGGAAATTACTTTGGTGCCATTTATGTGGAATTATACTGCAGGTTGTTTTAAAGTCTTCATATCTTGTGAAGGCTTTGTCTGTTCCTTAGTTACTGGGCCAATAACATATTTTCTTCTTAGAGATGATTACCATGTCTTGGGAGTTTTTCTGAAGCCGCCTCTTGCACATGTCTCTAAGCCTAATGAAGCTCTATGTTTTTGTTAAGTGTGTGTTGCTGTCTGCCAAACTGTGAGAAACAGCAGAAAAACAGAGAGGCTGATGCTGCCTTGCTAAAAGGTTTTGTGTAAGTATTGACAAAATCAGCAAGAAACCAATGTGTGTTCTCATGTTCCCAGTCAGAAAGGAGAGTTTCATGTAAGTAGCTGCTTAATATTGTGAATAAATCAATCCTCCCAATATATTTCATCAAATTCATGAGCTTCAATAAACTTAATGTATATTACTTGTTCCCTTATCTCAGGATTTTACAAAGCTGAGCAAAGGTACCACTGAAAACATTGTAAAGTATCACTGGGAGAACATCCGTCGTCACTCTCCATGAATGCTATGATCTAGCAACCATTCTTCAAAATAGAACAGAGGTGATGTGAGCCCCACTATTTCTTTGGCCTGCTTTCATTCTGGACCTTGATTGTTTTCACGTCCATAATCTTGCACTTGTGTAAGTCGGGTTTCTTTGCCTGGTGCTTGCTTCTTGTAGAAGCACTGCTGTGTAGTTTTAGAGGATATCAGTAGACAGCACCAAACTCACATCATTTATATGTCGCATTTGAGCCATATTTGAGAATCTTTCTCAGAGGATAATCAACTTCTCTAAATGCAGAAAGTACCAGCAAATTATCTGTGCACCTCCCCCGATGGCCAAGTTTCATATCCTATTGTGTGGTAAGACATTTTGTCCAAATGAATAAGGGACCACTAAGAGAAGCACTGCTGTGAGGTGACTGGGGAAAAATCCCAGTCTGTCATCTCCAACTTTTTATGCAATTTTGCAGCTACTGCTTATCTTAACCACACCATACCACACCAGAACTCTTCAGAAATGCCCAAGTGAAGGATGAGAAGAAAGTACTAACCACAACACTCATTCTTTTTCAAATCTGTCTCTCCTTTTTCCTCTGATGGTGGCCCAACACTCATAAGTATCTCTTCCATACTCTGCTGCTCCTTCAGCCTCTTTTTATCTCTAAAAATTGACAACACATCATAAACACACCAAATGGCATGAGGAAAAGATCATCCAAAGTATTTAAGTACTTTATCACCTCAGCACATGGACAAAATGAAGTATTATCCTGGGTAAATAAAACTTGTATTCTAACAGGCTATTACCAAAGGAAACATCAATACAAGATCAGGGGGCAGAACTTCCGCACTGATTCTTTGCAGAGGGTTTGGAAATGTGCTATTTTCTGCCAGCTAACCCAGCACTGCACACATGTACAAGCATGCCCTTTGGACACAGGCAACCAAAAGCTTTCAATGTGCCAGAAGTGCATGCACAAGTATTTGAATTGCCTTTCCAAAAGCACAGGATAGATATCAGCATCGAATAGAGCAGCTATGGTAGTGTTTCAAGCAGGATATGAAGCAGTGAACAGAGAGATAAGCCATTCTTGCAGGAACAACTGTTTTGATCATTAAAAGAACAAGGTCTGGACTGTTAAATCAGAAGAATGTAGCTGCCTTGGCTCCAACAGAGTTAGAGGGCTTGCTTTGCCAAGGCTGAGAGTGAGGATCTGAAGGATTCCAGCAGGTCTCTACTACAAAGTTCCACAAATGTAGCTATGTTGGCTATGAGCATGGAAAAACTGCACCTAGCAATGCCAGAAATGGCCCCGATCTGGGCACAACTGTGCTTTCAGGAAGCACTTGGACTCATTTAGCTCATGTTGTTGAGCTGAGCTGGAGGCAGCCCCACCAGGTGCCTCTGCTGGGGGCTGTGGTGGGACTGCCGGCACAGCACTGCGGCACCTGAGCGGTGCGAACACCTTCCATGGAGGAGGGATCCTCTGCTGCCATAGGCTGCTCCAGAGGTTGTTCAGACTTCATCTAGCTTTCTTCCAAGGGCTGGTAAATTCTGTTCTGCCAGCAGATGCAGATTCGGTGGCTTAAATCCTTCCCTCAGGATGCAGAGGTCTCCTGCTATTAGGACTTAATAGCATTTGGAAACAGGAAGGTCACCCTGTGTGGATCAGCAGCCACAGCCCCTGCAAGGCAGAGTCTACAATTATCTAGTTATTAAACTCTGATAGCTCAAGCTTCATTAATTCCCTTGAGATTACTTTAATAGTGCCTGTATAAGACTGATCATCCTGAAAAACATGGCATTATCTCTCATGCAGACCAGCAAGGAAAACAAAAATGAATTCATATTCATTTTGCTGGTCAATTAGATTGCTTTCAAGAAACGCATGAGCCCCTTTAAAGTCAGTGGTAGCAAAAATTACTGATCATAAATGCAGCTGTTTACAGCATGAACAGAAGTGACCATTAGCCTCCTCATGTGCTTGGAACTTGTATTTTATTTTGTGATGGAAAATTTTTACATAGTATTCTTTATTAATGCTAATTTGGTATTTAGGATGTGGAGATATGAAAGCGATGTAAACTGTACATTATTTAGCAAAGTGTGTACACAGCAGTTTTTAAAATGTCCAATCTAAGTATTAATTTTTTTCCTATCTGCAGAAAATATCATATTTGCATATCAAAGGGGCAATACGTCTCACCCAAATGCTGCAAGGATGAATGTAAACGACCACAGTGCCATGAGACCAGGCTGCTGTGCTGACATCTACACATCCATCCAGTAAAGACAGAGACCGCAATGAAGGCACCATTTGAAAGTGCCTGGTAAAAATTCAGAAGTCATATTAAAATCCTTAATTAAGAATGGATCTTGAACCAATAAGATCCTCACTGAAGACACTGGAGTTCAACCATGCAGATTATAATGCTGGGTTTTCTTTATCCTATTAATTTTGCTATCCAATCATCACCAGTTTTGTTATAATGAAATTTGCATTTCTAAATAGACTGTCATTCTCAGTTTTCAGATGTATGATTTATAGAAGGTACTGAAAACATTTTTTTAAGTTTCTCCTGTGTAAAAAAGCACATTTCCCCTGTTCTCTTTTCGATGCTGACTTTCCTGTGAAGTAAGAATCAACACCTATTTTTATTACAGAAGATACTCTTACATGCCTTCTAGCTCATATTAAGACAAAGCCTTTTACAAAGACAAAAGCTTTGCTACACAGTGAAGCAATTACAGAGATTGCAGTATCTCTTCTACTGCAATTGCAGACTATAGGAGATGCAGCATTACTGCCACTGAGTAATGCTTATCGAGCTTTCTTTGAAGCCAATGGTAGACTAGTGCTGTCATCAGTCAGAAACAAATTGGGCCTCAAGTATGTCCTCATTGAAGTAAATTACTTGTTAGCTTCTCCCATTGCCAGGCTGAAATAAAACTCACAGTCATTTACACAGAAAATGCAGAAGTGTTGCAGAATATAATTTTTTTGGCTTGCCTGCTTCTTCCAGCCACCACATGCAGACAGGGAGGAAAACAGGGCAAACTGGCCAGCACACAGCTCCTGGTGGTGCAAAGTGATGAGCAAGAACCCCAGGGAAGGCACCTTTGTACCAGCAACAGAGCAATGCCATTTGAGCAATGGTCACAGTGCTTGCGGTCTGGGATGGGGGAGAGAATCGGGGGGGGTAAAGTGGAATTCATGGGTTGAAATTCAACTATTTGATAAGATAAAGAAAAGGATAATAATTATATATATAAGAACAATATATAAAAAGTGAGGCACAAGCAATTGCTTACTACTCCCTTTCCAATCCCAGATAGCTCCCAAGTGGCAAGAGAGTGAGATGAACTCCCAACCCCTTCAAAAGTCCTTCTGTTTGATGTCATGTGTTAAGGAATATGTCCTTGGCTGGTTTAAGTCAGCTGTCCTAATTCTGACCCCTCCCAGCTCCTTGGGTCCTTCACTAAGAACAGTCTTGGCTCTCTGCAACACTGCTTAGCAGCAACTATAAACATCAGTGTGTTATCAACATTGTTTTTCTCCTAGAACCAAAATGCAGCATCATGCCAGACATGCTGACAAAAACAATTCCATCCCAGCTGAAACTAAGACAGATTTAAATCACACTAACAAGAAATCATGGGATTCAAATGTGTTTCCCCTTTGTCCATAACTTTATTTGAAGCATAACACCCTCTGCTTTCCATCTTCCCCCAAATCTGAAGCAGTAACAGGGTGCACTGAGTGACCAAGAGCAGCTTTGGACAAACATCCTCCAAACCCACTCACAGCTTTCTCTAACTAGGGAAAGTTTAGCATCGTGTCTTCCCCCATGCATTAAAACCTGCCCTGTCTCAGAACTGTGTTTTCCCAGGAGATGCAGGAGGCACGCTGTCAGGGATAAAGGTTAATGTGAGTACTGGATCACAAAGTGCAGCTTTCTCACACCTCTCCAAAAGTGTGGAGATCTGCAGGAGGAGCCTAGGAGTGTGGAGCATGCATGAATCCCAAGTGACAAATAGCCTGCGGGTCCTCATTGTCTGCTCTGAGAAAGTAGCTGAGAAGTGGATATGGAGTTTATAATAGATTTTATGCCTGCAGAACACCATATGGTCTTTCCTTGGCACATTTGCCAAAATGAGTGTAAAATTTGTTCATTCCACAAACCTCCTTAAAAGCCCTGAATACAGTAAGAGGCTTAATAAGTGAACTTCTCCTCCGCCTGTAGATATTAGTTTTTATAGCTAGAAGTTAAATTTTATAGTTGCATACATTTTATATGCACTGATTTTTATCACCTACACATTTCTGTGTTTATGAATCATCCTTGGATTCTTTAGCTGTTAGAATCTGGGAAGGAAAGTTAAGATGCTGCATGGTACCAGTTGTTTGTGTATCCTTAAAGCAATTTACAAAGCATTAAATCCAAGAAGAGACAGGTGTTCTGATGAAACAGGCAGAGATACTTAAAGTCAACATTAAGGACTAAATTATCGAAGAATAACTTCAGAATGAGAAAAGACCTTTTCTTACACTATTCTGTAGGCACTGCTTAAAAAAGGCAACCTCTTCTCCCCACAAAACAAGTGAAACTGCCAACTCCGATACAAACATCTATTTTCCATCCACCCTCTCTAAAACAAGTCTGTAATTTCCAAACAATGCCATGTGTTCTGCTACCGGATCGGATCAAGAAGCTCGTGCAGCTTATCCACAATGCTGCTGTCAGAACCATTTCAGGAATGCATGCTTCTTCAGGGCTTGTGCCTTGAAACAGTTTGTTATTCTGGGCTCACGGCAACATTTGGTGCTCTGGATTCAAAAGCTGCTGACTTCGTTTTCATTTCCATGTCTCCGCATTTCTGTGTTTAAATCCAGGAGAGTTCTGGCAAGCCAGTGACTCTGAGAGTTCACCTCCTGCTAAATACAGAGGACAAGGTTTTTATTAGCAGAAGACAGCCATCAGCCTAAATCGCAGCGTGACTCTATAAGATAGATAAATCTGAGTGGAACATAAAGGTAATTGCCAGAGAGCTCATCAGAAGAATAGGCACTTCTCATAGAGCTTTCAAGTGATATAGTCTTCTTTTGAGCTACAGGTCAGTCAAAATAATCCTTCATTGGAAAGGAAACTACTGGATATGTATTTATTGGCCATCTGAATAATTTGAAAAGGAAGCAAAAAATAATTAGGATCAAAAAGTGAGCAATACACAAGCTGAAATATACCACCAAATGCAAGTGAACAAATTAATCCAGACTTAATCTTGTAAAGTGCTGCCCTCTGAACCGAGTCCAGCAAATCTCTTAAGCACACTTCTTAACTATGAACATGTCTCAATAGACCATTGGGTATTATGTCTTGAGGCAATTGTTGCAGTGGGTATTGAACAGAGACACAGCACCCGGTACCTTGCTGGACTGTCCCCAATATGTCCATTTCATTTTTTCAGAAGGATGTGGATGGAGCTGGTGGATCAGGTCCAGAGGAGGGCCACTAAGATGATCAGAGGGCTGGAGCACCTCTCCTATGAGGAAAGGTTGAGGAAACTGGGATTGTTTAGCTTGGAGAAGAGAAGGCTCTGGGGCCTTCATTGTGGCCTTCCAAATTTGAAAGGAGTGTATAAGCAGGAGGGGTAAAGACTTTTTATGAGGGTGGATAGTGACAGTATAAAGGGGAATGGTCTTAAACTGAGACAGAGGGAGATTTAGGTTAGATTAGCAGGAAGTTTTTCACACAGAGGGTGGTGAGGCACTGGAACAGGTTGCCCAAGGAGGTTGTGGATGCCCCATCCCTGGAGGCATTCAAGGCCAGGCTGGATGTGGCTCTGGGCAGCCTGGTCTGGTGGTTGGTGACCCTGCACACAGCAGGGGAGTTGAAACTAGATGATCACTGTGGTCCTTTTCAACCCAGGCCATTCTGTGATTCTGCGATTCTATGATTTCATATGCCTTGCAGTGAAAGACTTAATGTTATATGCCTTCCAAATATATAGACATGGAAAGAGGCATAAGCGTACGTTACGGATCCAGCAGACTGCTTCTCTACTTACAAACATTTAAATTAGAATACCCATTTTATATGACCACAACTTGGAGAGATCATTTAATTTTAAAAGATACTCTTTTCTTTTGTAGCAATCTCCTCCAGCCTTCCTTATAAATCCTAAGTACTTTTCAAATGAATTCTTCAATTTCTGTGGAAATTTAGTCCCTAAGCACATACTTCTCCCATCATTCTCTATTTTCTTTAATGTTTTCTTATCAGCAATAGCTACCACGTTTTGCCTACTATGTGAAAGCAGCGAGAAGATAATTGTCACAGAAAGTGCTGGATATTTCCTGCGCTGGAGATTTCACGCCATTAATTTCCTAGCAAGTTCAGGTTGATTTAGGTGTAAGAAGGGATTCAGTTTCCTACTCTTACATATAGCTTGGCTGGTATTTATCTGCTTATTTGTTCCTTTCCTCTGTGGGAATTTCTCCTGTCGCAAAGATGAAAGCTGCTGACTACTCTGAGAGTCTCAAAAACTCCAAGGATGAGGTGAAAGAGTTAAGAATCATAAAGTCTGAATACATTCCAGCATTCCCAGATGTTTCCTATAAATGCAAAATAAAACCATAATGTGATTTGATTATAGTCAACATTAATTTCCTTTTTAACTTTATTAAATGAAGAAGCAGACCATGATAGGTGATCCTGGTAATTCCGGCTGTCTGATGTCTTCCCATGAAGTCCTTGCTTTCAGTAGCTTACATTTTGCCAAACACAACTGTTTAGACTACACTTTCCTTCTCCACTCTAGCTAATTATGTTTTAGCTTTGATTTTTAGGCTTTGGTACAGCCAGTTCAACTGTTTCTCAGAATTACAGGGGAAAAAAGTCACTAATTTTGCAGGAGCT
Source organism: Tetrao urogallus (assembly GCF_951394365.1). Taxonomy (NCBI): domain Eukaryota; kingdom Metazoa; phylum Chordata; class Aves; order Galliformes; family Phasianidae; genus Tetrao; species Tetrao urogallus. Next base: position 13,969,316 of record NC_136815.1, read on the forward strand.
TGAACTAATATTTTATAAGCTTTTTTTCTTTTTAGCACACTCTTTATGTTTACATATAGGTGTAAGAAAACTTAGAACTTAGCAAACCTTGTGCTGTGTCCATGACAAAATGTACTTTGGACACACGACAAGGCTATTTATATACATATATACATAAAATATATGCCTATTTCATATTATCTATAAAATATGTGAGCTATTTGTACAAACAGTGCTTGGCAGAACTTCATGAGCATTTGCTGAAAATGTCACTAGGCATCCGGTCTGCACTGAGCATGCTCCAGTCCTCCCCTCCCTGCCGCCAGCAGAAGAGTTATGACTTTGAGTGGATTTTCACTGCAAAAATTGCCCTTTGACCATGGAAAATAAAAATTAAATTGGGGTGCGTTAGGAAGTCAACCTTAGCTCCAAGCAAAGCTGCACTTCGGATTCTCCGCTGTTTCAGTGTGAAAGTGCACTTCTGTCCTGCTGTTTTTTGGCCAGCCTGCACCATGGCTGGGTAGCCCTCACAGGGCCAGTACAGAATTTCCTGAAGTGAGCTCAATTACTCTTCTGGGTTTCTCCAAGCAGCTCACTGCAATGACAGAAACCTGCACAGTGTAACACAGACTGAGGGTGAAGCTTCATGAGATGGCTGAACCCAAATACCATGGCCTCATGATCGAGGGAGAGGTCTTTGTCACTTTTCTTTCCCAGGTTATGAGAGTGTACACACAGAATGTTATTGTGGATGAACTGATGGTAAATAGTACTTTGCTAAAGCTGTATATTTATCTCTATGTTGGCAACGTAATACTGGTCACACCTCAATCACATTGAAATTCCATCTCATTCAGCACTGCTGGTATACTTAGGGAGCAATATAAAGATAAGCACCACAGATTCACAGAATGGCTGAGGCTGGCAGGGATCTCTGGGCCCATCTGGTCCAACTCCTTCTGCAGCAGAGAAACGCAGAGCAGAGGGCCCACGGCCACATTCAGGTGGTTTTTGAAGAAAAAAACTTCTTTCAAGGAAGAAAATTCTCAACCTCTGGGCAACCCGTGCCAGTGCTCAGGTGCCCACACAACACAGAAGTGCTTCTGATGCTCAGGGGGAGCGTCATGCACTCCAGCCTGTACCTACTGCCTTTTGAACTGGCACCCGGCAGCCCTGAACAGAGCCTAGTTCCATCTTTGCACCCTTCCTTTGCTGGGCTCTCTCCGGCACCGCCGTGTCTCTTCTGTGCTGGGTAGCCCAGAACTGGACACTGCACTCCAGGTCCACTGGGCTTTGGCAGTAGTTGGAAGTAACCCACCTTCACAGGGCAAAGAAACAGACTCAGGAACAGCCTCCTGCTGGTAGGTACTCCTGCAAGGGCCCATAGTGGAGGTGGCTGGAATGCCCTGCCAGAGCACTGACACCTCAAACCACTGTAGCATAACTTTTCGGCCTATTATTTTAATAATATTAAGAGCTTTTTCAAAGTGGTAGGAAAATATGTGTTTTGGGGGGACAACAAGCAACAAAACTTGTTGTTCAGTAACAAACCACGCTTCTTCTACATAGAAAATCTCCTAAACTTTTTGATAGATCATGTGATTAGTTATAGCACATTGTCCTAATTTGAACAACTATTACACCCACTGCATTAAGCTACACCCTCCCATTTCCCTTGCCCCACTATGTTTACATGACCACATGTGTGATCATATAAAGCCTGAGCCAGGCAGGCTGCCACAGCATTCAGTCTGAATGGCTGAAATCTGCACTGAAGGGTGAGCACAGAAGCTTTAACATAGCTGCTTCCACTCTACTCAAACCTTTCTTCTGTGCTTAGACAGTAGCTTTTCACTCCACCTGGCCTCTGCCTAGCTCACTAGTACAAACATAAGCTCATCAATTAGCTTAAGTGAGAAAGATGCTTGCTGAAATGATTGGATTTAGCTTTAGTGGCTTGCTGTAATCTTACCATTTTTCCTCACTGCGCCTGCTGGCTAGGGCTGAGCTCTCCTTGAAGTCAAGGCATCACTTGATAATGATTATTGCTAGTAGGAGATTGTGCATGGACAAAATTTAAGTTACAGATTGAAGCAACTACGGAATTACTGGGGATGTCACAGCTCAAGTTAGACCTCATCTGCTGCTAAATACAGCCCCTCCCTTACATTAACTGAAACAGCTTGCACAGACCTTGTGTGGTTTCAGAGCATACATCAGTACTGCTTGCTGCAGGGACAGGCAGACACCTGAACTACTTTCAAATAAAAAAATATGGGTAGGAGAATCCTTACAGACATGCTATAGCAGAGCTCCACATGGATTAATTTTATTCAAGACTGCTGATGCAAAACACAGTGCTTCTGCAGCCAGTTTGCTTCCAGCACTCAGCCTTGCTCATTTACAGCTTCCCTTGGACAGCTTTTTTACCACATCAAAATATGGCCCCAGAGACACACATTTCCAGAGTGCCGTCCCTCCAGTCTCATCTTACTTCTGCATAATGCATGTGATGGATTAAACAGAAATAATGCATTTGAGCCCTGGACCCTGGTGGATGAGGATGGGGCCATCCTCAGACTTCCTTCTTCTGCTGAAAGCAGCCTCAGTAGCGTCCAGTTGTGGTGGTTTCAGCAACCCATTACCAATAATGTGTGCTTCTGAAAACTTGTGTGGTTCGTAGGCTTGGTATTTTTTTTGTTTTGAATCACAGAAAGCTGTTGGGGTTGCAGTGGGTCCTATCAATCACCACAGCATACAGCATCTGTATTAAACATTCAATTGTGTTCCATTGGGAGCATGAAACTCCTATTAGAAGAAGACGAGAAAGTATTTAGCAGGTTTTGTTAAACAATTGGTATGTTAAGGGACTGAAAGATCAGCAAGAGGAAATTGGGTTATATTTTTGCTCCATCCTTGGAGATGTTCAAGACCATCATGGATGGAGACCTAGGCAACCTGATCTACTGCCTGATTTAGTGGTTGACAACCCTGTCCGCACCAGAGGAGATGGAACTAGACGATCTTTGAGGTCCCTTTCAGTCCAAGCCATTCTACGATCCAGTAACACAACTTCTTTGTTTGATGACTAGGTCAAAACTGCTACAAATATGGATACAAGTGAGAAATTTGACTAATCATGAACAGAGATGGGTAAACAGAAGGTTTTGCTATACCATTCATTTTAGTCCCTATGCAGTCCCTGTTGCTTTGGTCCCCATACAGTGGATTCATAGAGCAGTTGTGTATTGCTAGAGAATTAAATTGTTGTTTTTCAGTCTCTTCTGGGTATTTTTGTACTTTCAGCTTATTGTACCTAAAAAGCTTGTCTGGAATTCCTATTAAAATACATTTTTAAATCAATTTTCCATCTCCAGAGCAAAAATGCAAGGAAAGCTATAAGCAATATCTGGCAAGAGCAAACTGCCCAATTTCTATCGTCCTAGTGACCACTATGTGGTTTGATCATATCTTGGAACATGGCTGTGTAGTACCTTGATAGACCTTGTAAGATTGGCTGGATAATACATGCTGAGAGATCTGCAGTTCACCTCTTCATACTTTATGGGACACAGGGATGTTGGCTTCTTTGAAAAAGAATACATCAATGTGAAGCAGAAAAGCCCCATCCAGATATTCCATGGAGGGACTGTGCCTTGCCTCAGCTGAATTGAGTCAGAAGTTCTTAGCACTGAAGGCTGTATTATGCTGAGTTTAAGAATTGTCATTATTTCAGCAAAAATGCATGGAAAAGAATAAAGATTTTTTAATGGTTGAGGCTGGCAACTGATCATGAGGCATCTCTGGGCTTTTTGCCCAGGTATGTCATTGACTTCTTGATTATTTAACTGTCTCGTGGATTCCTTTTACTTTTTCAAGAATGAAAAAAATGCAATAATCAGAATGTTAAAAAAATCAAGAGGCTTGGTTCAGTGCAGCATGATCTTCAGAGTTGTGTAACTTTTGTCTCTGTGTATTCATTTTATCATTTGCCTTCACTGGCTACAGTTCTGCATTCCCAGGGCAGATGCCCTGCCAGACTCCTATGTTTGCAGTGAAAGTAGTAGCGCAGAACAGAGGCATCTGTGTGAGCTTTAAATGGTATCTCATTAAAGAGGACTTTCACACAGAGCAAGTCCCCAAGCAACAAGGGCTGTACCAACCTCTTGAAGATGCTTCTGCTGCTTGAGCTAGCCCTTAGTACAGGCTTATATCCCTGTGCGTGAATGCACAAGAAGTTACCAGGAAACAGCACGAGAAAAAGCCAGAACTCCCAAATTGATAAGCTCTGGAGACTTGTGGTCCTGTTGAATCCAAGATAACTGATAAGCCCCAAACACCAAGACTCTGCTGTGTGTGGCCAATGCCATCAGTACACACTGGCATTAACACTGTGTTGTATAACTCAACCCATATCCAAGAAGGTGGTAGCTGCTGTATGCTGACACAGACCACAGGATTTTATGTGTACACATACAAAAATACATATGCATATATATGTATATAATACATAAAGTGCAGGAATGGAATTCTGAACCCTTTATTACAAACAGTTGGTGCATTAAGTATGGCCTCCACTTACAAAAGAACAGCCACGGTAGGCCTCCCATATTCATGAAACATGAACATGAGCCGACAGTGTGCCCAGGTAGCCAAGAGGGCCAATGGCATCCTGGCCTGCATTAGAAACAGTGTGGCCAGCAGGAGCAGGGAGGTGATCATCCCCCTCTACTCAGTACTGGTGAGGCCGCACCTCCAGTATTGCATTCAGTTTTGGGCCCCTCACTACAAGAAAGACATTGAGGCCCTGGAACGTGTGCAGAGAAGGGCAACGAAACTGGTAAGGGGTCTGGAGCACAAACCTTATGAGGAGCAGCTGAGGGAGCTGGGATTGTTCAGTCTGGAGAAGAGGAGGAGACCTCACTGCACTCTACAACTTCCTGAAGGGAGGTTGTGGTGCAAAAGGGTCTGGCCTCTCCTCCCAGGCGAATAGTAGGACCCGAGGAAACGGCCAGAAGTTATACTAGAGGAGGTTTAGGTTGGACATTAGGAGAAACTTTTTCTCTCAAAGGGTGGTCAGGCACTGGAATGGCTGCCCAGGGAGGTGGTGGAGTCGCTGTCCCTGGCAGTGTTCAAGAGGCGCCTGGATGAGGAGCTACGAGATATGGTTTAGTAGCTTGTGGTACTGATAGGAATGGGAGGGTGGTTGGACTGGATGATCTTGCAGGTCGTTTCCAACCTTGAGATTCTGTGAAACAAACCATGGTCTCACAGAGGTCACAAAGGACATCCAGCTACTGATGGAAATACAAACGTCACAGAGATACCTCTTTCAGTTTCTATAAAATAGAGACTCCCTTTGAGTGGCTAAAGGGGTACTGTAAGTAAGAAGGGGACAGGCTCCTAAGCACAATCAGTTGTGATAGGACATGGGGATACGGTTTCATACTAAAAGAGGGGAGATTAGACTGGACACAAGGAAAAGATTTTACAGTAAGGGTGGTGAGGCACTGACACAGGCTGCTCAGAGCGGTGGTGGACACCCTGTGTCTGGAGACATTCAAGGTCAGTCTGGGCAAGGCTCTGAGCATTCTGATCTAGCTGTAGGTTTCCCAATTCACTGCAGGGAAGTTGGACTAGATGGCCTTTCAGGATCCCTTCCAACTCAAACCATTCTGTGATATTAATCATAACAATACAGCAGCTTACCAAGGTCCCGAGAAAGACAGTGCTACAGGTTGTTCTGCCCCTTTCATTCTGTGAGTAAAACAGATTAAGTGTGTAGTCATACGATTATGAAATACTTGCTCACAGATCACTTTTTGCAGAGTCTGCTTCATTTTAAAATATTATAATTTCTGGAAACAGAACACCTCAGCCCACAGGATTTTCTCTCATTAATGGCGTTAATCTGCTCGTGAATGGACAATAAAATGTTTGCCTTTCTGCCCTCCAGCCTCGTTGCTAAGAGCCACATACAGTATCAAAACTGCTCACATAAATTTTCACGTTTTTCTTCGCTAAAACCCCAACAGGAAGAAAAAAAAAAAACCTGCTGACATTGATAAAGAATTTGAAACAGCTCCTATGGTTTTTGCCATTCCAGACGGCCAGTTTATAGTCTGGGAACATTATCACAGCTTCATTTCCACAACAAAGAAGCCCCATTCTTCTCGTAAAGGTCCGACCGTTCATCCCAGCCCTGGTGCTTTGCATCAGAAACGCACTTGTGCTGTCAGCCTTTCTATTAGCGCTCACTTATCTGGGTGCCAAAGAAAAGTCCAAGCAAAGGACAAGTGTCTAACGTGTTACTACAGTTTCCTTTGAGCGCTTAAAACTTGCAGGCTTCAAGCGTTTCAAACTGTAATTAACATCTGTGCATTTGATAAATTTAAAAATTGGGTGAACTTTTCACACTTGCACATTAACAACTTCTATTGTCTGCTCTCCAGTAAATTTCAATTGCTGTATTTTATTTTATTTTTTTTTACTGTCATGGATTTTTGTTAGGCTGTAATCCTGCTGGGTGGTACCAGGCAGAGAACAGGAAACAGACTTTTATGGTTTCAAGGCAAATCCAGCACCATAGAAGATGCTTTCCCAACCAGGTGAGAGAAGTATTTCATTTCTTACAGGGGTGGGAGGCCTTCTGCTAATATTGCACTACTGAGTTCTATTTTTCATCCACTATGATTTTATATAGCAAATTATGAAAATACATGAACAACCCATTTATAGTACACCATCTTCCTATACACTTATCAAATAAGATCTTAGAAATATCTGAAGTTACAGCAAAACTAATGCAAACAAGGATGGAGAAAGTACACAGCTTTGTAACAGCATGTAACAGTGCTCTTCCACTGAAGTTGCCCCCTTAAATTCCAGAACAGACTAATCACTAATGAAAATTACCATCTGCTGGTTACTTGATGTACTACAAGGCACTGAAACCATTGGACTCACTTCATCTAGTTTAAAGTACTAGATGTGTACTTGTGTCCATATCACAAAACTCATCACTATGAATAAATCAAACCTGGTTGGCAAATGCAGCAACAAATCCGCATTGTCCTCTGGTGGCAGTATTTGCCATTCAGAGAGAGGTAAACAATATCGGGAGGTCTGCACGCTGCACGTACTGGGGCAATAACCTCAGCTCCATCCTCTGAGGCTGTCAGCAGATGCCTACCAAAGGTGCTGCATCACTGTCTTTAAAAACGCAGCGGGGACTTTGTCTGCAGGAGGATACGGCACCAACCTGAGCAATCAGAATTAGAAAGTGACAGAATTAAGGAAGTACCATGGAATTTTGTTGATGCATCTCTGTAAAGATTGCAGCATTTTGTTTCTCTTGGGCACCAACAAAGAATTTGAGAGTGAACACCTCAGCATTTTAATAACTGCAAAAGCCGTTTTTGTTGAAGTGCCACAAACATTACTGCTGTAAGACAAAATGAAGGACAGTCCTATAAAACAGTACATAAAAAGACAAAGGCAATACTTGCCACGCTGCTTATTTCAGGGCTAAAATGCTGTCTCCATGTTCCCATTGCACTATTTTAGTGTTCCTAACTGTCTTCTCCAGGGGAGAGCCTGATTTTTTTCATAACAGAACGAGACTATGCCTTCATCTAACTCAATCTTAGGAAATACAAAACAGTTCTTTCCTTTTCTCCTTTTTGCTCTCCACCTTGCTGGGCTGCTGAGACAAAAGGATGCTGATCACAGATTGTGAACACTGATACGAGACTTCTGGAGAATGACAAATCAATGTTGAATTGGAGGGACGTAAGTTCGTTTCAGAAGCTTCACCTCATTGTCGTAGTCTCTCCAGCACACATGCTGGTGTCAGGTGTCATTAATTAGTTCGCTAATGACAGAAATAGGATAAAAAGCCAAAATGAAGAGAATTACCTCTTCCCCAGACTGCAAGAAGCGTGGAAAGAAATTACAATTACAATGAAATGAGGACATTATCAGGGGAAAAAAAAAAAAAAAAAGTTGTAGACAAATTCAAAGAGATTTGGGGAAAGACAGGTTATCTAAGGCATTCAAAGGGATTGTGTAGTAAGACTGAGGAAGCAGGTAAAATGATTTGAATTAGAGGGAAATATGGTTAGAAAAGAGTGAACATAAGCATAGCTAATTTGTTTTAGAAAATAGCAAAAGGATGCTTGGAAATGAGAGCAAAAATGGACAAGTACTGAAGCAATGAAGAAAAACTGCCATGGATAGACTAGCTAATGTCATATGGAATAAAATTATCTGATTTAATAAGTGTGTAGATAGAGACACAAGGGGAAAATGAGAAATCAACACTGACATCAGAGCTGCAAGACAAGGATGATGGTACAATTTTGAATAAGTGAAAGCAGGAGAAAAGAGCGTACTTGAGATTGTTAAGAAAGCCCCATCCGAAGAGAGTTTGGGATGGCAGGGCAATGTCAAAGAAGGTAAAAATCCACAATAGGAGGAAAAGAGTTATAAGCAACAGAAACCAATGGGGAGGATGAGTTAGCCAAAATAGATACTACAAAGATGAAAAGAGGAGGACTGAAGGTGAAAATCTGAAGGGTGCCAACAGGCACTGGAGAATGAGTGGGAGGATCTGCCAGAGGAGGTGATGAAGAGAACGAGGCTCAAGGTAAAAGCAAAAACAGGAATGCAGGCTCACTGAAGGATGAGGTAAAGATGTGAAGTGCCAATGGTCCTAAGGCAGCTTTAAGGAGGATCTGAATAAAAAGAAGCCCACTTGGCTAGGAAATATCATTGGCAAAAGTGGACTCGCAGATACTAACACTAAAAGTTAGTAACACATAAAGTCTGATAAATGCTAGCAGAGAATGAGTGTTGGAAAGCCTATTTGGAACACACAGCCACATTTACAGACAAAGTGAAAGAAGCCAAAGAACTGAGATGAAGCAGCAGAGAAACAGCTGTTCCAGGAGCAGTAGGGACTGCATTGAAGAGTGAGTACAGAGAGAGAACACCAAAGAAGTCTTACTCTTCAAAGCACAGAAATCAAGGAAAAGTCAGATTCAACTGAGAGACAAGCAGAGCATGCAGAAAAACCCCAACAGTTTTAATGATCCTTAAGACAATTTGCTATTTAATACTAGCAAAAGACTGCATGTGTTGAAATCACCCCCTGGAACTGCAAGATCTGAAAGTCTTGATATATGTACTGCCACATATTTAACTGATGCTAGACTTGACCTTGCTTCCTGAAGCAGAGACATGAGATTAACTTAAATGGAATCTCTCCAGCCACTAAAAATGCAATAGAACTAGACAAAAATATCATAAAATCTCCCTTCATTATGAGGTAATCTAGCCATTAGTACTGAAGTGAATATATTCTGCAGAATCATTAGGGTTGATTAATATATTTATAGTCTCTGTAAACTACTGAACAAAACCCTGTGGGGACCCCTATTTTCAGACTTTCCTCTGATGAAGAGACCACAATGACTACTGAAGCCACATCAGCCTTAAGACTGAATTATCAGGACTGGATGTTTCTGAGTTCTCTCAGTTTCTAGAAGATCAATTTCTGGAAGTTTGGCAGGAGGCAAACTTGTGTTAGATGATTAGTTTAGGAAGATAGCAGTTTGTGAAGAAAACAGATTTTTTTCATAGTTTTTCAGTCATGGTAAAGAAATCCTCCCTATAACCAAGAAAAAAAATATACCCTTTCTACCTCCTCCACAAGGAAGAGGCTATAGCTACCATTGAACAGTTTTCAAATCATCCAAGAAAGGTATTAATCACAATTCAGTAATGAAAAAGAAATGGTTTACCCTTTTCCAAGGATAAGGGTTTGCAGGGAAAACCCCCAAAGGAAGCAATCTCTAAGCAGAGATGCTTCCCCTTTGGCTGCCAGCCCTTAAATGAGATTAGAGAGGGGAGGACCCAGAGTCCAGCCCTTCCAGTCACACAGGTGAATTGCTTGTGCCTGTGCTCCCAGGTCTGGCTATGCTTCTTCACCAGCTGCTGAATCACCAATTCAGGCCATGTCCTAATGGTTCCCATACACCCTTGTGTGATAGAATTGTAGAATGGCTTAGGTTGGAGAGGACCTTAAAGTTCACCTACTTCCAACCCCCTACTGTGGGTAGGGCTGCCACCAACTGGATCACGCAGCCCATGACCCCCTTCAACCTGGCCTTGAACCTCTGCAGGGATGGGGCACCCACAGCTTCTCTGGGCAGCTGTGCCAGTCCCTCACTGTCCTCTAAGTAAGAAATTTCTTCCTAACATCTGACCTTATCCTCTTTTAGTTTAAAACCATTCCCCCTTGTTCTATATCACTATCAGACCATGTAAAAAGTCAGTCCCCCTCCTGCTTGTTAGCTCCCATCAAGTACTAGAAGGCTGCAGTGATGTCTCCCTGGAGTCTTCTTTTCTCCAAGCTAAAGGAGCCCAGCTCCCTCAGCCTTCCTTCGCAGGAGAGGTACTCCAGCCCTCTGGTCATCTTCACAGGCCTCCTCTGGAGCTGCATGTGAATTACACACAACATTCCTGCAGATGAACAGGACAAAAAAGTGTAAAAAGAATTTTCTGAATACATTATTCTCTCTTCCTTTTGTAGAAAAATAACAAATAATAAATGATAATGAGGATAAAAAAAATGTAAAAAAAGGCCACTCACCACTGTATGCCTTAGCATAATAAATTTCATTTAATAGGGCAATAACTTGTTTTGTTTACAGAACCATTTACTGGTCGGCCTTCTTGAAGATGAGAAACAAGAAGCTTAATTTCAAAGAGTTCTAATTGTTGGAAGTAAAAGTCTGAATTTTATCTTCTTTGAAAATGACATTTTTTCCAACACAAACTCAGCCCCACAGCAGTCAGCTTTTTACACAAAAATGTCACAGTAGGAAGATGCTTTCAATCTTTTTTCAAAGAGTATACACTCTTTGTAGTTTAAACACAGAGACAGCCTACCTTCTTTAGGAAGGTGGGTTGAAGAAACTTTTAGAGTCCATTCAAATCTGTACACCAATAGATCTGATGATAAATAATGTGACTTTCTTACAACTTAGATCCACTTGTATCTTGTAAGAGACAAGAAATTTACTCAAATTTCTGGTCAAAATGAATCCCTTTTCAGAAAACGTTTGTCTCCTTCACTCTATTCTGTCCTAAGGAGAAATACAGAAAGATATAATTTTCCTACTCCTGGCTCTCACGTAGATGTTGACAGAATTTCTAAATTGCTTTTGAAATCTTCACTCTGAGAAGAGTTAAAGGAAGCAAAAGAGGATGATAAAATCTGATTGATGAGTTTTGGCCCAAGATACTTGAAAATCAAAAACATATATCACTGAGAAAGATTAAAAGATACAGTACCATAGATGCCTCAGAAATGTATAGAAAAGAATATGTATTGCACACAGCAAATCACAAACCTTCAGTTTTTCGTATCACTCAGAAACCACTAATTTGATCTGGAAAATATCCCAGGCACCAGAAATCCGGGACACATCCATGTTGGATTTTAATGACTCAAAGTTATTAATAATGGTTGGCTGTTTGGCAGAAAATCAGTTCTGATACAGTTTCAAGTCCTTGTGAATTAATTCTTGCATGGCAAAGACAGCATGTTTGGAAGTGTGGGAGTGGTTCCTCGACAGCTAAGAAATGAAGAGTTGAAAAGTTATCTTACTCAAAATATTACCAGGACACCTGAAAGTGCATGGAAACTTGCACTGCTACAATTCCAATTATATTTGTTCTGTTAATCATAGTGGGATTTAATTCTTCAGCTTTCTTATTCTGGCACATTTAACTAGCAGTTAAATCACAAAACTGTGTACATAATCTTTCTATAAATGCAAAGAAATACATCCAGAGAGAACAAATGGAATTTAGGGATTTACATTTCATTTATTTTAAAATTGCTGGAATTCTATTCATGTCTAGCTACGTACTCTCAAAAAATACTAATTTTTAACTGCATCATTTTTGTGGGGTGTACAAATATAATTCTCTGTCTCAGGATCCTAAAGTCTTAGTGGGAGAGGGGAGAGGGGAGAGGGGAGAGGGGAGAGGGGAGAGGGAATAGGGAAAAGGGAGAGGATCCCTTTAATTCCACCCCACCTGTACAGGTCACCTGCAAGGCAGAGGCACTGCAGCACCCCTGCAGCCCTGGAGGAAGGAGGAAGGGCTGAGCAGAGCAGTGCAGAACTGGAAAAAAGAATAGGATTGCAGATAATGTACTGGTATTGGTGTCTAATGATTTTGATGCTTTTGATTACAGAATAAATTTAGAACCACTTGTCCTGCAGTACATTCACAGAATCACAGAATCACAGAATTGTAGGGGTTGGAAGGGACCTCCACAGATCATCGAAGTCCAACCCCCCTGCCAAAGCAGGTTCCCTACAGCAGGTCGCACAGGGCGGGTCTTGAACATCTCCAGAGAAGGAGACTCCACCACCTCCCTGGGCAGCCTGTTCCAGTGCTCTGTCACCTCACTGTAAAGAAGTTCTTGTGCATGTTTGTGTGGAACTTCCTATGCTGCAGTTTCCGGCTGTTTCCCCTTGTCCTGTCTCCACTCACCACTGAAAACAGTCTGGCCTCGCCATTCTGCCCCCCACACCTTAGATATTTATAGACCTGGATCAGGTCCCCTCTCAGTCTTCTCTTCTCAAGGCTGAACAGACCCAGTTCACTCAGCCTTTCTTCATAGGAGAGATGCTCCAGGCCCTTCACCATCTTTGTGGCCCTCCGCTGGACTCTTTCCAAGAGATCCCTGTCTTTTTGGTACTGGGGAGCCCAGAACTGGACGCAGTACTCCAGATGAGGTCTTACCAGAGCAGAGTAGAGGGGGAGGATCACCACCCTCGACCTGCTGGTCGCACTCTTTTTAATGCATCCCAGGATGCCATTGGCCCTCTTGGCCACAAGGGCACACTGCTGGTTCATGGCCAACCTGTCGTCCACCAGGACACCCAGGTCCCTCTCCACAGAGCTCCTCTCCAGCAGGTCATCCCCCAACCTGCACCAGTGCATGCAATTATTCCTCCCTAGATGCAAGACTCTACACTTGGTTTTGTTAAACCTCATCTGGTTTCTTACTGCCCAGCTCTCAGCCTGTCCAGGTCTTGCTGAATGGCAGCACAGCCTTCAGGCGTGTCAGCTAATCCTCCCAACTTCGTATCATCAGCAAACTGAGGGTGGCCACTCTCCCCTCATCAAGGTCATTGATGAAGATGTTGAACAAGACCAGACCCAGCACTGACCCCTGAGGAACACCGCTGGTTACAGGTCTCCAACTGGACTCTGCACCACCAATGACGACCAGTCAGCCAGTTCTTAACCCACCTCACTGTCCACTCATGTATCCCACACTTCCTCAGCTTTGTTATAAGAATGTCATGGGGGACAGTATCAAATGCCTTGCTGAAATCAAGGCAGACTACATCCACTGCTCTCCCCCCATCCACCCAGCCAGTGACAACATTATAGAAGGCCACCAGATTGGTCAAACACAACCTCCCCCTGGTGAACCCTTGCTAACTACATTGTTTTGCTGCCCATCACCACTGAAATGCATGTGTCAGTTTAGTTGTGCTAACAGAAGTCTCTAGTAGGAGGACAGCAAGTGCCAAAAAATTGCTTTCTTCCAGTATAGCTGAAATGACATGACACAAAACATTCTCCATCAGAGCTGTGCATAGAGACAGTTTGGTGGACTGCTGGTGTGACTTTTCTATACCCCATCCCTAGCTGACACACAATACCACACGCATAAAACCTATTCAGTAGCCAAGTTTGAGATCCCAAAATTCATGAATCTGAGGTTCATCACAAGAGACGGATGCACTTCAGTCCTGGCATCACAGAGCTACAACCAAGGCCCTTTATTCATGGAATAACAGAATGGCAGATGTTGGTAGGCAAGGGCCCAGAGCAGGGTGCCCAGGACCACATTTAGGCAGTTTTTGGAGATCTCCAAGGAGGGAGAGACTTATTCCTGAAGAGAAGAGAGATCTTCAGATCTTGCATTCAGATGTGGAGTCCTCAGTACTGGAGAGACACAGACCTGTTGGAGTGTGCCCAGAAAAGGTCCACAAAAATGATCCATAGAATGGAACACCTCTTCTACGAGGACAGGCTGAGAAAGCTGGGGCTGTTCAGCTTGGAGAAGAGAAAGCTGTGAGGTGATCTGAGAGTGGCCTTTCAGTACCTAAAGGGGGGCTATGGGAAAAAGGGGGCAGACTCCTCAGCAGGGTCTGTGGTGGCAGAACAAGAGGAAATGGATTCAAGCTCAAAGAGGGTAGATTTAAGTTGGATATAAGGAAAAAGTCCTTTACAGTGATGGTGGTGAGACACTGGGACAGGTTGCCTAGAGATGTGGTTGAGGCCCCATCCATGGAGACTTTCAAGGATAGACTGAATCAAGCCCTTGGCATTGTGATCTAGTGGTGGATGTTCCTGTTCATTGCAGGAGAGTTGATGACTAGATGGCCTTCAGAGACCCTTCCAACTCTAAGGATTCTATGATTCTATGATTCTGTGATCTAGAGGTGTGCAGTGTTGCATGGCAGGTGATCAGGATCCTATGACAAGAGATGAGTGAGGTTTGCTGTGTGCTCAGCAGCAGGAGAGATCAGGATGGGAAGACACAGTGTGGATGAAAACAGTTTCAATGGGATGCTGTACAGACCACCGATGAGACAAGAAATTCTAAATACATCCTATCCTAGCATGCAAGAATTTAAAGCCTAAGCTTTGACATTAATCTCTAACATTATCATAACCTTCAACATCAAATAATTACTGTTTTATTTCTGCTCTGCTGGGACTCTTTAGAAATTCTTTCACCAGAAATGGCTAAAGCAGTTCTGGCGCACAGCAGGTATATTCCAGGCCTGCTTCTTCACTCCACTGTATCAGTTATTCCAGAGTAAAACTGACATGATAAGGAATCAAGCCTCCAATCTCTGCATTTGAATAGCCAGTCTTTAGTTTCAGTACAGAAGAAAAATAAATCAGTGTATCCGTTACTTATTGCTTATCTCCAGAGGCCAAGTCGTTTTGGAGGTGCCTCACAGAGCAGAAAAGACTGCATTTTCAGCTTTTGTGATGTTTGCCGCTTCTCGGATCAGAAGATGACACGGCAATCTCAACAACAAAGTGAACTCCAAGCAATAATAATCCTCTGATATTTTAGCTGTCCAAGATCCAGCAAACTAAAACCTCCTCAATGAAGGTTTTGAAAAGAGATAGGAGATGATGGAGGGGCTAACTTGGATGTAATTTTATTCTTAGAGTGGTGTGACTCACAACTGAGAGCCACACTACTGAAGAAAATGGATTGAAGCTTTCCAGCTCTTGACAGAATGAGAGCTGCATCTCTTGCAAAGGGCTCATTAACAAGCACCAGGACACATGGGTGAGTTGGCAGGTGTGACCACTGCATATCTGCAGTCCTTAGCAAGTCCCAGAAAGGGATTACATGTCACTGCCTCCTTCTGTCCCATCATCACCTCTATCTGTCCCTTAAAACCGCCTTCTTGTCTTCCTTCATCCCCACACTTTGATTTTCCCTGGATTCTAAAATGATATACAAAGGTATAGTCTTGGATACAAAGTTAACTGATGGTCTTTCCTAGAGCCAAGTCATGTGAAAAACAAGGAGATGCTTAGTGAAAAATATTATTTCTCTTCACTCTTCTTTGTGCTGCAAAATAATAGCCAATTTTATTTACACAATTGTCAGGGCCTCTCTCTCCCTCTGAACAACGCATACTTGAATGGTTGTGGTTAAGAGAGAGCTGGAAGCACAAACATTTGGCAAAGGATTTCCGAGCTGGGTATGCGTTTCTCACAGCTGTTCTGTTGTCCACAGCAGACATGACATTTGCTCTTTATAAGACACTTCCTTTTTGAAATTGTTATTGGCTTTGAGAAAATAGCATGTTTCAAGCTTTCTTTGTGCATCATGGGGAAATGCAAATGGGATATAAACACATTCAAAAAATACTCTGCAAATCACATTTAAAAGCCTATAAATTTCTGTAGGAGGACTCTGTTGCATTTCTTTCCATTAGATCCCTTCTGTCTCATGTCTTCTTAGCGCTTTGTTATCTGCCATACGTGGGAAAGTATCACAGCAATATAATATTACATGGAAACAAGATTTTCCCATGAAGTGACAAAGTACAAACAGTATTAGGAATCATCTGAACCAGAGTCAGATAATAGTGTAGTTTTGATGATGACTTTAAAAGTTATGCAACGTTGTTTTAGGAGGATATTGGGAAATGAACAATTAAACAAGAAGATACACAAAAATTAATATGCTGCAGGAAACAAACTGTAGAAATACGCTTTTTCATGCAGGTATTATACTTAAAAAATATGCTAGTGAATGGTTGTAAAAGTACATCAAAAAAACAGAAGTTCTTTTCTGTGCTTATTTGTCTCTTCTAGAAGATGTTCTAAGTGAACAAAACAAAACAAATCAAAACAGCTGAAGTGACAATGCATTTGGGCTTCCTTTTCTATATAGAACAATCTTCCTCAGCTACGTTTGGACTGCCATGTCATGCAAATCCCTTCCTAAAATGCATGGCTGCAGCCAGAGCTACCAGTGGTAATGTTTCAGTCCAGAGCGACGTTTATCGTTTATCTGCTCATTGGGAGTGCGTTCACCTTTCTATTTGTCATCTGAAGACTGGCTGTGTAGTTCAAACCAGCTGTCCAGGGAACGAACCTCTTGGTCAGTGAAGGGAGACAAATATCTTCAAAGGGCGAAGACACTCGTCTTCAGAAGAGTGTTTATCACGAATAAGTGAGCTGCTGTGTAGATGTGCCCTGTCAGCCCAGGCAATATGAAGACAACTTGCTCATCTTCCACATGACTGCAGGGCAGTGAAGTAAGACCTGCTACTAACATAGAATTTTAGAGGTTGGAAATACCACTAAGACCATCTAGTCTAACCATCAACCCATCTCCACCGTGCCCATTAAACCATGTCCCTCAGTGCCACATTTACCCTTTTCTTGAACACCTCCAGGGACAGTGACTTCATCACCTCTGTGGGCAACTCATTCCAATACCTCATCGCTCCTTCTGAGAAGAAATTTTTCCTAATATCAACATGAACCTCCTCTAGAGAAACTTAAAGCCATTACATCCTATGGTACATTGTTGCACTGGGCTACCTGAAACTGTAAAGCCCAGATTGACTCCACTCTTGTCTGGGTACATCTCCCAAGTACCCATGGGAGCAGTCACTGGTCGAGGGAACCTCGTTCAGGGTCTGGAGGATGGACATGTCTTGGCAGTGATTCAGTCATACCTTGAGGTGCACAAAAGGACATGACAAAGCCTGCTCAGATACCTGAAGCAGGAGCCAGGAGTGAGACTTTTCTACTTCAGGCTGCCTGACCAAGCAATCAGCATTACACAGGATGAATCCTAGCAGAAAACACACTGAATTGCAGATTTCCACATGCTATAATGTCATACTTTGCTGCAAGAGAAACAATACCTGATAACAATCTCTCAAGGCAAATCTGCAGTTGTCTGAAATAGCTCCTAGAGTGCATTCATGGAAGAGCAAAGCAGATGTTGACTTTATGGGTGTGACAAACTGTTTTAAAAAATCATAGTGCAACAGGGTTTCAGCTGTTAGCACAGATTTTGCTAAGTCATCTACATATGTCCAAGGAGAGAATTTGTCCTTAATGACTACACTTCTGCTTATTTTTAAGTGGCAGCTTAAAACTATCAGGTCAGCATCAAGTATTGAAGCCAACTGCTCTTCTATTTGTTAATTTCAGTGCAGAGCCATTTTAGCTTTGCTTTCTGCCGCTCAGATATTCTGCACCACTCTGCCCAGGATTTCTGCTTGCAGTAGCATGGTGCAAGGAGATCCACATAGAGCTTGTGTGCCAAACAAAAGTTGCTGAAGTGTTTCTGGCCCAAAGCTTGTTCTGGAAATTATCAAAGCACCCAAATCTAGTATGCAAAGGAGCAAACCCAAAAATAGATCAGCATTTCTGTCCACCCCACAAGCTCTGCTCACCTGCAAAGTTACTCTCAGCAATAAGCAGACACAGCTGAGTGAAGAAACAACTTTCTTTCACCAGCCTCCCCTAGCCCAAGTCCTAAGACTAGTCCAAGTCCTGCTCTGAAGGGCAGGTGCTTGGTTATTTCTATTTAGCAATAGCAGTATGTTCTATTGCTAGTTAAACCATTGGTATCTCAATCCTGTTGGACTGTGGCACAGAACGATCAACACTGCTGCTGACATTGTTTGGCCCTCACTGTGCAAAGAGCTGACGTCAGATTAGCCCAGTGCCCCAGCACCACTCTGTGCAAATCCCCTCAGTCCAAACCAGATGCCCTCCCATCTCCTCCCCTTCTCCTTTCCCTGAGCCTTCCTCCCCCCAGAGCTGTTCATACAGGCATGCTGGAGGTGGGACCACCAGGCACTTCCTGTTCATTTGTTCCCTGTCTTCTCTAGGATAAAAACAAGATTCTACTAAAATCTAAGGAAAAATAGGCATAAAGAAAAAAAATGACAGTGAAGCAGTGTAATTCACACAAACTAGTCAGACTAAAATCTACATTTCTTCCTGTAGACCTAACAGAGATTTCTATACTTTCATATATAAATCCACTTCATATAAACACATATAAACTGATTGCTGGGCTCTTCTCTGGGTAACTGTGGACATTTTCTATTCACCGGTGATTTTCACATGCTTTCCTGCACTCTCAATTTTTTCAGTGCTAAGATAATAGTATGAAGGCAAACCTACCTCACTTTGTGGCATTTAATTGCTGGAGGTGAAGGTTTTATATACAGGAAGTTTACTGGAAAATCCAGAACAAAGAGATTTCTAGCTATTAGTTATGACAGTTCCAGGAATATTTAGATTCTGAATCACAACTTAACTGGGCTTCAGTAACATGAATTTTATCTTGGAAGGAATATTATCACACTATTGCCAAATAGTACTGCTTGGTTTCTATAGAAGAAAAACTTCATTTTTATAAAAAGCATAAAATAATGTGTGAACTTCTCTGCTGTGCTGGAAGGTTGTATAAGATTTATGCAAAACCTTATTTTGAGGTACATAAAATCCTCAGAATAGGATACGAGGGGGTGTGTACACATATATAGCTTTCATCCTCAAAACACGATAAAGGCAAGAAAAAAAAATGGGATTGTTGTGCCCCAGTTAGGCTATTAAATGTTCGCACTAATACATACAGTTCCCAACTGAAAAACAGCCCCTGATGTTAAGATTGTTAGATATCAGAGATAAAGATAAGCAAGATTTGCTAGAGTGAAATTAGAACATATAGATATGTAGATAATTATATATTAATATTGCTTCCAAATTTTAATCAAAGGCAATTCATCTATTTCTTGAAGTAGATGGAGCCATAGTATAGTAAATATAGTATATAGTAAGACTTATTTATTCTATGTTAAACAATCTATGTGATTTAGGAGCTTTAGTTTCCAATGCTTTGGAGCAGAATTAGGAGCCTGGCACAGTACAAGCATGGTCCTATTCATCTGTCTTTGGCTTTCCCCATGAAATGCTGCCTTCAGCAGAACAAGCTGCTAGCTGGAATTTGAAAGGAAATGAGGCTTATTAAATTAAGGTGTCTGTCAATTCTTTCCTAACAACTTTTGAACCAGAAGGCCAGTTTAAAAAGAAAAAGACAAGGGGACAGAAGCCTCGGCAATCTGAAGTTCCAAAAAGCTTTCAGAAAAGAAGCAGATGCAGAAAGGAAGAGCCAAATATTGCATGCCCAAGTCCTACCAGGCAGTGCCACAGCATAGAGGTTCAGCCAGCTGGCATCTCTGCACTGCAGGACCAGCATTAGCACAGCCTATCTCTTGTCTTCCCCATAGTAGGAAGCTGAGGACAAAAAAGGTTTAGGGGACATGAGAGGGGAGTAGTCTAAGAAAACGCAATGCAACAGGGACTGCAGGAGAGGCCAGTGATCTTGCAGGTGAAGGTGGAGGGAATATGTAGTTACACAGACAGAAATTGATAGGAAATGAGATTTCAGTAGGTCTGGTTCTTGTGTTGCTTCCTCCTTGCTAAACATAATTATCCCTATCTCACATGTCAGCCTTTTTCACTGAACTGGCATTTGGCAATAAGATCTCCCCAGAATTGAGATATGTATGTTTAGCTACACATGCATATATACATGTAAGTATTTAAATCTGATTAACTCTACTTTATCTGAACCTCAGGTACATAAAAATATTTTCGGTGCCAACAAGAAAGGTACTTCAGGTAAAGGGAGAAATAAAAATAAGAAGTGATTTTTCTTTCTTTCCTAAGTGTAAGAGGAAACCTCGGCTTGCAGTATTTAGATTTGAAATGCTACTTGTAACTTCCTTGATATATCTATTGCTGTGCCCATAAAAGCTCTTCCAGGAAACTAAAGCTGAGACTGAAAAATTGACACCATTACCAAAGCCAAGAATTCCTCTGTCTTTTGCATCACCTCAATAGAAAGTGAGCTTGAAAAATGTTCATCAGTGCAACAGATTAGTTTGCAGACCTACGAAGGAGAAAAACCAGTGCAGTAATGTAATATATTTTGCTGTATCCTTTTTTATTTGGCTGGCTAATGGAAATGGCAGTGTACACTGTGTATCTTACTGTATGACAGAATAAAGCACTGACCAGTAACAGGTGTCAAAAGAAGATGCTGAAACTCCAACAGTAAAAAAAATCATGGCATAAACAATTTGGAAATAATGTGCATGTAGAAGAAATATTTCCCTCATTTTTATTACACAGTCCTACTGGTCTTGTACAATGACATAAAGGGTTTGCACCATTGAAGAAAATTTTGTTAAAACGCAGGAATGTTATCCATATAAGTATCAAGTTTGTAATATACCTTACTTAGCCCTTGGCCTGAGTCAGCCCATGAGTGCCATGGATCAGTCTTGCATTCGATGCTTCCTGTCTTCTTATTCTATGACTATTACACCCATTGCCTCCTAATGATATTGAGGGTTTCACTGCAGTCTTTCAGTAGTAACCACACCTTGCAGCCTATTACAGAGTAGGGGCAGAATATGATCCCATCTCCCCAGTCTTATACGGTTTTCTGCTTTCACTAAGGATAAAAGGTTGAGTCACCTAAGTTAGACTCAAGTCTAGACTCACTAAGTTAGACAGCTTAAGCAAGAGAAACTCCCCTGGAAAGTTCAAGTCCCGAAGATGCAAATATGGCCTTTTCCATTGATCTTTCTGTACAGGGGCTGGAAGCATTACATATTTTATTGTTTCCTGGCATCTCTGGTATCTGGTAGCCTAATGGCTTTTATATTCCCCTTTTATCACTTGCTTTACAGTATGCCTTGTATCTCACACTCAGATTCAACACCTCCTTTCCTTTGATCTGTTTGACTGCTTTGCTCCTTTGCTGATTGGGGGCTCACAGCTAATGGGAAGCTGTGACTGAGCATGTAGTATCAAAGCAGACATTGCAGTGTAATCTAGGAACAAATATAATAATTACTACCACACTATGACAGTTCAGAAATGGTGTAAAGCATTTTACCATAGCATTTTTTCACACTTAAAAGATAACAAAATGGCCTAAGCCCACTGTAGCTATCTGTATTTGAAATCAAATTTATCTGCAAAGGTTTCAGAAATAAAATCATAAGTTTTAGGAATTTAGAATAGGAAACAATCTGCCAATCACGTTAAGTTATCCCCTTCACAAACCGAGCTTTATGTTAAAAACAGGGAGTTCTTTTGACTCTTGCATTCCCTATCCTACACTCACAGTTTTCCAGTGTTTGGAAATTTCAAATTCTAGCCTCCATTGTTCTGTGAACAGTTTGTGTATGTTTATCCTTGAGTCAGAACTGCCAAATGGCTGCAATGAATCTTTGCCTTTTCTGGCATTTACCTCTCTAATAAATAATAAAAAAAGCATCATAACCTTCTCTGCTTTTGTTTTCTTAAGATAAATAAAACAATCTCTTTTATTCTCTCGACATAAATATGTTTCTGTTCTGTTTTCCTGATTCTCTAAGCACTTCCAGTACTGCACTTAAGTCTGTGTTTCTAGGAATAGAAAACTATAGAGATAATACACCAATAAAATACTGCATAGCACAAGGGCATAAGGACGTGGTCTTGGGCACAAGTACAGGATCATCCACGCCATCTACCACGCTGGTCCATTCACTGGTGACTTAGTCCCTGTTCCTCTGGACAACACATGGTTTGGGGCACAGCAAAAGTCATGGCCCTTCCTTGTAGATGCTCTGAGAGGAAAGCTAGGCTTCTTTTTTGGGAGTGGTGGTGGGGGAGGGAGGAAGGCAATTTAAGCTTACGAGCTCATTTATTCACTAATATGGATGGATGCTAGCCACAGCATTCCAGAATTAATGAGACTTCAATTACATGCTGTCAGTGCCTCCACTGGAAATACTTCGATGCAGCGGATGATTGCAGTTGCTGTTATCATGGTCACAATACACAGATTGCATTGCATCAAGGCCCCTAGAAGATGCTTTTGTTTATGCTAGCATTTAATTACAATTCAACTAGTTTCTGATCAGTCATTTGAAAGTAATTTTCCATGACCACTTTTTTAATGATGCCACATCGCAAAATAAAATAACTCCATGAATAGAGTACCGTTTCTGATTGGTTCTGTGACTGTTAGGCGCATGTTCTTGTCACATACTAGGCTCAGAAATATTTAAAATGTACCACTTCTTCTCCAGTCCATACCAGAATGACAGAATGACACTTAAATGAATTGCATTTGTGTTTAAACTGAAACCTGAAGGGGAATCTCTGGCACAGTGCTACCACTCCCTTCAGAAAACGTTCTTTTTATCCACTTTTATCAAAGATAGTGTAATGATTTTTTCCTCGTTGTTAATCTCTAACATTTAGTGATCTGTTCTACTCCACAATGCCTTTAACATTTATATGCATATATTTTTAAGAAGTGATTTCCAGTTACTTATTTGTGAATGTGTCATACTTTACAACCACTTCTAATCCCTGTGTTTCTTTTGTTACTGTAACATCCAGTTTCACAATCTGCATCGGTTGCTTTCATTTCTAATCTTTCTTTTGTGTGACCATCAGGCAAGTACAAAGTGCTGGATAAGGTTCAGGACCAGCTCAGAAAGCCCCACCAGCACACCATCACTGGTCTGCTCACAGCTTCACCACAGCAGAACTCAGGGTCCAATCTGAGCAGAAATGGGACTCTGGTCCCAGTGGGCCACAGATCAGGGCAATTAAGGCTTATGGGGGCACTCAGGACCCTATACCCACAGGATCTTTCACACACATTTGTTATAGTGTTGCAATGTTATTTCATAAAATCATATAATTAACTGGGTTGGAAGGGATCTTTAAAGGTCATCTAATCCAACTCCCGTGCAATGAACAGGGTCACCTACAGCTTGATCAGGGTGCTCAGAGCCTTGTCCAGCCTGAACTTGCATGTCTCCAGGTATGAGGTACCCACTATCTCGCTGAGCAAATTGTTCCAGTGCTTTACTACTCTTATAAAAAAATCTTTTTTCTTCCATCCAATCTAAATTTCCCCGCTTTTAGTCTGAAACCATTTCCCCTTGTCCTATCACAGTAGATCCTACCACAGATCCAGTTAACTTTTTTGAGTCTTCAAAGTCAAAGACTGAGAGCCATAAGGTCAACCTGTTCAAAAGTTTAATTTAACCACAGTCATAGTAAAACTTTTCCTTGACCTTTCCCTGTGTTCACCCTGTCTTTTCTAAAGCTCCTTTTCCAAAGCAGAAGATGCTCTTAGACCCCCAGCTGAGCCTTCACTAAGCTAGAGAACTACATCTCCCCCAACCTATCTTTTTACATATGTTCCCATCTTCTCACCAGAGTTTAAGTAATCTCCTACAGTGGGCTGACACCTCTCTCACGTGGAGCAAAGCCCAGCCTTTATAATGTTTTGAAGATGTGACCTCACATGTGTTGAGAGGAAGGTAAAAGGAGAAGTTAAATGGAAGCTAAATGAACTCTGACTATATGGAGAGATCCATTTCCTCAGCATCTCCCCACTAGCTTGCCACAGTCATCCTGCATCTTTTTCATGTCACTTCATTTGTCCTCAGAAGAGTGACAAGCAGAGAAGACTCCTCTGGTTCATCAGTCTACTAACGTACATGAAACTAGAGCTTGTAACAGCCAATACAACTGTAACTTGCTTATGTCCTTGATATATAAACTCTCAAACATGCTTACATGCTTCCAGGCACTCTCATCTTATTTTATGTGTAGCTGCAACCTACTGATAGCATTTATTGATCATCTATTAATTCCACATGAAGAATTTATAAATGTACCCTTCATATAAAGTATGATACATTCATATACAGAAATTTATTGTTTACGGGGTTGTATTACATGAAACAGATCTTAATTATTAGCAGAATGAAATTACAGTATCCTGCAAGGAATCACTCTTGCTTATAAAGACACAAAAACTATGCTGACATGTCTAATAGTACTAGAAATAGGATAGTATAGCTTTGTGCTTTATATGCAATATAAAATTGTCCACAGCTAAATAGCTCTTGGCTTCGTTCTTTATTTAATAGCTATTTTGATCTACCATGTAGTTCTAACTTCTATCATAATTCTCTATAAACTATTTATCCCACTTAATGGTTTAATTGATTATTCTATTTGAACAGAGAATTAAATGTAGCCACATTTATCTCTGTAAAATATCTAGCAGAAAATTTCAAGAGATAGTCCCATACATTTGTACTGAAAAAAATATTTAAATGATCACTTTGAAGTGTAAAGCAACGCAAACAGAATTGTGAAATTAAGAACTCGCAACTGGAAAATGCACAGCTAACAAAAAAGCTTATTCACTGAGAAGAGTGCATTCTGTTCCTAAACATAAAAAATTTGAAGACCTGATACTCATCTCATACAAAATAATGTATCTCTCCTAACTCTCAGTACTTGATTTATTGACAAGCTGATTTATGCTACTGGGCAATCTTGCCCAACATCCATTAATGTCACACAGTTCGACTCAGAATCTCTGTTCCATGTTTTTTCCAAAGACTTCAGCCTTGCCTACAAGAAGGTTACCTTGCAGTAGGAATATTCATTATACTCATGTCATACTCGCAGGGATGCTTCATCCATGCTCAATGAGCTTTGAAACTCCCCTTTCAAAAATAATGCATTGTGGGACAGCTTCTATGAAGACCTGAAGGATACTTTACAGAAGTCAGGTTACAAGGCAGTGCAATTTTGGATGGAACCACATTTTTAAAGTGGCAGGATTTGTTTGCAGACATTACTTGTAACTTAGTATAATCCTGATATAATTTTCCATACTCTTTCAAAAGATGCCACCAGGGGATGACTGTACCTATGCAGGACAGACAGCCACTGACTCGTTCCAGGGAGCAGCGATGCCCTGTCACTGCACTGTCAGAGACAGAGAATTACCACTGGGAGTGGCTTCCGGAGTAGCTTCATTCTGTGCAAAACCTTTCCCAGATTTGGAAAACATGCTGCTAGATACAGCGTATTACATACAAATAGCAGTGTAGCTGTAAAGTGAGCAGAGGGAAAATAGGAACATGCCTTAATATCTGCAGAGCCTGCCTCAAGGGCAGTTCAGTATTAGAGCTTTTTTCCACCTGCTGAAACTTGTGGCTATTTTCCTCTGAAAGCTCAGTGCTCTACCTTGCTTCTGATAAGTTATAGTGAAGCACAGAGGTCACTCTTAAAATTCTTGTCATGAAGAGAGGTGCTATTATTTAATAAATGCCCACGTGTTCTAGGGCTTGCCATACTCCAGGAAACTATTCATAGTTCTGCCACATCTTAGTGTACATAATCAGAAAGATCATTTTATACTCATTGCCTGCACCATGGCTACCAGCCTGAGCAATGGTGGAATGCAGGAAAGCATAATTTGGAAATGAATGTGTTCACTGAAGGATCTGATTTGTCTTCCTTGACAATTTTATCTCAAAGACTTCTGCCTTCCAACAAAGCACAGCAAAGCTATAAGCTACTTCCAGGGCAAGTATAAATCAATATAACCATGCTGACAGAGACATAATTTAATTTCTGCAAAGTTCACAGGATGTAAAACTGTTCTCAACCAAGATGCTATAAGGAATCAGCACTCAAAATATGTGTTGAGGGATTTGACTGAAGGTATATTTAAAAATCAGTGTTTATTTTGTATTTCTGAGTCTTTTCACTAACCTCCCCATTTCCTGTAGGGCTGTCCCTGAACTCTCTTCCCAGGTTCCTCACTTTTACCATTCTGATCCCTTTTAAAGTTAAAAATGAAGACAAATTACAGCTTACAGACTGGGAGGAGAAAGATAGAAGTTGGAAGAGGGCAGCAAAAGACGTGAGAGGAGAAAGACCAGAACTGAGCAGTAACATGGAAACCTTCAGGCCCAGAGACAAATACTGATGTTTACTGATTAAAATTGAAATATATTAAGCTCTAGTGCCTAAGAGAAACTTCATCTGACAAGCTGCAGTTTTAAGGAAGAGCCTTTTCAGAAAATTAAATTGCAATTGGCTAAACGCATCTTTCAGTTTACTGGAAATAAACTGTATTGGGAAAACAAAAAGAGAATGATTTCAAAGTTTTCCTTTTGAAATCTTTTAAAGCCTTTTCAGTAGAGGTGGGGTGATAATTATATTTGAGTAAAAAGGTGAGTACAAGAATGCTGCATTTATAGAAAATTCTTATATTGCCCTTTCTAAGCTGGAAAAAAAAAACATTGTAATAACAGAACTAAGGAGACACTGAAAACTCCAGTAAAGACGAGATTATTTGTATTGATTATCGTGTGCATAATTTCTTGTTTCAGATCTTAACATCAAGACTCATACCCAGAGTTAGAGCCAAGAGCAGAAATTCAATTGTCATTTCAGAAATCTAGGTTATTATTATTATTATTATTATTATTATTATTATTATTTTCCTCAGTTATATCTCTTTGCATTGCCCTAAATAAACAAAGCAGTAGGAAACATCTTTGACTTGGCATACAAAAAATTCCCTGCAAATAAAAACCCTTCTGCCAGAAGGTACTGACAGAACTGTGAGCAAGAATCAGAAGAGGAAAGAATGCAACTTCATATTTCTATCCTGTTATTCCTATCCAGGATGTACAGAGTATGTGGGATCTGTGCCAGGTGGCAAAAATTAGAATGGCCCATAGTGAAAACAGGTAATAATCAGGGAGTCAGCCACTGCAAACTGGCAGAACCAGAGCAGCTGTACTGTGCCTGCAGAAGCCTGGTGAAGCTACAGAGAGTACTCAGATAAACAACTGCTTTCTGCAAAATGTCTGATTTTCATGGAATCAGGTGGAGACTTCTGACACTCAAAGGAATTATATATTCAAGGAACTAGGTATAGGAAAGGTTCTGTCTGATCACTTTGATGCATGAGATCTATTGAACTTTCCTGTTCATGTGGTGATAAATGATGTCTTTCATAAAATAACTCCTTTTTAAAGAGTTGCAGTTTCTTAGTTGTGCCTCATGACCAAGCTGACTATTTTTTTTTATTTGTCATCTCTGAATATCATGGTAGTTAGAATGGTTACCACTAATTTGAATTCCTCAAAAGTTTAAGTAAAAGTTTTATTTTACTGGAAGATGTCTAAAAAGCCAGCTAACGCATATTTGTCTTCTAATGTTTGGAATAGAATATGATACTGTTTTAATGGTGGCAGCTGAACGTCAGTTTCAGAAACCACAACACCTATGCATCATCAAAAGGGAGCTGGAGTGGTTTACAGTTGAAAACTCCTGTCCACATGCACTTGCAGGTCCCTTTCAAGCACCTCCAGCTCTTCCATACAGCTGCAGAAGTGGTGACTTGCTTGCTTCAGCTCTTCTATACAGCTGCAGCAGAGGTGACTTATTCCTCAAAAGCATCTCCAACACACTGGACAAATTTTCTACTACCTGTCTTGAAATGTTGATGCTTTTAGGTTCTAATCAATTATAGGTTCTAATCAAATAATAATTTATATTTTTTTCTTCTACTTTGTGCTATAGGTGTATGACTATGACCGTCCTTTCTTATTTGATGGCTCAAAAAAAAGCAGTTTATCTGCCAAAAATGTTGCTAGTAATTTGTAATGATTCAGTGAAATTGCTTAGATTGTAAAGAACTGGAAGACAGATGTGTGACTTCAGAGAGGATCTGGACCTCAAATTCCAATACTTACAGGAGAGAAAATGATTACCCCCGTTATTCAGAAAGAATTACAACAAGTTATCCCCTCTGTGAAGTGCAAGCTATTTATATATGAACTAAGCTGTTCTGCACTAGAAAATTATGGTTGTGTTGCCTGATAAATACACTTGGCTGAAGCTGGAAATGAAAACAGGCTTTTTGCCTCAGTTTCTTTCTAAATGTCACTGCATAATGTGATCTGCTATATGCCAGCAAGAGTGCACATAACAGTCACAAGCTTGCTTTTTAAAGTACCATCTGGAATGCATGTGTCTGAGCAGAGCCAGAGCAAAATTCAGTGAAGTACTGATTGTAGCATACAAATCAAACAGGAGGCTTCTTCTCTTGTCATGTTTTAGGAAAAAAGAATGGAGGGGAGGAAGATGAGTTACACTCTGAGGTCAGGATACTCACAGTATTTTCCAATCTGGGTGAAAAGTGTAAACAAACATTTGAAATTGAGAAAAATTGCTTTTTCCAAAGAATTGATTTTCGTAACAACTAAAGTGAAAAAAGTTACTCTTGAAAAGTGATTTACTTATATCATAAACATTTGAAGCAGTCATGAAAAGAACTCATTTGTGTCCTTTAAAACAAGAAGAACAGTGGATATAATTCAATGGACATTAGTTGCAGTACACTGTATTTTAGTCTTCTTTGTTCACTGTACTATAATTACATTCATTTTTTAGTTGAATACCTGAAAATTACGTGGAAGTTTAAAAAGTTGACTTGCACATGAAGTGCATTTATCTCAAACATTTTTATATCGCACAGTTTACCTTAATTTTGGCCTATGCGAAAAAACTGTCTTGATTTTAATTTTGTTGGAAGAAAGCATTCTTGGCAGTCAAAGGAGAAAAGTATCTTAAACAGCTTGGAAAAAAATAAGCTATATTAATTTAGGCTGATGCCATTTTATAACATATTCAAAAATAATTTTCAGGACAAGATTATAGACTGATCTTCACAGTGGTCATATACTGCCATAAGAAACAGATGTGATGATTCAAATCCTTCAGATTTAAACTGAGCTGAATTTAGGCTATAAAATCCCTGGGATTTGCATATACATGCTTCTTTGAAGTATCCATTTTTAAAGCCCGATAATAACTAAGTATGGAAAGACTAAAAACTAAACTTTGGATGAGCTGCAAAATCTGACTACAGAGAGTCATCTGGAAAGGTCTGAACATATATGCTAGTTTTATGATTTAAATGGATGATATGTGCTACCCAAAACTTAACATCAAACATCTTAGATTTATTTTTAAAAAATATGTTTTTAGAGAGACATTATTGATTGCTTAAGCAGTTTAGAGGATGGAAAGAAAAAAAAACCCACAAAACTGGAGACCTGTTTCTTCAGTATTTTATGAATAAAGTGGGCAGTTATTAAGGAAATTGAAATGTCAGAAAAAAAAATCCCAAAACCATAATTATTTCCCATAGTTAATTTCTGTTATCAATCAAATGTAGTTTGTTGTTTTCTTCTAGACAGACGACTAGCATACACTGACCAATACTCATTAGAAAAGGAATTTTGGCCAAAAGCCACTAATATTCAGTATCTGCTGGGACAAAGAGGATAAAATGCATGCAACTTTGAAATACTGCGTAAGCCAAAACAAGGATATGCTATAGACTTTTCAGTAATAATATAGGTTGAGTTATATAGAGTTTAGATTTCTAAGTAACAAAGTCATGCTTTAGCCTCATTATAGCTAGAAAACTGAAGAAGAAAAAGGCATGATTTCTCTGGTATGGCTATTTTCTTCCTCTGAATGTTTTTTTTCTTAGCACACTCTTTAAGCTATTCCACTCCTTTAGCAGATGCTTGAATTGACACAATCCAGCGTGTCATCAGTGTTACAGCATTTAAGAATTTCTAAACTGCAGTCCAGTAGAAGATAACCTCCTATAACCTACACACTGCCTGGTTCAGTGTCTGAACCACTAAATCAATTTGTACACAGATAGAGAAGCAAATAAAGAGTGGTGGTACACCAGATGCTTTCTTGCAGGAAAACAAACAAACAAAGAACACCACTTGAAACACTACAGTAGCCAGCAAACTCTAATGAGACTTCATTAAAGAAAATGAATGCTATAATCTGCAAAGTTGAGACAGGAAAGAAAATCAAGGGACTTGAGTTTATGCATTTTTATGTTTTATTTGTTGATGTTATCCACTAAAAGACATTATCTGATAAATTTACAAATAGAATATCGCTTTTTAGATCCTTGGTAGAGAGATAAGTCTTGCTATTCAATTCATTTATTTATTTTTTTGGCAGGGGGAGGGGTGAAACTGGTGCCTCATTACCTAAAATATGTATTATTTCAGAAGAGTTATTTAATACAGTTTATATGTTTTGATTTCCTTTGGGCTGAAACCTGTTTCTTGTTCATCCAAAATGTTACTTTATGTACTCATAACAGAAGATCCTGCTCCCAAAACAGGCTCCTTATTTCCCCTCTCCTTTTGGCAGTCACGGTCTCCTGTCTGTGTTCAGCTACGGCCACAGTTCTCTGTTTTACAGATTGGCAAATCTCAAGCAAGTAAACAATTTCAAATCCTGTAGAAGTGAAACTACCGCAAACAAATTAAAAATCACGATGGGTTGTGCAGGTGTTCCCAAAGCTGCCAACAAAGCACAGAAGCAATGCCTGCAGTGCCCCAGATACCAGAAGCATGCTACAAAGCTCAGAGAAAAAAACCTGGCGTGCTGATCTTAAGAAGTAGGTCATAAAGAGGGGAATGCGTGTTTCCAGTGAGAGCCATTTTTTACAGGCTAACTAAGAAGTACGCGTCGCTTTCGGGGCTTTGGTTGTTTGCTGGGCAACGGCAGATGGGAAAGGCACGAGAAGCCAGGACAGCCCCCACAGAGGATACCCAGGGTGGGACACCCAACACGGCCGCAGGCCTGCGAACAAAACCTACGCTTCCTAGGCCCCACCGCTTCCATGGCAACTGAACCCGCCCCATTTCCGCCTCCCGTCGCTCCCCGCGGCCGCCGAGGCGCCGCAGCGGAGCTCGAGGCAGTGCGCAGGCGCGCTCCGTCGCCTCAGCCGACCTCTCGTCATCCCCTTCGCCCGCCACTTTCCCGCCCGGCGGCGGGGAGCGGCGAGGCTGGGCGCACGCGCAGTTCTACAGTTCCTACTGGGTGCTCGCCCCGCGGCGGCCGTTGCTCCGCGCAGGCGCGGTGGCGGCGGCGCGGCCGGGCGCAGGGGGGCAGTTTAACAGTAAACATCCTGCCGATTTGAACGGCGGGTTTGGGCGGCAGGAAGGGCCGCGGCCGCCATCTTGTTTGTTTGAGTGAGCGGCTCGGCTGGGCTCGGAGAAGTACAGCGGGTACCCAGCCCGGCCCGGCCAGCCGCCGCGCCAGTCTCCCCCCGCCCCGGACACGGGTAAGGAGCGGCACTGGCCGCGCTCACTCCGAAGGACGGCGGCTCCCTGCTGGGGCCGGGGGCGGCCGCACCGCCGCCGCGGCCTGGTGGCGGTACGGGCACGGCCCTCGGGGAGCGCGGTGTGAGGTGGGGCAGGCCGTGGCGTGCGCGGCGCGGAGCCGCGGGACTTCCGCGGGGATCAGGGGTTCGGGGTCCGGCGGCAGCGGGGTTGGGGCAGTTGTGAGTGAGGGTCCGCGGGGCTGCTGCCCTCTGAGGACTTTCTGTGGCTCTCGATGGAAGGTTTCCGCTAAGCGTAAAGCGAGGTGCTGTGTTTGTGTCGGTAACAAAGGGGGTGGGGTACGTGTTCTTCGTTGGCGTGGCACTGTGAGGGTAAAAATGGCTTTTGGTTGTATTCGGGTGCGTGGAAGAAAACACTGTAAATTTAGAAAAGTTGGCATGCAGAGCCCCATTGTGTGAACGTGTGTTACCTCATCCTCCGTGCAACTAGGTACGTGAGAAATGGGGAAAAGTCGGAGCATTAGGATCAGGTTCGAGTTGTGGAGGTTCATTTTGCGTGTTTGATATTCTGTGGAACTTGGAAACACCACACACGCTGATCTAAAATATTTACTACAGAGGAAGCTGAGAGGAAACAAAAGAAGGAGCAAGAAGTTTGTCAGACCTACAATAATCTGAAATTGTCACACAAATTACTGGGGATATACTGATGGTATATCCCCCAGAAGTGAGTGTAGTTGCTCAGTTGATGTGTGAGTTTAACTGTGAGGCAGAATGTTAAGAATCAAGTTTTCTTACAGTCAGATTTTTGGGTGATCTGTTGGGGAAAAAATAAAAGACTGCTAAAGTCTGTTGTCTTTATTAACTAACATGTTTAAGGAGTGTGTTAATACTTGTTTGCTGCAATTGGATCATTTACTCTTCTGACTTGGAGCCGCAATTTCACTGTATGGTTTGGGATAGTTCAGGTAGGACCTAAAAACAATCTTTTCCACTGTGTAAATGGACACGCTGAATCTAAATGGTAAGATAGGATACCTGCAAGTAAAATAGAGGTGGCTGGAACAAATGAAGGAAAACCATTCCTAAGGATTGGTAACCTCAGACATTGAGGATTCTGAAAGATCTGCCATTTGAATTAAATGGTGTTAGTGGGTGCTGTTCTGGCAGTTTGATAATGTAGATGTGTAGTATATTGTGATTGGAGAACAGTGAATGCGTTTCCTACATAACAAGAGGTGTATTTTAATCAGTTGCAGACTAGTAGTACAACCTTTGGCATAGCAAGTTCGAATGTAAGGTGATGGAAAAAGGCAAAACCTGGAGACAAATTGAAAATGCTGTCAGGTTGGACTAGTTCAATTTCATCTTCTGAATAATTGATTTTGTGGACATAAGAAAGTGACTTGTCATTGAACTTCCATAAAGCTGGAGGTGCCACCAAGAAATGTACTAAATATAGAAAAATGTGAGTTAACAATACAACTGTAAAGTTATTGAAGGAAGATGAAATAATGCTGAGAGCACTGAGCCCTAAGGAGTTAGAATCGTAGAATCACCAAGGTTGGAAAAGACCTCCAAGACCATCCAGTCCAGCCATTCACCTACCACCAATATTGCCCACTAAACCATGGCTTTCAGTACAGCATCTAAATGTTTCTTGAACACCTCCAGGATAGTGACTCCACCACCTCCCTGGGCGGCCTGTGCTGGTGTCTGGCTACTCTCTTGGAGAAGTATTTCCTAACGTCCAACCTGAATCTCCCTTGGTGTGACCTGAGGCCATTCTCTCTCCTCTTACAACTGTTACCTGGGAGAAGAAGTTGATTCCCACGTCATCACAACCTCCTTTCAGGTAGTTGTAGAGAGTGACAAGGTTGCCACTGAGCTTCCTGTTCTCAAACAATCCCAATTCCATTCATTCCAGTTCCCAGCAGAGTTTGTAAAGACTGATCCTCTGATCATTTTTTTTCAGTGCCGTCACGTGTTCAGTGTGCAAACGGAACTTGCTGGTGAGACGGCGTAAATGGTTGCAGGGAAGGTGTAGGCACGTAAGGACTGTATGTTGGAGGACTGTGACGTAAAAAAAGAATCAAATGGACAACTACAGGACTGAGACCTTCTGGACTTGGGAGGTGTAGGCAGCTCCAGCAGTGGCAGGTGAACAAGGCTGGGATTGGCGTGGCTTAAAGAAAGAGGAAAAAAAAAAGCATAAGGGGAAAAAAAAAAAGCAGAGAAGATGATAAATGGAAGTAGAACAATATCACAAAGGCAGATGAATTATAATGACTGGCTGATTTTTGAACTGTAATATGGAAGACGTCTGCTGATCAGTGGTTCACTTTGGTTCTAGAATAGCCTTGTGACAGGAACAGAAGTAGGTGATGAAACAAGACTCAACCTATGAACTTGTGTATGTAAACATGGCCTCGTAGGGTAGCAGAAAAGTGGATTTAATGGGTTAGAGTGGAGAAATTCTCATCTTCATAAAGTCTTTTTTTTTTTTTTTTTTTTTTTTAAGACTAAACTGTCAACTGTTATTTTATTACACTTCTTTCTGTGTCTGTTGAAAGATGGTGCTTAACTCTGAGTGCTTTTCAGAGTTTATATACTTATGTTTCAACACACAGAAGAATTTTAAAACTTAAAAAAGGGGTGTCGAGCAGAGAGAGGGAGATGATTGTCCTCCTCTGCTCAGCTCTTGTGAGGCCCCATCTGCAGTTCTGCATCCAGGCCTGGGGCCCCCAATAAAGGAAGGACATGGAGCTCTTGGAGCGGGTCCAGAGGAGGGCTACTAAGATGATCTGAGGGCTGGAGCACCTCTCCTTTGAGGAAAGGTTGAGGGAACTGGGCTTCTCTAGCTTGGAGAAAACTCCAGGGAGACCTCATTGTGGCCTTCCAGTACTTGAACGGAGCATATGAACAGAAAGGGGGGGGGAGGGGAATGCTTATGTGGGGGGAAACAGCTGCTTATGAGGGTGGACAGTGATAGGACATGGGGGAATGGTCTTAAAACTGAGACGGGGGGGTTAGGTTAGATATTAGGAGGAAGTTTTTCACACAGGGTGGTGAGGCACTGGAACAGGTTGCCCAATGAGGTTTTGGATGCCCCATCCCTGGAGGCATTCAAGGCCAGGCTGGATGTGGCTCTGGGCAGCCTGGTTTGGTGGTTGGTGACCCTGCACACAGCAGGGGAGTTGAAACTAGATGGCCGTTATGGTCCCTTTCAACTCAGGCCATTCTGTGATTCATTCTATGGCTTCATAAGTTTGAATTCATGGCTAAGATGAAGTTTCGCAACTACTGACTGCCCAGCTTTCCTGTTGTTTTTTTTGAGAGGATCAGTTGCTGGGTACTGTAGATAGGAGAACGAACTGAATGGTATTAGTATCACTTTACATATTCAGTTATTTTGTATATAAAATTGTAGACTTCAATACTTCTGCAGAAAGAAAAATATTTAAAAATGATGGGATTGTTGAGCAAGGTTTGGGCAGAGAAACTTGAAGACAGTGACATTGACAGTAACATAACAGCTCATTGAAGGAAATTCAAAATGAATTTAAATCAAGTTTAAGCTTTCTTAAAAGCTCAATTGGGCAGGGTTGGGAATTGATCCCAGCTGGTCTTGTGTGAGTACATAGTATTCTTACCTTGTTCATTTTCCTGTCTTTCTTGAAGCTGTAAGTTCTTAGGATGAGTTTTGATGTCTTGTTCCATAACTAGTCAATTTCAAAAGTTGACAATGATATTTTACCTTATAATCTTAAGAGCCATCAGCTACCCTTTTTCTTTTGAGGCTTCCTATTTGTTGCTTTTGCACCCAAAGACAGGTGTTCTGTGTGTCTGCCTGAACGCTGTCTCTCCAAAAAACCTTCTGGTGCTTTAACGTTGATCCCAACCTTAAATTACATTGGAAAATCTTCCTCCTTTGATGCCACTTCATTAATATATACTGCCCTGTGTATTAAAGGTCAAATAATAAAATAAGGAAAATATTTGAAGGAAGTAAGAGCAGCCCTTGGGGCCTGCTTTAAGCCATTGTGCTGGTGCTCTAAACAACTACAGTTGAACTGCTGCAGCTAAGACATGCAAAGACACGTTTTGCGTAGCTGATAGAAGCAAGGTATTACAGTACAGCAGGTCGGCTGGAATTTCCGAGTGGCAGAGACTCCTTGCTGTGACATGGGAAGATAGTGCTGCTTTGAACAGAAGTATTATTTGTCATCAGGAGTGCATTTTAAAGTGCTTTAAATGATTGGTACTCTGATGCTCGTGGTTTCTCTTGATGTGTTTTGCTGCGGTGAGGCTTCAGTAATGGGTGAAAAGAAACAGCCTCTGTCAGAAGTTAGTTATATTGGATTCATACTTGCTTCAGAAATTTCTAAGTACCATACATGTGCAGTATATTCTTCCTGCCTGCAAGATGAGTGAGCTGTAGGTTTGAACCATAATTCTGGTACTGAGAGGAGTCAAACCTAAGAAGCAGTGCAAGCAGATTGGCTTTTGTGGTGTAATGGTTTTCAGCCTCTGTTCTTTGATTTAATTGCTAATAGAGCATATGTTTTAAAGCCCATTCCCATACGTTAAGTCCCCTTTTGGGGGAGTACTTTGACTTGGGCTGTCAGTTCTTTGAAAGACAGAGGTTATTAGCAATTTCTGATTCAAAAAGTCAAAGCAAAAACCCCTCATCTTTGTGGTATAACTGACCTTCTCATTTATAGGGGCAACTTGCTTCCCCTCCAAATCTTAACCATTTGTGTTCTGCTAGCATTATCACTTCAAATCCTGGACAGCAGTGATAAGTTGGTCTTCTTCTCATTAGTCCTAAAAGTACGTTCCATGTTTGACAGGAAATCTTCAGTACGTTTTCAGGGTTATGGTTAATGGTATGTTTGAAGTTCTGTCGTGCCCATGTTACATATTTTAATGATTGCAATGTATTAGTGAATAATTACACCAAACTCTGTGAATCAATGTATGTTCTTCTCCAACTGTTGGAAGGCCTTGTTAAGTGTGTGTTTGCATTCCTCTGCTCTTCCTCCTTGCATTTGTGGGTAACTTACAGGCCTGCTGCTCAAGGTAGTGCAACTCCAGTTACTAAAATGCTGTGCTACAAAGTTATGTCTCTGTGTATTCAAAATCATAGCATCATAGAGTTGTGGAATGGCCTGGGCTGAAAAGGACCTCAAAGATCATCTAGTTTCAATCCCCCTGCTATGTGCAGGGTCGCCAGCCACCAGACCAGGCTGCCCAGAGCCACATCCAGCCTGGCTTTTAGTGCCAAAAAGTATTATGAGACATTTGAAACTGTGTGAGGGACTGAATTGTCCAGTGGCCTTTGAGGCAGCATGAAGTTTTCCAAAAGCCAGTGGGAGGAAGAGGGAAAGAAAGCTCTTATTGACCAAGGACTCTTCCAAAGTGATTGTGTTTTGATTCCTAGAAAAAACTTGCTCATTTCCAGCTTAGCGCAGCGCTGTTCTTAAACCCACACAGCCTCAGCACACAGAAATAAGCAACTTTGACTTTTGTTAATTGGCAGCTGTTATCACTGACACCTGTCTTCTGAAGTCATAACAGAAATTGTAATGCTTGCTGTGTACTGTGTTAGCTCAAGCTGAACGTGGCCTTTATTCTCTTTACATCTCATGTACTCTGTCCATTCTTAGCTATGGACAGCTGGTGGCCAGCCTGTTTATCAGACAGATAAGTTTGATAATTGTTTGGACAACAGAAGAGTTTCCATTTTGTATTTAATGCAGCAGAAATTCAGGGCTCAGATGGTTGACATTTACTTTCAGGAATCTATTCCTAGATATGCAGTTTTTCATTTATTACCTGCATATGCAGAGGTTGACCTTGCTTCCACTGAGCCAAGTGCTTTTTATGAGCATACACCATAAATACCAACAACTCTGCTGTGAAACTTGTTTCTTTTACCTTCAAGCTGATTGCAGTCACCGAGCTGTTGTCTTGGTGAGAATTTCTCACTGGCTATCGTGTTTACCAAGGCTTGTGTTTCACTGTGATCCTTGTTTGCTTTAAGTTGTGTTGGTACGCATTTGGAAAACATGTTTTTATTGGTTAGAAATTGATGTTCCTTGTGTTGCCAAAACAAAACTGCCCCTACTTAATGCAGTGTTGGTGCTCAAAAAGCCTCAGCTGTGCTTGCTGCATTTCATCTGTTTCACCATTTCTTCCCCCCTGCCCCGATACGGGTAGTGCTGGAAAAGAAGCTGTATGTGGAGAATCTTCTGCCTCTTTGAAGCAAAGTTACTTCTAGCTTGCAGTTAAACTCAATCAGATGCTTACTTCTGCAGGTATTAGCAGCTTTATGTCACAAGACCTCATGGTGTCCTGCTTCCCCATGGCTTTATATGCTGGCGTCTTTATCAGCAGTAAGGAGATACTTGTTAGATAAGTAGAAAACAGGTAGCTGCTAGGTAAGAGGAAGGAAGTCTTACTTTCTGATGGGGGAGGAAGAAGAAAGTGAAACTTTCAGGAAATTTGGAGTGATGCAGTTAGTTTCCTCATTCCTTGCATGAAAAATATGAAATATTACTAAGAGGATTGTGAGATGGATAGCAGTCTGCTCAGAAATAGAGAGTTGTACTTTCTGTTCTAAGAAAACATGGAGCAGTCTGCAGAATTGACCACTGTATTTTAGAATGCCCTGTGTTTTGCTGAATCAGCATATAGTGTAGTAGCAGCTGCTGAGAAAGCTGGACTAGAAGGAAATGGAAGAGGCGGAAGACCACTGTGGCTAAGGAAACAGGTACACGTCTGTTTTCGTTCTGACAGTTTGGTACTGTTGTCAACTTTTGTTAAATGTATTCAAGGATTTTTTTCCTTGAGTGGTAAACATTTTAAATTTATGTGAATGGTTTTAGTCTGTGGAAGGAGCACTGATTGATCACCGTTCTTCCTGCTTCATATTTTCTTTGCACAAAGTTAGGTATTACATAACCCACACCTGTAAGTGTTTTGTACAAAATTTTGATCTTAATGAATAAAAAGCAAACATAAGGAGTATGTTTGTGAGGATGTTACTCATCAAGAATTCTTTCCTTCTATTTGCCTTCCTCTTTACAGATCTGCTCTTCGATTTAGACATCTGGGACCATGTTCTATGCCCACTTTGTCCTGAGCAAGCGTGGGCCGCTGGCCAAAATATGGCTGGCGGCCCACTGGGATAAGAAGCTAACCAAAGCCCATGTTTTTGAATGTAATCTGGAGAGCAGCGTGGAGAGTATCATTTCACCAAAGGTATCTATTTTACACTGATGTAATGTTATCTTGTACTGAAAAGAAATTGTTTGTGCAGGTGGTAGCTGCTATTTGGGTTGCTTAGAATTGCTGTTCTAAAGCATGAAAAGGCCTTTTCAGGTGTGAAGTACTCTTTTGAATGATTCTGAAGATGACTTTCTTGTCAGTTTTCTAATACTAGAGTATCATGCAGTTTAGTTAGAAAATGTTTTGTTTTGCATAAATGGAGAACTTGCATCTTGATATGTCGTGCATGATTTAGAAGCAGATGTTTGCAAAAGAAGAAGCCTGAATTTGTGTGCAGAGTTATCTTTTAAAGGCCGTTGTGCTTTCAGAGTTGTTGGTACTGGAATCTGCAGAAATAATATTTGAGATATTGTTTATGCTTGTGACCGAAGTACAGAACAGGTCTTTTATCAGCAGCAAAAAGAAGTGAAGACTTAGAATAGCTTGTAATGTCACTGTTTCTATGAAGATAGGTTCATTCAATAACAATGTTACAGGGTAAGGTAGAAGCCTTGTTTTTGAACCTTTTGGTTTTTTGCTTGTTCATGGAAAGAAAACAGGGACAAACTTGGAAGAATGTAACAGCTGTACAGTTAGTGTGAAACTAGGGGGAATTTTGAGGAACTTGTGTTCTTAATGTCTTTTTCTCCTCTGCTGCTCATAAAAATGAAAATACCTGTTCAGGAACTGGTGCACTGATTTGGTTATAAGTTCTGTCCCTTAAGAGTAAGAAAGTCCCTATATATAAAAGAAGGAAAATTTATTTTTCATTTCTTTTGATTGAATCAAACCAAACAGTGTCGCAGTAATGCTAATCTGGATTTTGGAACAGCTGCCATTATGAAGCAAAGATACCTATAATACAATTACAGAGATGCTTACTGTTCTGGTACAAAGTCATTTCCTTCAGTGCCAGCCCTGGAAGGATTTGGAGAGGATAATGTTTGTGGACTCAGCTGAGAGCTCATTTCAGAAAAAGGAGGAACTGCTGGGCACTCTTTCATACATTTAACTTTGTGTAAGACTTTCATCAGTTGCTGTAATGTGAGTTAATGTATGTGGTTTTGTATTCATAAAGGTTGAAGGTAGGCATTTAAGGTTTAATCTTGCTTCACACAAGTCACCTGTGCTTTCAGACTAAAACATTTAAGAAGAATCCTCTGGAGATTTCCTGTGACTCCTTCAGTGCATGAAGTACTCAATTACACAGCAAAACATTCAGGTTGAGGAGGAGAGCAATTGAACCTAACTTTAATATGACAGTGTTTGTTTATGAGCATCTTTTGTCTTCCACTGTTCTACTTTCCTCTGTAACTGAAGGACAGGTGATGGAGAGGTAGCACAGCACTGCCTTTAACCACACTTCAGCCTTAATCACGTTATAATTTGTAGCTGTCCAAAATTTGAGTTAGTGACAAAGGTGTCAGAAAAGGATATGGGGAATTGGATTTTGTCTTGATGTCTTTTTTTTTTTTTTTTTTTTTTTTTTTCCCCAGTGTTTGGAAATTCCTTAAGTGAGATTCTCACCAATTTACAATTTACCTACATTTTCCAACTTATCCTGGACTAACATACAGAGTATCATCTGAAACTGTAAACTTTTCATTTTTTATTTGTTTAGAATTTTCTACTGATCTTTATCTTTATTTGGAATGTTTGATATTACTGAAAAACTCATACAAAGCTGGCAAATCTAATCATAGGTAAGAGGTAAGGCTGCACCTGAATCACTGATTGTACAATCTTCTTTTAGGTGAAGATGGCACTTCGAACTTCGGGACATCTCTTATTAGGCGTTGTCAGAATCTACCACAGGAAAGCAAAATACCTCCTTGCAGACTGTAATGAGGCCTTCATTAAGATTAAGATGGCTTTTCGTCCAGGTACCTATCTTTGTCCAAGTGCTTCTAAAATTTTATAACCCTTTTTAAGGTGATATGAAGTTCTACTTCCTGTTTGTGACAGAATAACTACTTAAAGTTGTATAGGATAATTACAGGATAAGTTATTTTCCTTAGTGTTGCTTCAAGCTGGCTATGTGAATGAGTTGTATGATGAATTATTTTTTTGATTGAATTCTGAACAAAATCTTTTCCTATTGGGGTTGATTGAGTAAAACAGTCTCAAAAAGTGGCATGCTGACTTGAAACAATTTGAGGCACTTGTCTGTGTTCTCAGTTTACTTTGCAGCTTGACCATTCTGGTGTTCTTGTTTGCTCTGAGAATTGCTTACATGTTTTACCAGCTAACAGCTACAAATAATGAATTGCCCTGCAAGCGGAGCTAAGTTTCTTAGCTGCTAGCCAAGGACTATGACAAGTAAACTTGTGGAGTCGTGCTTGTTCCTGGTATACTATGGATGGTGATTCTTTGATTATCCATTGTGGAGGGGAACAGAGTTGGCAGTGTTTCTGAAGTATCAGTACCTCAGAATGGGCTGTGTGGGTCAGAAGGCAGAATATGGAGCTCAGATCTCCTGCTGGTTACAGAAGAAATTAAATCTGCATTTTCCCTGCAGGTGTCCTGACCTCTAAGCTTTTGAATTAAACAGGGGCAGTGTTACTACTGGCTCTACGTAGTATTAGGTTACTACTTACTGCTGGTTCTGTTTTTCTGTGATGATGCCCATTGAATAGCAGATAAAGTATCTCAGGAGGATTAAAAAAGACAACAACCAAACTGATGTGATTTAGATCATCTGGCTGTTTTCAGTGCAGAAGCAGAAGATTTGTGTGGGTGGTTCAAGTACTGTGCTTGGATTTCAGAAGTTAATTGAATTGACTACATGACCAGAACCAGAGTAGTTATTGTGTTGTCACTGCTTAGCACAAACCACATGTAGAACTGTGTATCTCATCTGGAGCATCATGATCAAACAATTTCCTACCAGGT
The DNA here is from genome assembly GCF_951394365.1 of Tetrao urogallus. NCBI lineage: Eukaryota > Metazoa > Chordata > Aves > Galliformes > Phasianidae > Tetrao > Tetrao urogallus. The sequence continues at coordinate 14,011,143 of NC_136815.1, forward strand.
ACCTGCCTTAACAGATACCTGTGCAATATTCTGGTGACATAAAATGCTTGCACTAGCTGCATGGCTCAGCACTGTGCTACACAAACATTTAGTGACCCAAAGCTTGCAGTTCTTGCAGGGTTATACGGTATGACAGCTTGATAAGTAGGTGTTTTGTTGTTAGCCTGAATCTCAATGCTAACATTATCTAAAATTTCTTCATAGGTGTTTAGCATGGTTTCAGCTCAACAATTGAAAGACAATAAGTTTATGAAGGTACAGCTTCGGTGGAAGCACAAGGAAAAATGCTGTCCTTGAAAGGAATGGGAACTCATGCCTGAGTGTTTTTTCTCTGCAGGGGTTGTCGATTTGCCTGAGGAAAACAGAGAGGCTGCTTACAATGCTATTACCCTACCTGAGGAGTTCCATGATTTTGACCAACCACTTCCTGATCTAGAGTAAGTTGATGCTTTTCTTATAACTTCTTAATGAGTTATCTGTAAACATGGCAAGTATACAGCTTGAAGACTTCTTAGCTTTTAAGAAATAGGGGGGTTATGAAGGCTACTGTTTTATGTATTATTTGTAATGGAATTTCTGGGATGCGGCTTGCTTTAATAAATAATCTATTTGGTTTGTACTCAGTTTGGATTATGTAGTAAATTTCAGTTGGAAAAAAAAAAAAGCTTTTCTAAGAAAAGTGCCTTAACACACAGCTGAGTATTAACTTAATACATTTACTAGGTACATTTTTTTTATAACTGTGTTAATAGCTCTCGGAGTTAAAAGGGAGTAGTGCTGTTTTTAGTTATTAAATTGGCCTTAAAATTAGTGGCCCTGCATAACAAGGCTGAAAGAGAGGACTGATACATTTTCCAGAAGATGACACAACTTGAGTTGAAGGTTTTATCCTTTAATAGTCTCAGTGCTTCAAGTAGGACATTCTGTTCTGTGTTTGTCATCCACTTTTTCATTGATTTAAATGTGTAGTGAACTGCTTAGGAATTCCATGTTTATCTGTGGATTTGTTTGTTTATTTTTTAATGGAGATGTTAATAATTGCCTTCTGTTTGTTTAAGTGATATTGATGTGGCCCAGCAGTTCAGTTTGAACCAGAGTAGAGTGGAAGAAATTACAATGAGAGAAGAAGTAGGCAACATCAGTATCCTCCAGGATAATGACTTTGGTAAAATCTTGTGCATTATGTTGTTCATAAACTAGTTTTGATAACTGTGAAGTTGTAGTCTTGCAATTACTAGAGAATTTTCCTGCTAAAGTGCAAAAACAAAGTAGATCAAACAGGATGTGTTTCCATATGTTTAGTTTTTATGTTCTTGAGTTTTTCCAGGAAGTCTGCCCTCTGTTACTCAGCATGCTCCTAGCTGCTTACCTAAAGCTGAAGAATGTTTTGTCACATTAATTAGTGAAATACTGTATCAATTTTAATATGATATGATATGAAGAAGTCAATTGTCACTTGAATTCTAGGCGTATTTTCAGTCAAAAAATGCTAGGAGCTTTCTAAAGCTGGAGCAGTTGGCAGTGACAGGTTTGCTGATGCTCCTTTCAGTGTGTGCTCAAGGATGGTGTTCTAAGATTTGAATCAAAACCTGAAAATATTTGGAAAATATTTACCTTTGGGTAGTGAAAATGAAATAATATCTGTAATTTAAAAATCTTATTGAAAGCGTAGTCTGAGCTTTGATTGTTTATTTGATATCATTTTGGTGTCTGTGCGTGCAACTCGGCCTCCAGGCATAGGATACAACTTTTTGAGTAGTCTTTGAATATAAGATCCTGCTAAAATCTGTTTCAAAAAGGTTTAAAGTGGAGATGTTTTTTCTTGTAATTGTTTGAACAGTATTTTTGCTGTTAGTATTGATGAGCATTATTTAAGGCCACAAAAATTATTCAAGTGATAAAACATCTCTGCTATGAGGACAGGCTGAGAGAGCTGGGGCTGTTCAGCATGGAGAAGAGAAAGCTTCAGGGAAACCTTATAGCAGCCTTTCAGTGTGTAGAGGGGTGGGCTGTGAGGAAGAAGGCAGGATCTGGTGTGATAGGACAAGGGGAAATGGTCTCAGGCTAAAAGAGGGAAGATTTAAATTGGACAGAAGAAAAAGTTTTATAAAATAAGGGTAGTGAAGCACTGGAAAAAGTTGCTAAGAGATGGTGTGGATGCTCCATCCCAGGTGACATTGAAGGGCAGGCTGGGCAGCGTTCTGAGCACCCTGCTGTAGCTGTGTCCCTGTTCATTGCAGGGCAGATGGACTAGATGGCCTTTAAAGGTCCTTTCAACTCAAATGATTCTACAATTTCTTCTATTTTGCCTATCAACTCTGAAATTAAAGTAACTCTGAAAATGTTTGTTTCAATATATATTTTGCACTTTATGAAAAATTACAGGATGAAAATGATGATAAGGTGTGGTCTTACAAGTGAGCCTTCCTAGATGGGTTAGCTAGCTCCCTTGCATACCGGTTCTTCTGCATTTACAGCTGTGAAATCATTTTTGCAGGTGACTTTGGGATGGATGATCGTGAGATGATGAGAGAAGGTAGTGCATTTGAAGATGACATGCTAGTGAGCACCAGTGCTTCCAATCTCCTACTGGAACCTGAACAGAGCACCAGTCACCTTAATGAGAAAGCGAATCACCTGGAGTATGAAGACCAGTACAAAGATGATAATTTTGGAGAAGGAAATGATGGTGGAATATTGGGTATGTTTGAGAAATTAAAATATTTTTCCTCTATCCCATGTTGTACCTTAATACTTTTGGGGGGATGAGGTTGTTTACTGTGTTACTTGGATCCTCTTAAGTTGTGCTTTCAGCAGTACAATTCTCCTTTATGAGTGCTGTAGCAGCACAGACGATGCATTCCAGGTGAACTGTATGTTTTTAAATGAAGTAAAATTAAGTCATCCAGAGCTTCCCCATTCAGTAAAGCATGAGACATTCTTTAGAGAACAATATACAACTCTTTGACTTCTTCCAGTGCTTTGGTTCATATGTTACAAGTTATATTAAATGCTTCCACTTGAAGTACTAAGAAGCATAGCAAGGTGCAAGTATGTGGCAGGTGTATTGTAATAAAGTTTATCTCTATGTTGTGAGTTGAAGCTGAAATTTGCCATGGAATGTGCCTTGTGATGACTTTCACGTCAGCATCAAAATATAGATTTCTCTAACTTCTGCACTCTTTCTCTACGATCTCCTAAATTTGTCTATACTTCATTATAAATTTGTTTGCGCTTTGTGAATTTGCGGAGACAAAAGGGATGATGTTTTCATACGGTCGTTTCAGATGACAAACTCCTCAGTAATAATGATGGTGGTATTTTTGATGACCCACCTGCACTCTCAGAAGGTGGAGTAATGATGCCAGAGCAACCTCCCCATGACGATATGGATGATGATGATAATGTATCGAGTGAGTATGATCTAAGGCTAGAACTTGAATTGTTTTTACCTGTTTAATTAAGAATCTAATTCCTTAGAAGTATGTTGAGCTGAGTATATGTATGAAATGTGTTGGACCGTTTTAAGATGTGGAGGGAGAGGATGGAAAGTGTAGCACTGTTTTTATTTTGATATTATAGTGCACTGTATTTGTTCTTGCTGACAGTGGGTGGACCAGACAGCCCAGACTCAGTAGATCCAGTTGAACCATTGCCAACCATGACTGATCAGACAACTCTTGTTCCCAATGAAGAAGAAGCTTTTGCTCTGGAGCCTATTGACATAACTGGTAAGTAAAGTGTTTGGAAGTATTTTCTTTGGATCATTCGGAGCCCACCTTAATATGATGGAGTAGAAATGAATGACTCTACTACTCAATTGAGAAGGAAACCAAGGCCTGAGTGCCGAATTCATTTTATCTTCATTTTGGCCTTTTAGTGTTTCTGGACAGGTCACTTGTCTCAGTAATCCTGAAGGACACTGGTTTGTAACTTTTGAGGAATGCGTGGAGTTAAAAAGCCACAGTGAATTGGAAAAGACCTTATCATGTCTTCAGCTGTATTGCAGTATCTGTAGTGCACCAGCACTGTCACTATGGTATTTTTGATGGCCAAGAGTGACTGTCTAAGTTGTGAATGCTGCTTAGAGAAGGAGTGGCCTTTTTTTCTAGTGCAGTTGTTATGAATCACCGATCCCAGCAGATAAATCTCTTTATTTGAAGCTCTGGTAAATAGAGGAAAAGACAGAATTTCATTAATGCAAGACGCTTGCTTGAAGTGGTGTTGCATTTGGCTCGGTGTGAACAGATCCCTGCTTTAACTTAAGCATCACTTAAAAAAAAAAAAAAAGTAAAATAAAATTAAAAAATGAAAAAAATCTGTTTTTAAAAAAAAAAAAAAAGGTAGTTTGTCCTGTATTTGTAACCATGGACTGATTTACTGCTTGACCAGTCAGTAAGCCCTGTCACTGCCCTCTGCTGGTAAGCTAGCAACAGAGGTCCTTAGCTCATCGGCTGGGACCAGCAAAGACAGCATTTTCCAGAGCTTCAGGGTCTGCTGCCAGGGGCCAGGCTGTAAACAATTTACAGTAAAGCCTTCTAGGACAGGATGAGAGGTACAGGTATGATAACCACCCGTATTAATATTACCAAAGGTCACATAGGGCTTAAGGAAAAAAAACCAACAAACCTTGTTACAGTACTTTGGCTTTTTGGCCAGTGGGACCTTACATCTCAGGGATTTGCTCATGAACACCAGCCATACAAACCATGAGGGAGGAGGCATGTGCAGCTAAGGATATTGGCAGTTATAAGAAAGATTCAATTACACTGCGAGTGTAACAGAAGAATTTGTAGGCTGTGGGACTGTATTTGTAGTGAGTAACATTTGATATAGTGCTTTTAGGTTTTCATACCTTCTAGGGCTGACATTTCCTTATTCTTGTGGCTGCATTATATGTGGTCAAGTAAGGCCTATAGAAAATCTGTAAGATTTCTACTACAGCTTGGTATCTTGATGAGCTCACCTGCATTAATTTTAAAAAATCTTAACAGTCAAGGAAACCAAAGCAAAGAGGAAGAGAAAGCTCATTGTGGATAGTGTGAAAGAGTTGGATAGCAAGACCATTCGAGCCCAGTTAAGTGATTACTCTGATATTGTTACAACGCTGGACTTGGCACCCCCTACGAAGAAACTGATGATGTGGAAAGAAACTGGAGGAGTTGAGAAGCTTTTCTCTCTGCCTGCACAGCCTCTGTGGAATAACAGGCTACTGAAGGTAATGCTTTTGTACAAATTAATTTTTATATCAGTTGTGTTCAGGGTTGTGCCTCACTGGTAAACACCAGTATTTGAGTTACAATCTAATTGTAATTCATCAGTTTTCTTCTTGGTTTTACTTTTTTTTTTTTTTTTCTAGACTTATTAGAAATGACATGAAATACCAATGCTTATTTATCAGTGACAAAATAATTTTTCTTGTTTATAAATGTTGGAGAGGAGATTAAGAAGGAGGAAGGAAAGATGGCACGTGATTGCTTTATGTGACGTAAGACATTGAGAGCTCCAATAGTGAGTAGTTTAACCTTTCTCCTGTAGCTCTTTACTCGTTGTCTAACACCCCTGGTTCCAGAAGACCTAAGAAAGAGGAGGAAAGGTGGGGAAGCTGACAACCTTGATGAGTTCCTTAAAGACTTTGAAAACCCAGAGGTGCCCAGAGAGGAACAGCAACAGCAGCAGCAGCAACAGCAGCGGGATGTCATTGGTTTGTTTGTCATTGGTCATTTGGTCAAAGATGCTCTGCTTTCCTTCAGAGCTTGCTTCTTTCCTTTGTTCTTAATATTAAGTTCCTAAATATAATGAAGTACTTTAATTGCTTGCTTAGCTTTTTATACAGTCCCTGACTTAAAACAGCTTTTTTTTCTAGAAATAGAAGACAGATTTGGTTTGATCCAGTGGAATAAGTGGGTATTGAATTGGTTTGTATACACATCTGTGCCAGATCGTTGCAGAAGCTATGCAATTTGCTAGGATAATTCATTCTAAATAGCATATTTTACCTAGATGTGTCAGTACTACTTGCAATTACATTACTAGAACTGCTTTTATTATGGAATATAGATGAACCAATTCTGGAAGAACCAAGTCGTTTACAAGAGTCAATGATGGAAGGCAGCAGGACCAACCTGGACGAATCTGTTATGCCACCTCCACCTCCACAAACTGGTGTTAAACGCAAACTGCAGCAAGTGGAACCAGAACCAGTGTTACCTGTAAGAATTGTGATTTTTTTTTTTTTTTTTTTTCCTTTTAGTTTTAATCAGAAGTGGGAAGTATCTTTGAGCAGAATGTGACACAGATTTGAGGTTCTGACTTTCTTTGCTATCAAGATACAGTGGAGTAGTAGCAGAATCTGTTAAGAGTTTATGGGGTTTTCTAAGCCTTTATGGGGTTTTTCTGAAAAGTTTGTGTAAGCTTTCCCCTGAAGTCTAATCGAATAGGAACTGATGGTGTTTCACCCAAAAAAGTCTTCAATGAATAAATTACGTCAAGACCTTCTGCTGTGGCAAGTGCATATTAGAAAGTCTGTGTGAGCTGCACAGATTCTACCTTTTGAAAGATATTCCTGGTAGTTCACTGTTAGCAGTTCAAACAAGATCTATCAGGAGAGTTTTCTCCTCTGGGTTATGGGTAGGCTGTTTCATATCTACCCCTTCTATAAAAACTGTGCTGCACTATGAACTCAAACCATATTTTTTAAGGGGGAGAAGAAAAGTGCAAAATTAAAGTTACACTCTTCCTGAATGCTAACCTGGTGAGAAGGAGCAGTCCTAGATTGCGCAGTGTTTCTCACGTCCGTGAACTTGTTATCCCACTTCTCATGGGATTACAGGTTACTCACTGTTGAATGATGCAGATGTTACATGGTCTTATAAAAAGCAGAGCACTGGATGAAATTGGTCTCAACTGTGCTGAAGTGGATAATGTGTTTTGGGGTAACTTGGACTATGCCAACAAGATCAGGTTTCTAGGTAAACATACCTTTGAGGTACCTGCTGTGTGATGCTCTCATATAGAAGTAAATGCTTAGAAATTTTACGGAGTGCCTCGTTCTTAGTTCTGTCCTGCTTGTGTTGCAAGGGACAACATTTTGATATGCTGAAGGTGTCTTATTGACTGAGATAGTTTGTTCATGTAGTACTGTATCCAACTATGTGTGCTGATCCAAGAAATGAGGTCAGTAGTTTTGCTGGGAAGCCTTTTTTCTTAGTGGTGCCATGACTTTTGTTTGAGCAGAGTGTGAAGGATGAAAAATGCAGGTGTGGAGAGCAAACGGACAAAAACATTACCGATCATTTTTCAACACTTCTTATAAATGGCTAAGAGAAGAGTCAGAGAGACTTGGATGTTGTGAAACTGTTTTGTAGTGTCAGCATTCTGTTGTGAAAGCACCAGTAAAGTGATTCTCTGTTTATCTGTTCCTGTGTATTCTTTAAGCATCCACCATCACAACAGCTGGAAATACCACCAGTAGAAATGCCTCCAGAGGAGCCGCAGAACATCTGTCAGCTAATACCAGAGCTAGAACTTCTACCAGAAAAAGAGAAGGAGAAGGAAAAAGAGAAAGAGGAGGAGGAAGAGGAAGAGGTAAGAGCAGAGCTCTTAAAAAACCAAACCAAACAAAAAAAAGCTTTTAAAAAGGGTTTGTTTCCCTGGCACTGGTCGATTTTGTATTCAAGAAAGGTTAACTTTTTATTTGGGAAAAGTTAAACTTTAGAAATGTAGCTGTTGCATGACCATTTTACAAATCACATCTGCGTTCTCTTGGGAGTTAGAGGACACTTTCTTGAGGTTTGATTTAAGCCACTCTCTCTGAATTTTGATGCTTTATGCAAGAAATTTTTGGACTTCGATTTTCTTAGTACTGCAGCAAGCTGTTGCTATTTGCAGTCAAATGTTGCTTTATAGGAGTACAATCAAAACTAAGAAATACATCTTGACTTAATTTTGAGAAATGAAAGAAAAAATTGTCCAGGTGGTGTTTTCTGCTCAATTTGAAATACCTGATTTAAGACTGGAAATAAAGATACTTGCATGTGTTGCTTTCATGGTGATTTTTATAATTGCAGGCTTTGAAATATAGCTTTCATTTTAAAAGCCATATGCAATACATCTTCTGTAAATAAGCACTGTTCTGAGTGCTTCATTGGACATGGTCCTCTCTAACAACACAGCTCCCTTCTGCAGCTTTTAGCAACCTGTTTTCCTTTTTCAGTAACTCCATTTCCACACTGAAGTGAGAATGTCAGTGTTGAATAAAGTTTACAAAGTAAAAGAGTTGTTGATACTGTGTTTAGATTAGATAAGTCTTCTTTCATTAAGCCATCCTGAGTGAACTTCTTTGCATTGCTAGTTGCCAGCATGACGTTTTGAGGTACAGTCATAGTGGCATGCAGCCTTACTAAGATACATCAGCTTAAGCATTTATCTTCCTCTGTCCCATTTCCTACTCTCCTGGCTGTACCCTGAGGGCCAGGTTGTCCATACCTACTTAGATGCTGTCTGTCTTGGCAAAAAGAAAAAGCTACACTGATACGTAGAAATACCTCTTGTCAAAGTTGGTGCATGAGAACATCTGTGGTTTTGTAAATGAGAGTCTGGCTACTTGCAGGAAGAAGATGGCACAGGGGGTGATCAGGATCAAGAAGAACGGAGATGGAACAAGAGGACTCAACAAATGCTTCATGGGCTTCAGGTACACATTATCATCTGCTTTCTCTTGAAGTAGCTTTTAATGTATCCACTGGCACTGTTGACCTGAGGTGAAAGTTTAAGTAAAAACTTTATTGTCAGAAGATACAGAGTTAAAATATCAGCTCTATCACAGGGAGGACATACTCTTGTAACTGACTAAATCATAATGTAACTGCCATGTTTTTTCAAATAACATTTGAAACAAAACTTTTCACTTACATGTTTTCCAGCCACACTCTGTACACAAGTAAGATGCCCAGAAATGCAGTTTCTAAAATAACTGAGTTTGTGTTCTTGCAATGAAACCTTAGCACCCCCTGACTTTGAGCTCTGTAAGAACAGGCAAACATCGTCAACGTTCAAGAACAAAACTGTTTTGTGGCATGTTTGCTCCTAGATGGTCAAGTCTGAAATCTTCTGTGCTGCAATAAGCTGAATCTGCAGCAACTGGGGGAATATGACCTTGACTGTAGTGCAGCATTACTTTTCAGCAGGTGGCTTCAGACTGCTATTGTCAGTCTGCACAACAGATAATCTTCTGTAGGATGGATTCTTGCTTGCTGGAACTGAAGGGCTTTTTCTGATAAGAAAATTGAATACCTCTAGTATATATTTGAAGTTGAGTGCAAACTTGTGTCTGCTTGCATGTGGGTCTACCTTTTGCTTTTAAGTCTGGTTTGTGGTTCCTACCCATTTCCCCCCTTAATTATTTTGGCAACTTTGGAGATTGCGGTTTCACTGGAGTGTCAATCCTATCCCTCTAAGCTGGCTTTGTTTTCCAAAGTCATCTTTCTTGGGGTGAAATTAGTCTCCATCTGCTGATAAAAGCTCATTGTCACTATTGTGTCTCTGAGGTTCTGTTATAGTTGTGGGGGTTTTTTTTGTGATTTTTTTCTAAAGTTGCTGATTTTTCAGTCAAGTAAGATTTACTGGTAATTTCTGTTTTCTCAGAAATACGTGCTCAAGCAAAAGCTTTAAATTTCTGGAGCATGAGCATGTGACATTGAAGACTAATGTGAATGAAGTCAGGTTTTTTTGCTTGCCTGCAAGAATTCCACAAGCTTAAGATTGTTTTAAACTGTTTATATGGATTAAGTCTAATAGGCAGCAAGGCAGCACACTATCACTTCCCCAGTGAGATGGGGGGCAATATCAGAAAGCTAAAAACAAGGAAGTTTATGGTTTGATGTAAAGATGGAGTAGCAGGTGAAGTGTAGTTGATTGCACAACCGAAGCAAAATAGGGAACTCATTCACTGCTTCCCACCAGCAGGCAGATGGTCAGCTGTTTTCCAGTGTAGTAACGCAGTAACTCGAGACACATCCCACACTCCCTTCCTTTCCCCTTATCCCCTAGATTTAATTCAGCATGAATGTATGGTATAGAACATTAGCTGATATTCCATATCAGTTGGGGTCAGCTGTTGTGGCTTTGGCTACTTATATCTTATGCATTTCCCAGCTTTCTTGCTTTGGGGGAAGCATGAGAAACACAAGGGCTCGATGCTGCGCAAGCACCGCTTAGCAGCAGCTGAATCATTGGTGCTTTATCAACCTGTTTTGATCGCAAATTCAAAACGTGGCACCAGATGAGCTGCTATGAAGAAAATTAATTCTGTCCCAGCTAAAACCAGCTGTCAATTTAAAATCATTTTTAAAGTGTACAGATGTTTAGTTGGTAATGTTCCTTTTTTTTTTTTTTTTTTTCCTCTGTTTAATCATGGATTTCTTACAAGAGCTTCAGAATTTGCCTTTGGCCACATCTAGCTTTGTTTGTCTCCTCCCTGTGCCCAAAAAAGGATCAGACTGGATAGCTGAAACATTAAATCTGTAATGAGACACAAAGTTAGGACCTGCTTAATATGAAGTAATTTCATTTGGTCAGCTTAGTATCTTTTCATCTCATAGATATTCCAAAGTAGATGGCTCTGTTTTAAATTGAAGATGTTAGTAGTTGTTCTAGGCAGCAAACAAATGTATTTCCCTGCGTCCTTTATATTCTGGCCAAGACTTTTTAAAAAAAAAAACAAAAAACAAAAACAACCAAACATAAACAGCTTTTGGATACTTTCTTTCAGACAAAGAGGATTTTTAGAAATAAACAGGCTTTCACCCAGGGAAAATGATGCCTCTTCACAGAACCTGAGCTCCTGAATTACTTTTTGAAACAACAGTTCGTGATTCTGTTTGGTGTTATTTTCATTCTGAGAAATACAAATAGAAAATAGTTGTTCTGTAGTTTTTTTAAAAAAAAAAAAAAAAAAAAAAAAGCCACTGGCTGCTGCTGTCCAAAGGCTTTGTGTAATACTGTGGTGCTTCTGCAATATGTGGCCTCAACACTGTTGGTTTTCTGTTTTTTTCACCCATTTTGGGGCTCTTAGCGGGTTTCATTTAGATAAGATCCACGTGCAATTTATGCACATGTTGTAGTGTCCCTGCCCAGCGTTGAGCGTCACAGTCCTTCCCGGCATCCCTCAGATGATAACAAACAGAATCTTGCCAATTGCTATTCGTGCTTGTATGCATTTTGTAAATGTGCCTTATGGATGTTTGTGTTTTTCAGAGAGCTCTTGCTAAGACTGGAGCAGAATCCATCAGTTTGCTTGAGCTGTGCAGAAATACAAATAGAAAACAAGCAGCTGCAAAATTCTACAGTTTCCTGGTACTTAAAAAGCAGCAAGCTATCGAGCTGACACAGGAGGAGCCTTACAGTGACATCATAGCGACCCCCGGTCCCAGATTCCACATTATTTGAATGGTCAGACGCAGCAGAGCTAGTGTTTGTTCACTAGTGCGTACGTGTATTGCCCCTTCTGTAGGGCCCTCAAGACCATCGCAGCAAACTTAGATTTTATTGTCTGTATAAAGTCCTCGTTGGGTTTTCTGGGGGGTTACCTGGGTTTTGTATTTTAAATCGACCACTTAAATTTTTAGTGAAACTGCTGGGGTGGGAGGCTTGAGTTCCAGCTGCAGAAACCAGGCAGCTCAAGGACCCAGATGAAGATTGTGCTAAGAATGCAGAGCAGATGTGTGCAATATTGGTGCATGTAATGTTTGAGTATCATGACAATGTCTTACTATCATTTGACTAGTTAATTCAGTAGTGATATTTTAAAACCTCTACAAGTAAACCTGAATGGCCAACCTATCGTCTGGTTAAAAACTTTGCCAAACTTGTCTAAAATGTTCGGTCTGCTTCTCATAGTTGTGGTTTTTTCCCCTTCCTTAGATCTCTGTGCATACTGTGGGTCTCTTACAGCTGCCAATATGAAAGGTAGTGCCTGATACGTCAGCTTGCTTTGTCACTGCATTTTTGCAGTCAGATTTTTGTAGCCCTTGATGCTAAGGGGAAACGGGTGTCTGTGGAAAGCCCTTCCTGGGAGTGACACCATTGCATACATGAAAGGACTGAACGTGTGTTAAGCATTTTAGATGAAACGTAACTTTCTACTTATCACCTCATTACGGTCCACTACTGTTAATGGCTAATTACTGTTAATAAGCATCAAGTGAAAACTCTAGCCATTTCATTTAAACCTTCTAAGATATCAAAGTACTTTAGGTTTGTTAGAGCTGTATATAAACTCCAGACTTTTTAAAACAAACTTCTAGATTGTAAATTATCTGATTTTTATGAAGCAGGCTTACAAGGGTAAGGATAAAAAGTTGAGCAGATTGCCTCTGTAGAGGTATGACATTCAGATACCACCTGTACTGAAAGGGCAACAAGCTTGAATATACAGTGTGAACGGGCATAATTCTGCTTAATTGTGTAGTGTATTAATGACTCTTTGGATATATTTATGGTTTTAGTATTGATTTTCCAGTAATGCACACTCCTGTGTTCCAAACATTTTATCAGATTTGCAAGAGAAGTCCCATTTGGTTTTACATACAAACAATGAAGCTTTACTGTGAGATCAAGTAGTACCAGAAATTATGTGAATATATTGATTATGGAAACCTGTCTTAACTTTTTTTAGGGCAAAATTATTCACACTGAAGATTCTGGTTTTAATGTGGGCACTTTGTGGTATAATTTAGGGACTGAAATTTCAGTGTATACAGAAGTGTAAAATTATGTGAATGTTTAAAAAAAAAAATAATCTGCGACTCCATGATGATCATGTTTTAATAATCCTTGGAAAAGTTAATTGTATAAAATTACTGCAGCTTTATTTTCAACATGATGTGCCTGTAAAACCATGGTTTTCCCCTTTGTAAAAAGAAACATTGTAGATAACTTGAATGTTTAATTATAGAACAGGTCATTCGTTTCTCGTTACACTTTTTAGTCTGGTTTTGTTGCTTTTCAAGGATGATATTCTTGAAACTAGTTGATGCTGTTATGTATAACTTTTCTAATAAAAGTTGTGTTATAAGCTGTGATGTGTGAGCTCCGTATGTTCTTTGAACACCTTTCACTTCTGTAGCAAGGATTGTATTGCTTATTTTGGTATTAGGAGTGGAAGTATACTGATAGAGCTGCTGGAGAGATTTAATGCTTGAATGTGCAAATGGATTTCCTACCATTAGGAAGGAGAACTGACTTCAGTGGCCATCCTGTGGTTTTGTTCAGGCGCTCTATGCTAGGAATGTCTGTGTGGAAAATTAGAGGCGGCTTCATAAAGTGATTCATCTCCATGCCAGTCCCTTCTGAATGCCAGAACGTTTCCAGCCTGAATTCTTTTAGCTCTGCAGTTCTCTTTCTTCTAGAATTGCCTCTGTGAATATGTCAGTGCTTCTGAAGATACGTGGTCCTTGTAGATCCAGATGCTTGGATCCAAGCCTGCAAAAGCAGCAGATCTCCTATGGAGTCCCTCAGGTTACCTGCAGAGCTTATGCAGAACCCAGGGTAATGAATTCTGTTTGACTCATGCTGTCTCTGGGAACTGAAGAACCAGCCTGGATCCAGTAAGGTAACTTCATCACACAGAAGTGACTGTACTGCTTCTGAGTTTCAGCCACCTTTGGAAGCAACTGATTCTGTTTGTGCTGCAAATTTGCAGGCTGGCCCATGTTAAGCTAGGTTGAGTAGGTGTGTGTGTGCAGCTTATCTGCACTGGACAGTCAAGAGTTGTTTTCCATTTCTTTGACTAAAGCTCTGTAAGGAGGAGATACTAAAGCATGGGACCAGAATGAAAGGTGGCTTCTCTGGGGTTTTCTCTGGTTTAGGTTTATGACATCTTTGTCAACAATGTTGCACTTCATTGCACCACTCACTCACCGCAAATTGATTTTACAGAGATGTATTGCTGGTGATACTAAACATAATCTGAAGCAATCTTTGCATGCTCTGCTTTGTAGTGCAGAGGATTTGTTACGTGTTCAGCATTATTGAACATGGCCTGCATGTAATGTTGAGAAACAGATTTCTTGGAAAGCAGGTTTCACAATAGTATAGTGATGACCTATTGAGCAAGGACAAAGGAATGCTGATAGACAAAGCAGTTGCTCTGATATGAGCATTTGTTGTATCTCCAAGAGATGTATTTTCCTGATCTCACTGTGCAGATGTGCACTGCAGCAGTGCTGTTGTGCAGCATTACTTTGTTTCTCTTTACGAAGATACTGAAGTATTTAAAACCAGGTTGGAAGAGACCTCAAGGATCATGAAGTTCCAACTCCTCCATCACATGCAGGGCCACCAACCTCCACATTAGATACCAGACTGGACTGCCCAGGGCCCCATCCAACCTGGCCTTGAACACCTCCAGGGACGGGGCATCCACAACCTCTGGGCAGCCTGTTCCAGCACCTCACCACTCTCTCTGTAAAGAACTTTCCCCTGACATCCAACCTAAATCTTCCCTCTCTCAACTTAAAACCATTTCCTCTAGTCCTGCAGTTATCTACCCTTTCAAAGAGTTGATTCTCCTGTTTGTAGGCTCCCTTTAGGTACTGAAAGGCTGCATTGAGGTCACCCCGCAGCCTTCTTTTCTCCACACTGAACAAGCCCAGCTCCCTCAGCTTGTCTTCATAGGGGAGGTGCTCCAGCCCTCTGATCATCTTTGTGGCTCTCCTCTGGACCCTAAAACAAAACTCCCAAAGCTGTAATCTGCCTTTTGTTACAGTTACTCTTCAAATAACAGTTTGAACAATTTTATGAGTCAACCCAGTAGCATTCAGTTGGCTTTTTACCTAATAAAAACTACTTTCCTCGCTATTTAGTGAGCAGCAGCATCTTCTCCAAGTGCTTCTCCAGTCTTCCTACATGGAACTTAAACATGATTGGTACCCTTGCTTTAAAATGTTCCTTTCTGCTTTATCGTTCAGGCTGGAGTGTCTCCAGCTTGTTTGGCTACAACAGTTCCTTTCCCTCACTGGTGCAGAACAGTGCAGTGAATGCCTTTGTTACTGCTCTGTCTTTGCAGGCAGCAGGTTTGTTCTCTTGAAATCTGAAGTATTTACAGCAGTGCTTACTATCCACACACTGCTCTCCAAATTACTTCTCTCTGGTGGGTAAAAGGAAAAGTAGTTCATAAATCTAAGGGAAACATTCCTGCAAAGGGATTCGGTTGTAAAATTAATTCTCTCCTTGCGTGTCTGACCACCAAAGCAAAGATGGCTTTGACCATGCCTTGTGAGAGCTGTTGTTGTTCCAAGTGGGTTGAAAGGAGGAAAGCGAGGCAGGGAGTGTTACCTACATCTGAAGAATTAAATATCTCTTTGCAGGATAAGTGCACAGGACTTTGTAACTCAGAGATTTTCAGCTGATTTTTAACATTGCTAAAAGTATTGGCTGAAAGTATCGTTGGAAATCACACTTCAGTTGCTAATTAAAGCACTTTAAAATCCTGTTGAGTGGCAGCTGTCATGTGCAACTTTGCTGTGGGAACTTTGTTGGAGTCACTGGGATGTCTCGTAGTATTTGGGATGTTGGGCTGAGCTCGTCTTTCATAAGCCCTTCCTTGATTGCTTATTTAGCTTTGGCCTTGTGCACTGGTATTGTTCTACACCTGCAGCTTAAGGAGGTCAGCCTTCAAGAGGCTGTTTTCCACTCCCTGTTGCCATCCAGCTGCTGTGAATGTGCCTCTTTGTGGTGGTACATAGGGAACATTTCGGGGGGGAAGCTCTCAAGTGTCTACTCAAGAACTCAGTTCACATTCTTCCACATGTTTTTAACCATTTTTCTTTCCTTATACCTAAAAACAATAGCCTAGGTTCCACACTGTGAACTCTGCACTGTGTCTATGTCAAAAAGCGAAAAGATGAGGAAATAGATTATCTCAACTCGCACAGAAAAAAGGACAGGACTGCTGCTAAACTGAGAGTGAGCTGAAGCCACAGGGGAGATAGGAACAGGAAGTAGAAAACAGAAGTTTTCCCTTGCTATTCTCACAGGAGCTCTTCTTACATTTGTGTCACTTGAAAACGTTACATGCATAGAGTCCAAAAAATTCCAGAAACACAGCTAGGAGAAGATATTCATTCTAGCCAAACGTTAATGTTAATGCTGTGTTATAAGTCAAGCGCCAGAAACTTTCTGGGAGAACACACCCTCCAATTTCATCTGGCCCCAGCTTTTTCCCAGCAGCCAGGAAGGAAACAAGCAGTCGTTTGGCTGCCATGAGTCGGCTCTCTGCATGTTCTTTCCCTGCTCTCCCCCTTTTCTTGCTTGCCCAACTTTTGTTTTCAATAAAAATATTGAACATTAGAACGCAGCCTGAATCTAATGCTGAGTAATTGAGGACTGTGCGGCTGACCTTTAATCATGGATGTTTATAAACGTTGTTTGACATCGATCAAGAATGCTTGCAATAAGAAATACTGAATTTGCTCCTGACGCTTAACATTCTTCTAGAGCAGATGGGGGCTGGAAGCCAGTGTTGTTCTTTATGTGAAGGGCTCTTCTCTGAAGTAAGTTGCTCTGCTGCCTTCTTGGAGTAGCTCCCTGTCTTGCAATGCCCAGGTACTGCTGGCAATTAGTTGTACCCATCATCTATATTTGGGGATGGTAGAAACGATTCAGGGTAAAGCCCACCAATAGAGATGTGTTGGTTTTTTTTGCTTTTCAGCTGGACCAGTTCCTACATGCTGCTCGCTGGGCAGCCATACAAAAACCTGTGCCAGAACAACGCAAGGAGCACCAGGCGGGAGAAGAGAGGAGGGAAGGGGTGAGCACTGCTTTTTTAGATGACTGTGCCAACTTTACATGTGTGTTAAATTAGCCTCAGAAAAGTACTCACTGTCATGCTATTTGAATTCAGGAGTCCCAGCACTGGCCACTACTGGCATATTGACATGTCTACCATCAACTGGTGAAGCGCCATTAATATTCTGCATTTTTGAGGCAAAAGTTGAAACTTGGGATACTTTTATGACAGAACTCAAGTCCAACCTGTGCCAGACAATGCATCTGCGCTTCCTATTCATTTCATTCATCTCATATACAGTCCCCACGTTAATTTGGAGTAAGGCAGAATCGGAGTCAGTGTGCACTGCCCATCAGAGCACGCTGCACATCGCAGTGGATCAGTGACTCTGCAGCAAATGGAGGGCGATACTTTAAACCATCCCACTGCTGAGCGTTCTGGATGACAGAAAATTCAGGATAATCTGTTGTTGTACAAATGAAACTGCTTCTCATGTTCCTTGACTACAGGACTGATCTCCAAAACAAAAGAAATGCTGATGTTTCAGGAATAAGAAACCACAGTCAATGTTGTGAGAAAAAAAAAGGAGAAGCAGTTCAGCATTTGGATACAAAAGCTGAATTTGATGCTTAATATAGGAACATTTCTCTGTTAGGTCAAATAACGGATGGGAAACTGAAAATAAGCAAAATGGATGGTTTTGAATTTTGTAATCGTGTGAACACAAACTTGCAGCCAGTCCTGATGAAGCTGAGGGAGGCAGCAATGAGCCAGAAAAGGCACAAAAAGATTTGCAATGGTGGCTGCTCCTTAGCAACACAAGTCACAGCTTTTCTCAATCATTTCTCAAGGCTGAAATAAGTGCAGAAGACACCGGGTGCTTCCAGTGCTTAGTTTCATCTTCACATCTGTCAGAAGTAGTTCCAGTTGGTTTACTGTGGCAGTCTGCTCCCTGCAGCACGGATTGGGGCTGGGATCTCTGTCGCCTTTGTGCTGAGTCTGTGGAATTGCACAGCAGCTATGCAGAGCTGAAGGGGTAATACTGCTGTTGAAAAGGTTTCAAATCAAACCCCAGAACAGCACACCTGCTGCCTACATGAGGAACATATACAGAACACTTAACCCACTCCTGGCTGGTCTGTGCTGGAGCAGCACTCACCTCCCCCTCCCTCCCGTTCTGGTTCTGTCGTTTCTTTGGCAGTGGTGACACAATCAGCAGAGCACAGCAGATGTCAAACAGTTTTTACTGATTACTGACAAGTTTCTTTTGATAAAGCCCAGCTGAGTGAGCAGTTCCAGCTCTGGTGCACAACTGCAGTGGGTATTTTTGATGCAGCCCATCCTAGGAGCCAGCACACTCCGTCCAACTGCCCAGAGCCATTTCTTCAGGGAAGTGGCAGATTGCTCCCAACATGCAAAGCCAGGCAAGAAGGCTGGGCCTACCTCAGAGCTTTAGATCTGCCTAAACAGGTTTGCATGTATACTTACCTAAATTGTTTTGCATTTATGGCACCCTTTGTTCTCATGACCCAATGTGTTATGAAAAGCTATTCTGGTTTGGTGTGATGTGCAGATCATTGACTTCCCCAGGGAAACGCAGCCACCACTACAACCAGCCAGATGTGCTGGGCATATGGGCAGTGGAACTGTACGGTTCTGAAGCCCTTGGGGTGGACTAACAGTGAGAGGACTGTGGGTTTGCATCCCACAGAAGGGGGAGGCAGAAGGTCCACCATCTGTGAGGGGAATGCAGCAGGGGAAAAGCAGTTTGGCTGCTTCTGCGGCCATGACACCCATTTGAATGTCATTTCCAGGAGTTGGGACGGGGATGTGACGAAGACATCTGCCTGTTCAGGAGACTCACAGGTGCAACCATGAATGTGTTTTATCTCTTTGTCCTTTCCTCAAATCCTCCCTCTATTTCTATGGTCCCTGAGATCCAGTTTTTCTGCTGTAACTCATTTTCTTGCTTAATTTCATGTCTAAGACTTTTTCTCTCAAAGGACCAGATTTCTGGATCCAAGGGTTCCTGTGCTTACTCCCAAGAAAATCATTCTGCATTGGAAAGTAAAGCACACCATTACCTTACAAGAAAATAATACATAGAATCATAGAATTGTGAAGGTTGTAAAAGGCCTCTAAGATCATTTAGTGCAACTGTCAACCCATTACCACTGTGCCCACGTCCCTCAGTGCCACATCTACCTGTTTCCTAAACACCTCCAGGAACGATGACTCCACCACCTCCCTGGGCAGCCCATTCCAACACTTCACCACTGCTTCTGAGAATAAATTGTTTCAAATATCCAACCTGAACCTCCCCTGGCACAACTTATGTTTGCCTCCCCTGGCACAAGAAGCCATTCCCTCTTGTTACTTGATAAAAGGGACCAATACCCATCTCACTACAATCTCCTTTCAGGGAGTTGTAGAGAGTGATAAGGTCTCCCCTGAGCCTCCTCTTCTCCAGACTGAACAATCCCAGTTCCCTCAGCTGCTCCCCGTAAGATTTGTGCTCCAGACCCCTCACAGCTTCACTGCCTTTCCCTGGACATGCTCCAGGGCCTCAATGTCTTTCTTGTACTAGGGCCAAGTGCATGATCAAAACCTGCATACTGGACAGAATAAAGACACAACTCATTGATTTCAGCGATAACCTCCTCCTACCTCCTAAGCGTGGTATTTCCATTTTCATATATTAATATCTGGTTTTACTTAACAACTGAACAGTAATATTTTTAACTTATCACTTTTTCCTCACAGGAAGATGAGATTGGTTACAATATGCTTGGACACATGGCAGTGCAATATGTGTGATTGTCATCTGAGATGAAAACGGGCACACAGTATTCATGTCTTTGTCTGGTTGAAGGAGACAATACTGTTTGAGAAACGTATCAGAGCTGTTAGATTCCTGTGGTGTAATGACTGTGGCTCACACATTATTTCTGAGTACGCAGATAAAACTTGGCCTGAGCATTGTGCTGCCAAAAGAGAAAACGTATGCTCTGATACTGTAGCCTCCAGTTTGATATGGAGCTGCCAGCTACTGTGTTCCCTGACAGCCATACACCTGTGGTTTGCCCGCTCCATGGGAACTGATATTTTCCACAAGACGCAAAGTATGTGGAAAGGTTTCCACCTGAGCTGCAGTTGGCAAGTTGCCTGCAATATGAAGTGCCCAGTTGTCTTCCTCTCCAGCAGAAGAATTTCCCAGCCTGTCCTACTAGAAAGCCTGGTCGGGGCTGACCAGGGTGAAGCTCGTGTGAAGAGAGCCATCAAAGTGGTGAAGGTGCATACGCTGCCTTCTCACCCTTGTATTGCGTTGATTTAAGTATGTCCCAGCTGCAGGAAGCCAAAGCTCTGTTTCCCTTTACCTGCCAGAGGGAAAGGAGAGCAGTAAGGTGGAGAGAGCACTCTGTTAGGGTTAGGGACCATGTCACCTGGCCAAGACTTGGAGTGGAGTACAAGGACAAGGCCTATGGAGATGGAGGAAAAACAGTCTTTATGCTTTATAGTAGGAATGTGAAAACTATGCACTTTTAAGAGAAGTCTAGCTGGTTTCATCTGCACATCGCACTCATACAGATGGGAGTAGGGAATGCTTGCCCGTGGCTGTCTTCCAGCTGCTACAATGAGTAGCGACTGGCTTTACATGCAAAGGGCTAGCTTAAACTGTTACGGTAAGTTTGGTACCGGCATTTACAGCAAAAATAATGTTTTGAAGATCATTGGACCAGCCCGTCACAAGCAGTATTATTTGAAAACTTCAGCTTCTAATTAATGCTGTCTAAAATCATTCTACTCTGAATACAGGGTAGAAAAATCCAATTTAACTGAAAGGTACAGCAGTGAGGTGTTACGCATTTGAAGTTTGATTGCACAACTAATTAACTTATAATTTGACAAGTCATCAGTACGATACGTAGTCTGCACATGTTTAAAACCTTCTTCTATTAATAGATCCTTAGGTCCCAGTTAAATGTAGTAGAAGTATCTAACATTTAAACCAATCCCTTGAAAGCTACAATTTCTATGTATTTTTAACTCCAGTCACCTTAATTAGATTTTTTTTTTTAAGGCTTACACTTCAGAAGCACCATAAAGTCTGGTAGGTATGAGTTCTTGATGAAAGCCATGTAGTGGTGGCAGAAGACCAAGAAATTAAGATTTAAAGGAGTTAATTTCCTGCTGACTGAAGGTTGTGTATGAGGTCACATGTATTTATCTTCCATCACAACCCTGTATTTCCTTCTGAAAGGGGAAGGGAACACGTCTCCATGGCACATCTGCACTGATATTTTAATCTGGGAGGGCATCAGGGTAAAAGAGGAGCTAAGAATCTAAGTGATCCAGAGAAGGAGCTTTAATTCTTGAAATATTTAAAAAATCATAAGATGAAAACTGCCCATAGAAAAATTTCTGTCCATGCTGCCATGGAGGCACCCAACCTATTCCTTCTGTGCCTGCTCTCATAGAAACTTTTTCCAGAAGTCACATTCCTGAATATTCTGTTAATGAATCTGCAAATGTAGTCACTTGGCACTCCGTTGTTTTTCTCTGCACTGGCAGTTTGTTGTTTCTTTCAAATGTTCATCTGGCTCTGTTTTGCTTAATCATGGTGTCTCCCAAAGGTCTGCACTGATGAATTTCTGCATTCATACCATATGCTTTCTTTGCCATGGAGAAGTTCAGTTGTATAGCAAACAGACTTTGAAATTCTTTCTATTCCCTTCCTCCTATTCCCTTTAATCTGAGAGGTCTTGTTGGCAGAAAGGTCTTCTTCCACCCTTCTCAATAGAAGTAGTCCATATCACAATTTGGATCTGTGGCAACACTTTGAAAGGAATTGCCTGTTCGTTCTAGGTTCATCTTTGTTAACCAGCTTTTTTTGGAGCCTTCATTTGAAGTCCCAAAGGCCAAGATCATCCACACACTCAGAAAGCGGTGATAAAAGCAACCAGACTCCTACTGAAGGAGCCATGCTTTTTATTTACTGCCAGGTGTGCTGGGGAAGCAGTGCTGCTAAGCAAGGAGAGGGCTCTGAAGGGTTTAGGAGGCTCCAGGCAGCTAGAAGATCGGCACTGAGCACAGTCCCTTGGGAAAGGCCAAGCCAACTGCCCTAGATATAATGACAGACAGCAAAGGAAATCACCCTACCTCCTTGGCTGATAAAAACAACCCGTAAGAGCTGATATTCTAGATGGAGAATTTAAAATCCCATTAGCTATTCTCCAGTAAGGAAACAGCCCTACAGGGACAGTTCTTCATGACAAAATCCTTAGAGGACTATTTTTCCCACACTTTCTTTTGATTACTCTCACTCCACTATCATAAATTCCCATACTAGGGCATTTCTGACAGAGAGGTGCCATCAATAGCAACTCTTAGCTTAGTGAAGTATCACAAATCCACCTCCAATAGCATAAAGGATTTCCCTCTTTCATTTTCCCCATATGAATCTCATGGTACATGGGAGCAACTTTCAAATCATGTCCCAGTTTTTCAGAATCCTCTCAGATTGTCCATCAAGTTAAAGGTGTACATAAGTATTGTCTCATCCAGGTGTATGAAGGGCATATTCCCTGGTACAAGAACCTATCCAGTGGTTGCAGCTCTAGGATATATGAAAAAACCTGGTGCATTTGGTCCTAAGAGAAGCTCACTCCAAGGCAGCTGTGTTAGGAGATCTGGGCAGGGAGCCATTTGTGCTGTCAGCGCACCAAGCACGACGTGCACCTGAAGGGTGGAAACAAGATCAGTGCTGTTGACATACACTGGGGTTGGTGACATTGTGCAGAAACACAGAAACTTGGAATGGCTTGTGTTGGAAGGGATCTTAAAGACCACCTATTTCCAACTCCTTGCCAGGGGCAGGGCTGCCACCCATCAGCTCAGGCTGCCCAGGACCCCCAGATACGTCTGGCCTCGAGCACCCCCAGGGATGGGGCACCACAGCTTCTCTGGGCATCCTCTGCCAGCACCTCACCACCCTTGAAGCAGAGAATTTCCTCTGAAGTGAAGAAGATTTCATATTGGTCAGCAGCACTGAGGTGGATATCTCAAAACACTCCTGGTGGTCAGAGTGCCATCTAAGCAAGTTCCACCACAGCTGAAGGCCACTGGTGATGTCCTGCCCTCACCTTTTTAAGTCCACTTTGAGTGAGAAGTGCAGTAGCTGCAGTAAATAGCATTTTGCTCTGAGACATTAACTATCTTTCAGGCAGTGGTATCAAATCTTAAGTGACTATATAGGCATTGCCAGAAGAGTGGAGGACAAGACTATGGTTACATATCCAAGACATCAACTCCAGTTTGTTCACTGAAGTTAGAGCTGCTGTATTATTTTACAGCATTTAAAATGTTCACAGATGTTTTTCATATGCGCTTTTTCTGTTACTAGGGATTTTCTAGTTGTATTATTTTGTTTTCTTTTGTCTAGTTTTACAGCCACTTCCCAGTGTTCAGGATGCTTTAATATAAACACTGGGCTCACCTGTAGGATGTGCCCTTATAACTTGGCTGTCAGTTACACAAGCTCAGATTTTTCACCAGCTGGCCAGACTTCTTCAAGCAGACCAAAGAATGTTGCATTAATGTATGGGAAGAGACTTAATCTACTTTTATATCCATTTTCAATAAAACACAATTTTCTCTGAAAGATCTGCCTAAAACCTTTGTCTCCCAGCTTGAAATATATCTCTGAAAGTAATAAAATTTTCCATTACACCAGCAAAGTAGTTATTAAATTTTATTTCTGCGAGTATCAGAATTTCCTATCCCTGGAGGGATGTCTTCTGTGTATCACTGCGAACCTGATAAATGAAGTACAATGAATCCAACTGATGTCACACCATCACAGCAGGGTTATTATGAAACGGGGCAAAAGTGTCTTTACAGAAAAAGGCTTTTATGTTCTTAGGATACTCGGAAAGCTCTTGCAAAAATCAAGACAAAGTGTTTTACTCCTCTATGTGAACACGACGGTTCGCCATATACTTCAGTCACGAAGACAAAAAAAACCCTATGATGGATGACAAGACTACATACAAAAATAACAGAGCTAGGTGATAAATCCATAGTGCATCTTTTATCTACTTTCTAATACTCCATCACATTGGGAGTTTCTCATTTAAGCCTCCTCAGCTGTTGCTGTCTTCCTTTATGGTGGTGATGGGTGGATGGTTGAACTAGATGATCTCTGTGGTCTTTTCCAACCTTAATGATTCTATGATTCGGTGATCTTGTGTTTTCCATTATTAAACTCAGACTGTAGAACAACAGAATAAGTGTGGTATCTTGTCACGTGAAACAAAAACTGGCTGAAATGGAAGCTGTATTGAAGGCAGTTATTTTCCCATTGGGTCTCAGTTCTTCCATCCTGGGTTGTGGGACCTGGGATCCTGGGCTCCACTGGAGATCATATCCCACAGGGTTGGCTCTGTGTCAGTGCTTTCTGGTGCTGGAACAGACAGAAATGGTGTAGTGGCTGCCCACACATTTGGTGTTTCATGCTCTCCTTATGCTTCACTGTGCCAGAGAAGGTTTAATAATCAAACTCTGTTAACCATCCAAGACAGCAACCAATGATCCTCTTCAAAGGATAATCATCAGCATAATGGTTTAACACAAGACTAACAAGTGACACTATCAGAAAACATATAGCTGTTTTGTCAGAATTAAAGGAAACAGTGGATGCTTCTTGTGCTGAGAAAACACAGCTAACATCCAGACACTCATTATAAGGCCATGTAAAACTGAGACAGTATGCAGCCATATAAACTGAGGCAGGGGAGGTTTAGGTTAGATATTAGGAGGAAGTTTTTCATACAGAGGGTGGTGAGGCACTGGAACAGGTTGCCCAAGGAGGCTGTGGATGCCCCATCCCTGGAGGCATTCAAGGTTGGATGTGGCTCTGGGCAGCCTGGTCTGGTGACTGGTGACCCAGCACATACCAGGGGGTTGAAACTAGATGGCCATTGTGGTCCTTTTCAACCCAGGCCATTCTATCATTCTGTGATTCTATGATTCTATGATTCCATGATTCTATGTGCCAACTATGTGTATAGTTGGGTCGGTTAACCCATGAGGTGCCCTTTTGTTTTAGCTGGCAAGGGTTGGGGGAACCCAGATTGGGCCTCCTCATCTGATACGTGGCCTATGCCAAGAGTTTCTCCTTCCTCTGAAATAGAAATCTACCAAACACCAAAAGTGGATGGAACTAGAAAACAGCAGTCCGGAGGAGGAAGATAGGCTCTTTATTTTTTGCTAATTGAACAAGATAGATGGAAGAGGTGAGTTCTTCCCATGTTAAAGAAAGGCAAACAGCTTGCTGGTCAAGGGGAAAGAACTGGCTGCTGCCCAGGATCACAGCTCAGCACAGATAGCAACGTGTGTTTGCTTTCCCAAGAGTTCTCTTATGTTTTGTTGTCCTATTCCAGCTGCTGTCTGCTGGTTGTTTCCATGCTCAGAAATAGGGTCAGGGCCAATCTCCTCTCAAGACATTTGACGTGTTAAGAAAGGCACCTAACAAAAACCTGTCCTTGAACCCTGCACTCCAGACTTCTTTTAGTCAGGTTGCTCTGCTCTTTTTTCCCCAGGTACCTGGGAAAAAATCTTCTGCGGTAAACGCATGCAGCTGCTCTTAAAGAGCAAAAACACAGAATAATAGAATCACAGAATGGCTTGGGTTGGAAAGGAGTTTAAAGATCATCCAGCTCCAACACCCTGTTCTGCTGTGGGCAGGGCTGTCACCTACCAGACCAGGCTGCCCAGGGCCCCCTCCAATCTGACAGATATTTGATCCTTCCTTAAAATAACCTCAGGCAAACTGGTATCTCCCTCTTCCACTTGGATGTGACAACAGTTTCGGTGTGGTGGGGTCTCTGACACCCTCTGGATGTATCTCAGTTTGACTTTGTTAGAAGCAAAAAGAAATTGCTTTTGGTGCTGCAACATGCCATCCTAATATATAGACACTTGAGATTTGTGTGTAGTATGGTGACTGGAGACGCCTCTGGAAGAAGTCTCTCCAGTGTTAGAAACAACGGCAGATCCCTCAGAAAAGGATTAGGGGATGTAGCAGTCTCTGGGGGACAACAAGATAGGCTTATGCTACCATTGCACAGGGCCCAGCTCTCCCTTTGCTTGGGAGCAGACTTTGGGGGTGCATGAGATGGGTCTACTTCTCTCCAGTACTCTTCTGCCATCTTGAGACACCCAGCCCCAGCCCACACCTCGAGTTCAGCACCAAGCCAGGGCTACCTCAGTTCTTCCATTATTCCCAAAATTATTTGCTGGACTTAGGAGGGGAGAGCTTGGCACAGAGAGATGCATAGCAGATAGCACAGATCAAGCCAAGGAGTAGAAGGGATACCTCACACCTACTGAGTCGTAACCAGAAAAAAACAACACGCTTTTCCCTCTACAATGTGTGCTGGTTACAGGGATATGCAGATAAAATTATGATAGTAGTCAGGAATGTTGTAAAATCCATTTGCAGGTCACATCTCACAGGCAGGCAGGCTGTCATCAGCTCTGTTCTTGCCGTTTCATTTCCACTCGCTCTCATTCATGTGGAAAGATCCTGGAGCGCCTTAGGCTGCGATCTGTTTGGTTCTATTTTTGGCTGTCTCCTTGCTGAAGGAAGGTGATTTCTCACATGTGCTTGTTTTCCAATTATCACTTGTTGAGAAGTACCCCCTGGCCACATTACAAAGAGAGTCAGGTGGCAAGCACATATTTACAAGTCTTTATTCTAAGGCACAGGGTTACCTTTATTGATCCGAGCTTTGAATTGAAGCTGCAGGGACTCTCTGGAATCACATTTCTCATGGCTGAGTTGATCCATCCTCCTTCCCCTCAGAGGATTAAGTATCTGGTGTACCTGTGTGTGTGACTGGAGGAAGGAAGGTCCGCTGTATAAGGCTTAAAATAACTAGCTGTATCCTACAAGATGCTGCAAAGATCCCATTGTATGTGATATTAAACAGGCTTTTTTGCAGCTACCACTCATGCTCTGCACACCACGCTGCAACCCAGCTGCTTCCTTCATCTCAAAAGCTTAATCTTTTAGGTGAGGAACATTAGTTTGTAAAGCACTTTATCAGGAAAGCACAGACTTACGAGGGGATGAGCGGGTGAGCCAGCAGAGCAGTAGCCTTTCTGTTTGCTCTATCCACTAACAAGATGCACAGGATTACCTTTGAGCTCTCTTGGCAGCATAAGTTTGAAAATTGGAAAAAGCGTGACGATAAATGAAATACTCCCGTTAGCAGAGAGCAGATGGACTTGTTTTGCATGAAAAATTAGCTCAAATATTGACAGTATTACAATACCACGTCCAATACAGGAAAACAAAAGCATTCTGCACCAGCTCCTGGCCAGCCACACAACGGTGAGAGCAAAGGCACCGTCCTTCCCACCATCCCATGTCCCAGCCACCAGTACCCAGTGTCACCAGTGGAACTGTGCTGCAGCAGCTGTGCTGGCAGTGCTGCTCCCTCCTGCATGGCTGTGTGGGATCAGTGTGGGTAAACCCCCAGCCACCAGCAGCCCTGCGTCCAGAGAGATCCCAGAAATGGCACAATTCCCAGTGAAGGCTGCTGAGAGGAGGGGATCTGTTTTGCTGATGCTGTCAATGTTTCATGGCTCATAACCTTTGCTTTTTTTTGGCAGCCACTCTGTCCTTTGCACCAATGTGGTCAAGCAGCTGTCTATCCTCCTTGAAACTCGAACAAATTTGACATTTTCCTGCAGTTTCTATTTCTTTTGTGAGTAATTTATCCCAAGGTCTGGGATCTCTAGTGTTTCTACCAGCTGTTTTCCCTTTCCAGCTGTTAACACCCATCTGATGGAATGATTTCATTAGAGCAGCTTCAAGCTCACTGCACTCAATTGCCCAGATTCTTTTACAAGTCACTGAGATGCAGTTCATTTTTCTTGCTTGTAGTTCTGAAGACTGAAACTGAGCTGCACCAACATTCTGGTACATGCTAGCTGTTTCTTCTCACTTACAAACACCCTACTTCTAGGCAAGCAAGACACTCGTTCTCTCCCTTCTTTATATGCAATATTAGAATTAGAAAATCAGATCTGTGAACCGACTGATAGAGTTTTTAATGTCTTAGTTCACATGTTCAGCCTGTGGTAGTTTGTTTTGGCTCTGGTTCATACAAGAAAAGTAAGGGATGTAAATACGATAATTGTAAGGCCAGAGAAATGGAAGGGAGAAGAACATATTTCTGAGAGTGCCAGAAGGATGCAGAAGGCAAGGGTAGGAGCTCTCTTTATAAAACATAGGGACAGTAAAAGCAGAGGTCCTGCACTTCACTTTGTACCCAGTACTGGAGATTTCCATGAACAACAGCTAACAGAAAGCATGCTGGGAACAACACAAAAACTACAATATTGCTGCAAAAAACCTGGGCAACTAATTGCAAAGTTCAGTAATTGCAACTGCACCAGACAGCTGGGATGGAAAATGGCCCCAGAAAGTATGATTACTCTCTCCACCAGAGGCTTTCTTCGAAATTCCTGTACACTAAGTGGACTATTTCCTTACCAAGCACGACAGAAGGCAAAGCTGATGTAAGGTGCTGTCTACGTGTGAACTGTAGCCATTACTGAAAGCCACTCTACTGAATGGTCTGACACATGGTACTCAGTCTACCAGTAAGAACAGTCGTTTTATCCATGCCTAGATCATATTCCTGAGCAGTTTCAATCTGTAAGCATTTAAGTTAGAAATAATTACATGTTTTAACAGTGCATTTCTGGAAAAATAAGTAGCATGAGAAAGCAGTCCTTTCTTCCCGTTCTGCTTTGTTTTCTGTGCTTGCTTCTGTGCCATGTTTGCTTTCCAAGTATTATGTGAAGAATTCATACTAATCTGAGAGAAGAATGAAGAGGCATGGAAATACCTTGTTTTAAATTACACCTACCCTTGGGCTTCTGACCTATGGTGTAGTCTGGTGTAGAATAAACTGTAGTGGTTGATTTTATTTAAGTGGATTTTCTCAAAAAGAATGAGCAAGAGAGTTTACTCATAAGGCAGTGAGGTTTAGCCCACTACAGCTTTGCCAAGTTAATTAAGAATGGAACAACACAGTGATTACATCAGGGTTCCAATTAGGGCTAAATCAATAAACCAATGGGTTCAAAGCGTGATATCACTAAATTAACGCAGCAGGTAGTCAGACAGAAATACAAGGTTGGCAATGCAGGGCACTGCCTTGAGCTAGCCCTGCTTCAAGCTCTATTGAAAGCAAGAGACAAAATTCAAGGAAGAGCAGCTTCCTACAGCTGCAGGCTGCAGTCCAACCAGCGCATGAAATATTTTATCCAGTGAGGAGTCATCTTGGTTTGAGGCCCATGCCAAGGAGACATGGTAATCCCATCCCGCTTCATTTTAAGGAAGAGTTTAGAGAGTTTGGAGAGCTCTCCACTGTTCCTCTTCGTGCTCGGCTGCTGCTAGGGTTAACTATTATCTCTGAATGCCACAACTGTCAGAAACTTCTCAGAAAAGAATCAAGACTCCTTCCATGAGTTCATTGGCTGTGATGCAGACAGGAGCCCAGTGCTGCACCACAGCTCTTCCCACTCCCCAGGAACTTGTTCCCACCAGCAGAAGGCCAGGCGATGCCCAACCTCTCTGCCTGGGCAGCTCCTCCAGCAGTTATTGCTCATTTTATTTAAAGTCCCTTTAAATTCAAGCTTTCCTATTTCTCAGAAGAGAGGCTGCAGGCTCTTTGGTATGGATGCAGCTTTCTGGCTGCACCGCCTTTATCCAAGCAATTTCAGGGGAAGAAAGGCTGCAAAGCCAAGCGCAATGCTACTTTCCAAACACTTCACGTATTTGCTTCTCAGAGTGCAAGGAAAACAAGTGAGTTTTTATCTGTGCAGATTCAGTTCAGGCTTCACCAGTGAAGTTCTGAGAACCAAATTCTTAAAAGATGCTTTGATGCTTACAGATATTGGCAGTTGACTCATAGGACATTTAGTACTGTTTTTTATGGTTGATTTGTAAACTTTTCAGTTGCTAACTTTCACTCAGACCTGTGCCCTCAAGAAGTTTAATGCCTAATAAGTGGGTGCAATGACTAAATGAAAAATTGTTCTATGGACTTTCCAGCGCTTACAAAATATCTAGTATTAAGCAGATAACTGCAAAGTAGCCAGATAGATACAGGATATCTTTCTCTACACTTATCCATTTTGAAGTACTGTTTCAGTCTAGATGGTGACCAATGGTTAAACGTGGTCTTAGGAATTTTTAAGGGCACTATCATATACTCAAGATGCAATACTATTTTCTGTCATGGGAAAGTTATCTTTGCTTTTATTTCTTTGTGTGTGACATAGGGTAGAGAATTATGCCGCTCTCTGGTCCATCTTCAAAGGCACATGGCATTACAAGGGAGAGAGGGCCAAGCCTCTCTTAATCCAGGTGCCTCCACACCTGATGCAGCACCGTCGACAGTAATCCATCAATAATCCCTGTCCTAGTGCAGAAAAGTTCTTGTGGTCAGCAGACCACGCAGAACTGTTGGAATGGCCAAATGATTTATTCCAGCTGAAATCATTTTTATTGTGTGATGACTGGGAGTGAAGCCTGCAGAGCATAAATACATCCTATCTGGCAGCCCAGTCAGGGCTTTACCACGATTGGGTAACTCCTGAGGCAGGCAATGATCTCCCTGCCATGGACTTCTACAGGACAAGTGAAAAATATGAAGAAAGTCTGGTGTGTTGTACTGAATTCAACATAATTTTAATGAATCAAAAATAAATCCATGATAAATTCATTAAGATTTCTCCATGGGGCTTCCAACCGACATCCCACAGCCAGGATTTAAGGGTCCTGAGACAAGACCTAGACGTTTTCCCCTTGGATGAGGCCCAGGGAACACACTAGCAAGATAAATGCACATGTCTCTTCCCATCTCTTTTCCTCCTCTGTAAAACATTTAGGTTTAGATCTTCCCTGGAGATAAATTGGCGCAGTTTCACTCACTGCAGTCGAGCTGCAATGATTTATGGAGGCCCTATGCATATTAAATCACATCAGTTATGGCAGAAACAGAGGGAATATTGCAATCCACGCTCCCTTCTGGCCCATCACATCCCCTTCAGTTCCTGGTGCCCAGCTGAATGGTGTCCCTGTCCTCAGCTGAAAAACAGACTCTTCTTATGTTTTCCCACCCACTCACCTGCCTGTTCCTTCTGGGGACATAAAGCCCCCTCAGGAGCAGAGCTGCAACCCCAATTTGGGTAGAAGTTCAGTGCCCACATGCCCATCTTGGACAAGTCAGCCTGGTCCAGCTTACCTCATTAGCACAGGCAAATTCAAGGCTCCATACAAGATTTTGGGGTTTGCATTCAGCAGACCTCTGCAGTAATTAATACAGAGGGCCATATGCTGATTCTGCAGAGCCCATTAATCACTTTTGCTGAGACACAGGGAGTGTTTGCACAGAATTCTCAGAGATTATCACCCTGGCTCTGGGATTTGTCACACTGCATTACAAATGGTGTTTTAGTGAGCTCCTCAGGTCCCAAAGGGCCATAACCTGTCTGAGGCAAAGTCAAATGTTGTTGAGCAGCAGAGATTTCCCAAGAAGGAGCTTATCTGTTCCAGATTGCTTGGTTATATAAATAAGACCTTGATATGAGATAGAAACACAATTAATTCCTCAAGGACTACATTTGATAATGGCACTGAAATTAATCTTCAGTGGCAGAAATAGCATTTCAGGGAGTCTAAGTAAAAGCCTATAGAAACATCCACTCTCCCACCAGAAACACTAACTTAGTTTCCCTTTTAAAATAATTATTTTGCTATATTTTTATCTTCTTAACCTACTGATACTTCCTATTTCAAAGTATTTTAACAGGGGCTAATGAGTCTGTGGTTTTCCTGCCTGAGCAGCAGGCTGAGCAGATTACCAGCTTTCAGATCCGCTCTCCCAGTCAATCCCAACCTGGCAGCAGGAAGAACCAAGTGTGAATTAGTTGCCCAGCACCACTGGGGAGCTCATCCAAGAAGAGATAACAGGTTATCTCCTGGGGTGGCTGAGAAACTCATGATTCTCCAAAGAAGTACTGATCACAAACCCACTCCTGCACAGGTTTACCAGCCAGGCAGCCAGTGAGGATGATCAGAAAGCTAAGAGACTGCTGAACAGTACATGTTTTCATGGGTATGCTATACATTTCTCATCTGTTTGTTCTGTTCCCAGATACCCTGCTGAAATTCCATTGTCTCAAGTTTTCATTAAAAGTAAACTTAGCAACTAGATAAACTTCCTTAAACTTAGAAACTGTTATTGTTATCAATTAATTTTTTAGGCTAGACCATCTTTTCTGGATCCAATCTACTTATATGTGTAAAGCTACCCTTTGCACTCCCCAAACTTATAATCCCCACCTGCTAAGTGTCAGCTCTGTCCAACTCACAGGGGGATGAAGATGCAAAGGCCATGAGGATCTGGCTTTGATGCGGAGATGTTGGTGTAGAAGTCCAGCTGAGGAGGAGCAGTGCTTACATCACTCAAAAATACCAAACTGGTGTTGGTTACT
Organism: Tetrao urogallus; assembly: GCF_951394365.1. Classification (NCBI taxonomy): domain Eukaryota; kingdom Metazoa; phylum Chordata; class Aves; order Galliformes; family Phasianidae; genus Tetrao; species Tetrao urogallus. The sequence continues at coordinate 14,043,511 of NC_136815.1, forward strand.
GCATGGTGGAGGAGTAGGCTGTCAAGAGAAATGTGACCAGGGATTGAATGCACAGCTTTGGCCCAATGACTGTGAAAATGCTGAGAAAACAGAACAAAACAAAACAAATAAAAAATGTGATTAAAAAAGCACAAATGTGAAAATGCAAAATTATGGCTCGAATCTTCCTCAGTACAGTGGTGCCACATCTGTTTGCAGTGGAGGTAGGTTTGTGTACAGTAGGAAAGTAGCTGAGAAAGCCATAATGAAGTCAGAAATGTAGTTTTAGAAAGCATACATGAAAGAAAAGTTTTGTTATTAAGAAGTTTGGTGATAATGTATTTTGAGCAATCCTACCACCTGCAGCTTGAGTCAGCTAGCTACTTCAGAGACTATTGGAAGGCACAAGCGAACAGATGGTGTGTTTTTGACACCATCAGGTAGTGGGCAGTGAATATTAGTAAACTGGCAAGTATCCACTAAAAATTATTCCAAAGCAGATAATTAAATAAGTTATAAATAATGACAAAAAGAAATCTCAACAGTTGAAAAAGGAGTGAGGGGAGGAAACAACACTTTTTCAGATGAATTACACACCCGCATTTCTTACCTTCTTCTATCCTATTACACATAGAGACCAATTAAAAATCTAATTAATTAAACATCCCTTAGCTATCCTACATTACTGAAGCTAATTATCTGACATTTTGATATGGTCAAGCATATGTAATAACAATGTTCTACTTCACATTAGCATTAAGAGATAACTACAGACTTGAAATCAAGATCTCCGGTATCACCAAAAGCCAGACAGGAACAAGACTGCTGATCAGCGCCAAGGAGTGATTTGTACAAATGCCATATCCCCATTTTACTTTCACTCTCTTCAGTGCAGAAGCTTGGCAGGCCTGTTTGAGCTCTGCTTGTATCCTAGTCACTGATTTTGGATTTCTTGGGCAAATTTCTCTCTGGCTTAAACTTGACCTCAATTGTATTCTTCTTGTTTAGAACAGCAAGAGATCTGTCTTTTTTTCTATACAACATAAAAAGGAAACACTGCAACTTTGTTAGTATTCTACCAATGAAGCTGAAGCCTCATACCATTCTTTTATATGCATGTTAATTAATAAAGAATATCTCAAGTAGACAAGCAGCTCCCATTCTGAAAACTCACTGCGGACACTGAGAAATGAGATCTGTAAGTAGGACAGAAGTACAGTCAGAAGAGTTGGAGGAATAAGTCTATTCAGATAATCATCTAAATTCTACAGTCTATCAATTGTTGAGTGAAGACAAGCCTCATACCATAGTGTTAGTTCAGTAGTCAGTTGACTTGTGTGTGCTAGTGGTCACAACCTCTGAGAGCCCAGGATCTCAGGGAAATATTTATACCATCACTGCACAGGCAAGGAGCCAAGACACGTCCACAGGTAGAGGACATCCATGAGCACAGAGCTCAGGCAACCGAGGAGAATGTGACAAAGCAAGAGCTGAATGCAGAGCTCCTCTTCTCAGCTCCTTTTCTCCCCTTGTGAGCTGTAGGCTTCACACCAGGCTGAAGAAGATCCTTCAAAGTGGAAAAAAAGATGAAAGAAAGGAAAAATCAGAGCTTTATGCAGCCACGAGTGGCATGGGCAGGGTGAGTAAGGAATGACTGTGTAATGATTCATCCATTATATGGGCTTTCTGAACAGACAGGAGAAGATATTTCTAACAGAACAAGTTGAAGCTGTATAACCCCTTACTGCAGAAAATAACAGCAGCTAAATGCTAACATGGTCTGAAGAAGAGACTAGACAAATTAGTGAAACCAAAAGCTATTGTGTGCTGTTAAAACAAAATACTTCTTTGGGGTCAGGAACTTGCTAATAAATTGTCAGGAAGTCAGAAAGTTATCTGGGGAAGTACCTCAAAATTGTTTTATCTATTTTCATCCCATCCCTGAGGAACAGCTTTTGGTTGCTCTTGGAGATGTGATGCTGTGCTCAACAGATTTTTGGACTGACTTGGACCAGGTATCCTTATATTCATAGGAGCTGGCAGAGAAATTAGAGAGGGAAAGAGGGAACCAGGAAAACTAGACAACTAGAAAACTGTTTTGTCTTTTTTTTCTGCAAAATGTTCCAGTCAAAATGGGTGCCAATTCACAAAGTAAAATACTTCCACATTATTTCTCCATGAAAGCCAGAATGAGAAACCACCCCAAAGAGTCAAACCAGTAGCATCTTTGGTCTCCATGGTATGAACATAGCAAAAAGATCATTGTGGATCAGTCAGAAGACAAGACTGCAACAAAAAACTTCAAAATCTCCCGTGGAGTTCCTGGAAGATAAGACTTAAAAACGCATACCACATTTTTGGTCATGATTTCCAGAGCCAGAAGAGCCTCAGTGAATCCCAGTCTCCCACTGCCAGTACCCCTGGGAGAAGTAGTGGCACAGCTAAGGCTCCTTCTGGCCACAGGATCTGCCTGCTGGGCAGTGAGCCACAGGAAGCCTCAGGCTGCCTCTGCAGAAGGATTTGGCTGCAAACCTGCCAGTGCTGCAGAGAGTAACTGAAAAACCATAAAGGCCAGGCATGTTTGGCATGGGAAGATGTATGTTCTGTGGGAACTGCATCGATGCAGGACCTGTGGAACTGCTAGCCAGCCCAGCTCCCTGTTCTAAAGGTGCAGAAACCGAGTCAGAAATGGCCGTGCCATTTTCCTAAGGGAATTCAAAAGAATTCAGAATTTGTTTCTGGTTTATTACTCTGTTCCCTACTCACAACGACAGCTCAGTCATTTGCAATTCATCTTTCACTAGTGACCAATCCTTTCCACAACTTCGTACCCAGAAACCTTCATGTAAATTTTCCTCTCTTCCTCGGTTTCTTTTAAACCCCAGTGACTAATCTGCTGTCTCTTCTCCAGTCTCCTGGCTCTGGGTTGTTAGCCTGGCTCTTGTTAGCTGCCTGGTTGTTTCCCTTTGCCACACTCGGAGCACAGCTGCACACTCCCCCTCTCAGCTCAGGAAGAAATCCGGCAGTGCAGCCCCTGGAGAGCTCAGCCTGTCTCCTCCTTAACAAGCTGAAGCAACTTCTGCAAATGACAGACTCCCTGGGCCGGCAGCTGAGTTCTCCGAGACAGATTTGGGACTCAGAGTGTACAGACATAATAACTAACCAAAAATGCATCACCCCTCCACCCCAGCCAGTCCACCCCTCACCATCAGGCATCGTCTCTCTGCCACTCCTGGCGTTCTGGGTGCAAAAACCTCGCTTTCTGTCATCTTCTCTCCACGCACTGCAATCTTTCTCTCTGAAATTGTAAATGATAACACCTGCAGGGGCTCTTGTTTGTTCATTCCCCGTATCTCTGCCTGCTCCCTGTGTGAGATATTACGCCCACGCGGAGGTATGAAATATGCTGCAGCTTGTTGGGAAACTTCTGTATGAAAGATGCAGGGAGTATAAATAATGGTGCTGCTCTGACATTCTTCATCTTGTGTCTGACAGAACGTGTTCAGCAAACTACAGGAACACGCAGAGGCTGATGGAGAAGTCATTCATGCCTTATCACTGCAGCTGAAAACAAACGAGCAGGACTGCTCTGGACATCCCATTTTCCTTTCAGCATCAGCATGCATTTATTTTTCGAGTCATACTATATTCATATTTACTTTAATGATTCATAAACGTCCCAGGTTCCAGAAGCTTCTAATTAACTCATCTGTTTAGTGTTGTTAACACGCTTAGGGAGTGATTTATTGTACAATACCAGATCACACCAGCGTATAAATCCAGCCAATTGAATTGGCAGACAGTCCAGGTAAATATCTTCTGCTGCTGCTAGATGAGGCTCTGTCCTAAATACAGTATTAATGCTCTGCAGACTGTGGCTGAAGCATGATTTCTTCTTCTATTACTGTGCACATGCAGCATACACTGTACTCAGCAACACTGGTTATCTCCCTCTTAAAAAAAAGATTTAGTGAGGTACTACATAGGGTGGAGGTTATATAGTAACCCTGTCTGAGAAAAGAGCAAATCAATAAGCCCAAAGAAGTTTTCTCTCAATCTCCTTTTCATTTACCTCTGGCTTTCTGCGGCTGAAAACAAAGCTATTCTCTCTGACATACTGCAGCAAAATGATCCTTTATTAGAAAAGTCACTCTGGGGACACTCATTCTGGAGATATGGTCAGATCACCATTTATTACTCTGATAAACAAGGGAGTGGGCCTGGCCACCACGGCTTGGGGCAGAACGTGCAGCTCGAGCTCTTTTAACAGATGGAAGCAGCCCAACAGATACCTCCACAGTGGCGTTCTACACTGCGCCTGGGGATGCTCCCAGTGATCTGCACCCTCTAACATCATTAGAAGGACTCCAGCACCATGTGCAGTTGGACCAGTGAGCTCCATCAGACCACTGCTAGGGCCAGTGCCATCCCCTGGGGCAGCTCATGCACCAGCTGAGACCATGAGGACCAGCAGGGCTGGGTGCTACAGGCTAGCTTGAGCATTACTGCATTAAGAATATAAACAAGCCTTTCAGTTTGGGCCTGGTGGACCTGTTTTACTTGGAAACATTTTTTTTTTTTAATCAAATTTCAAAATGTTGTGATTGCCTCTGCTTGCTGCCTGGGCAGGAGCCATCCTCCAGAACTGAGAGGTGTGTTATTTACCTTGCCGGTGGAGAGCTGCAGACAAATTTTATAGCTTTTCTCCTAAGACCTCATTCCCTTCTCATTCCCAACGGCAATATCATGACTCAGTCTGTGTTAACAAAACACTAAGGAAACACAGGCAAATGTTTTTTTAAACTTCTTTAAGTAGGAGTCATTAGAGGACTGTTAAAGTATTATTTCTGCAGTAATTATGATAATTTTTTTTTGTCTGCCTATAGTCTTGTATTTAAGTTTTGTGGTCCAACTGCACTGAAAGGCACTATTGTAAGAAATTGTGGTGCATTTTCTGCCTATTTTTTAAAACAATATTTACAGTAAAGCTATTATTTTTAATTATTTTTACTCAGAGTGGGATTTGGAAGTTGAACCATCTCTGATGTCAGCTCCAAATTCTACTTTCAGCAATGCTTTCTGGAACTAGGTTTGGGAGGGGAAGGAAATACAAGCAACACTAAAGGAGGAATGTGAAACAAACTACATTGTGCCCAAACAAGTGAAGAAAGGAACGGGACAACTTGCAAAAGGTGACACATGAAGGAAACAAGCTGCACAAAGGAGTTCCTGTGACTTAGTAGATTTCTCCTCGGCACTCACTATTAGTGATCACTGGAGGAACAATAACACAGTGAATGTGACTATTTCTAATTTTTAATTGCAACTTTCATCTTGAGTACAGTAACCTTCCTTGCTGTTTCAGTTTGTAGCCAGCATTGAGGTGCACGCAGCCTCTCATTTAGAACAATAAAAGATTACAGAATCACAGAATTGTAGGGGTTGGAAGGGACCTCCAGAGATCATCGAGTCCAACCCCCGATGTTTGAACCCCCAAGATCTGGTGCATCCTTAACACCGTGCTGTAAGCAGAGCACACTGGTGTACCCCTTGTGCATAGGCTTTAGGGAAACCTGCAACTCCCTTGCCCAGGCTGATTTCTTAACCTCCACAAAACAACTGCCCCTGCAATTTGAAAAGGCAACAGAAAGAATCATATGTTACAGCTACATAGAGTTATATAAGTACTTTACATATTTAAGAATCTGTGCAGTAGTACAGGAGTCTCCTCATCATCAATCAGTGGGCTATTTCTCAGGACTCCTCCACAGCAGTGCTAAGCTGTGATGGCATTAAGTGCAAGCTGGAGGATCACTTCAGCATTTTTAATTTGTATTCTTCTGATTTAAAATGGGAGAATAAAATAGAATTAATGATGAGACTGTAATAGGTCAGGTATATCAATGAAATCACATGCCCTACAAGATCTCCATAGTAAACATTGTGAACAGACATATCAGTTCCTATGGAGTTTATAAAGCTTATAATTTAGGCTGGCAGTGATTAGCTGAGGTCACCCAGTCATTGTGTAAGTTAACTTTTGTAAAAAAGCAGCCCTGCAAACAACACAAGTAAACAGCATACCAAAAACCCATACAAAGCCCAAGAAACATGCCTAAAAATTGTTAATGATCACGTGAGCACTCTGGCAGGAATCAAGATGCTGTAGAGAATAATGGAACTTGAGGGCTCCTAAATATTTTGTTGCATACCCAATTTCTAAACAACAGAATAAATGAAGACAATAACCTGCGAATGTTGAAAATGCAATAATAAGCAGTACCACCTCATAAAAATAAGTTTTAATATAAACAACTTAATTTCAGTTATTGCAAATTAATCCCGCTCTGTGCAGAGATCAACCAGTGTCCTGCACTGTTCACAAAGATGGGTTTATTCTTTCTCATTCTTCTGCACTGACAGCACAGTTTCTGTTTTAACCCTAATTCGCTTTCTTCTTCTTTTCTTCTTTTCGGCAGGTTTCTGGCTCTCCTGTGTCTTCTTCTTCTTCTTCAGACAGCTGAGAGGATTGGGGCCACCTGCCTTTTTACGTTTTCTTCTCTTTTCACCTTCTTGCTTTGCTAGTCCTTCTTTTTCTTTAAGTTGTACGATGCTTTGTTTCTGGTGCTCTGGAACAAGCTGACTGGTCTGCAAGGTTTGAACCAATGCCAAAGACTTAGGAGAAGGTTTGTCTAGCACCATAGTGTTCTGAATAATAAAGAGGAGAGGAATGCCAGCCTTCTTTTTCACTTTGTTTGCTAAATCCTGGTCCTGTAAAATTAAATACTTCAGTCAATATTTTGAGATAAAACAGCATTTGCAATTCAAATGCACCTACTTTTAATACAAAACTATAAAGATAAATTACATTATGAAAAAGATAAGAAACTTAATCTACTAGATATACCTGGCAGACTCTTTCAGAGCAATTTACATTAAAATTTTTCTCCCTCTGATTAGCTGTACTTTGTTGGAAAATATGTTGTTTCCTTTTTTCCATGCTTGTGTAAGCCTACATGGATTTTTTTGAGAAGTGACATTTTATTTCACTCCATAACAAGATATTTAAAACTCTTTGTATCATACATAAGTAGAATAATTCTACTGTAGGCCACTGAATATATTGCATATGTTACACCTACAGTCCCAAGAGTAGACCTAAGGAAAAAAGAACCTTGCTTATCTTATTCGTACACAAGTTCTATATTCCTTAGATATTAAAAAAATAATAATAAAATCATTTAAAACTGCACTTCAATGGCGCTTTAATTCTAAATTCACTTATCAGACTACCATGCACAGCAGTATGGGACAGGAGATGCACACGGAAGCAATTTGCAAACTGACATTCATTACTTTTTTTCTTACATGTTACTAGGTAGTTGGTATATTTTCTCCATTTTCTGCTATACTAAGCAACGTGCCTCTTTGGTAAAACAAACAGGTTGTTCAAATAATACATAAGATTCCTATTTTATAATTAGCAATTACGTTTTAGAGTGAGGAAAGCTTTACAAGACTAATTTCCACAAACTATACACGAATCTCATAACCAAAATTTCAATGCCCTTACGTATCAAAGGATCACACCAATTGAAATGCAGTTGCATCTCCCATGAGCATTTTTACCTGAGTAGCCACAAAGAAGTGATGAGGGTTGCCTTCCTCAACCATGGAAAGTAAACAGGCCGAGCCGCTCACAGGATCCTTGTGGTGAGAACAGCTTCGAACTTGAAAACTTTGGGCAATTAATTTTGCCCCATACAGTGCTTTCCCCAGTGATTCCAATTCTTTCAGAATGCATCTAAAACCCAAAACAGTGATTTCTGAACAATGAAATAACCACATTTTTTTACAATAGCAAACGGTTGATGGTATGAATGATCACGTGTGAGTTAATGGGGAATGAATAATGCCACTCGTTCAGGCTCTGTGAGCTATAAATGGCACCCAGTAATCTGAGTGGAGTAACCAACCTGAATGCTTCAGCAACACTTCCTTGGTTCCAAACAAGATTAACCACCAACAACAGTAAGTTACATTAAATGGATTTTAAAACATTTCTTATCAATGGCACTGATAAGTCTTAACTTTTATGCACATGAACTGCTACTTAACAAATAAAATTACTTGAATTAGCATAAATTGATTAAACACTACATGGAAGTTAAACTCTGCATTAGTATCCATCACCTTGCTTTAGGCTTACGTTAGAAGCCAAATGACTCAAGCAAAAGGAGATTCTTCAAATGATTAAAAATCTGGGATTTTAAGTCTCTACAACCTCCCAATTAGACAACAAAACACAAAGCTGAAGTCCTTCTCCTAGCACAGCTGACACGGGCAGGCACAGGATGGTGTAGCAGTGCACAGTGAAGCTATCTCAGATCATAACTGGGTGAAACTCAGGAGAGAGCAGGTGATGAAACACTACTACACGTGGAATGCAGTAGGAATGTACGGCCTGATCTTTATGGCCTTTTCCAACCTGAGCAATTTTAGGACTCTATAAATGGCCTCAAGCTGCATCAGGGGAGGTTTAGGTTGGATGACAGGAAAAACTTTACAGAAAGGGTTGTTAAGCACTGGAATAGGCTCCCTAGGGAGGTGGTTGCACCGACATCCCAAGATGTTTAAAAACCATCTGCATGAGGTGCTCAGGAACACGATTCAGCAGAGGGTTGTTAGAGTTAGGGTGGTGTGGTTAGCTCATGGTTGCACTCAGTGACCTTTAAGGTCTTTTCCAACCTGAGTGATTCTGTGATTCTATGATTCTTGAAACACAGCTTCAAGGATACGGTACTGCAGCAATTCATCACAATTGTGTGTAACAAAGTACTCTGCATCTTTTACTTACTTTACTATGATCTGAGAAGTAACTGTAAGATGTTAAACAAAACATTTCTTTCTAGATAATAAAGTTTAGCCTTTGGGGAGAGTCTTTATGGAGACTTGAACCTGTTCTTTTTATTTTGTTCTTTTTCTCCTGACCAGAGAGCAAGGTTATTTCCTTGGGAAAGCTCTGGCCATGCCACAAAGGTGGTTCCTCACCAACTCAGTGTGCTGACAGCAGAAAAAATGAACCTGTTCAGCCTCTCTAAGTCCGAACAGGTAAAAAAGATCCACTGATATTGATTACAGAAGGGAAAAAAAAAGTGACATTTAAACATGACTGGAATACAGTAATTCCCAAACCTTCTAAAGCTAAGGGCATGACTTGACAGCTTCTTCTGCTTAGAAGCATGGGTCAGTTCTGCAGTGGAATCGTGTTTAATTTTTATCCAACTGTATAAATCTTCCTGATACTTTCAATACTCGTCTCCACGGCGGGCAGCTTCAGGCCTCCATCACTTGATGGAACAGCACAATACACACACGCCACCTCCAGAAAAGCAGCTAGTTATGAAGGAAGCTCGCTTCCTAACGGAAGCTCACCTCAGCCCGGTGCCTGAACACCCCGCCCCACAGCCACGGACCCCCGCCCGGCTCCAACCCCACCTCCCCTCCAGCCACGAGGAGGTGCCGAGCAGGCGCCAGGCGCCCTACGCACGCGCAGTGCGGCCCCCGGACGCGCAGTACCGGGTGGTGCAGAGCTGCGTGGTGCCGCCCAGATACCCGGGCAGCTGCTCGCGGATCTGGATCTTGTTGCGGAGCGCGGCGTGGCAGAACGTGCCGTCCACCAGCACCTGGAAGGGCTCGCGGAACTGGAAGTTGTGCCTGTAGAAGCCCATGTTCTTCTTGGCGTGCTTCTGCCGCGTGATCTTCATGGCGGCGCCGCCGGAAGCCGGGCGGAGGGGCGGGGCGTGCCGTGCCGTGCCGTGCCGTGCCGTGCCGGGCTCCCGCCCTGAGCTGCCGGGGCTCTGAGGAACGCTTCTTTTTTTTTTCTCTTTTTTTCCTTTTATTTATTTATTTATTTATTTATTTATTTATTCTCTCTCTCTCTTTTTTTTTTTTAATATATATTTTCTTCTTCTTCTTTTTTTCTTTTTCTTTTCCTTTTTCGTTTCCCCTTTCCTCTTTCATTTGCAGTCCCAAAGACTTCAACATTAGTGTGGCACAATCATGCGTTGCTGTACTTTTCTCATGCAGAATTATTCAGTGCCCACTGACAATGTTAGGCTACAGTAGGTATATCTATGTTTGAAATGATTTTTATTCGTGGCAAATAGAGAACTTAATTTCATTGTAGTGTGCAGAAGCAATAATTCAGACACTGCACAGACTGATTCCGAGCAGACAATGAGTGGCAGTGAGAAAACTGAACTTCATTCCTGTATTTTGGGCAGGCAAAAGGGATGGAGTGTCTCAGCACCGTAAAAATAATCAGACAGAATGGATCACAGAATCACAGAATGGCCTGGGTTGGAAGGGACCACAAAGATCATGAATCTCTAAGCCCCCCTGCCACCTGCAGGGCCACCAACCTCCCCATTTAATACCAGACCAGGCTGCCCAGAGCCCCATCCAACCTGGCCTTGAACATCTCTAGGGACGGGGCATCCACAACCTTTCTGGGCAGCCTATTCCAGCACCTCACCACTCTCTCTGTAAAGAACTTAATGATAAATAGAGACATCTGGTTCTGCACAGGTATGGCAGGAGACAATGCCAGGGACAACTGAATTGCAAAGAAAACGTGTTAGCTCTGTGTAAAAAGGTTGTTCATAGAGTCATAAAATCACTAAGATTGGAAAAGACCTCTATGATCACCAGTCCAACTGTCTTCCTATCCCCATCATGCCCATTAAAATATGTCCCTCAGTGCCACATCTACATAGTTCTTAAGTATCTCCATGGATGGTCACTCCACCACCTCCCTGGGCAGCCTGTCCCACTACTTCTGTGAATAATTTGTTTCTAATAGCCAAGCTGAACCTCCCCTGGCACAACTTGAGGTCATTACCCATTCATTACCACCTGCAGTCTGGTGGGTTTTTTTGTTAGGAGTGGGCATGGGGAGCATCTGCCTCCAGAAAGAAGGGTTCCTTAGAGTTAAAAGAAACTGAAAAATAATGCAACTAATTACTAATCTTGAGTTCTAAAGCTTAAATGGGAGAAGTGTTTACAGGATGAAAAGTGTGAAGAGCGGATGATTGAGAGTAAGATATGCATTATGGCTGTGCTGCTGGCAGTATTTTGCTGTCATTATGTCCTTTCCAGCAGCATTCAGGGAGCAGTTGCATGTGTTCATGAGTACCCTGGGCATACATGGGCACATGCCTTATGCTATGGGCTAAATTATATGCTGAATTTGTTGTTCTTTATGAAGTTTGATTCATGTTGCTGACCTATTCTCATACTGGCTTGGTATCCCAATTCCTCTAATTACATGGTCTCGTAATTTAAAAAATCAGATACACTCAATAAGACTCCAGAGCAAAACCTTATTTGATTAGGGTTTATTTATTTTTGAAGCTTGCTTTTTTTTTTTTTTTTTTTTTTTTTTTTTTTTAAATCAAGTTAACTGCCAAAGACAGGCAGTTATTCCTTATTAAGAACACTTTACCAGAATATTGCACACCAGAGGTATCAGCTAGATTGCCGAATCTGCAATGATAACAGCTGCTATTACAAAATGGAGATAAAAAGAAAAGCAAGTTAATGAGTTTGAACTACTCATCACTTTGAACTAAACACAAAGTAAGATGTAATCCAAAGTTGGGTGTTAATACCACTGTAATGAGGTATTTCCCCCCTACTCAACTGGTAAATGGCATGATCACAGACAAGTTGTAATGCAGTTGGTATGTGAAATGCGTTCAGAAGACAAACAGGTGAAACTCGAAACTGACTTCTTCATTTTGCAGAAAACAGCATGAATGGTGTCACTGAATCACAGAATCATTAAGGCAGGAAAAGATTCTAGGACCATCTGATTTGACCGTCAATCCATCCCCACCATGCCCACTAAGCCATGTCCCTCCGTGACACATCTTCACCTTTTCTGAACGCCTCCAAGGCCTGTGCCAATGCCTCATCACTCTATCTAGGATGTTTTTCTAATAGCCAACCTGAACCTCCCCTGGCCCTACGCCATCTTATGATAGACTACTTGCAATACCGTTCAGTAAATTGTATTTCTCTTCTGAGTAATCCCTATAGGATATAATTTTAATGTATTTTAAATGTTAAAAGTAGTATCTGTAAGAACATCAACTTAATACATTTTTTATTCAACATTTTGTTTGATATTTTGATAGTATTTTGTGTATAATAAAATCCATCATTTTCCTTTCAAACTCAGTTATTTTATTATGTCCCTGAAATGTGTAGAAGGGATATTTTAATAAGAAACTTTAGGATCTTATGTGAGCTGCTGAATGCAGTGGTCTCTGACAGCTAGAGATTGTTCTTTCTTGGCTGCTGAAGTGTACATCCATCAGATATCCATGTGTGCTGGCACAGGCACCATGCATATAACACTACCAGAAATCATATGTAATTTAAGTACAGCAAAGTTCTGTACCCCCTTTCTAGCTGATCACTACTGAAATTCACAGTTCACACTCACATTCAGAGATCCCTCAAAAAATGGCATGGCCTTCCAGTCCATCTGATAATTATATGTGGGCCTCAGTTTATATGTTAATTATATGTGGACCTGTGCAGGTCCGAGGTCTCTGCCTTCTCATTGCCTAGTTCAACTTCAACCTTGCTCCTGGATTACACATACACAAGATTTAATTAATGTGGGACAGCAAATACACCCATTGCTCTCTAACACACTCATATGTCCCCGTCTCTCTGTTTTCTGGCTGTATCTTCTGGCCTTGTGAACTCTAACTGAGGCACGCAGCTTTCATGTGCAGCACCTGCTTACTCCTATATCCACTCTGATCCATATGAATGTCAAAATTTAGGCTGGTGCTCTGCAAGGTGGCTCTGTGCAGTCCCTTTAAAGGCCCATCAGTTTGTAGCTGAAGAGTTCTGTTCTTCATTCTTGTGTTTGTTACCACCTGCTCAACTGGTAATTTCTGTGCGTCTGTCCGTGTGTAACATTTTTATTTTATTTTATTTTATTTTATTTTATTTTATTTTATTTTATTTTATTTTATTTTATTTTATTTTATTTTATTTTATTTTATTTAAGTGAGCATTTTATTGAAGATCTAACAGACCACTTGCAGTAACAGTAGACTGCCTACCAGAAGAAGCATCATCATGGAAATGAAGATGAAAAGAGAATGAGAGGTGCAGAAGCACGACCACCATTAACTGACAGGAAAACAGCTCCCTGTATTTGAAAGACATGAAACAGAATTTGAAGTGTGGCACTCCTTTGTCTGAAATGCAGGCCTCAGAAAGAATACTGCCCTACAGTACAGTTCTAATCTAAAAAAAAAAAAAACCACAACAATTCCTATTACTTTTGCAATAATGTTTATACGCTGCGGGTAAGTATTTATGGAAATAACTATATACAAATATACAGCATTTATGAAAATAAGCCATCACACTGTAGGAGATCTGTATATACAAAATGTGAGCAGGGCTTGATACCGACCTTCCCAAACCTAAGCAATGATGAATCATAGGAAATTGAGCTTCACCACTTGCACACAAAATTACTTGCACCAGGAGAGCGTTAGCCCTTTTCAGAGGCGGCCATCTCTTGGCATAAAAGAGTTCAACTCTTGTTTTGAGACATGAGGTAAGGCAAGAGTAGACTGAAGTAACATGAAATTGCTGTGACATGTGGATTACTTGAAGCTATAGCTGTTCTTTAACTGTTCTGGAGCTGTTCTTTATCAGAAGAGCTTTGATGTGGGCCTAATAACAAAGATTTGCCTTAATAGCTGGCACTTGGCAAATGAGTGTAGCTTGGCAAGGAAAAGATCTCAACTCCCGATTCTCCCAGACTTGTCCTGTGTCAGACCTTTTTAATCTGAATGTGTTGCTCCCAGGCAAATGTTGTGCTGTGCTGTGGTTATCTGCAGTAAGTCCTAGCACCAGACATGCTTAGATACAAAAAATGAGTTGTTGTACAAAAATGAAAAATTACGATAAAGAAGCATACAACAGTAAAGCATTGTTGGAATATATCTGAAAATACTTTCCTAAGTGTATTTTAGAATTTTTCTGACGTATATGGAGGCCGCAGAAGTTTCAGCAGCATTTAATATGCTAAATTGTATTTGTCAGAATGTTTATTATTCATTGCTGGCTGCTCCTTTCATCACCTTGGGGCTAGTTTTGAGGTTTTGAATTTTAACCTTCATCACATACATTCATCTTTTACAGTACTTATTTTTCTATTATCTCCTGGGAATGCAGCATCTGGATTTCTAATAAACATGGCAGTGGCAATACTGGCTTTTCTTTACAGATTGGTATGAACTCACCAGATAACAATTGTATATGTGATAAAGCTTTCAGAACCTTACTTCAGTACTGTTACTGTACTTCTTAACTGGAAATTATTTCTGGGATAAATATCCTAACTACCCATCACAGGACATCCTGCACGAACTGCCATGTGAACTGTATCATAAATAGTGCACATTTAATGCAGAAGTTAGGATATTTGTTGTCACTACATTCTTGTGGCTTTCATGAGTAAGAAAACGAAGACAATGGACATCTATATAGGCTTTTAAGTGACTGCTTAGAGTAGCAGATACATGGAGAATGCTATGGAGAACAAAGATGTCACAGGAAACTTTAGTTTTCTTCCTAGTGCTGTAAGAAATTATAGTACAGGAAATAATTAGTGAGATTCTCCACAGCTTCTCAAATATTATACCAGTCTTTTTACTTTTTTTTTTTTTTTGTCCTTGAGCTAGATTTTTAGGAGTGCTAAATAAAATCATACCTCGGTTAACAAAATCTTTCATCTTTCTGAATAGATACAGTGATACACATCAGTTCGGTTATGCAGCATTTTTGGCTGATGAAGCTCATTAAGATGTACATGCTAAACAAATGTTTTCATGCTGCTGTAAGTACACACAAGGGCATCCTTTGAGAGCAGCCTTTCCTCCCTGCACTGTTCATCAGGATGTGCACTCGTTAGTTACCATTCTGCTCGATGCGTGACATTGCAACAGTGGTTCCCCTGCACTTGCAGAGCTTGTAGATGAGACTGAGGTAAAGTGTGATAGAAAAGTGCCAGAAAAATAGGAAGTCTCTGGTACACAGAACTGGAATGTAACACTAATTTTATGATACCTGACATAATAGATAGGTGAAGGGAAAGAAGGAAGTGATGCTTTAAAGCTCGTCTCTCGTGCACATGAAGCTGTCCATTCTCATTTTGAGCAGAGCATCCCTCTCCCCCTCTTAGTTTTCTTTCTGATGGAAAGTAAATCCATTTATTTCCATTTGTTTCTTTATGTCTTGTTCTCCATGGAGAAGGTTGTTTTGTGTGTGACAGCATGTGTGATATTGAAAATCAGAAGGTGCACCAGTTGATTACAAAGATGGGGCTAAACAAATTGACATCAAAAGGTGAAATCGTGTGGTTCATTTCTTTCATTTCTTCTCTCAGATAAGAAATTAATTTTATGGCCCAAATTCTGATTTGCGTGAGAGAATTCTGTTGCATGAGATACTAAGAATATATTCTCAGCCTTTAGTTGATATAATTAGAAATCAGTTAATTGGGAACAGAAAAGTAGAATCTTTAAAACTTGGACATGAATGATATATATTCCCCATACTTGCCCAGTTTTCTAACACGATCCTACCTAAGAGTTTGGTTGTGCTTAGCAACTTCCAGGAAATTATTGCAAATAACTATTTTCTTTGCTTTACAATGATGGGAAAATAGATATTTAAAAAAAAAAAAAAAAAAAAAAAAAAAAAAAGCAGAGAAAAAGTTGAACAATGGGAAGAAGAAAAGAAGAGAAGTGCTCATAGTTTTTAAATATTTCCCTCATGTGCACATGTACCTTATAGTGCCCATGATAGCTGCCCCATATTTTAATGCAATGCTTTTACATTTATTCAAGCAAGTGCTAAAATGTTACCTGTTTAAAAGCATGGCTAAAAGCAAGTACGACCTCTGAAACCTACGTGCTTCATGAAAAGAAATTGAATTTTCAAAGCTCACATTCTGCCCTGAAGTTTCTTTATTGCATTTGATGTTTGTCTCCAGGGGTTTCCATGTGGTTGCTGCCCCCACCTTTACAATTGTTCTATTACTGCTGAACCTTACTACTTTCTATTCCCTATTCCAATAAAAAAAAATCCAATAAAACCATTTCTTCACTTTGATTCTCAAGAAGAAAATTACAAAAAATTACACAATGCATTCCAGCATCGGCACCAATAACATCTTTTAAAATCCCAATTAGCCTTGTGACAAATCCTAGTACTTAAAAGTTCTTAGACACAAAATGCCCGTGCGATCATATAATCATGTTACAACATTTACAAACATTTAACATCACTCACAGTAAGCACTGTCTGAATATTTGACTCATCAGAAGATGATTATTTATCAACGACACAGAAACTTGTTGATGCGCATGCATATGCATTCAGAGGACTGGCCTCAGTGAATTGCATCTGGTGAAGTGATTTATGTCTGAAGATGATACCAAGTATATGAATGAACACATGTATTCTTAGGTTAATCACTGTCTATTTCAAATTTATTTCAATAGCTGATGCTTGGATCATTGTCAGTGCTCCCTGAAGAATGTGGCATGTTAGCAGTAATTTGTCTGGCCCAGGTTATACCTCCTCTTTGGTCTTAGAACTGAGACACCAAAAGGGGAACAACAGTGCCCTTAGATGACTCATGATCACATAAAGGCAAAATGAGTCAGGGGAACACATCTCAAATGACCACTGAGGGTCACTGAGGGTCACGTAATTCTGCTGAACAACTCTGCGCAGGCACAGATGGCTGGGGAAAGAAGACAAAAGGGGATGGAGTATTCTACTTGATTCATCTGATCAATATGTAGGTAGGTGTTTCTTCTGTACTAACAAGGTGGAGTAATGTAGGACAGTAGGTATAAATAGCTTGCATGAGCAAGAAGGAGATGTGCTTGACCTGTAGAAATAGCCCATCTGACATCCAGCACAGAAACAACAGTCTCTCCTCTCTAAACATATTGTGTGTTTTGGGAGTGCACGCTGTTAAATAGTAACAAAGAGAGGCTGGAGAATGCTGCCTTATTTATCAGCAAGATAATTAGCTCTCTTATTTATCAGCCAGAGGTGCTGCATTTCCCTTAGAACTGAAATGCAGATGTCACCAGAACACAAATGGCAGAAAATCCAGAATTACATAGGATTTACACACAATTCTGCTTCCTGGAGCTGGAGGAGGTGTGTGAAATTGCCTTTACGTAGCACTCAGTGCTTCTGAACATACAGGTTCCCTGCCTCTTTGATTTCTCCCCATGCCACGGAAGAAGGCAGTGAACAAGAAGATGGGTGGATGGTTGGCCAGGGTCAGTGTAGGCATGAGGGGCTTTCTTGGATTGTCACCCTCCCTTATGAGATATGAGATGGTGTGTGACCATGAGGCTAGTGTTGAGATGAGAATATAAGAAAGGAATTTCAAAAGGAGGAAAGACACCGTGCCATTTGGCACGTGCAGGAATTATGGAACGAGCTTTGCACTTGAATGTAGGGACTAAGTACAGTCTTGTGTTCACTGCAGTGCTCCCAAGTGCAAGCCTTACCTTACAAGGGAAAGATGCTAGATGGTTACTTTGCTTCTATGTGATATACTCACTTTATAAGGCAGAGTGGGTATATTACATGTAATGGCACACTGAAAAAGGACAGCAATATACTCCTATGTGCCAGCTGCCTGTATGCTGTGGTGTTTGGAAATTTAAGCCTGAATACCTCATCTCTTCCAGAAAACAGCCTTTCTGAACTTGAGACTTCTGTAAGGGTGCAAGGTATTAGAAGATAATTTTAACTGGGTGTTAGGAGAATCTGTTGCCACCGAGTTGAGGAGATTATTTTAATACAAATGGTTTCTGTTTGCAGATAACAAATGTTGTTTTAGGTGATTATAGCTATTAATGCAACTTTGCATTTGGGGTGCTGTTGACTCTTAGTGCAAGTACAGACTGCTGTATGTGTATCCTAAGTGATTCTTTTGTATTCCTGTACACTTTGTGATAATGAAATGAAGGTATTCATTATACTTCCAAATACCTGGAATTGCTCAGAGGGTAAGGAGAAAAAACACAGAATTCAGACACAACTCATTAACCAAGTGGTAACAAGTCATTGCAGGTTGGCTGATCTGTGGAACTATTCATGTGAATGGTCTTAGCCTGAAGCATGTACAAAAGTAATTCAAGTTGGTTTAGCCCTTAAGGTAAAGTCAGTCTGACAATTTGGAAGGGATTACACCTTTGAAGCCTTAATCAGATTATTTACATTTAGCAGCACTTGTTCTGCTCATAGCATTGATATGGTGCAGCAAAGCTGTGGAGGCAAATGACACATCTGAATTATATCAAGGTTTTTACTTAAGTGGGACTGGAGAATAAAAGGGCTTTGTTTGGTTCCATCTGCCTTTTGACTTAGAGTATAATTTGAAAATGACTAATGGAGTTTGTGCACTACTTGAGCTTTCTAAATTATTTTGTGATGGAAGTCTTCTGTTCTGTGGTTTTCCTGAGTAGCTTGGGCAATGTCACTAATTCTTTTTTCAGCTTGACTTCCTTTTTATGTCCTCTTTTAATTCAGTATTTTCAATGGTAAATTTCTCGTGGCCTTTAGCCTCTCATGATCTGAAGAGTTCTAAATAGAAGGAAGTTGATATTTTTCTTTCATTTTTCACGTTAATCATAATTAACCAGATTGACTGAGTTGTTCTGGCACTGCACTAAACGTGAGCTCTGTGCCAGTCCCTAGAATAGGGCTATTTTGGTGCCCACAGCAACTCTTTGAACATATTGATGATCCGTGCAGCAGATTTTTTTTTTTTTTTTTAATTAAATGGAATTTTTGTTCAATATAGGCAGGAATAATGAATCACATTTGTGTTATTCAAGTAGTTTTCATTCCTTCTCAGTTTTCAGGTCTCTATGAATTTGCCAGTGGTAAAGCACAGTGTGTCTACTGACAGAAGGCGTGTTTTTTATTTTTAAATATGCTTTGCCAATACCTTTGAAATAGCCCATAGATTTCTAGGAGTCTGTAGGCTGGCCCTGAAAACCACAGTATTACCATAATACTGCTTTCTAATCTTAATTTTCTTTAATCAAAATCTATTTGATCATATGTGTAAATTAAATCTGGTTATGCAAGTGTATATAACAGTACTGTGAAGCATTTATATTCAAGCAATTAATTAATTTTGTTCTCTAGAAAAACTTCAAAAGACAATGCTAGTGGGAGTCAGCAGTCATGGGAGCCTGTGAAAGGTAGGACTCAAATCTGCAACACCTACACGATGGTTGAGCTCATTGGCCACAGGATACTACTGTGTAATTTGGGGTTGCTGTTGCATCAGCCTCTGACCAGTTTTTCGGAGCAGTGCCCTTAATCCAGTGTGCACACGCACACTTCACTTTCTTTGGAGCACATCTGACCTCACTAATGCTGTAAATTTTAAATGGGACTCTCAATCTCCATTTAACAGCTTTTCCTCTGGGAAATCTAAAGTGGGCCTTATCTCACCCAACTTTATACATCTACTGTGAGGAGTTCAAGGCTAAGTTGGGCACCTAGATTTCTCATCTCAGTCCACGCAGATCCAGTCAGTGATATCAATGGCATTTAGGATATGATTTCCCTGGTGGGTGTTATGTTGTACGACATTCTTTGCTTGAATCTGTTCCAGCCCTCATGCAAGCAGCTGGTAAGGATCATTCTGTGTGATGCTAAGGTCATTTCATTGGAACGAACGCTGGGCATGTGTCTGCTGGAAAATGCAGATACACCTCAGCATTGGCATTGCAAAATAAGTTTCCCTGCCTCACTTAGAAATTACCATCAACCACATGATTGAAAAACTTCACAGTGAATTCCTACGAGATCACGCATTTGGCACTGGATCTGGAGAGGTTTTGATGTTTGGTCCATCTACCTTTCACAGCCAATTTCATTTTTCAGAACACGAGGGCAGGGTTTGGCGTACTTCAAAAAAAAGCATCAAATGAAAAGCAGCAATTGACTTTTAATACATCACTGAAACTCTCAAGCCCAAAACGAGTTGCTGCTCCTTCAGGGTTTTACTTCTGTCTAGGATTTTGTATCCCGGCTCAGCACGCCGAGCTGTTGTTTATGCTCAAGACGGGCACTCACTCACGTCAACTGCATATAGTCTGCTTTTTCTTTTTTTTTGAAGTAAAGTCCTAGGCTTTCACATGCATTTTCTCCCAGATTTCCAGTAGAAGGAAGCTTCTCCCTCGGCAATAAGCGAGTTTATTAAACATAAATCCCCCCCATCGAGCAAGACTTTCCTCAAATCTTCCTGTTAAGTACCCAGACGTAAGTTTACGGCTGACCCCAAACTCCCTCCCCACTGCCAGCCGCTAAACCACAGCCGGACGAGCGGAGCGACACGGCGCCAAAGCTACACACCCCTCGCACTGCAGCAGCCTCGCGCATGCGCGCTTCTTCCTCTCCCTCACCTGGAGTTTCCGCCCGGAGCCCTTTTCCGGCGCACCGCCTCGGCTTTGGAGCTCACTTCCGGTGTTTCGCTTTTCTCTTTCCGGTTGGTGCGAGGGAAAGATGGCGTCTCGCAAGGAGAGCTCCGGAGCGGCCGGCGGTGGCTTTGGCGCCTCAAAGGGCAAAGGCAAGGCTGCCGCCACGGGAGACTCGGCCGTCAAACAAGTGCAGATCGATGGACTGGTGAGTGGCGGTGCCCGGGGGGCAGCTGGCAGCAGGCGGGTGGGGTGAAGGCTGGAGCCGCGTGGAGCTCCGGTGAAGCCGGCCCGGCCCGGTCTGTGCAGCTCTGCGGGGGCTCCGTTCTGTCTCGATTCCTCCTCGAGTTGCCGCGGCCTGCACTCGTCCCTTGGGGGCTGCGAGCTGCCCTACGCGAACCGGGGCAGGCTCTCGTGCTCGTATTCTCTGTTTCCACCCTTTGTACCTAGTGCTACGTGACACCAAACGGGTGCCACCGGGGAGCACATGGTGGAGTTTTCTTGATCTGTCTCTTGTCTCTTAACGTCTTTGATAAGCTTGCCCTGCCTACTGTGTTTTATTAAAAGAAATAATAGTAATAAAAAAGTGAAGCTGTCCTAATGGTGGTGACCATGCAGGCTTTGAGCGGGGGAGCATTTGCAAAAGTTGGTTTTTGGTTTTGCTGCTGGCACCTCCTGTGTCTGTTGATGTATCATACACCTGGTAGTACTCAGGATGGCACAGTGGAAGAATAGGTGATTACTTCTACTTCTTAGGAGTAGAAGCACTGTTTATTGCTTCTTTGTCGTCTGGGTGTCATTGAAACAGTGTGCAGCTGAAGCATGAAGGAGAACCACATACTAGGAATGAGAAAGATTATGATTTGTGGGTAAGTACTGAAAAGCCTGCTGGTGTCTGTAAGGGATAGTCCCCACTCATCCCAGAGTCATGCAGCTTAGTAAATATTTAAGACTACAGAGAGTGATTTATTTGCTTATACAGAGTCGTGTGATTGAAAAGAGAGTACTTGAATTTCTGTGTGTGACCATTTCTGCACTACTGTGTTCAGCTGCCTGTGGCTTTGGTGCATGGGGCTTTGCCAAGGAATAGTCAATACTGACCAGTCACAAAGCATAGTGTTAAAGATATAGCAACTGACAGCAGACTGCTGTTGTCGCAAGCAGGTCAGAGTTTTCTAGAGACCTGAACAGTGTTGTGTATATTTTTTAACAAGTTTAAGGGAACAATATAAACATATTTGAGGGTAGGATACTTCTAGATTGGATTTGTTTCTGTCATAATGAAGAAAAGAGAACAGATGTGTAATGCTCTGTGAAATTCTGATCACTCACATCAGCTGTGAGTGGCCCTGGTGGTCTGCTTCTTGTCTGTCCAATGGCTTTGGATGCTTTTTACTTTCTTGTTTTCTCTTGTCTTTGTGTGTGGTAGTACTTCTTTTATGGAGATTAGAGCTGAAGCTGGCTTACTGAAAATTATGGACAGCTTTTACTGTTCCCTTTAGAAGGCATCTCAGTGGATTTAAGGAGCTTTCTCAGGTTGCAAATTGTGATTCTCAAATGTCCGTGATGTCTGTGAAGTTTTAGCATAACTTTATTTTCTTTGTAACCAAAGTGCCTCCCATTGCCAGTCTTAGGACTGTTACACTCAAATTCTACTTGAATGTTTCTAGTCTCAGTGTCTCATTTATATTCTCACAAAGTAATGGGGATTTTTCAGTCTTGCATTAATGGTGATCAGAATAATTACATGCCAAAACTGGGGATGAATTAGTCTGAGCTAAGGAAGTCAGTGATCTGTTTCTCTCTACTGGTGCCTTATCTCTTGGCAGTGGCATAAGTAATTCTTTCAGACAGGCTCACTGTATAGGCTGCTTTGGTTTTGCTTATGCAATATGGAATAATCTGTCAGTATTCTGTATGTGTGAGAAAGTGAATAGGCTTCTAGGAAGTCTGTTATTTCAGAGAAACAGTAAAATACTAATATTTTTTTTCTAATGAAGTTCTAAATGTCAGCATGCTACTTGAAAACGTAATACATGGTGCAGCAACACCTACTTTTCTGGCTTCCTCTTAAATAAAAGTAGGGCATCTCGTAGTTAACTTCTTTAGTATTTTAATGTGATGCATTCTTTTTTTTTGATTATGTAATGGTGCCATGTGGATTTGTAATAAGTGTTGTTTTGTTTCAGGTAGTGCAACAATATTTAAAAAGCACGGTTGTGGCTGGCATAAAAGCTAACAATGGAATCTTGGCTATTTAGATGGGATAAATCCACACAAATTTTAGAAGTATTATTACTTAAATAAAATACACCACGGAGCAGTAGATTTAGGAAGAATCAGTAAGAACTGTATCATGCTATAGACCCATGGCAACTTGAATGGAGTACCTGAGTATATTATAAAGTACTTCTGAAGGTAATTGTGAACATAGTTTTCAATCTTTACAATTGCTCAGAAAGAAGAAGAAGAATACAAGTCTGATGATCCCTTCAGGTCAGGCCTCACCTGGAATACTGTATCCAATTCTGGGCTCCCTTGTGCAAAAAAGACAGGGATCTCTTGGAAAGAGTCCAGCGGAGGGCCACAAAGATGGTGAAGGGCCTGGAGCATCTTTCCTATGAGGAAAGGCTGAATGAACAGGATCTGTTCAACCTTGAGAAAAGAAGACTCAGGGGTGATCTTTCTAATGTTTATAAATGTCTTCAGTGTGGGAGTCAAGGAGACATGGCCAACCTCTTTTCAGTGGTCTGTGGGGGCAGGATAAGCGGAAATGGCCATAAACTGCAGCACAGGAAGCTCTGCTCCAATATGCGAAGGAACTTCTTCGCAGTGAGAGTGACAGAGCACTGGAACAGGCTGCCCAGGGAGGTGGTGGAGTCTCCTTCTCTGGAGATGTTCAACACCCTCCTGGACACCTACCTGTGCGACCTGCTGTAGGGAGCCTGCTTTGCAGGGGGGCTGGACTCTACGATCTCCAGAGGTCCTTTCCAACCCCTACAATTCTGTGATTTTCTAGCAGTTTTTTTCTTGTAAAGTCAAGATCTCACTTGCCAAGTGGTGCTTATGTTTGACTAACAGCTTCTGTATTGCAAGGTAATGATATCTTAAGTATTCTATTCTGTTCTTATTTTACTTGCATAGAACACTTATCTTGTTTTCTCTTTTTATATGGCTGTCAGCAAGCAGCTTTTTCGTGTATCCTCTTTTTTTTTTTTTTTTTCTTGAAAGAAATTATCACTAACCTGCTCAAATTTGTCATGATAATGGCTACAAAAGGATTTATGAAGCATCTTCAGTATTATCTGGAATTTTTAGAAACGGTAGCTGTACATATTTATCATAAATGTCCATTTGCAGTAGGCACCATTATAATGTAAGATTGAGACAAAAGAAGAAAAAAAGACTGTTTTTGCTGCTTGGATTATAGTAGGTGTTTGGACCAAGCTAGAGCGCTCACCTCCTTATCATAAAATGGCCTGTGTTGGAAAGAACCTCAAAGATCATCTAGTTTCAACCCCCCTGCTATGTGCAGTGTCGCCAACCAGCAGACCAGGCTGCCCAGAGCCACATGCAGCCTGGCCTTGAATGCCTCCAGGGATGGGGCATCCACAGCCTCCTTGGGCAACCTGTTCCAGTGAATAGTTTCTTAAGTTTGTTTCTCCATTTGGGGATCTGCAGTCTTTTCTAGCTGCTGCAGACTGCATTTTAAAGGCATTTTTGGAAGGTAAGCTTGTTCTTCCAGTAGAGTCTTCCCTGCTCAGCTGTCTGCTTTCATGGAGTCTGTAGGAGTTTATTTTTTTCGGAGTGAAATCACTTTGAAAGTGTAGATGGCAAAACTTGATGCATGTGACAATGGTAAGATTTCCCTTGATAGGGAACTAAGCAAATAATACCTCTGGCTCATTGCCTTGCATCACTGGAACTTGTTTATCTGATTGATGTGGTTACTGCAAACTGTTCTGTAGTCGTTTTAGAAATCCAGAACTAATGTTCATTATCATATTCTGCAATTTGAGAATGTGACTTTTAGCAGAAGTCAAACCTAAAAGCTACCTAGGTTTGTTATTAGCTCTTGGAATGCTGGATTACAACCTGCTTGGTGACTGCTAAGGGCTGCAGGTCTGGATATACCAGCTGCATTCACAGTTGATTGTAACTACATTTAACAGCGGGGGCATCACTTGAAGATTGGAAGCATGTCTTGCCTCTTATATATAACTATTTTTTTCTTTGCTTGACAGTAAATTGAAAAGCAATGAAACATCCTTTCTCTAAGCGTTGTATGAGGAGGAAAAAGGGAAGCATGTGGACTTGGAGGTGCATGTGTTTGAGAGATAGGGAGGGGAGCATGGAAGGAAAGAACAAAGGCATTCTTCGGTGTTACTCACGTGTAACAACAGATTGTCTGACTCCTTTCTTCCTTGTTGATTGGAGCGGTAGCAACGGATGCACCAAGTATTGTAGTGGGTAGCTCAGTAGGTTTCCTGGAGTCCTCTGAAGTTTTTATATAAATAGTGCTGTCCAGATAAGAGCACCATATTAAAATTTGAACACTGAAGTCATTCTCACGATGTTTGGGTGTAGTGCAAACACGGCTGTGCAAAGCCTTGTGAAGCCTTTCTTTCATGTTTATAAGCTTGCTAGTTTCTCACTTTCACCCTTAGCAAAGACTTCAGATGTCACTCCTTTGACTCCAAGGGGTTAGTAATTATTAAATGCTATTTGAAATAAACGTACAGCAGCTTGTTTTTATTTATCTATTTAAATTGTTTGCTCGGAGCTCTGAATTCTTGGAATTCAACTGCAGGAATTAATCAGATTTGGTTCACTGATCTTGTATTCCTTCCCTTCAGTGAGGTGCAGTAAATTTCAAGCTGTAGGCTGATGAATTTTAGAATGTTGATAGTACTTATTCTTTTGTATGGAAAGAAATTTTCAGGCTAATGGAGTAGATCTGGCCTTCTTTCATGAATACCTATCTGTGCAGTCAGGTGACTTTGTGTTAATCAGTGAATACTTCTGTCTTTCTGTCCAGAAAGCAAGGGAGATGACTTGGTTCCCATTGGATTCCCATTAGCGGTGTCAAAATGCAGAATAGAAGTCTATAAATACGCCAGAACGTTTACACCACTCTTGTCCTTGCAGACCTGAGTGTCAATAGCCAGAAAGTTCTGAATTTGTAAAGTTGACTATAAACATTGTTTATGCAGAACTTCTCAAGTTTGGCATGCTAATTTAAATTGCATATGCATGTAAACCTTTTTCAGACGTTTCCAAAAACTGCATCAATATTTTCTGGGAGCGTAATTGGTAGTGCTGTGCTGCTGGTTTATGCCAATGGCTGTATGGAAAGCAAGTTTCATCGAGTCCGGAAGAATTTCTTCATGAAGAGGGTGGTTAGGCACAGGCTGCACAGGGAAGTGGTGGAGTCACAATCCTTGGAGGTATTCTAAAGCTGTGTGGATGTGGTGCTTACTGACTTGGTATAGTGGTGGACTTGGTAGTGTTAGGTGGTGGTTGAACTTGATTATCTCGAAGGTCTCTCCCAAACTAAGTGATTGTGATTTTTGATTTTTTTTTTTTTTTTTTTTTTTTTTCTGTATCTTCACGTTTGCTTCCTTAACACTAACAAATGTCACCCTTTCTCTTTTTCATTCGTTATGCCCTGTACTCATTTGCAAAAAATTGTCTTCATGGTGTAGTTCTGCTTTTTAGTTTTTGGTGTTGTTTCATGGTATGGTCATAATGGTAAGTTGTTCATGGTTCGAGATATAAATACACTTGTGGGATATTGCTGTTTTCCTTGGAGTGCTGCTGTTTTCTAGTCCTTTTGTGAATATTTGAAATAAGAGAAATTGACGTTCTTTAATTTTGTGCTTCTCAGATTAATGATAAAGGTACTTTAAGTTCTTGCATACTGTCATAAAAGAGAATGAGTTCTGCAGTTCTGGAAAGCTCATTTACTAGCAGTTAGCCATTATCTTCTAAAGCGACAGTCTTTTTCAGAACAACAGTTCTGTTTTTGCCATTTTTATTTGGCCTCTTTTGCACGTGCACTAGGAATGCTGGCTGTTTGCTCTGTATTGCCTTTGCACTTTATCTCACTCAGCAAAATGAATAAATGGGGCAAAGGGAACAGCAGGAGAGTAGCAGTGAGCTAAGATGAAGGGAACTTGTTTAAAAAGTCTTGTGTTCGATGGATCATTACAACAGAAGCTCGCGATGTAACCTAGTTTCAAGTTTGTAGCAACTCTTCAGCATTTGCACTGTAACCTTTATTTTCAGTGGAGTAGTTGTAGTTTATTGTTTAGGCTCAGTATAACGCTGCTTTACTGCAAGAGTCGGGTGGCTGTAAGGTGCTGGGAGACTTCTTCATTTCTCTGTTGTTTCCCATTGCTTTGTAGCCTTATCTTGCAAACTTGAGCTCCTTGGGTAAGCTTATAAAAACAAAACTCTCAGGCACCCTATGAGGAAAGAAAGCAGGTTGAAGATTGTTCTAAGTTTTCCAGGAAGTGTTACAGCTCTAAGAAATTCTGAATTTCCATTTAACTTGGGAGACTTTCAGAATGCTCTTTTTGGTGACACTCCTACTCTTGTTCTACTAAGGTTGCACTAAGAGCATCTTCTGCATATTTCTGCCTGTCTCACAATTTCAGTAGGAATGTCAGGCAAGATGCAAATCTGTAAAAGCAGAGATGATCCAGTGTACCACTCAGAGACATAAAGTCAGGCAGGGTGAATAACACTGTTTGCTAGATAAGCATGAAATCTGATGAAATGTAGAAATGAAACAAATAGTCAAAAATGTAGATACTCCATGTGGTGGACTTGTGTGTTGTGCCTGTCCACTAGTATGTAGATAGAGGGTATGTGGAAACTTTCTCCTGGGAAAGTAACAGCTGTGGGTTGGGCAGAAGGGATCTTCTAGCAAGGGAAGTATACTGAATGCCAGTATCAACTATGGTGATTATGTGTGTTTGTTTGTTTTTGTTAATCACGTTTACTTTTCAAGTAGTTAGCAGGAAGTATGTTGTTGGGAAGCTGTTTCATTCTTTGCATGAGGATGTCCTAGCAGTAACAGTGAACTGAATAACAGTGAAGATCGTTTCCTTTTGCTGAAGAAAAATTTCTTGTCCATCTAAGTCCTTAAACACCAATATGACTTCGTAAATTTAATTATAACCTGCTGAATGTATCATATGCATTCCAGAACTACATTCAGAAATGCTTTTGGAGAATAGCATTGACTAGACAATAAAGCTTTCTCATATGTGGTTATGGCTTCAGATATACAGCTATGCAATAGTAACAGGACAGTGCATTAATATGTTGGTTGTTTTTTTTTACTTCAGTAAAGAACGTATTTCTTTCTTTTTTTTTTTTTTTTTTTTTAATAAAATACTGTGTATGAATATTCTGTACACGTAGGCTTATTGATTCAAGAGAAGCCTTTCTGGATAGCAGCAGGTAAGGCATGCCTGCAGGCTATCAAACAGCAACACGAAGGACAGAGGCACTTGAGTATTAACAGTTATTACTCAAGATGATGTTCCAATGCCAGGTAATACTTGTTCCAGCTACTTAGTTATCTAAATATGTAGTTAGGCATGCTTTTAAAAATATGTGTAGAATTCAACCTTAAGATAGCCTTGTCTATTTATTATATATATATACACATACCTTTACATAAACAGATTGTCCAACACATAACTTTTAACCAACTTCTTCGTATATTTTTGTAGTGTGACTATAATGTTGATGTTTCTTGTGTGAGATTTGACAGTTTATTCCAAAGCTGCTATTTTAAGCTTCTCTACATTATCACTGATTTGGAGATGACGTAGTGTGCCTAATGGTTTGTACTCTCATCTGTAGTATAAAAAGCATTTTTTGTTTGTTTTATTTTCTAATCTACTTTAAAAGCTTGTTAGCCTTTCTCAAGACAAGATCTCAAATTATTGAGCTATTTTTCTGTAGTTACTTCACTCACAGTCATAGTATTTGCCTGTTTCTTGTTTATTTATTGACAGCCATTTTTGTCCTGAAATCATACGGTGAGTAGGATTGTATTCCAACTGTAGATAGGGAAGGCCTAGTTAGCTTCTTGGGTAAGAGGCTCTTTATGGCAATTAATCTGATTGCAGTAAATGAAAACACAAGGTAACACTTACAGAAAATCAGTTTCTGAGACTCATTTTGTAAACGCTTTTTTAAGCTCTTTTTAATGAGAACTTCCAACATACTCAGAAGGAAAGCGATACATTTCCATAGTGTTTGAGCATGCTTCATTGAAAGTTGGTAATAAGCAAAGCCTGGATTGAATTGGCTTAAAAATCACTGACATTTTCTTATGTTGTGAAGATTACGCTTTTCCAGTTCTTGTGCTTTCTTCACTTCTCCTTACACCTATTGTAGACTTTGTAAAAATGCCCAGGCTCTGTGCTCTGCCTGCTGTTCTCTGTACAGCTTCTTGACATTGCACTGAATGGGCTTTTAGAATAGTGTGTCCTACAGGCTCTATTTTCTTGTGTGTGTCCTCCAAAGGAGCCTGAATGGCATTTTGAATTGAATTGTCATCTATTTGACTTGACATGTTTCCCTGAAAGTTTAGATCAAATTAAGTTGTGATTGAGATTTAGTGTATGATCTGAATACTATCTGGATGTCTTCATGGCTCCCAGAATGGTAGAACAGATGCAAGCATTCCGTATTATTTGTGAGATATGTATGTGTGTGTGTATATGTTACTTATCTTGAGGTACAATGAGTTGCATGAATATTACAGAGGGAATCTTCTGCCATATAATCCGTGCTTGTATTCAGAAGTGAAAGTGTGGACTCCAGCTGAAAAGTAAAGAGCCTCATTGCAGTAAATCTTTGGGCTAAGTGAAATGCCAGTGAAATTTGGAGACTTCTCGTTGCTTTGGCTGGTGAGAGCTCCTTTTCTCTCCCCTTCCTGCTCCATGTAGGTAAGTTCATTGGTAATACTTCAGTAGTGCTAATAGCACTCTATGGAGAATGGCTTGCTGTGACTGACTTGTTGGCTTTGTGGGTGTGTGTGATGAGGTTCTGGTAGAAGTGGCCTCTGTGTTCAGAAGCTGCCCCATATCAGGCCAGAGCCAGTTTTAGCTATCTCCAAAAGGGATTGTCTGCTGTGCAGAGCTGAGCTGTGAGAGATTCTGGGAGAGCCTTTGGGAGAGCAGGTTTAAGAAAGGGCCAGAAATTGCTGAGCAACAGCAGCTGAGAGAAAGAAGTGATAAAGATGAGAGAAACAAACAGCCCTGCAGCCACGAAGGTCAGTGCAGAAGGAGGGCAGGAGGTGCTCTGGGAGTTGAGCAGAAGCCGTGGGCTGCAGGGAACAGGAGGTATGGGGCAGCTGCTCCCCCTGGGGACCCACGCTGAAGCAGTGTGATTATGAAGGATGATCCCCACAGCACAGATCCACATCGGAGAAGCACTTGAGGAGCTGCAGCCTGTGGGAAGCTCACACAGGATCAAGTCCGGGAGGATGACATTCTGTGGGAGGAACCCCACATGGAGGAGAGGTAAAGAGTGACCATGAAAGAGTGGCAGAGACTGCAGCCCCTATTTTCTGTTCCCCGGAAGTATTGTGGGAGAAGAGGTAGAAGAGGATGGATGGGAGAGAGAGAAGGTGGTTTTAGTTGACTTTTAGTTTTGCTTTAATCTGTTAGTTACTGGCAATAAATCATACTGATCATATTTATGGTGAGTCTGTTTGGCCCGTGACAGTAACTGGTGAGTGATCTTGTTGCTTTCTCAGCCCATGAGTTTTTCATTGTATTTTCTCCCTGTCCTGCTGAGGCAGGGGGAGGGGAAATGAGAGTGGCTGTGTGGTACTTGGCTGCCTACTGGTGTGAAACCACAACAGTTAGCTTTGTCTGTTACCAGAGTCACGGTTTTATAAATCAAAGTGGTAAAGAGTTGAATGGAATGTGCCAAGAATATTATCTGTGTTCTTTGTCCTTCTTTTTACATTGTCACATTCCTATTTAAAGCAAACAAAAGATTAGTTTGCTGTTTTATTTATTTACTGATTTAGTTGTTTTCCTAACCTAGTGTTCCTTCAGTCCTTTGTCTGTGAGTAGTTTCGTCTAGCAAGGAAGGTTTTTGTTATTTTTTTTTTCTTTCCTAAACTCTTGTTCTTGCTATTGATTTCATTCTTAAATCTAAATACTATTCCCTCTGAGAGTTCTTAATCTAAAAAGGACACAGTAACTACATTGTGGTGGTTTGAGGATTAAAATTTCAGTGTTTCGTCTGAATGGATAACAGGTATACATGTTAACAGAGCACAAACTTTAAATGATTTGTAAGAGTGCACTTGTGCACTCAGCATCTACTAAATGTCATGGTAAGTATACTCTAGTGAGGAATTTAAAGCTAAAACATCTGGTATCACTTCATACTGTAAAACCAGTGTGCTGACAAAAGGAGTTAATCTAAATGTGGAGGTGGTTTAAATGTGTTGAACAGTGTTAGACTTCAGGAGTTGAAGGGGAAAATAGTATTTCAAAGCAACCTTTTCTTTCCTGCGTGCATGGAGAAGTAATATGTTGCTCTCTGTGTTACTGTCATTAACAGTTCAAGTGCTTGTTATTTTGTTTTCCTTTTATATGTATATCAGACTTGTCTCTTGCCTTGTACTTACGCATACTTCACAGTTGGAAACAATGTGTTGTGTTCTTTTGCTACTTATTTTGCTATTTTAAGGAGTGTTTCCACCAAATATCTTCCAAATTTCCTACATCTTCATGATCAAGATGTTACATCTGAAACAAAAGAGGTGGTAGGCATCACCTCTGTCTTATTTTAGGTGTTGATTTTTGTCTGAGATACCTAAGACTGGAGAGATTACTGTTGTTGGGTTTGTTGCTGAGATAAAACATTGTCCTCTTGCACACTGAAAACATTATTAAATATATTCCTCTGTTTTCACTTTATTGTATGCTTAAAAAAAAAAAAACAACAACAACAAACCTTGTAGTTTTCGTGTAGTTCAGAGAAGTGCACAAAATATAGCAGGCCATTGGCAGCACGACAGCAGACAGGTTTTATGCTCTTCTGTGTCATAGGACTTTATCTTTCAACCTTATGGGAGGTCTTGGAAGAGGTCACCTTATCTTTTTTCTAGTCTTTGGAAAAAGTCAATGTGTTTTTAACTTATTGTTGCTGTCATCTTTTCTATTAATCTTTCATTGCCACAGATGCTTTTTTGGGTATGATTTCTTTGCTTATTGTTTTTCCTTGTCTATGCGTTTGCTCAAAATGCATTCTTGATGGTACAGTTTAGAGCATGGTGTTTCGTGTTTTTTTTTTTTTTTTTTTTTTTTTTTACCCCAAATCTTCAGACTGTTAAGATTGCAGAGATGTCATCTGCTTTGATAACAGTGCTTAGCAGTTAGACTGTGAACTGCGTGTTGCTTAGTATCAATAGAATGTAAAATGTTTTCATATGTAATTGGAAAATGTCATACTTGTATAGTAAATCTAGTAAGTAATTCTTGTTGCTATTTTGTAGGATTATTCAATAATCTGAAATTCAAAACAGAATTAGAAGCATTTGACTTGGATAATATCTTTTTAGCATGCATATACAAGATTGCTTAGGAGTAAGTGCGAGAGTATTCCTGAATTTCTTGTGTGTGGATGCTTATTTCAGATAAGCTTTTCAATCATTTCTATGGGTTAATTTAATTTTTAGGTTAATAAAGTGAAGCTTATTTGTTCATATTGTTTGTTTTGGAGTTTGAAGATGCATCTGAATTTTGCTGTGTGTATGTGATGAGAGGCTGCCTCTGTTATTAAAAAACAAAACAACAATTTTGGTCTTTTATTGGAAAAAGAAAGCTGGGATGTTGTGTTGAACATATAAGGGTTGCCAGTTCCTGCATTTGTTTTGCTTAAATGTTGCATCCTGCTTTGTCATCCATTTGTTGTAAGTTCTTCCTATTCTGTGGAGTCCCTGTTCGAAGTTGATCTGAGAGCTGGAGCACCTCTCCTATGAGGAAAGGTTGAGAGAACTGGGCTTGTTTAGCTTGAGAAGAGAAGGCTCCAGGGAGACCTCATTGTGGCCTTCCAGTACTTGAAAGGAGCTCAAAACAGGAGGGGGAATGGCTGTTTACATGAGTTGATAGTGACAGGACAAGGGGGAATAGTTTTAAACTAAGACAAAGGAGGTTTAGTTTGGATATTAGGAGGAAGTTTTTCACAGTGTGGTGACACACTGGAACAGGTTGCCCAAGGAGGCTGTGGATGCCCCATCCCTGGAGGCATTCAAGGCCAGGCTGGATGTGGCTCTGGGCAGCCTGGTCTGGTGGTTGGTGACCCTGCCCACAGCAAGTGGGTTGAAACTAGATGATCTTTGAGGTTCTTTTCAACCTAGGCCATTCTATGATTCTATCTATGCTATAGGTAATAGCCACAGCTATTCATATTGAGCAGATGTTGTGTCCTCTTGATGTTAAGGATCTTTGTTGTAGAATGCAAGTTGCTTTTTGTCTGTTGTTTATGCTGATCTGAGGACGCTAAGCAGCCTCCTTCATTAACATAGAGCACTTAAGACTCAGTTATTTTATCATTACCATATTGCTGGTGCTGAAAACGAACTGTTTTCAAGTTTGTCAAATTGCAAGAGGACACAGAATAAATATTTGGGAATAGTCTGAAAGCTGTACTATTTTATCCTTTGGTTTTCTTGGTGATAAAATTAGAATGATTATTTTTAATCTTACTGTTACAATAGCTATTATTAGAAATGGAGCTCACTTGGAAGTGGTTTTCACATGTCCTTGTGGTGGTACAAAAAGCAAGTATCTCTGATTGATGGAGAAGCTGAAGATAATCAAGAATACCTCACTTTCTTGGTGGTTTTTTTTTTTTTGTTTTTGTTTTTTTTTCCTATGATTTTTGGATTTTAAAGCATGGAAACTTGAAAATAAGTCATTCTTTGTTCTCAGAATTACATAGCCTGTTATTAGGATGATCTTTCTCCATCTCAGCCCTTTAGCACGTACCCTTTCAGGCAGATGCTTGGATAAGTGCTTGAGCATGGAAAATGCATTGTGCAAATGTTAATAAACTGAAAGAATTATACAGAATGGCCTGGGTTGGAAGGGACCTCAAGGAACATGAGTCTCCAAGCCTCTGCCACCTGCAGGGCCATCTACCTCCCCATTTAATGCTACATCAGGCTGCCCAGGGCCCCATCCAACTTGGCTTGAGCAATTCCAGGGACGGGGCATCTACAGCCTCTCTGGGCAGCCTATTCCAGCACCTCAACTACTCTCTCTGTAAAGAACTTCCCCCTGGTATCCAACCTAAATCTTCCCTCCTTCAACTTAAAACCAGTTCTCCTTGTTATCTACACTTAAAGAATTGACTCCCCTCCTGTTTGTAGGCTCCCTTTAGGTACTGAAAGGCTGCAATGAGGTCACCCCACAGCCTTCTTTTTTCCAGGCTGAACAAGCCCAGCTCACTCCGCCATGGAAGTCAGGGCCAGTAAAGATTTTACTGGCTACTTAGAAGCATCTGCTGAACGCACTTGAAAATGGTGATTTATTTATTTATTTTTTTAAGAGAAGCACTAATAGTATGTGCACTGCCATTATGTTGAGCAGGTTATGGTCTTTACAAAAGATGAACTGTCGTGAAAAACATAGCATGCCCTCTTCCAGTCAAGCTGTTTTTTGAAGTCCAAATAGGAGTGACTATCTTGCAATTTTTCTTTAGCTTTGAAAGGTTTACAGTTTGGTACAATCTGATTGAAGGATAGCCTGCTTTAATAAAATTGTCTACTGCTGCTTTTGTCTGTCATTTTTTAAATCAATAGGGAAGTATTGGAAGTTGATGCTAAAGAGTAAAACCTGCTTGCAAATATGCTGCTAGCTAAATAAGGACTCTGAATATTTCAGTGATGATGATTTACTTATACACAAAATATGTCAAAATACAGTTAATATGTATATATGTGTAAGGCTCTGGAGTATCAGTTGGAAGATGTTGAAACTTTACACTACTTCTAAAGGGCACAGTTCATCAGCTTTCACTCTTGAAATGAAGGTTATGTATTGAAATTGTTAAAAATAACTATAAATTTTGTTGGCAGTTTAGAAAAACTGTCTAAAATACTAAGTTTTTCAGCTTTCAAAAGATTGGAAATAGGAGAAATAATACACTTGGTAGTACTGCTGCTATGGTCTGTCCCACTTGTAACTAGCAGGATTTTGGACGTTTATTTTATTATAGCCCTATCACTGCCTCCTAACAGTGTGCTAATAGCATCTAATGCCCTGCTGCTTGCAGGATTGAAATCCTGAGGCTGTGTTACAGAAGTGTTTCTACAAGAAGGTTATTCTGTGGTGCCTGTGGCCCTGGTGGTTTCCGTGGGAATGAACACGAATCCATGTACTGTGAAATTTGTTATGAAACTTTGCATTGCAGAGAAATTTGTTATACCAGTCTGTGACCAGGACAATGGAGAGTTTGAGTGCACAAATGTAATCATGCATTTTGACTTATAGTGAGACAATATTTATACTGATGGCTTGTGTGCGATCATGGCGGTGGTTGTTAGCCTGAGTTGTTGTGTAGTCTAAAAAGCTAAATTAAAATGCGGTGGGACAAAAATCAGGAAGAGATGGATCTGTTCATTAAAAGACACCTTGATCTAACATTTGATGTGTTTCTGTGTTTTTAATGAACTTTTCTCAGCTGTTTAATGACCTCATTTGGTGTGCTGCAGTTTGTGTTCAACTTTTTTCCTTTGCAAGAACAAGCAGCTCACTTGGTTACAAGTAAATGTAACTTAACAGTAAATATTAAATATTAAACAGTAAATATTAAATATAAACACATTTTTCATGGTACTACAAGACATTAGCTGATAAATGCAAGTTCCTGACAGAGTCAAAGGAATTGCAGCCTGTGGCAAACCACTGAGCCTCTAACAAAACCCAGAGATCTCCCCTGCTTATGTTGTATTTGTACAGGAACAGGCTTTTGTGCCTGTACTGCTTCAGTTCATCAAGCTAAATTCCACCTGCCTATTTGTCAGTAGCATTTTTACATCTTTAATATATTTGCCAGAATTCCTTATAGATATTACCAATTTATTTCGTATTTTATGTAAAAACAGCTATTTCTATAATTTGGTGGGGGTTTTTTGGTAGGCTTTATATCCTCAAATCTCTACAGTTTTTGAAGTATCACAGTAATAAAGTGAATGAAAAATTGATGAGAGGTTTTGTGTGCTTTCGTTAAATGCATTTGTGTCAATTCACCTGTCAGTCTTTATCAAGCCTGTACTTGCACTGTGTGAATGACCACCACCTTCAGAAGACTGTGGAGGCCAGAAGGTTTGGGCAGGCTTTACCTCCTGTAGAGGAAGGCCCTGTCGTTGTTAGACTGGATTTCTGTTTTGCTTGCTGGGAAATTCTGGAGCTCCTGAATTGCAGCATTTAAAATTACTTTCTGCTAAAAGGAGAAATAATGAAACAACTGAGAGAGTAGATGCTTATGAAATATTTTACTTAGGGCATTACCTTGTGGTAATTTAACCTTTGTATACAGTTCGAGATGTCTGTTATCTGTGGCATGAGCTCTTCATGTTCTATGGGAAGTGGAGAAAAAGAATGTCTTCTCTACACTGAACAAGGGCCCACTAAGAATGCAATATATCTCCATCTGCTCACTGATGTCCTGCAACCCTTGCAGCGGTGGCCTGCCCCTAGCCGACTGCCCACAACTGTATGGCTTTCCACATGTGGTATGGAGTAACTGCTGGCCTAATTCTGGCTCTGTCCATTTCCTGCTGCTGGACCATAATGGCAGCAGCTCTTCCACCAAGTGGCCTAGCTGTGCCTAGTTGTGCATGTAGCACTGGGAGACAACCAGACTTTGGTGTTTTCTTAACGCTATCTTAGCTGAAACCAGTATGGTAAGATAGAGTATTTCTAGCTATGGCCAAGATTTTATGTAACCAGTTAATGGTAAGGAAGGAGTGATAAAATGTTATTGACCTGTCACCAACTTTGAGTTGTGTGTTGATTCATCCACTCAGTAGCAGGGTATATCCTCAATTAGTGCTATGTATGGATTTAAACACCTCTTCTTCGTGCTGTTGCAGGAAAAAAAAATGAAAACATCATCTCCCTTAATCTTCCTTAAAGCCCCAGAGCAAGCAACCCCCCCAAAAAACCAAAACAAACAAACAAACAAAAAAAAAAACCAACAGGAAAGTGGTGAATTAGAAAGTATAAGCATGAGATGAAGCAGGAGGTAATATGGAATGTCATCTAGATCCTTCTGGTGCCCTAGCAGTGCAGTATAGTAATCATATTTAGATGGTTTTCTTCAGCAATGTGTTATTTTGCGCTTTTTGAAAGACTTCCTGCAGTTAAATCTTCTGAATTCTTCAGCTTTATAAGCTAAACATTGTGGTGCCAGCTGATGTAGTAACTCAGCCAGGGAATAAAAAATTTTGGATAATTTTCAGACACTTCCAGTTCCCAGAAGTATTCAAATAGTACAGGAACGCATAGTATATAAATATATTTAAAATTACAGTTCAAATCTAGTATTTTTCCATTCAATTAAAATTAATTTATCACAGGATTTCGTACTGAGACAAAACCTACAGAATCCTGTGATTTGTAATTTTGCCTTAAAACAGATGCAATATCCATTATATGAGGACCACCTCTGATCAGTGTGCTTTGTTAGTAGTAGTTGAATTCCAGCTTCTGGAAACTTCCAGTCTTGCGTCAAAAGATATTTTACTATTCACACCTGATTGAATTGGTATGAAATGGCACGCAGCATTTTGCTGTGCTTCCTATGGAATTATGTTTTGAAGCACCGAATTTGTCAAGTTCAGAAATAAGACTTTAACATCTGGTATTTATTAGCTGTTGAGTGACATAAAATGCAAGTTTACCATTCCAAGAACTGCATTTCCAAAGGCTTTCTAAAAGTTGGTATTAAGACATTAGTCAAAGGGTGAAACGTGGGCTTTTTGAGTCCTTCAGTTGAAACGATGGCAGTTTGACTTGCTGTACGTAACACTGTGGGCTGAACTTGTTACTTATCAACAAGTTCAGGAGTAAGTTTATTTATTTTTTATTTTTTCCACAGCTACCTTGCTTTTCAAATTTACCCCATCTTATCCATTTGGCCTTAGCTTTTGTACAATGTATTCAGATCAGAGGGCTTGTATTTTACAACAGATATTGTTACAATCAGAGATATTTATCAAAGCCATTAATTCAAGATGTCAAAGATTGCAATGGAAGATAAGTGTGTGTGTGTATATTAACTTCTGGGTTAAGATTGGTCTAATGGTTGTAAGGGCCTTTATTCTAAAAGCAAGCTGGGGATGGGGAGCAGGTTCCACTTTAAGTACTTCTCAGTCTTCTGTTGTGAAGCTTCATACACAGCAACAAAAAGGCTAGGATGCAGAATTGTAGAACTGTTTGGGTTGGAAGGAGCTCTTACAGGTCATCTAGTCCAACTCCCTTGCATCGAACGGGGACACCTACCACCAGAGCATGATGCTCGGAGCCCCGTCCGGCTGGCTTTGAATATCTCTAGGAGTGGGATATCCACCACCTCTGGGCAACCCGTTCCAGTGCCTCGCCACCCTTATAAGAATTTTCTTCCTTATATCCAATCTAAATCTACACTCCTTAAGTTTGAGATCTAGTAGTACTCCAATTAACTTGAAGTTCTTTGTGTGTATGTAAACATCTGTCAC
Source organism: Tetrao urogallus (assembly GCF_951394365.1). Lineage (NCBI taxonomy): Eukaryota > Metazoa > Chordata > Aves > Galliformes > Phasianidae > Tetrao > Tetrao urogallus. The sequence continues at coordinate 14,081,833 of NC_136815.1, forward strand.
CGTAAACATCCAGAGAGAGCATTACATGTATTAGACATGTTTTCTTACAGTGGTATCTTTAATTTCTTTGGAGTTTCTTTTTTTCAGGTAGGAAAGCTGAGATACTTTGTTTCTGTCTTATCCAGTGGTGCTACAGCCAGGTGATAAATCAGCTCAAGGCAACTTTTGCTTCATCAGCTTCCAGAACTTGTCTTTTGTAACTGCAGGATAAGTACTTATCTGTCCTCTGTAAAAACATCACCTGGTGCTATTAACAAATGTTAACATCGCCCATGTTTCACTGTATCTTTCTGTAGTTTTCTCTCTTTTCCAGCTCTCCAGGTCTTTGATAAAGACAAAGCCATTCCATGCTTACCTGATTAATGAAGTTTAATACCTGAATAGCCAATTGATTTTTAGCCCAGCACAGATTGTGGATTTGCTTTTTGGTGTGGCGTGTGGAGAGAAATGCCACGGAGGCTAGAGTGTATGCAACTTGGTATGTCTCCATTTGGAAAGTATCAAACAGATTAAATAGCATTTTCTCCAGAGTGGTTTTAATATGGATTAAGTAGATACCAACATTTAAACTTCATTAAAATTCACCAACATCTGTGGGTTTAGGACAGTACAGTTGCATGAGTTAGTTTCATCGGTTCAGACCTGTCCATTTATAGAAGTACGTTGGCAGTTCTGCTCTCTTGAACGTTTTCCACGCTAGGAGTTTAAATGAAATTGCCATTCCTGATGTAGCGGTAAACGTAAAGGTTCGTGGTCCGAGCTTTAAGAATTGCTATGGGAAAGCTTCCAGGACTGTGATAACACGCATTCAAAATGTGTCAGCCACTATTACCAGTAAAAGCTTTCAAGACTTTTGCCAAGCTAAATATTGATCACGGTTTTCCCTCGTGTTATTTAGTGAGAGGATGTGGCTGTCATGGCGCCATCTGTATTTGATGCCCATGTCAGTTATGATCTGTTTGAAAACAGCTCAATAACATCACTATTTACACTCTCTCCCCAGATCCTGGCTACTGGTGCTGGTGGTTGTGCTAATAAAGCTTTCATAGGTGGGAAACACTGTTAAGCATTCAGAAAGGTTTAAATACATGACTTAAGAACATAAATCAGCTTGTTTCATTGTGTATTTAGTGGGCTACCAGTAACTCTGTTTTGCTTAATTTTGTATCTCTAAGAAACAGCTCAGCAGAGGTACTGGAAATCTGGTTTTAATATAGGCACTTTCAGCTCTCTGGAACAGAACTACATATGAACTTTCAGTACTTTGATTTGGTGTTTTCTCTCTTCAGAGAAATACAAACATGTGTATCTTAACATATTCTTGTCATTACAACTGAATGTTTCCAGGATCCCCGCTGTTGAGGTTGTCAGTTCATGGTAAAGGTATTGCTGTATTAAAATATGAACTTTTGAAATAAACAGCTGTGCTTTTGTATTATGTCCAGTTGAAATTGCTCATACGACTAAAATATGCATCTTTGAGCATTTTTAATAGTTTCAGAATGTATTTCTTTCTGTAGTATGACTTCATTTTTAATGGTTGAGCAGTGCTTTGAAGATTAGAAACACTGCTAAACAGCTAGCATTTTTTTTAATTAATTAAGGATTAATGGCCATTAAAATTTGGCAAGTGGCTACTCCAAGTGATTGAATTGCTTTGGAATTTTTGAAGACTACCTTTACAATGCTGGGGTACTTTTGAGGTTTAGTTAGTAGCTGTTTGTAAACCCACCCTCTTCTAAAGAGCCCTTGTATATCTTAGTAAATGCATTTAGTATGTATGAAATATTAAGCTATGCACACGACTGATATCTGTGTTCAGAGATGCTGGAATTTAAAATCTTTAAAAAACAAAGTTTAAATATGTGTTTTTATAGTAAGTCACATTGCTTAATGTGTTTTGTACTCCAGTAGGTAGGCAGCCTTTAATAGTTGGCGAGTCATATTCTGTAACTGCATTACTTAAATGACGGTAAGAGCTGAAATGTTTCTTGTTACTTTTAATTTCATGTGGCAGTGGCGTAGCAGTGATGGTTCTGAGGGTATTTAGAGCAGCAGACCTTGCATTTGAAGGTCTGTTCTTAATAGTGAAATAAGAATTTCAGTGCCTATGTCTGTATCGGTCATACGGTATTTTGTTGGCAAGCTTTTCAATCCCAGTTGAAGAGCCTGCTCCACTAAAGGCTTGTGTGCTATGCACTAAATGAAACTCTCCAGAACAAAGAACAAAATGAAAACAGGGTTGACGTGTCATCAGGTACATTTCTCAGACTCCTTCATTTATTGTTTCATAAATGATTTCAGTAGCTAATGTATTTTCCAGTGCAGTCATAAACCGCAACTTCTGCAGCTTGTTAATGGGTGTGAAATTGAGAAAAGCGAGTTTGTGAGCTACTTCTTCTCTACTTTACTTAGACTCCTTTAGAAAACAATCTTGTGGGTGAGCCTAAATTGGGGTCTGTGTCTCCCTGGATAATAGTTGCTGTGATTTTCAGGTTGGAGATAGAAAATTGCTGACTTTGGTAACAACTTTGTTGTGTTTTGAAGTAGTTGACTAGCATTTGAATCCCTAGTTTTATCTTCCTGAAAAATATTGATGGTCTGTGACAGCCAGTGCTCTTTTTGTTTGCTGCTGTTTTCTGTGAGCAGATACTCACAGAAAATGCTGTCAGAAATGCTGTAATAAAACTGACATAATATCAGAAGCGCTTTTGGATTGGAGTCAGTAGGAAAATGGGAATTGTAATGGGAACAGTAAATATACACAGAAATCTCAATAGCAAATGAGGAGAAAAATACTGAAAAAATGAAGCTTTTTGGGCTGTATTTTGAGAATAGTAGTGCAGTACATAAAGAGCATGGTATGTTGTAATGAATTATTTGTATGTTGTTTTTTGTATGTATTATTTGTATGTTGTCCTGAATTATTTTTTTATGAATTTCTTGAGTGAAAGACCGAGTTTATGGCAAATATATAGCAAATGTTACATTTAACAAAATGCGACTCAGTATTACTTATGTGTTGGCTGTGTGATAACAGATATTTGGTGGATCGATATGGTCTAGTTCGTGTTTGCTGCACTTCTTTTAAGTGTTGCAAAATTCTCCTTTGCTTCCAGTTCTTCCCCATGAAGGAAATCTATTTATAATTTTTTTTTTCAAAGCACGTTTTTCTTCCATTTAATCTATACCGCAACTCTTTAATTTATTAAGAGTGTTTTTTGCCAACTGAGGCAAAGATTAAGAACAAATATATAAGGACAAGCTAGGAAAAGATCTATGTTACTGATATTTAAATATAAGCTTAAACAACCCTCAAGAGGTTGAGCTGAAATCCATTATAGTGGGGGATTTACCAGTGAATGTATTGTAGCAGTAGTGTAACAACAACACATTGTCAGACATTTTCTGGTGCATTTTGCTTGGGTGGGTGGATTGGGATTTAGTGAAATAAAATCCACATGTGATGGACCAAGGATAAGATTTTGAGGTCTATTTTTGTGGTAACCATATCCTGTCACGTTCTAGTTTTTATTATTAAACAAAATTTTATTTGTGCAGTGAATTTCTGGTAAAGTAGCATTTCTACCATGTAACTATTTATGAGTGATGGTTGTTTATACTGTTCCATTTCTTTTTGTATTGCCTTATGAGTCATTCATTGTAGAACTCAAACTTAGGAAAGGAAGTGAGAAATATAATAAAAAGAGAAGGAACTTATACTCCTTTTAATCATTCATTACTCCTTGAAATATGTAGTTCACAAGATACAGATTGCGTGACTATCTGAAGTAAAATTGCAATAAGGTGCAATTTTAAATGTTAGTACGTTTTCTGCTTTAAAGAAAAAAAAATCCTACTGGTTTCTCCATAATTACTTTCAAGATGTTTTGGTAATGTTTCTTTGAAGTGAGAGCTAATAAAAATTAGAGCAAGAAGATAAAGTTGAAACAGACAAAGAAACATAAATGAATATTTCATTTTAGGAGGGTATTTCAGAAAGATGAGTTAGAACTGCTTTTTTACTTCATTTAGTGGTCTTTAAATTCCCCAACATTTTAAGAGTGGCTGTTGTTTAACTTGCCTTGAAGATACTGGCATTCTAACTGGTAGCTCGCTTGTTTTGCAGCTCTAGTCTATGCAACAGTTAAAAGAATATAGTTATGAGTTTTAAAATTGTTGGGGGAAAAATGATTACATCTTATGGTTTTCTTGTCTTTGCGTTTTAGGTCGTGTTAAAGATCATTAAACATTACCAAGAAGAAGGACAGGGGAATGAAGTGGTCCAGGGAGTGCTGCTGGGTCTTGTGGTGGATGACAGACTTGAAATCACAAATTGTTTCCCCTTCCCTCAGCATACAGAAGATGATGCAGACTTTGATGAAGGTAATGGCTACAATTTTTTGCAGAACTTGTGGTAAAACAAACACCAGCCATATTTGCAAAAAGAGATTTTTTTTCACCACGGCCAATGGGTTCTGTGTGATCAGAGAGTGTTTTTGTTTTGATTTGAGGCATAACTGCTCTACTTAAAATGCTATCTTGCATTTCCAACTGCAGCATATGGAAAGTTACAGGTAAATACTATAATGTATATACACACATTGTAGAGTAAGACTGTCTCACTGAAAATTACATTTGTTTCCAGTATAATTCATGTATCCATTTCACAAAAAGACTTACAGTTTGTATGTCCATGTATGTGTATATATGTAGTCAAGCATGTAGATTGCCTCCCTGTGGATTTCTTTATATGTGTTAAGTACTTACTGAAAGCCTGGAAGGCAAAGCTTTGTAAGTTTAAGAACCACTGGTTAACATGAAATCTGCATGATTTTTTGCTTCTCCAACTAAGCTACAAGTAGTATCAGAGGTTTACATCTCTCTCGGTGCTTACTTGCTGGCCTAGCAGGTTTTTTTATTTTATTGTCAATATAAGTTAACATAGTTGACCTGACACAGAATTATAAAATTTGTAAAACAAATTTTAGAGGTTTATAATTCTAATCTTTGCACTGTGTGTATGTATACATCTAGTGATGCTGGTAGAAATGCTTCTTTGTTAGGTTTTAGAGAAGAACAATTTGACTTCAAGAGTAACTGAAGAGGCAATATAATCAAAGGAGTTGTGGTTGGAAGCTTGATTCTATCTAATTTTGCTAATTCAGTTTGAGCAAGATTAAGTAGTGTTTAGGCATAAACTCATTTTTCTTATAATGAGATTAGATATTATTAAATTAATATCTTATTACAAAAGAACCTTGAACTGCCTTTAAAACAGAGATTGTTTTAAGACTGTGCAGCTTGGTAAAGTTTCTTAGCTGCTTATTGCTTTTGTTTTGTTTTGTTGTTCAGAATTTTAAGAACAGCAAAACAAGGGAATGTTAATTGTCCTACAGTAATATGGTACCAGAGTCAGAGCTATATTTTCTTAAAGCCTAAGAGATGTTTTAAATATTATTTCTCTTCTGTATCTCTTCAAAGGATTAGAGTAAGCTAAATTTTTAATTGGAGCCTGTGCTTTAGTTTTTGCTGTACAAAAAGGCTGCTTTTTTTCTGTGTAGCCAATAGATAAGCAAGCAGTGAAATAACGTTCTTAGTTTCTGAGATGGATTTATCTCACTATGACAACCGTATTGAAGCTGTAAGTCTGTGATCTTATTGCAAGGTTCAGCTGTTCCTGCTTGTAAAAAAAACTTCATTTCAAGAACTCTTGTCAGTTTTTCTTTTTCTCTTCTCAGCAAGCAGGCACTTATCCTGGTATCAAGTAAGGTGCAAAGGCAATGCTTGTGGAGCTTCCCATACCAGGATGCCTTAGCATATCAACCTTCTGTTCCAGTGCTACAGAGGGAAGAATAAACTCGAGCCAGCATAGATGGCACGTGTAGCAGTTTAACTGCTACGTGCCTAACAGCAGTGTGGAATTGGCAACCGTGTCAGCAGAGCTTTCCAATGCTGCACTATGTACAAAGAGGTTCTCTGCCTTCTTGGTAAAATAGTTGAGCAGGCAAAATCATTCACACACTGCTCTTGTTCACTCTGCGTTACCTTTACTTTGGGTCTCTTAAGCACTTTCACTCATGTGGAGGGGCTAGAGAAGGTGAAAATCGAAACAAAGTGTCTCTTGAGGTAGCCAGCTGAGTGTTACATAGCTTTTTACCCTTGGAATAGAACTGTCCTCCATCTCGTCAGTGTGTCTTGTTTGTTTTCCCTGGAGCTGTGCTTCTCTATGCAACTATTTCGCTGGATTTTCAAAAGATTTTTTTCTTTTAGATGCAGGTATTTAAGCAGAGAGATCCATTGTTATCTGCTAGAACCTTAACATTCACCATGTTAAAACCCAAACCAAACAAGACTTGTATAAATGAGTACCACTGGTTTTATGTGTCTACCCTAATTCAGACCCAGAGATACTGAGGGAAAGAAAAAGTATCTCTGCGCTTCAGTACTTCCATCACCCAGAAAGATACTGAACATAGTTCGCTTCGATCTGCATCGTGCTGTATTGCCTTTTCCTCTAGTTTTCTTAGTGTGTCTTTGGATTTTTCTCTTTTCTTTTATCCAGGATACTGGAATAGAAACAATTCTATTTGCAGTGAAAGGTTCTGGGCCTGCAAAATACATTTCACAGAATCACAGAACTGTAGAGGTTGCAGGGGACCTCTAGAGATCATTGAGTCTAACCTTGGTCTGCCAATATCCTGCCTGACTTTGGCCATGCATGATTGTGTGTTAATGCAGGGACTACTGCACAGGTTGCAGGGACCACAATACCCCAGCTGACCTCCTCCTGAGGGGGGAGCAATCATGCTGCAGTTATCTGTTCCCAAACACCAAATCTGCTATGGTGAGAACTGGATGAATGCACAAAAACCAGTTTATTCTGTATCCTCTTGCAGGAGCTCTAGGAGTAGGTCACATGTAAAACACACGTTTACCTTTTGCTCTTGAGGTGATTATTGTTAAGAGAATGAAGTTTATGTATGGGAGGATGATATTTCAGCAAACAAATTTTTGAGTACTTAGCAAGAAACATGAAAGCTACTGATTTGTTTTTAAAACTGAGATCTGATATAAAGCACGTTTTTGAAGGTGCTAAGAAAATGCCCTTAACTTAAACTTGAAATAGGTACTTAAATGATGTTTAAGAATCTGTGGGATAAAGATGGATTTCTAACTGTTGTTAGCAACAACCATTACTTCAAATATGCTTTTATTTAAGAAGGTGACATTTTGCTTCAAATATGCTTTTATTGTAAAAGGTGACTTTTGCTTCTCACTGCTAATATCTGAACTAATAGTAAATTTTGACTATTTGCCTCAATATAATTGCTTCAAAAACAAAATTGACAATTTAAAAACAAAAGTCACTGCTTTTTTTTTTTTTTTTTTTTTTGGTGTAAGATGATTTTCTTTGGATTAGTTTGGACTATTTCTAGAAAGTATAGAAAAGATATATATATATTTAGCTTCAAGTAGTTCTTATTAAAAATCTGTGAGGGCTGTCTAACATTTACGAATCCACAGGTGTTTTTCATCTCAGAAAGTTTCTCTTGCAGTGTCATCTTCCTGAGATTCTTTTTACAAAGTATAATTTTTCGTAAGATTTTCCTGTCAGGGAAGTCTTAAACACCTACAATGGCCTGCTGTAGCACAATATTTTCCAGGGAGACTTTCAGCCCAGCAATCTGTGCTAGAAAGCTGTAGGTGAAGTTTAGTTGATGATGTGTGAACTAATGGAGGAAAATTGCCGAACTGGTATATGTTGTTGAGTCTTCAGCAAAATATGCCTCAGCACAGGCTTTGATTTTAGGGCTGCTCTCTAGACTCCTGTTCAGGCTTTTACTTCCAAATAGCTTTATTTCTTTATTCTCAGTGCACTCAAACGCTCAAAAGTATTGAAATGATTTTTCAAAACAGAGGTCTTTAAGTTTGAGAAGATACTTTCATGTGACGTCCTCCAGGTTTTCCCTAAACATGAGTTGAATCTAATGATTTCTGCTCTAAGGATTTGTTGGTGAAAGCACTGCTGTGAAATGAGCAGTACCCACGCACATCTTTGTTCTGTGAGGTTAGTTTTCTGAGAATTAGTTTCACTTTAGGGTACTTCAAAGCTTTTGTCTGTGCTTAGTTTTTCTTTCAGTTAGCATTTACAAAGAAGTTGTAAGGCATGGCATTAATATTTAAGGAAGAAAATACATATTATTCTTGACTACAAATTGCTTCTGCAAGGGACATGTTGTGTTCTGTTCTTCTCATTTCAGTTAACTCGCTTTCCATGCAAGGAATACACATTGCTTTTAAATAGGAAGAAAAGCTACATAGCGAATAACACAGAAGAGAAAAATGATGTAATGTACATTTTGAAATTCATGATAAGTTTTGAGACGCTTTATTTCAACCTGAGATGTTTTTACTACCTTACTTTCAAAGCTAAGATAATAGATTAAGTGCTGTGGTAGTTGTGCCAATAACAACTTTGAGACAACTGTGTAATCATGTATTAAAAAGAAAAAATTCTAGAATGTTAGAATTTTCTTGTAGCTATGTGGAGTTTTCATCAAGTTCGCTGTGAAATACTGCAGATGGAAAGGTGATGTCTTCACTTGTGTGAATTTTACTTCCTCGCTTGAAGGTTAATTTTGTTTGTCAGCTTTCAGAAAAGAGCTATCTCAGGATTCTTACGTTTGCGTGTATCTGTTGTGTGTAGGCTGTGTTTAGTTGTGCTGTCAGTAATAACTAAAATAACACGGTGAGCGTTTAGCGAGAACGTTGCACGGTTTGCGATGCGTGTGGCTGCAGTTTAGCCTCAAACCCAGGGGCATGTGCAGCGACACGTATATCCCATGTGGTGGTTTTCAGGGTTTGAAGCAGACAGTGGCAGCAGCAGTTGTTAGTGCAGAGCCCGACCTGCAGCACTGCCAGCACTGTGCCCTGCAGTTACGTGGTGCTAGAGGGCTTCACACGGCTGGAAGGAGCGCGCTTTTAGAGGAGTTAATTTAAGATAAGCATCACACTGGGGCACGCGTGCTTGAATTGGTCTCACTGCAGTGAGACTGAAGTGAACGTTCTCTGTTCAGGTTCCTGTCCCGTTGGAGGAGCCGTTCTGGACGTTAAATCTCTTAAAGCTAAGCTTGTGAGCTGCTGCGCTTGGCGTTGTAGGTCCTTAAAGAACAGCATTGCCTGAGTTTGTGCTTCCCAGCGTCACAGTGCGCAGCGTCTTCTCGTCTTCCACGGCGGGGTTCGAAGTCTGTGTGGAAAGCAATGCGCAGCCATGCCCCGCATCTCGCTCAGGCCGAGCGCTGCCGTCCGCCCTTACGCAGCGGGATGGCGGCCGTGCGGCGAGGCTCTGCTCTCCCGCGCGGGGCGCCGCCAGGGGGCGCCGTCATCCCGCGCACGGCGGCCGGGAGCGGAGCGTTGCAGCGCGGGGCCGTGGCGCCCCGTCCCGTGCCGAGGTCCGTCCGTGTGCCGCCGGGCGCTGCGGAGCTCCGCGCGCACTGCTGCAGCGCGGGGCTGCGGCGGCCGCGTCCGGCTCTCCTCTCCCGTTCCCGATCCCCACGCGTTTAACCCCTCGGTTAGTGCGGAGACAGGGACTTTTGTTTATGCGGGCTGTGTCAATTTAAGAATTGCGTATATACTGTTGCATATTCTGTTCCTTTTCTTGGTGCTAAATACCTTTGCTTGTAGCGCTTCTGGATTCTCGAGTGGGATTCCTTCTTGCTGTAGAAATAGTACTTTGCAGAGGTAAATAAATCCTTTTGTTCAGCGTCTCATTTTGAATCAAAACTGAGGAATTGTTGTGCTCTTTTAAGCACAGACATATTAAAATTGTATTTAAATCCACGTCCGTTAAGATGTGCTGCAGAAGGAGTCGGGGCAATATGCACCAAACACAGGAATGCCGTAACGCCTTTTATCTTACTTGAAGAAAATGTTCTTTGTGACATTTTTCTTTGAGTAATTTTAAAGATGAAATACTTAGATCTGCCGGATTCCAGTAATTCGGTCCATTTGTTTGATTTCTGTAAGCCACCCATGCAGTGGATTTCATTACCATATTTAATAATAAACTCGTAGTTACGCTGGAATTTACTGAAAACTGTACTTCAGAACACTCATTTAATAGTCCTAAAGAGGAGGTGAGAGAGGGTTCTCAGTTGCAGGCAGCAGCTGTGCAGGTAGGGCTGTATGCAGCAGGCTGAGCAGCACTGCACCGTGCAGCCCTGGCGTTCAGGTACTCACTGCATGCAAGTGCTGAACCTGAAGCCAGAAGATTTTTCCTTCATGGTTTGTGTTCCATCTCAACTCTATTCTTCATTTATAACCACGATATACAATTGTGCAGCTTGCTAGATGAATATTTTGTATTTTATAACGCTTGCAGAAGCACTTTTTTTTAAAATGTAATCAGTAATATGAAAGCTCAATTTCTTTATTTTCTTCAGGTTAAATAAAAAGCTACAGACAGCTCTGTGATTTTGTTTCTTCTTGCAAATGCAACGGGCTGCACTCTGACTAAAAGTGTACAGGGAAGAGTAAGAAGAAATACAGAAAGTATATTTAGGTTTTAATATGTGCTTTGTTTTCACATAGTAGTCTATAAATTTTATGATAGTCATTTGGAAATAGAAAGTCTTATGCTTAATGCTTAGTAGAGATGAAAAAAATTACAGGTTATTTTCCCTGAGTACTCAGAAGGATTTTCAGAGTTACTTTTTGGTGAGTTACACAGAATCTTGAGGTTATTTGCTTGTTACAAATTCACCTAATGTGTTATTTGTTCTGTTTTGGGGATATGCAGGCTTAATATGGAAATACTGTATATTCTTCCACATTTAAAATCACACAGAAATGATCTCCTGTTTGTATTTTATCATTAACTTATGGTAACCAATACCTAAGGTGCTAATTGTACTGATTGTGGAGTCCCAAGTAAACCTTACAGCTCCTTACAGCTGTTTTCGTACAGTTTCAGTAGATTCATTTCTGAAAAGATGTTAGTGTGAACATATGGCAACAGTGAAGTGTGCTGCCTTTTTTTCACATGTGCTCTATTTTTTACTGAGCATTTGAGTTTTTCTATACCACAGTTTAGTCGAAGTCTGGATGTAGCCATTTGTTTTTTAAGAAAAAAGGTTTTTTTTTTCAGGCAAATGCTGTAACATACAATAGGCATCCTGGTAGACAGACAGGCGTGTGCTCAACTGTCACACTGAGGTAGGTGCCTTCTGAGGTGCCCAAAAATTAGGCGAGCAGATAGTAGCTTTAGGCTACCTCTGTGCCTGGCAGATGAGCTTCTTGCAGGAGGAAGCCCAGACCATGTGAAGACAGTGGTGTCCACTGCAATAAAACTTGCTTTTTCATCTTTCATTGTGAGTCTTCAGTCCTAGACAACATGCTGCAGCAATGGAAATTTCCATTCTGTTTGGCTGCTTGGATCGCTATCTCCACTTTGTGTGTGTTTTGTTGTGGTCTCTAGCATGTCCTTGCTTAAGAGACTGATTTTCATTTGATTTTTCTTCTTTTTTTTTTTTTTTTTTTTTTTTTCTTTTTTTCTTTTGTGGTCCCTGTGTTCCCCCATGCCTTTAACTAGCTATGACTCTCAGTTCATTTGTTCTTTTGGTAACACTTCTAGTGTGTCTGCACCAAAAGAAGGAGAATGATCTTTTAACACCTTCTTACTTGTTTCCATTCTCCCCCTCCCCTTTCCTTTTCTGCTAATACAAGTATTTAGCCATTTCCTTCCCTGAAGAATGCTGCAATAAACTTGAGGGAGCAGAAGGAAAGTACAGCGAACTGCATAAACCCCTTGTGCTGGAGTCTTATTCCAAGAGGCAGAATAAAGGGAATGGAGATAGCAACAACAACTCAGAGCAATACATCTGAGTAAAAGTGATAAGAATGGGTTGAAATACTAAGTAATGGTAAATAAAAAATGTATCAATCTTTTTTGTTTGTATTATCTCCCCTATCAGATATGTTTTCTGTTCTGTGACCAGACAGCAGTGCTAGCGTTCTTAAGATATCACCTAAAACACTATTGATGCTCTGTGGTGAACACAACTGTATTGTCTTGGGCATAGTTTAAAAAATTAAAAATTAAACATTGAACTGCAAATTTCTTGCAAAAGTTGCATGGAGGTCATGGAACAGATTTTTATAATCTGACGGTTGCTCCAAATGGTAAAGGCTGGGAGCAGCTCTGGGATGTGTGCATGGAAACAACATGTATTCCTGCAGGTGGGGGACTGTTAGAGTAACAGCTTCTTATGTGAGATTTATTGTTCTGAGGAATATGCTTTTTATCTTACAATGCAACGCAATTATGACAACTTTTTAAAGATCAGTTGGGATGTTTTAGTGAGCAGGAAATGGCATCGGATGATTTGTTGTTGTTTCTTGCCTAATAATGTGTTATGGTTTTCTCACAGCTGCATAACCTGAAGAAATTAGGCAGTGTTCTATTTGACAAAAAATGTGTATATTGTCAAGGTATAAAAGGCATTAAGCCCAAGTCGTGCCATATTAGTGTATAGTGTTTATATTTATTTTGTTAATGGACTGAGCTGTGTTACTGGCCCAGGGTTCAGTGCTGAATCCTGAATTAAATACTTAAGCAGTAGAGGTGGTTGAAATCCATTTTTGTTAACAGCAAACCTACTGAAGCAGTGGAGTTGAAGGGATAAGCAATCAATTCACAAAGCTCGCTAAACTTAAATGATTTTCTAGAGAAATATTTGTCTTTGATAGAAAGGAGAAAAATCCTCAGTAGAACTTTAGATCCAGTGTATAGAATCTTAATAATGACAAAACTAGGGAAGTACAAACTAGTTTAAAACTGTGCTGAGAATGGTCTAGGTGTGCACAGCTGCAGAAGGAGTAGTTTATATCAGCTTATGTTTTTAATTTCTCATCAGCCTACCTACCCAATGTGTTTATGGGAGATAAGGTTGTTCTTCTAACTAAAGGACGTTTGCTTTATTTTGGTTTGTGGTGTATTGGTTGAGAAGTTTCTGTAGTACGCAGCTTCTTTTGTTTCACTGTTTGCTGAACACACAGTTTGATTTCCTTTATTGAATTATATGCTTGGGTTCAGCATAAATTAATGCAGTAGAAAAATACACATTAAAATAGATTGTTTATTCTCTAGTAAAATATTCATACTTTTTTTTTTCGTAGGTTTGGTATGATAAATCCTTGATGCAGATATTTATAGCCAACATGAGGCACTGTGGAGCTTTATTCAATAATAGAAACGAAAAGATTTCTGAAAACTTTCAGGGGGGGAAAAAAAGACATGTTTTTGTGCAATATATTTCTGTCATAAGGGACATCTGTGAAGGATAATTTTTTAATACTTGCTAACAATCCTAATATAATACGGTCTATTCATCAGTCATATTGTTCCTGACTTGGCTGGTGTGGATTTTAGTGATTCCCGATGTGCATTCAGACTCTCTTAATTGCTAGTTTCTTGCTGTTCTATCTTATTGTTTTGTAGGACAATGCATAAACGGGCACGGAATAATCAAAATGGTTTCCCTGGCCATATTAGGCACCTAACAGAGATATATTTGCTGTGCAGTGTGTGCATGGTTTTGCAAGTGGAAGTCTCCTTAGAACAAAATAAATCTTGACATGAAAATAATGCAGCAGATTTGAATGCTCTCTTCAGTGTGTGTATATAAATAAATCATCTGTGTGATACAAAAGCTCCGAGATATAACATTTATACTGGAGAGAAATTAGAGGGGTAAGTTAGGGAGGCAGAACAGACACTGAACTCCGGGATTTTGGAGGTCTTGATTAAACTGTTAAATTGTGCCAAGTTAATGCCTTTTGGCTTAGAGGGAAAAGCTGGTTCAGATATATTTGCACTCTAACTCAGATCTAATCTTAGTTCACATGAGCTCAGAACAGCACTCAGCTGCAAGGCGTTGGGATTCTGACAAGGTGCTGGTAATGTTCCTCCAACTTGCACATGCAGGGCACATAGTGAGATGGGCAGTGCTGAGCTTTCTTGCTTGAGAGGTGATGGCACACTTCTGTGCTTTAGGATTTAACGTTAGTGACAGGGGAATACTGACTGGCTGAAGTCTGGCACGATTCCTGAATGGTACTTGCAATTAAACTTCCATACAGGGGTGGAAATGGGTTTTTCCACTATGTTCTTTGTGCAAAAATCTTGACTTTTTAGTGGTTTATATACCGCGATCTTACCTGCTGAGAAAGCGACAGCTGTTTAATATTTTGGGATAATCATTCCTATAGATAAATATCCTAATCCAGCATCTCTAACTCTCAACTGTTTGTGTCAGCGAAGGAACAGTAGTAGAAATGGGGGCTGTCGCAGCAGTTTGGGGGGGAGCTTTCCTTATAGCCGGATCCAGGTGTTGAATCTCTTTTTAAACCTAAACCTTAACCCTCTGATCAATTTGGGAGTAAACAAAAGGACTTTATTTGCTGGATTTGTCACACTGATTTTAGTCAGTCGTTGTAGCCAAGCACAACAGGTTGTCTTTAAAAATCCCACATAGCTGCAACACGTGAAAATATTTTTTTTGTAATTCCTTGGGTGATTTTTAGTTCTGCCTTAACAAGCCATGTTTAATAAAATTGGTTGGAGCTATAAAAGCACTAACAGTGACCAGGAATAAATCAGCTTGTGGCTGTTAAGTCAGTTGTTGAGTGCACTTGAAAGACCATGGTATATGCAAATGTTGATTTTATTCAGGGTTCAAATCTGTAGCTGCATAGCTTAATTAAATAATTTTACCAGACTTGATAGTTGTTCTCTATATTAAATAGCTTAAAATTTGATTCATCTCTGCAGTCTTGATTAAAAACAGTTTGGCAAAAGCTTCGTGCAAGCTGCTTTACTTGGTGAGCTTGATGGTGAAGCCGTGCATTTCACAGAGCTGCTGATTTTCTGTGGCTGCAGTCGGGGAGAAAGGAGTGAAGGAAGACAGTTGGAAAAGGAAATCGAAGACGGTGTTGTAAGGATGCAGTTTGGACACTGGGTGCCACTCCTGGTACACACAGAGGCTCGAAAGCTTTCCTTGTATAGCGAAACAACAAGCGCTCTTAAAAATGGAGATCTTTGCTCATAAAATTCTGAAGGCCTTCGTCCTCAGAGCCAAGTGTTTCCCCTAGCTGGAAAAACATATTCCTCAGTCCTACGCAGAGTAATGAAAGCTACAAGGGCAAGATTTCATCTGTTTTTTCTTCTGTCATCATAATGGGAATGATTTTCTAGGCTTGATGCTTTGCTGTCTGGCTGCGCAGCTTCCATCATAGGCAAGAAAGACGCAGTCACAGCACCAAGTATTCAGGAGCCAGACCAAGTGCCACAGTTCTCCTCACGAGTAGAAAGAATAATTTAAAAACAAAATAGGACTGAAAGGTCTCCCTCAAAGAGTGTGTGTGTGTGTGTGTGTGTATATACACACATATGTATACATACGTTCTGTGTTTTTTTGTTATTTTTTTTCCATGGATTTATTGCTTGTTAGAAGAATACAGTGTTTTGTAAAATAATCTGATGGTATGCTGTGATGGAAAACCAGATGAAAGAAATGGCTCAGGTTCACTCAGGGGTTGATGGACTTACAGAAACTAGATTTGGAGGCATGCATGATGGTTTTTTGATAGGCACTGAGTGCTGAAGGTAAGAGGAGTGCTGAGGAGTGGGAGTGAGGAGAAGCATTCAGATGTAAACTGGAGCAAGGTTAATACTGCCATTCTGAAAGCCATGCAGCTGTCCAGCTGGGACACAGGCTCTGATTTATGCCTTGCTGTGCCTGGAGGCATCAGCTGGCTCTAGGCATCCTAGCCCTTCTACAAACACGTGTGCTCAAACTGTTGAGGAAAGGCATAGGAGTTGAGGTCTTCCACAGGAGCGTTGGCCTTTATATACCTGGCTACTGGAAAATGAGATCTCAGTTCTGTTGATGAGGGGGGTTTAGAATGCTAGGACAGAACACTTAGAAAATGTGAGACATCTAAGGCTGATCTCTGTTGCAAAAAATTTACCTGCTGTTTTGTTTGAAATGGAGTTAAGATAATGGGTCAGAAATTGAAATGTGCATGGAAGGGGTGGAAAGCACGACACTAATTGAAATAATGAATTGCAGGCTGAAGGATGAGGGAGTTCTTTGTAAAATTCAACTTTGATATAATTGTGTAGAGTTAAAAGCAAAAAGTCACTCTATTCTCAAATGTAGAATTCTGAGATTTTTCTTTCACTTTTCAAAATGGCATTTGAGAAAGGGGTTCCTGTTTCTTACACTGCTCCATTGGACTGAATCATCCAACCTCTTCTCTTACAGTATTGTTCCAAGTGAAAAAATTGATATATTTGGATGCGTAAAGAGTGAAAGAGAAGTCATCCTTTTCTCTGTGTGTTTTTGTATTTGAAGAGTAAAAACTTTGAAAACTGTTATAAGTATTGACTCTTCTGAATTTAAACTTGCAAATAAATTCTCTTAATGTTGCCCTTAAGTTGTTTTGTGCTTTGCAGGACAAACTCTATCAAAAAAGCTTTGGCAAACATGAGTCATTTGGTGCTACTTGTAATTAGCTTAGTCTTAAGTAGATGGTGAATAATACAAAGCCGCACTGGTTTTTGTGGTTTTGCTAACTGTGGAAAAGGCCTGACTTATTTTAAAAAGCTTTTTTTTTTGTTTTTTTTTTTTTTAAATTTTAATGAGACCTTCTTATCAAAAGACACCAGATACATAAGCAGAGCCAGATATGAAGGAATTGGCAGCAAGCCTCCTTTTGTTGACACCTGGAAATCTAATAAATGGACCAATTGAAGTAATGAGTATAGTGGATGATAGGCTGGAGCCACCTGGATTTTATTAGGCTACTTGGTGCTTTGATCACAACTTGAAACAGAGAGTTGTCCGCTTGTAATGTTAGCATTCCAATTCACTACAAATTTTAATCTGACTCAATACAATGAAGGGCTATAAAACTCAAGACATGACTCAAATCAGAAATTGGTATGGGGAAGATGTTCAGCTTGCCCACCTCAGCACAAACCACCTGTTGAACAAAATTTGTACTCTCAAAGTGGAGTGGCAGATGACTTTCAGCTGGAACACATCTGCTTTGAGCCATGGAGAGCATTGTAACCTCTCAGACTTGCTGTGAGCAGATGAAGGAGTTCACATGGTGCGCCGGGCTGCATCTGGGGCTAGTATGGGTATCCATAGCATGTCTGATGTTGCGTGCTGCAGCTGCTGTAACAAACAAGTGAAGCCGCAGGGCTTTGACTTAAGGCAGCAGACGTTCTGGTCCGGCATTGGGCTCCCTGCACGTGCTCTGTGATGCAAGCATGGTCCTGGTGGGCTTTCTTTGCATTCCCTTCGTGTATTTTAAAAAGCACTTTAATATATATATTAGAAAAAAAAGATGCTTAGATCTCTTTTCTCACAGATCTGTCTTCTCATCCTACTTGCTCTTAGTAACAAATTAGTCTTTTTGCCTGTTCCCAACTTAAGATTTTCATTAATTAGAAGGAAGTCTTCAGCTAATACGCTGTTTAAAAAGCATCACGATGAATGAAGTCTAAGTGTTAAAACTGGTTATGGACCCAATGGACATTTTGAAAAGTATGCAATTAAAATCTACACTTACAAAGATGGCTAGTGATCCTTTTGCTTCCCCTGTGCTGCAGCTTTTATGCAAGTTAGATGGTATCTGGCAGCATATCCATTACATGCAGCTGACAGAAGTTTCATGGATCTCCTCGTACGGCAGCCAAAAACCTGATGTCTGTATGCAGCTCGCAGGCTGCGTGTTTGTGCATACAACCTGAAGCTGCACATCGCTTGAACCAAATGCCCTCTTTTATGCAGGAAGGTGTAGGTAGCTGAACCACAAAAGTGCACTGTGTCTAAGATGTCTGCTGCAGGGCACCTCGCCAACCTGTGTAGTAGAGAGTTTAAATGGTTGTAAAGCTGCCAACGCTAGGTATAAGGTGGGATAAGAGAATGATTTGTACCTGGAGTGTGAGATTAATACCCTGCACTTGCATAGCACCTTTCACTTGAGGGTCTTGTCACGCTTTATGATCAGTTAATTGCCTCATAACCTCTCTGTGAGGTAGGCTATCACTAGTTTACAGTTAAAGAAACTGATGCATAGAAGAATTTAAGTAACTTCTTTGGGATGCCTGGGTAGTTGTGGGAGAAATGTGTGAAGTTCTTCTCTTGCTAATTTTGGAATGCCTAATATCACAGCATCTAATTTCCCTTAACAAAAGGCAGGAACTTAGCCTTGCTCTTTCTAATTGCTCCAGCTCTTCAGTTGTGGGGTTCCTTGTCTGTGCTTTTCTCCCCCTTGTCCTTTGAACTGTGGTCTTCCAGGTGGTAGCTGAAGAGAACTGTTGGAAAGGACAACCAAGTGCTCTTTTAGGTGTGAGTCTAAAGCACTGTAACTTGTCCATCTGCTTTAGATGCTGAAGAGTGGCATTTTGACATGGAAATATTTTGAATCTTCGGACTGACTTCTCTACTTCTGAATGCGCAGGTATCTCAGAGCTGCTCTCCATTGTTTTTGCCACATTGAGAAATGATAAAGCATTGCTGTCGTGCCTGATTTCTCTTACTCCTGGCGCTGGAGGTCTGGCAGTGCAAGGTGCTGCTGATGGGAAGCCATGGCTTTGTCTCTGCTAGACCTCATACACATTAAATCATGGCAGTGCTGTTTCAGCATGTGAGTACACCTCTGTGGTCCAAAGAAAACTTTTGCAGTTAGTAAATTCCTACTTGGCCTTTTTCACGTTAGGAATAAAACAATCAGAGCTAACTTTTTAATCGCTTTAACCACATTTGTATAGAATTCTTCCATATCTATACTGGTTATAAAGACAGGAGCGAAGTTACTGTTCACCAGGAAAGGACATATGGGGTATTTATCTGAAGAGGTGCTGGAGTATGAAAATTAAACCTATCATGTATGGAGACTGTGTTACAGGCTGCATCCTTTATAGTATGTATAAAATGCTATCTTTAGAAATGCAACTGAGAGTAGTAATTCTTAAGATAGAAAAGTGCTTCAGAATGTTTGGAGCTGTGACAACTTATATTTTGGTTTGAAGTATGCGTGGATAAAAACTGGACATATTCTTCTCCCCTCACCCCCAGCGTAATTTCCTTATTACATATACTGGTTCTTGCTAGTAATGATTTTTATTTTTGAGACACTGGAGAGTGAGAAGTGCTGAAAGAAAGCTGGTATGAGCCATCTGCTCAATAAGCGAAACACATTTTTTGACCTCGGCTTTGGAGAAGAAAAAAGTAAACAGGACTTTCCCTTAAGATACTGGTGGACTTGACAAGACTGATAATTGGTTTTAATCATTCTGTTCAGCTGCTTTTGCCTTACAGAAGAAGGTAGTTTTTCTTCGGCTTCTTAACAGTCAGTAGTGCAGCTCATGCTGCAAGGCAGAAGCAGAAGGTCCAATATTAAAGATAGACAAAGTTTTTTGGTGTGATTTATGTGTATTTTTATCCCAGACTTACATTCTAGTTCTTCTGCTTTTTTTTTTTTTTTTTTTTTTGTGTGTGTGTGTGCATCTGTTTAAACAAAGTTACATAGCACTTCCACCTTAAAATAAGAGCAATTGTAAACCTTTTTTAAAAGAAGATTTACAAAGCTTGTCTTTGTTTCTGGAGGCAAGGATTATATGGCAACAAGATGACTGTTGTGATTGGAAAGGTAATGTGTTGTTTCCAGGGAGGAAACTCTCAAGAAACATGAGTTCAAAATCAAGCTGAGTAGTTCTGTGCTAGATGCAAACACTGGCAGTTTTTGAAAATGCTACTTTCACAAACTGACTGTAATGCATTGCATACAGGTCATACCGACCAGCTCACTCTAGCTTATCATACCTCCAAGTAAGCTAATTAGGGTCACATTAGTTGTGTTACACATTCCAGAGGTTTGTACTGGTACACTTTCAAATTTGCGTGAGTGATAACTGAGCAGAGTTAATCCCTTGTCTTGTAATTATACCTGCAAACCTTTTGATCATAGCTATTTTCTTCCAGTGTTTAATGGTGGTGCTTCTGCTTTCAGGATGTAATTAAAGAGCAAGCGTTATTGAAGCACCTGTTGGTGGAATCTCAGTAAAGTTCTTGTTGTCTTCATCTGAAGAAAACTGTTGTTGTTTATTTGTTCTGTTCTGTGTACTACAAAATGGGGGGTATTGAGGGATTTTTATCCATGCTACTTACGCCTGGGCTTTCTTTCCTCATATCATGCATTTTTCACTGCTGGAATGGTACTGATGCATTGCCCAATTTTCAGTGTTCAGTTAATTTGTCACACAGAAGATAACTGACTCTACTGGCCATAAAATTTGTTTTATTGCCAATACGTTTAAACACTTCTGATTAACTTTTATTGGGGTCATTTTATTAAATTTGATGCCTGTGAGTATCGTGCTGAGTTAAAGATTGCTACTTCAGATGCCACAGATTTTATTAAATTGTTATCCGAGAGCACGGTGGTTCTTTGTTCCTGGCCTGGATATCAAGTTTATTTGGAATCTGGCACAAGAATATGTTGTTTTCTTCTTTTGAATCAGTATCGTGCTAAGTCATAGTGCTGCCCAAATCCTTTAGGCAATTATTTGTAACAGGAATAAAAACCCGGAAATATTTAAAAGCTTGGGGAGCTCATTTGAAGAACAGCATCATTTGCTCTTTTACAGAAGGGTTTACAAAATTATAATAATGCCCAGTAATACTTAATTTTGGAGGTAACTTTATTGTTTTTACAGAGGATAACACAGCTGACCTATCTGAAATGCACATTTGTTGTTTCTTCTCACGTTGAAATAAAAACAAAGTTTTCAGTAATTAATGTGTAAGAGGGATGGTTTTTCTTTTTCTTTTTCTTTTTTTTTCAGACTATATAATAGCCTGAAATAGCTACTTCTAGTGCAGCTTAATTAGATTTTACTCCTAAGCAGAGTGGTGCTCACAGTGACTCAATATTGATTTGAAGATTAAGTGTTAATTCTTTAAAAATGCATATATACATTTTCATTTTTCAAGAAACATCTCTGTTGTAAGTAATGTTCTCATTCTTATTGATAATTCATTTTTGTGCCATGTAATGTAATAAAAGTTACATCATGAAGACTTTAAAGTAGGTAGTAATTAATTGATATCATAGCAGTCAAATGGTATTATAAAGTGCATCCTGCTGAGGGATGGAAACGTGCCAAAGAGTCATATGCTGGGATTGGAACAGGCCAGGTAGGATATTAATTTTAAATAGTAAATGGGCTATGAGGCAGTGTTTACCTACTGTTTAAACTAGGAAGAAGAATGTCCATGGTAAGCTTCTTTGGGGGGGAAAAGAAACAAAAAACTTTAGATAGTTTGGTCCAGGTATCCAACAAGAAATAGGCCAAGAAAAAATGATAGAACAAATGAAAGAATAACAGTGAAGAGATATGCAGAAGGTGGTTATTTGCTGCTTTCAGTTTGCACAGTGTTGCATAAGAAAGTGAACAGGCAAAGCTGAAGCAGCAGGGACAATAGAAAGAAATATAGGGGTTTATTTATAAAAGAGAGATCACTGCAATGAGAGGAGAAGTTATACAGGGAGATATAATGTCTTTTCAGTGGTGTGAGTTGTAATTTGGGGTTACCGGGAGGGAAACGATTATGGGAAGTGGAATTTAAAAGGCAAAAGTATTGGTCTTTTTGAGCACAGTCTGTGAGTGTAGCCTCCCTCTTTATAAAGATAAAGGCTAAAAATGGGTAAGTTGATTTCCGAGACTGTAAAAATCCAAGGATTTAATTCAGTGTATAAAACCAGCATTTGTGAAATTTGATGAACTGTGTGGTAAGTGATTATTTTACCTCCGCAAGGGACCCTGCGGACCTTCAAGTTTTTGACACTGAGGGAAATGTGTAATTCTTTAAAATAACTCCTGCTGCTAACCTAAGTAAAGAGAGAACTTTCATACAGAAACCTAATATGTGTGTGCCTTTAGTCATGCCAGAAGTGCAGATATGATGTTTCATACAGGCTTCTCTGTGGTTCCTAGTTGCTGAATATCTGAGTGCAATGAATGCATTTCACCATAAATTGGTAATGGTGTGTGCTTCGTGGGTGAAGATGATGGTAATCTTTTGCCTTGTGTCACCTAATCTGATTTTTCAATTCCTCAGTTACATAAACACTACAAAATCAAAATGTGGGGACGTGCTCCAGAACATTTGGTGATTTATTTTTTTAATAATAATTTCTATTTTCAATTTGCATCCTCTTTTGAGGAATTTCTTTTCAGATTTTCATAGACTAATTCCTCTTCATATGAAACTATGTATTTGCTTTCACACAACTCTTCCAATTAAGAAGACGAGCTATGAAGCACCTTATTTCTTGAGCATTAAATAGTTCTTCACATGTTTGCAGTATTTAATCGTGCCATTATAAAACCAACTGGAGAATGAGACCTGAATGCCTATGAATATCACATTATCAGAATTTTGGCCTGCCTGCACTTTTTTTTTTTTGGTAGGAATATTTGATTTGATATGAAAAAGTAAAAGTAAGAAGAAAATAAACTGAAGTGAATTGCTATCAGTGGATGGCCTTTGAAGAAGCTGAAAAAGAAAGAAAAACATCTGGCAGGCAATAGGTTGTATAACTTGTTGTCGGAAAGAATCATCCTTACCCTCCATTAGAATACAGTGGACAATGTTATGAGCAGTTAGAGGAATATGATTTGCATGTCAATCCAGAATGAATAAAGCTTGTAGTTCTTACAGTGGTAATAAAGGGGGGAAAAGTAAAATCTTTGGAAATGCTTTTCTATGTTGTTTATTAATTAATGATTTGTAAGATTTTTTTTTTTCCTTATAATTTGTACAAGCCAATTTTGACTTGGGGGGGTGGGGTGGTGTCAGATTTTCAGTTATTTTAAATAAAACATAAATGTTATGGAAATGATGAATCGCATCTGGTAGTTGCACTGTTCCTTGCAGTGGACAGAGTCCAAGTGGTTTAGGGTGTAGGACTGGATGCTTTTCTTTAGAATAAGACGGTTACCTATGCTGTCTTTTGAGAACTAGTTTCAGGTGATTAATTGGTAGAACGCTGCCCTGCAGTTGAACCTAATCTAGTCATTTATGCTGTGAACTGAAGCATTCCTAATAATAATAGAAATAATAATACAGACTGTTTTTTAAAAAAATATTTCCTTAAATTTCCTTGAAGTGACATGTAGGTTATTCTGGTATCGTTAGTCATTTGGATATATGGTAGCTATAGCTGCTAGTGGAATTGATGAGCAATTGAGACTGAGGGAGAAGCTGATGAAGATGGAGAAAGGATGGGGCAGTAGTTTATGAAGTCCTTCAATAATATCTCAGAGGGCAAACTGAATTTATTGGGACATCTCCTTAGGCTCGTTCCTCATTTATGAGATGGAGAAGCTTGGAGACAGCAGTTCAGTTGATAGCAGAGCGGATCTCAACTGAAATCTCATCCCATACTGAATATGTGAGCGTCTGATCTGACTGTAATAAAGGTGCATCACTGAATGGAATTGAGCAACAAATAGTAAAAACAGATACTTAATGTAGGGAGTAACTAATCAGTTCAACGTCAAAAGATTGCTGTGGTGCTGCACCTTCACACAGAAATATGCCGGTGAAGTGAGGGTGAGATCTATTTTACCAGACACAGGAATCATTTCTCAAAGTATAAGAGACTTGCAGTGTAATTCTTCTGTCAAAATGAGCTACTACTACAAGTTCTCCCTGTGTTTTAGCGGACACGTTTTGATTATTTTGCTAAAGACTGATTGTGTTTGTTCTTCAAGCACGTTTTAAACTGTAATTGTACACTGTGTTCTGCTGAGATGTAGGAGACTATATCTATAATTGGGGTTTTCATTAGATAATAAAATAGGATTTTGAAAATCTTCTACTCTCTGTAGTACACTTGTGGTACTCCTTATGGTACCCCATCCTTATTAGTAGCCAGTGTAATGAACTGCCTCTCTTCAAATGCAATAATGTTTTATCTCTTGCTTTTATGTACCTAAAAGCTGGGTCTTTCAAAGAATTTTTACAGTCATTCATGAACAACTCTCTCATTTTTCACAGAATTGAGTCTTTTCCCCCTATGTTACACATAATGCACATGATTTTAAAAGTTGTAAAGAGATCCTTTAGTTCCTAAGTATTTAGGTAAGTGTCCTACTTCAGTGGTGCAGCAGTTAAAACCTGCCTTACAAAGGTGGGCCCAGAGAGGTTGCTATTTGTTTGTCTTACAGTCTTTTTCAAGACCTTAAAGTGGTCAGCTTACGTTTGTTGTAGTAACACCTCTTCTCCTTCACTGCCGTCTGCCTAATGCTGCGTGGGTGCTCGTTAATATGGTTGCATAGAGCTACTTATATAATCATTGTGAATACTTGTGATGGAGCTATTAGTGCAGTGGTCGAAGCCAAAGGAAAGAGATTTCAAATTTAGGATCTGGAGACTCTCTTGAAGAACTGGGCCTTTCACTTGTTCATCTGTCATTCCTGTATATAGGAAAGGCCATGTTTGGGTTTGTAGTTGTTGAACTGTTAAGGATGGATCTGGGATCAAACTGAAGAAAAGCCCTGTGTGCTGACTGTACACACTGTAGCCAGTGTGTGTGGTGAGCTTACATATTGATAAAGGCAGGTGTATTCCGAGGTGGGTTTCTCATGCAATCTGAAGCTTGCTTGGGTTGCATTGAAGCAGTCGGGCATGTCAGATGAAGAAGGAACGCCAACTGGGAAGAAGAAAATGTACTTGATGTTTTTTTATCAGTTATGCTATGTAGAGTGGTAATTGACATGGAGAAAAAGTAATTTCACCAGAGCTGGTAGGGAGCATTTGTTCAGTAGGAAGATGCTCAAAGATGCTACGTCTCTAGGAGGGCATAGAGGTGTAAAGTGGTGCTGTGGGAAGCCTTCTGCTGTTACCATCTTATCTGCAACTGTCAAACTCAGTTTGGGAACTCAATCCTGCATTTGCTACAGAGTTCTATATACACTTCAATCCTTTTAATTGTTTTGCTCTTTTACCAGACTCTCACATAATGAAACTTGTAATAACAGAAGAAACACATTTCACAGCTGCAGGTTAAGTAGTCTTTGTGATTTGTCCTGTCCATACTGAATTCTGTGGGAGGGAATGTGCTCTCTTTGACAGTTTCTCTCTTGACTTAGTTCATGTAAATCATGATTGGTCATAGGGTGAAACACAGTGTATACTGTTATTTTCTCTCTCTGATTTGATCCTAATTGGCCTGCTGAGAGCACCACAAACCTGTGTTGGAGGGGGTGGTTGGTTGCCCTAGGGATGGGGAGAGGAATGCAGAATGGCTTAAAGAGGAGCAGGTCTGTGATTTGAAGCCCTGTGATTCTACTTGCCTATATAACTTTTGAGAGGAACTATTTCCTATTAATCACATCTTGTGCAGAAATACTCAAATTAGTAATATTAACTCCAAGCAGTAGACCTTAAGTACTAACAAAGTCTTTCATTCCATGATTTTCTGTTTCAAACTGTATTTGAGCTTTTTTTTTATCATCAGTGTATTTCTTTATTAATGCACGCTACTCCCAGGATATCTGTTTTTAGTTGACAAAGCAAATGTTTTTTCTTTACACAGATGACTTTTATAAAAAGATTTATTCTCTCAGAATTCTGACATTCCCTTTTTGATAATTTGCTGCGTAAATCCTGTGTTTGTATGTAGGACACTCTTCCTTTGCGTTGTGGACTATAGCATATTAGTTTTAAGTTAATGTCACTGGGCTTTTGCTTTGAGTTCTATGTATTTTGTTTCAGCTTCTCATAGGTGGAAAACAGGTTAAGGTTGTACATACGTATTATCTGATAAATTCTGTGAGTTCAGGATGACTTTAAATATTCTATTAAATTTTACTTTTATTTAATTTTTTTTCTTTTGCTTCCCTTAATTGGTTATAGTTCTTGTTAAGCTGTGTGTTACTGGAGGAGCAGATCACTGATTGCACTGTCATTTCAGAAGCAAATAACTGTTGTTACAGAGAGACCTTTGTAGGTAGTGTTTAATTTAATTGTGTTCTTACAGCAGTCTTCTGGCTGTTAGATTTCTGTAATTCAAGCGTCTGTCATTCAGAGCTCAAATCCCTGGCAAAGCAAACCTTTCGTAACAGAGGCACTTATATTGTGGCCTGGAAGCAGTAGTGTATTGATTGAGTTGGATTGTTTCAAGAATGGGAAATTAACCGTAACGTGTAATTTACCCTTCCTTTGTTATTTTAGTAGTACAAGGGTTTTTGACTTCTGTATTAAAAAAAAAAAAAAAGGGGGGGGAGGGGGGGGGAAGGGGGCAGTGTTGTTTCTTTTTACAGTACTCTTATTCTGGAAGGAGAGATTTGTTTACCTGCAGGTGAGTTTCCATAAGACATGCAATACTGTCTCACAGCTGAGGGCAGGAGGGGTCCCTGCTGTATTCTGCACCAGGCTGTCAGCCCAAGTGGTTGTGTGGCCACAAACTGACAGAGATTGGTTTGTAGATCTGGTGGAGGGTGAATCCAACAGATTGATGCAGCTCAAGGAGCTGGAGGAAGAGGCAGAATGGGACCACACATTTTAGCAGCTATTATTGGTAAAATAGGAGTGTGAAGCAATATCGTTTTTGTTCCTGGATTATTTATTTATTGTCTGCTAACACAGTGGAAAGCTTATTTTTAGCATAATGATCAAGAGATCTAAACATTACTTGTATGACTTGTTTTTCTCCTAGCTAAAAATCTGCATAATATGTTAACATTGTTAAGAAAGTAAGCTCGAGCAAAATGTCACCATATCACAGCTGGAGATATATCTGTCAAATCATGCAGACAACTTGAGCAACTGTTGTGTTTCTCATTAAGGGGAGAACTCCATTTTAGCTTACTGACAGGTTAGCAGGGTATGGCTCTTTAAATGGAACTTACTGTGTGATTCTTTCAAACTGTTATGCAGGACAAGGTGGTGTAAGCAGATAACGATTTATAGATCCCAGTGTACAGATTTCAAAGGGGTGTCCTTGTCAGAATAATGTTTTTCTCATTTGTACTTTTTTGTAACAGCTGATCTTAGTTACAAAAAGCTTTTGTATCACTCCTGTCTTCAGAGTGTTTTAAAGATGCGTTTGAAGGTAGATGATGTGCAACTGTTATTTGGAATAGAAGTTGAATCTTTCTTGCTTTAAAAAAAAAAAAAAAAAACAACAAAACAAAGAAACAGAATAACAAACAACCACAAATAAACCCAAGCTGCTCTCCTCCTGGCTCCTAGTTTTCTTTATCAAAAGTGGTCACTTCCTTTATCCGTTCTTCCCCTGGATCCTTTCAGCGCATTTCTGCAGGGTGTCAACAAGCAGGACATGAGCTATTATCAACACCTAGTAATTTGGTATGCTTGGTATCACAGCTCTATTCTGCATGATAGATTCTTGGTATAGTGCATGATTTATGTCATGACACTACTGGCTTATCCTCATATCTTCCATGGCCAATTTTTAATCTCCGTTTTCCCTTGTTGATCACGTTACATTCATCTGTTCTTTGTTTTTGTCTTCTGCCTTGCATTAAGTACGTGTAAAATTTCTCAATTATGATAATGCAGGCTGTTACACAAAGGTAAGTAGGAGAGGAGGGCCCTGTACAAAGAGAGCTTTCTGCACTGACTTGTGTTATCATGTGGTCTGATCAGTGGAAAAGTGTTGGTGTACCTGTGTTGGCTTTAAACTTTTTAATCACTTTCAATGCTAGTACAAAATTTTTATCCAGAAAAGATGAGTTTGGGTCTGGATGTCATTTCTTCATCGTCTAAGTTAAGTTAACAAAATGCCCACTAGAGTATTTATTCTTCAGATTATTGTCCCAAGTTTGATGTTTGAATTGTTTAGTGACCAAGCTGTGTTTCCACTGCCAGTAATGTTCCTACCATCTATAACACTGTGTAAAATGCAGTCTCTCTTTCATCAGTACTAATGGAAGTGAATGATAGTATGAGGTGATGGAAACATTTTATTTCCTAAACACTTCTCAGTTTGCCGTTGATTTCAGTTACTCCAGAGGACTGATCTTTCACAGCTGTTGCAAAATGTAAGTGGTTTTTTTCCCTGCTGTGCAGATATCTGTCTTTTTCTAAACTCTCCGTGGCACAAAAGGGTCTTTTAAAAATGTCACAAATACAAAGCATTTTATGTTGGCATTAAATGTAAACACTTTGCAATGGTTGTTTATGGAAGAAATTGAAAGTTTAGGAGTGAATGGGTAAAAAAAGATAAATATTGAGCAACCTTCTTATAGAAACAAGAATGTGAGTTACACATAGTTTATTTCTTAGGAAATATCTTACATTCAATTTTATCAGTTACTGTTTGAAAATCCTCGAGGCTTCTTTGTTATACAATTACACTTACAGTGCTTCTTGCTGTCTACTCTTGGCTTTTTAAAATAAGTTTGGTTACACAGAGGTGTGTGGAAAGGCTAATTGTTGAAAGTTTACTTGTAGCATAAGGCTAGAGAAAATGAGATAAAATTATGTATGTAACAAGATAAAAGTGCATGCATGTGTATCGGCAGTCATACATATGGCTGGGTTGTTGCAGATGTGTAAAAACTGCCTGAGACACTCTAGAATATATAATTTTAAATGTGAACTTTACTTTTAGCAATAATTTTCCACTGAGGTTTAGCGCTGGACGTTAATGCGTACATATGGAAGCACAATGTTGATTCAGATGGAAGAGGAAATATCAATTTAGATTGAGGAATGTGTTCCTTATAATCCTCCCTGTTCTCAGTTATTCTTGTAGAGCTTTGCATAGAGCTTGTAGCTATGGTGCGGGAATACTAACTTCAGTAGCAGATGTGAGCCTGCAGCTTATTACATGTTTCACCAGATGTTTCATTTATCTTTAGGGCAACCTTCTGGTTTGTTTTTTTTTGTATCAAACACTGTGAGAAATCAAAATTCAGAATGTATTTTAAACATGCTATGAACATTTGGAGGTAAAGGAACCCTTTTACAACCTAAAGAAGCATTATAATGTATCATATTAAATATATATTTCTTTTAAACCGTATTTTGTCAAGATGCCTTATTTCTTGTATTGATCCAATCTTTTTTACACTAAGTTTACTTGTAAACATAATGTAACAGTAAACAGAGCAGGTTTTTTTTGTGAAAACTCAGTCTACTTCCCTATTTTTGTATAAATAGTTAATTCAGTCTAATATCTTACATATTTGGTAAAATTTGTTTAGAGTTGAAAATCTTGTCTGGGGAAACCTCAGCATTATAGTAATAACTTAGAATTTCAAGTAGAGACACCTTCAGTTGGTAGTGGCAGAAGGAAACTCATCTTTGGGATGTTTCTGTGACTCACTGCACAGTGTTCACTGCCCAGCAATGAACTGGAGGGCAGAAATTCAGCTTGTGTGTTCTTGCACCTGCTCGTATACTGAGACCATGTGCCTTCCTCGCCATGTGTGAGTTATGAGGTGGTCCTAAAGCTGCTGTCTGTTCAGTATCTGTTAATGAAATACTTGGAACTCCTGCCTTGTTTTTCAAGAGTATAGCAAACCCAAATTTTGGAAGGCTTTACCAGTGAAAACTGTAGGGACAGCAAGCCTATAAAGTTCATGTAGCAATTTTGTTAACCAGGCACACTTGGGAGCTTTGCTCACAAGAGATTTGCTCTTTCTCTGCCTTCTGTCTTTACTTCCATCACAGTTTTAGATCCCTGTAAAGGAGATATCCCATTTGCAAATTTAATGAACTAGCAGGCCAAATTATTAGTCAAAGTCAACTAGAAAGTAAATTGGAACAAGGTACATTCCTTGATTCTCTTCTATAGATCTGAATATGAGCTCCTATGGATTAAAAATAGTAATAACGTGTTGTCCGACTTAGCAAAATCAAGAAAGATGAAGTGTAATTCACGTCTTGAAATGCAGCTTTGGAAAACAACAATTCTTTACTGCTCTTGTCCTTGAAATGAGAAGTACAAGGGAGTCATTTCTGTAACACTTCAGATTGAGAGTTTGTGAGCTCTTGCGTAACATGAAGCAGATCCTAACAATACACCATTCTCTGGATGTAGTCTCTTGTTTGTGAATCCCTCATTTGTGACTGTGTGTCTTTTTCCTTTAAATTTAGTTATAAAACCTTTCTTTAACAGCTACAACGGCCTCCCTGGAAAAATTAATACTAGGAGAGTAATTTATGTATTTATAGCTGTCTTTTAAAACAACAGCTGGCAGCCAGAGCTAGTGTGATGGGATCAGCAATTGCTCCCCAAAACAGAATTTGGAAGTCTGGTTTAAAAGCTGATTAGTGTATCTTTACACCTAGGGCAGTGCTCCTGTTACTCCTGGTGCATCCAATGTAACCTCCAGGGAAACGAGTCTTGAGAACAAACTCATTGCCATGTGAGTTGTAAGATTAAGGTGTTGGAAAGAGAAGAGACCAGGTTTCATTTCTGCTTTAAGAGATGGTGGTGGAACAGGCAAATGTTCAGTTTGAACACTGAACCAGTACTGCAAACTTACTCAGCTGCCTAAAAATCTCATGGACTCAGCTCCCTCATTGCGAGTTTGCAATACGTTTCTACACTGGCCTGTTTACTGTGTGCTCCTGACTTGCAGGACTGTGTTGGGGCCGTTTTTAACAGGCAGTCCTTCCTTCCTGAGGGGTGGGCTGTGTTTTCCCAGACCCTGCTACTGATAATCAAGAAACGTTATTTGCAGAATTGTGACTGTTAAACTTGAACAAAAACTGAATTAATTTACTATGCAGAAAAGATCTCTTTGTTACGCTGTTGACCAGAGTTGTATAGCAAAGGGCTCTGCCCACATAGCACAAGCTTTCTGACAGTGCTCTCCAACAAGCAAAGCTGTTACTCTCTGTCTTCCTACAGAAAGGACTTTTTTTTTTGGCAGTCCATTTGAGTATATTCTTATGATAAAATATGGAGGAGGTGTTAGAAACACAAATTGCAGTTTTTGAGTAGGTGTTTGGAGACTTTGAGAACGGTATAAACATCACTTTCTTCTGAGGCAGAGAAAGTGTTTGATGAGGATTGCATATTTCCTGCTAGCTCTGGGTATTATGATTGTGTTGCATAAAAATAAACGAAACGGGGAATTTTAAAGTAATTATTTCAATTAAACAGAAGTTGAGCTTATTTTTACTGAATTATCACCTTTCCAGATCCTTCAGTTACTGCAGTTTGTCTCATAAAACTTCCTTATTCTGAGCTGCTTTCTGATGTGCGTATATATCTGTGACATGTAAATGTTCATTTTTCAGTGAATTACTTCAGAAAATAGCTTTCTTTGTAATATTTTGCAGAGAAAGGATATTCAGCAGTTTATCTAGATTTTATTCTGGCTGTAATATTATTTTTCAAGGGAATTTACTGCCATTGCCATTGATGGCTGTAACAATATCCCTCCATTTTCTTGACTGAAATGCAATTTTAAACAGTGGAGCTCATGGTCAGTGTACTGAGATGCTTTAACATTTTTTATAGTATATTTCTTTCTGCCTTTTTCCCTTATCTGTTGAACAAAATGAATTCTCTAGGCCTCTCCTTTCAAGTTCTCTTGACATTGCAGTTCAGTGTTAGTCAGTCTTTGTTTCCTTTCTGTCCTCTGACAGTTCTGTATTTTCATGTTTGCCCACCACCCTGAACTGCAGTCCCAAATCTAAATGCAGTTTGCAAAACAAAATATTTTTGGACTGGTTTACCTGTATTAATTTTTTTTTGAAACAGTTTCTGTTAACATCTTTGACAGTCATTGAGGGTGAATAAAATAAATATAGTGTGTGGCTGTTAACCAGGGATTTTGTACCTATTGTGAATAGTGTCATGCTTGCATTTGAAAAAGCATTTCGTCTGAATCCTTTGAGAATTATATAGGGCTATGCATAATTGCTTTTAACGTTTTCAATAACTAACAAAAAGTTGAACGTATAAGGAAAATAACAAAAAAATCCTCTTTGAACTTTCACAATATGGTTGGTTGTTTGTAAAAGCATGTTTTTTACTCAAACCAAACTTGGATCGCCATATTTTTTCTGTAGTGTGTAACTGAGCTTTTGTGATCTTGGCCGCTTCTTTGTGACTTGGATTAGCATTTTGTGTTCTGTTTATTTAATTTTTTCCCTTCTGTCTCTTAAAAGGGTTCAAACTTAGTAAGGTCCAATCACAGATTCAGTGAATAGCTGAGATTGAAAGGGATGTCCAGCAGCCTTTCTTTCAAGTTCCATGCTCAAAGCACAGTCAACTGTAGGGCGGTTACTCAGGGTTTTGTCCACTTGATCTCCAAAAATGAAGACTCCACAGATTCTTTTTGAGCAGCTCTGCAGGCCTCATTATTATGGTATCTTTTATTTAGAGTCTGTTTGATCTGTATTCACAGAATCATAGAATGGCTTGGATTGGAAGAGGGACCTCAAAGATCATCAGGTTCCAACCCCTCTGCTGTAGACAGACTTGCCAGTGGCTAGGTCAAGTAACAGATCAAATTGCTCAGAGCCCCATCCAACCTGACCTTGAACACCTCTGTGAATGGTCCGCTCACAACTTCTCTGGGCAACCTGTTCCAGTACCTCAGCACTCTCTGAATAATTTTCACCTAGTGTCTAATATAAATCTTACTTCTTTTACTTTAAAACCATTTTTCCTTTTCCTACCACTACCTACCCGTGTAAAATGTTGATTTCCCTCTTGCTTATAAACTCCCTTTAAATGTTGGAAGGTTGTAATTAAGTCTCCACGCAGCCTTCTCTCCACCAGACTGAATAAGCCCTGCTCTTTCAGCCTGTCTTCACAGGAAAGATACTCCAGCCCTCTGATCATCTTTGTGGCTCTCCTCTGGACCTCTCCAAAAGCCCCATGTATTTCCTGTGTTGCCTCAGACCTGGATGCAGTACTCCAGATGGCACCTCAAGAAGGTGGAGTAGATAGGGACAATCATCTCCTTCTGGCCACCCCTCTTCTGATGCAGCCCAGGATACTTTTCGTCTTCTGGGCTGCAAGCGCACATTGCTGGCTCATGTTAAGCTTTTCATCTGCCAAGACCTGTCAGTCCTTCTCTGCAGGGCTACTATCAAGGAGTTTTTTTCCTAGTCGGTATTCATATCTGGGATTACCCTGACCCAAGTGCAAAACCTTGCACTTTGCTTTGTTGAACTTTGCATAGGCCTACCTTTTGTGTTTAGCAAGTTCCCTTTGGATGGTATCCCTGCCTTCTGCTCTATCAACTATACTACTCAGCTTGGTGTCATCAGCCAACTTGCTGATGGGCCACTTGATCCCATCATCTATGTAACTGGTGAAGATGTTGCCCCATCCCTGGAGGCATTCAAGGCTGATGTTGGTGGGTTCCTGGGCAGTCTGATCTTCTGGTTGGCAAACCTGTCCGTGGCAGGACCTTTGGCACTAGATGATTTTTGAGGTCACTTTCAACTCAAGCCATTATATGATTCTATATTAAAGAGTACCAGTCCCAAGACAGACCCTGGGAGACATTGCACGTCACCAGTCTCCATCTGAGCATATATCCATTGACCACAACCCTCTGGCTGTGACCTTTCAACCAATTCCTTATCCACCAGATAGTCTACCCTTCAAATCCATATCTCTCCAATGTAGAGATAACGATGTGGTGGGGACAGTGTCAAAGGCCTTGCAGAACTACAGGTAGATGACATGAGATGCCTTCCCTTTGTCTACCAATGCATCACTCCACCATAGAAGGCCACTAGATTGATCAGGCATGATCTTCCCCTCAGTACTAATCTTGATATACTTTTTAAAAATTGAAATATAATTTAGGTTTGTAAATATACTCCAGTTATGAAGACAATTTGGCAGTCTGGAAAGTATAGATACCATTAGGTGATGCAATGATTTATCTTTTCCTCAAACTGGGCTGTTTTGCCCTTTGGCTGCATTTAGAATAAATGGTGAATGCTGTTCCAAGAGCTCAACGTCTTCAGAAGAGAGGCAGGATTTGAAAGAATTGATTTATTCTGTGCTCATTGATGAGCCCATCAGCTGATCAATAGCAGAACTGCAACCTCCTGCCCCTAGTTCTGAAATTACCCTGTGCTTTTTGTCTTACTTGTTAAAGTACTGGTTGTTGTGGATCTGCCCTAATACTTCCCAACTTGAGTTTCCCGTGCACAAAACCTACTTTAAGTTTATAACTTCCTCCTTGGCACAGAGTACTTTTTCTGCCTGTTTAAACAGGGTGTGAGTCTAGTTTTTGGCTACTTTAAAAGAACAAGGCACACTTAGATATAAAAGTTGCAAGTGTTATGTTGCTGAAATATTAGCTTTGGTTTGCTGAATTCTGCTGTATGATGTTACGGACCCTAGAAAGGAGAGAAATTCATCCTAACTGTCTTATAGTTCAATCTAAAATCCAGGAGTTTTACTTGCTGCATAAAATGCATTAAATATTCTTAAACTGTTGAGGATCTTTTTTTTTTTTTTTTAATTATTAAGAAATTGTTGCATCTGAATATAGTCTATGGTCTCAAGTTGTCAGATGCCCAAGGCTGCTTGTGAAGAGGCATGACTGCCTTTTACCTCAAATATCCAGCCACTCCTGTTTTTATTGTTCCTCTCACTTCCCTATGGAAAAGACCATTTGAAGCTTTTCTGCATGGTCTGTAACATTCTGAACTCATTGTTTGTTTGAGGGAGCATTGAAGGCTTCACACTGACAATAGGGTATTGCTAGTGTTAGCCTGAACATTGGAACCTCCACTGAGTAATGTCACTGTT
The DNA here is from genome assembly GCF_951394365.1 of Tetrao urogallus. Classification (NCBI taxonomy): domain Eukaryota; kingdom Metazoa; phylum Chordata; class Aves; order Galliformes; family Phasianidae; genus Tetrao; species Tetrao urogallus. The sequence continues at coordinate 14,116,690 of NC_136815.1, forward strand.
AGTGACATTCAGCACATACCTTGCAGTGTTAAGCCTTCTAAATATTGCAAAACTGTGCTGGGAAATGGAGTTCTCTTGTAATACTGAGTTACCGTGATCTAAATGTCCTAACTGTTGGTTTATTATCTGAGCAGTTCTATGAAACTGTGAGCTTTGTAATGCTGCAAATGAACTCATGCAGCGAGGCTTCTGTCTTGTTTATTACTGGGCAGTGGTCTTTTAATTACTTACTGTTGAACCTAGGTGTAATAGTAATAGATTCATTTTTATGTCTTAATTTTTTGTTATGTTTTTGTTTTTAATTTAAGTCAAGGCATAAGGTATTTAGTAAATTACTTGCTTTACAATGCCCTTTTTCCACATGTATAAAATATGGCCATGGTGATATTAAACCAAAGTGAATAGCATAAGTAATCCATGTTGAAGTACAGTTTTTTGTATATTCTCTCCTTCTTCCTCTTTGTGTGTACACATGTGTATACACACAAGTGATAACAGTGAAGCAGCAAGTGGTGATGAGGAATCCAATTTCCTTGGGAAGAAAGCAGGACCTGTGACAGTTTACTATTCAGTGTCCAAGACAAAATTAGAAGTCTGATAGAAAAATATGAGGTAACTTAGTGGTTTTGGGGAATGGTAATGCAGCAGAACGGTTGGGCTGGATGTGCTGTGGTCAGTTGAAATGTCAGTTAGTCATACCGGGTTTTACTTTCTCCGCATCTGTGTGGAAAGCTTCTGAAGACTAAACAATGCTAGCTATAGAATCATAGAATCTTACCTAAGTACTTCAGTGGTTTTTATGTGTTAAATCATGTGTGTTCTTGTAAAACGGCACTGTGGAGCTGGAAAAATCTGGCTGTCTTGTTCTCGCATCAAAATGGGGTCATTCTCAAGTGTCAGTGTTCCTTTCAGGACTCTGCCTGCTGGCTTTCCTGGGCACCCATAGGTTTGCTGATCCTGTGTTAAAACATTCTATTGGAGTTGTTTAGAAATCTTCACTGTTATGCCTGATAACATAAACTTCTTAAATGTTGAGTGCAATAAGACTGTTTCACTAGCTAAATGTTGCACGTGCTGCCTAATGAATAGCTATTGTGGTGGCAGTGATGTGTTTCTCAAACATCAGTGTTGGAGTTGACATAAGAACATGGTTTCACCTGAAGAAGCAAAATAGGCTTCTTCAATTGGTTAGCTTCAAAATTCTTTAACATGTTGTTTTCTTAGTGGTTAGCTGTATGGGATGATATGTGTTTAAAAATTTGGATGCTGTCTGTTCTGGATGACATTTTTCTGTTCGGAATGTCCTATTACTCATCACTTAGGCTTTTCTTCAGCCATGGTCATTAAGTGGTGTTTTTTATCTCCGCTTTGCTGCTGATGCTTTTGCCTGTTGTGTTGACATTTACATAATGTTGTTTGACTTTGGCAATCTGTGGAGGCTGATTTCTGCAGGCAAGAGGGATTGCCTCTGTCAGAACTTGATTTCACCTGCTGTTTTTTGGTACAGCCAACAACGTCCAAAATCATTGTGCTGTGCCTGTTGGCAGGCAAGGCTTACTAAAATTGTAGATTTCATGAGATGTGAAAATGTCTTACTGTCTATCCAGAGCTTCTTAGAAGACTTCCAGGCAAACTCCTTCACAATTCTTAGAACACTCTCCAATACTCCAAAATGTTCATTTTTTCAAATCTCTCTAGATGTTAATCAGAGTCTTTCATTCTTCAGCCCACCTACAATCAATTTCCTTCGTGTTGCTCTTAAAACCTATCTTAAGAGAGAATTGAGAACAACTCTTGATAACCAGTGTGCTACAATAACATACCAATGTAATGTGTATCCCTTATGAATATTTTAGTATATTTAAAAAAAAAAAAAAGGCAGTAATTTCATACTTTCAGTTCTGGCTCTCATTAGGCATCAGCTAAGTCTGGATCCACAGCCTCCACATATGCAACACGAGAATTTCATTTCATTTATAGAAATACTTAGCTGGAGGAGTTGTTCCGTTAATCTTTCAGAAACATGCGTGTTAAGAGTTCTTGTGCATGGTAAAGTTTGGCATTTTTTTTCCCCTAGTTTTAAAGAACTCTTTAAAATTCAGATTCATTCAACTACATCACCTGCTATCAATGGGTAATTACCCATTATCTTCTGTGTAGTCACTGGGTCTGAAGCTCAAGCAGTGAACGAGCAGGGAAACTGCTCTGAGTCCATCTCAGAGCTTTCTGTGTACAGGCTGAAGAAGAGCATTGTGGCAGGGATGGCAAGTGAAAGGCATTGATTAATTCTATCTCATAGTGCGTGGCCCCACATCTCGTAGTGGAGAGGTGTTTTTGTATCTTGTTTGGGTTCGGCTCATGGTGTGTGGATGACCGGTATGCTGGTCATGGCTTCAGGACTTGACAGTTAGAGATGAGCGCAGCAGGACAGCTGGGATCCAAGCTAAGGTACCCTTAACTAGTGCTTTCACAGCTGAGTGGGATATCTTAGTCCTCTGCATCACGGACAACTGAACGGCCACATGCTGTATGGGATGTGTTACAAAGAGGTGTCAGTGTTGTAAGAGACCTACCGAAACATCCTTGTGACGCTGTTTATTGAGGTATTACACAGAGTTCCCTGTTACTGCTTTAAATGAGGGGTGAGAGTTAAGTGCTGACTGTAAAGAAAGAAATGAATGCAGCATTTTACTACTGTTTAATTGGTGACTAACAGCACCTGGGCTGTATAAAACCAGTAGGCTTTGTACAATGAATGTGAAATTTGGGGTTGTGTGGGGTCTCTTCTTTCTTCCCATACCTGTTAACTGTTTCTGGCCTGGCACCCGGTGGGTTCCTGTGCTGTGCCAATGGGCTCCCAGTGGAAGACGCTGTAAGCCTGAGGCAGCTTGTCTTTTCTTCCAAGTGTGCTTAACACATTTGAAAGCTAGATACTTGTGTAATTTTGATTCAAAAGACATGTGCTTAGGGGGGTAGCAACCACATTCTTCCTATGCTTTGCCAGAAATTAGAACTTTTCTTGACTTATCCTCCCTGCCAAATGTTTTAACAGTGTTATCCCTGCATTATGGGCTGATGGCGGTCGTGGAAAACAAATAGCTTGTGTAATTTCCAACTGAAGAAACAGTCTGTAGCAATGAATTTTCTTTTGGTAAGCTGTGATTTACTGTAAGGACAACCCATGAAAATTATTTTGTGAGTGTGATGTCTGCTTCAGTGTTTGGACCACATTTTGCGAGCTTGAAAACAGTGTGAGGGATTCTTCAAAACAAGATGTGTGGATATTTAATACCAAGCCATCAGAAAACCACTTGCTTCATTGTATCTGGTAAAATGAGAAGGGTGTTTTGGCTGTAAGCAAGCTGCTGGAGATGCCCCTTCTCTCTTGCCATGCTTTTGCAATGCAAAACATGGTACAAAATGATACAAGTTAAACAAAATACCAAATTTTACAAAAACACAAAATCTTTTTTCTTTACAAAGAGAAGTGGAGGGATTTGAAAGCCTCCAAATCTCTTAGGTGAAGTCACAATCAATTTTCGTACTGAAAAGTTCTTAACAAAATGAGACTTGCTTGTGATGTGTATTGTGTAACGCTATGGATTTTCAAAATGCAGCAAATTGCTAAGTTGTTTCCACTACATTGTTCTGATTCTCCTCTCAAATTTTTGGATGTGAAAATTTGTTGTTGTTTTTTTAAAGGAAATGACTATGTAATTCATTAATCTTCAAACATTTCCAGTATTTTAATGAATATATTAAATATATAAATATATAATAAATTAGTAAGAACTGAGAGCATTTTTGTAAAAGAGAGTTTCATAAGTATGTATTGGATCATATCCATTAAATCAGTTTGGTTATGCAGGGAAGGAATTAGATTCTCACCATACTTTCTTGTCTTGCTGTGTTCTTACTTTCTTTGTAGCTCATTAGCACTATGGTAGGTACATTGCTAATATTTTGTAATGAGTAAACAAGAAAAAAATCAATGACTGATAAAGAATATTTTGGGAATTTGGTCTCTTAAAAAAGTATAATTTTTTTAAAAGAGGTGGTCAGTTGAACAGCAGATTACTGTACCCAGCAACAAGACTTGTTTTTGACCACGCTGGCTTCTTTTCATAGAATCATAGAATGGCCTGGGTTGAAAAGGATTTCAAATATCATCTAGTTTCAAATACCCCCCTACCACAGGCAGGGTCGCCAATGTCTAGAGCAGGCTGCCCAGAGCCACATCCAGCCTGGCATTGAATGCCTCCAGGGATGGGGGCATCCACAACCTCTTGGGCAACCTGTTCCGGTGCATCACCATCCTCTGTGTGAAAAACTTCCACCTAATAGCTAACATAGATATTTTTATACTTTTCAATCATATTCTGCATTTTAGCACCTAGAATCATTTTCACTGCACTAAAATTGTATATCTAAAGGCTTCAAGGTGCTGAAGCTGATGGGGAATGCATTTCTGGTAGAAAATGCTTTCATTAGGAGTTTGATTTTTATTAGGAAATGAGATGCCATCTTATTTTCCTTCTACAAGGAAAGCAAGAATCAGGCTGTCCGGATGGCAGTTCTTACCATAATTTACTGCTTTCATGACAATGTAGTTGCTGATTGGAATTTTTTTTCTTGATGAAGATTATAATCTTGTTTAAAATGCATCTTCTACCAGTGTACAAAAAATAATAGTACTAAACTATTAATGCTTAAAATACTGAGAATGTTTATCAGCCTTGAAGAAAGAGATTGAAGATTAAGTGATAAGTGTTTGTACAGTATTGTGAAGACGTAGTTTGTTACATATGTACATGCCCAGAAAACCACTCCAGCTATATGGCAGAAAACCTTTAAAATGTATTGCATTTGTTGTTTGACAGTTCTTTCTTAGGGATCATTGTCAACAAAACAGTGGAATTTGCATTGCTTAATTTCATCTTTAACTTCAAAATGTTAGTTTTGAGTGTCATTCAGCATTAAAAATGATTTTAAAAGACTGTTCTTCTAATTTAAGACAATTGTTGCAGTATTTTGGGAAGTACTGTGTTGCTTTTATCCTTTAGAATACTGTTGCACACTTCAAGAGACAATTTTGGAAGTCACCTTGACAGTCCTGCCCATTTCTTCAAGGTTCTTCATGAGGTTCCAATGTACTTGTTCAAAAATACCGTGAATTTCCTTTATCTTGAATTGCAGTTAATTGTGCGGTCAGTAAGATTTACTTAGCTTTTCAAAGGCTTATTTGAGTATTCACTTACGTTCTAATGAAATGATTCGATAGCTTGATGAGTTTGATTTCCTCCTTATTCGGTGGTTATATGCTGAGGCTGGAGTTCCATGTTTCCTGACAGCAAGCGCTGGGTGCGTGCCAGCACATGTGCAGGAAGTGGCGTGCTTCCATTCGCTGCTTTCCCATTGCCCTGTCACGCACACCGCTGTGCGTGGGGTAGATGTGGCACTGAGGGGATGTGGTTTAGTGCGCATGGTGGTTGGACTACGTCACCTTAATGGTCTTTTCCAAGCTTAATGGTTCTGATTGTAACTGGCATTAAAGATAAAGCTGCTTGCTGAGCTTACACAATTAGCAGTAGCAGTATTAAAAAGTTTTCCCTTTTTGTTTCACCCCTTCTTATTTATAAAGTTGAAGGCCTTTTGGCTTCAGAAAGTGTTAAGACACTATCAAATCTTCCATTTCTGTAATAATCACCTTTTCAGAAGACAATTTACAGAGCATCAGTAACACAAATGGAGATGATTGCTACAGATTTTAATTTCAATTTGTCCCATGATCTCTACTAAGAAAAAAAAAAGAAAAAAAGCAGCCTTGGGAAAGCATGTGTTATAATAGCACGCAATTTTTCTACCTGGGTTGCTGACTTACTAAAAGGTAGCAATTCCTTTAGAAAAACTTAATCCATTTTGGACATGCATTTTCTGCCCCCACTTTTTTTCATCCCGGATTATGGCAACTAAAATGAAGTTGAATTCAGCCTTTTGACTCATTTTTGTTTTTGTGGTCTTTTGATTGACTATGACTCCTGGACTTTTGCCTGTTCTCAGGTGATTTTTTCCCAAACAGATATTCACAGGTCCTGGTCTGCTTAGCTTCCAAGTTTAGAGGAGATCAGGTGCTTTCAGCCCACTGTAGCAAAAATTCATAAAATGGAGTACTGTTTTGCAACCGATTTGATATTTCAGAGGAGGAAATGAATATTATTGAGGAAGGCAATATTTACTTTTAATTTTTTTCACCCTGAATAGGTGAATTGTTGAGTTACTCCACTTGTGCGTTTGTCTTGGGAGAAGTTGGAAGTTGGATATAGATAAAAATCTGCAAATACATGCACATGTGTTGCAGTCTTAAGCTTAAAATATGTTTCAGTGGTATCTAAAGGCTGTAGTAATATACTGCTATCACTAGAATTAACTGTTTTCTTGGTTCTCCTTGCCCATCCTTCATATTTTTAACAAGAATAAGTTGGTTGTGGTGGTAATTATGCTTGCATTTTCAAAATTTGTGTTATCAATAGATGCAGTCTTTATGATTCATAGTTTTTTAGGCAATTAATTGGGTTTGTATGTGTGGAGGGAAAAAAAATAATCTGTTGTCTCCATAATTCTCTGAGCTTAATTACATTAAATAAATCAATTTTCCTTCTTTTCAAATGCATATACTAGTTCCTTGAACTAGCATCTGCTAGCTTGTTTTAGTCATTGAAGATACTGTGTGATGCATACATGTGGTTTGGCAAAGTTTAATATGTATAGGAAAAAACAGAATTTTTTTGTGCTGCTAAAAAGTACCATGTAGAGTATAGCACTTGTTTAGTATGCTTGCTGCCACAGGGTAGCACTTCAAAAGATACCAATTAATTGCCCTAAAAATATTGCACGTTAGTAGTGGTACTGTAAAAAGGATGTTTTGGCTGGTTTTCAATATAATTTGACCAGAATAACTAAAATTGGCTATGTCTGTGTTGTCAGTTAAATCCAGATATGTGTTAGAGCAGGAGCTGGTTACTGTGGCTTTTGATAGGCTTTAGTTTCTGTCTTCTGATTGTCCGAAGTCCGGCAAGAAAATAATATTCATCCTCAGGTGGTCTGGGCAGTCCTTGGGGGAGTCCTGGGGGTGAGCTGCCTCTAAATTGCTCTTGAAATTGTTTGATGTGCTCTCATGAAGAGACACATATGATTTCTTCTCAAGTTTGTAGTTGAAGGACCAATTTGCTGAATGCAAGGCAAGGCAGACACTTAATTGTGAAATCCAGGCTTATGCAGATGTTAGTGGTTGCTGGTTTCTTTGGTAGTGCCACGCTGTGAAGAGCAGTGGATGAGCAAGGATGGCAGACCAGCCCACAGCATTGGTCCCGAGTTCTTCCACTTCAGAGACATGTCCGTTGCCACTCTTCAAAGCAGACTTCTTAACATGTAGACACTTTAAAGACTGTTTTGGAAACTGAGACCCTACACATCTAAGGTACCATCAGATGTGTTGGTTCTGGGTCATCTTTGATCAGTATTTCACATTGTAACAATTACCAGTAGCGTGAGTGTGGCCAGCTTGACATACATCTCATCTGACAGTAACTATTTCAGAACTGACTTTTGGCAACATGTACATTGGTATGTGACCTCATAAGGGCTGGATTTTAATGAATTGTTTATAGAGAAAATAATATAATTTTGGAGTGTTGAATAGACTTGCATCATGTATGAGGCTGTTACAGGAACACTTGTTTCAGAAGAGTTTGGGAAGTAAGAATGTGAATTTGCCAACTCTGGCTGAGTTGTCCCTAATGTTAAATGGGTCACCACGTCAGTGTTCAGTTCTTGGTATTTTATCTGATCTGTTATATGAATTTGTGTATGTTATTTCCTTGTTGTTAACCTTGAGGATATGTGTGTAAAATGTTACATAGTTTCCAGTGTTGTTGATTTTTGGAAAAGAAGCAAATGTTGATGTTACTTGAGTATTTCCTTTATTCTTTTATGATAATTTTGTTAAAATTTAGTTTAAATCATGGAATATCCACTGAATAACTGCAATACTCTTTTATGTTTCTATTTTCAGTTAATTTTCAGGATTTTGTTTGTACAGACAAGTATCACTCAGATTCAAGCAAAGCACCCATACTGGACAGTTTTGCTTTCTATTTTTTGCTTTAAATTAATTATAATGCTTACTAGCTGCCTTATTTTATTTTCTTCCTTCCTGCTTCCCCATTTAATTTCTTTGCAAGTAAGTGAAAAACTAACTGTAATTTTAGAGGAAATATGTATTTCAACGACAGTGAAAAAGGTCGTCTGTTCAAAAAATCCATTCCTGCCAAGTGTTTAGGAGGTAGAGGTGCAGTGGGTGCATTTTTAATGCAAAACGCATGAAGTGCAGACATGTCTGATAGCTTACCTCATCGTAAGGAAGCTTCTGAGCAAATAATTTGCTTAAAAATGCAAACTTCGTTGCATTCTGGTCTGACTTGACCAATGCTTGGCCCTTTTCCTTGCTCATTTAAGCTCTGGGCATTCTTAGACTTGGAGGGCACCCGCATTTCCAAACGTTATGGTTTGAAACAGTGAACTTCTTGTCAAAGTGCTTGACTTCCCCAAGTCATAGCAGAGTGAGGACTGGATAGAAGAAAGCTCTTCCCTAGTTTGTACTTCTAGTTAAATACATGATGCTTTGTAGAGTGGGCAAAAGATGTGAAGAAATGGCAGTAATGATATCAGCAAAAGCAACTTAGGGACTGTTACACATTTGTGCAAGTTGGCAGCTCTTGGAGCTATCTAGCTGCTAATACACGTTATAAAACATGTATGTTTGGTTAAAAGAGTTTCCATTTCTCTCTGGTGGGAACTGCATCATGTTTTAATTTCTGCAGTTGTTTTCCCAAGGCTGAGATGTTAGCTATTGATGCTTTATTGGTTCTTTGAGATTTTTCCGCTATTGCCTTCATTATCATCTAACTGCTAACAGTCATGAGAGGAGGAACTGCTGACTTGAAATCTGGATGCTTTTCAGTGAGGCCTTTCTTCTACGTGATGTCTCTCACATTCAGTTACATGATGCTGTGTTTAAGACAAGAAGTCCTCCAACATAATTTTTGGGTTGCACTTACACTTGTAAGAGCATAACATACCTTTATTCAGATTTACAAGATCTGGATGTTTTCCTTGGGTGTTCCCTATCTTTAACATCTCCTTAAAATCTCTTAAAGGAGAAAATACTGGAATGGGTTTTACCGTATGATTTCAAAGGAATCTTGTGTAGAAAATACTTTTTTTCTATCGCTTCATGGCCGCTTCAACTTTGACTACGTCTCGATTTGAAGAAAATCAGCACTGCAATTAGCACTGTAGATCAACAGTCTAAAAATCCTCCTCTATTTTCATTTAAAAAAAATATTTCCTCTCCTTCAACTGCTTTTGAAAATCTCTTTGTTTTTTCTTTTTCATGACTTCATCTAGCTAGAGAGGATTTAACCGTAATTTCATGTCTTTGCAAGTCATGTCAAAAGCAAGTCTTACTTGCTTTCTACGCAAGTTTTTTTAAAAAACTTCCATTAAACCAAAATAGCCCATTCTATCTACATTTTCCACATTTATTGAATGTATCGTACGCTTTTTCTATTCAAAATTGTGGTCATAGCAGCAGCCTCGCAATTTTGGAAAAGAATTGTGTTCTGTATGTTTTAATTGCAAAAAGTAGGAGAAAAGGAAAAAAGCCGACCAAACCTTTAAATGTGAGGACCGTGCTTTTCTGACAAGCTAGATCTTGACTTTGTTTTTGTTAGAAAAGTGGGAAATGTCTTGAGACGCTACCTGCTGAACAGCGGGGGCTGCTGAGTAAGGAGGATTCCTGAAGCTGTCCTGTATTTCTGGAAGTTATGCAATGAAAAGGGGATTAATGTTTATTTTATTTCAGTCTGGCGAGGGGAAAGGTGTTGGTAGCGACTGTAAAGGAGCTGTTAGATCGGTTCCAGTTAGCTGGCTGTCCTGGGAAGCAGTGACACCTTTAGATGTGCCGCGGTGCAGTGGCAGCCCCGTGGCGCGGGCCTTTCTGCATAGGTGCGTGTGGCGTTTCAGACCGAACCTGGATGGTTTTGCTGTGTTAGCTGTGGGGTGCTAGGTTATTGTTGGTGTCCTGGGTGAAACGCAAATTGTAAGTCATTTGTATCAAGGCATCATGAAATAGAATGCAGGCACCAACGTATGCTGATGGAAGAAGTCTGCAAGTGCTTGTACAAACGTATGTAGATTGCTTAAGACATGTAATTTAAAAGGGTTAGCAGACTGCAGAATTTAGCTTGTGCTTTGTGTGTGATAAGTTGGAAAATGTGTCCGTTCTTGAGAAATGTCTCCTCATATCTTAAAAGGATGTAATTGTTTTTTATTCTGGAAATGATATAAAGTGGGTTCTGAACACTTAGCACGTTCTAGTCTCTAATTAATTTATGTGGCTTTCTTTTATAATGAATGTCATATTTTCATCTGTGAAAGGAGAGCCCATGGGAAAAAAAAAAAAATAAAAACAACGCAGAAATAAGTGCATAGGATGGAGCTGTTTTTGTGAATTTGGAGCAGCAGATAAAACTGAAGGATCATGTAGTGCTGTTGCATCTGATTGCCTATCGTTTGGCTGTGAGCACTGGCACACAGAAATCAGCCCCCTCATATACAGTCAGCAGGCAGTGTCTGTCTAGAAGGTCTGATAGGCGATAAGGTGTGTGGATCTGCTCGATCGGAGCGTGTTAAACATTGCTTAAACATTAAGCATTGCACTTCCATCATGGTAATCTGTCTGAATGAGGTGTTCGGTAGAAATAGAATTTGTTCATGGACACAGTAAAACATTACATCTGTGGGTTTAAAAAAATACAAATTAAAAAATCAACCTTTCTCTGCTAAGATAACACGCTCTGTGTGTATGTTATGTATAATACTTATCTCTCTATCTTTATATATATTGCATATACATATATGAAAGAAACACTGTTAAAAAGTCGAAGATAAATGCAATTAAATTTGTCTGACAACTATAGCGGGTGCCTCAAACTGTAGTACTGAAAATGTCGTTCTAAACTGTGAAGAGCACACAAAGTTCTTTCCTATTTTGTATTTGCATTAGATGATTTTTGGATCTAAAGGAATATTATCTAATTCCTAGCAGTACCGTGATTTAAATCACTATTTATTTTGTTATAAAATGGTAAATTACTACTGGTTAACGAAACCTGGTATCTGCGATTTTTTATGAATGAGCAAGTAATACGCACTGCAAATGAGACGTAACAGTTTGTTGATCGCTTTAGCAATTAAGTCCAGCTGAAAAAAGAAAGTCTGCTTGCTTAGGCTAGTCTTACTTTCTGAGGAAGCCCTGTATTTTCCTGCAGATAGTCTAGTTAGTGCAGGAGCACACTTCTATGCAGTGAATGAAAGAAAAAAACCAATGAAAAGAAGTAGTACAATTTAGTCATTGAATATTAAATGCTCTCTAGAAATAGTACAAATTGTGTAAGTTTACTTTCTAAACATAATTTTTATTTAATCCAGTTCAATACCAGATGGAAATGATGCGGAGCCTTCGCCACGTAAACATTGATCATCTTCATGTTGGCTGGTACCAGTCCACATACTATGGCTCTTTTGTCACCCGTGCCCTCCTGGACTCCCAGTTCAGTTACCAGCACGCAATTGAGGAGTCTGTAGTTCTCATTTACGGTTAGTATGAGGTTTCCTTTATTATTCTTTTCCCCTCTTAATATTATTACTACTATTTTTGTATTCTGTCTTTTGCCTGTAAGAGTAGCCTGGCAGGCCTTTTCAAGTAAATACCAACCCTGTGTCTACGGCAGCCTCAGCAGCAGCTAAGTCTAGACAGGGTTTCCTTCTTTCTGTTTATTTTTCTTGCTATCAGAGCCCTGATGTGTACGTTTTGGAATGCTGGAGTAGCTGCTTCATTTTTATTCCTTCATCTCCCCTCCCTCGTCAGAGGGGCTGGTGGAACTCGACCAGATGTCTAACAAACCCCGATTGCTAGCGTGTCTGGCTCTGTACGTGACTGACCAATCATGACACGAATTGCCAAGTTTTTTTTATACCTCTGACAGAAGCATACAAAACCTGGACTGTTTCTTAGCACAAAGATTTTTTTCTTTTCTGCCTATTTAATGGTGTTTCCTCAAGCTCTCCAGACCAGATGTTCTGTGCTGTATCAGAACCGTAGGCAATTTAACAGCTTTATAGCCTCCCCCTCCCCAAACACTCACAGTTTGCCATATCTGGCAGACTTGCATATAGTTTCCAGCTGAGAAGTAAATGTAACGTCCTGAGTATCTGTCAGAAAAAATACTAATGAATACGATCAATCTTATGAGCTGCCCCAAAATTGTTTCAGTATGTTAACAATTGGATTACAGTAAAGAACAAGTTGTTAAAGTATACTTATATTGGCTGGAAACATTGCATCATCAGACCTTGATGAATTTTCCACTTGTTTCAGTCTATTTTGGTTTTTATTTTATCACCGATTGCTAAAAGTTTTACTGCGTTAAGTTTCAGACAACATGAATGTTAACACAGCTTTTATTCTAATGTTGGCATGATTCAGCCATTATCATGCAGTAAGTGTTAAGCTTCTTTGTCCTAGGAATGTAACAGTTTGTTTAGAAAATTTCCCCCTACATTCAGTATAGTGTGTCACGGCAAAATTAAGCATTTTATATACCAGTTACATCGCTGTGCACCGAGCAGCAGGGCAACTTGATCTGAATTAGCTTATTGCTGCTCAGAAATACTATTTTCGTATAAAATGCTGTTTAACGAATATTTTGATTTACTGCATAATGACTAGAGGGGAAAATATTTATTTAAATGAGGTCGCTGTTACATAAGTTATGCGGATAGTTCACATTAAGAAATAGAAAATGTGAATTAGACCTTTAATGGGAAAATAATGTTATGGGTAGGAGGGTTCTCTATCCCCACTGTGTTCTCCAAGTTATGTTTATTAATCAACCTCATTGTACATAGTTGTATTTTACATTTCAATATGTGTTGATTGTCTTATTTTTCCAAGACGACTATTTGTTTCTTTGCCTCCTGTTTATAAATTATAAAGTAAGCTGGAGTTTATATTAGTATTCTTCCTTTGTTTTTGATTATAGATCCCATTAAGACTGCCCAAGGGTCTTTGTCACTGAAGGCGTATCGGTTGACTCCCAAACTGATGGAAGTTTGCAAAGAAAAGGACTTCTCTCCAGAAGCGTAAGTAATTGAGAAGAATGATTTCTGATGATCTTCCTGGATTATTTGGGTGCAGGGAGGTACATGGGATGATGAAATACAGTATTTTTAAAATCTCATGTAACAGCACGTGCCGGGAAACTGGATGTGTTCTGTGTGATTATAGATGTGTACTGATAGAGTCATGGAGAAGGAACAGAAGTCTGTCATTGGGCACTTAAATGAGGGCAGGGGTGGGGGGACTTGGGCTCATTTTGGAGGTGGACAGGCTGGCTCTAAGGAATATGGCAAAGGCAGCTGTGTCTGTGAATAGAGTCAAAAAAATATATTAAAAAAAAAAAAATAAAAGGAAAAAAGAAAAGAAAGGGAGGAATCAGGAGAGAAGGGGAAGTAGAAATAGCTGGTCTGTCTTTGAGCTGGTTTTTTTCAGAAGGAAAATTGAACAGGTATTTTACAATAGCTGGTCTTTTGTGTTTATTCCAAATTAACTCCCCCGTGTGGACACAGTCTTCTCGAGTAAAAGGTAATTAACTGTTTCAAAAGAATAGTTGCTTGTAGTAGATGTAGGCCTGAATTTTCTCCTTATTCCCCAAACAGCTTGGTGTTCAACAGCAAAAGCACAAACACTTGTTAAACTTTATTCATTGAGGAGAAACCAAGTAACTTCATTGCTCTGTGTCTAAAGATAACATTTGCATAATGAACAAACAAATCTGGTCCTCAGTCAAAAAAAAAAAAAAAAAAAAAAAAAGGCAAATGTTTTTAAGATTCCATATGCATACAGAGAAGTTAAGAATATATTTACTTAGAAACATCTATCATGCTTTTATTTCCAGATTTTATGAAAGGTGTCAGTATCTACTTTATTTTAAAACACGAACAATAGTTGTTATGTTTTTTAAAAGTGCACTATAAACTTGTATTTTAATATCCACCATAGAATTTAATTGTTCTGAAACATGGTGTTTTGTCAGTCTAATTTTCATCAATAAAATTCTTAATTATTATTTAGCTATTGGGGAAATAGTTTATTGTTGTAGTAGTTATGACTTTAAAGCTGTTTTGATGTTATACGGTAACTGTTCACTTCTATTTAAGAAAATCTGATGGCAGGGAAAGTAGTGAAGTATTTTGGAAGGGGCAGAGTTAATCCTGTCAGTGCAGTCTTTTGCTGGAGGCTTTTTCATGTAAGTAATGTATTAGCGAGCAAAGCAGCTGCTTGACTTCTGAGAGTTTTTGTAGAGCAGCTTTTCCTACTCTTTGTAAATGTGAGGTTTTGCCATGCAAATGCTCTCTAACAGAGAGACCTGACTTCTGCGTGCAGATGGAGCTCTGGAAATGGGAAGTTTTAACAAAATTGCCTATTTAATGTAGCTGGAGCAACAGTTTAACAAAATGAACAACAGGTACTGGTTATTTTAATAAATATTTTTAACTTGTTTCACAGTTTGAAAAAAGCAAATATTGCTTATGAAAACATGTTTGAAGAAGTGCCCATTGTAATTAAGAATTCATACCTGATCAATGTGATGTTGTGGGAACTGGAAAAGAAATCTGCAGTAGCTGATAGACATGAATTGCTCAGTCTGGCTAGCAGGTAAGTACTTGTTACAATAATGGATGTATTTTTATTCGCTTTCCCAAGCCACAGTTTAACACCTTGGGTGAAATCCCAGTCTCATTACAGCCCATGGAAGCTTTGCCTTGACTCTAATGGGGTTAAGACTTTACCTTCATATGTTTTTTGCTGAAGGAAAATCTGCGTGGTAAAACGATAGCATTAATTCTAGGACTAAAATCAGCCCGTAATCTGTATTTACCTGTACTGCTTGAACTATGTACCCCTTTCAGTAATGCATATTTTCTTCAGAAAAATACCAGTATTCAGAAAAATTAAGGCAAATAATTCTGTTAGGTAATCCTTAAGTGATGCTGTTAATAATTTTAATAAAAAATAAATCACGTTTGTATTACTTTAGTTGCAGGATTCATTAAAAGAATAGTCTGTCTGAGAAACTGGAAAAAAAGCTCAGGCTGATGTTGGTGGCAGCCAGCATTAATGATGTCAATAATTATTTAAGTAGCTTTTTGTTCTTGTAGCACTTTGCCCCAAAAGTACATTTATGATACAAAAGAGGCTTCACCTAGAGCAACGTGATCAGAAATTTGATGGTAGTTAAATCCTACCTGACACAGTGTAGTTAATTTGGTTATTATTGGGCTGATTGAAAAAACCAGATGCGGAAAAGGATGCAATATCTTGTTGTGTGGAAATGGAATATATTCACTAATAGATTTTTGGAGTGTAACACTCTTTTTACCTTGATCTGCCAAGATTCTGATCTCCACTATTGACCCTGCCAACCAAATTAGGTCCTTTTCTTCCCCTCGCCATGTAAAGCTATTTAAGATTCCATGTTGCTAGTAGTGCATATGTTGCTGGAGTTAGCAGTAGTCTTCAACTCCATTTCATTCTGTTTTCTTTTCCAGAGCTTATGTTCACATACTGAGGGATCTGATGTTTTTAGAGAAATTGGGCAAGAGAGATTGGATCTAAGGCTGAACTGTGCTTGGGAACTTACAGATGTCACAAGGGAATATTTAGTCAATAATTTGTCCAGTTCAGTTGCTGTGTCTGGAATTAATCAGTAGGTAAAGAATTGTTGCTGAGATGTGCAGGCTACTCAGTGTCCAGGCTTCCTGTCAGTCTTTTTGCGATGTCAAGGCTTTTGCCATGAGGAATGGGCAGGTACTGGATGTGAGAGATGAACAATTCTTCACGAGCTTTGCCACTTTACCATGAAAAGGAGAACTGTGATGAGGACGTGGGAAGGTGTGCAGGTGACTTGACAGTGTTGTCCTTTATTGCTTCTTGGACTTTCCTCCTGTTAAAAAAGACTACTAAGCAACCCTGGATCCTTACTCAGGCTGCTGCTAGTCACACAGTACAGTTCTTTAAATGGAAATGAGTCTGAACAGATCACAAAACACAGGTGAAGTTTTTCACTGTCTTGTCATCTTTTGGTAGTAACTGTGCTGTACTGCTACCTTGACTCAAGCTAAAAGACAGACATTTACAAGTTAGTTTTCTTATTGGAATGGCAGTGTTGGGGTTGTAGCCTAGTGCAAGACAGGTTTTTGTGGCAGTCCTTTCATCAGAGAAGTGAAGGAAAAAAGAAGCTCTCCATTTGTGCTTAGGAATCCTTCACAACAGGAGAATAAAGGAGAGCTTTTTTCCTTTTAGAATCAAAGTGTATTTTCAATAGGTGTTTTCTTAGAGCAGTATAGCACTGTTCTTGACAATGACACAGGTGGAAATGGATTCTTGATAAACCCGGTTAAAAGTGACTTTTCAATTAAATGTGTTTCTTTGAACTTGCATAGTTACTATCCTTTATGCTGGCAGCAATTTCTTCAGCTTACCAAAGACTACTGCTTCCCAGTAATGGGGAATTAATTCAGCAGATTCATCAGTTTTCGGCTTTGCCTCTTGAACTGACTTTCCTGGTAGCATTCTTCAAGCTCACCTGGTCTGTTGGAGAAGCTTAAGGTGCTTAGTTTGATTTGAAGCAGACAAGATCTTGTAAATTATCCCAGTGAGTTTATTTGAAGATTATTGTAAATGCATTTGTGTTTTTTTTTTAATTCTTTAGAGCTGCTTTTAGTTATGTGGCAGGTTACGTTCAGTGACATTTTACATTGGTGTGCATCAACTGGCAAGATAGGAACACTTTAATGCTCATTTGTTCTAGGTAGGGTGTAGGGTGACTTACATTGCTTGCTTAAATATTTAACTCATTTTAACTTGAATTCAGTTACCAAGATTTCTGTCAAAGAATATATTGCCTGAAGTAGGGGAGTTCAAATTACCACTATACTGAAGTTTTATTTTCATTTTGTATTTCCTTATTTTTGTCCTTGTATAGGCTGAAAAATCAATATATCAATGTTTTATTTTTAAGTTTTGAGGTGTCTTCCTCATTGAACTTCTGCTGCTGCTGTAGATTTAGTTGGCAGTAGCTTTAAGACTATTTTATTTTAGGTAGAGTGAGATGGGTTTTTTGTTGTTGTTCATTTTTGGTGGCTTTTTTTGGCTTCTTTTTTTTTCCCCCTGTCCCTTGGGAGCATCCCTGAACCTTTTTTAATCTTCTGAAGCAATGGTTTTGGCAATGAAATTATTTACCCTTGGTTCTTCTCATCTGGAGTGTTTGTTTCATCAAGATTCTCACATGTTCAGCCACCCACCTTGTCTGAGTTTGAAGCTGTACCTATTTGAGGTACTTTGAATGCACCTTAATGTCTTTTTTCCTTTTGAAGTAAATTTGTGATAATTGTATGAAGTAGTTTACTTTTTGGGCATAAATCTGTGTTTCTCTTGTGAATTGTGAGTTAACTGGAGTAATCTCGGGAAAGAAGTTAAAGGTGGAATAGCGCACAGCTAGCAAGTAATAGCAAGTAAAGGCCTTTTTGCTCAAACTGTTATCCTCCTGCTACCCTTAAGGACCAAAATGTCTTGTGAAGACCTTGGAATGCTGCCAATCTTTTGATAGAAACTCAGGAATTAAAATCCTGTCAGATAATGTTCCAGATCTTCAGAGAAATAATTACAACCAACTTTCCCATTCTCATCCATCTCTTCCCTATTCCATTGATGATCTAGTTTAAATTAAAAAAAGCTTTTTTGTGGTCTAGCTTCATAATAGGGTTGTTCTATAATATCTCAATTTGTCTCAAGCAATTTTTCTAATAGTGTGCGTCAGTGGAAGCAAACATGTGCTGAACATTTACTGCAGTAACATCTACTTGGCAGAAAGATTTTTCAAACATCAGATGCGGTATTTTTACAAAAGTGACATAAGGAGGGTTACTTTGGCATTCAAAAATAATGTTAACCTTTGTTCACTGTACTGCTTGTTCAGAAATCTGTGTGTTTAACGGATTATTAAGATAATTATGAAAATCTCTAATTTGCAGATGGGGGAAGCTGACACACAGAGGGTAAATGTGTTGCCCAAAGGCACACATCAAAGTCAAAATAGAAAAGGGAATGGAGCTCTGAGACTCCTGACTTACATATCTCACTCAAACAAAATCCTCTTAAAAAGAGCACAGGTTGTATTCAGGCTGAAATGTGGAGATGTAAACAAGTTCTTCTGCTAAGCGGTGGGAATGTTCCTTAGAAATATTTAATCAAAAAGATGTGCTTGGCCCAGCAGTACCTCTCTAATCCACACAATGCTGTTACCCTCAGGAGGAGAATGCTGTGCAGAGTGGCACCTTTTCCCATAAAGCAGTGACGGAGAGAGGGGCCTCAGCACAGCTGATGAAATTGGAAAACCAGAGCAGTAGATAGGGCTCTTCTTGTGCTTGCCCTTGCTGTTCCCTGTTCTCGTTTTCTTTAGACAAGATGCAAATAAATGGATCCCGCATGTACTTTATTTTATGATAATTTCAGAAGGCCTTTCTTTTTGGATTCCTGCAGCTTCTGTGTTGCCATCCTCCAACATGAAGTGCATGGATCAGCATGGCAACTCAGATCTCAAAGGCTCTGCTTCCTTTTGCAGCATGGGTAGCTCAGCTTCTCTGAAAGTGCGAACTGTGTGGCCTTACAAGTCACGTAGAGAGAGAGAGAGAAAACTAATGCCTGGGACATGGGAAGCTAAGAATGATGGGGATTCCTGCATCTTTTTGAAGCTTTGGTGGCTAACATGAGGATGCATTGTGGGTGTTTCAGACCTTTAGTGTGTACGTGTGGAGTCCTTTCCCGATTAAAGATGCTGAGGGAAATGTGGGCTTCATGTGTATCTCCGTGCTACGAATCCTACAGAAGTGGAGCCAGTTGAGGTTCCAACCCCCAGCTGCTTGCATCATTCCTCCCTTCTATCCCCATTTCATCTCTGCATCCCTCCCGCCCTCAAAGATTTTTTTATTCCCTCATCTGTTTTGGAGTACGGCTGTACAAATAGCTTTGTGGAATAGACTGGTGGAAAAAGTCAGGCTCCCACTCTTCTTCCCTTCCAGCCCTTCCTTCAGTCTCTCTCTCTCTTTCTCCCCCTCTGTTTAAAGAAACCCCAACAGAGGGTGTTTTTGCATTTACAGTAGAGCGTTTCACTGGAACGGTTTAAAGTGTGCCCACGCAAACAGCTGAATCCATACAGCTGAGAGTGCTGTAATCCTTGGGCAGAGGGAGAGGCAGGAAGATGCTGATGCTGGAACCTTTTAAACCAGCTTTGCTGGCAACAGTAAACCATACCTTTGCTCTTCTAAAATATGTCCACAACGGGAGGCTCTGGTGGTATGAGCATTCCCTCCTGAAGAGGAAAGCTTGCATTCAGGTCCTTTAGCCAGATCTGCATCCTAATCATAGAATCATAGAATGGTTTGGGTTGGAAGGGACCTGCAGATCACATAGTCCCAACCCCCCTGCTATGGCAGGGGCACCTTCCACTAGACCAGGTTGCTCAACAGGATACACTCATGCAGTGAATGATAAATGGATGTAATCTGATTATAGGTAATGCTTTGTTCTTCCATGGAAGCTAGACCATAATACTGCCAAAGGCAAGGCTCGTCAGCCAGAATAACCAAGTCACCTATGGGTTAGGGCTGTCCACTCGCAGCTTTCCATTTATCACCTTCAGAATTATTTTAACTTTATTTGATAAAAGGAATTGGAAGTAATTGTTGTGCCAACTATTTGAGTGTATATCTTCCCTTTTTGGTGAAGAGTAATGCGGGGAATAGGGAATCAATTATAAGGCTGAAAAAGTGCACAACACTAACATGTATACAGTCACCTGTGTGGACTTTTTGATGCTTGCTATGATGGCAATCCTACAGCTAGGTATTTCTAATAATTTTCTCCTATGAATATTCACTGATACCTCAGGTTGAGTCATCTCCTAGTGCTATCTCAACACATCTGTTGAAAATGCTATTTCTGTATTACTTGTGCTCACAGAACAATTTGTTGGGTGCTGAACTCCGTGTTGTCTCCATTTCACTATCACAGAGAACTTTTAGGAAAATGAATCTTTATGGATATGTGAGCAGCAATTACTTGCACTTTTTTTTTTTTTTTAATTATTGCATTAAAGCGTATCAGGCATTTAGGTACCATGCAGTGTAAGTTTTGATATCTTCTATGGGAGTGCAGAAGGAAAGGAGATTCCTAAAAGAGCTTTTGGGCTGAGTAAGTGTATGGTGAGTTTTATGGGCTGGAGCAATACAATTTAACCTTCTAAATCTCACTCATATAAACTTCTGCTGAATAAAACGTACTTAAACGTCGCATACAGAGTTTTATAAATTGTTTCCTATTGGCCTTCATATATTCTTAAAGAGATGATGGAGTAAAAGAGAGTATCAGGCACATGAGACGTAAGGAAAAAGCAGGTCCTGTATTTGGAGCATACTTATCACTTCATGTCTCAGTTCACATCTGTTTAAGTTATCTGTTTTTAGATTTTTGTTTCCTTGGCAATGAGAGCAAACATTATATTACTGCAGTGTCTTAACAATAACTCCCTGTTTCAGTATTCTGCTATACTAAGCTGCTCCTAGAGAGATTCACATAAAATCATTCTTGTAACCAGCTATATTTCATATGGGCGCTATCTGTAAAATAATTTTGTATTCCTGATGGCTGCAAACCCTGTAAGATCATTAGCGTTCTGATAATATCCAGTTCTTACACTAACTCAATGTAATATAAACTCTGTAGAAAATGAAAACATGTACACCCATGGCCATGGCAATATTCCACAGTTCTGAATATCGCAGTGCTTGAAATGCTCGACTGAAAGAAAGAAACCCTCCAAGGAGTTTAAAAATAATTATTACAGTGGCGCCTTTCTTTCTCCTACGTAGCTGAAATCTTCCTCACCATTTGCCCTTGTAGGCAACAGAAGTTTAAGACTATGGCTTTAAATAAACTGTGCTCAGAAATTACCGATCCAGCCTTTTGTTGGGTAAGCAGGCAGCTCAGCTGGTGAAATAGCTGTTCTGATTCTTGTTGATGAGGGCGAGTGTCTTGAGCTACTGTTCCCAGCAGGTATCTTCTAGTGCCTCTGTATATTACAAGCATCTGTCTACAGTTCTGAATTCAGTGGGCTTAGTATTGGGTGTTTTGTTCCCTTTTCACATTGTGCTGCTATTTCCTACTGGCTCTTCCAGTTAGTTTCCCTGATCCATAGGACTTAGGATGGAGTGAATGCTTTGTAAAAGGCAGTAGGAATCTCAGATAACGGGGAGAAACGGTGACAGATGGATATGATTCTGACATAGAAATGCACCAAACTGCTTTTAGTTGAAAGAAACTCCATGAATATTAGTGGATTTCAGTTGAAGAGAAGAAGAATGAGGTTTAGCTGCTTAGTCCTTGGTCTTCAGCCAGGTTGTACTGGGTGTGGCTTAAATTTGGAGCCAGACACCTAGCTTCTGATCAAAGGGATCAATACAGAGCAGTGAGTACCCTTCTTTTACTGCACTACCCTGTAAACACAATCTAGGATGAATACCGTCTCCATGGGCACCACTCTTTAAAGTTCCAAAACTTAAACTTGGAAAGTATACCTTAAGTTCCTGCTAAATACTGAACCAATTGCTAAAAACGGTTGCAATAAAAGTTGTTTAACAGACTGCATTTGTCTGGCCAAGGCTGCAGATCGCATAACTGGAACTGGACGCACCCAGCCTAGCTGCTTCCATGTTGCCTATGATATGGAATGTGGAATTGGCTGGGTTGGATGCGATACTGCCTCTCAACAGCTAAAATCGAGTGATGTCTGCTGAACCTTCCAGGCATGGTTTGATGGTCTAGCTAATGAGAGAGTCCTCTGAAGAGTATTTAACAATCCCTATTGAGCATTAGAAACACTGAAAAAAAGCCAGAAATAGCTTGAAACCAAACTGAACACATCTTCTAGAATGTTTTTCAAGGTTGTGTGTCACCACAAAGGCATCAGACTTTCTCTTTTAAACATTTGACCTGAATCCATAAGTCTTGTTAAGCAGAAGGTTTTCATAACTAGGAAGTTCTTTGCAAAGACCAAGACATTTAAATATCATATTTGTAATGTGGCAAGACACTATAGGAGGAGAAGCCAGGTAGAATGTCTCCAAATACATGCATGAACAAAAATAACCAGGAACTGAATAAATAAATACATGTGCAAGCTCTGCCATTAGTGCAGAAAAGTTTGTCAAATAACTTGAATTTTCAAGTTATATATATATATATATTTGTAATAAATTCAGTCTTTCAGGAATGTTTTTTGTATTTCAGTAATCACCTGGGGAAGAGTCTGCAGCTGCTGATGGACAGAGTGGATGAGATGAGCCAAGACATTGTGAAATACAATACCTACCTGAGGAATGTAAGCAAGCAGCAGCAGCAGAAGCACCAGGTTGGTAACAGGGAAAACCTGAACGAGAAGACTTTCTCCATGAAATACGGTTTTGGGAGTGTTATCTAAGACAGATGGTTTTAGATTTGGGTCTGGATCTAAGCAAGATAAAATTTTTACAGAAACATATCCGTTAAGTAGGGTCATAAAATGTTACAGCT
Organism: Tetrao urogallus; assembly: GCF_951394365.1. NCBI lineage: Eukaryota > Metazoa > Chordata > Aves > Galliformes > Phasianidae > Tetrao > Tetrao urogallus. Next base: position 14,139,500 of record NC_136815.1, read on the forward strand.
AGTGGGGAATCATCAAATGAATTCAGTTGTGCTGACACATGATGGGGATTTGTCTGTCTTTGCTATTTTATGTGTTTGTTAGTGATCTGTGATAAAAGCAAAGTCGCTTGATAGATATACTGTGGACATAAGGATTAGAGGATTAGTAAGTGAGATGAAAGAGCAGTACAGTGAAGTACAAGTAAGTGTTCTGAAGCAAACTGTTTTAATACCATCGTATATAGTCCTCCAAAGAAGCAGTCCATACTGAAAAGACAGCAGAGTGGCCTCATCAGAAATGACATTTCAGTCATATTTTATGTCAGTAGATAGTGATACTGATCAGGTGGTGCTGGCTTTTAATTCCAAATGCCAAAAAAAGCTGCTTAAAATCCAGAAGACTCTGGTTTGGGAATCCAGAATAGAAAGACCAGCTGTAGATACTCCTGCTTGAACAGACCAGATGACCTCAAGTCCTCTTCCAGCTTTCAACCATGCTGTGATTTCTGAGGCAGTTGCTTTACCAAATGCAGCAGCAGCAGCAACTAATGCAGTACCATGTCTAATTAGAGAAGAATGCTGGTAAATTGGAAAAAAGCTCTGTGGGAATGATTTAAAAGCCTTGAAAGCAATATTCATGAATACAATTCACTTCATATGATAAATTCATGTGTAAAATTAAGGAGTGACCTGCTTACTCAAGAAGTACCTGCAAGAAAAATAAATTTGAGCTCTTTAATCTAGCAGACAGAGATATAACAAGATTTAATATTGGCCAGTTGAAATTGGACCAGGCTGGTTTACAGATAAAATATTGCAGCTATTGCTACACAAAGTAGCTAGTTATTACAAAGAGTATCCATGTTTCATGTAAAATGCTTTATCACTGGCTATTTTAAATCAGAATTGGCTTTTTTTTTTTTTTTTTTTTTTTTCTTTTTTTACCCCCCCACTTAAATATGGCTTGCATAGGGATTACTTTAAGGAAGCAGTACGTGATCAGGGGCCTCTTCTGGCTTTGCAATTCCTGAGGACATAGACTCTTCCTGCATGTTATCTTCAGAAGAATTATTTTCCTTTGCTGCCTAATTTGAATAGAAAGATGGCATACACTTCAAAGGTTTTGTGGATAACAAGGGGATCTATTTATTTGGAAAAGCAGAACAAAGTAGGTTCCATGGTGTCTCACTTCATTTCTTTAGTAACTATGACTGCTTTAGTAGTGGCTCATTGTGACATAGTTAGTGGTCTTAACTTCATTTTTAAAATGGAGTGATTATGATTAAGAGCAAGCCGTTTCAATAGAGAATAATAGGCAGACTGCTGAGAAGTGAATGGGGTAATGCAAAGAAAGAAGAAACTACATGAAATTCACATACAAATATGGGCATTTAATATTTTATTTTTAACAATGTCCAAAAAGATGCATTTGTCACTAGTACTGGAAAAAAAATTACTTCATTTCAGTATGCCACCAAGTATGAACTGTTCTCTTGTGCACAGATATGTTTAAGTAAGTGAGAGAATATACTCCGTACAATTTGGCTTGTTTATTTTAAAGTTTTTTTGTGTTGAATATGAGGGCTTTGGTGGACAAAGCTTACAATGTTTACTCCTGGCTCTGACACCTGGTACAAAACCTCACATATGTATTTTTGAATGCATGTAGTACTGCGAGAACAAATGTTTATCCAACAGATGAAAAAATGATCAGCCTTAATTTTTATGAAGGTTTAATAATCTACGTGAAAAAGAGAAGTACTGAAAACAAATGTCAGTATATTTTAGTAGCAGATTAATTTTTACAGACTGCTGCTTCAGTGTGTCATTGGGTAACCTGCAAAGAAATGACATCCGTGTGGCAGGATATATGAATAACCTGAAAGGAGAAATGAGCCGTTACACTTAGTTTCAGTTACCACTTTGTGATGGTTTGAGTTAATACCTTTTGGTTTAAAATACCTTGTTTAATCAAGTTCTCTTTCCCTTTCACATTACTGTTGTTTAGACCTATAACTGATGTAAAATTGGGTATTACCATCTTATACTTTTATAACTGTTTGAGGCAATGGTTTCTCATATACCTTCATATTCTAACCTCGTTTTCCATTTTTGCTTGGATAAATGGAAGCTTTTATCTAACATGCTGTAATCTTTTCATCAGATACAGTATTTAACTCTGAAAAAAAATAATAAAAATGATCCCTACCACTTCAGTGCCGCATGATTTCCTAGTGCCTCACTTCTTTCAGGTGCCAAAATAATACTAACGCTTGTTGCCAGTGAATTGAATGTAACATTTGGGCTTATCTTTTAGAGCTTGTGCTACTTTTTCACTTGGTCATTTTGTTTCTTATACAAGGGGGTATTTGAAGTTCCCTTGACTCTTTATCCGGTATGGATAAGAAAGGTTTTGAAAACATACTTGCTAGTTAAGCAAAGAGCATCTGAAAATAAAAACTTAACAGGACTTCCAAAGCATTGCTGCATTCTTTTTCTGTTGCTTTTTTTTCAGTATCAGCAGAGACGTCAGCAAGAAAATTTACAGCGTCAAAGCCGAGGAGAAGCCCCTCTGCCTGAAGAGGACATCAATAAACTTTTTAAACCACCACAGCCCCCTGCCAGAATGGAATCACTCCTTATTGCAGGTAATGTTCCAGCAGTCTTTCTGACTTGTCTTTTCACGCATGAATGTTACCCTGGGAAAAACTGCAGTTGTTACTCTAGAAAGCATCTTAATGTTTTGTTATCTTTGTCACTATGGTGTTATGTTTTGGTGTTGGTCTCGTTCTAAATTCTGCTCTTCGTTTGGTCGAAGGCACTGATTGGAGCAAACTGCCCTTGTGGCTGAAGCATTCCGAAAGAAGTGGCTAAGATAAACAACTTCATTGCTAGTAGGCAGTCCATGCCTCTGTTAGAAAGTGAACTTCCACACGTGGAACAATTCTAAGCCATCTAGGGAAGTAACTGATGCATGTTACGGATACTGGCATAAACATACATGTTTTTATGAAATCAGGCCACTGTGTTTAACCAAAACATCTGCATTTAGCTGGTATAAAATCAGGTTGATGTGTTTAACTAAAATGGCTACATTTAGCTAGCATAAAATCAGGCCTTTGTGTTTAACCAAAATGGCTGTATATAGCTTTATACTTGATGTATGGAGACTTTCTTGGTTTATTTCTTACTCGGCCATCGTAGCTAGCCTGTGTCTGACCATCTGTGTTTCATGGGTTGCTGGAAAAGGGCAGGAGCAACAACGAGAGCCCCTTCCTGGCTCCATTCTGAGAAGCTGAAGTGGGATTTGAAAGGAGAGCTGGAGAAATGCCCTATGGAGCATGGCTTTTCTGCGCAAATTGGAGTAGCAACTGCTGCAGCCAGTAAGCTGCTCTCTGCACTCATAGCCCAGCTCCTCCCTCAACTCCACATGTTATGGGGTGCACAGCTGAGAGGCAGGAATCAACTGCTTAGGCTAGGAACTTTGAGTCAGAGCAGAGCATGTGTCTGCCTTGTTATCTGCAGCTCTAAGTTACTGTGACCATCCCTAGGTGTTGAAATGGCTGTTGCAGAAGCTGAGAACGTTGCTTTTAACTTCACATAGAATTGGGCCCACTTCTTTGATCTTAGTGGCCAGAGTTCTAGGGTATCTATCTTCCATCTTCCCACACCCAAATGTGAATGAAAATATAAATGGGAACAAAGCATAGGTGTTTCTGGTTGTGTTTCACCCCCAGTCTGTTCAGTTTTCTGGTGTTCTGCCGTGTACAGCCACAGTTTGCTACAAAATTCAGTGCCTGCCCCTGAAAGAGCAAAAATAGCTGGGACCTCACAGGGAGCAGAAAACCTAGATGCACTGAAAGTAATATAAGTTTGGAAAATGTCACAGGAAATCCATTTTCTTTTTTAAACTATGGGAGGATTTTCAGCTTAGCTATCACCATTGTTCTGTACTTGAAGAAAATTAAACAGAAGTCTTGGCAGTTAGAGTACAGAAAGTGAGTGATTTGACATGAAAAAAAAATAATAATTAAGTCTTCAATTTTGGAATGTCCAAAAGATTTAAGGTAGTACTGATATTTTTTCATACTGCTCCTTTTAAAAGAAATAATGTCCTTGATTCATTATTCAATCCAGAGTCTTTCAACAAACTATTGTTTAGATGGTTCTGAACAGTTTTGAACAGTTAATGAATCCTAGTAGCAGTAAAGTATTTAAACACTCAGATTTAGCATAGCTTAGAATATGCAAAATAAGCGTGCACACGTGTGTTATGATAGTGATAGCTTAATGTGAATAATCTCTTAGGAGAAATTAAAAACTATTAAAGGAGAAACAAAGCTTTCAGCCAAAGCACTCTTCATTTCTTTTTTTACTGCAGTCAAGGGAAGAATTGGAAGCATCTACTTAAATTCAGATGAAGTAAAATTTGTGGATAAAGAATAAAACTTAGCTCTTTTGTCTCTGAGGCATTTAAAAACTTTTCAAATAGAGCATTAGCTTGAGAGTTTATTGGGCTTCTAAACAGTCTTAATTTTGATTAAACTGGCTTCTTGTTTTGCTATTCCTGGCTAACTAGGGAAATAACTTGAAGCAGTGCTTGTATAAAAGTGTTTTAATGGGCACATTTGATTTGTATAGCACTGACAAGTCTTCATACCCTGATGGCTTTTGGAATAGCTAACAAAGTGAAATATTAGGTGGAAACAAAAAAAAAAAAAAAAAAAAAAAAGCCTAGAAATTGTGAAACAGGGGTACCACAATGTTTAGTGTTAGTGGAAAATATTTGTTGTTATAACATTATAATAGAGACAGCAGATGCACAGAAGCAGAATTGAAAATCAGCTACATAGTATTTTTAGAACGACTAAATTTTAGAGCAACTAAATTAGCTAAATCATTAGTTAATATTATTAGGCTTATATATCATTAGGCTTCTGATACAGCTACAAAAACTGTTCTTTTTATTGTCATATATCATATCTTCTGATTGTCATATCTTTTAAGAAATTGTAAATTACACAGTTGTAGGAAAATTATGAGGTTTTGAGCATACCAGTTTACCTACTCTACTAATTTATTCTTCTTTCCAAACCTGTTTGGGAATATTGATGATGTGAATTCCCGAGTATAGTGTATTCAACCTGTTTCAGTTGCTTCTCTGTGATCCTACGTGATCTGTGATCTTGCTGTTTTTAAAAAAATCATATTCTGGGGTGTCTTTTCTGAATTTGAAAATTGATGAGGTTTTAATCTTCTTTTTATTGACAGGTCAAATTAATACCTACTGTCAGAATATTAAGGAGTTCAATGCACAGAACCTGGGCAAGCTTTTCATGGCTCAAGCTCTCCAAGACTACAACAATTGAAGAAACTTTGCTATAACCTTCAACAGAATGAATTTTACAGTTTAATATTGTTTGCGCTCCTGTTGAAAACTTTGTATACTGGGAAAAGAATGTTGTAAAACAATCAGCTTGGTTTGTGCAAAACTCTCCAGCAAGAAAAATAAAAAGCAAATTTTAATGATATTTTAGTATTTCCTTATTTGTTGGCCATATTGGACTGGAATTCTCTGTGGTCACTCAGGTTTTCTAAGTGCCTGGCAGTTATTCATACTTAGTCATTGCAAATAATACATATTTTATTTAGCTTGGAATCCGAAATAAAAACAAGTTATTAGAAACGTTCAGCATAGCTGAGTTTACAGAAGAAATTTAAGATTTCCCAGTTTTGGTTGAGAACTTACAACCATAATATGCTAGTCACTTGGAACAGTTGTCCGTTTTCACTCTAATCTATTTGGACAGTATGGTGCAGTGGACCTTCCATGTTGCAAATATCTCATAGGCTTCGCAGTTGGAACATACAAATCAATATTCTGTGAAGGCTGATCCCCACGATGTCATGCTAGGCTGTGTTCCCATTTTCTATTGCCACCACCATCTAGACTGAAACCCAATGATCCTGCTGAAATCTGCACGGAAGATGTTGTAGAAGTAATTAACCTGTAGTAGGTAGTGTGGTGTAAATGGATGCCATGACTACACTGTGTTAACTTTACCATCTGCACACGCACTTATTCCTGAACTTGAGCTACTTTGCTTTTTAACAAGAACATTAAGTGTTTAATGCATGGCAGTGCACTCATGTTACTGTTTTTTAAAAGAAAAAGAAGAAGAAAAAGTTATTGCCTGTCATGGTATGATGAGTCCTGAGAGCCTAAAATGGCTGTAAGAATTTGATTTTAGTCTTCTATAATGAATAACGTCTTCTAAATACAAACCTAGTATGGAAAATTTCAGCCTGCAAGGTGAATGTTTTGGAAAGTCAGAAGTGTGTGAAAACAGAGGATAGATTAGGAACTTATTTTTGTCTGTCTTAACTATAGTGCTTGTGGTATTTGTGCAAATATGTATGCAAATTTTGTTCAGCCCTCAAATATCTGGCAAATTGCCGGTCTGATCTTTTTATCTTGGAAACTTTAGGCACCCTTGTGTTTATGTTCCTACAGTGAACTTATCTGAAAACAAAAATCTGTTCAACGTTCTGCTACAGTGCACGTGATTTTTGTTTTCTGTATAAATAATATTTAAACTGTGTTAATTTTCTAGTTTTCTGAAGGACCAGAAAATCCCCATTGCAGCAGAAGTAGGAGCAGATAGTTAGGATAAGATGGGACACTTGAAATGGAGGGGAAAAAATGATCTTCTAAATGACTGGGAATAAACGACTGTCTCTTTAGTGGCTGTATATAAAAAGTGAAGTAACATTACGCATACTAGGTCTGCAAAAAAGGTGTTAGCAGAATAAATGCTTAGGATAGATTCAAAACAAATTGTGTGTTTTGAATCCTTTAAGATTGTGGATATAAATGAGAGAAAGTGCAATAATCTCCCATGTTAGAGTTTAACAAGATCAGTGCGTTTATTATAGCTAAATTGAAAAATGTCAGCTAAAGCATATGGAGAAATGTTGAAATCTTCAGTAGAGATTCATGGCTTCTCTAGGTGTATGGATTTGAGTCAGATGGAGAAATGAGCTACAATAGTAAGTAAGGCTTAAATAGATTTTGGAGGTGGTTTCTGTCTCTTCTGTTCTGAATCACACTTTGGTCATCTGCCATGGTGCAATGAATTAGGGGAAGCCTACCTGAGCCAGGCAGGTGGAGTCAATTGAAGCTGTCAGTCTGTAAATGAGATTCAACAGCTGTGGGGATTAAGAATTAAAAGGGGCTATGTGTCCGTGCTGGGTTTGGTGTCAGCTTTCCCCACAATCAATGTGTTCCTGGAATTCAGCTCTTACCCATTCCCTTCCTGAAGTAGTAGAGCTGGCAGCTCATTCTATGTAGACAAGTCCTTTCTCATTATCACAGCACTATCTATTTTTGGTTGTGAAAGGCTTCTAAACGCATATGCAGTGACATTAAAATCTTTAAAAATCACCTCTAAACAAGTTAGAACATTTTCTTGACCACTCATACAGTGTTTAGTCTTGGAAACAAATGTTTTCCCTAGAATGCCTGCTCTGGTCTCAATTTTCCGTACTTCTCCATTTTAATAATGCTAAGATAGTGAATTTTGATATCTGTAGTGAGCTGCAGTACAAAATCTTCTTTGCTCATGGTATTCATAGGCTTCTGTAGATCCCATAAAGATCACTTACAGAGAGGAACTGCATAGGAGAACTTTCTCATGTTGCATGTGACTGTTCCAGAGACGGTCGATAATTTTGCTGCCTGTCAGCATTGACTGTTCTTTTTCTCATCAGTGAACCTCTCATCAACCTCTCAGCCTCCGCACTGAGCTCCCATCTCTGTTACATATCCACAGCTATTGTGTATGCTCACAAGAGACAAAGTGTACAGCATTTTTTTTCTGGTTGCTTGATATTTGGAATCTTCACTGGTGTAGCTCTCATTTTATTGTGACAACGCCTCTGTTCCACTGCTACTATTAAGGTGCACTAATTGTATTCGAAACTGGGCCCACGTGAGAAGTGAAATACCATCTCCCTTTGTGGTAACACTAGCCCCATGCTGCAGTCACTGCTGTGACTGCTTGCCTACTGGGTGATGAAGTCCTTTGCACCCACTCTCTTTTCACATGCAAACAAGGCATAAAAGTGTTGGTATAAGGCAAAGGTGGATGTAAGTGGTGTTGCATAGATAAAAAGTTACTGTTCCTGTACTTGGAAGTGATGCCCTCCCTGAGGAGTCAGAGTATTGAACTGTGAGTGGACCTGCTCTTAAACAGAGCAGAATAGGTTAATCACAGATCTTCTCTAACGCTCTGAAATGTGTCTGGGTACGTATTATCTGCAGGACAGGCAACAGGAAAAGAAGCCACACTTTGGACTATCTGCTCGGTTAAACTAAGAAAATAGATATAATTCACAGAATCACAGAACTGTAGGGGATGGAAGGGACCTCCAGAGATCATCGAGTCCAACCCCCCTGCCAAAGCAGGTTCCCTACACCAGGTAGGCATGATGACATCCTTAGATGCCATTTACTGCCATGTTGTTAGCAGTGACTAATCCTTAATGTTTGAGGAAAATGAAACCAAATGAGAGAGAGCTTTTCTCTAATCTGGACGTACTTGGTGTGCCTTATCTCTACATCAAGTTATGAAGTGGTATTCCATTCTCCTTTTGGACCAGATTCCATCTTGTATTTGTAAGTATTCTGCAGCAAACTGCTCACGTGGAGGAAACCAGGGACTTCTATACCCAGTTATTCAATATACATTATCGTGTCCTTTCTTCTCAGTTCCATGCAATATTCCCCCAAATGCTTAAATTTTTTAGGACTTGGATTTTACCTTCTCTGCATCCTGTTGAAGTTTGGACTTCCATGCAGAGTTGAGCAGAACTACTATAAGGCACTGCCAGGTGAGAGCAGGTAGTGTTTGTGTGGCTGTTTGCATCTGCATAGAGTGTGTGGTAGAGAAGGGCTGAGTCATGTGGATGTCCTGCTTTGTGCTAGCAGAGGTGCTGGATGGGGTTGGCCATGGCAACCTCTAACACTTGTGAAGAACATCTGATATCTTCATGTTTGTGCTTCTTGTGCTTTGTAAATTCCTGAGTGCAGAGTAATTAATCTTTTTGTTGGTCGTTCTTGCCAGATTTTTTTGCCTTCTGATGAAACAAATCACCGATGACAATCTGAGACATCTCTGAGGAGCAAATGCTATGTAATGGTTCTTATTTGATAGTCTAAAGGACTGAGAAAACTCTCGGCGCTCTGCTAAGGAGCCATTAGGAGCTGATGATGCAAATAATAACACCAGCCTAAATATGTGCAATGTGTGCAGTAAGAGAAACTGAATTGCTCTCTGTAGATCTGCTTCACAGCCAGTGTGTCAGCCCAGGGGTGAAAGATATACCCTTCCTTGTGATTTTGTATGCCGGTGCATTTTCTTCCCTTGGTTTTTATACTTGCTTTTAATTTCCTTCAAATTTTACCCACAGCTTGTTGATCTTTAAGAAAAAGACCATGCTGCTCTAAGTCCTCTGATGTCTGTCATTATGTGCTTCACTTTGTGGTGAGTTCTTCTGGATAGGTTTGGAAAGATATGTTAAATTTTTTGAGCAGCGCATCAAATTAGTGGTGGAAGTTTTGGATCGTTGCTCCAGGTGTGCTCCCAAGTACACTTTTCTCATGCCCCTCATCTTCAGGTGTGAGGGTACCAAGTGCATCAGCACTGCTCAGAAGACTGGTACTTCTGTGGGACTTCACCAGATAGAGTGAATTGAAGGCTTTTCACACCAGGCATTTTGGGACTGGTTGTTATTTTTTTTAAGTCTTTCAATTGACAGAACAGATTGCTGTTCACAAGACTCATCATACGCTGAACAGTAGTGAATTGTGCAGAGCTGTAGAAGGTGTCTTGAAAAACAGCTTTTGCAAAAGGCTCCTTAGTGAGAAAAAGAAATCTTACTTCAATTAAAAAGAACATTTATATGCGGGGAAAAATGACCAGATCCATTTTACAATGATATGAAAAGGCGTTAACGTCAGTAAACAAGGAAGGGCAGCAATGTGTTTGTCCAGCACAAAGCTGCAAACCTCAAGAGCTTTGTAAGATGAAAAGGATGCATGCATTAAGGATTTCCGTTCTGTTTTAAATGATCAATTTATTAATCTCACCATCGTTGGTATTGGTGTTCCTTAAAAAGGAATGTTACATTAAGCTTTTGAGTTTTTTATTGTGTGCCTAGATTTGAGCAATGCAATTGTATGACTTCATCTTTTTTCATATCTCTGTAGCTGGATGGACTGAGAGTCATACCCAATAGGCACAAAGCTGAAAGCTGATGGAAAAATTCAGAGGTGTCATCCCACAGCCAGTGTTTGCATGCTTGCGTATCCTAACATTTGAAAGCTTGTATGTGAAAGATTTACAGTAGGTTTTGTCTGTCACTAATTTGTTAATTTGTCTTTTTGTTGTTCTGAAATCTTTCACTTGGCTTTTAACATTAGTAAATTTAATTTTTAGATTGCAGAATAAGGCACAAAAATATTTAACTGGAATGCAATAGCGGCAATATTTTTGTCTATTTCAAGCTGTGGTAATAAATATGCCTGAAAGTGGAGTCTAAATCATAATGACCAATTTATGTATTTTAGGATAAGAAGTAAACAATATGACGATCAAGGCTGTATTACACCAGATTGTAACACTTGAGCAGTTTCTGCTTTCGACCAAATGTGTGACTTCCATACGGATTATTTCAGCTTACCTTAGGCAAAAGGCATAGCATGTAGTCAGACACATCCAGTGTTACTAGCTGTAAAAAAACTGGTTTCCAGAAGGATTAGTAATTACGAGTTCTGGCAATGTTAACAGCTTGTTTACATGGACTACAAGGTCTTACTTGATTTAATCACTTTTAACGTGACTCTTGATGCCATTAGGCATCCATCAGTGGAAAAAAAGTAATAGCTTGCAGTTGATGGAAGAGCAGTTTCTACAGTTGCGTATATGAGTGCATATTCATGGAGTTGCCTTGTGGCTTTTTGGTCTTCCTAGTTCAACCACAAAGAGCTGTTCCCAATGACTTCCACACACAGCTGCCGCAGAACCCACAGCTCCTCCCGGAGTCCCTTCTCCTCCTTGAGCAGGTGTGGGTCCAATCCTTACATCCCCAGCATAGCTCCTGCCTGGCCACACCAGCAGACTTCCAGCAGTGCTTCAGCCCCTGCCAAGTTGCTGCTTCAACAAAATGCCTCAGCCTACTAATCTACCACATTTTAGCTGAATTTGGCCGCTGGGTTTAGAATTTAGAGTGCTGTTAAGACAACACCACTGTGTATGCCCTGTTTCTTTAGCAAAGCTCGATGTAAGCATTTGCTTGCATTGCTGTGCATATTGCAGACAAAGAGCAGAGGAGGCTGAGTACAGACTCAGGGTCACACGGAATTGGCATTGTCACGGGGTGGGTAACAGATTGCACCACAACGAGCTACTTGGAAATGAAAAGCTCTCGTTCGCTAATTGGTTTCCGTAAGACTTTAATGAATCTTTAATGAATCCTCAATGAATCCTCACTCAGAAGGGAACGTTTTCTAATTGGGAAGGATACTCAGAGAATTTAACTTTATGGAAAGGAAATAAGGGGATCAGTGAGAAGAAAAAGAGCTTCTGAATCGACACTGAAGCAGTAATATGCTCACCAAGTGACTGGATGGTGGCTGTCTACAAATTATGTGCATACATCCTAAGCATTTGTTGTAGTTAATGTTTCTTAATTGTAACGCTATTAGAAGACGCTTCTCTTGAATATTTATGTTATTTCGCAAATAAATGGTGACTGGAGTGGTACCAGTCAGGCATTTATCTGAAATTCTCATCCCCTCCATGTGCAGCTGCTGCTTTCTGTCCAGGGACAGCTGAATCTGCTTTGCTCTCACCCGAAGTAGGAGGGTTTCCACATTGAAGAGAGGGCCATAGGCCATGGGCTGAGCATTCCCAAAGGAGGAAACCAGCACTCTCGGCGAGAAGCTCATCCCCGCCTGTGGTCTCCAAGCCATAAACCTCCGACTCCCACCAGACAGTGGCTGCGAACTTGTCACTAATTACTGGAATCTTGGTGTTGGTAGACATAGGTGAATAATTTCCTTATGTAAACAGCAGCTCTTCCTGATACAAAACATATGGGCTGCTTCATCACTTGCAATTGCTGGGCAGTGGAGGTGTGAGCCTAGCAGGGGTCCTGTGTCTGAGCCCAGATTCAGCAGGTCGGATAAATGACCCAAACAGATCCTTCAGCTATGTGCATTAAGAATGGGTTCTGGCTCTTTTGTATTTATGGAGTGTAAGCTCCTTAAGACTGATGCCGTCCATGTCTGTCACATACATTTAAAGTGCTTAATGTGCTCAATCCAGTCCATGCTCAGCAGGTCCTTGATATCATTTGGAGCATATCTGCTCCAAATGCAATCTGAGCGTAATTGCCTGATTATTACATCTTATGGAGAAAATGATTAGCCATTAAAAGGTTGTATGCTGAGTAGCTGGATGAAGATTTCACTGACATTTCCAGTTTTTCCTCTCTCTGGAGGGCTCAAATTTCCAAAGTTTAGGAAAGCGGATTTTGTCTTACAGAGATGCCTGGGCTCTGTCTGAGGGCTGTGCTGGATGCAGTAATCCCCCTGCTTTAGAGCAGCAGCACATTGTGGGTACCTGTGACACAGCCCTGATAGCAGGAGGTGATAACAGCTCATAACAGGTTTCTTTGCTACTTGCAAAGCAGTGAAGCAGGGCTGAGGCCAGAGTGTGGGGATGCGAACACCCCTATCTTGTAAACCTATTGACCAGAAAAGGTCCTTCTGCCTAATCTCTCCTTAGCACCTGCTTTTAATTTCCTATGCCTCTTCATTCTCTAATTAGCACATCACTTCATTTTCATCCATAGTGTGTGCTTTTTCAGCCTTACTCCTCAGTCATTGTCTGAATTTTTAGCAGATTTATTGCTGAAGTTCTTGTTTAACTTTATGGAAGCATTTGAGCTCTTCATGTGAAACTGTAGTTTGTTTTCTCAGTTTTTTTTTTTTTTTTTTTTTTTTCCATGTAACCTCAGTCTTGGAAATAGCTGAATCCCTTGAGCAAAAGCTTCCCAAAAAAGATCCCATTAGTCAGACAGCTAGCGTCAGGAATGTTTAGCCTGAATTGTTCAAAGTTATCCTGAAGCAGAGTATTACAATGGAAAAAGTTAAGTAGCCTCTGCATAAATGCGGCTACTTGTGCTGCCATTAATAACCTTGGCCTTGTAGAGAATGTTCTTGTGCTGGCTAAATTAGATTAACCAGTAAATTTTCTCCATCTTTAATGTCCATCAGATTTAAGACTTTTGGGCTTAAGCCTATTGCCACTAAAGCTGGCGGTAAAACTCTGCTGCTTTCTGTGTGAACGCGGACTTTTCAGGAATGATGTCAGAATTCTGTACTGCTGAAATCTGTGAGCGTTAAGAATACAAGAAAATGAACACTACGATGCAAAATTAAAGTGAATGGCCTTCAAAGTAATGTTAAGCAGGAACAAGGATGTGTACGGCATTTCAGTCGGTTTTAATGTTGGCTTGTAAAGACCTTTAAGTATATTAAGAACACAGGAGTCCCCATGGCTTCTGGTAAAATTACATTTTTAATATTGTAGAAAAAATGTTGTGATGAAGAGTTCAATTCCGTTTTTCTGAATGCTTCATATATATGAAAAATTACAGCTCTTAGGAGAGCATAATACAATATCTAAAATCACATTCGTATTTAATGTTTTATCATCGCAGTTCTGCCTACCGCCTGCACCTTATTCCATCTCCCCCATATATGCTGTGGTGGTGCTCAGATGTAAATAGCTTTTGCCATTCCCTGGCAAGAAAGCCATTCTGGGGATAATGTCTGCTAAAGAACACCATAGCTGGAGCTGCTGCCCTTTTCAGCTGGTGATTGCTGCCCGTAGCAATGGTTAACAGGCTGTGTCCCGGGATCTTAACTGGTGCATTGCCTCTCAGCATGGGGATACGTGCTGTACCCCTAAGCAGAAGCAAGGAGCTTACAGTGCTAAAGCACTGAGATGTGTTGTTCTGTATCTGTACAGACTAGGTGACTTTTGTCCCCTTCAACTGAAGTTGGAAGCTTTGCCAACCATAGCCGGAGAGCTGGAGCCCATTCCCAGGAGAGAGAGCCGATATTCCAGTAAGTGTGAAGGGACACATTGACAGCTGACCCAAAGGTCTGTCCTCAAACTTGTATCTGCTGTGCAGCAAGTGCTCAGAAATGACCACCTTGCAAACAAGCTTTGTTCAGACTGCTCTGCTGAACTGAATGGGAGACCCTCTCTGGAGCTTGTTTGCCACCGGTATTAATAGCAGCAGTCTCATCTTGGTGTAGGGGGCTTTAATTGTGCACATCCCATTAGTGCTAATGGAGTTCTGCACCTGAAGTCCTGTGTACGGAGATGAGACCATAAATCTAAGGTTACAACCTCATTAAGGTTGTTTATTTCATGTGTAATAGCTCCTCTGCCACCAGGATACCTTAATTCATGACTTTATTTGTCCCTCTGAATGAAACCTCCTCATCTCCAGATCACAGCTGCCTCTTCTGGGCCATGCCCTGGGAGGGCCACTCATACTTTTCTCCACTACTATTGCTCAGTGTGTCACCAACTCCTGGATACATCTTCAGAGAGTTACTGGTAGCCTGGTATTGAGTGTTGATGGGTGCTGGGACCTGCTGCTGGGCTGTGCCATTTATCATCAGGACTTACCACTGCTTTTGGAGATGTGGCTGTATTCTGAGTTCTCCATGGCAGTGACACCAGGAGGTGCAGGAAGGCACCAAGGAGAGTCACTGTGGCACATGGAAGGTGTGGGAAAGGGCTTTGAAGTAAAAGTGGGGGAAGGAAAAGGTGGGAAAGCCAGGAGAGGGCTGGGGGTGGCAGAACCGAGGAGGGGAGACATTTTCTGAATGTCAAAACCAGGTTTAAGTCTCATGTAGATGGACACCTTGGTCATCTTCCTGTCATCTTCCTGTTGTCTTTTCAGCCCTGAATCTCTTTTGTCTCCAAACGATGTTGTATATGCCAAAAACAGGGTCATTTTAACTTACCACAAATAGCAGATGACAAAAAAAATAAAGCTGTTTTATTCTAACAGCCTTTGTTTTGAACATTTTATTTTCTCAGCGGGGTGGTTTTGTTCACACTTGCCATCTCCAACACAAGGCTCTCTAGGAGTGCTAGTAAGCTCTGTGTCCATCACTGTTTATCTCAAAAAGGCTGGCTTGCCAAAGAGATTAAGTGAAGTTTGAACATCCTAAGGAGGGATACATCAAGGTTAATGGTCTTTGGAGAGTATCAGTCTTTTCTGACACAAAAGTGTTAAAAAACCACAAAACCTGCTTGAGGCAGTTGGATGTTCACAACTGTTGTGCTCTCAGGAGTGTGTAATGAGGATGGGGAAGGAAAGCAAGTGCTTGTTTGTCAGTTATGCCAGCATACGTGGGGCAGAAGAAGCAAGAGGAAATGTGAGGAATAAGAAAGCAATAATTTGCTAGGGCAGAACCTGACTTCAAGAAATGCACATATATGAGGAAGATGCTGAAGGCAATTGTGAATGTAGATTTTAATATTGTTGTTTGGGGAAGAGTCCTGGGTGGAGGAAGCTGGAATTAGGTAGAAAATCTCTGATGTGGGCAGACTGGAGGCAGTGGTGAGCATTCTGCTGCAAGCATTTGGCCAGCGTTGGTGAGCTGGGATGAGGAAGCTGAGATTTGAGCAGAGATAATGTTAAATGGAGATGAAATTGGTGGAATGGGAAACTTCTTCCTAGGCTGTATTTATTCACTTACAGATACCTCCTGGAGAGTCAGTGTGTCCCTGCAGAACCTGAGCCCAACCTTCTCCAAAGCTCTGCATCCCCCACACTACCCAGGGGCTGCTGCTTCTCATTTTGTGTCTAAGTCTCAAACTGGTTAAGCTTTAACAGCACTGCAGAATTTCCACTTTGCTTTTGCATTCAATTTTCAACATCCAACTTGCAGAGTTAATTCACAAGAGTGATTAGCATGGTTTGAAACCATTTGAAGATAGATCCAGATGAGGCAGCAGCAGGTACTGAGCTCTGAAATAGTGTCCAAACCAGAACTTTTTCCCTTGTTCTTTCCACTTCCATTTTGTTCTCTTATTCATTTAAGTAGATAATTAAGACGCAATTTGCCCCCATATACCCATTCTAGCTGCAGGTGTGTAGCACCCTGTGCAACTGGACCTGCAGCAGTGACCTCAGAGATTTTTTAAGTCAATTTCATGGCTCAATTAATAGAGACAGCTCTGAGATTTCAGGTGCTCTGAATGTTTTTGCCTGCTGCACTCTGATAAAGGTATGCCTACCTCTGGCATGGGTTCAAGGTACAGTACTATAGACGTAGGCAGCATCCAGGCACAGCACTCCCCTTTCCACCCCTAATTGAGACCATCACTTCCAGCCCTCCCTGGATGCCCCGCTGGCAGGGTGAGCCAATAAGCTGTCCTTGCAGTCCTTCAATTTGTGCGAGCCTGGGGAGAGAATGAGGGCCCTTCAGTCGAGGACCCTTCAGTGGAGCTGCGGCTCTACCCCTTTTGTGATAATCACAGACATTTCTCTATTAAAAGAAACGTATTCAGACACTGGAGATTTGTACCAAATTTTGTTCCTCAGCGTTCATCTGGTTTATTGCTCTAGTGCTGCGCAGTTGTTTGTAAGGTTTGAGGTTTTGGTTTTGTTTTTTTTTTATTTAACCAAATCAGCACAAAACAGTGGCAGTAAAAATCAGGGCATTCTTATTTTTAATGCCTTGCTTTGCGTGATGTTCCACACTAGCATGGAGTAAATAAAGGCATTCTGTTTCCCTGTGCAATGAGATTTTTCTGGGCACTCAGGTGTGTGCCATGTTCCACAGTCAAGGTACACCATAGCTCCTCTCAAACTTCCCTAGCTGTTGGCTGGGGCAGATCTGTGCCTGTCAGGACAAGCATTGCCAGGAGCCCTGACTTAGGCGAACTCAGCACCCACTGCTGGGCCAGATCCTGCAGCACCATATGTGTGCCATGGTGAATATCCACCTGGAAATGGGCTCTGAGCTTCCTGCTCTAGCTGTAGGTGTCCCTGTTCATTGCAGGGGAGTTGGACTAGATGGCCTTTCAGGGTCTTTTCCAATTCAAACGATTCTAGGATTCTAAGTGTATCACACTGCTGGCTTTCCCCATGTTTTTGTATAGCTACAACTATTTTCTATTGAGTTTTATTAAGTGAGACCCACATGCTTCTGCCAGTTGTGACCGCGTGGTCGGTTCCTCCGTAGCTGCTCACCCCACCCTTGCTCAGCAACACTTCACAGTCATGCTGTGTTGCAGATGAAGAATTAGGGTTTGAAGCTGGCAATCTGATTCCCATTAAAGCTGCATGGAAATTTGCCACACACCTGCCTAGGAAGCTGGAATAAATAATTCAGTGCTGCTCGTTGATACCTCATGGCAAGCAGATAGTTTGAGAACCTAGTATGGGGTAGATTCATTGGTGCTCTGTCTGTTCATGATGGGAGGAGGAAAGAACCCAGACAGGCGTGGAGAGGTTAAGAACGGCTGAGGGCTGTCTGTCTCCTGGAGTCAGCTTCTAACCTTCCCAAACGAAGGGACTGACATCTGGTGCAGCTGAGGAATGCAGCAGTGAGAGCGAGCAGTGAGACCCAGCTATGCTCACTGTGGAGCAGCAGCAGCAATGAGAACACAGCTGAGCTAATTGCTGCCTGCTAATAGCCATACAAGGCAAAAAGGAGTGTGTAAATCTTGGTGCCTGACTCCCATTTTCGGGAATACCTTCAGACTTTGGGCACAAATAACATCAGTCGAGTTTAAACTCTTCACTGCTTGGATCACTTCTGCACATAAGGCCACCACCACCACGTGCATCTACTGGCCATCGGCTGTGGGAGCAGCTCTCCTGCAGCACTGATGGATTGCCCCTCTTTGGGTGCAGCTACAGAAAATTGTTTAGAAAGCTGCATACAGGAACTGTGGGCAGAAATTTGCAGATGTAAGGCCCATGCTGCCTAGGAAGTTGTCTGGTCACAGTGCTTTCTTGGTGATTCCTCACTACTTTGTCATCTGGTGGTTGGGGTTTAGGGTTGGAGCTCACTGCTATTGATCAAAACTTCATTTACATAAAATCATATTAGTGGTTTTTTTTGTTTTGTTTTGTTTTTGTGTGTGTGTGTCTGCAGCACCTTTTAATTACCTTTGTTCCTTCTTCTTGACGGTGTAGTAATCCCTGCCTCCAGGCTGGTGGTGATCTGTAATTTGGAGACAATATATCTGATTTAGTAAGAATGATGCACTGGTTCCAATACATGATGTAGCCTGTCAAAAAAAACTAATCTCATCTTGCATACAAATAGATTTAGACAGTATTAAGAAGTTTATGACTTGGAGCTTATGGGCCTCTGTGACATCCCTCTTTCTCCTGCCCTGCTGCCAAGCCCACATCTGGGCACTGTGAACAGTTGATCTTTTCAGTTAGTTCTCACCAAAAGCTAAACTGGTATCAACTCTGTGAAGGAGATACCTGTTAATCCTCAGTGACCTCTTCACCTACCAACTTGTCACTGCAGTTGTGTCTTGAGAGGAAAAGTATCTTGGATAGCATTGGATCTGCAAAGCCTGCAGAGCAGCCCTGTTGCAATGCTGTGTGCCATACACCCATTGCAGTGGGACCCCAAATCCACGTCCTGGGAGAGCCACCAGGGGATGCAGACAGAAGGTTCCCCGGATGGGGGGTGGCATTCTCACGCCATCGCTTCCCAGCACTGCAGGTTCTCAGGGCAGACGTAAATAATACTGGTGAATTAAACAGAAGTGGTTTCTTCTATTACGTAGCTATTGCAATTATTTCCAAGCTGTATAGCAATGAGATTTTCCGGTATGTCTGTGCTCAGAGGGAAACTGTAGGTAGGTCTGCGTGCTCAATTTCAGCATTTAATCTTGGGACAAGTAGTCTCTCAATGACATTACAGTATATTGTGTTTACGATGTCAAACTAAGGCCATTCTGATTTTTTGACTTCTATAAAACACCCCATATACTGTATTAGGAAATAGTCACTTTCTTACATATGATGTGCCAGGTTGGTATAGCGAGACAGTTTTGGTTCGTTTCCAAAGAAACTAGACTTCTGGGATTTTTTTTATTTCATTCCACCCAATGCAACCTGATCTACTGTGGGTCCCATGTGGAGTCAGTTTATGTGCCTTTGGCCACACAGCCCCACATGATTACTGGCTCACTTTCTTGGCTCTTAGAAAAAACTTTCAGGGAATTTTCGATGCTACCCCCAGACAAGGAGAAAAGGGGAGCGTGCTGGTCCTGGTTATGCTCACAAGTGGCAGGGGAAAAGCACTCTTCAAATAAATGGTTGTTTTAAAAACAGTACCCACAAACTGCGTTTTTCTTATGTCTGAGATGGCTTTTGATCGGGGAAGGGTTGGGGAAACAATATTCTCACACTCCCATTTGCAGACTGGAACAGACCTTGAGACAGAAAAATCTGGTTTACCAATAAAGTCTATCGGCCGTACATATGAACGTACCCAGTAATGTGCAGGAGGTCACAGCAATTGTTCCCCAGACAACCTGTGGGGTTCATTTTGTTACTATTTCTCCATATTTGTTTTCATTCGGTGATGTCAGCAGGCAAAATTTAAACATAAAGGGATCCTTTCACCTCTTATTTAACTATTGGATGAGATCTGTTTCCCTGGCTGCAGGCTCCTGCTGATGGGCTCCGTTGTGCAGGGGATGCCAGGGCATTCCTCACCCCACTCCTGGGCAGGGGATGGAGGGGATGATGACTGTGCTGATCCCACAGGAGGTGAATGAAGCAGCACCACTGCCAGCGTGGTAACTCTGCCCAGGGGGCCGCCCAGCTCAGCAGCGTCCGGTGCTGACCCCACTAATGCTGCCCACCAGGGCAGCTGGGAATAGGTTGGAGGAAGGTTTTAAGGAAATTTGATTCAAGATGCAGGTTTTCCAGCTTGAACCTACTATCCCTGCTGGTAGCTTCTGCATGATGGACAGGCAGCAGGGCGGGGTGGCGCACTGCCAGCTGCAGGAGAAGAAAACACGGGCTCTGGGTGCTGCTGCGACAGCTCTGTCCTCTTTCACAGGAGCTAAATGAGCGTTTCTCAATCTTTCAAAATCAAAGGACCAACGAGCTGTTTTGATGCAAGCAACAGCAGCCAGTGCATGAGCTGTGCCTGTGGGCAGGCGCTGACAGGAGTGCCTGCCAACTGTGTGGGATGGCACGTGCAGGTGTTTGGGGTTGGATTTTAATTATTTTTCGGCAATCAGTTAATGGACCACCTTCTTGTATGTTGTAGGCTGCCCTACACTGCTGGCTGGGTGACTCGCATTGCTTGCATAGGCTGCACCAGAGGCATTATAGATGAAGGATTTATGTGCTGTTACATATTCCCTGAAATAATCACCTGTCTCAAGTACTTTGATAATGATAAGTGACTGAAGTAGAATCTGAGTTCCTATCTAGTCATACATGCCTTGTTTTGCAATTATCCAGCTTCACTGAACAGTTTCCTCTTACAGGCTTACATTTAGCAATTATTTCTTTGCGATGACCTACATTAGTTCAGACACTGCATCTAAGATTTTAATCTAATGTGTGTATTTCAGGTGAAATATTGAAAACTCTCCAGCATCTTTTTTTTTTTTAATGCATTAAATGAAGGATTTTTTTTATATTCAGCATGAAAAAAAAAAATTAGTAATAAGGGCTGGCTTCAGAGTGGCTGCACACAGGAATTTGGAATTTGGATGCTCTCTCTTTAACCCATCTCACCATATGAATAGAGCTGCACAGGAGCTGAGCATTAAGACCATCTCATTGTGGTCTTGGTTTGCTGGACTCCTGCTTTGGGTAGGCTGAGGACTCTCTGGTGGCCTTAAGGAGGAGTGGTTTTCTGCTTCGACTTCTCCAGGTGGGGACGTCCTCGGGGTGCAGGAAACCATGGAAGGATGGCTAATGATATGGTAATGACAAGGTAAATCAATTACTGTGTGTGAAAAGGCTAATTAGTGAGCAGGTGACATTTTGCAGCTGGCTTTCAACCTGTTTGCTCAGGCCAGTTTTTCAGAAGTGACTGATAGGCTGCAGTGCTTGATCTCTTGAGTAAACACATCTCATTTGGTGGGTAACAGGCTGGAGTGATGAATCTGGCTGCTTTGCAGCAGAGCTGAACTTGCTTGCAAACAGTTGCTGTAAAAACATTTGGGGCATGCGCTGCATTTTAAACACTGACATTGCAGCCATTTTTGTTTTTGCAAAACACTGGAAGAGACAAGGAATGGAATTACAGACTTCTCAGTCTCTCTTTGGTTTGTTCCTCATCTTGAAGTGAATTTTTCATAAATGACATTATTTTCATTTTCTTCTGATTTCATCTGCTGCTTTGGATGTCTGATCTGGTTCATGTACTCAATGTACGCACAGTTCTTAAAGTAGAGGAATCCTTAAGCACAGCCCATTCCCAACTATAGCAACAGTGATTTTACTTGAGGAGCAGTACTTTCTGCTCTGCCAAGTGCATGGCTGGCAGTGACAT
The DNA here is from genome assembly GCF_951394365.1 of Tetrao urogallus. Lineage (NCBI taxonomy): Eukaryota > Metazoa > Chordata > Aves > Galliformes > Phasianidae > Tetrao > Tetrao urogallus. Next base: position 14,161,131 of record NC_136815.1, read on the forward strand.
TACTCCAGTCATTGGGCCTCTATGTTCTCTTCGTATCTATAGCTAAGGAAAACTGGATTAGGAGTTGAGCTCAATCATCCTTATGGGTCTCTTCCAACTCAAGTTACTCCATGATTCTAGGTCTGCCCTCAGAGATGAGCAAATAGGATATTTTCTGGCCAGAGAGGATGGGGAGGAAAAATTTCTGTACCTGCTCTATAGGAATGTGAACTCTCTTGTAGCCTCCTTAACAGTTTGGAAAAGAGGTGGTACGATGGTTTTCTTGCATGGCACGGCTTGGTGATGATTATTTTTCAAGTGCCATTTCCTGTGAGCACGGAAGAATCTCGGGTTTCATTTTGTATTAAAGAAAGTAATTTTCTAAGCAGTACTTTGTGTTTGTTGAGGAAAGGCTTGAAAGAAAAACTTCAAGGCTCAAAACCCAAACCACAGAATCACAGAATCACAGAATCGTAGGGGTTGGAAGGGACCTCCAGAGATCATCGAGTCCAACCCCCCTGCCAAAGCAGGTTCCCTACAGCAGGTCGCACAGGTAGGCATCCAGGCAGGTCTTGAACATCTCCAGAGAAGGAGACTCCACCACCTCCCTGGGCAGCCTGTTCCAGTGCTCCGTCACCTCACTGTAAAGAAGTTCCTTCGCACATTTGTGCAGAACTTCCTATGCTGCAGTTTCCAGCCGTTTCCCCTTGTCCTGTCTCCATTCACCACTGAAAAGAGTCCGGCCTCGACATTCAGCCCCCCACACCTTAGATACTTATAGACCTGGATGGTGATCAAGAAATGGTGAACAAGAAACTCAAAAGGTATTATTACAAAGACAAACAAGCTGACCAACCTGACAAACACAAAGCGCTCCTGATCGGGGCTGGCAGCGCTACCTGTTGTAATAATGTTGTCAGTCCTCCTCTTCCTTGTCTTCTAATTTTCTGAATGGCCTATTTCTGAACACTCCTCCTCAGATGTGCTTGGTGCTGGTGAGGCGCTGGCCATGAGTGCTGGGTTAGGCTGTGCTACCCATTGTGGTTGCTCTGCTGCCTCCCTGATTGCCTCTGTTCTGGGTCAGTGGTACTCAGAGGCTTGGGAGGCTGCCAGGTCTCCGTCAAGCTGATCTGCTAGGTTTACAAATATACCTTACATCGATCTAATTGTCCTCTGCTCCGACAGAGCTGACGGCTATCAGACTCCCCAGGATGTCCCCTCTGCTGCTTCTTGGCTTCCTCTCCGTAATTTCCGTACCATGTCTATCTCTATCATCGCTAGAAGAGCTCGAGGCTGAGCTGGAAATGGAGATACTGTGGCTTTACTTAGGGGATCTGGTATTGTTATTTACTTTCCCTCTGTTTCCTATGCTAATGGCCATTGCAGCTCATGTTTTATTTCAGTCTGACATTTGACAATTCGTTTAAGAATAATGGATGTTTAATTTCAAGCTTTGCCTGGAAATATCCACAAAGCTTATGCTAGGAGTTGCCAAATCCAGTAGCCCTGCAGAGGAGAGGCTGCTGCAGCTCCACGTCCCCCAGAGTGATGGAGTGTCTGTTCCCAATAGATGCACAAATCCTTTCCCGGCCTTTGATTCCTCCCCTAGGCATCCCATAATAAGTATTACACAATTCTAGAATGCTCTTTCTTGGTGTCCCATAATAAGCCCCATCTTCCACAGCAAAGACCCCCTGGACAGTGTGGTGCCCCAGAGAGTCCCCCATGGACCCATCACTCTGGGTCATACCCAGCATGAGACTGATGTTCTTCTGGGTGCCAGGCTGGGGGTTCACGTCTCTGATGGGGGCACTGGGGCTCTTCTGTTTGGTGGGGTGAGACATGCACTGTACAACTGAACAGGTTATTTCTGGAAAAAGAAATTATCCATAACCACTAGAAATCATAGAATCAACAAGATTGGAAAAGGACCTCCAAGATCATCCAGTCCAACCATCTACGTACCACCAACATTTTCCCACTACACCATGTCCCTTAGTACAACATCTAAACATTTATTGAATACCTCCAAGGATGGTGACTCCAACACCTCCATGGGCAGCTCATTCCAATACCTGACCACTCTTTCAGAGAAGGTCCTAATGTCCAACCTGAATCTTCCCTGGCACAACTTGAGGCCATTCCCTCTAGTCCTGTTGCTAGTTATGCGGGAGAAGAGGCCAATTCCCATTTGACCACAACCACCCTTCAGGCAGTTATAGAGAGCAATAAGGTGTCCCCTGAGACTCCTTTACTCCAAGCTAAACAATCCCATCTCCCTCAGTTGCTCCCCATAAAACTTGAGCTCCAGACCCTTCACAGCTTCAGTGCCCTTCTCTGGACACACTCCAGGGCCTCAACATCTGTCTTATAGTGAGAAGCTCAACACTGAACACAGCACTCAAGGTGCAGCCTCACCAGAGCTATGTACAGAAGGGTGATCACTTCTTTGCTCCTGCTGGCAACACTGCTTCTGGTACAAGCCAGGATGCCATTGCTTTTCTTGGCTACCTGGGCCCACTGCTGGCTCATGTTTGGCCGAGTGCTGACCAACAACCCCAGGTCCATTTCTTCTACACAGTCTCCCAGTCACTCTGCCCCAAACCTGTAGTGTTGCCTGGGGTTGTTTTGGCCAAAGTGCAGAACGTGGCACTTGGTCTTGTTGAACTTGAGTTTTCCCCAGGTTGGCCATCGCTTCAGCACATTCAGGAATGCTCAAGTGATGTACTAGACTCATGTCCTTTCTTCATATTAAAGCAAGACGGTTGTGTTTGTGGTCCCAAGTCACTTCAGAACAGGGGGGCTGAGGTTTTTTTTTCTGCAGTATTTACTCCTGTTTTGACTAGTATTGCACAAGCCATAGATTTTGCACTATGAAAACTTCTCCCACTGTAACAATTTATGGTGAAACTGCAGCATATATTTTAGACAAATAAAGACTTTGAGTCAGGACCGGATAAATAAAGGAAAATGCATCACACCATTTAGCAGTATGTTCCAAGAGCAACTTTGCCCTAACATACGGTGATTTGTTAAAATCCACTATCTAAAACCTAATTGAAATGAGTTGTGCTGATTGACAGAGTTGTAGTCAACAACATTCAGTGTAGAAATAAGCAGGATATTTTTTTCTCTGTGTGCTTGTTAGATTAAAGAGCTCTCAAGGATCAGAAGATGTGTCTCTGTCTAAGGAACAGAGGCATATGTGAGTGGTAGGGTGTAATTTCCTACCCACCTCCAATTACACTCTCTTGTGATCCATCTGTCTGGGAAGCTATCAGGTATTGTGTTTTATAATTGCTGCTTGTTAAAAATATCATCATAGCTGGAAGTTTAAAAAAGGAAATCTCAAAAGGCACTCAAAAATGAAAGCAAGGATACTTTCAGGAAAAAAAAAAAAAAAAGAAAAAAAAAAAGCTTGTAATGAGAAATAAATTAAAAATGGGAATACTTTGCACCAGGACTTGATTTGGAAAAAACAAACAAACAAACAACCAAAAACCAACAAACACAACATGTAGGTCATTTCAATGACACAAGAAATGCATCTATTTATGAAAATGTTTTCTGTCAAGAAAGTGCATTGAAATGTTTAAATGAAGATGTCTCAGTATAATTGTAGAATTGCATGGAGAGGAGTCCTTTGCCTGTTTAGGTGCAAGACTGAACTCCAGGGTTTAATCTTCGTTAACAGCTGTGTTCAGCTCCCTTCATCTGGAAGAAAAGTGGTAGATCTAAGTGCTAGGAAAGCTAGATGCGAAGCTAAAGCGATCTGGGTCTCCCTATATAAGCACCTGATTACCCATAGAGCTACATTTAGACAGGCAGAGCAGGTGCCTCAGCCCTTGTTTTCTCTTCAGGTAGAGGGGATACCTTTAGCTCCCAGCCTCCATACCTGGATTTCCTTCCTGAAGAAAGGAAAGGTGGTGGCTGAGCATCTGGAGCTGGGAACTGGCAGTTCTTCCTGGGCTCTTGTTATGGATACAGCCAGAATTCGCTCCCAGAGGTCTCTCAAAGCACTTCATTTCCATAATGAATATACAGGGAGCTTTGTCAGACTGTTACATGTTACATTAAGCATTTGAGAAGCCTTAATTAATTGGATTTGGTCCCTTCTGGACTGACCTTCACCTCAGTGCCACTGTGAACTGTTTAAACAAGAAAGCATTAACAGGTAGAAGAGGCTGAAAACTCACACATAATCCTAGTGATTATAGCAGCACAACTCAATATATACGTTGATATAACAACAGAATTTGGCCTCTACTTATTGATGAAATTATGGCAATTAGTCCCCTATTCCTTTCCTTACCCTTGATATGACATCTTCATTTGCATAAAACTGGAAGTCCCCATCCCAGCCGAGCCACGTGATTGAGAAAATGAATCCATGTGATAGTTTCCTTTTTTCAACTTATACGTAGTTATGTCCTGCTTTCCTTCCTTGGTACCTGGTCACCCAGATTAGGAATCAAATAATTTAGAACTGTAGAATTATGACATTCTCTTGTCTGCCTTCTGTTCCAGAAGCTGATCCATCTGTACCAGTAACAGCTTGGGAAGCACTTGGATTCAGCTGGTGTTGTCCATTAAGTAGTACACGCACACCAAGGATGCTCAATGCTGGGGCAGTGAGCTCTCTCCTCAAGGCCAGACAGGAAGACATTGGGCTAACTTACACTGTAGTGACATAGTCCTGGATCTTTGCAACCAAAATAGGAAACCAAGGAAGTGAAATAACCAGCTGTAGCTCCTGAACATGAACTAATCATTATTTCTAAGACCACAAATGCAAATAGCTCACGTCTTCAGAATGGCACCTTCAATGAAGCCATGTCAATTTCTGTGGGCTGGTGATGTAGCTCAGTATCTGCCCAGCTGCTCCTTCCCCTGGTGTCTGCACATAGTAAATATGAGAAAAAGTGGAATTTTCAGACTGGAGCTCAAATTGACTAGTCAGTGTTAGGGAAAATGACCATTGCCTGCACAAGCAGGGAAAGAGTTAAAAACTGCAATTTCACTTTGGGCAGAGGGGAATCATGACTTTTACTACATCCCTCTGCCCAGCAAGTATAGTAACAAACTGGGTGGATGAGGATCTCTCTTTGTTTGTAGAGACTGAAAATTATGGTATTTGCACAGCAATAAAGTGCTGTGGAAATAAAAACAGCTCTCAGATGTTTACTGCTGGCAAACAGGGGGATCCTGAAAAAATAGGATCACGTAAGGATTTATGTTTGGTGGTGGAGACACTGACAGGAAAGTATATTTTTAAAATAGGCTGTATTCTTACCTGATACCACGGGCAGGCTGTGCTGCTGCACGGTTTCACCTGCTGGACCGTATTTCACATCCTGCAGAGGCACTGCGCTTTGTTTGCAGAATGAGAGCCTGGCTTTCTCTCTCCCTTTGTGCCCTGGAGGCTTGTTAAAAGGAGGAAGAAAAAGTGCATCTGGAAAGGACACAGTGAAATTACCCAGGAGCCAAAGAGCTGGGAGCTGTGGAGGCTAAAGTACAGTTTGTGGGCCACTCCAACTAGTACCCCAAACCTCTCATCCTGTGGAGCTGTGGTAACCAGAGGGATGCCCTGCTTATAGCTACAGTTCAGGTGTTGCCCCTGGGGATCCTTGTGCACTGAATGGACTGTTTTTCCTAAGGAAAGTCTATAATTAAAATGCTCTTTAAGCTCCACTCTGTGTAGCTTGAGTCACTGGGGATCTTCCAGGGGCAAGTTCCCGCCCGTGAAACCCCCGGCACATCCTCTGCTGCACCAGGCGCACGTGTTCTGTCTGGGGCTGTGTGTTGTTTTCCAGGTAAGAAGCGCTTTGAGCTATCCGTGCAATGAGAGCGCTCAGGCCTCTGCCTGGCCCACAGCCACCGAGTATTTCTGGTGGTCAGGGTGCTGGGGAGGGTCTGCAAACCCGCCTGGTGGCAGCGGTTGGAAGCAGAAGGGGAATTTCTGCGTCCAGAAGGGAGCCAGCTTTGCATAAGGAAACAATCTCCCACGACAGCGTGATGAATTCATGTGCATGTGTATCCCCACTCATGGCTGGAGGCAGGCCAGGCTACGTGTCTATGTGCCATAGGCCCTCAGCGGCACAGGGCGCACACAGGATCCCTTTCAGCTGAGGTGGGGAACCAGCACGGAGCAGTGCTGGGCTGTGGGGTGCTTCCAGCTGGGCACTCTGGCTGGTGCCATAACAGCACTCAGGAGGCTTTGATTTTTTTGCTATTTTCCACCAGAAAATGTATGATTTATTTTATTCTGCTATGCTTAATTAATTTAATTTGGTGGCGGCAGAGCTTTATGGGCGAAAGCCTCTTTCTTTTGATGCAAATCAGAGGATGTGTCCCTGACACCATTAAGATGCAAAGGGTGCCCTTTAATCCTGCATGCAGGGGTCCAGCCCAAATGCTCCAGCCCAGGGAATGCCGCAGTGTAAAGGTGGTGGTGGTCGGTGTCTCCAGGCAGTGGAGTGGTGCCCCAGACTGAGCCATCTCTATTCCCCACACCACGGTCACCATGGCCCCCTCATTCCCAGGAGTTACGTCAGAGCCTGTGCACTCTGCTAGTAGGTTTGATACGATTGACTAAAAGCACCATTTTCCTGGTAAAACAAACACAGACTCCTTTTTAAAAACACCTTTTGATACTTTATGAGCAGGACTGGTATATGTAACCTATCAAGCCCAACATATGGCTTATTATGACATTTAGCTGATTAAAATAGTCTAGACATAAACTTGAGATTTCAGAAATGTTTAAGCTAAGTCCGAAATACATTTTAATGTACAGTAGATGTATACTGCAATTTGGGCCACCTGTGTCCCTGTAGGAATTATGGAGCAGGAAGTACTTTTGACTCAAGAAGTGTGTCTGAAAATTGAGGCTGTAAATTAACAACAGCTTGTCTATTAGATTATTTCACCCATAAAGGACTCTGTATATTTCTAAATGCCTTGTGATTTTCAATACCTTGCTGTTGTTACTTTTATTAAAGAAGGAGGTTGGCAATGCTCTGGGCTTCTAGGCCAAGGCACATTTTTAGAAAAGCGCGGCATAAATAGCAGCAGCCAGCCAGCCAGTGGTAGAGCATGCCTGTGGCTGCTAGAGGAGGAAACCCCAGGTTCGTGGGCATGGTGGTGCCGGTGTCCCCTGGCATCCAGCAGCCCAGCAGCTCACGGCAGACGATGGTCTCCTGTGTGTTGGCCATCCCCAAGCTGAGGGCAGGGTGCGGCGTGCACACTGCTGTTAGTTGTCCCTGCCGAAGGCCACATAATTTACCTCTTTGTCAACTTCCCGGTTGTGCTGCATAACTTCACGTCATCATCTCACTTGCCTGCTTTTCTTCTTTATTTTTTCTCCCTTGTTGGAGTTTGGTCTATTTACGGTTGTTGGGCTGCCTCTGGAATAGCCAGAATGGGAAACTGAAGGCGAAAAAAATAAAAGTCCTGTCACACATTCAGTCCGAAGCTTCTCGAGAACTATTCCCAAATGTAGGAGCAATGAGCCCCAAAGCCTGTGAAGGGATTCTCTGCGGACTCCTAGCAAGGGGCACAAGAGTAAGGCTGAGCAGGTCTTAGAACATAGGCAGGGACAGGACTGAGGCAGGGGGAGATACGTGCAAGGAAGCTTCCTGAGGGGGAAAATTGTTGGCCAGAACATTCATCCTATCCTCCATAAATTGCTATGCAATTCCCATTTTGCCGCATGTATCTGCCACATAAGTTAGGCGTAATGACTTGCACAGAGTGTGAGAGCATGGCTAGCATGGAGGTGATTATTTTGGCAAAGTGCTGTGTTGTCTTAAGTCTGGTCATTATGGAGAGGGCCAGATACATCAGCCCTTGGTGGCTCATCCTTGGGGAGGTCTGTTCCTTCTGCATGGACACACTCCTGCTGGAAGGAATAACACTTTGGCTTAGATATGGAATCCTGTTACATAGTGAAATGTTTGGATCATAAGAAAAAATAAAATCATGGGTACACAGCTCTTGGAAGCTCTTGGCTCACTTGAGGAGCAGAAGTCTCTTATGACCTTGCAATACACCATCTACAAGATGAATTGGTAGTAGATGTAGGTGGGGGAAGACTCATCCTTGTCCTGGTTCTGGTTAGGGTATGTGTGTCATTGCTCTACCTAGTATGGTGGCAGGGCCTTGATGAGTCTACAGGAAGGTCTCCTTGTGGCATCAATCCTAGCTGCCAACACTCAGACTGCCAAGTGCTGCCTGCAGTGATGATCTTCCTTTGGCAGCTCTTGGGACATATGCAAGTCCATGCTGGTTGCAGAGCCCAGCTTAGCCGAAGAGGTTCCATCCACAAACCCCCTGCAGGCTGGGTCCAGGTTAATGCACACAAACAGAAATGACAAACCCTCTTCTCTGGCTCCTCTCAGTTTTGCAATACTGTCACCTAACTGGCTCAGCATTTCTCCCAGTCCTTGTTCTTCCAGGCTTGGTCCATCTGGGACGTAGGTTGCTACATCACTGATGGGCCACCCAGAGGCTTTTGTGCTGCCTTTTAATCCATGAACAAAAGCAAGCCAGGCAGAGGGGAGCATTCTGGCTTTGCTGCAAGCTGCTTGGTGTGACCGTGTCAAGCACTGGGCATCCATTCTTCACATGTGCAGCACTAGGTGGAATGGAATAGTGCAGAGAAAAGGCAAAGAGCCTGGCGCTGCCATGAAGTGGGGCAGAGGCAGACCTTGTCACTCTGGATCAGCTTCTCCCATCCCAGAATGCAGCATATTAAAGCAATTAAGAAAAGTTCTGCTCAACACAGGGATTTTGAGGGGAAATATGAATGTAAGGATACAGCATTCCTCGATCAGAGGGGAGAAATAGCGAAGAGTAAATTAAACACAGCTGGAATGAGCATAAGAAATAGATTAATTCCATGAGATTTTTTTTTTTCTTTCCGTTCTTTACAAATTATAGGAGCTAGGAAAACTAGCACTTCTTAATTCTACTTGGTATGCAACCCTTTAATCCTCTTGCCTGTCAGCCAGCATGCACTGAATTCAAGTGCAAGCCATTACTCCCACAAACCCTTAATGGGGCACCTTTTCTTGTCCCTTCACATACCCTTCCCTCTTCCTTCTGTGCTGCTGTAAGAACATATTCCCTTGGCAGAACACTGAAAAATATACTGGGAAATGATATTTGCTGGTATGTGGTGATACTGGTTCAGGACAACGAACAGAGCTCTTTGGAACTGCAAGGTCAGCTTTTCCTCCTAATATGCTTGTCAGAGTGGGAATCATCCTTCATTTCTGAGGTTGCATAGCACCTAGCACAGCGGGGACCTGGTCTGTGGTTCAGATATTAATGTAATGCAATATATATGGTAAATAATATTCGAGTTTGTAGATGAGGGCTTGCAATCTACTGCTGTGACAAGCATTCAGGCTGGCAGGACCTGAGAGCTCCTGAGCTTAGTCTGCTCTATGGGGGAGAAAAATCAGGAATAATGCCATTTGACTGACACCAGAGTGGCTATAGGCTGCTCTCATTCCTGTGGAGCCCTAAGTAAAATGGCCAGGTAAGCCCATTGGGTGCTTAAGGACCAGGTTTGTCTTCACATTAGCCATGAATGTGGTCTGAGAGGGTCACTGAGCCCAGGGACCTGAGCCCAGAGAAGTCAAGGGAGGGAGCCAGAGCACAGAGTTGTCCAAATCTGAAAGAATATGCTAAAAAAAAAAAAAAAAAAAAAAAAAAAAAAGTGAGAGATAAAAGGCTCAGGAAAAGGATAGTAGGATAGTTCTGAGTACTTATTGTGGGCACTGCAAAATCAGGGAAGGGTTTGACTCAACAGAGGAAGCTTGTTTCCATAATGTACAAATTGCTACATTAACCAGCGCTGGATAAGAAATGCAAGTTATGTCTGGTACTCCGCTCTCACCTGATATAGCTACTGGGGTAAAAGCATAAAGGCTAGACTTGACTTTGAATCACTTGGCTTCTCTTAGTTTGTATGGCAGCCATAGTATTAAGTAAATACGTGTTTTCTTCTAGGAAGATTTTTTTTTTTTTTCTTGCAGTGACAGTTTCTGTTTTCCTTTTTCTGTTCAATAAAATAAGAAATGGTCATAAATTGCATATCATTTACCCCAACAGCATGGATGACTTTGTTGGAACTTGTCCAGTCTTCAGTGAAAGATATATTTAAGCAAGTCTAACATCCGGTATGTATTTAAAATGAGGTGAATAATCCTTGAGGCATTTTGAAAATGGTGTTTAAGAGATGTCTGCTCATGGTATATTTTGGTGTGTCTCCCCCTCCCGCCACCCCATGGCACGCACTCAGTCTGTCCCAAGTGTTACGCTCGGCGGGTATGGAGGCAGCCTGGGCTGGAGCAGGGGGTGATGGAGCACCCTCTGTGGGGCTGAGGAGCCACAGATGCATTTCTCAGAGCTCCTAGACAGAAGGCTGTGATGCCTAGAAGCTTTTATTTTGTATTACCTATGCACTATACAGGACTTCAAGAGAGAGAAAAATGGAGACAATGCTTCTGGAGTGAAAGGGAGAAAATGTAACATAGAATCATAGAATACGTTGAGTTGGAAGGGATTCGTAAGGATCCTGGCTCCACACGGCACCATAAAAAACTCAAATCATGTGCCTGAGCATTGCCCAAACGCTTCTTGAAATTCAGCAGATTTGGTGCCGTGACCACAGCCCCGTTCCATGCCCACCGCCCCCTGGTGCAGACCCTGTCCCTGACCCCCACCCGCCCCTCCCCTGACGCAGCTCCATGCCGTTCTCTTTTGGATGACCTGTAATAGTCTATAACACAATGTATTTTGCTCTACATAGGTGCAAATGCTGTGTTTTGGCATGCTAGTCCTGAACTTGTTGTTTCCTGCTCAGAACCACGGCTTTCAAAGAAGGCTTCCAAAGCTGATCAGAGAAAGATTTCCAAGACTGGCGGGAAGCTTAAGGGGCATTCAAAGCACACATTATAAACTTCAAACAAACTTGTGCAGATAATGTAGACTGCAGGACTGTAATTAGATAGAGGAAAATGTATGCTGTGATAAACTTAGCTGCTGTTCTCATAGCATGTGATTGATACAACAGGCAAAAAGCCAGGATCAGAAAAGGTCAAAGCTGTGATTAAAATGCTGCCTTCTAAAATGTACCAGATCTGATGTGCTTCCTCAGGATGATGGAGAAGACTGGGAAGATTGTATGCTGCCCAAAGTTTTGCCCCAGCAAAACTTCTCTCAGAGACTTCTCAGTACAGACGGGAATACACAGAGCACGTGCACCCATCTTTTGCAATTTGTAAGCCAGTGAACCTCAAAGTTGTTGCTATCCTTTCTGTAATGACATTTGGATAGCTGCAGTGTATCATTTCTGAGAGCTTTCAAATACCAAGTATTTTTTATCACACGGAGGCTGCTAATGAGTTCCTATGTGTATTCACGTATTAGAAGGTAGTGAGCGATTTTTGCCAAACAGAATGTCTACAAGCTGTGCAAAATACAGATAAACAGAAGATGCCATGATGAGATGAACCATTTGCGTAAATTCTTCATGTTTTACCCAGAAGAGCCTTCTGTAGTGGCTAATATCTTTGTGTCTTGATCAATGGTACTTTTAAATCTTGGATCTTGCAGCTCCTTTGTGATATTTGTGATGTAAAAAGGAGACCTCCAAAAAGATGTAGGTATATCTGATAATTAAGACATTATTTAACCTACAGTCTTGTCAAGAACAAATGAAACCTCCATGTCTGGCTGGATATTGGTATAAAATAGATGTAGGAGTCACAGCGAGATCACTAAGAGACATTCAATTTGAAGATCTTATTTCTCCAGTCAGACTTACAATCATTGCCAGGTTGCAGTAAAATAGATTAAAAAGAAAAGCTTGACATTTAGCATCAGACTTGAAAACGAAGCAGTCCTGTGCTCTTGCCTTATCTGTGACATAGGTTTGCTTTGGCAGACTTGACATGTCGTCAAGCGTGTTGATGCCTTAGCTTTGCCATGTGCAAAATGGTGATAGCTTTTCACTTTCCCAGAGGGGCAGGAGAGATGCATGTTTAACAGCTGATAACTATAAAATTTATATCTGAAAAGATACGCATTTATTTGTATAAAAATACAGTGATAAATCAACAAATTAAAAATCTGATTGCTGGGAAGCTGGGGCTAAATGAGGCCTGTAGGTCAGTAGCAAAATATGATGGTAGCACTTTATTTCTGTTTTTAAACTCTTTTTTCTTTTTTCTCATCTTCTCTTATACTCTTATTTTTTTAAACTAAATTATATCTTAGGGTTTTGAAATAGCATCAAAGGCATAGCTGGAATGTTTATAAATAGCTGTATCTTTTCTTGAAGGTGTGGTATCCAAGTTTATTTCAGGTTTTGAGGTAGGAAAGCGCTACAGGCCAGTGTCTGTGGAAGGTACGTGGGCCTGGCTCCCTGGCCAAGCCCTTTATTTACCCTCCTTTCTGGCTTATGTATCCAGATCCTGCCCACCAGGGCCAGCCCCATGTTGTTTTTGTCCTGCTGGCTGTCAGGGGATTGCTGTGCCCCTCCGCCCTCCAAGATGCCGGTGTATGTACTGGTTTGTTGTTGTGTCTTCCACCTTTACCATTTGTGCATTTCTCCCCAAATTCTTCCCCTTTTCTCTCCTCACACATTGCTCTCAATGGGCCTTCCCTTTCCCCCAGCTTTAGGCATGTCTTGTCTTGTACTGGTGTCCATCCTCCTCCCCTCAAGGAGGAAAGTTCTAAAACATGTCTCCTTCCTCTCTGTGGGGGTCTGGAGGCTTCAAAGCCATGACCCCAGCATCAGTAGGGCAACCACTTCTGTAGCCAGCACAACATCTCTGTCACAAATGAGCTCGTGGCGAGCTGAGAGCCAGGGGGAGAAGCTGTGTCAAACAATGGGGCAGAGCCTCTCCTTTGAGGACATACATTGGAGAATCATGAATATGAATCTTCAGAAAGGGCCTCAGATGCAGTGCTCCCAGGGGACCCATCAGGAAGAGCTCCAGGCTGGCATATCGCAGCACAGCCACCCAGGGGACTGGCTGCTGGGAGCAAAACCCAGCACTGCTTGGCTCAGGATCCACAAAATGAGCTGTAACCACCAGCCTATAAATGAGAACATCCAAACAAACAAACAGAAATAAGACTGAAGGAGAAAAAAAAATCCAGGATGGTGCTGCTTTTTTGACTCTGAACGCTGTCGTCTTCTAGGACTGATGAAGCGACTGGGTGGTTCTTCAGATTCCTGTGGTCTGAACACACACCCTAGTCATCACTGAGATGAGCTCGGAAAAAAACAGTAATGAAAGAGGGCTCTGATTTATTTCCTGATAAAATAACCTTTGCTCTCAAAGGCTAACATTTCAGCTCCAGCTTGCAGAGAATGATCTTTTATTTCCATCCATCAAAGCCTACATCGTGCTGGATAACCAGAGAGCATTCTTCACACGCAGCCGTGTGTTGGCCAATGAAGGAAAATTACTACCTATAATTTTTTTTTTTTTTTCTCTGCAGGAGGAGAAAAAGGAGGGGGGATAAAGTCTGTATTAAAGACTGGAATAATTACTGCCT